>NC_071387.1:194911346-196370949 GCF_022682495.2 Desmodus rotundus | reverse complement strand
CACAAAGTGAAAGGTTACCAGTTCTACTCCCATTTAGAGCACACCCTGGGTTGTGGGTGGTCCCAGGTTAGTCCTTGTGAGAGAGGCAATCGATCAAAGTTTCTCTCACACATTGATGTTTCTCTCCCTCTCTTCCTTCTTCCCTTCCCTGCTCTGTAAAAATAAAGAAATAAAATCTTTAAAAAATAGATATAGTAATATATGTGATGAAAACTTATTTCACAATAAATGATGCTAATCAGAAAGTGAAGTTTATGTAAAAATGACATGGTCTGAATTCACCTATTTTATATATATATATATATATATATATATATATATATATATATATATATATATGTGTGTGTGTTAAAGTATTCTACTTGATTTAAAAATATACTTTGCTGTAAGCATTAGTTTATCACAGTAGTCTGCCCCTTCTTCCTCTGGGAACATGTCAGCATGCTACTTCTCCACCTGCCTGAGGTCAGATGAGGCCACATTACTTTGGCAATGACAGGTGAAAGCAATGGCCTGTGACATGTTCTGCCACAAGCTTTAAGATATAGTGTATCCTCTGATTTTCTCTTCTCTCTGCCGTGGTGACCATTAATGGTACAGATAGTGACTGCTTCATGTACACGCGCCTTTGGTAAGGATCATGCTGAACCTGCAACAGGAATGAGAACTGTAACATTTATCTTCGTTATCAAAGTGCAGAGAAATGTGCTATACTATTACACATCCCTTTCATTTACCTTGAAATATATTTTTATACTGAAATAAAACATATTCCCATAGTAAATAGTTGTGACAAAATACTTGTGCCAGGACTAAAAATTAAAATGGTATGTTTGTACATTTATGAAACAAGGTCTTATTTATGTTTATAGCATGAAGGGCAATATGTAAGTTTAGATACTAAGGTCTTACAGTTTGCTTAAATCTTGAAGTGTATAAAATAGTTATCCATTGATTCACTGTCTCAAAGTATTCATTAATTTTATATGAGCTAATATGTATAAAGCACTTCACACAAGGTTTACAACATATAAGAGCTATGAAAGTATAAGCTATTATTAACATTCTTCATTTGATAACTACAAATAAACCCAACTTAATGTCAAGTATTATTCTAGGCATTGGTGATAGAGCACAGAATGAAACAGAAAATAATTAGAATTTTTATTCATTGAGAATGAGATGATTGAGAAAGAAATGACTTGAACAGAGTCATCATGAAATAAAGTGGACCAGGTGGGAGGAGTGGTAAGTCTGTACTCTAAGAAGGGCATTCAATTTTAAATAGCATAGAAAGGGATGGGCTAGTTCACTGAGAAGATAAAATTTGGCCAGCATCTGGGTACAAGAATAAAGATAGAGACCCAGAGTCCACTGCAGGTCAGATCCTAGAGGGAATCCGAGGTGGTTCAAAGAATTTATATTTCAGCTTGTGTGAGACAGGAAGTCTTTAGAGGGCTAGAGTAGGGAGGATGCTGATGTGGCTCACATTCTGGAAGGCTCATTCTTGTCATCTGTGCCGAGTAGAATGAGAGAAGGTAAAGGCCTAGGAGAGAGATAGGATCAACAGTTATTACAGAAGCTCTGACAAAGTAGTACCAAAGTAGTGAGACCTCAAGTTTTGTTATAGCTTGGAGATAAAACTAACAACATCTGCTGATGGGCTGAATGTAGAAAATGGAAAAAAAAAAAAAGGAATCACAGATATTCATTAAGTGAGATGGGAAACACTACGCGAGCAAAGGGCTTGACAGAAAAATATCAGCTTGTACTAACTACACACTTAATAACTTTTCTGTTTGATACACTAATTATAGATGTAGTTTCAGTGACTGGATGAATAGAGCATGTTGTCTTGGCTAAAATGAACATTTGCAGGATCAGAAACAGGAAGCTACTGTGGATAATCTTTTGATATGACTCTCACCTGTCTCTTCAAGGTATCACCAACCACCCAGGACACTGACATATCTGCTTCGTCCCTTTTTATGCTGATTCACTTCCTGCTGACATTAGATGTCCTTACCAAGTAAAGATGGTTTTAGAGGGTTCTTTCTGAATTCATCTTCCACCTGTGTTTTTCAGCTGTAGTTTACTTTTTATAATGAATTAAATCCTAGATGAATCAAATACTTAACATACATGAATAAAGCCAGAGATGTATTGAAAGAAAATTATATAAGTGAATACTTCTCTTAGCTTTGAAGGTGGAGGATATAACAGCATATAAAGGACAAGAGAAGTAATTTTGATTACAGAATTTATTTTTAAAAATCTTTGTATCCTGAATTTCTGCTGTCTCTCATAGTAGGTCTCTGTCCTCTTCTATGATTATTTTAGAGAATCTCCATAAATCAAGGCTGAAAACTATAGCCATCATTTAATAGCTATTTATCTCTATCTACTTCCTACAACATGTTAAATTCATTTTTAATTGCTACAACCCACTATAAGAGTTTAATATTTATGCAATGGTTAGAATTTGTGATGGATCCCAAATATCCTTTGAGCCCAGAGAAGTGCTGTGTTCCAATCAAAGTCACGGACAAGATTTTGCCTCACACCCTTAGCTATGCATCACGAATGCCTCAGAGCAATTCTACTTATGCCCAATCACACAAAGAATTTCTGGAACCGTTCTGTCATAATCGACTCTCATTTATCTCTCTTCGGATGCTTCACATCAGTCTAAGGGGATTTGTGGGGGAGAAGAGTCATTTAAAACCCTCCATTCTTATTTTCTTTTTAGCTTGATCTATTGCAGAACACTTCTCATCTCCCAGTGCTAAATATAAATAAAGAGATAAAGACGAGTCCTTGTCTATTAAGGCAAACACATTTGCACATGCGAACTATTTGCTTCTAAAATTTAAGAGGCACTTATAAACACCTGGATATAATGCTTTTGTTATTTTTTAATTATTTATGTACTTTGCATACAATATTACATTAGTTTCAGGTGTACAACATTTTTATACTTTGCTTTGTTTGCAAATGATTCTTTGTTTTTCATTGTATTTTCCATTTCCATTTGTCATCCTTATACAGCCCCTGCAACTGCCACCCTGTTATCCATGTCTCTGACTCCTTTTTTCTTTTTGCTTGATTCCCTCCAGCACCTAGCCACCCCCCCCAGAGCTGTCAGCCTGCTCTCTATCTGTGAATCCGTCTCTGTTTTACTTGTTAGCTCAGTTTGTTCATTAGATTCCACATATGAGTGAAATCACACAGTATTTGGCTTTCTCTGACTGGCTTATTTCACTTAGCACAATGTTCTCTAGGTTCATCCATGCGGCCATAAAGGGTAAAATTTTCTCCTTTTTTATAGCTGAGTAGTATCCCATTGTAAAAATACCCCATAGTTGTTTTATTCACTCATCTACTGAGGGACGCTTGGGCTGCTTCCATATCTTTATGACTGTAAATAGTGGCTGCAATGAACTTAGGAGTGCTTATGTTCTTTTGAATCAGTGTTTTGGGTTTCTTTGGATATATTCCCAGAAGTGGTATCAATGGGTCAAATGGCAATTCCATTTTTAGTTTTTTGAGGTATCTCCATTCTACTTTTCACAGCGGCTGCACCAATATGTATTCTCATCAACAGAGCCAAAGGTTACCCTTTCTCCACATCTCTGCCAGAACTTGTTGTTTGCTGATTTGTTGATGATAGACATTCTGACAGGTATGAGGTGATATCTGATTGTGGTTTTAATTTGCATTTCTCTGATAATTAGTGATGTTGAGCATCTTTTCATATATTTATTGGCCATTTGTGTGTCCCCTTTGGAGAAGTATCCATTCGTGTCCTTTGCCCACTTTTAAATTTAGTGGTTGGGCGTTTTGGGGGGTATTGAGTGTTATATTTTCTTCATAAATTTTGGATATTAATCCCTTATCAGATGTATTGGCTTATATGTTCTCCCATTCTGTGAGTTGTCTTTTTATTTTGTTGATGATTTCCTTTGCCCTGCAAAAACTTTTTAGTTTAATGTAGTTCCATTTGTTTATTTTTTCTTTTGTTCCCTCTGCCTGGGATCATAGAACCGATAAGTGAATTCAACAAAGTAGCAGAATACAAAATTAATATCCAGAAATAAGAAAGCAATCCCATTCACAATTGCTTGAAAAAGATAAAATACCTAAGAATAAACCTAACCAAGGATGCGAAAGACCTGGACTGAAAAAATTATAAGACACTGAAGAAAGAAATAGAAGATACAAATAAGTGGAAACATATACTGTGTTCATGGAGAGGAAGAATTAACATAATTAAAATGTCCATACATCCCAAAGCAATTTATAGATTTAACTACATTCCTTTCATGATCCCATATAGTAATATAGTATAGTATAATATAGTATAATATACTATAAAGTCATTGTAATCAAAACAGCTTGGTACTGGAATGAAAACAGACACATAAATCAATGGAACAGAATAGACAACACAGAAATCAACTCATACCTTTATAGTCAATTAATATTCGAGAGAAAGCAAGCACATACAATGGGCTAAAGATAGTTTATTCAATAAAGTGTTGTGAAAATTGGAAAGATAAATGCAGAAAAGTGAAACTAGACCACATTCTTATACCACAAATAAGAATAAATTCAAAATGAGCATTTATATACATTACGATGTTGAACACCAAAATAAATCTATGAGAAACATTCTGTCACCACACACAGTTATTCCAGCATTATTGAATATTTTCTCTGGGCTGCACATTTAATCCTGGTTATTTATTTATTTTATAACTATAGTTTGTACTTCTTATTTATATTAGTATCCTGATTTCCCCCTTACCAATCCTAGCATCTTATATAGTATTGAAGTTCCAGTGGCATGAGTTTTCATGTTCAAAGACACTTATAAATTAACTTGGATTTGAACTTATAACTCTCTAACACCAAAGCAGGTATCTTCCTGCTATCGCTTGGCACCAAATAAACAAACAAGAAAGAATCATTTAAATAATGTAGAAGTAATTCAAACACACACAGAAGAAAATATAAATGTTTAATAAATACAAACAAAGGTTGTAATCCTGTAAATTCAAATGAATAGCTATGAAAAGAATAATAAAAGATATCTGGCACTTATCAAAGTGGCTAACATTAACAACAAATTTTGGCAACATTGTGACAGGACAGAAATTCTCATACACTGAAGAACAAAATAAAGAATAGCATTAAATTTTTAGAACGACTTAACAAATTTTCTTAATGGCTTTAAAGTAGTTCATGTTATTTGATCTAACAACCCTATTCTTTGAGGAGTATGATTTATGGAATAATCAGAAAGGTATCTAACTAATTTTGCGCCAATATGCCAATAACTGCATTGCAATAACATAAAAACAGGATTGAACAAATAAAACAAAGGCAAAAATACTTAGTCAAACACAGTTGATAGTGCGGTAACTGGGTTCCATAGGTAGTAAATCCGGTTTTATGCTTTAAATGTGAGTCATGGCAGCTTTCCAAGTTGCCCAATTTGTGGTAATGTGACTATATTTGAGCAAAAATTTTTTGAAATGCGGAGGTAACACTGCCTTTCTTCCTTGGCTGCCAAGAAAATCACGAAACTTTACTATTTCTGGGAATCACATGTATGGATTCCATATTTTAGAAATAACCTTTTACTGGATATTAAATTGGAGGAGAAAATTATTTCACATTCCAAAAGAGCTTAGGGGATGGGTGGAGGTGGGGTAAAGGAGAAAAAGTGGAGACAACTGTAACAATATAAACAATAAAGAAAATTAAAAACAAAACAAAAGAACTTAGGAAAATTGATGGGTTATTCATGGGAGATCACTTACTTCTTGACTTTTCTCTTAAAACTATGTTTTCTATAATAAATTGTATCCAAATTATGACAAAACCAATGTGAAGTGCATCCCTTATCTTATGGAAATGAATTAGAGAAATCTTCTGAAAACTGTTTTTAGCAATCTTTAATTGCTTTTTCTCCTTTTTGATGCCTGCAAGGTATCTAATGATAACTTTTGACTGAATTAGAAGTTGTACTTTTAACCCTGCCACAGACACTGCTAATTGAAACCAGAAAGAATACCCATTATTTATTTCCATAACTCAGAGACATTTGCCTATGACTTTAACTTATATTGGACTGGTAGTTTGAAATTGGTTGAAATGTTGGAGACACGCTGTTTAAGCAATCCACTATTTGTAAAAATAACTAACAGCATTTTTTTAGTGATAACAGTTTCTAAAAATACATTTAATGAATGGGCAAAAGATAACCTAGCAAGATAACTAATATGTTTCTGAAGAAAAAAATGCACTTAAACTAAAAGATGAGTGTGGTGGAACTGCCTTTTGAACCAGAGATCCCACTGCTGGGATTATAGGCCAAGAATCCTGAGTCACCAGTTCAAAAGAACCCATGCACCCCAATGTTCATAGCAGCATTATTTACAATAGCCAAGTGCTGGAAGCATCCTAAGTGCCCATCAGTAAATGAGTGGATCAAAAAACTGTGGTACATTTACACAATGGAATACTATGCAGCAGAGAGAAAGAAGGAGCTCCTAGTCATTGTGACAGCATGGATGGAACTGGAGAATATTATGCTAAGTGAAATAAACCAGGTGGTGAAAGACAAATATAGGTGATTTCACCTATAAGTGGAACTTAATCAACCAAACAAACAAGCAAGCAAAATAGAACCAGAAACTTGGAAAAAAAGAACAAATTGACAGTGACCAGAAGAGAGGAGGGAAGGGGTATAACAAGTGAAAGAAGTGGAAGGGTAAACAAAGGAACACAAATAGAAGACTCGTGGGCTTGGACAATGAGGGAATTGACTGTGGGAGTGGGAAGGATGGGGTAGGTGTGAGCAATGGGGAAAAAGGTGGACAATTGTAACTGAACAATTAAAAATTTGTAACAACAAATTGGCAGAAATTAATAAAGCAATGCTTTCTAAAATAAACAAAGAAAATTTAAAGAATTATGTGTTGCAGAATTCATAGACTACACAGATGTCTGTGTGTGTCTATATGTTTCACATGTTCTATGTTACTTTACTTACTATGTAGGCAATAGAGGAAGAGTTCTCTGAACACATGTTCTGGCATCAGATATACCTTTGAGTACTGACTCCTTAATTTACTCTGGTTGACCTTGGGCAACTTGTTTAAAAACTCAAAACTACAGTTTTCTTTTCTAAAATGTTCATATAATGAGGCTATCTATGTCCAATAGAGTTTCTCAAGAATGAATTAGGTAATTTATATGGAGAGTGTAGTAAACTTATGAAACCTTGTAAAATGAAAAACTTTGGAGCTATGACAGTAAGATCATCACAGTGAAGATATTGATACAGGAAAAGTAAAAAGAAACATTCAGGGATGTACACGGGCATAAGAATCCTAACGTGTACTGAAAAATATTTATAAAAGTCATGTAAAAAAGTAAATAAATTTTCTTTCTTGGACAAATTTTATTCACTAATTCTTAAATGTTTATCATTTTTATATGCAAAATAAAATTTTATGCACTCATTGGTAGTATAGGAAATAAATATGATAATTTTTTTCAATAAACTTGCAGAGTACTTTAATAAAGAATACCAGGTTTTTTAAATATAATTTATATATCATAAAGTCCATCATTTTAAAGTAAACTACTTGGTGATTTTTAGTATAATTCCAGGATATTTAGCTGACCACAATAAATTGATATAACAAAGTGTAAGGTCTTATCCATTGTATGTTACTCCCTATACTCCTCTCTCCCACTCCTTCAGACCCTGACAAACATTAACTTAATTTCTCTCTTTATAGATTTGTCTGGTTTCTGTTAAATATTTCACATGAGAGACATACTTCTCAAAGAGGCTGTCCAATCACAGAATATATCCCCATAAGAAACAAAAAATGATGAGCGTTACTTCCAGGATTAAACCTCTAGAGATCAGTCACACACTTGACTCCACTGCACTAGCTGGTCATCAAGAGACCTGGGGATTGACCAATCCATCACAAGCAACCTGGACTCCAGAAGCTCACTATGATAGAAAGGTGTTTGCTTATGTACAACAGCCTTGCAATGCTATGTGAATAGAGATAAAGTTCGTGTTCATAAAATTCTGAATTTAAACAGTTATTGACTATAGAAGTATACATTATGTTAATTAATGCAATGTAGAAAGTCTATTTGCTGTATAACTGCTATTTTATTTTAATATAGGCATACAATATCTTATGTGATCCTTATGCTTTGGGTTTCAGAATTGTTTAGGTTTTGGAAGATTGTGAATACTTTATAATAAATAACCTTTACTGAGAATCTGTGGAAGCACACTCAATTAAAAAACAATTTCCTTAGGGAAATATGTAACTATGAATACCAAGTAATAAAAAATTACAGTTTCATTCATGTCTATGTCAAATTTTCCCATAAAATGTGTTTTGGCTCAGAGCTTACATAGATGTTGGATTTTGAAAAATCAATTTAGGGAGTTGACCTTGGGTTTAATACTTAAACTAATGGTAATATAAATATATCTCATTTATAAAGTTTAAAAATATGTTAAAGGTAACTGTGGCAATGTGGAAGGTAAATTTTTACAGCTGACATAACTTGATTTTCCAAGTGCTTATGCATTAGCAAAATGTCAAGAGCAATAGAAACCAAATGTACAGCCCTTTAAAAAAGTAACTGCATCTATGACTCATAAGATTAAGAGCTAATTAATGATTTCTTAGAAGCCAACTAAGATTGATTCAGCAAATCAAATCTCAGCAAAACAAATTCATCCTCTTACACTGACATAATTTTTCCAACCATATGCCACTTACATTTGAAATTTCAAAGGTTGTAAAAATATGTTTATTGACATATACATTCTGCCACACAAAAATTACTTTTCATTACATGATATTTTGTATTGTACAATACAAGGTGCATGATCCAGAGACTAAAAAACAACAAACGATTTCCCCTTAATTAGAATTCACATGTTAGGAAGCAGTAGAAATGATTCTGCAAGGGCATGTCCTAAATGCATTTACATAAAGGAAAAATCCTGTTAAGTACTAATCATTACATCGTAAGTTTGAGAACTCTCTTGCAGCTTGATGATGTTAAAATGTTTACATATCTCAGCCTTGGCTGCTGTGGCTCAGTGGATTGAGTGTTGACCTACGAACCAAAGGGCTGCTGGTACAATTCCCTGGCACATATTTGGGTTACAGACCAGGTCCCCAATAGGGGGTGCTCAAGAGGCAACCACACATTGATGTTTCTCTCCCTCTCTTTCGCCCTCCCTTCCCCTCTCTCTAAAAAAAAAAAAAAAATCTTAAAAACATAAAATGTTTTCATAACTCAAATATTTTTAAATATATTTTTAAAACTGTGAAAATATTTAAAAATCATGTAATTCTAAGAATTACAATGATTGAAATAGTTTGAAAAATATTTTTTTAACCTCATATGGTTAAAAATTGAAAATGTATATAAATAAAAATTCAATGATATTACAAAATATCTGTTTTTTTTAGATCTTATTTACTTATTTTTAGATAGAGGGGAAGGGAGGGAGAAAGGGATAGAAACATCCATGGTTGTTGCCTCCCATGTGCCCCTGCTGGGACCTGGTGCACAACCCATGCATGTGCTCTCACTGGGAATTGAACCACCAACCTTTGGTTTGCAGGCTGGTGTTCAATCCACTGAGCCACACCAGCCGGAGAGAAAATATCTATTTTTGTGTTTATATAATTATTCCTCAATTCATTCTTTGATTTTGAATATAATAAAGTGTTAATTTTAAGTAATCGCTTATGGACAAAGTATTATCAGCAGTACATATTAAAAAAACTATGAAATAGGCACTAATGTAGCACAGTACAAAATTAAACAAGTTCTAGTTTGGCTAGTGAAAAAAGAATATCCAGAAATAAACTTTTTAAATTGACTTAAGACCATTTTGGGAATAGAAATTACCAATATCTTCCTACATTATATTTCTTATCCTTTGAATGTCTTTCTGTCTTACAAAGTTTAACATATTCTTCACATATTTTTTGCTGAATACCCTTGCTTCTGAGAAACTCAATTTGGTTTCTACTACTGGGTGGTATTCTATTCCAATTGTATCGCCAAATCAAATTCCTTTCAACTTTCTTGATAATAACTAAGTTGGGCCATGTTTTTATCAGGATGCTTGGCAGTTTGACCATAAGAAATATAATTGATTCAAAACTAATGCTGAGTGTGGATAAAGTATTAATCTCTAGGCCTTTCATTTCTATCCTTTAAATTATACCTCAAAATAATATTTGATATTTCCTACCTGATACAATTTTATATACTCCTATTAAGACTATCATAATCTACAAATAATAATAATTTTAAAATATTAAATTTTATGTTTTGATCTCTAGATATATCATGATTATGTAGGCCTTGTTATAATAACTTGTATATTATGAATATTTTTTGTTGCAGTATTCTTATTTCAAAGTTTATACCTTTATCATATAACTAACATCATTTGTCTTATCAAATACAAGTAGTAACAGCATACTTAAATACTTATCTTACAGTAACAAATGAAGATATCGCATGGAAGAGTACTGTTTTAAAGAAATCATTTGTATATGTACATTGATAAAGTTATTAAATATATTTTATATTTAACATTTATGTATTTACCAACTAAAAATTAACCAACTATTTAAGATTTATATCTAAATTTATTGATTTTGATTAGAACCTATTTAAGTTTTAGTCAAATATAAAATGTTTAAGAAGTATTCATCTTAATTTAATCCACTTTTCAAGGTTAAGAGAGCACAGTTATTTTTAAATGAAAATGTTGAGTGAAATTGCTCATAGAAATATTATGCATAATCACAAAACAAAAATCATTCTTATATTATGCATCAAAGATACTTCATATATATCCTTTCCAGAAAGTCAAAGACTTAAAGTCAGTGTTTTGTTAATCCTTCTATATTTTTAATTAAATAAAATCAGTTACATACTTAATCAAAATAAAAATAAAATGTCTTAAATAAACTCAACACACTACAGAGGGAAAAACTTTAGAAAGATAATTAAAGCCTATTAGCAAACATTGGAAGGTACTGGAACATTATTTCTGTTACTTTCTCTCAGTGCTTAAAAATTAATTTTGGATACTTCCTTTTTCAGGTAAATTACAATTGTAGTACTACGTGCTTACAAATTGGTTATGAACCCATGATAAAGAAGAGAAATAATCAAGGTCCTAAATTATCAGATAAGTTCCCTCTGAGTAAAAACAAATAAATAAATGAACTAATCTAGAACACAATTATATTTTCTTCAAATTAAAATGAATGAAATTAACATGCTATAATTAACCTATATCATCTCAAATTGTTTAACTACATTCCTTAACAGTTATTTACTATGTTGCTTATGTTTTTTTTCACCTTGATAATCTTAAAGGCATTATTCAGAATCATGTACTAATATAATCAATTTTATGTTTCACTCTGCAAAGAATATACGCAAAGCATTTTAAGGCAAAAGCAATCTCTGTGAATTTTTATAATACAGTGCTTGAATACAATAAAAGGATAATAAATGCACCTTCTTATGATCTCATCTGCATTATTAATGTCCTTCTGCAAATGGTTAATTTCTGCATTTGTTTTATATAATCATTTATATCCAAATTACATCCTGTTATTTTTAAAGTTATATACCTTATTCATAAATCACTTACATTATCTGTGTTCTCTATCTCATAATAATTATATTAATAGATATGCTGTACAAATTTTAATAAAGGAGCATTTACACAAGGTGAAAAAAATAGAAACATGAATCATGGCATATATTGTAACAATTCAGAAGAAGCTATAACATGGAAGTAAACAAGTACGATTTCTTGACTGGACTGGGCTAAATGGTTCTCATCTGAGGTTTTTCACGTTTGTTCAGATGGCAGCTGGACTATACTTCTCCTGAAGCTCCACCTGGCTGGATCAAGGTGGTTAAGTCACATGGCTGACAGGGACTGACTTTTGGCTAGGAACTCATTTGGGCTATCTATTTACAAAATAATCTAGTTCTGACTTCTGCATTTATTTTGGTCTTATAAAAGCATAGTAACTATTTCCTGGTAGGTTGTATCAATAACAAAACAAAACAAAACAACACCGGCAACCCCAAACAAAAGATTTCGGCCGATGCAGCAAGGCTTTTTATGACCCCATATACCATTTTTACGGCACGTACACTGACAGAGAGTCACTTGAATTTGATTACATGAGGGAGTAAATACAGGGATGTTTGACTCATTCCAGGGTCCTGCTTGGAAACTTAACTTACTCAGAATAGAATATATATAGCAGGTCGAAAAATAGTTTCCCTGAGCTTGGAGATTTCAGAGTGTGGAAGCCAGAACCTTTTTCGGGCCTTAATACACTGGAGTGAATTGCTTAATTTAAACTGTAAATAATAAGAGATGTTTTAAGATATATCTTTAAAGACTCAAAAATAGTTTTGTTATTGCTGTTGCATTGCTTTGCTTTGTTTTGAACAGATAAAATTACTATAAAGATATCCTATTAACACAGTCATCTTTAATTACCTGGCACCAAGTTTCTTAAAGGCCTAAGGAAAAAAGAGTGGTTTTCCTAAACAAAACTGAGTTAAGCTTGATGGTGTGCTATCTCTGAGAAGCTGCTAAAGACATATTTAATTGAATGTAATTCTGAAAATACCTCGATGCGGATCTTGCATATGAATGTTGGTGAAAATATTTATCCATTTTACATATTATTACAGACTAAAAATAAAATAAAACAAATTCTTCAAAATTATGATTACATTGTGTAAAAAGAAAGCTATATAACAGCTTAAAAGCAATAATAATTTAAGAAAAACATGACAAAATATATTAAACATCTGGTAATTGAAAATAGGTTCAAGGTTGTAAACTTATGCCAGTTCTAATATCAGTGGTGAGTGGTGAGTTTAGCTATATTTTCTTTGCCCACATAATATGTAGGGGAAATAGGAGTTCTTATTACTCTGAAGTATGCATATTATTAAATTATTTTAAAATATTAAATTGATGTAATACTTGCATGAAAGTATATATAAATCTCGAAAAGATTGAGCAAAAGCTGAGATACAAAAATATGAACAACATGATACTATTCATGTAGATAACAGAATCCATCAATAAATATATTTTTAAATATGTACATGAAGATATATCAGCTTAGAGCTGGGGTGGTATAGGTAAAAGTTTCAAAAAAAACATTAAATGACTATTTCAGGTAAGTAGATAATTGAACTGTCTGGGAGACAAAAGAAAGAAGAAACCTTGGTAAAACGTATAGAAAGGAAGTCAGGTTAAGGGCCATGTATAAAGGACCCTTGGACAAAGACAACCAGTGGGTGTGGGGGGGGTGCTGAATGTGGGAGGTGGCAGTGGGTAGGATGGGGGACAGTAATGGGGGGACAATGGGGACAACTTTAACTGCACAACAATAAAAAAGGGGGAAAAGCTACTTAATATTCAAACTATCAAAAAAAATAAAATAACAAGCATCATATGTTTTTAGGTAACAGCGCGCAATGAGGCCTCATGTGAAGCAGTCAGTGAGGGGCATGGAACACGTGTGGAAATGTGGAGACCCGGGGAAACAGGGTTTGAAGAGGAGAGGTGGAAACTTTTGGATGTCCTGGTCAGCACAAATAATGACAGTGATATAGCATTTTGATAGGATGATGAAGTTCAAAGGACCTTCAAAGAAAGGTAGGAGGAGTGATTTAGAGGTGGCAAGTATAAACCATTTGGTATGGATTTTAGTGGAAGCCAAAGAATGGAATATGACAGGAAAGAAAGTGGGCTGAAAATGGCTTTTTGTTTTTATTTTTATTTTTTCAAGATGTAAGATAAGATAAAATGGCTTGCCTGTGATTTCAAGGAGTAACAAATGATTGGGAAATGTAAAGAATTTATTTAATTCCAAAATTTAAAAAGATGTCCGAGATTGTCAACAGATTAAATTAAGAACACCTGCCACACATTTAATTTGAAGAAACTGAATAACAGCACAAGTATTTTAAAATATATTATTGAATTAAACGTTATATATACATACATACATATACACAAAGATATATTCATAGGCAATATGAATAGATAATATGTATAAATAAAATTACTAGTTTAACTTTAATTTCACCTGTCACTTCATAGATTTTAAAGTTGTGTCATGTAGACATAACCTTAGGTTTAAAAGCTGGTTGATTTGGAATAATGCATACGTTTTCATAGATGTCAGTCTAACATAGCCAGCTATACTGCTTACTTTTGGGATTGCTTACCCTAGTCCAAAAGTCACTGGGTTTACCATTCTATTTTTCTTTTTTCAAAATGCATTTGCAATATTATTCAGACTTCGAGAGTACCCTGAGTCCTCTTCAATTACTTAAGTATGGATTTATTTTTGCTTCATAATATTTACTATATGTTACTACTTCTTGCTCAATATTTAATAAAAATAAATGCAACTGAAAATTTTTGAAATGTCCCTAAACTGAGGTTCTTTTGCAACTTGCTCTGGCTCATATCCTTTTTTTTTTTTTTTCTATTTTGATTCTGAGAAAATTGTATGTATTTGCAATAGAAATCACCCAAATTTGTTGTACTCACCCATTAAAAGAAAATCTGGAGAGCCCCGTTAGAAGTCATTTGCAGAGAACAAGATCTTCTGAAGAGTCAAGCGCCTCCTCAATTGTAGGTTCCGAATATACTAGCCGATTTTATGTTATTTCACTTCTCAAAGAAGGTGCAGCATGATTTTGAAAAAGATAAAATTGCTCTACCCTGACCTGTCAAAAGCTTTCAGAAGCTATTCCAAACAGTCCTGGTGTGTTGGTATAAGAGAGCACTCTCTCCCTCTTTATATCACCATCGGGGGAGCAGAGATAAGCTTCTCTGACGTACTATAACCAGGATTGCTACACGAAATGCATTGCCAGAGAACAGTTTCATTAAACCCAGTATTCATTAAACCAAGACATTTGACAGGAATGTGTTGGATACTTTTATTTCTGTATTATAAACTTGGGGTAAGTTAAATTTTAGACTAAATACAGTAATTGGCATTTAGGGGGTATTATATTACGTGTTGCCTTGTTTAGTAGTGCCACATTGGTTCAATAAATATTTCATTAAGTGGCCGATGATACAACAACACTCCTATGGTAATAAATTATCTCATTGTTTAAGTCAAAAGAAAGAATACCTCTATTTCAGGGGAGTTCCCTCAAGATAATTGAACATGCTTTCATGAATAGCTGGTGCTTCATTTGAAAAACACACACAAACACACATACAAACAAAAACAACACAAAACATTTAGATTCGCATACAATATATGGAAAACAGTCCCACTTTACTTAACTAGTAAATTAATTTTCTATTAGTTAAAATGTTTTTAGCATTTCTCTCCTAATATATTTGACACCTCCTATTTTCTCTTCTTTTTTAGCCAATGACCATGCTCAATAACTGACAAAGAAAATGGATGAACCTAAAGTGGTAGCCTGGGCTTCCACTTCACTAGGCCCAGTACTAAGTCTTCAGGTGGGAGCTTTTTTCCTCAGGAAGTGTAATTCCCAGGAAAAAATATTTGCAATGAAATATTTCTATGTAATATTCAGCACGCGCCTTCCCTTTTTCATACTGGTTCTCACACCATGTATTCCATCAATGATAACACACATTGATATGAATGAAACCCCAAAGGTATTTCTTCTTTCCACAACTAGGTTCAACTTTCTAGAATGCTTAGTTGGGTAATGTAAATAAAGGCAAATAAATCCAAGAAGTTTAACTCATTGCCTTCCATTTTTGTTGTATAGTGAATTCTCTGGTCTGACACAATATTGTGTTTTATAAAATATTGCTGATTGAATAATTTCACAATCAAGCAAAGAAGGTTCTGAAATATGCAATGGCTACAGAGAAAACAAATACAAACTGTAAAAAAATGTGTGTTGTCAAAACCATATTAAAAGCCCGATGTCATCTATTTAAAAAAGCTAATAAATGGTCAATGGTGTGTTTGTTTTAATGGAATCTAAACAGAAGTCCACTTCTGAAAGGTTAGATCAGACTTACTTTATGTCAACTTTGATAAGGGGAAGATCCTATTAGATTTCTTATCAAACAACCAATGTACAAACACAGAAATGAGCTTATCTGATAATGACAAAGTCTACTTGATTACTGGGGCCCTGCTCCATTGAACTTTTACTAAGCTTATATCTCAGGAGACTCATGCTTCTGATCCACTCTAGGGGATAAGTGTGACATCACTTTCCCAAAACTTTTTTGTCTTAATTACCCAAAATTATTTCCTGTAAGCCCTTATAACCCTAACAATCCATCAACTGATGCTAATAAGAATTGTTAATTTATATCTCAGAAATTAAAATCTTCAGTTGATTACTCATAGACAGAGGTTGGTGAACTTTTTCTACATAAGGCCAGGTAGTAAATATTTTAGGCTTTGCAAGCCATAGAGAATCTATCACAGTTACTCAACTCCGCCATTGTAGACTGAAACCAGCCACCAACGATGTGTAAACTAAATGTAGTTGCTATGTTCCGATAGAAATTTATTAAAAGAAAAAAAAAACCTGGTTGAGTGGATTTGGCTCCAGGCCACAGTTTACTATTATCTAAGATTTGATTGCCTTCTGCTCTGGCCAAGCAAGTATGTTAAAAATGGAAATAAAGGAATTCTATTCAGCATATTTGAAGTTCTTGGCATTAAAATGTATTATTCACCTTAGATCCAGTATTTCACTGGATTTGTCATCTTATAGAAGTAGTTTTAGATGGTTTCTATGTCATTGCTTCTATTCAAAATACCACTGTAGTATAAGCCAATAAGCTGATATGGATATTAGGAAAGTTTCTTAATAGAACTGCAAATGTATTTTGAAACAATAATAGAATATGTTCTTATTCTAGCAGAAACTCTATGAAGAAAACTCACATTAGAACTATAAATATTACTTTACTCCCCAAAATTCCCATTTTTAAAAATAAAACACAATGGAATTCAGACTCTTAAAAGCCTGTGTTTAATAAAGTTCTGTTTTTTATCTTAACTTACAGAAACTTTATTCAATGACTATAAGCAATTTTGGGATACCACTATAGGCTGAATTGTGTTCCTCCAAAATTCATGTGTTAAAATGACCAGTGAAACAATTTGGAGAGGAGATAGTTACTTATATAAGAAAGATAGATCATTAATTTAAAAAATCAAAAACTGGGCTGTTAATGATATTGGATGCTACATTCTGAACATAAATATGTATGCTATGTGTGATACATATATGTGCATATACTACATATATACATATATAGGGGCTTCCTATGAGTTCACTAAAATGTCTACTATCTGTTGATTCCGCAAAGTTAAGAAGAACCTAAAACGTTTATTCCGCAAATGTGTTAATCGCAACATCAGTTCAGTGTACAGGCTCAGGAAGAGTCTGTTTAGATCATTAGTTTTGTACTAGGCAGAGCTGTTCCTTAGTGTACTAGCTGACTGTCCCTGCCTTCGGTGCCACCACAAGCAGATGATGAATTGCAGATTCCTTTCATTTGCCTTAAGATGTTCTACTTCTGATTCCAATTTTTGTATTAGTAAGTTTTTTTTTTTTTAATTTTAAGCACTGAAATTGTGTCTATTGAATTGAAGCATAATAAAAAAAAAGATACTGGGTAACTCACAAGATTTGGGGGATACTTAAGGAATCATTTTTAGAAGATAAACAACCTGGGATTAGTCCCAAAATCCCTCCACAAAACTGGTTTCGCAGACAAGCCACGGCCACCAGGTCAGCAGTCTGGATATTGGAGCGGGCAGCACGGTCAGCGGGCTATTAGCCTAGTCGGCCCTTTTCTGCGAAAGCTGCTGCCAGTTCTACTACTGTTGCTTAAGAAACAAACTCAGCACAGCTGCCTCTGCTGCCAGAGAGGATAATCTGCCATTGCTATTGATTCTTTTGACCATAATCTCTTAAACCAAAATTAAGGGCGGGTGTTCCTGGTTGCAAAATGTTAGTTCCGTGCCCACGGAATCGGTGCAAATTAGCCAGGGAAATTGATTGTCATTTGTGTATGTTATGATGGGTAACATGCATTACATTGTGTAAGACCCAAACATGAAAAGGTAGTTGATGCGCTATAGCCAAAATAATATCAATATCATTATATAATTATTAAAGATTCCAACCCTTCCTAAAAAGTACTTATCAGTAAATAGCTCATAATATACTTACTTACTTAGACCAAAAATGTTAGGCATATCTGTAATGCATCTTGCCCTTACACTGTGCACCAGTTCAAAAGAAAGTCTTCTAAATCTATTTCAAAAGACATCTAGACTTCCCCTCAACGCCAGGGAAATACCTAGCTGATCTGAGGAGCAGAGCGAACAGCCAACAGTATTCCAGCATATACGAAGATCAGAGACCAAAGATAGAGGACACTGAAAGATCTGACGGTGAGACAACAAAACCTGGAGTGCTGAAAAGACTAGAGTTAGACCGTGTTAAACACATAAACGTCAGCTCAAGACCAGTGAGCACAGGAGAGTAAGAGGACAGCACCACCGAATCCCATTGGCATTCTACCATAGAAGTTCATATCATAAATCCAGGGAGTCAGAACAAAGCAATTTAAGACGCAGAGGCCAACAAGAAGAGCCTCACAAACAATGGGAAGACAAAGAAACAATTCCCAAATGAAAGGAAAGGAGGAAGCCTCAGAAAGAATACTAACCGAAAAAGAGGCAAGTCAACTATCAGATACTGAGTTCAAAGCAATGGTCATCAGGAAACTCACTGAGCTCTCTGAGCTCAAAGAGAACTACCAGAAACTACAAGGAAACTACAATGAACTCACTGCAAACTATATCAACATGAAAAAGGAAATAGAAAATATCAACAAGAGCCAAGAGGAAATGAAGAATACAATTTCTGAATTGAAGAACACAGTAGAAGGAATTAAAAGCAGACTTGACGAAGCAGAGGATCGGATCAGCGAGCTGGAGGACAAAGTAGAAAAAAACACCCAGAAGGAGCAAGAAAAGGAAAAGAGGCTCAGAAAGAATGAAGAGGCAATAAGGGAAATGCAGGACAACATGAAACGTAACAATATCCGTATAATAGGAATACCAGAAGGAGAAGAAGAAGAGCAAGGGATAGAAAACCTGTTTGAAAAAGTAATGATGGAAAATTTCCCTAATCTGAGAAGAGAAAAAGTCACCCAAATCCAGGAATCACAGAGAGTCCCAAACAAGAGGAACCCAAAGAGACCCACTGCAAGACACATCATAATTAAAATGGCAAATTTCCAAGACAAAGAGAGGATCTTAAAGGCAGCAAGGGAGAAAAAGGAAGTAACATACAAGGGAGCCCCAATAAGGTTAGCAACTGACTTCTCAATGGAAACGCTCCAAGCCAGAAGAGAATGGCAAAAAATATTCCAAGTACTGAGAACCAGAGGCCTGCAACCAAGACTACTTTACCCAGCAAGGCTCTCAATCAAGATAGAAGACCAAATAAAGAGTTTCCCAGACAAAAGAAGTCTAAAAGAATACAGCTCCACCAAACCAGCTCTGCAGGAGATGCTAAAGGGACTGCTTTAAGGAAAGGAAGGAAAAGAGAAAGACAGAGGAACACAGGTAGGAAATAATGGCAATGAATAACTACCTATCGATAATAACCTTAAACGTAAATGGATTAAATGCTCCAATCAAAAGACATAGAACAGCTGAATGGATAAGAAAACATGACCCACACATATGCTGCCTACAAGAAACCCATCTCAGGACAAAAGACTTACACAGACTGAAAGTGAAGGGCTGGAAACAAATCTTCCAAGCAAATGGACAGGAAAAAAAAGCAGGGGTAGCAATACTCATATCTGACAAAATAGACTTCCAAAGAAGGGCCATAAAGAGAGACCCAGAAGGTCACTTCATAATACTCAAAGGAAGAATCCACCAAGAAGACATAAACATTGTAAATATATATGCACCCAACATAGGAGCACCCAAATACATAAAGAAAATCTTGGAGGATTTCAAGAAAGATATTGACAGCAACACAATTATAGTAGGGGATTTTAACACCCCACTATCAAAAATGGACAGGTCTTCCAAACAAAAGATCAACAAAGATATTGTGTCACTTAACAATACCTTAGAGGAAATGGACTTAACTGATATATACAGAGCTTTTCATCCCAAAGAAGCAAAATACACGTTCTTTTCAAGTGTCCATGGAACTTTTTCAAAGATAGACCACATGATAGGACACAAAGCAAGCCTCAACAAATTCAAGAAAATTGAAATCATATCAAGCATCTTCTCTGACCACAAGGGTCTGAAACTAGAAACCAACCCCAAGGGTAAAAACCCAAAACACTCAAAAGCATGGAGACTGAATAGCATGCTATTAAACAATGAATGGGTCAAGAATGAGATTAGGGAAGAAATCAAAAACTTCCTGGAAACAAATGAAAACGAACTCACAACAACCCAAAACCTATGGGACACAGCAAAGGCAGTCCTGAGAGGGAAGTTCATAGCAATACAGGCCTACCTTAAGAAGTTAGAAACAGTTCACACAAACAACCTAACCCTACGCCTACAAGAACTGGAGGAACAACAACAAAGACAGCCCAGAGCAAGCAGAAGGAAGGAAATAACCAAGATCAGAGCAGAACTAAATGACATAGAGACTAAAAGCACAATTGTAAGGATCAATGAATCCAGGAGCTGGTTCTTTGAAAAGATAAACAAAATCGACAAGCCTTTAAGTAGGCTCATCAAGAAAAAAAGAGAGAGGATCCAAATAAACAGAATTAGAAATGAAAGTGGAGAGATTACAACTGATACCACAGAAATACAAAGGATCGTAAGAAATTACTATGAAGACCTGTATGCTAAGAAATTTGAAAACCTAGATGAAATGGACACATTTCTAGAAAAATATAATCTTCCAAAACTGAATGAAGAAGAAGCAGAAAACCTGAACAGACCAATATCAGCAAAGGAAATTGAAGCAGTCATCAAGAAACTCCCATCACACAAAAGCCCTGGACCAGATGGTTTCACAGGAGATTTCTACAAAGCATTTAAGGAAGAACTAACCCCTATCCTTCACAGACTATTCGAAAAAATCCAAACTGATGGAAGACTCCCAAACTCTTTTTATGAAGCCAACATCATCCTAATCCCAAAACCAGATAAAGACACAACGAAGAAAGAAAACTTCAGGCCAATATCGCTGATGAACATAGACGCTAAAATTCTCAACAAAATATTAGCAAACCGCATCCAGCAATATATTAAAAAGATCATCCACCATGACCAAGTGGGATTCATCCCAGGGATGCAAGGATGGTACAATATTCGCAAATCAATAAACATAATACATCACATCAACAACAGCAAAGACAAAAATCACATGATCATATCAATAGATGCGGAAAAAGCATTTGATAAGATACAGCACCCATTTCTGATAAAAACACTCAGCAAAGTGGGAATAAAGGGAGCAGTCCTCAACATAATTAAGGCCATATATGAGAGACCTACAGCCAACATCACACTCAATGGACAAAAACTTAGAGCTTTCCCACTAAGATCAGGAACTAGACAAGGATGCCCTCTCTCACCACTCCTATTCAACATAGTATTGGAAGTCCTAGCCACAGCAATCAGACAAGAAAAAGCAATAAAAGGCATCCAAATTGGAAAGGAGGAAATGAAACTGTCACTGTTTGCAGACGACATGATAGTGTACATGGAAAACCCTATAGACTCCACTCAAAAACTACTCGACCTAATAAATGAATTTGGCAAAACAGCTGGATACAGAGTCAATACCCAGAAATCAAAGGCATTCCTGTACACCAGCAACGAAACTGCAGAAACAGAAATCAGGAAAAAAATCCCATTCGATATAGCAACAAGAAAAATAAAGTACCTAGGAATAAACCTAACCAAGGAGGTAAAAGACCTGTACTCAGAAAACTACACAACACTGAAGAAAGAAATTAAGGAAGATACAAACAAATGGAAGCATGTACCATGTTCATGGATTGGAAGAATCAACATTATCAAAATGGCCATACTACCCAAAGCAATTTATAGATTCAATGCAATCCCTATTAGAGTACCCATGACATATTTCACAGATATAGAACAAACATTGCAGAAATTCATATGGAACCATAAACGACCTCGAATAGCTGCAGCAATTTTGAGAAAGAAAAACAAAGCAGGAGGGATCACAATACCTGATATCAAACTGTATTACAAGGCCACTGTAATCAAAACAGCCTGGTACTGGCATAAAAACAGGCACATAGACCAATGGAACAGAATAGAGAGCCCAGAAATAAACTCAAGTCTATACGATCAATTAATATTTGACAAAGGAGGCAGGAGCATAAAATGGAGCAAAAACAGCCTCTTCAACAGATGGTGTTGGGAGATCTGGACAGCTACGTGCAAAAAAATGAAACTCGATCACCAACTTACGCCATACATGAAAATAAACTCAAGATGGATAAAAGACTTAAATATAAGCCGTAACACCATAAAAGTCCTTGAGGAAAACATTGGCAGGAAAATCTCAGACATTCCACGCAGCAACATCCTCACAGACACATCCCCTAAAGCAAGGGACATAAAGGAAAGAATAAACAAATGGGACCTCATCAGAATAAAAAGCTTCTGCATGGCTAAAGAAAACAGCACCAAATTACAAAGAGTACCAACAGTATGGGAAAACATATTTGCCAACGATACCTCAGACAAGGGCCTGATCTCCAAAATATATAAAGAACTCACTCGACTCCACTCCAGGAAGACAAACAACCCAATTAAAAAATGGGCAAAGGACTTGAACAGACACTTCTCCAAGGAAGACATACAGAGGGCCCAGAGACATATGAAAAGATGCTCAGCATCACTAGCCATCAGAGAGATGCAAATTAAAACCACAATGAGGTATCATCTCACACCAGTCAGAATGGCCAACATAAACAAATCCACAAACAAATGTTGGAGAGGATGTGGAGAAAAGGGAACCCTTGTGCACTGTTGGTGGGAATGCAGACTGGTGAGGCCACTGTGGAAAACAATATGGAATTTCCTCAGAAAACTAAAAATGGAACTGCCCTTTGACCCAGTAATTCCGCTGCTGGGATTATACCCTAAGAACACTGAAACACCAATCCAAAAGAATCTGTGCACCCCAATGTTCATAGCAGCACAATTTACAATAGCCAAGTACTGGAAGCAACCGAAGTGCCCATCAGCAAACGAGTGGATCCAAAAACTATGGTATATTTACACAATGGAATTCTACGCAGCAGAGAGAAAGAAGGAGCTTATACCCTTTGCAACAGCATGGATGAAACTGGAGAGCATTATGCTAAGTGAAATAAGCCAGGAAGTGAGGGACAAGTACCATATGATCTCACCTTTAACTGGAACATAAGCAATAGAAGAAAAAAGCAAACAAAATATAACCAGAGACATTGAAGTTAAGAACAATCTAACAATAGCCAGGGCGGGGGTGGGGGGTGGGGGCGGGGATAGTGGGAAGAGGGTATTACAGGAACTACTATAAAGGACACATGGACAAAACCAAGGGGGAGGGTGGAGAGGGGGGAGGGAGGTGGGTTCACCTGGGGTGGGGTAGAGGGATGGGGAGAAAAGGCATACAACTGTAATTGCATAACAATAAAAAAAAAATAAATAAATAAATAAAATGCTGCATTTTAATATAAAAAAAAAAAAAAAAAAAAAAAGACATCTAAACCTGATAACTTATACCGCTACACACCTTCTTCAGGCCACCAACACTCAGCCTCCAGACGCAGCATCCTGGCAGGTCCCTGCCTTTCATCCTGCTACCCTGCAAATACACTACTGCACAGTAGCCAGAGTGATCTTTCATAGGCTCAACAGCATCAAGTTGTCGCCCTGTTTAAAACTCCCCTTCGCAAACAAAATAAAAGTTTCTAACTTCTTACCATGTCTATTGTACAAATTCCCGTACTCCCTGCTGCGTTCTCTGCCCTGATTTAATACCAATGTTGTGCTTCCCCACAATACTACCCTTTCTGTTTCTCAGGTCATTGTGTTGATTCCACAGTTTCTACTAATAATCAGAATTAAATGCACTGTATTAACCTTTTATTTTAGATAGGAACATGATACCCGGATAACAAAGGTGCTAGTTGGGTACTTGTTTTCTTAGCATCCTGGGTGACTCTGAGCAGGTTTGCAAAAATCATTTTTGTCATATGCTAAATCACTTTCCATTCTTTGAAAACACAAAAATATTTAGTTATGAAACATCCAGATAACAGCTAATTAGAATAAATTTAAATATAATAAATTATAAAAATAATCAAGTAGGCATACAATTAGAAGATTATCTTGACTCTGGCAAGATTCAATTTAACGAGGATGAATTAAAAAAAAACAACAACAACAAAACTTGGAGATTAAGGGAATCACAAGCCAAACCTGAATATATACTATTGAGGAAATATATTGTAAAGAAGAAATGGAGTCTTTACATTAATACAAGTTTTTGTGTAAGCTATTGACAATAACATTATCAGACATAACTAAGGCCTTACCACACTGAGGATATCTTTCCACAATAAGGACAATGAATTTTAGAATAAATGTTCGACTAAATAAACTATCCAGAGCAGGACAAACACACTGGGAGGAATCTTAATGCACACGAGGATGCTTGAACAAATGACTCACCTGGCCCAGAGATAATAAGGAGGAGGTAATGGGATATTCTAGGCATCTTTTAAAGAACTATGATATAAAATGAAAAGTTCAAATGTGTCTGTAACTCAAGAGGTCAGAACACACACCACAGTATGTGAAGGTGGCAGGAAGGAGGATTCAGTTCAATAAAAGGAAAACTGGAATGTGGTTATTGTCCAACACTGAAACTGGCCTCCCAACGGGGTTTCTTCCCTTCTTAGGCCAACTGGTCAGAGAAGTCTTTTCTGCATCTAGAAATGAGCCAAACTAGAATTCCTAGGTCACCCTAAGATTGTATTTCCATCTGGCACATATTTGCAATAGAATTAAAAAAAAAAGGCATGAATAGATAGTGATATAACTTATAGTGTAAAATCATGTTTAGGAAATATTTCAATACAGCAATATGTTCCCTGAAGCTTTAGATGAAGAGATATGAACTTTGAAAGATCAGATTACATTCTGAACAGAGCCTTTTTCTAACTAGGTGGTAGCTGGGGAATGTCATTATTTAATTGTGTGTAGGAGTGGGGAGACAGGCTGCTGAGTGGAAATATGCTTTTGCTCAGGAAGAGAGAACACATAAAAATGTGACAGCTTTTGTAGTTTATCTCAGTGTGTGAGGAGGGTTATAGTACTGGCATGAAAGCTAAAATGAAATAAAATGATCATTTCCTTCAATTAACTAAAATTCTGTGAGGTAATGCTCTCTTGAAAGGGAGACATCTTTAATTTATAAATAAAGGCCATAAAACAGGAAGTTTTAATGCTGCATTTTATGTTCCCTTAGAAGAGCACAGCATCCGTTCAGAAGGCAACAGTTTTCTTGTCTAAGTTCGGATGTTTGCAAGGAGTTAACATGCTCTTCTCGCTCCGAATTCCAAATTACTTGTGAGAGTAATGTCCATATTGTACCTTGAAGAAAGGCCTAAGCAGTAAACTTTAATGGCTGCCTGGGTTGGCAATCATTTCATAGAGACAAGACACGGTGCTGGAAATTGCCCTATAAATAAGATCCCTTACAAAAAAATTAAAACGGAATTCATGTTATTGATGTTCACTAAGAGCCATAAGAAGCACAAGAGAACCAGGAAGTGGCACATGTTTCAAATCAGTCTCCAAGGCACTTGAAGGACGGCCACCCTCAAAGTCAGCTTTGATCAGTGGCGATGAGCAGTTGGTCCAGCACTCAGAGTGGGCTGTCATGTATTAGGGAACCTTGAGGAATTTGCCTACAGAAGAGAAATGATCCAGACATTAGTTGCCCCACAACAAATTTTTCTCTGCACTGTCCATTAATTCACTAGTACTCAGAGTTCCTGCAGAATAAAGTCTTTTTCTTTCCTGGCCAGATCTGTAACTCCTCATCCCTGCTCCCAATTGTTCATTTTTGCATTTTAGTTCACATTCAGGCCTTACAGTGCCTGAAAGTTTTCTGATTTTTGGACTGGAGGGTGAGAGACCTAGAATGCTGCTGCCGCTACTAATTACATCAATGCTCTTGGCTAGATGTGTATTCGGATGGGAAACCTGAGACATAAGCCCACTGTGTCCAGGTCACACGGAGTTTCTACGTGCCATGACTGCTTGTTGTAAGGTATGCTAGTAAATTATGTTGCCCACATTAGAAAGGAAATACTCATGTGAAAGTATAAATGTTTAAGCTGCAAATCCAAGCCAAACAGACAGAATAAAGGGGAGACCAAAGGGGAGAGCAAGGATGGGGGGAGGGCAGTGAACGTTAGGCTGAGAGAGCTAGAAAGGGCAGAAAAGAAACTGGAAAGACAAAGCAATTGGAAAGAGTAAGGAAACTAGAAATGCACAAACCTACAAGAAAATCTTCTGTGCTAGATATCAAACTTACACAGGGAGAATGAGAACTGAATTATAAATAGCAGTATAAAGAACAACAGTGTTAATGGAAACTCATTTTGATTATTTCAGTAGAACTGAAAAAATTGTTTCCCTTTTCGGCAGAAAATACTATGATAATCACTAGAAATGAAAATTTATGTGAAATAGAACAAAAACTACATATTTTAGAGTTCAACAAACTCTACCTCTTACCAACTGGTGTTCTGAAGAATGTTCATCATTGGTTCTTTTATCTGTGAAAATATGATTCCAGAGTAAATATATAATTTGCAGAATCTGTTTAAGTCACTTTATGCAATTGCTTAAAGTGATTAAGTCTCAATAATGATTATCATAATTATTAATATGGTATTAATTCCAGTATGTTATATTTTGTGGTTAGATTTACCAAACAGATAAAGAATATGAGTTAAGATTATAATAAACTGAGTTGAGGTCAAAAATGTAATCATAGCCCTAGCTGGTGTGGCTCAGTGGATTGAGCACCAGCCTGTGAACCAAAGGATCACCAGTTCGGTTCCCAGTCAGAGCACATGCTTGGGTTGCTGGACAGGTCCCCAGTAGGAGGTATGTGAGAGGCAACCACACATTGATGTTTCTCTCCCTCACTTTCTCCCTCCCTCCTCCTCTGTCTAAAAGTAAATAAATAAAATCTTAAAAAATATATAATCACCAAACTAAAATGTTTTTGCAGAGTAAAGGAAATCATCAACAAAATAAAAAGACAACCCACAGAATGGGAAAACATATTCACTGATACATCTGATAAGGGCTTAGTATCCTAAAAAAATAAAGTACTTACAAAACTAAAAACCAAAAAACAAACAACCCAATTAAAAAATGTGCAAAGGACCTGAATAAACACTTCTCCATAGAGGACATACAGGTGCCCAATAGATATATGAAAAAATGCTCAGCATTACTAATCATCAGGGAAATGCAAATTAAAACCATAATGAGATACCATCTCACACCTGCCAGAATGGCTGTCATCAATAAATCAACAAACAAATGCTGGCGAGGATGTGCAGAAAGGGGAACACTGTTGCACTGTTGGTGGGAATGCAGACTGGTGCAGCCACTGTGGAAAGCAGTATGGAGATGCCTCAAAAAATGAAAAATGGATCTTCCTTTTGACCCAGCAATCCCATGTCTGGGAAAGTATCTGAAGGAACCCAAAACACTAATTTGAAAGAACATAAGCACCCCTATGTTCATTGTAGCATTATTTACAATATCCAAGATATGGAAGCAGCCCAAGTGTCCATCAATAGATTAGTGGATAAAACATACAAGGGACATTTACACAATGGAATTCTACTTGGCTGTAAAACAGCAGAAAATTTTACCCTTTGCAGCAGTATGGATGGACCTGGAGAACACTATGCTAAGGGAAATAAGCCAGTCAGAGAAAGACAAGTATCATGTGATTTCACTCATATGTGGAATCTAATGACAAACTGATCTAACATGTAAACAGAGACAGACTCTTAGAAGGAGAGTAGATGACAGCTAGTGATGAGGCAGGTTAGAGGGTGGAAGGACTGAGTAAAAAGGAAAAAAAAGGACTCATGGACGTAGACAACAGTGTCGTGATTGCTGAGAGGGAGGTGGGTTGAGGGGACTAACTGGTAATGACAAAATATAATAAAGATTGAATAAAAATGTAACATATTATTGAAGCCAGAGCTGTCACCTATGTGACTTTTGGCATGGTACATAATTTATGTGAAATTTAAATAGTTCATCTGTAAAATAGCAATGACAGCATTGTCAGTACCTGCAGGTATAATTAAGTACCAACATATTATAGAAAATAGAATGATATGTACAGTTAATTTCTAAAGCAAAGTGACTCAAGCTTGCCAGTTATCTGGATAATTTATAAATCACTATTTTAAAAATATCACAGATGAGTTCAATGTTATAAAAACAAAGTTTAGTACCAAGAATTGTAAAACTCACCATGTTGCGAGTGTGAAAGTGTAAGTATGAGACAGGGATCAGATTAGACAGGCAGCAATGTTGCGCACCCTAATTCTTTCTAGGTACCTTTTGTTCTCCTCTTAGGTGGGTGGAATTATTTGAAACACTTTTTACCTGATCAGTCCTCAGATGAGTTTCCCTGCTTATCTGAGTGTGTATGTGTTTTGAGCTGTCTAACAAGTAAACACACTCAACATATTGAAAAATGATTAAGTGAACTCTGGCCAATATGTCAGTGGATTATATATTAAAGAGGAACAAAATGTCTAAAACACTTTGTTGGATAAACATGAAGAGTCACTAAGTGGGTCTTAATGGAAGCTATGTATTCCATATTTATGATAGTGCTTATGATTGTTTGTGGGAAGGTCTTTATATAATATTTAACACTATTTGTGGTTACAAAAAAGAGTAAAACATTAATTATTCTTGATTAATTATATGGACTATTATTTTTTTTATTTGGGAAAAATATTTTTTATCCAGAAATATGTCATAATTTTAGTTGTGCTCTTGCATAAAACACTAAACAATTCACTTTACCATGACACAGGATAGCCTTAATTTTCACAGAACACGAGTACTCACTACTTAGTATACTACACTGAACTTGTAATAAGGTATATACAAGAAGTGACGTGAGAGTATAGGATTGGCTTTCAAGGACCTTCAAATGCACTATTTAACTCCTCTGGTGCCTGGAAAACTTTTACTCTCAATAGATGGATAAATATAATTTGATATATTTATACAATGAAAACTATACAACAATAAAAAATTAGCTAAAGATACAAGCTAGAACATGAGTGAATCTCACAGAGATAATAATGAAGAAACAAAATAAGCCAGACACAGAAGAGTACACTCTGCATGGATCCATCTATGTGAAGTTCAAAAACAGCGAAATCAGTTCTATGGTGTTTGAGTGTTACCATCGGTGATCGTACAGGTGGAGGCGGTGGTATGTGAGGGGTCGTGACTGGGAAGGAAGGTGAGGGAAATCTTTGGTGTGTGGAAAGTCTGAACCATTAATCAAGACTGTATTTTTTTCATCCCACGTCTGTCATTCTTAAATTTCTGAAATTCAGAGTACGTCCATCATTTAGCTATCTGTGTAATAATTCTACATGTCAAGAAGTGCTAAAATGTAATATAACACTTATTATTTCTTTAGGCCATATTTCCATTTCATGGAGATTCAGTCATATCTGCTAAAGGCCGGACTTGAGGCTGGACTTGCTTATCACCCATGTGTTGGCTGAATGTGACTTCTCTAAGTCAGCTGAACGCAGGGGGCTGTGCCTCACTTGTGGCCACATCTTTTCCATTGGATCAGTGAGCAGGTTTAGAGACATTCACTTCACAGCAGGGGTAGAGGTGTGAAGAACCTGCAGAAAAATCAGTCACTTCTTATGCCTTTGTTCAGAAGTAGCATTTTATCTTTTCACCTCATTCAATTGGCCAAAGCAAGTCACATAGCACAACCCAAATTCAAGGAGTGGGAAAACATTTTTCACTCCCCAGCCCCTCCCCCACACACCTCTTTAATGGAAGGAATGAAAAGTCACGTGTCGGTGGGTGAGTAATCCAGTCCAATAGCGTGGTCACCCACAGGATTACTTTATGGAAATCTGCGTCATAGATATATTAAGACATTTGTGTTTTTATATAAAAAGTACTTTCAATGGAATAAATTAGCTCTCTTAAAATAGAGCTGCTTCTCTAATTCATTAAAATTTTATGGTGATTTTAATGGATAATTGTCAGTTTTCAGGAATTCAACAGGAAGCAGTTTCATTATTTGTTTTGCAGTTGAACAATTTTAGTTGGGTATAATTTGCATCACTTTGGTCCTTATTTAGTCAAAATCGATGGTAAAGGAAGTTATATCAATATTTCCTAGATGGGGTTATAGATAAAGCTATAGGTCTGAGTGGTAAAATGCTCTCTCTTACTTATTGTATATGTTATTCCCTTTATATTTGATACTCCCTGTACTTAAGCAATTCTTAATTGACCATACTCAAAACAACATGAAGTTTTTGACATTGCAGTAGTATATGGTATGTTCCGGGGTTATTTTGTTGTCTCAATCACGTGCCTCGAAAAGCTGTCACTTCCTACACATGAGATTGAACAGACTACCTCAGCAAAGCCTTTGGACGTTATTAAAGAATACTGCCATGTACAGCACTTCTTTCCTTTTTTTTTTTTTTTTTTTCCTATTTGCTCTTCTGAGTCAAGAATAGAATCACTAGCCTGAGACGTTCAGGGGCGAACCACTTTTACGCTGTCACTTCGCTCTCAGAGTGACCTGAGGCGGCACTACTCGAAGCACACTTTGATTTGCTTCAGTGAATGAGAGGAAAGGTCAGGGAATTGCTTCACAACTAGCTGGGCACCCAAAAATATGTTTACTTCGGGCTAAAGGTTTTTGAGGTTGGTCACCACTCCTACAGACTGTAAATAACACGCCCAAAGAAGACAAAGCTCTGAAAGCCTCTACCTGACCTCTCAACAGGCTCTTAAAAGCACAGATGCACCTGAGTCATGAGGAACAGAAACTGGTATCAGAGGGCATTTTGGAACAGGCCTTTCCCCAAGGGCTAGTGATCGATCACCACTGCAGCCACATGGAAAGGGGCTCTCACTTATCTGTAGACGGTATAATTTGAAATGCCCGTTTCAGTTTAGTTCATCACCTTTACACTATTTCAGAAGAAATGTCTTGTTTGTGGTTTCTCATGTGATGATGCGTAGAATAATAGAAAAAGTGTGAAAACATAAAAATACCATGCAGCGTATTCACTAAATTTGAAAGACAAAGTAGAGCAACATAGGCTTAGTCTATTAACTTCGCTCTTACATATATCCTATTCATGCCAATATTTATACAAGACAGGTTACTCTAAGCTAGTCTGGGTGTGGCGTATAATACAAATCACTCTCACCCCTTTATTTTATTAGATGTTACACCTCTGTAGCGAGGTGAAACTATAAAGGATGCTGATGTAAAAGGTGACACACGAGAGCAAATTCACACAATAAAACTGGGGATCTCCCTTTTCTTTCAATTAATATCAACTCAATTTCAATAAAATTGGAAAGGAAAGTTCATACTGGTTCCAACATCGAGACATTTATGCATATTACAGACCACAGTGTTTATAAACGTCTTTCCTTCCTAACCTCAGGCGTTTCTGTATCACAGATTGAATTTGTTGGCACAGAAGTGAATTATTCTCAGATTATTGAACTTGAAGGCCATGTTGTCATGATTAGTACACTGTTTTTCAGTTGGAGTGACTATAGCATTATCAGCCACTCTATATAATCTTGTTTCTGGCAGTGGCTACTTTACCTGATGGATTGTACTGAGTACCTCCAAACTACATAGAGAAGGGTAGAGAGTGTTTAGTAATCTAATGAGAAAGGTAAGATATATTTGCAACAAAACAAATATTGTATCATAATGTTTCAGTTTCCTCAAGTGAAACATTTCCTACTAAGCTAAAATTCAAATAAAGAACATTAACATGTGCCCTTGTTTTTTTTTTTAATGACTTTCTTCTTCAATTATAGGTTTAATAATACAACCTGGAATAGGCAGAGGGGGGTTAGGTGGAAAACAGACTTTGTGAAATAACTTTCAAGCAGATTTCTGAAATATGCATTGAAGTCGTGTTGAAATGATGGAAAACAGTGTTAGGTAATCACTACAGTCAGACCAGCTATACAGAGGCCTTGAGTTCTATTGTTCTTAAGTGTTTTTTCTTCTTCTTCATCTCACATTTACCTAGGATTTTATTTTCAACTTTTTTTCTCTTCTCACTCTATTTACTCTCTCTGTCTGAACAAGTACTTCCACTGTAGACACACACACACACACACACACACACACATTCTCTAAGGCATTTCTCTTTGATGCCCTATGATAATCTAAAGCACACGACATTCTGTAAAATGATAATACTATTTATAAGGGTCCAGAACCAACCTCCCCCCTATCTTTTTTTCATATTTTAATGTATCAGTGAATAACTCTTTCAGTCCTGTATTTACAAACAATTACCATTTCTTTGATTTTCACCTTTGTACATGTTGAATTAACATACATCCTCTCTATTGGTCCTATTATACACCAACGGCGCAAGTTCAATTACTCCTATCATTTTTTTAATGTTTTCTAGTACTTAGTATCATACACTTCAATCTGTTACCAGTAGAAAGCAGGATCTTCCATGGGATTCCAAGGAAACCATCCCAAGGACCCTCACACACGAGATTGTAAGGTAGCAAGGTTTATTCAGGTGAAAATCTGCCTCAGGTTTTCAATTTCCGATCCCCCTTTATCCCACTATAGAAGATGTCAAACCATGGCTACAGTAAGGCCAAAACAGAAGCCAGAGTTTAGAGTTTCTGTTTCATATTAAAGCCTAGTTCTTTGGAGCCCACACAGTTGGTCTTAGTCCCAGGTAGGTACTAGACTCACTTAGTTGCATGCTGCCGAGAGAGAGAGAATGCATGAATGAAGGGGGTAAGTGTAGGCTTCCTTCATTGAGAAAGAAAGAGAGAGAGACATGGACATGGACATGGACATGGACATATAGACAGTGACTTCTTCCTTATCCTGGAATTATATTAGCTTGGGTTTGGAAAAAACTTCGTGCTTTTTCAAAATAACTGATCAACTTCCCAAGCCTTTGCAGGCTTTTGATAGATCCACACTCCTTAGTTAGGCTGACAGGACTCTACAGTCAAGCACCTTCCTCTGCACCCCACCATGCACCCAACAATCTGATAGTGGAATGGGGAAGGGAAGAGGATTAATCCCTTTGGCAGACAATGCTACCATCCTCTGGAGTGTGAAGCTGTAGCTTCCTGGTGAAGCAAACAGGCTTATGCTCCCCAGTTTATTAAACTCAATGTCTAACTCCCTTTTTCTTCCTTTTTTTTAATTAATAACTAGTTAACTACCTATGGTGATTTACTCCCTGAAGAACCTGAACCTTATCATCTTACAAGGGTAAATGGATGAAGGTCTTACCTTTTGTAGCTGCTTCTTGCTGTCAAAAGACATCGTCCTGCCTATCCCCAGGCCCAGAGGGTCCTCCTATCTGCTAAAGGAGGAAAAGAACAAAAAAGGGAATGGGACTTGCATGCAGGGAAGAGTGATTTTGCAAGGACTAGGTCAGTCGATTGTCAGTGGGTGGCAGAATAATGTGATGTCCAGAGCCTGGTTTTGTCTAGGTGGGAGCCCCAACCACAGCCAGAGTGTCCCACTGGGGCTTGCGGCTCCCATTGCACAAGCAGGATCCTGGGAAATCCCAGCTTGTCCTGCATTACAGAGCTGCTGCTCTGTGCATCTAGGACACCAGACTCACTGCTCTCACGAATCCTTCTACAGGTATGCCATAACTGAAAAACCCCAGAGGTAAGTGCTTACTCATCTTGGAGACTAAATGTTTATTAATCTTTCCCTAGAGAAAGCCAATAGGATTTATTCCAAGGGCCCAGGGTGTGAAATCTCTGGGTGGCCAGGTTAATAAGGAACATCCCCTCTCCTCGTTGGGGGAGGCTGCCTCACTTTACTAAGCTTCTTGAAAAACCAATACTCTTGGGAATATGAAAGGAATGGTAACATGTTGCTTCCCCACTACTAAAGGCCAGAGGCCATCAGAATTGCCCCTGTGGAGTTAAATAAGTCCCAAAAGCACAGTGCCTCATCCCCACTGTCTGTTGGTTAGGCTCCACACCTGGACAATTTATTTCTATTTTGGGAAGGTCTCAGCCCCTGGCATGGGAGGGGTGAGACACAAAACCTCAGGATGCTGAGGATAGCAATCGGGCTCAGGTACCGATCCTAGGCTCCATTGACGGGACAGCAGAGCTGGGGAGAAGGAGGATGCTTGTGCCTCCCTCAACTACCCACTGTCTCCCTCTTTCACAATGATGGAAATTCTTCTCCCTCTTTTATGAGGATGACACTTTTTTCTCCCTGAAGACAACAGCCAACACATTCTTCATCCCCAGTGTCTCAAGAGACCCTTTTCAGGGTGCATATTTGTCAACAGGCAGAAATTTAACGTGGGGATTCTCAAGAAAAGGGCATAAGTCTACCTTGAAATTCAGATACCTCCTCTCCAAGAACTCTTATTTGAGTCATATTTTAAAATGCAAATTTCTGGCAGATAGATCTTATTAAGAGAGAAAAACCTTGAGCAAGTCAATTTGACTTAATTCAGCTCTGACTTTCTAAATCAGTGAGTTTTACTGTGTAATACTTGTCCTGTCTCATGCAAGTATGGCTCTCAAATGCATAAGTGTGTTTGCCAGTAGAGGAGCCTATGTTTCTAGAGGTTATGGAATGCGTTTTTTTTTAAATCTAAGAATGCTAATTGGTGTCTAATGGTTGGAGTTTGGTGCCATAAAAGGAAAAATGATTTTCCTTTTGCTTTATCTTTTTCTCCTTAACCGATTGTTCAAGAATTTGGCAATGGATAATGAATGAATCGTTACAATCCACATCTTTGCATAAATCCAGTAAGACCAGTTTCCAATTGTGGTTTCACTAACCAAGACTTTGACTGGAAAGTCACGTCTAACGAAGACATGCCTGGACTCTGGATGTCATCAGAAAGCCTTAAAGAACGGAGCTTGCTTTTTAAAGCTACCAAAAGTCCACTGCAGAAGTAGCCTCATGCCTTGCTTCATTATGTGGTTCATGGCAATCTTTCCAGGTAAGAAACAAAGATTGCTTTCTTGAGAGGTGGCAAGAAAGAAACCTCAGGACATTTTTGGGACCTCAAGAACCTGAGGAATTTACCTGATGGCAACTGTGTGGCTTGGTTTCTATGCCCTGAGGGGCTGACTAAAGCCCAATCTGAAGATTCCTTGTGAAATTCCTGCAAAGCAGATTTTAAAAGGCATTATATGATCAATGTTAAAATGCCTATGTGATCAATTGTTATTCCTGTCATGCCTATGCAAATAATGAGTCCAAATTAAAAGTGGACTTAATGCAGTCTTTTTGATGAAAATTAGGGTGATTTTAAGGAGAGAAATTCAGTTTCAATGGAAATCACAATGCCCAATTGTAGATGTTGAACTCTAGGGCAGTCAATTGCCTTTAAAGTTTTGTTTTCAGTTATAAGCTGAACTGGTTCCTGAATTCTTCCAGCTTTTTTGAACTTTCCAAGCTAATGTTTCATTTTTTCTTATCCCTGGACTAGGAATTATTGGGAACTAAGCTTCTTCCTGAGGCTGTTTCTTTATAAGCCGTACAGAATTTGTCTTGGCGCCTGATGACATCAGTGAAGATTTTCAATTGACGGACAAGAAGGACCTGTCAAACTGACACTGTTTAATTTTACTCCAGCAAAGACCTTGTAGTTTTAAATTTTCTCAACTGACAAACTTTCATATTCAAACTGGTCTATGATTTGCTGTGTTCATTAACCTTTGTATACTTCCTTCTATTTTTATAGGGGGGGTATGACTATGACTTTATTTACCTGGTTGCTTCTTAAGAGTATGGACCTCACTTAAAAACCCATGTACATCACCACCTCCTGAAATGAGACTCAGTGGTTTGGCTGGATTGCTTGTCAGGAGTAGATGTTTGAGTCAGCAAAGTATGGGGCAGTCTGTTGACTTCGCTTGAAATTGCTCTCCTTTTTCTGTCAAAATGATTTAGACAGTAGAATCTCATAGTTCTTCAGGGAGGGGATCTTAGAATGTTTCCCTTAGCATAATTTCAGTTAAGTATAGTAAACAATGGAACCTCACATAGGTGTGACACACCTTTGTCTAGGGAATCCACTCCTCCAACTTCCTCTGGGACACCTGTAGAGTTAGCCGCTCCCTCTCTCATTTAGTTCTTACCTCTTACTAGACCTTTAGTTGCTGTAATTCTCCTTATTTGTGGACTATCCTTTTTCAATCATTTTGTCAAATTTATCACCTCTAGAATACAACAAGAATGCCAGCTGGTCCAACATCAACATCCTCCAGACAAGGCCACCTTCTAAACATCACATGTACCACCTCCCAGGAACAGTCAACTGATCTGGACTCTTCAAAATCCCTCTTCCCTGCATGAAGATTCCATGCCCTTTCTGCTCCTTTCTTCCTTTCACAGATAGGAAGATCATCGGCACCTGTGGACAGGCACAACTACACCCCTTTAACACTAAAGAACAGCAACAGAAGATGAGACCTTCATCCATTTGCCCTTGTAAGATTATAAGGATCAAGGTCTTCAGAGGGGAATGTTACCGTAAGTAGGAAGCTTACGGTACAAAGGAAATTAGATACTGAGCTTAATAAACTGGGGAGCATAAAACTCTTTGCATCATCAGGAAGCTAGAGCTTCACAGCCCATTGCTCCACCAAGGGAATTGCCACTGCTCCCTTTCCCCTCCTCTGTCAGATTGTTGAGGTGTGCAAAAGGAAGGACTTGACCACAGAGATCTGTCAGTATAACTAGAGGGCAGACCCATCAAAAAGCCCACCAAATCTTGGGAAGTTGATCGGTTATTTTGAAAAGGCTCTTAGTTAAAACTCAGGGGGGCAAATAGCTCTCTCTCTCTCTAGTCACCCACACGGCCCCCATGTACTGGCTTGTCCTCTCTCCATGGCCATGTGGTCCCAGCAGATACATGCAAGATGGCTGTGTAGACTTTGCACTCAGCTCCAGGCAGAAGCCTGAATACTTTAGCACAGCAATAAATTGGAGCTGGGAACTTCAGCTGAACTAGCTGGATGGTGGACTGGACCAAACTTTAACATGGCAAACGATTTCTGGACATTGATCTCTTTCTGGCCCTCATTGTCCATGGCTGGATGGACAGAGCTGCAACATTTGAGGGGCATTTTGATTTTACTTCCCAAATAAATCTTACCACCAGAATTTATCCTCTTTTGTGGGTCACTGAAAATGCTTTTCTTGCCACACATCAAGAACCCCACTTACACCAGAAACAAATCCATCTTCCAATATAAGTGACTTTTTATTACAGATATTAATAGTGTATGATGCTAAGTCATGTAATTGGGAAAGGGGGGGTACTCATTATCCCACTGTTTCTGTAGGGAGGAAGACACACAGTCTTCAATTAAAAGAAATAAATTTTGGAGAAAAGTATAGATGTTCCCTTTTACTTGTTATCTCTCTTCTATTCCAAACTCTTGAGTTTTAGAAATGCTTTTTTTCTCCTTCCCAATCTGTATAGAAAATGGTTATAAGCAACCAGTAATCAATCTCCCCCCCATTCTTATTCTCATAAACACTTTCCCTATAGTTGAGAGTGTTTTTCCTCTCTGCTTCTCTGTATATTCTTATTATTTGCAGTCATTCTATTTTCTGTAAAAGATAAAACCAAAATTCCCATGAGGCACAACCTCAACCATTGTGCCTCACTGGAGCAATTGTCCATAAATGAAAGAATCAGACTTCTTATGTTTTACGGCTGCCTATCATTATTACATTGCACCTCAGGTTGCCAAGAAGGGGATCAAGAATGAGGGTTAGACATGGACATATTTAATGGGCTGGGCCTATAGGCCTTACCAATCACTTCTCTTCACATTATTTTACTGAACACCTAGTCACGTGACCATGCCTAATTGCAAAGGAAGCTAAAAAATATTCTAACTGCATGATCAGGAAGAAGAGGAAATATATCTCATAAATAACTTTACCAGCAAACCTATTGGTGCAAGGTCTGTCTTAGGATAATTGTTTAAAAGTAGTCTTTTCTGCCTTAGAATGGGTGAGCAATCAACTCATTGGACAGCAGTAATAAAACATATTAGATTAATATTCAAATTAGTTACTCCACTTCATTTCACTAATATAAAGCTGATAATATTCTTCAATTTGCTTTTCAGTAGCTTTCTCCTAATTTTAGTATGTATGTATATGTTCTAAATGTCTAATAAAACTTGCTTATTTCTCCTGTTTTTTTTTCACACACTCTCCCTTGTAAAACATAGTTTACTTCCTTTAGCTGTGCAGAAGCTTTTTATTTTGATGAAGTTCCATTTGTTTATTCTTTCCTTTATGTCCTTTGTTCTAGGAGACATATCAGTGAAAATATTGCTGTGTGGAATATCTGAGATTTGCCTGCCTTCAGGAGAATGTCCTCCTGAAGGATTTTTATGGTGTAACAACTTATATTTAAGTCTTTTATCTGCCTTGAATTTATTTTTGTGTATGGTGTAAATTAGTGATCAAGTTTCATTTTTTTTTCATGTAGCTGTCCAGCTCTCCCAACACCATTTCCTTTACTATTTAACTTATGCTCCAAATATCTAAGAGTGTCCCTGCCATAGCCATCACCATGCCTCTGCACACTCTCCTGTGCAGGAATTACTCCCCATCCCCGTTCTCTCTAAAATCTACTCACATCAGTGCAGTCTCTATTAAAACATACACTACTTCAGGAAGCCTTATTGACTTCTGATAGTCTTAGTCATGCCATTTAGCACTGCAAAACATCCTATTATAACACATATTACAATGTGTTACTGTCATCTGCTTAATTGTCTGTCATTCTCAATAGAATTTAGAATGCAGATCTTGCCTTCTGTTGAATTTCCAGTGATGATTAGTATAATGGTTTTATAGTACTTTCTCAAAGCAGAGGTAACAAAATACCATACCTACATTCATTACAGAATTATTCATGGTGGCCAAGACATGGAAAAAACTCAAGTGCCTTTGGGTCGACTAGATAAAAAGGATGTGGTACATATATACAATGGACTACTACTCGGCCATATGAGAAGATGAAATACTGTCATTTGCAACAACATGAAAGGATCTTGAAAATATAATGCTAAGCAAAACAAGTCAAATAGAAAAATCAAGAACCATATGACTGTGCTCATATGTGGGACATAAATCTGAAAGCAACAAACAAACAGACAAGACAAACAAAAACTCATAATCAACAAAGAAAAGTATGGTGGTTACCAGAGGGAAGGGGGTATGGGGGAGAGGTAGTGAAGGGGGTCAAATACATGGTGATGGAGGAGACTTGACTTTGGGTGGCCAACACACAATGAAATGTGTACAGATGTATACAGATGATGTATTATAGAATGTTACACTGGAAAACTATATCACACATAGGTTTATCATATATATATAATTTTATTTATCAATGCATTCTAATAAATTTAATCAATAATACATGACAAAATAAATGACTAACGTCATAAAAGAATTATAAGACCAGATGAACACACAGACACAGAGGGGAGGACTCCAGGTGAATATTAGAGGCACAGATTAGAGTGACAACCCGAACTTCAAACAGTGCTGTAAGCCCCCAATGCTGGGAGGCAAGCACGGGGAAGATCTTTCCTGAAGGCTTTGGAGGGAGCACGACCCTGTCAACACTTTGGTACTAGACTTCTAGGCTCCAAACTTGTGAAAGAATACATTCTTGTTTCAGACTACACAAATGAATGTTTTCAAAATTTTGAGGTAGATACCCTGAATAGGGATTGCTGGGTCATATGAGGGTTCCTTCTTCTCCACAACTACTCCAACACGAATTTCTTGTCTTATTGATAAAGGCCATTCAAACAGGTGTGACATGGTATCTCCCTGTGGTTTGGCCTTCTTGTAAGGATACCAGTCATTGGATTTAGGGTCTACCTTAATCCAGTATAATTTCATTTAAACAGAAACGTCAAATGCAAAAGGCCAAACACCATTTGTTAATTTTAATGAATTACACTGGTTCCTCATGGTCCACATAGTTGCACAAATAGCAAATATTTATTTTGTTTTGTATTTTTAATTTGTACTTAACTACTTTAATAGGTACAATTTTATAGCAAAGAGAATAAAGACACATATAATACTACATTTATTTTATATGATTATTTTATCTTCTTTGTGAAATTAATTATCATCTGTAATGCAACTGAATTGAGAATATATGGTATTTGTGAAATGGATAATGGTGCTCCCTATTATAAGTACTAAAAAAGTATATCTTGATGAAAAATGACTTGATTGCTTTTATAAAAATAACATGTAGTATTTAAACATATTGTTTGTGAGACTACACTGCTAGAATTCATGAAATGTGAGCATAGCAATAAAAGTTATTGTATATTCATGTTAATGAATTTTTAGTTACAAATTTGTTGATAAGTGGCATAGCAAGTAACTAATGAAAATGAATGGTTAAACCATAGACATGCCCCTGGCAAATGCCTCACGTCCAGTAATACTTCTCTGTCTCTCACAACCAGAATGCAAGTGACCTTTTCCCCCAAAGATCATACTCTACTCTGATCCACCTCTGCCTTCTACTCCTCGTCCCTAGCAGGAGACATTATACTGTTCAACTAACCTTCTATTGATATCTGAAACCGTCTCTGACCTGCCATAACCCAGACTGGCCAAGAACCCAATGTGGATCTCTCTGCTTCTCAAGGAGTAGAGCATCTTTTTCCTGTATCACCCAGCATGCTGAAACGCCTGGCAGAGAGACTGTAGTTCTGTTTTAGTGTAAATTGTGACAGATGAACAAATCAGTGGAACAGATAAACTCAAAAAATGCCATACAGATTTAAACCTGTGTGACTCATAGCGGGGAGGGGTTGTTCACAAATCAGGAACCCAGTTTCTGTCAGTTTGCAGAGTTAATACATTTTTAAAACAATATCAGTACTCCATTCGATAGCCATTTTTTTTTTTGCAAGTCAACAATTCCCAAATGCAGTGCCAGTGACAATGAACAGTTAATATTTAATAATAAGCAAAAAGTCTCAGTGACTCTCCGGAGAAATTTAAGTAACTATGAAGATATATTCCATGTAAATCAATATTTCAAGAGACAGAGAAAAAATGACTTTTTTCCCTATAAATAACTTAGTTCTTTTCTTAAAAAAAACTCCAAAGAACTCTTGAAAATAGGTAAACTTGATTACTTTATTTGTAGTCGAAAAAGAAGAAGAGGACCATAACGACCGTGAAAGCTAACAATCACTGTTGGAGGCATATAGCACCTGCAGTTCCTGGCACTGTTGGGGGCGTCCATTAGTAAACACGAGAAGAGACCAACAGTCCTGCAGATGCGTTTAATGGGTTTCAAAAAGGTGAGGGAGAGACACGTAAAACCGAATGCAGACATTATATATAATCCGTTACAGCCACAAATGAGCTACCATGAAACCAGGAGAACAATTTAAAATTGTAAATAAAATGTTATTTATGAGGCACAAAACCATGACAACCAAAAAGTAAGAAGACAATTTATGGCTAAGGGCTTCCCCGGTGGCCTATTAACAAGAATTAAATGTAAACTATAACACATTTCTATTTAGGCCTGGATGGTTTAAATGGTTTAATTTATTTATTTATGTTAAAAATACTAATTACTAAAGGGTATGTGGCTTATTTCACAGACTAAATTGAATTATTCTCCAATCCTTGTTTGTTCATATGAAATTCTGGGATTGCAGAATTTTTGGAAATATTGCTTAAAGCAGTGTATGACCTAAATAATTGACATTTGAAAAACAATGATCTATATGTTGGGTAGTTGCTGGTAATGCTAGTAAAAAAGGATGTTTTAAAAAAAGCTCACTGTAGTATGGTTATCACATTAGACTGTTAATGTCTTCAACAAGTATTTAATCACTGGAAAAATAACTTTGTCATAAATAGAAAGTGATATAGAAGATGCCATAAATAAAAATACCTCACACATTATACATTTATTTGTTGGCTTTTCTTCAAGATAAGATAAGTTTCGGGACCGTAGTTTGAGAAGTATAAACACACACCTCTAGATGACCATAATGGTCTGAAGATTAAGAATAAGTAGGGTGCTCTGTGCTCTATCTTGGGGAGAAGTAAGAATCTGTAAAGGACTTTTTATACTCTATATTTAGAGGTACAAATGAAGAATGATCTAATATTTTCTTTATTCATCCTTCTCATTCTGCACCTGTTATTTATTCCTCAAAGTACCAGTAGCTCTGAATCTTGGCAAGTATCTTAAAATAACAATTATATTTATGTGTTTATATAAATATACCATGATTCCATTTATTTAAAGGTAGGCTTCATACAAGAAGTTCTATCTCAAGGTTTTCCAGGTGACAGCAATCAAGCAGCGCCTGTAGCTGAAGCAGATGTGGAGCGGGCTGTCATCTGTCTTAATGTTGTGTCAGGTGTGAGGAGCCAACTCAGGATGTTCAAGCCTTGTCCTGAAAAAAATTCCTCCTCCAAGGACTCATCAATGAACGGCACAAATTCCCAGCTCTCCTTCCTGAATAAGGGTGACCTCTGAAAGCTTCAAAGCTTCCTCTAGGATGTCCTGTGACCTCTTCCAATGTCTCTGCAGATAAAACTGTATCTCTGCCCGGTCCTACATCCTCACTTCTTTACAGGCATTCTCCAAATGCACAATAAACTTCTGCTCGCAGATCTTCAGCTCGGGGTCTGTTTCCACCATACAGCACTCAACGTAAGCATCCAACTGAAAACAACTTGAACGTTCACTTTGATAACACAGAGGAGCAGATTGTCATGTTAGACTCCAGCAGACTACAGACCTTATCCGTTTTCAAGTTTATAATTACTTCAAGAACACACAAAAAAACCCCAAAATGCACAGGCAGAGAAGGCAGAGATCCAAGGGCTCTTGCAACACTTCCTAGGTCCTGTTTTCCAGTGTTGAACATATTCAGGCTTTGGAAAGCAGATGAAGTGTCTAAATAAAGCAAGAGGTAAAGTAATAAATGAACATAGCCATGTAGGTCCTAAAACATTGGCATTTTATACTTAGATAGTTGCGCAGCTTATGTGACATTGTGCAAGGAAGCCCTGCCCTACAAATCCGTAGACCCTTTGTGTGGTAACAGTAAGAAATCCCAGATAAGCAGGCGATCTGTTAAAACTATTTCATAGATAAGAACTCTTCTGCCAGAAAAAAAAATGTTTTCCCCCAAGAGATCTGCTATTTTTATATTTACAAGATTAGATTGAGACACCTGTCTTCTTTCCAGAGGAAAGGGAGAAAACAGATCACAACCTAATGCTTAACTCCTTACTTTCCATTTATTACCCGAGTGAGTTAACAAATTGTGTTGTAGTCATAGAAAAACGCATCAAAAAGTGAAGAAAATGAATGAAATACAACTATTCAGCAACTGTTCTAGATGAAAGCAGGGTATGACTTATACAGTGGATGCCTAAACTCATAGGCATAAAATTAAGTAAAAGAAATATGATGCAAAATAATATATACTGATTTATCTCATCTGTTTATACGTTTGTAGATACAGGCAAAACTTAACTATGTGTTAATAGTGAATATAGTACTCAACCTTTGGAAAGATGAAATGCGATACCATTGGAAGGCAGCACAAAGAGCACTTGGGGTGCTGTTCTGTGATTCGGGTGCAGCTCTTAGATGAGTTCTGCCCATGTACAAAGTCACTGAGGTGTACATTTATGTTTTCTGTAATTTTCATTTCTCAAAAAACAGCAATGTTTAACAATGTCAGTAGAATATCTGATTTGAACATTGACCTTTAATAGAACTATTTTATTATATATTTAACCACAGAAATAAAATCATGCTTAGGGAATTTTACAAGACAGTTTTATACAATATTCAAGAAATAGCTAATGCCAATATCAAAAAACCTGCCCCAGAAAATTGAGAAAGACAGAATGTACACAGGAATATATTGTAAATACAATTTAATGTATATTTAAAATTTAATATAGATATGAGAACAAATAAATTTCATGTCAACATTACTCTGTCTTCATATAAATATATATGAATATATATTTATATACACATATAAATATATATTCATAAATATATGTTTATATACAAATATATATTCATAAATATATATTTATATACACATATAAATATATATCCATATATGAAATATATACTCATATATATGAACACACATATATTTATATATGTATATATAAAGTGGTATTATATATTATATAATGTATATAAAGTAGTATATATATAACTGCTTTATATATATTTATATACATATATGTGTATATATATATAAAGCAGTTTTATATGTTTCTGAGAGTTTTTCTTTAGTGTTTATGAAAACTGTAAAAAATTATTAGGTTGGCCAAAAACTTTAGATTTTCTGTACTATGGTTCTAGTAATGCATTGTTGCCTTTAACTTCACTCAAAATAATTTTGATGGATGGCATTGTGACAGCTGTCATATCAGTGTACATTAAAAAAACAATCAGAATTCATGAAGTTTTGTGTAGCCATTTTAATATTGAAGATGGAAGAAAGAATGCAAATCTTATGCTTTATTATTTCAAGAAAGGTAAAAACATAACTAAAAAACAAACAAAAAAAGATTTGTGCAGTGTATGGAGAAGTTGCTGTGACTGATCAAACGTGTCAAAAGTGGTTTGCAAGGTTTCTTGGTACTGTTGACATTTGGCCAAATAATCCTTTGCTGTGGGGCTGTTTTATGCATTGGAAGATGTTTAGCAGCACCCCTGGCCTCTACCCACTAGAAGCCAATAGCAGGAGATAGTTGATATACTCAAAATATCCAAGTCAATAAAGTTATTGATGAAAATGAAACACTTGTCTTTTATCTGTCACATGTGGAAGTTTTGGCCAACCCAGTACATCTTTACTAATTTCTAGAAAAAGTGGATTGTCTAGGTGTGAAAGGTAATGTTTAAAATCTTCAGAAAATATATGTGGTTCTCTAATTGAGAAGTCAGCATTTTCTGAGAAATGACCAGACAGTAGATAATTTAGGGTAAAGACAAAGGGACAAGGTGAAGATTTAAAGTACATATGCCTTTTATATAAAAGAGAAAATAAGTTCCCACAAACTATTAAATGTAATTTTTCTAATAAATATCTATTGTTGGGAATAATGAATTTTTTAATATTTTTCTTTCTTTCTGTTTAATTGGGATTCAACATTTGTGTCCATCCCATCAAAATGTTTTGCAAGTATTCACCTATTAATGTTGATCATGATGAGAATTTATGTATTTGCTGTATGAAAATCTTTTCTCATGGCAATAGGTAATGCCAATTACTGGTATCAGTGCATGAGCATATGATTTTAATTGAGTTTATTTATAAAAGCACATCAGATTATTTTCTTAATATAATATTTGCTTTTTATCATGCCAGTACATTGCCAATAATCACTCACAATTAATGGTTATATGGAGGTTCCTCCACTTTATAATTAAATGCATCTTAAAATACAGAAAATTTCTTTCAGCCTCCATTGACTTTGGAAACACTGTTGCAATGGTAGTTTGAGCTCACAAAACTCGTAAACTAAAAAGTTGAGAGCATGTGTAAATTTTAGTTTTTGTCTTAATTATTGCAGCACAGTGTGTAAGGCAGTATGATGACTCATGATTCAAGCACTAGTTATTAAAGGTTATTTGAACATATTTATACTTCTCTTACAAGCACTAAGTGAGGAATATGACCAAGTGTGCAGCAGAAGCTGATTTTTAAAGCCATTTAGTGATTTTTTCACTTGAAATCTGTATAATTTTATTAACCAATGTAACACTGATAAATTCAATAATTTTTTAAAAGTCTACTGACTCAAAATAACTCAATTAAAGAAAATGTAAAGCTTTTCATAGATCCAGTTTTTAAATGCTTTGTTTTTAGATGATCATGAAAAGAAATTTCAGAGAATTAAAATCTTGAATAGGACTATGTGTACCTATATTTTTACATAGGATTATGAATATGTTTCTTTCTAATTTATTTAGTTATTTACTTTTTGCATTTTTGAGCATTTAAAAATATTGATTTACATTTTCTTGACAAATTAAGTAGTGGTTCAGTTAAATTTTTTTTGAAATTGCATAAAGAATAGATCTTTATTTTTTTTCTTTTTTAAATCATTTTTATTGTTATTCTATTACAGTTGTCTTGGTTTTTCCTTGGTTTTTCCTCCTCCCATCTCCACCCCCACTCTTTGGTCAATTCCCACACTAGTGTCCATGTCCATGGGTCATTCATACATGTTCTTTCTCTGGTCCTTTACCCTTCTTTCCACCACAGTCACCCTCCCTCTTCACTCTCGTCACTTTCAGCCTGCTCCATGTTTCCATGCCTGTGGTTCTATTTGGTTCATTAGTTTGCTTTGCTCATCAGATTCCACTTACAGGTGAGACCATATGGTACTTGTCTTTCAGCGTCTGGCCTATTTTATTTAGCATAATGCTCTCTAGTTCCATTAATGCTGTCACAAAGGGTAGGCGCTTCTTTCTTTCTATTGCATAGTATTCCATTGTGTAAACATACCACAGTTTTTTGATCCACAAATTTACTGATGGGCACTTAGGCTGTTTCCAGCACTTGGTTATTGTAAATAATGCTGCTATGAACATTGGGGTGCATTGGTTCTTTTGAACTGGTGTTTCAGGGAAATTCTGATGCAAAGAATTCTTAGCATATTATTAGTATCATCTTAACAAACATATTTCCCCTCTACTTCATTTCATTTCACTGTCTCCATCTGACCCTCCTTCGTGTTGCGGAATTTCTATAATTATTATTTATATTTTTCATACATGGCCCTAGATATGTAATCTTGGAAAAAGGATATAAAAGTCTTTAATTTTTTTAATAAAATAAATAGTATTATGCTGTGTCCCACCTTCCCATTTAGTCAAGTCCTTGTTTTTGATTGCATTTTTTCTTATATTTAAATATAGCATATCACTTCTAAGTGCTCTGTAGCAATCTATCATATGTACACATCATACTCATTTTCTCATTGATAATTACCCACACTGCTACTAACATCTTGTAAAAATATCCATGTGCGTGTCCCTTTTTTGAACCCTTGCATGACAATAAGCACTCAAATGCAAAATAACTACTCTATCCATTTTCTGGTCCTAGAATGTTTACATATTTAATTTGTATAAAAATTACCAGAGTATTTTCCAGAATGTCTTAACAAGTTTAAAGTCCCAAACCAAATACAAAATGTGTTTCTGTTTTCTCTCATCCTCATGCACACTTGGCTATCGTATATTTTAAAATTTTACCAAAAAATGTTTTGTTAATTTAAATTTCATTGTTTGATTACTATTTTAATATTATTGTATCACCAAACTGTTTTATAAATTAGTGATAGAGGGTTGCTTTTTTCATTTTCTATTGATACTTATAGACAAAATAAGCATATTAGGTCACAGACTGAGACAAGCAATTTGCATTATCTAATATCAGCAAGGGAAGGCTATGTAGTAAGTACTAATAACTTTAAATCAATAAAGAATAAAATAAACACAATAAAACTTGAGGAAAAGGTATGTACTGACAATTGGTGAAAAGAAAAATCTGAATAGCTAATGTATATATATATATGTCAGGATCATAAAAACTAATTTATTTATTAAAAATTATACACTTTTGTTACATGTTTAAACTTCAGTCATCTTCAAAGTACTCTTGTTTTGATGCAATACACTTATCAAGACTTTTTTCCCACTGCTCAAAACAGTTTTTGAACTAGTCAATTTTCATGCCTTTTAGTGTTTCTGCTGTTTTTTGTTTCACCTCTTCCACATTGGTAAAATGTTTCCCCTTGAGAAATTTTTTCATCTTGGGAAAAAAAAAAAAAAAAAAAACATTTGCTTTGGGTAAGATCAATTGAATAGGTAAGGTGGGGCCCAAGGATCATGCCATTTTTGGTCAAAAACTGCCAAATACTCGGCGCAGTGTAGGCAGGTATGTTAGTAACATGCCCATCATGAAATGGGCAAACACACTGAAAAAGTCTTCCAAATAAAAAAATAAATGAAGCCAAACACAGCCTCTCCCAACAATGCCAGCTGGTACACTGATACAGATGGGTTCCTAGAACACTCACGTGGGGGGAAAGCCTGTACTACAAGGGGCCTGCCCTCCAGAAGATTACATATTTCATATATATATAAAATGCTCCACCTCTTCAGTGGACAACAACATGCCAATTAAAACAAACAAATTAAGCAGTTTGTTTGTAGAAAGAGTTGGAGAATTCTCAATCTATTAAAGTAATGATATAGTTAAAACATCAATAAAAAATAACCTTATATTATGTTCTAAGACTTTTTACAAAATCATTATCTAAATCTGAGATTAGTTGTCTCCAATATTGCTACTCTTGGTAATATATGTAAATGTTTAAGTTGATTATTATTGTCCACTTAAGAAGTAATGCCAAGGTCTCTGCTTTTCTTTTTCTTTGTGATGCATAAAACTCGCCACACGTCTACCTGCATTAAAAAAGTTTAAGTGTGTAGGTACAGTGATAAGAGCGCAAAAATAACTTTCAAAGACATTTTATTTGTAACGTGTATGTAAAAGCACTGACTTACATTCATTTGAATTCCTTCGGAGTGTATTTTTCTCCTCACTGTGATCAAATTACTCTGATTTATTTCAGTTGATTCTGACTCAGCAGCTTTCTCAGTTATTGCTGTTATCTGCAAACCACAATCACGACGAGATTTAGACATTATAAAACCTGACAGAAATCAGGGTTGAAACATGCTTCCAGGGCGATATTTTGTTTCCATTTAGTCTTAATTATAAATTTCTGGGGAACTTTTTGTTTTCATTTAAAAACTGACATGCATTATGGAAAAAGATACCTAGGAAACCCTTTAACAAATGGTTTTGTGTCATCCAAAGGTTTTGTTATACGCTTAGGCAGGCACTATTACATATTACCAAACTGAGTGACAAGTTTCTAATTATTGCCATCTATAAGGGAAGACAACATACGCCTGCCCCCAACTGAAAAGACTAGGGCAAGTTTTATCATTTGTAACAGCCCAGGGAGTCACCACTGAACATTCAAGCCTCCGGGGGTCACCTCTTGCACTCTCATCCCTGTGCTTTTCTCTATGTTCCCCTTTTGAAACATCACCACCGCCATTACCTTTATATACAAATTATGTTACACATTCTTCTCTATTGTCCCCAAACTCCCTCAACTTCGACTCAGAAGAAATGTACTTTCCATAAAGGACACCTGAGTGGTTTTTAAAAACCAAATACAGCAAATTATCACTGAAAGACCATGACCTTCCAGAAATATCTGCTACTGCAACTGCGCAATCTGTAGTTCACTGTATGACTTATCAGATTTCAAGCATGTTAAATAAAATATAAAATATTTCTGTTTTTCATGAAGTGCAAATATATGTTACTAATTTTATGATGATACATTCAGACTACAAGGTACATATTTTATAACATGACTGCTCATGAATACAAATATGTGGTTAATGTTACAGTGTTGGTGACCTATGTACTCATAACTAAGGACAGTTTCGTAATTTTTCATCTGTATAGTTATGTGTGATCCTTACTGAAAAATATTGCTGTAGCTGATATTGATTTCCATTTTTAAAATGTTTTATCCTTAGATGAACAGAAAGGAAAAATTAAGATGAATTTTAAATGCTTACATATGTCAAAATTTATTTCAGGGTTATTTTATAAAAGAGAGGAAGTGGGAAAAACGGAAGGAAGTGTGATGAAGTATGTAGGAGGCACAAGACAGAAGGGAGGGCGGGTCCACATTCCCTCCTCCCGACTCTGTGAATGACATGATCGCCTTTGTGCTGCTGATGGGGGTATCCAGCACAATTAAGCAGGAAAATGGCTTTTGATTATGACCACCATTATGTGGCCCCCAGAAGGGACTTCAAAAGGCTGGTCGATTTTGTGGGGTATTTTTGTTTTATTTGGTCAGTGCTGCAACATTTTGTTTTCAGAGAGAGATTTTGTTTTGATATATTGTTGTTTTGCAATACCTGAAAAGAAATTTATAGTCCAGAGAAAACAAATGTATAGCTCTGAGAGGAATATCAAAGGCTTAAAAGGTTACCGACAATATTTGCTCTCACAGGGCGACGCGAATGTTGGAACAAATGCTGTGGTCTCTATTTATAAAGCACAGACAGGGACTCTGCTCTCAGCCACGTCCCTCCGTGATGGAGGGGGGCATGCCCTGAGACAGGATGAGCTGCAGCTGGAGGTTTTGTTGTGGGCTGAGCTGGCCCCGCGGAAGCAGCAGGTTGTAAGCTTACCTGACAGCATCTGTTCCCTGGCTAACACTGTTTCCCCTTGATTCTTGGATTTAAAACCTGAGAGTCAGTCAGGAGGAATAACTTCACCCCTTTACAGTTCCAGTTTAATCTAGCCACGTTCTCCATTTCTTTCCCTTTATTTTCCATTAAAAAATCATCTGTTGTCCTCTTCACAAGGCCCTGAATGATTTACTGCTTTCATTAAGGTAGCAAGAATGCTGTACTATTTTCCAAAATCAAGAGAAAAAAAATTAGTAGGAAAAAAAAGAGCAAATGTTATTCCACCCACATCCTCCCTTTTTTGAAACAACTAATTGTGTTCTCTGGGAAGGAGAACATTCCACAGTAGACAGTGATACAAAGTTTGTTAAATACAATTCTACATCTCACATAGCTCTCACTGTCTGAAACTGAAAGACCAAAAGGATGCCAGAGCACTTTGCCCTAAACATAGTAATACAGAGCTCTCAAGAGAGGGTCCAGGAGGGTTGGCTTCATTCAGTGATATTTATGTTCTCCAGTGCTGCCTCTGCCAATAGAATGAGACACCTTGAGACATTTAAGGTTTTCTCAAGTTGCTCAGCTTTAAAGTCATTACACTCCCCTGCCAGTCTCTGCAGATGGCAGCTTCTTTTGATCTCAAAGTGCCAGTACAGAGATTTTCTCTTTCATTCTCTGGAGGATGACCTCACTTCCTGTACTGCAGTTACATTGGAGAGCTTTGGCTAGCTAATTTCACATCAGAAGCATCTTCAGCCTTCCACTGTTCTTTCAAACTAGGTCACTATCAATCATTTTGAAAGTTAACTTCCTCTAAATCATGTAGATGAGGGTGAAACAAATTCAGCTATATGTTTTTCTTTTCCTGCCTTGAGATGAATTGAAACCAAGCCTTAACTGTATAAGCTATGACAAAATAATTTTTATGGCTTGACCTAATATAATATTTCAAGAGTTCTTATATTGCTATTCCACAAGCTGTACTAGAGCAGAGACTTACCTCTACAGATAAAATTAATGTGCACAGTTCTTATTTATAACTTTTGCCCTTAAGTTCATCTTTCTTCCATTGTCTTACTCTCTTCCTTGTTAATTCAGAAAGAAGTTTAAACTAAAAGAGAAATAAAAGTATTTTTTAGAGGTCAGAGGTTGTAACCAGGATACACCCAGATTTAGTTAACTGTGTTCACAATAGGGAAAAAAGAAAGGTAAGGTTTTCAAAGGCTCAGTAGGCTGGATGTGTACATGAGGGATTCTGGCTAGGTGAACAAGGGTTGGCTGAGTCCCACATGCACCTGGAGGCTGCTGGTTGGTAAAACAGATTGGATCCTTTCTAAGAGAGGAACACAGGTGGTCTCAGTGCCTGGAAAGGAAGAAACAAGATCCAGCATTGGCTGATAAGTTCAAAAGTTCATGGAGGAACATGCTGGATGGACTGTGTGTAAGGCAACCGTTTTCAGGGCCCTCTGGCTCCATTTAGTTCCCTGCACATAAATGGCCGTCTGGCAATCTCTGTTCACATCCTAAAATAAAGAGACTTCATTCATGACTACTACATACTATCCACGACTTTCTCCCAGGAGCCTATATCTGTTGAATGGGAACCTAAGCTGAGTGAAAAGCACTGTGGGCAAAAGAAAGTCTGAAAAGTGATTTTCAGACTTGACGAATGCACATAGCATTGTGTGCTCAGTTTCTCTTTTGGGGTGTTTGTTAGAAGTAATAAAAAAGCAAAGAAATAAGCTTATTTTAGCACAGATGTAGTGGACTCAAAGAACATAAATATATGCTATTTTGCTTTAGAAATATTATCTTTATCATTGTTATTAATATACAGATTTCTTATTTGTATACCAATTAATGCAAATTCACTGATACCTTTTTAAAAATATTTTATGTATTTATTTTCAGAGTGAGTGCAAGGGAAGGAGAGAGAGAGGGAGGGAAACATCAGTATATGGTTACTTCTCATGCACCCCCAACCGGGGACCTGTCCCACAATCCAGGCATGTGCCCTGACTGGGAATCAAAGCAGCGACCCTTTGGTTTGCAGGTCCATGCTCAGTCCATTGAGCCACACCAGCCACAGCCACTGATAAATTTTTTATAGCACCATGGAAATGACAAAAATATCAACTATGCTAATAAAATTGGCCAAAGTGTGATGGTGTAAAAGATGACATTTCTCTACTATTAATTATAATACATAGATTAATTATATCACTAATAATAAGACATAGAAGCAAAATTACCATTTGTAAATGTTCCTAATATTATGTTAATAAAACAATTAAATATCAATAGGAACAAAATTCTAAATGGAGTTGTGGCTTACTAGAATTATTATTATAGTAGAATATTTGGTTTCCTTATTTAGTGCTTAATAACTTTATGGAACTCCACAAATTGGAACTTTCAATCACCATAACAACTGGAAGAGTTAGATAATGCCCCAACACATTTCTATAAAATCATCTCATAAAAATTTTAAAATAAGTTAATGTGTAAAAATTTATAGTAATAATTTCTTCCCCACATACTTTCCCCGTGTTCTTAGTACTAGATGAAATATACTTAATATGTAATTCTAAAACAGTCCTTTGTTAAAAGTAGCATTGGTGATGTTTGTCATTTACTTGTGACACCAGACTGTTTTCATGTTTATGTCTGCGTTCTATGTAAGCATTAAAACTAACTCACAAGGTAGTCTTGAAAGCATCTTTATTACAATTGAAGATATAGAATAACTCGAGCGAGTGCCCATTTCTTTGCTTAATACATTTTAAGCTACATAACATTTCCTGGTGTAACAACTTTCCAATTTTTTTTTTGATTGTTAAACTTTATATAAAGAGATATAATGTCTTCCCATTTTCTAGCCCCATCCCCCACCTAAAACATATGACATATTACTTTTTCCAAATGTCGTTACGATATACTTTTTCCAATTTCTGATTGGCTTCCTAATATACAAATGTTTCCCTCACGTTTAGATCTTACTTTAGGTAGCGTGTTTTAAATATAAGGACTATATTTAGAAAATAACAACTATACTATCTACGGAGATGAGCCTGGAATAATGCAATGCTGATAAACTTGACAGGTTTGTGTGCGTGTATACGTGCGCATCATCGGTTTGGAAGCAGAATGCTATTGCATTGTCTTTTTACGCCAGTACACCACATTTCACTCTTTTCTGTACGGGTTTACCGTGGTGGTCTTGTCTAGTGTGTGCAGCTTCCTGATATTAGCCTTCGCATGGCTGCATTATGGATAAGGAAGTAACAAGGCAAATTATACCATTTCAGTTTATGTAATTCAGGTGCTCTAATCACTAACAGAAGATCTGAAACTCCATACTAAGTAACTCTAGAACTCTTAGGATTGATTAAATAAATCAAAACACTGTGAGTCAGGCTATCTGTAATTTTTCAACCGGAGAAATGAACTATAAATGTATGACGGTTATGTGACCAAGCTATTTTTGGCTTGTGCAACTGATACAGAAATGAAGTTTTATTAACATATCTCTAACTGTGACTGCACTCTTATTAACATATTGAAGAAAAAGATGTGGATAAATTGTTGGCTGTAGTTCTTAGTAAAAGGGAGGCAGATAAAACATGTAATCAGTGTATCTCTTGACCTTTCTTTATAATGGTTACTTTTGGATAAATACCTATAACTTTACTAATATTACTTATGTTCTATAATTAAATTTATGTTCACTGTCAAAAATAAACATAGCTAAAACATTCGGTCAGATTTTACTCAGTTAATGACCACTGCAACAGGAATGACAGACCGGAGAGAAGTGACTGCAAACTTCACCAAAACGGAAGGCAGGAAACACACACATAGACCCAGACAAGTGTGGGGACAGCCAGAGGGAAAGGGGCGAGGAAGCGGGGGTGGGGATGCAAAGAGACGTTGCTTGGGACTGTGGGAGCAGGTGCCCTGGGCAGATGATGTCTGATTGAGTTGTACGCTTGAAAGTCGTATATCGACCTAAAAATTTAACTAACACACAAAAATAAATAAAAATAAAATCCTCCAGCAAATATAATAAAGGTTAGGGTGTGCCAGGAGAAAGGCATTAGGGTAAAAAGAGGGGGTTTGTTTCAGGTGGCCAGGTCATCTGGGTTTGCTAATTGGCACTTATCTGGAGGAGGAAAAACCATGCCGGTTTGTACGTTGGAGCACAGCATCCACTGGGTAGGCATTGAGCCTTCCAAAGGGCCAGCAGAGTAAAAATTACCTACCTGAATATTTGCATTTTAAAAAGATGGCTCACAAGTCATTGAGGAAATGGTCTGGATGATAGATTCACATCTCAAAGGTCCAAGGGTTGCTGGTGGAAGTGGGGCTCTTTCAGAGGATCCAGAGAGCAGCATTTCACTGGCCCGCAGGGAGATTGCAGTGTGGCAAGATTTATTCAGGTGGAAGGTTACCTCTGTGCCCATCTCCACCAGGCCAGCCACGGAAAAAGTACAGCCATGTCTTCTTCAGGGCCAAAACACAGGCCACTGTCCAGAGGTTCTGTTTCACATTAAAGCTTGGTCTAGTCCAGCCTTTCTCAACATTCGCTAGCTTAGCTTTTGCTCCCGGCTGCAGTCTGCCCCTGTGCTGTGATATTCAGGCTCCCACCTGAAGCTTGTGTTTGGAGTCTGCGGGGCCACTGGCCACGCAGCTGCTAGGACCACCTGGCTATGAAGAGAGAACACGCAAGCACATGGGGCAAGTGTGGGTCAGAGAGAGAGAAAGACCTCTTCTTTGTTCCCTGGAATTATATTATTTTAGGCTTGGAAAGGACCAGGAATTTTTCAAAATAACCAATGGGCTTGTCAAGCTTCTGAGGGTTTCTGATGGGCCCAGGAACTAGCCAATTGATCCCTTTCCCAGGTCAGACTGACAGACCTCTCTGGTCAAGCATCTCCCCAGGAGCCGTTTTGAGTTGTATTGTACCTGTGCTTGCCTCCCTCTGTTCCCCACAATAATCCAGTACCCGAGGAGGGAAAGGAAGTGCGTTAATCCTTGGCAGGGCAATGCTGTTATATCTTGGAGTGTGTGAAGCTCTAGCTTCCTGGTGAAACAAACAGGCTTATGCTCCCTGGTTGATTATGCTCAGCAATGTCTTACTTCCTTTGCTTCCTTCCTAATGAAAATTAGCTAACTATATACAATGACAAAATTATTTGTAACTGCAAACCATCTAAAGTAACTACTCTCAGAGGGAATTGAGGGGCCTATCTGTTATCACCATGATTTGGCTGAAACAGTCAATCCCCCTGGTGTTTCTCAGGTAAACACTTTGTCAACAGTGGCTTATTATAAGATGTGGCTTTACACTGGTGGAAACCATGCTGAAGTTTAGTCCAGTTGTAGTGCAGGGGTTTGAACAGACTCTTAATGTACCAAGAATTCTGCATTTCTCATGACTAATTACCTGACTTTTACTTAGATTCCAATGCATAGTACCCTGGGAATATTATGTGTTAGCCAAATAACTTAAATATTTTGGCAGATTCATTTCTAAATTATATTACTAAATCAGTATTCAAATATTCTGTTTTATGACATTTGAAACCAACTTCTTGCATAGGTTAGTTTATACATCTTATGTGAAAATACTCATGTTAGCTTTTAAAACATTCGCCCAGCAAATAGTGAAACTAAGATGGTGTTCCCAGACCCACAAGAAATGATAAAATTGAATTGATAAACTCCCAGGCCTATTCTTGGTCATCTGCCTAGGGAGAAGTCACTTGTCTTTCATTATGATTGACTGTTTTCTAATTCCATAAAAATCTTTACCAACTAAAAAACTAATGCTACTAATGAAGTTTCCAGTAAATCACAGGGCAAAAAATATATATATATATATTTAAATGGAGTCTGCACTTTAAGATGTGGAATGCCCACAGGCTCCGGGGCAGAGACTTAGTATTCCCATTAGCAGAGAGCATTGTGGGACCAGTATTCATGTGTTTCGCCTGAACTGAATATAATTTTATCTCATGTTCTTTGAGGCTCCGTAGATGAAACAGTGTATACACCAAAATTGTGCAAAAAGTGCTACATTCACACTGCCCTCCAGCTACAGGTGTTGAGGAAACAATTGACTTATTCCTAAGGACGAAGAATAACTTGAATGCCAACATCCATTAACACACTGATTCAGACAAATTTTGGAATGAAGAAATGAAGAAGGGAAAGAAGGAAAGGTAGAAGGAAAAACAAAGGAAGGAAGGAAGGAAGGGTTGGAGGGATGCAGAGAGAGGAAGGAACATAAAAAAATATTGTACCTAAGTACAAATAAAGTAACCTGAAGATTCAGAAGACCTTAGTCCCCAAAATGTGCATTACATAACCTAAGGACAAGTTTCCTTAAGGAAGACTTCTGTGATATGTGAGTACAAATTAGTGAACACAAAATAAATGAAATGAGAAAAAAATAAAACAAAATTCATTAGAAGTGAGTATTTTGAAAGGCATTACATGAAAAGGGCAAAAATAAAATCATATTGTAAACAATATAGAAGAGAATTTAAATATAATGCAAAAATGTAGTAATGCACATGGCAAATATGAGAAGCCATCTTCGATTTGAGAAAATAAATAGACATAAACTAGAGTATATGATATAAATGCCACACAATAATGTGTCCTTAATGCAGGCAAACCTTGTTTGATTATGCTTTGCCTTATTGCCCTTTGCAGGAACTGCCTTTGTTATAAATTGAAGGTCTATGATCTCTGTGATGAGCAAGTCTATTGGTGCCATTTTTCCAACAGCATTTGCTCACTTCATGTCCCTGTGTTACATTTCGGTAATTTTTGCAATATTTCAAACTTTTTTCCCATTATTATATTTGTTACGGTGGTCTTTGATCAGTGACCTTTGATGTTACTATTGCCATTGTGTTGCGGTACCATGAGCTGCACTCTTATAAGACATCGAATTTAATAAATGAATGTGTTCCAACTGCCCCATAGACTGGCCGTTTCCCATCTCTCGTCTCCTCCTCAGGCCTTCCTATTCCCTGAGAAACAACAATATTTAAATTAGGCTTATTAATATCCCTACAACAGCCCGTAGGTATCAAGTGAAAGGAAGAATTGCACGTCTCTCACTTTAAGCAAAAGCTAGAAATGATTAAGCTCAGTGAGGAAGGCACATTGAAAACCAAGATAGGCCAAAAGCCAAACAGATAGTCAGGTTGTGAATGCAAAGGAAAAGTTCCTGAAGGAAATTAAAAGTGCTACTCCAGTGTACACACAAATGATAAGAAAGCAATACAGCCTTATTGCTTATAAGGAGAAGGTGTTAGTAGCCTGGATAGGAGATCAAACAGCCACAACATTTCTTGAAACCAAAGACTAATCCAGAGCAAGGCCCTAACTCTGTTCACTTATATGGAATCTGAGAGAGGTGAGGAAGCTGCAGAGGAAAACTTTGAAGCTAGCTGAGGTTGGTTGAGGAGGCTTAGGAAAAGAAGCAGTCTTAGTAGCATAAAAGTGCCAGGTAAAGCAGTAAGTGCTGATGTAGAAATGACAAAAAGTTATCCAGAAGATCTAGCTAAGATAATTAATGCAGGTGGCTATAATAAACCACAATTTTTCAGTGTAGATGAAAAAGCCTTATATTGGCAAAAGATCCGATCTAGGACTTTAATAGAAGAATTCAGTGCCTTGCTTCCAAGCTTCACAAAAGGACAGGCTGACCCTCTCGTTCTGGCTAATACGGCTGGTGACTTCAGGTTGAATCCCATGCTCATGAACCACTCAGAAAACCCTGGAGACTTTACGACTTTAAGACTTCTGCTAAACCCACTCTGCTTGTGTCCTATAGGAACAACAAGGCCTGGATGATGGCACATCTGTTTAAAACATGGTTTACTGAATGCCTTAAGCCTACTGTTGAGCCCTACTGCTCAGAAAAAAAATATATCCCTTTCAAAATATGACTGCTCAATGACAATGCACCTGGTCACCCAAGAGCTCTGCTGGAGATGTACAAGGTTACTGTTATTTCATGCCTGCTAATGCAACATCTATTCTGCCACCAAGAAGTAGTTTTGACTTTCAAGTCTTGTTATTTAAGAAACACATTTTGTCTGCCTGTGGCTGCCATAAATATAGATTCCTAAGATGCATCTGGGCAAAGAAAATTGAAAACCTTCTGGAAAAGACAAGCATTTGTGATTCATGGAAAGAGGTCAACATAGCAATATGAACAGGAGTTTGGAAGAAGTCAAGGATGACTTTAAGGGGTTCAAGACTTCAGTGGATGAAGTAACTGCAGATGTGGTGGAAACAGAGATAATAACTAGAATTAAAAGCAGAGCTTAAAGATGTGACTGGGTTGTTATAATCTCATGACAAAACTTTAAAGGGTGAGGGATTGCTTCTTATGCATGGGCAAGGAAAATGGTTTCTCTAGATGGAATCTACTCCTAGAGAAGACTCTGTGCAGATTTGAAATGACAAGAAAGTGTTTAGAATACTATATAAACGTAATTGAAAAAGCAGCAGCAGGGTTTGAGAGGACTGGCTCCAATTCTGAATGAAGTTCTGCTGTGAGGAAAATGGTGTCGAACAACATCACATGCTACGGAGAAATCATTCGTGAAAGGCAGATTCAACCAGTGCAGTAAACGTCACTGCTTTCTTATTTTAAGAAGCTGACACAGCTACTGCAACCTTTCCAATCACCCCGATGAGTCAGCGGTCAGTGACCCATCACCACTTAAATCCAGCACGAACCGAAGCTGGGTTTAAGAAATAATAGAAGATGATTTTTGGAGCTTGAAAACATAATTTTGAATTATAAATATGTATTTTGAAAGAGCTTATAATCTTTAAGAATGGTCATCAAAAATAAACCCATTTCTTTGAAATTACGAGAAAGAAAGAACACACTCTTACAAAAAATTGTACACTAAAATCCCAAATTCTCTAACAGTACTTTATTTTATTATTTTATTTTATTTATTTTATTTTAAATAGCTTCTGTTTAATTTTATTCTTTAATTGGGAGAGTAAGAGTTGTATTTCTTAATTCGAGTAACAATGGAAGGGGCGGTTAAGGAGGATTTTTGGGACAATGATTATAGTTGATATATATGTGGATTTTAATTTATTCCTACTGCTTTGACCCCATTTCATTCCTGCTCATGAGTTCAGAATGTCGATTTCTGTCATACTTCTTGATATTTCCTCAGTTGAAAATTTTATATGTTTTTGGTTGATTACTTTCTTCAATAACCCCCACAGAGCTAAAAACGAATAGTTGTTGTAAAGTCCCTTTCAAACGAAGGGTTTGGATGGTTACTAAAACTCATGTGGAGAGATGGAGTATAAGTTTCACATAGAAAAACTTCAGTTCCAGAAAAAGAGCAAAGAACATTTTGTTTACCTCACTTTACTTTCAAAGATCACTAAAAAGAAAATCAAGTTATTCATGTCTCCAATTTCTTTCAATTTGGTGGGAAAAGAAAATATGATTTATTAAATTTGATTTGTGACAATGTTGAGAAGGCTGATTGTGCTCTAAGACATGGGCTTATATTTGTGGAAATTTAAAATCTATAAAAAATTTAAGGGACATTTTGCTGGAGGGGAAAAATAAATTACGTACTGTCCTTTATTGAACCAATTCATGCTTATAAATTAGGTCACGTACATAAGGAAATCTTTTCCAAAAATATTTTCCTATTTGGAGCCCAGTGATTACTGTTGCAGCAAGAATAAGAAGTGAGAGAGTAAACTACTGATGTACCTTTATGCCCTGATGATATCCTTAGGGTTGCTGTTCTCCATACCAAGGTACTAATGCTAAGATCACACATCCTATGTCCCACTTACAGTTCTAAATATAGTGGATTGTATTAAAGGTCCTTTTTAATTGCATTAAGGAAACGCGAAGGTATTTTATGTGTGTGTGTATATATAGATATGGTTTTAAATGGTTGGATTAAATTTTATATTACCGATATGATTATATCCTCTCCGGATTAAGTCTCCACACTTTATATCATGACGGCTAATAATGCCAGTGTTAAAATAAGCATGCTATATAAAAACACACTTTTCATATAGTGAGCTTTTTTTTTTGTAAAGTGAGTTTTAAAATAAGATTTTACTGTGAAAGCCAGTGATTATAAATTTGGAATTTAAAGGATTGGTGCTCAGTATAGAATTTTTATTATTCTATTGTCTCTTTGTAGATACTGAAAAACACCACATGGTGTTAACATTGATGCTAACATCTGTCACTTAGCCAATTCCTGATTAAATCACTTGGAATTCCACGGCACACGGGGAGTTAAAAGAGATTTGGTTACACATTTGTACGTGTTTGGTTTGAAACTGTCCTTTAATCTAATGCAATTTCCCCCCTCCCCTTATCCATGGGGAATATGTTCCAATATGCCCAGTGGAAACCTCAGACTGCAGATACTGCTGAATCCTGGGTACACTACATTTTTATTATACATACATACATGCGATAAAGTGTAATATTAAATTGGCACAGCGAGAGATAAATAATAACAATAGTGAAACAGAACAACAACAGGGCCTGGCACAAATAGCGCCTCTTCTTTATTACAAACTATTTTCTTACAAAATCATAAGCATGCAATTCTGTAACATAACAATATCACAGTCAAGCTCACCATATGACATCTTAGGTAAAATGTTCAAATTAAAACTATAAATTATTGCACCCATATTATTACCCTACCAGCCACACTCACGCAAACCCTTCTGCTGCTGGGCCCTGTACTATAACAGAAGTTAGGTGAGTGTGGCTTCTCTCTTTCCAAGTATCTTATAGGGTACTCGCCCTTCTTTTAGTGATGATGTAAGAAGATAAAATGCTTTATTATGTCAAGAACTTTCACATAAAAGAAGCACTTTATGGCTTCCATTGACATATCCAAATTGCCGGCATTACTGCCCTTGCTCTTTGGGGCCATAACCACGGGTGGGAGCGCAGACAGCGTGGAGATGCTGGAGGAAGGGAGGATTCACCATGGGACTCCTGAGATTTCATCACGCAAAACACTACTTAAAACTTATAACTTGTTTATTTCTGGAATTTTCCACTTAGTCTTTTTAGACCATGGTTGGCCGCAGGTAACTAACTGAAAGCACAGAAAGCAAAGCCTCAGATAAGAGACTAGCACAGAAGTGAAATGAAACAACTATTCAAAGAAGTGACATTTTTTTTTCTCACAGAAGAAATGTTTCTTAGTTCCCTGCATCTATATATTGAATCTTAACAATCACTTACACATATATACAAGTCATATAATTTTATTTTGTCTATTTGAATATTTTTGGTACATTAAATGTAATATTGTTACTCTTCACACTTGGTCATTTTAATTGGCTGGAAAAAAGATTTTCCACAAAAAGTAAAGGCTTTTTTTTTTTTTTTTTGCTTATAGCCTTTTTTCCCCCAAATTGCTCCAATTTCCAATAATTTCAAACTAAATATTTTTGGTTTATAGATGCCTGGTTAGGTTACAGAATTGTTGTATTTATTACAGTTCATGGGCCTATTCACCAAAGTGATATTTTTATATTTGCTGTGTATTTTAACAAGACAATTGTATCTGAGTACCCTAATTTCCAACTGCGAGTAAAAAACAAATCAAATACATTGTAGCTAACAAATAGAATAAGGCTTAAATCTTAATTATATTCCATGTGTATAGAATTAATGACAAACAAGACATATTTATACATCATCTAGTTAATATTATGTGACTTTTGCCAGTAGTGTTCTGAAAATAAGAAAATTAGATTATTCGATTTTTATGACCATAAATTCAACTGTTTATTAAAGATCAGCAGATATGTCACACATATTTGTTATTGCCAATAACGTGAACTTAGATAATACGGCATAACAGTTTTTAAAGCAATGTTCATATTACATTCCTGGAGAATTCATGGCCTGGGCTGACATCCAGGCAATAATATGACTTTAATTAACTTTCAGGATATTATTGGTTTATAAATAATAATGACAGGGAAAATAATATATGCATCTAAATATGATTTAAAAGGGAATAGAAAAACAGTTGTTAGCAAGTGATTTTTAAATAGTTGTTAAAAATATCCTAAAGATAGAAAATTGACTAAGATCTTAGGTATTATCGTAAAGGTGATATTTGAGGTAAAATATTAGTAGAAAACAATGAATATACTACCATTTTTGGAAATACTGCTAGCTGTAAAATAGGCACAGGTTTTGGAGGTGGGGGGGCGACGTTTTTTTTAATTACATATTGGGAAAGCTTTTTATGCTTATCCTTGACTCGAAATGTTTTATCTCCCATATGATTCTAAGTTTTTTCTGAGTAATGTTTTAAAAGAAAATTATTTTACTAACTAGCACTTTTCAAAGATAAATACTAAAAACTTTATGACAAAACATTTGTCTCTAGAAAAAATTATCATGTCGTTAAGCGCTCTAAACTCTATTTTTTATGTTTCTTCAGGATTGAAATAAATAATGTCTTATTTAAATACAGCTTCTTCAGTAAAACATTTTATTATAATTCTTCCGGCTTGTCATATATTGACTACTTTATTTTTTATAGTAGATGGCATATTGATTATGATCAGCTTAGTTTTGAAATTTTAATTACCATAATCCAAATTGTATTTAATATCATATATTGCTCTTTAAAAAATGTTATTTACCTGATTTGTGCTCTAAAAAACAATGCAGTTAACTAAATGTGTCATAAAAATCAGGTTAAGATAGGTTGGACATAATCAATACCTTCTGGTATTCAAGTTTAATTTACATTTTATGATGACTATACATAAACCAAGCAGCATGCTTAAAATACTTAAATAAAGTAAAACTCAAAGCCGTTAATGGCTAGCAAATGCATTGTCTTAGTATGTGTGGGCTGCTATAATAAAAATGCCGTAGACTGGGTGGCTGAAACACCACCATCTACTTCTCACGCTGTCTGAGCCTGAGAAACACCCTGAGATGGAGGCACTGGCCAACTCAGTGTCTGCTGAGGTCTTGCTCCCTCATTCACAGACAGCTGTCTTCTGGCTCTGGCCTCACCTGTTGAGGACGTTTTGGTTGCAAAAAGAAACTAAGTAATTAACTGAATTTTATGTAGTGGAAAAAGTAGTATGAAATTCAGCCTGTGGGACAAAGGCTTTAAAGATATTTGAACATTTGCAAAGCCCGCATTTGATTTGGGGTCATGGGCATAACCTTGTCCAATCATGAGCAAGCAGTGGTGTGCCAGACCTGACTCATAACGGCCCATGAAAGCTGACTGCCAAGAGCCTCACATTATTTTGATATTTCACTGCTGACTGCTTTCTAGCCTCACCGACCACCCTTCTTTGCCCCACATCTGGGTAAGCCGATTAAAACACGAAAAGAAAAACAAAAACTATTTGGGTGCTCACTTCTTTTGCACTGGAGAAAAATTCAAATAATGTAAGGCCTGGACTGTGTAAGGGAATCTCACCTTGCCCCAACCCAAGTGCATGATCAGTGATATTACCTTGGTAGCTTGATATCAGCTTGGATGGAAGGACACCCCAGGAAATTTGGCAAATGGCACAGATCATGGCTGGCCTTGTTATTATTGCTGTCTAGAGATTTAAGTGGTGAACAGAATGATAGTAATGGAGATGATGAAAGTGTCTATATCTGTTGCATTGTAAACAGCACAAAAACAACTAAGGAAATATTCCCCAAATATTTGAAAATTATTATCCAGTTCAGTAAAAAGTTCATTGACAAATGCATGAAGATCGGACATAGATCTTTGTTGTTTAACTTTCACCTTATTTGTCAACATAACGAAGACATAAATGAAAATGGTTAAAATTGTGAGTACCAGATCATGTGGCTATCTTTTTCCCCCCTGTTACATCCAATTTCAGAAAGTCTCTCAAAACATCATTCTGTTTTATGAATGCCAGCAAGGCTTCCTCAAGGCCACTGCAATGTTTGCTTTCCCAATGATTCCATAAACAGAGCGATGGTGTCAGTGGGTAGGCACAAATCACCCTCTCCAATTCTAATCAATTTGCTACCACTGCTAAACCACCCAGCTTCCAAGGAAGTAGACTGATGTTGAACACTCAGTATGACAGCATTTCTCAGGGATATCATCACTGTGCCTGGCAGCCTCCATTATCCCAGCAACAGAAATAACCTCTTTCTGAGAAACATTGCATAATCTGTGTATGGTTTGCCTTTCCTCCTTGCATTAGTTTTCTGGTACTGCGTTAACAATTTGTTAACAAACTAGTGGTTTAAAACAGCACCAGTTTATCATCATAAAGTTCCATGGCTCAGGTGTGATGCAGTGCTTTAGTCTGCACTGGGTTAAAATCAAGATATGGCAGGGCTGCGTGCCTTTCTGTGGCCTCTAGAGAATGGTCCAGATCTTTGCTCATTCACGTTGCTGGCAGAATCCTGTTCCTTGTGCCTGCCAGATTGACAACTCTGTTTTCTTGCTGGCTGTGACCAATCACGTTCCTGTATCTCCTCTCTCTCTTCAAAGCCATCAACCATAGGTCGAGTCCCTATCAAACTTTGAACTCTCTATTCCTTCTATTTCTTCTGTCTCATCTCTCTGACTGAGGCAGGAAAGATTTTCCACTTTTAAGAAGTTGGACCCAAGGAAGTGGACACCAAGGCACATCATAATTACATTACCGAGATTAAAGATAAGGAGACAATCTTAAAAGCAGCAAGAGAAAAGGAGACAGTTACCTACAAAAGAGTGACCACAACACTGTCACCTGATTTCTCCAAAGAAACATTGCAGGCAAGAAGGGGCTGGAAAGAAGTATTCAAAGTCATGAAAGGCAAGGACCTACATCCAAGATTACTCTATCCAGCAAAGCTTTCATTTAGAATGGAAGGGCAGATAAAGTGCTTCCCAGATAAGGCCAAGTTAAAGGAGTTCATCATCACCAAGCCCTTACTGTATGAAATCCCTTAGATAAAGGGATTTATCTAAGAAAAAGAAGAGCAAACTATGAAAAGGAAAGTTACAATAAACTCACAACTATCAACAACTGAACCTAAAACAAAAACACAAAGAAAAACGAACTAAGCAAACGACAAGAACAGGAACAGATTCATAGAAATGAAGATCACATGGAGAGTTACCAGCAGGAATGAGGAAGAGGGAGAATGGGGGAAAAGGTACAGGGAATAAGAAGCATAAATGGTAGGTACAAAACAGAGAGGGGAAGGTTAAGAGTAGTATGGGAAATGGAGAAGCCAAATAACTTATACGTACAACCCATGGACATGAACTAAGGGGGGGAATGCTGGTGGGAGGGGAGGTACAGGGCAGAGAGGAATAAAGGGGAGAAAAAAATGGGACAACTGTAATCACATAATCAATAAAATATACTTTTAAAAAGAGAAATCAATTAACCTGGAATAATATCTCCATCTCAATTCCTTAACCTTAATCACATCTGCAAAGTTCTGTTTGCCAATGGAAGGGACATTTATGTGTTTTGAGGATTAGGACACAGCATATTTGGGGAGGAGTATAGTTCTGCCTCCATATGCCAGTAGGGCCTCATCAGCATCTCCACAAGTGTGCCTACAGAGTTCATGAACTACCATATAGTATCACACAAAAAATACCCAAGGATGAAGTGACCACTAACTCAATAGGCTTTTATAAGTTTTGAAGACTGGGGTGTGCGGAGTCTCACCTATCAGATCTGCTGAAAGCAACAGATGCATCAGTGACCTCTAGATAATCCTAAGTGAGCCAAAACTCCAAAAATTTAAAGCAAGTCTTACTGGCTTTATTAGCACACATTTATAATCTATTCTTTTGCAACAGAAAACTGTTATTCCCAGTGAAATGTGAATAATCATATCAGCAGCTCATAGATTTTATGTTGTAAATGGGTCCTTAAGAGACTGGCTGCTTATTTTTTGTATATTATAAATTCAAATGCATTATTTTATTTTATCAATGTAAGTTTTTGAATTTATCCAACTAATTGGAACAGTCAAGGTCAACATGAAATCTGAACCTTCAACGTATCTTTAAATTTGCTCTTGGTTAGGTGATGAAACTTCCAAATTTTAATAATAAATGTTGATATTGGGGAGACTGAGACAATAGGTTCGGGGTAATTTGTGTTAATAGGGGACTTAGTTGATGCAACATGATGGACAGAAATTTTTAAAATGTGCGAAATGCCGTGCTTGAGACAAATTTTTATGAATCACAGCCAGGACCCATTTTAGAAGCAAGCCTCAGGAGTGGAAGATTAGGCTGCAAGAGTTGGCCTAATGTAGATATTTCATTGTTTAGCAAAACAAAAAGCAAACAAAAAAAAAACAGGATGAAGGAAGAGGGTTGCTTGTGAGGAAGAAGAGGTAGAAACTAAACTTGGCGATGAAAAAGTCAGAGAGCAAGTAGCAGAGTTTAAACAGTTGCTCTGAGGCAGGAGAGATTCTATAAGGTATCAGACACTGCAGCAAACTGGGGAACACGGACAATTCTAAATGTTAAAGCAGCCACTCAGCTTCACAGTATTGCTGCTATGTGCGAGTGGTAGCTCGTATAGCTGTTATTTTAATTTTTCAATAGATTTTTAATGTCATAGCTGAAATTTAAAATGCATTAGCAGTAAAACTAAACATGCCTATGGGCCAATTGTGTTTCTGTAAGTCTGTTATGAAAGGCTTAGACATGCAGTCTCACTTTCATGCGAAATGAAATACTAAAATTTTATTAGTGTGCATTGGAATTTGAGATATAAGATAATGGTATATACTGTTAATAAAAAAGATAGTGCTACCAAAATGATGTTTCCTCTGTTTCTTTACAAAAATATTTTTATTCTCTGTCATTTATCTGAAATCTGGAGCTTAAACTAAATATGCTCTTCTACTTGAATTTTACCAGACAAAAGCTCTTTTCTGTTTATTATACATTTTTTATATTTTTAGATACTGAAAGGATGACAGATACAATTTATTAATACTTACTGCATTTTATCTGCTTTCAACAAACACATTGCACAGTTTATTTATTTTCCGCAAGTTGTTTGAATCATTCATTTACAGACATGCCCTCAGTTTCTACTGTGTGAAACATTCTATTCTAGGCGCTGGAATATAGTAGTAACCAAAATAGACAAAATTTTTCCTCTAACGGAGGAAAACAGACCTTGTCGTGTAGCGGACGAAACCGGCACAAAACACTGTAAATGAAATATAAAGCAGACTACATTGTAATGCGTGTGTTTGTGTGTGTGTGTGTGTGTGTTAGGGGGAGAAAATTTAATTTTTGGAAGATGGGAGGGGGCGAAGAGAACAAGTTTTGTAATGAGCTAGAGCGGTCAAGGAAGACCCCACTGAAGAAGTGATTCTGACTGAAGAATGAGGTAACAAACTTAAGATATCTGGGGGAAGAATATTCTAGGCTGATGTTTCTCAACATATTTTCGTATTATTATCTACCCATTTGGGAGGCTTTTTAGACTTTCTTGATTTCTCCTCTACCTGAAATTCAGTACTGAAAATAAGATTTTGACCAATAGGATTGAACATTGGAGGACTGAAACCAATTTTAATTTGTAATTTCTAAGAAAGAAAAAGTATCAATCTTGCTTTCTTCAGGTTACACTGTTTTTAGACTTACAAACAACAGCTACAAAAATTCAAAAGCCCTTATATAGGAATAGTATATGTATGGGACCAGCGAGAAGTTTAGCGCCCGAGTCAGAAAGAAATAGTGAGAAAACAGCAAGAGAATAACAGAGACAAAAAGTGTAGAGAAATCATACACGATAATTAGTCAAAATCTCCACTTTTGACATAGAGGACTGGAAGCAAAGGAGTAATACAGGGTGCGGCAAAAGTAAGTTTACGGTTGTGAGTATACAAAACAATTTATTCTTGTATCATTTATTAATTGTTATACTATTTTTCATAAAAAACAACCGTAAACTTTCCTTTGTCCTATCCTGTATGATCTAACATACGTTTCTGGCATACCACCTTGCCAGTTCTGCTGAGTCTGGAGCAGAAGCAAGTAAACCATGCCAGGCAACGTCTGCAATCAGATCTGGCTACACAATTATGAGGGCTTAGAGCACAATGAAAAGTTGGGCTGCAGTTAAAACATAATTAAGAATTTCAGGAAGCTGAGAATAGAGCATTAAACCAAGGCCATTCCAGGGCCATTCCATTTGTAGGGATCGACTGCCCGGGTTGCTCTTCCACGGAGCGGGCTCTGCAGTAACTCTTGGGTCAGGGTGATGGGACTGGCAGTACTTGGAGATTAAAGGTTGGATTTCAAAGTATAACGGGCAGGATGTCTTAAAATGTAGGCGAGGGATGTGATGCAAAGAGGAATGAGCATGAACAGGCTCTGTCTTAGGCAATGAGAAGAGAGAAACAGGCCTGGATTGAGGTAAAGAAGACTGCAGAGGGGTTGGCTTAGGAGGTCTACATGTGTTACTGTCTTCATTCTTCCAATTCCATGTCAGATGTTTCTGAATTATAACTTTTAATACCCTTTCTCTGTGCTATTAACGTCTTAAGAGTTATTTTAATTTAAAAAATGTTGCCAGGTATTTCAAATTTATTTAAAAAAATAAAACTGTAAATTTGCAGATGACTTTTTGGAGTTTAAGTCAGTAGTTTCAGTAGCTATTAAAGGAATATTCAAAATCATCATTAAATATGTATGTGTGCTTTTATGTGTATTCATGTGCATTACTGCATTTGGTTCTGCTTTGAGTGCCTATAAGATTCATAATTGCCTTATCCACTTGAGAGGACTTATTGATAAATCAAAATAAATATTGATGTTCAGTTAAAATAATTTATATCTAAATTTTAAAATCTTAGATTTATGATTGAGTGACTTGTAAATCCCCTTTTGTACTTTATTCCTACATATCAAGTGATTGTAAAATAATTAAGTTTTAGAATCAAAACAATAATTTATAAACAGCATAACATTTTGAGATCAAAATTGATAAGGCCTCTCATGTAATAAGCTGGTTATTTTTTAAATACCACATTTTTTAGTGTCTATTAAGCTAAAAATGCATACATTCCATGAATCACCAAGTGAACTTCTCCATAGCTACCCTTATGTCTTAATAACATTCCTTCCTTATGTTGACTTTTTGTTTTCTAATTTAAAATGCTGTGAGAACACAAATGTCAAGTATATTGCTTATAATTGCATTCATACTTGTTATTAAATTCAATTAATACATATACTCTAAATATATATGAAAATGAAAGTGTGCATTCAAGCTTTAATTTTCGTGCTAATCTTTTGCTTATTTTTACTCAATTTTTTGCTTATTTAAAAAATATATTTAAGCAATCTTCTGCTTATTTTTTAATCAAGCCTTAAGATGCTCTTCAGCTTCGACTCTGGAGGTCAACAAGGACAGCAAGAGCAGACAGCTGATAAAGTGGGGGGTAGGGGGCAGAGTGAGCTCCGTGATTATTTCCTCAGTATATGTTTTGCAGAAAGATCTTGTTATCTCAAAACTCAACAAGATTATAAAGGTTATTTTTCAAGGTAGGAGATGCTTCAAGAAAACTATTCAATCATGCTGTCAAAGATTTATGTTGCTGAAAGCAGAATTTTATTAGAAAATATCTTTCTTGTCTATATCTGATAAAACTGGGAATTTACAATTGATAATTTACTTTGTGTTTCCTAAATTTGAATCCAACAACTAAAGATTCTAAAATACTTTTTGACTTAGATGTGTAATTATTTTCAAATGTATTAAAGTAAGGAAAGAATGAACATACTATACCACAGAAATTATAACAGAATGGAGAGCAAGTTCATTGTTTTGTATGTTTAATTTCTAATTAAAATAATTAAATTATAATTAATTATTAATAACAAGGATTTACCACAAATACATATTTCTAATTATAAAATATATGTTTACTAGTATAAAGTATTTATCTAAATCTATGGCACCACATAATAAAAAAACCTTTAAAGTATTTTGGCATTTTTACATTATAACAGTGTATGTTTATGTGTGTGTCTGTGTGCCTTTTAAAAGAGGAAAGCATAAAAAATGTTCACATAGCAGTAGTATTTTAAGCAACTCTGAATTTTAAATAAGGGCTTCTCTTAGTAGTTTTTCAAGTAATAATTCAAAATTTATTTGCCCTATATATTTTTTAAGATTCTGCTTCATGATGCCAAACTTTTAGGGAAAAAAAAAAGCCTTGAGAAGTAATTTATTGATGAATTTTAGTATTGAAAATTATAAAAATATAAAGCAAGAAAAGGCACTTATTTATCTTTCATTTTTGAAAAAATACTAACTGAGCTGTCTATAAAAAATTATCTGAAAAAATAACTTCTACATCACATGAAATATTACAGATGCTGATTAAATATTTGGATAAAAATATTTTTAGTAAGTACAGTAAACAACAAACAATTACCATTTGACAATATTTGTAATTCACACATGTTCATTTCAATCAATAATTTCAGGCTATCTAAAATTTTATAACAAATTATAATTAGACATGTTTCATAATCATGTGTGTACACGGTCTATTAAATCAATAGATGGCCCAAACTCCAATTTGAAAATAAAAAAATTGTTCCAAGATAATTCAATGATTCAATAAGTTACTGATATTAGTGTTTTATCTGTGATATTTCTCTATTTTTACATTCATACGTAAGTTAGAATTCTAACAGTTGTATTATAACCCATTTTTTTCAATTGACACAACTTTCTTTTATTCTCTTCAGTATAAAATGAGCTTCACCAATGTAAAGATACAAAAATATCATAATAGAAAATTCCTTCTATAATATGGGTAGACAAGAATAGGCAGCTATTTTTTCTGGAACAATTTTATCTAAATTTTTTCTTGTTCCTACCCTAAATGTTAACTGGAAATTTAGCATTGAATAAGTTACTTATCAAATATTTAGCAGAATTACATGTCATTCATTGTGTTACGTGCTAAATAAGACCCATACGGTTGTTTTTCTCTTGTTGTTTGTAGTCTTGTGGGGAATACAAACTTGGAAAAAAATTTATGCAAGTGTGCTGAATGTTCCCAAAAAGAAGAATACTATAAGTTGAATTAGGTCCACTCAGAGGAATGGATCTTCTGTGTGGTTTAAGCAAAGGAGACTGTACATCCCAGTTGCCTTGGACAGAAAACTTATGCCCATTATTCAGCAGTAATTGTTAATATGGCCCATTTTATTCTCAAAATTGTCACCATGCAATGAATGATATAACCACCCCACTCAAGGCTATTTTAATTATCACTTCCTCTCAATTGTACTTTTGTCTACTGTAAATAACAAATATTCTAAAATAGGCTTCTCAAGAATTCACCAAAATTATTGATTAAAAAGAATAGTATATGTTTTTGTCATCGGACATTCTAATTAAGAGGCAAGGCTCTTGATGATCTCATAAAACTTAGCATAAGCTCCCTTGGATGGGTCATGAATTTACACTTACATTGAAATATGTTTAGGGAGTGTGCAGAAAAAATTCAAAATGATTCTTTAAAATGTGGGTCTCTTTTGTGAAGTGAGAAAATACTTTATTGTTATTTAAAAGTGCCATGCCAGGAAAAATAAAAATAATACAAATCTGGTAAGTTATTTATCATCAGGTTATAGTTTAAATTGACTAAATATAGAATACCTCTAAATGTATTTGACTCTTGTTTTTACTTTACAGAAACACTATCCAGAGTCATTAAAAGTAACCCAAGATCGTAAATTTCTGGATTCTCTCATAGAAGTGGTCTCTTACTCACCTAAAGACATGCTTTCTGTGAGAACTACTTTACATGGGACAAGAGACGGGCCATGAATGGCCAGATTCCCGCCTCTTGATTATTACTCCCTATAGGGCTGACAAGCTCAGGCGTCCACTCCCAGGTTTTCCCTATTCCTTCTGGTCAGTCCAGGTGCTGCCACATGGTTATTACCTGGTTGCAAGCAATAGAAACCGCCTTTGCTCTGGGCAGACAAGTACATCAAAGACATAGAGTCAGTGCAGAAGCATCACATGCAGAAGCATGAGACTTGGAGGAGAATTAAGAAAGACAGGGCGCAGCCAGAGTCTTTCCCCAGGGACAGTCATTTAAAGCAGCATTGCTGTCTCCACTGCTAACACTTTCAGGCGCACACTGCAGACTCTGGCTGCCAGGCAGCGCCACTCTCCTGGCCCCATTGCTTCTCACGGAATAGTATCTACACTCATTTTAGAAAGATTAGAAAGAAAAATAAAAACGAACTAATGCAGAAGATGAGGAAAGGGTAATTAAAGTCGTACAATGAGGACATGGCAAGGGTGTCATATGGGAAAACTAAAATGAGAGATTGAGGGAGAATTTATGTCAACCATATCTAAAGAAATAAAATAAAACCATCATCTACCTAGTCATTCAAATGCCATATATTAAATGTTCCACGACCCTTTGAAATCTTTATCAAATCCATTGCATGATTCTGTTTTTCTTTTCCATCTTGTTCTTTTTCTCTTTAAATAGGTCTTTGTTCTTTTATGTCATATTATGGTAGTTTTCATAGACCCATAATGGTTTTATAACTACATAGTATGTAGCATTAAATGTTATTTTCACATGTTGCATGTTGCAATTTATTTCACCTGTAAACTATGAACTGAGCATGGAATGTGTGCATCCCTGAACAAAACACACAGCTAAGTAGAGTGACTTCAAATAACACTGTTTTAATTGCTCATGAGAGGATAGGTCAGAAATTTGAGCAGGGCTTGGCTGAGGGGGTTTCGTGAGCATTTGCACTGGGGTGCTCATGTCACTACAGTCACAAAGTGACTTGACGGAGGTTGAATGGTCCCCAGTGTCTTCACTTACATGTGTGGCCACTCACTGGGCACTGCACGTGCAGTGTGGTTCAATTCTCATGTATGTGGTTTCTTCACTTCCAGTGACGTGACTTTAGAAAGTGGTCTCATGGTAATGTCTTAAGAGGAAAAGAAAGAAAGTTAATTATACTCTTAAAATAACCTCTGACCATTTTGTTGGTCAAGAAGTCATATCTCTGGCTCAGATGCAATGGATGAGTAAATGGATCTTCTTGATAGGAGGACGACAACGATATTGCTAAAGAACAGGCACACGGGGATAGGAGGAATTATTGAGGCAACTTAAAAATTCAATCCTGGTACCTAACACAAAAAGAATATAGATGGTGAATTTAGCTATAGAGAGAACATTTTATTTTATTCTATTAAGCATACATGAGGTGGGAAAACATAACCCAGATAATATAGCAATAAAGAAAGAGTGCACTTTTGACTGTTCTTGCCTTTTTTAACATCTTATTCCAAACTTATTCAAATATATTTGCAAAATTAGAAGAGAATATTTTCTAAATTCAAAGAATCTTTTGATTCCATTATTTTCTCAGTACAAATACAGAGATAGAAAGAAATGTTAAGGCATTAATAAATGGTTTCAATAAAATATAACATTTGGAATAGAAAATACGTGGTGTCTTTTAGTATTAAGATAGAAATATGAGATAAATTGATTCAATGAAAGGGACATCATTTTGGCAATTTCTATATCATCTACTGTTGTATAGGTCTTTATTGCTCATAACAAAGCACCAAGGTGGGTACAGACACATGGCCAGTTTATACTGATTTACATACAATGGATTCATACTAGGTAAGGGGGGAAAAGAAGTCACGTGAGAAAGGCAGTGAGCGAGGCAAGGTAACTTCTATAATCCTACTTAGTACAGAGTGATAAAAGACGTTGTATTACTTTAACATTCCATTGTTCACCTCCTTGACCTGCTTGCAAGAATTCATGGTCATCACAGTAGTTGGAGAATCTAATTTATTTGCAAAGTCTTGTGTGGAAGAGAAGTTCACATATTTCACTTGGTAATTTTTTTAGGGTCTAGTATGATTTTCTGTCAAGTGTATCTGCCTGTTGTCCAACCTAAATCACTCCTGCTGTGATTTAAACATCTTTCCATGCCTTTCATCCTCAGTGGAAATGAGGAGCAGCTGGTTATAATACTCCTTCATGTATTTGAAGGTTACAGTTTTAAAAGGCACTCATTTAATCTGTTCAGAAAAAAAACCTTATAAATATGGGACTATTTCCTTTAAAAATTGATTGAAGGTTTTTAAGTGATCACATGCCGTGCAAAACCACTAGCATGTTAACATAGCAATAGATCAACAAAGGAAATAGTCTTTATATGTATTTCTCTCCTTGTTCACTGCATCACAAGGGTGGATAGCTTTTGAAATAGGCAGAGATAGTTTTTTGAAATCCCATGTGGATCACAGTTAGGATATTAAACATTTGAGTTTGTGTGAAAGTTGAAATATGAGAAGAAAAATATTAAGGTATGCAAAAATATTTAACTGTAGCTAAAAAATACTGAGAAATCTTTATAAGTTTAATGTATTTCATGATATCACTTTGATATGCTTAACTTTCAAATCTGAGAAGAGAAAAGATGACAATCTAGTGATTTAGGAGTTGGGTGAATGATGTGTAAAAACTGTTATTCCAGAACTGAATAAGTTAAATAATTGTTAGTAGACAGAGAAGATGTGGTTGGGAGAGAACAATGTTTTATCCAGTGATATATGACATACGAACGTCCAGAAAGCCAAATGTATGAATTGCAAAACACCTCTTCTTTTTACATGCTGCTTATTTAATACCGCATTCCAGTCTGAATGCCAATTATTCTTAGTCATGTTAGTATCGTGAAGGATTTTCCCCAGCATATTTTGTGGATACTTTTAGCATCCACAGTTCTAGACTCACAAGAGCATCTTTTATGGATTCAACCCATGTTTTAGCAAAGCTCAGCATGAAAACACAATATTTTCGGTCTTCATCCTGAATTCACCCTATATGCCATCTGAGTTTTGTGAAACAAAAATCGTAACAGCTAGGTTTTTGGAACAGAGCATTTTGGAAGGTGCAGTTGTCAGTCAATAAAGCAGTGTCTTCCCTACCCCTTGGCCAAAGGGTGAAATACCTGTCACTGAAAAAGCTGTATCAAGCCTGGTAACTTTGATGTAAGAAAATATGTTATGTTGGTTCTCAAATTTCTGACCATATCTGGGATCTTAAGGATCACTCCAAGAATGTTCCAAGTACAAGAAAAGTAATGTTCCAAGTATGGCATTGTATCTATAAGAAGATCAACATTGAGCTGGTGAGCTTGGTGAATTTTCTAGCATGCTTTCCAGGCAATGTGAGCACTGTTTGTCTTCTGCTGGAAGATTCCACAGATAAAGAACTTTGTATTTATTTTATCATTCTTTCAGGAATGAGGCAATTGCAGATCAAAAGGGAACACATGCAACTTTGATTGAAACACGCTGGTAAAATGAATCTTCTAATGTTATTGTTAAATATCCTCTCCACACTTTATGATCTCTTGTGTCTTTAGATCTCCCAACTATGAGTGGTTGTTCAAGTCAATCATTATACGTCTGCCTCAAATTTATCATTTCACAGAAACCCCCAGAAAATTGCTCCCGCGTCTGTAGGTCAACTTGGTATCAGCTGATCTACACTGGGCTCAGCTTAGCGTCTGTCCATCTTGGGCAGACTTGCTCATGAATCTACCAGGCAGCCAGAGGCCAAGTGATCTGTCTTATGCTGGATCACAGATGGAAGGGGACATACCTTTGCAGAGATGGGAGAGCTGCCAGAGGGCAATAGAAGTAGATGAGGTGGACTTTAGGTCTCAGGTCAGAATCGGAACACTGTCACTTTCATCCATATATGACTGCTGGATATAGGTCAGTTGGCCAAGCCCAAAGTTAAAGTTCAGGTTTGTATAGTGGCTCTTAGTGAGTGAGACCAAAAAGTTACATGAGAAGAAGCACGTGTATCTGTTAGGGTAAAAAATGAGTGCCAATAATAATATCTACTATGTAGACCTCAATCTGTTCAGTTTCCTAATTTTCTTCTTCTCTCCAGCTGCCTCCTTTCCCCCAAGCAGTATATGGTAAAAAAGAGAGAATTACTAAAAGCTTTCCCCTCATTCTAAAATCTAATAAAAATATTTCTCTTTCTGTCTTGGTTTTGTTCTATTATGTAGATTAGAATAATTCCTTTTTTAAAAATATTTGGAAAATATGCTTATGAACCTTATTGAGCCAGGACTTTCTTTTGTTAGGGGTATAATTCTACATTTGTTATCTATTTTTAATGTATATTTTCTTACATAACAATATTATACATTGGTGTTATATGTATATATACATATATAAACACATACAAATATACAGAGAAATATAAATATACATCATATATACATATATAATTGAAATAAAATATTTATCATTGGCTTTGAGATTTATTTATTCATTTATTAACTTGGTTTCAGGTGTACAGCTCAGTGAAATTTATTTTCAAAGGGTTTTGCAGTATGCTATATGGTGATTATATGAAATTCTAGATTTAGGACAATTATTGGTCAAATATCAGGAGATAAACACTCTTTAATGCTAACCCACAATTAATAGATTTATTCATTCATTTCATTTTTAATGAATAAAAGGGTCAAACTTCAAATATAAACATCAATTAGAAGTTTCTGGTTTTAAACTATAGTCTTTTTATGTGCTACAATGTATATCACATAAATATACAAGTATGTTACATCAAAACAAATGATAGCTGATATGTGCATGGCTTTCTGATATTATCTAATATCTGCTTAGCTTTCTCAGCCTTTTGAACATACGACCTTATGATAATTAATTTTATGTTGCAAGTTGACTGAATTATGAGTTGCCCAGATATCTCATTAAACATTATTTCTGGGTGTGTCTCTGAGGGTGTATCCGAAAGAGATTAGCGTGTGGATAAGCAGACTGAGTTAAGCAGATTGCCTCCCCAATGTGAACAGGCATCATCCAACCCCCTAAGGGCCTGAATAGAACAAGGATTTGAAGAGCAAGAAATTGCACTCTCCCATGTCTCTCTCTCTATCTGTAGCTCAATCTCTACCTCTACCTGACCTACCAGGAAGGATGATTTTTTCTAACCCTTGGTGACGCTTGTTCTCAGGCTTTCAGATTGGGACTAGAATCTATACCATCGGATCTCTAGTTCTATAGCCTCTGAACTCAGTCCCTGGCAGACTTTGGTTTCCAGCTTGCAGAAGGCATTATTCAATTTTTTGGCCTTCATAGCCATGTCAGCCAATACTTTATAATATATCTCTTCTGGATGTGGTATATGCATCTTATTGGCTGTGTGTCTCTGGAAATTGGATACAAGTCTGTATTCCATCTCTTTTACTGTTTGACTGGAAATAGAGGCTCTCAGAATTCTACCTGCTTGAATGGGAGGGCAGAAGTGGACTGATAAGTAAACTCCATGCAGAAGCTCTTGGTGACTAATTCTCTTTTTGAATGTGTTATTCCTCCCTATTTGTATCTATGAAAATTAAAAGTAGTGATATTCAGTTACAAATTTTCTTTTTCTCATTTTTATTAAGAAACTAAGTCAATTGGTTAACAGAGTAGAACAATTGTAATTATCCTCATAACATAGTGCAATATATAAACACCACCTAAATATCAGTCGTGAAAAGGTATGTTAATATTCATCCATGTATAGTCCTTTTAAACTTATTTTTAAGTAGGTGGATATAAAAATCCATATGAAATGACTTGAAAAGAATGTATGAGGAAGTAAAAAGGAACTTATATTAGGTTATTATTTTTTGCAATGGGCAGCAATGAATTAGGAAATTTCTAGAAGGAAATGTTGGGTCAAGGAAATTTTTTATATATAGATTTTAAAAATAAAATTCTATATATGATATAGAAGACAAATGTGAATGGTGAGAGAGGAAAACCATACTATTGAAATCCTTGAGTTGATAGAGGGGTATGGCATTCAGATCATAAATGAAAGAAAGACCTTAAATAGAAGTAGGGGCATTTCTAAATCTGTAATATGAGCCAATTCAGAACATAAGCATTCGGATAAAGAACCATTACTAGGCCAGGGAGTACCAGTCTGAAGTTGGTGGGGTTTTTTCCTAATTTCTGTCTTTCAAATGAAATGTTAGAAAAAGTTTTCTGCTTAGTAAATGAGGACAGGTAGAAAGGATGAAGTGCTAAACAGACATATTGGATGTAAAGATTTACATCAGAGAATGGGAATGTTGTTAATAGTTAAATATAGAGTGCGTGTTTGAGATTCATATACAAAAATAGGTAGGGCCATATAAAATTGTTTTTTTCATTTTTCAGTGATATTTAGACACTTAGGTATGAACTCTGAATAGAGCAATAAGTGGGATGAGGTTTGTTGAGTTGCATATGACAGGCAGAGTGAATAGCATAAAACCTTAGTGGGTGGTACAGTTAAGAAAGGAAGTATAGAAACAAATAATTGATTCATAGTGAAAACCTTGTGTCATCAATGGACTGGAGTTCTCGATTGAATAAAGGACCTTGGATTACAGCACTTAGAATAGGTGAGCTTTGGGGTAGGGGGGATATATGATATTCAAGTGACAGGATCCTTAAAATATGCATTTCGGAGAAAAGGCATGACTAGAGCTGGCAGGCTCTGGAGCATGACCACGTGAGCAGGTAACTCAGGTAAAGTAGAACATTGGTTACTGTAATTTTGATACGGTTGCGTGACAGCTTGGCTAGATTTCCACCATTGCCCTGTAGAAATGATTCATAAGGGCTTTCTGCCACTGAATGCTCCTGGGAAGTAATTTGAAACCATATTGATTTCACCTTTTTAACTTAAATTTTACTCCCTACATGTGGGTGCTTCAAATAGCCATAATATAATATATACATAAAGTATTGATTGTACCTTAATCAATTAATTATTAACAAGTGGTTTTTACTATCTAAACTTTTCACATACACACATTCAACCAATTACAGAACAAAAATATTGAAAAAATGACAAAAGAAAAAATGACTTTCTTTTGATTAGATATCAAAAGGAAGTTGATGTCTAAACCATACAGGATAACAACTATTTACATAGCATGTACATTGTATAGGCATTGTAAGCATCTAGAAATGAATGAAAGTATATGGAAGGGCGGGTGTGAGTTGCATGCAAATGCAATACTAGTTCATATAAGGGACTTGAGCATCCAGGATTTGGGGATCTGGAGGGGTGCTGGATTGATCCCCTACACACACTGAAAGAGACTCTATTCTTGTAATATTTACTTCATATTTATTACCTTCTTTAAAATTAATGTGATCTAATTTTCCTCTGGTTTGTCAGTGATTATCCGACGTCTGTCTTTGAGTCTGTTGATTTGGATACCAAGATAAGGTAATTCTGCTACTATATTTTTTCTGACTCATGCTTGTTTCTATAATAGTTTTTCTTCTGCCCTGAGCTTATTTAGTTCTGAAGTATTTGTTCATCTTAGCCTGGCATTTATATATAGCTTACTTTGACTGACATTAATTTTTTTTTAATTATCCCAAGAGTAAAATGTATGTGGGTGGACTTTGTTTTTAAACTTTGGTAATTATGATTTCCTCTTTACCTCCTTTTTTAAATTCATGAATTAATTTTGCCCTGCCAATCATTCTGTCTTACAAATTTGTAAGACGGGCAGCTCTACCGAACTGGATAAAGCATCTAAGGATTCTCCCAGTCGTCACACGCACTTTGTCTGACACTGGTTTTCTTCTCCTCAGAGAGTAGACCAGAAGGCTACACACTTGCAGAACCCTAGTCCCTATTCCATCTGGAGAATTTGAAGAATTTTGTGAGCTGGAAACAAAAGCATTCTTAAATTTGTACTTATTTCAGCAATAGGTATTTGACTTTAATTTTTCACAAAAACAAAGGAAGGATTTGGAGTATATTGAAGTGGTAAAATATTGAGTGAGAATCAGTGATTTGTATGGAAATACAGCTGAATGCAACCTTCTATGGAACTGTAAGTCTGAACATCTTCATTCCATAAAGCATGCTTGATAGAAGTTAAGAATTTTTTAAAGTATGTTTAGATTAAAAGCCCTCAAACCACTTTTGACTCAAGGACTTTTTACTCTTGTCCAGGGTAATTTAAGATTTCAAACAGCTTTTTCCAACTCAGGTTTATTCTAAGTACTTTGATTTTCAGAGACAATCGGCCCTAAAGCACTTCTTCCTCATTCTAATCTCTCAGCAGATCCCCAAATGCAGCAAAGTGAATAAACTTCAAGTTGTTCATGGAATTGGTAACCTATAGAAAAGGAGGAAATGTCAAAGTGCCTACAATGTCTATTTTTCTGTTAGACGAGTAAATAGTACATATCTAATCACTGAAATATCTCTTTGCATTATCCACATCAGAATATATAAGAGTGAGTGATTTTTTTTAATTATTGAAATTTGATTATAACCCCGACTGGTGTTGCTCCATGGGTTGGGCACCATCCAGCAAATTGAAAAGTCACCAGTTCGATTCCCAGTCAGGGCACTTGCCTGGGTTGTGGGCTGGGTCTCCAGTTCGAGCATGTGGGAGAGACAACCGATCAATGTTTCTCTCTCACATTGATGTTTCTTTCCCTCTCTTTCTTCCTCCCTTCCCCTTCTCTAAAAATAAACAAATGAAATATTTAAAAAAGGAAATTTCATCATGGTTAAGAAGAATCTTTGTGGGTTGAAGCAGATAATCTAAAGATTTTAAATAACTATATTAGATTAATAAAAATTACCTAAACATTAAGTAGATATATCAACCACTAATCCTATTTCCCTGTTCACTTCAGACAACTAGTAGAAATATATATATTTTTCTACATATTTGAAGACTAGAATATATACTTATCTTTATTCTGTAGGAAAAATATATGTGCTTCATGAGTATGACAACTTAAATTAATACTACTTGTTCTCTTTGGAGAATTTGCAGAATTTTGTGAGTTAGAAACAAAAGCATTCTTAAATTTGTACTTATTTCAGCAATAGGTATTTGACTTTAATTTTTCACAAAAACAAAGGTTTTGGAGTGTATTGAAGTGGTGAAAGATTGAGTGCGAATCAGTGATTTGTATGGAAATACAGCTAAACACAACCTTCTATGGAACTGTAAGTCTGAGCGTCTTCATTCCATAAAGCATGCTCGATAGAAATTAAGAATCTATGATACGTAGGAGAGTTATACTGTGGAGGGACTTTGTGACACGGAGTGATCTTTTCACTCATACCCATTTCACAGTGCTGCAAATATGTGAAGAGTACGCACAAAAGTCAAAAATGTTTTGTTAGAATGGAGTTGTTATAGTTTCATTTATTTAACAATCTTTATTATCTTACAATTTTAACCTTAAACTGAAGAAAAAAGAAACCTCCTACATTTCCTGACTGACTTGAAATCACTGGGTGACATGAAGTTTAAATCAAGATGTGGGAAAAAGTATTTTTTCTTGAAATACACCTCAAAGACATTTTAGCGGGAGCCATGGGAACAATGTCTGTCATTATCACTCACGGTGTTTTAGGAGAAAGGAGAAAAGAGCACAAATCTATCCCTTAGGCAAGAGTAAGTTCTGGACTCCCCTGCTCAGAGAAACAAAGGAGCTATAGATCAATTTCCTAACTATGGTGCAAACTCCTAGACTCTAAGGAAATGCTACAGATTGCTTTAACTTTGTAAAAGATAAGATCTGCTTCACTCCGAAATATCTGGAGGTTGCAATTGTAATAATCATGTAATTTTTATATGAGTCATACTTCCTGTACCAGTTCTAAAGTTTTGATAGTTCCCTAGTTCCCAATCCTATGGACTTAATGACAAAACTTCCAGATTTAAACAGTGTGGGGAATGTTGGCTGTATTCACACTTAGAAAAAAAGAAAAGAAAACATAAGGGTATGTGGAGCTCACATAAAATGCATCAGGGCCCTGGCTGGTGTGGCTCAGTGGATTGAGCACTGGCCTGTAAACCAAAGGATTCCCAGTCAGGGCACATGCCTGGGTTGCAGGCCAGGTTCCCAGTGCAGGGGCACGCGAGAGGCAACCACACATTGATGTTTCTCTCCTTCTCTCTCTCTCTTCCCTTCTGTCTAAAAAGAAATAAGTAAAATCTTAAAAAAATTTAAAAATAAAATGCATCAGGTAAAGATGTAGTTGGTAATGATATGTTTTTATCTACCTGTTTTTCCATGTAAACATTAAAATAATTAGAAGCACCAAACAAAATAGAAATATTCACATCAAAAGTGAAACATTTAAGATCTTAAAAATATAGAGATTATAAAATGATAAAGCAAAAAATAGAATATCTACAATTAAGTGGCAAAGTACATGAACAAATATAATTTACAAAATATATTATGAACAAATATACTTATGAAAAGGTGATCTTGCAGTGTGGAAGACTCTTACCACCCTTTTTTAACTCTCTATAATACTTCAAACACAGAGCAAGAGAGATACATGGTACAGAAGACACTTAAAAATGATGCATTAGAGTCTCTATAAACTAGAAATTAATAAATTCAAAGTAGAATTGTCAGGCTGATTACAATAGATTAAGGGGTGACAATTTCACATCTGAAGAATAATTAAGGGTCATCACTAATCTAGCCAAAAACAAAGAACTTTATAATTTTTTAAATTTTCAATAATTTATTTAATATTTAATCTATATCTTTATCTAAATAAAGATATAGAGCTTTATATCTGTAGATTTATACATAAGTATGTCTTTCTGTTCTTTTAAAAAAATTTATTATTGTTCAATTATAGTTGTCCCATTTTCCCCCCATTACTCTCCCCTGCCCTTCCCACCCCCCCAACTCCCACATTCAATCCTCCCTTGGTGTTTTTGTCTGTGGGTCCTTTATACATGTTCCTTAAGTTTTAAACTTCTAAAAATTGGGACGAGATGAGGTTGTCTTACGTGTGCATCCCCTGTGGGACTATAGTTTGTGTTCAGACTAGAGCGTTGGGGACTGAGGGGCAGTGCCCTCAGCCTCACAGTGAGCAGGGCATCCAACCCGGGCAGATGTGCAGCATGCAAAAGTCAACAAGGTAAAGGGTGGCGGAGGTGTGACTGTCTGAGCTGCGATGTATGCTAGGTCTTTGTATTTATGTGAAGTGATCACAAAATCAACTAAAGGGGGGTATGAAGGGAGTCAAAAGGGAGGAAAAAGGAGAGGGAGAAAGAGGACATTTCCATATTTGCAGTCAGAGACTTAGGTGTACCTACAAAAGAGAAAGCAGGGATATGCATTTCCTAATACTGTCCAAAATTCTACGTTATAAAAAAACTACTTCAATTTTTTCTAGAATATAACCTTATGATGAAGAAATTATTCTTTTCAGTGTAATTGGGAAGATATTTTTAAATGTATATTTAAGTACTATTTGAGTAAACATGATTTCTGAGAGATAAAGAAATCATCATGCAGCAAATACAAAGTACCTTAATTTGAATCAATCCCTTTCTCACTCAATATTGCCACTAGCCACATACATACGTCATCTATTTGCATATATACTAAATTGTTTAAATATGGTTTAAATTCTTTGAATATACTTTAAATATTTTTCAACTATACCAGATCTGTCCAGAAAGTATCTAGTCATGTAATATGAATACAGGTTAGAAAAAACATTGTACATTGAGCAATGACACCTCAGTCCCCTTCTAAGTAGGCACTTTGCAGCCTCATTGGTAGCAGTTTGAATCAAGTCATTAGCACCGACAGCAAGATGATTCTTCTGCCCTGGTAGCAGAAGCTGCAGAACAAATTTTGCCATGACATGTTTCATGCCAAGATCCTGCATCAAAATCTCGGACCCAGTAGTGCTTGGAATCTCCAGCTCAGCTTCCAGTTCTCAGGCTGTCAGTTGCCAATATTTGTTGATTACAGCCCACACACATTCAACATTCTCAGGTGTTCTGCTTGTTGCCAGCCTTCCAGAATATGGATCCCTTTCAACAGATTCTTGACCGTCTTTGAAGCATTTGTGCCACACTCATTGCAGCATTCCCAAAAGCCTTCTGAATCACCCGAATAATTTCTGCAGAGGAATGTTCAAGCTTAATGCAAAATTTGATGCAGATTCATTTCTCTACTCACTTAGGCATCTTGAATGCCACAGCCACACAGTTCACATGCTCACTCAGTGGTGTCTACTGCCCCCACTGACCAGTACAGTGAAGTCGTCATTGTTCACACATGTGCATTCCAGTACACTCTCTGGCTGCCAGAGTACACTGATGCCGTGCAAACTATTTTCTTTATATTAACAATGGCTCGAGTTTTTCTGCACAGACTTTTGTCAGTATATATTTATACTCTTTTTCTGTAAGTAAATGCATCCTTTGTTAATAAAATATATATATAAAATTGAGTGTACTTACCAAAGCTTGGTAAGATCTTTTCTTACCTTTCACCATGATAGTGTTAGCTAGTACTATTATTAGATCACCAGCAAGTGGCCATCTCAACTCAGAGATTGCAGGCCAGTGTGTGTTAAATACACCATGCCACTTGTCCTAAGACCATCCGTTTGTCAAATAAATAGACATCCCATCTTTGGAAACATGTTGAAAGGTTAATGGACACTATTACAAATATAAGCAATCACTTGTACAAGAATTTCTGCAAATCAATACATATTTTAAATGCTGACTTAAACCTTCAGATACTTTTTATTTTGAAAATATTACTCACAAAAAGATTCTTTTCTAAAATTTCCTGATATTTTTGCATTTACTTTTAAGCTTTTGTATGTATGTGTTGAACTCATAAATAGTTTCATTTGTGACAGTTTTAGTAAAATATCAAATTCTCCCCTAGTTTTAATTCCATCTGGCTACACAACATGTAAAACACTCTACTTACCCCTTCCTTCCTGATTCAGGAACATATCTTCTTGTTTTGTTGTCTTTCTATTCAAAACCATACCTGTATCATTTAAAATAATGTCCAGGGTAACTTTTTCATATACTCCACTGATTTTAGGGGGCTTCGTTATCATCAGAGAACACTCAGTCAAGTAACCGGTCTAAAATTACAAAGATGCGTATGGCCTTAGGAAAATTCTTGTGTTCACTAGCCATCTCTGTCATACACGACAGTGTGTGCAATTGCTTTAAAATGCTAAAGATCCACTATTTCCTTAATCACAAAACATGCTAAGTACTGATCATGCTCACATTTCATATTTAAATATACAAAACATTTGTTATATCTATATAGCAAGGCAATTTCATTCATTTCTCATTCTTGATCAATAATCTAAGCTTATATTATATTACATAAGAAAAAAATTAACAGTAATTTTAAATGCATCCTTACTGCTAAGTATTGGAACTTGTGGGGTGTTAATGGATCTGTTCTTTTACTTGCTAAATAAAATGAGTCCCCTTAGATGATGGTTACCATTTCTTAATTAAAAATCCACTAAAGTGCCATCCAAAAGCACAAAATTTATTCCCTTTATATTATTGGACTGGGAATTTTGCCAATGAATAAAACATCTTATTCTGAGGCAAAATGGAAACTAATATTTTAAAGCTTGGTAAGAAATATCATTCCATTAACTTGTTTTAATAATAAATCTATATCATAATAAAGAGCAAATCAGGGTAGCACTTAATCTGACTTTTAGTAAGGGCGCTAGCTAAAATATGAAATGATTGTTTCTAAATGAAAGTACAGAACTTTTAGTGATGGAGCAGAAATACGCATATGTGCATCTATGCATGTTATGTATGTGTTATATGCATGTGTGTATCCATATTATTGTTGTTGTAATTATTCTTATCATATATGAAATAATTAGTGTTTCTTCTCACCACAGTTGTCATAACAGGAATATGTATTAGTGTTTTGAATGACAAAACACTGACATTCTCAGTAAACGTGAATGCCGGAACTCCTTAGTGGACGCGGACATAAATCATGCCTGCCTTAACTTTGCCTGGTCCTGAGCTGTGGTTAGTCTGTAGGCCTCATAAGTCACTCCCTGCACTATTTTTATACAGATCATTGGACTACGTTGCTTGATATTGCAAATGGTAACAGTAATTAAAATGCACATGACATGAAATTGTTACATTGAAATCACATTTGAATCATTTTTATTTGTGATAAGGTGTTTAATTTTTTTAATCCTTTATTCAGTGGAAGAGTTAAGGTTTATACTAGGCTTGGCGTATGTCCTTACTTACCGTATGTCCAGCAAATAATAGTGGTTCTGGGGTGTGGTGTCAAAGCCCTGTGGATTTTCCAATATTTTTCAATAGTAGCCATATCAATAAGGTGGTTGTTTCTCTATCTGCTTTTGTCTTTTCTTCATTGGATTCAGAACCTGCCTGTGAAAAGGTGCAAATCTGGAGGCACCTGGAAATTCTGAAAGTTCATAACCCTAGTATTTGTCATAATATTGTCTTTACTTAAGCCTTAAAGCACTAGCATTTACTTGTTTGCAAGTAAATTCCAAATAGCTTTGACAGAAAAATATGGAATTCAGTAGCTTTGTAAAGGTTCAGCACACCGAGAAGGAAGGAATTCTTTGGGCCTAAGAAATAACCAGAATTATTGAGTTGAGACCATCCCTCCTCTCTGGTCTCTCTTCTCCTATCTGACTTTTGTGTTTTAACTTCATTCTCACAAGCCAGCTCCTTCCACAAAGCTGGAGCCATGAGTGCAATCAGAGATATGTCATGAAAAAAGAAGGAGCAATAGCCCTGGCTTGTGTGGGTCAGTGGACTGAGTGCTGGACTGTAAACCAAGGGTTGCTGGTTCGATTTCCACTCAGGCCACATGGCGGTGTTGTGGGCCAGGTCCCCAGAAGCGGGTACACCCACAAGAGGCAACCACACACTGATGTTTCTCTCCCTCTCAATTTCCCTCCCTTTTCTTCTCTCTAAAAGTAAACAAGTAAATCTTTTTTAAAAAGAAGAAAAAATGGGAACGTCTTTATATGGCATTCCTAGAAAACAGAGAAAATGTAGGAGCAAAATATCTGAAAAAGGTTTCTCACTGATTTGACTTAAGATTATACAGGTATTTCCTGAACACTCACTGTAGGCAGGGATGGCAAATGGAATTGACTTAGCCTGAGTCCATGTAACAAATCTCTGTGACTAAAGATTTAGTCTCTTACTGTAGAGGAAAAAATGTAGAATAGGTGTAGGTCATGAGGTTCAATGTCACAGAAAACAAAAACAAAACATGTTGATGTGCTTCTATAGACCATGTAAATGTGAGGAACTGGGTGGAAGACAGAAATAGAAAGATTTAAAAAAAGTCTTAACAGGGAAATAGTAAATATTTAAAAATTGAAATTTTAGAACAAAAAAATTTCCCTGGGTTGCCTCAACAGCCAAATAAGTGGGAGGAAAAAGACAGATGATTTTAAAGTCAGGTCAATAGAAATTATCCAACCTAAGTGATAGAGAAAAAACTTTGTTAAATATCAAATACGTCCTAACATTTGAGAGTGGATAGGAATACACAAGGTAAATAATAACGATCTTCCCTCTCTCAATAAAGGTTGAAGTCACATTCGGAGATGCAATGTATACAGACAATGAAACAGCACAGCTCTGTCAAATTGGAGCTATTAAAGGTGCTCAGATTTCAGACATTTCAGGGAAGCACCAGTGAGCTTTTGGACAGATGTGTCTCCTAAAGCAGCTGTTTCTCTGAGTAAATGTGTTAACCCTTTTATGTACAAATAAGCATGATAAATTTGTCCACCTTGACTACCTGTGACTTTGTAAGAATCATATGGCTTAAGTGAATTAAAAAAATTAATATTTTATACTTCCTACTCTTAAAGAAGTAGGGTTGAGACTGCTCTGCCTGTGGGAAGGTGAGGAGTTACAAACCTTTGACTCAGAAGAATTTGTAGGTTTAATTTAATAAAAGTAGCAATGAAAGATTATTTGATATGATGACCCCTGGCACCATTTACTTTCACATTGAGATGGTTAAGGAACATATTGGATGTTAATTTTAGTTTTACATTTTGAAACAGTAAATAAGCAATGTTTCAACTTACTACAGAAACTAGTTAATCTACATGAGTGTCATTTAAAATAAATAGGATTTGAAAAAAATCTAAAATCTCATTTTACTCTAGATATGAAAAAATAATTAGCTTTTTAACCAGAATTACAAGAAGGATGCTTAACTTACTTCAGGGGAAAGTTGCTTTTTGAAAAAACAAATTACATGTAAGTGGCTTATTAATCCATGTTATTTGCCCATTTTAAAAGGTCTTATTGGCAAGAAATCATTAACTAATTCATGGTGATACGTACTTATAATTAGACAGTAGAGACTGGAATAATCCAGTTGGAATAAATTGGTAGAGGTTGGCTGTCGTGTGATTATAATTTACCATAAAGCATTTAATAGCTTATAAAATATAGAAGATGTTTGCCTTCTCTATTTTGAGGCTAGATTTAGAAATGTGTAAACATGTCCACAGTTATCGCAATCATCTGTTGAGAGTTAAATGGCCCATGTGATTGTAGAGAGGCAGGTCCTCCCTGCTGAAGAATGGATGATCTCTCAGAAGGGTTGAAAAAAAATAAAAAGATATAAAGGAGTGGTTCTAAATAGATTTCAAAGAAGAAAGAGTTTTCAGCAAATGTTTGTGTGAGCTATTATATGCGAATGCTGTAATTTTCCAAGCAACTTGGAAATATTTCATCACCACCAGAGTAACTGAGGCATGGCCAAATTAAATGAGTTTGTCATAGCAAATGGTAAAGTTACAATATAAAATGAAAGTATGTGTAAGTTCCCAGTTGTATGCATTGTCTATTGTGTCATATTGTTCACTCCAGGTAAGCAAGCAGAACAAATTTCCAGACATGGTTACCCGATTCAGTTATTTCAGTCATGAAACAAAACTTAAGGATTTGGGAAGGAAACAGGTAAGTATTGACCTTTAGCTACTTCTGAAGGGGTAGCAAGACAAAGTGGAGTAAGTGCTCAGGAATAAAGCTCAGATTTGGGGGAACATAAAAACTGAACCATAACTTCAAAATCAATACTATTTCTAAGTAACTATTTTATTTTTAATAAATATATCAATGCATGCTGGAAATGTGTGGTGACATTACATATTTGTCACACTATTCTGTACTCAGGCAATGGTTGAATAAATAGCAATTCCATATAAAGACTTACACTAATAGTAAACTCTCAGGGTTATGAATGTTTTTAGTTAGAATGTTCTGATAATTGCAATGATTTATACCCTGCCATTCTTTTTACCAAAATTAATTTGCTTGATTTCCTAATTAGCAGCTCATTATACAAATTCAAGTTGCATATTTATTCCAAAAAAACTCCTCCGTTTTTGAGAACATAACATTGTTACAACTACCAAATTTCAAACTTCAAATATTTAACTTGTAGGTTAATGAAAACACTCTGTTGTGATTTCATTCTGTTCAAGACCGTGTTGAAGGGGTTACCAAGCAGGGAAAATACATTAATGACTTAATTTGTTGGAAAAATAGATTTTCTGTGTGATTACGGAATAAATTTAAGAAAGTCCAAGAGTAGCTCCGAATGAGTCTGAGAATGTAAAATGTAAACACATTAAAAGGGATGATAGACTATTTATCCACTGCAAGATTTACTATAGAAAAGATTATTGCTTTTACTTCTTGTGATATAATTTCATGTGCAGAACTTAGCACTTCACTGAATATATTTCCTATGGTGAAAATATGAAAGGCAGTCTATAAGCAAATCATATATTTTACACTTTAAAGGTAATTGATTTTCTAAAGATCTGCAGCAGAATCCAGATGGACTCAACTGGGTTCGGTTTTACTTTAGTATGTTTTGAAAGATCATGATATGCCAGGCAGGACTCCAAGTCCTGTGGACACTGGATCAAACCAGATACTTTCTCCTCTTATGAAAATTAAGGTCAAGCTTTTGAAACTGTTATATAGAGCAGATATATCCTAACAGAATGTTATTTTATTCTAAAAGAAAAGAAGAAAAATATGTGGTATCATTTATACATTTTTGTGTTCCAGCAATGAACCATATCCATGGGGAAATTAGGTGATTAGTAAATTCTGAAAGAGAGGGGAGGTAGGGTGTGTGCCCAGGCAAGTAGGACGGGAAAAAGGGCGAGAGGGAGGGGAAATCCTAGGTTGTATTTATGTATAGTATCATTAAAAGATTAAGAAATAGATATTTGAAAACACATTAATAGCAAATTATCTCTGATTAGGTAAGAAATAAAAACATTTTAATCTTGACCAAATACTTTTGATAATCATTTTTATATTGATTACACTTTCATTGCTGCACAAAAGAATAAGCAAAGGAATCATGTGACACCGTATGAAATTATGTGAGTCTGGAATACCTTATGCTTCTGGGTGTGAGAATTGTGGGAAATGCAAAATTAATATTTCATTTTGAGTAAAACTATAAATGTACAAGTTATGCTCAGATATTGACAATGCAAAAAAACACTTAAAAACACCTGTTTATGTTTAGCAGTTTAATTTCTTGTAAAAGTTAATTACTATTAATCACCTTCGCTGACAAAATGTAAGGAGGCAGCAGGTAAACCCACTGGAAGGGAAACATCAAGTCCGTCCAGCTGTACACCTAATGGCAATCCGTGTGTATTTGCAGATTCATTTTCTCGTCCCCGGTATGCATCTGGTTACAGATTGCTTTGCACATAAATCTGTGAAACGTTGTGTGGCATGTAAACATTTGCCCATCTGGAGGATTGTTCATAAAACTCATTTTCTATGATTTAATGAAACTAGAAATCCGCCAGCAAGAACAGTTTCAGCGTTGTATTCCAATGACTTGTATGTTACATATTTTTCTAATGTTACAAATGATGAATTTGTATTTCAAAGATAATAAACCTGGTACTATGACCTTTGAATATCAATTCATAGCTATATAAATAAAAGAGCTGTGTTTTAATATCTTTCTAACCTTTTTCCTAACATATCTCCCAATCTTCCTCAAAACCCCCTTATAAAATTTAGTAGTTCAAAAGGTGAATGTCTCAGAGAAAATGATTACATAGTTTAGTGGAAGCTGTTGCTGGCATTGCATAAATGAAGCATAGATTATATAATTCAAATGTACCAAAACAAATGATATTTTGAAATTAAATTATAATTTCACTGCTTTTCTGATCATTTGGAAACCACCTATAATAAAAGATTATTACCACCCATTCATGTATTATAGAATCTCTCCAGATGCACACATCAGATTAGAAATTGTCCACCAGCACCAGTCAAAAAATTATTTTTTCATGGGAAATATTATTAACTAAAGAAAACTATTTATATTTTCATAAAAAATAAGTAAATAGTCTACTGTAGTCAATCTTGTGTGTGTCTTTGAGTTTAGGAGATGAGTATAATGTTGTCCACAATCCCCCAAATGTCATATTTTCTAAAATTATGTGATCTAGGAATTTATTTCCTTGGCAGAAATCTATGAGAAACTTGACTTAAGCTGCTAATAGGCATATACTTGGTAATTCTCTATTCCTTTGTAGGCTGTTTAATTTAATAAAGTAAACACCTTTGAACAGAAAAATCTGAACTTTTGTTCTTCTAGATTTGAAATAAGTAATCCTTGGTGGAAACTCTGAATTTTTGCTAATTCTAATAAAGATAAGTAATATGGAAGAGTATAAAATGAAAAGCTTATAATAGTATATGTTTACATTAATTAGACTATTCTCCATTTTGATTTATGACTTTTCCTTATTGATTTCCATACTTAGTTACAAAGATATTATTAAAAAGGAACTAGACCTGTGCTTTCAAATACAGTGGCTGTTAGCTAGAAGTGGCCAATGAGGAGTTGAAATGTGATTACCTTGGACTGAGATGCGCTATTCAATAGGATATAAAAACCAAATTTTGAAGATTGAGTGTGAAAAAATAAGTAGTGCATCTCATGATTTTTAAAAGAAGTCTCAATCACTTTTTATAAATTATTATTAATGAATTAAAAATGCATACTGTTTTTCTAAACAGGACTTATGTATATAATGATGTGTAATCTGGATATGCTAGTCCAGCTACTTAGAAGATAAGATGAAATATTGTAAAAAAAAAAAAGAAGGAAAAAATTCAAAATACGCAAATGTATATTGTATGTGTACATCTTTGTTTTCTGAGTTTGCTTATTTTTATTGATATTAAATATATTAAGACAGAGATTTGAGGTTTTATTGAAATACATGGTATTGTATTTGAGTTGGTGGAACTGAGTGAGGCAGAGAAATAAAATTTACCTATTGTAAATGACAGATCCATTTATTATAGATCAACAAACAGATCTAGAAGTAATAATTATTCAGTAGAAATAACTGGAAAAGTGGAGCTCAATTAGAGAAAAAAAATGCTATGTTTGAAGACATGGCAAAGCTACCAAGTAATTCATGATTTAAGGGGGGCATAAACCTAGGAAGAAGGCAAGTTTATTAAGGTTAGCTGAAACTCATGCAATACTGCTTTGTGTCTTAAAGAATTTTGCAGTTTGTTAACAACTAGTGGGGAAAGGTTAAGAAATGGAGGTTAAGAAACTCAAGGAGCTGGGGAGACAGTAGATGGAGTTCATGGACTTCCAAGGATAAAGGTTAAAAACTATCTTGGATATTCTCAGTCTCTATTTGGATTAAGATGATCTGACCCTAAACTAACTGCTGAACAGAAAAAATCAAAAGCCTCATTTAGAGAAAAATAAAGTTATTGATAGACTTCTAGCCAAGATGGAGGCATAGGTAGACACACTTTCCCTCCTCGCACAACCAAAAGGACAATAACAAATTTAAAAACAAAAAATAACCAGAACTGTCAGAAAATATATCTGTATGGAAGCTCAACAACCAAGGAGTGAAAGAAGAAACATTCATCCAGACCTGTGGGAGGGGCAAAGACAGGTGGCTGGTGGGCCAGGCGGTCCCACTTTTGCATGTGGAGAAACTGGGAGGAACAAGTGGGGAGTGAGACAGACCTTGCAACCCAGGGTTCCGGTGTGGGGAACAAAAGCCTCAAAACCTCTGACTGGAAAAAATCTCTGGGTATTGCTGAAGCGAAGAAAACTCCCAGCCTCACAGGAGAGTTTGTGGGAGAGACCCACAGGGTCCTAAAACATACACAAACCCAGGAATCAGCAGCAGAAGGGCCCAATTTGCTTGTGGGTAGTGGAGGAAGTGACTGAAAGTGGCCAAGAGCTGAGCAAGTGGTTCCCCTCATACCCCTCTCCCACATATAGCACCACAATGCAGTGATCTGGATTACTCCACCCTGGCATATATCTAAGGCTCCACCCTTTACTACTTAACAGGCACTCATAGACAAAAGCAGTATGGCTTAAATGAAAGAACAGATCAAAGCTCCAGAAAAGAATACAACTAAGCAATAAAGAGATAGTCAACCTATCAAATGCAGAGTTCAAAACACTGGTAATCAGGATGCTCACAGAACTGGTTGAGTATGATCGCAAAATAGAGGAAGAAGTGAAGGCTATGCAAAGTGAAATAAAGGAAAATGTACAGGAGACCAACAGTGATGGGAAGGAAATGGACTTAAATCAATTGTTTGGACCAGAAAGAAGAAATAGACATTCAACCAAAACAGAGTGAAGAAATAAGAATTCAAAAAAAAAATGAGGGAAGGCTTAGGACAACTTGAAATGTTCCAACATCTGAGTCATAGGGGTGCCAGAAGGAGAAGAGGAAGAACCAGAAATTGAAAACTTATTTGAAAATATAATGAAGGAAAAATTCCACAAGCTGGTGAAGGAAGTAGACTTCCAGGAAGTCCAGGAAGCTCAGAGAGTTCCAAAGAAGTTGGACCCAAGGAAGTACACAGAAAGGCACATCATGATTACATTACCAAAGATTAAAGAGAAGGAGAGAATCTTAAAAGCAGTAAGAGAAAAGGAGACAGTTACCTACAAAGGAGTGCCCATAAGACTGTCAGCTGATTTCTCAAAAAAAAAATACCTTGCAGGCAAGAAGGGGCTGGAAAGAAGTATTCCAAGTCATGAAAGGCAAGGACCTACATCCAAGATTGCTCTATACAGCAAAGCTATCATTTAGAATGGAAAGGCAGATAAAGTGCTTCCCAGATAAGGTCAAGTTAAAGGAGTCCATCATCACCAAGCCCTTATTATATTACATGTTAAAGGGATTTATCTAAGAAAAAGAAGATAAAAAATATGAACAGTAAAAATGACAGCAAACTCACAACTATCAACAACCGAACCTAAAAAACAAAAACAAACTAAGCAAACAACTAGAAGAGGAACAGGTTCACAGAAATGGATATCACGTGAAGAGTTATCAGAAGAGAGGAGGAGGAGGGAGAATAGTGGGAAAGGTACAGGGAATAAGAAGCATAATTAGTGGGTACAAAACAGACAGGGGGGAGGTTAAGGATCGTATGGGAAATGAAGAAGCCAAAGAACTTATATGTATGACCCATGGACATGAACTAAGGTGGGGGAATGCTGGTGGAAGGGGGAATACAGGGTGGAGAGGAATAAAGGGAAGAAAAAAAAATGGACAAGTATAATAGCATAATAAATAAAATGCATAAAAATAAATAAACAATAAAAAGTAATGCTTTGAAAATTAGTTCACATCCTACATGTGGCACACATTAACTGCTTGGGAATCGTGTGTGATTTATCTGTGCTTCTGTTTCCTCATGTGTCAAAAGAGGAAAATAAGAGTATTTTCTAGTTTTTGTAGAAATTAATTTTTTTTACATATCCAAGGTTCAGCATGTGCAAAACTATGTCTTGCACATGCTAAAAATCAATGATAGTCTATTTTATTTTTTGCATTCATACTTCTAGAGGATATTAACAGAAGTTTTCAATACATGAAAAATGTGCTTCAGCCAATACTAGGCAATTGGAATTCAATGACAGCATTTAGAAAACTCATTTTCTTCTCTATTTGTTCAAATAGAATAATCATTATATTAGGTAGCTAAGGTCACCTGCTGTATTAAAAGAGTGCTGCTTATTTCACCATGAGTTGTTAGTTCAGAAGTGTATATTGATCTTGAAAACTCATTTATGTTAATTTTTTATAAGGAGAATATGAACTTTTTCTTGATCCTAGCTTTTACATTTCTTCAGAATCATTTTTGCTCATTTCTATCACCTTCAGATACAAAGTTATCCTATGTGACCTGGGAAGTTAAATTTTTTCTTCAGTTTTTCTTCCACTCTTATGATGTCTGCGTTAAAAATGTTTTGTGAAAAAGGGCAACATTGTTGAAACGACAGACGGTTTTGAAGGTCTGTGACGGCAATGATTATTTGCCTTTGCTGAAAATTCGTCAGTGACAACATGACAAGGACACAGCTCTCCTCCAAGCTCAGAGTGCACACTCAGGCTCTATTACTTCATTTCGGGTTTTTTTTTCAATTTAAATGGGGTGAAATACCATCAAAAGCTACTCACACATTTGAAAAGCCTTTTGAACTACTAAGATTTATCACATATCAATGGCCTCTAGCTTGCTCCAGGATTCTTGCACACTGTCCAGCAGGAAGGAGCATTCAGTCACGTTGGCACCTGCTCTGTAGCTGCAATAAGCAGGGAATTAACATCTGCAAGGAGGAGATTATGCTCATGCATCGTATTGAGATTTTTCACACACTTCTGTTATGCTTCAAAAATACCTCCCTTGTGACATATTCCACGAAGAAGCTAACAAATCTGCGGGCAGCAGACCGCCTTGGAACCCTGCCACTGCTGTTGAAAAGTCATTAATGATAATAACTCGTCCCCACCGCTGTGCTGGCCCTTTTTTTAATCTCTTGACTAGGACACTCATGGATTACTTTTTTAAAGTTAGAAGTTTCCATTTATATTACACCTTAAAGCAACTATTCTTTGTTATTAACTCCAAAACATGCCTTAGATGATCAAATTAGAAAGCGTTTGTATATATGAAGAAAAATAAAATTAAGATAGCATTTTATTGGCATATAAAATATAGTTTTGCTTGAGGTTTTCCTTTAAGAGAATGTCACTTCATGTATTTTTAAGTAATTTTCAAATTGCTCTGTGAGTCTCCACTGTGTGGCTGTTTATTCAGGGGTACATTTAGTTTCAGGGTGTGTGTGTGTGTGTGTGTGAAAATAAATCAATATCAAGGTAACCTGGTAATTTCCTGATTACTTCAATGAATTTTCTGTGTTGTACAGAAACTGTGTATCTTGGCAGAATTTGCCATATTAGTAAAACATAAACAAACTCTTTCCTCTACCCAGTACATCAAAAAAATGTTGCATACTCTTATTTTTATAGGTTAAACCTCTTTGTTTCTGGTTAAAAGTTCAAAATCCCAGATGATCGTAGGGGTAAAATGAACTAAAACATAACTCTGAAATTTATTATATGTCAGGTAGATATTCTCTATTTGCCTAATATTAAAGTGTTGAGTTTATTTTAAATATCAAATATAAAATAAGTTATAAACATTTGCTAATATTTTTATTAAACAACTACCTCTCATGGGATGTTTATTATGTGTCAGGCAGTAGACCAAACACTTAACACATATTAACTCACACAATGTTTACATCAACCTAAAAGGTGAGTTCCATAATTATTTCTTTTTAACTGTGCAAGAAATTAAAGTTCAGAGAGGTCAATTTTCCCAGCGTCATGAAGAAAATAAGAAGCAGAACCTGGATTCAATCCCATGAGTCTTACTGGAATGCTACTACCTATTCTGTCATCATTTTTTGTTTTTTTAGTTTCAAACAATAATAATCATAAAAATCTACCTAAAGTAATAACACTTATATGCAAATTATTTTCCTTAATTTAATGTTCATTGTATTTTCCCATTACCATTTAGTCCCCTTATGCCTACTTTCTCCCAGCAATGTCACTAATCATCAGAGAAATGCAAATTAAAATTACAATGAGATACTGTCTCACACCTGTCAGAGTGGCCATCATCAGTAAGTCAACAAACAGTAAGTGCTGGAGAGGATGTGGAGAAAGGGATCCCTGTGCACTGTTGGTGGGACTGCAAACTACTGGTGCAGCCACTGTGGAAAGCAGTATGGAGATGCCTCAAAAAATTAAAAATGGATCTGTCTTTTGACCCAGTTATTCCACTTTGGGGAACATATCTGAAAGAACCCAAAGCACTAATTCAAAAGAACATAAGCACCCCTATGTTCATTGCAGCATTATTTACAATCACCAAGATATGGAAGCAGCCCAATTGTCAGTAGATAAGTGGATAAAACAACTATGGGGCATTTACGCAATGGAATACTACTTGGCCATAAAAAAGAAGATAGTTTTACCCTTTGTGACAGTATTGATGGACCTGGAGCACATCATGGTAAGTGAAATAAGCCAGTCAGAGAAAAGTAAATACCACATGATCTCACTCACATGTGGAATCTAGTGAACACACTGAACAAGGAAACTTGGGACAGACTCATAGATGGAGAGCAGGAGGTGGGAGGTTAGGGGGAGAGGGATTGAACAAAAAGGAAAAATGACTCACGGACATGGACAAGAGTGTGGCAAATTCTCGATTCTTTTCTCAATGGAATCTTCTCAAGTCTCTTATTTTCCTAGTGTGTGGACTTGCTGAGGAATTTTTAAACTTGTTTATTCATTGTGTCTTTGTTTTTATTATGTAAAGCATACTATACTTATAAAGGAAGAGAAAAGACAACACAGATTAAAAACTTACTTATTTCATCTACGGCCATACCACCCTGAATGTGCATGATCTCGTCTGATCTCAGAAGCTAAGCAGGATCAGGCCTGGTTAGTACTTGGATGGGAAACTTACTTATTTCCAGGCTCATTTTATATGGAGTTTAACTGTAGATTAGCTGCTGTTCAAAATAGTAATTTAATAAGTAACTAACTGTACTTAAATATAAAATAAAAGTAATTTACATAAAACCTGTTATTAATCTTTAATCCACTAAAGAAAAGCCCCTGATCTGTGAACAAGAATTGCTGATATATTTAGTCTTTCTGAGTTATTTGCATTAAAAGACACTTAGAGAAAACAAAATTTAAAAATAGAGTCTTTGATCCTGGAAACTAAGTTTACATTGTTTCTTGATATAGATTCTGAATATAACCATGAATTAAACTATGCAAACCCAGTAACTTTTACCCCATAATCTGCGAATCTGCTAAACTTGCTAAATAAATGCAATGCAAATTTCCTTATGTTGTACTTGCTGTGAGCTCAGTCTTCACATGTTTCGCTTGCTGGTGGAAAAGCAGGTCTTTGATGAATTTTAGTAGCACGATCTATACTGTTCATCAGGTGATATTAAGTAGGTGATTGATTCACAAATTTCATTATTGTGCTTCGGCTGCCACACCAAAACACAGACTGGATGCTTGAAATAACAGAAATTTATTTTTTCCAAGTTCTGGAGATTAGAAGTCCAATATGAAGGTGCCAGCGGAATTATTGGCAGGTGAGGGGTCTGTTCCTGCCTTGCAGATGGCATCTTCTGTCTGTTGTCACATAGCTGTTCCTCTGTGCATGGAGAGAGAGAGAGAGAGAGAGAGAACACACTGGTGTCTCTTCTAACAAGAACACCAGTCGTATTGGGCTGCGCACTCTGTAAAGCTCTAGGGCCTAGGCCTTGAAGATTCATAGGGAAATGAGATTTATCACCTCCTAAATGCTCACATTTCAGTATGAGAATCAAAGGGTAAATAAATGACTTAGTTCAATAATTAAAGAATGGAAAAGTGGAATGCTAACCAAGTAGGGAAGATAGGTATAATGTTTATGGAGAAAATGATTTTTAAAATATTACAAATGTCACAGTAATGGGTTACACAGAATAAACCAGAATTTACAGGAAGCTTAATTATTCAAGTTCATTCCCAGTTGGGTATTACATGTGCATAAACTTGCATGTAATTGCAGACAGTTTAGTATGACTGGAGCACTAACGGGGATAGATGAGAGAACGGCAAGTGAATTCCATATTTAGGTGTTGGTGCTTAGTACTAACAATCAATGAAAGGGCTTTTTACTGAAGGAGCAGCAGTATCAGCATTTTATACTTTAAAAATAACATACATGACATTATTTAAAACGGTTTTGGGGTATAAAGATACTGGAAGTTTGAAGCAAGAGGGTTTTGCAATAGTTCAAGGGTCAGAAAACAAAGACCTACAAATGCAATTATATCTGTAAGGGGGAGGACAGGGTCGAACAATAGCTTGAAATATTCAATAATCACATCACGATGGGTAGTAAGGAGCCAGGGGGAGTCGATGTGAAGGCCTGGATTTCTAGCTTGGACTTGACAGACCACATGGGTTGGATCTATTGTCTGTGGGTAGTTCTTGGTGGTGGTGGTTCTGTTGGGAGTCAGGGGATGGCTTTTTGTTAGTGGTTGTACAGAATGGTGCACACTGATTGTCTGATACATCTAATATATATACTACTTACAGAGGAAGAAGTATGCTTGGTAGTATATGAGCATATGGATATGGAACTCAGAGGTGAGGTATGGGTGTGGTTTTAGGAACAGGTAACATTAGATGGATGATTATGTAAGAGATTGCTTAAGGAGCAAATGTTGCATCACATGAGAACTGATAAACAAAACCTGGAGCCAAGCAAAATTTCGAAGAGACAGAAAAGCAGTTAGCTAGCTCAATACCCACTCCCAAATGACTTCTCTCTTGCCAGCTTCAGTCCAGAGATTGGAGAAGCCAAATCCTTCTTACTTCTCTGTTTCTACTGCTGCTCGAAATGACCAATACAATAATTCTTACCTTGGAAATAAAAGGCAAAACTGCTGGGAAGCCTCAAGGAAAGCTTTTATTTTCTTGATACAAGGTGGTGATTTTGCTGGTGTCGTCTCCTTCCCCCTTCTTTCTGTGTTGGCTATGAATAGGATGCCTGAAGGATGCCTGAAGTTACAGGATGGAGGCTGTGGAAATAGCCACAGAGAGGCTGTCCTTGTACAGCATCAGCCAATTATGCAAGATGAGTTCGTCCTAGAGAACTGCTCTGTACTGTACTGTCTGTGATATAGTTAGTACAGTATGGTGCCCTTAAAAAGTTGTCATGTGGGTAGGTCTCCTATAAAGTGTTCTTTCCCTTTCCATCCCCCTCAGAAAAAGGCAGCATGAGGAGCCCTTTGGAGGACATGGATATATTTATTACCTTGATGTGGTCATGGTTTCATGGGTGCATGTATGTGCCCAAACTCATCAAATTATGTATACTAAACATATCCTTATGCAGTGTTTTTGTTTATCAATTTTACTCCCATAAAGATATTTTAAAAAATCATAAGGGCCATATGCCTCCAGATATTTTATTATCTTGAGAAAATGTAATGCTGTTTAAATTTCTTAATAAAGTTCTCAATCTCTTGAAGGATGCATGCTATATACTACAAAATAGTAGTGAGTAAGGCAAGGGAGGGAAACTTAGAAACAGTCAATATTTTAATAGTCATTTTCAACTCAGACCAAGAAGAAATTAAGAGAAAGGAACTTTGAACTGTTAATGTAAATAAAAAGCAAAGGATATCTTAATTTGTAAAAAAATTTAATTTTACCTAAAATTTCAAAAATCTAGAAGATTTCCACAAGTGGACCGAAATTTTTGATAGATACCTCTAATTAGTAAATAATGCTTTCCAAACAATTTAAAAATTAGTATTAAATATATCTTGCTCAGATCAATTTTGAATAGATTAATCATGCAATGAATTAATTTAAGTTTCAGATTAAAATATGTCCCTGTTATTTTTCTTCCAAATATAAATAGACCCTTTAAGTTATAAAAGTAATGTATGCTTATTAGAAAGAAACAGATAATATAGACAAGTATACATAAAATAGTAAATAATATCTAGCATTCCCACCACCAAAGGAAACTGATCATATTTTGGTACTTACACTTTCAGACTGGTTTTCTTTGGTTTACTCACTATTAAATATGTATCACCATACAGTGATACAGACATGCATGTAGAAAACAATGGCATACTCATACAATGAAATTTTATAGAGAGATATTTTTGTTATGAAACCAGTGCAGAGAGTAGTAATGTATTTGCTTTGTGCTAACTATTTTTACTTACTGCTTCTTTTTTAAGTATATTTTGTCAATTATTCTATTACAGTTGTTCCATTTATTTCCCCCCTTTGTCCCCCTCTGCCCTACAACCCCCAACCCTCTGGCATTCTCCCGCCTTAGTTCATCTCCATGGGCTCTACATATAGTTCATTGGCTTCTCCATTTCCTATATACTCATTGCTTCTTTTAAAAGTATGTCATTTATATTAATACATTTTGGAAATGAGTCCTTGTCTTTTGGCTCATATTACTGAAGGGATACATATACTACATCACATTTGGTGTGGCTTAGTAAACATTAAGTTAAATGTAATAATACTTTTTTGAAAAGCCTGACATTTACGAATAGTTTAACTTTTGCTTTGTAGAACAAATTGAATAAGCTCAAAACTAAAATATATATAATCCATTTTTGATTTATTATTTTTTCATTTGATTTATCTTTTATGATTTTTATCATTTTTTCCTTTGCTATGACAATTTACACTTACCTTAATAATTAGATTATTTAAATTTGTTTTGTCATTTCACTATGGTTTAAACTATGTTACGGTTTTCTTTATATAATAAGAAATATTGAAATTTAATATTTACACGTAGGCTATTCTAAGAAATTTGAGCTATCACATGAGGTTGGTCTTTGTATTTCTTAATTTGTCTCTAGACAAATTGTTGCCCCGAGTTTGGAACAGTACGATGTAAGCTTACTTACTACTTGTGCCGCGCGGCTCTGCTCAGCGCGTTGCGGTCCTGAAACAGTAAATGCGGGTCCCGGTTGTCAGTTCTCATGACTACTTAGGGTTGCATCTTGCAGACATGCCTCAATCTAAACAAGTTCACTGATCAGCAACATGCAACTTTATTTACCTTGTCAAGATATGAAAATTAATTTTAGTTGTTTTAATTAATTTTTGATGACTGCTAATATAGTTTATTTTAGAAATGACATATTTTGCTAACATGCTCTTTTATGGGTATATATTTTGTATGATGTTAGAGGTACCTTTGTTTTGTTTAAACAAAATACATGAGAATGATAATTTGGTGATTCCATGCAGTTTAACAATTCCACTGTCAATGTCTGTGTCTTTCTTTATATGTTTTTGCTTATAGTCTAATTTAACAAGATAGTGACAGAACGTTCCACTTCATTAGGTTAGAGAGGCTCTAGAATAAAGAGAAAAACTTGTCCATAAAGAGTTACATGGGTTACATTGTAGTCTTTAATAGTAAGTGCTATCAGAAAATAGTTATGTTACTCAATTTTTAAAAAATATCTAATTTATAAAAATAAAACAAAAACAACACCTTTTGATTTCATGGTGATTATTAGATATATAGGAAGTGGAAAATAAAAATATAAACTAGAATACAACTAATACTATTTTATTTCAATATATAGTTTTTATATACACAGCATTTAGCAGGTTAATAGAAATAGGGGTACACAAACATATAGATCAGCTTGTATGAATTAATAGCACTGCATAAAGAAACATACAAAAACATAGTGGCTTAAAATATCAGTCAACTGTTTTGGCTCCTGATTATGTTGGTAGGAATGCTGAGCTGGATTTAGCTGGGTGGTTCTTCTGATCCGCATGTAGCTTGTCTAGTCTCGGCTGAGCTTACATATGTCCCTTGATCACAAAGGAGGGTTTACTTTGCAGTCTGATTTATAACCTCATCTCAGATTTGTTCTTTTTCCAAATCGTACCTGATTCTGTACCTAGTTAGCCTTGCTGATTTCACCTAGTGAAAGAAAGAGTGACTAAGTATGAAGATAGAAAGCTTAAAGTTATGGTTCCCAAAGATTTTTTATTGCACCATTGGCCAAAAAAAGCCATGCAATAAAACCCAGAGTCAGAGTAGGAGAGGCTACACAAGTAGATAGAAAGGAGTATGAAAAACTAGGGGTTGTTACTGCAGAAATATATCATTATAACTAATTTTGAATTTCAATAGAGTAGAGTATCTTGTGTTTAAAAATTACTCTAGAGCAAGAAAGGAAATTCAAATTTTTGGTATTTTTCTTCTGTATTTTTAGAACTATAATGTTTGGTTTTAATTTGTAAAATTAATTCCAGAGTGCATTTCCTGATTTTCTCCTATGACTTAGATTCTATTCAGTGTGCAATTCTGCTAAATGCTAATAATGAACACATTTGAGTTAGTTTTAGAGAATAGAATCTAAAATGCTGATTTTATGCTCTTTTCCACTGATGATAAAATAGAGATTAAAAAGTGAATGAGGAGTCTATGTTATTACAGTTTTCTCATTTGGTGTACTTTTTAGCTCTTTCGTAATGTGACTTTTGCTTATTTTCTTAGTATTTCAGTTTCTTTATTTGTAGGATACAAATTTTAACTCCTATTACAGCAAACACATGCCACCTTTTCTAAAAAGTCATAAAATATCTAAATTGTTATACAGCTTACTAGCTCAGTTTCTGGGTTTTTTCATCAGTTAGTGAACACAGATTTTGACATATTCAGAAATTTAATTCAGTGACCAGTATAGGATTCAGGTACAAATCAAAGCAACCAAAGCCCCCCAAAACATCCATGTGTAACTAGTAGATTAGAATTATCTTGGTAACCATTACCTATCCGTACACCTTTTTGAGATTTTTGTTTCACTATCTCTCACTGACACCCGGGTATTTCACAAGTTGTCCACGGGCATTCCTCAATTGCTGCCATTACATAATGGAAACCTCGGGAAATTAAAATGTCAATTTCACTGTAGTTCCTAAACAACAGTTTTCTGAATTATCCAAGAGACACTGTGCAAAATCTAATGCAAGTGAGAGAGGTTAACTAGCATTTTTGCTCTTGCATATGACCATAGCGAAGAGAAAGGCCGAGAGAAGAGCTGACTTTTGAACGGTCAGCATTTATTTAGTCTGCTCTTTCACAAGCCTTGACCTTTCCATAGCCTTATAGCATTGCGTTTTATTACATTCAGGATCTATGGCTGCTTTTTTTTTTCTTTTTAAACTAATGAAAACACACTGATTTAAGAAAATGTCTCTCATTTTTCTGGGAAACAAATGTGGTTAAGTAATAAAAGGGTGGTTGTTGCTGTGAATTCACCCACTGATAATCATTTTTGCTGCAAATATATTACAATGATGCATAATATATAAAAATAAAAGTCATAAATCCAGGCTCATAAAAAGATGATTATCAATCGATGAAAAAGGACAATTTAAAAAACAGTGAACACACTAATACCATTTTCTAAAGGGGGTTCAGTCCCATATGAAATGGTGACTAGAAATTTGGCTTCTACAGCAAAACTGATACTAAACACATTCCATAATAGATGAGAAACTCTTATGGACAAAGAGGCTGTAGCTGCTTTTATCTTGGGTGAAGCAATAGGAGGAAGAGGAAGACTGGGTAGGACGAAAGCAGATGAGAATGTTAATGACTCTTTTAATATGAAAGTGAGGGCTAACACAAAAATATAACTCTCTAGAATAACAGATTTAAAGACAGACTTAACAATCAGACAGTTCTTTCCACTGGTTTTCACTGACTGCTCATAGAAAGACTGCAGGCAAAACAGGGCCACCAGGAAGGACCCCTTTCAAGGTAGAGATGTATCAGACCTGGAGAAGTATGGGGCCAAGGTAGAAAGCATATAAACATGACAGGCACTTCAGGTTTTGACTTAATCCAGGCAGCAGCCCTCTACAGTTGGAGAAGTAGCAGGAGAGGTGACAGAGACAGTCTGGGGTCCATTCATGACTGGTAAATTCTCTCTGAGTCTTATACTGAGTATCAGACATTGGACATCTGCATCTGGATGAGGAGCAGGAGAATTGAGAAAAAGAAAATCTTGCCTGGGTTGCAATAGCCTAGGGCAAGCTGAAGGCTGAAGGCAGGGAAAGCTAACTGAAACCAAGTACCCAGCAAAATAGAAGCTTCTGGTCCTGGACTCAAATCATCTGAAGTATGCAATGAACAGGACCTAGCAAATGCAGCTGCTGCTGCTGCTGCTGATGATGATGATGATAAGGTTATTTCAACACATCTGAGTACCTCTGAAAATATTCAAATTGACTGAAGAATGGGCTTATCATTTTTTGTATGCAATTATTACCTCTCAATTTGTAATATTATTCTACCAAAATGTCTGGCATTCAAGTGAAAAAATTACAGAGCACACAAGAAAAGCAAGACAACATGACACGTTAAGAAACAAAGTAGTCGATGGAACGAGAAAGAGAGTTACCATCAATTCGGAAATGTGCACAGAAAATGACTAATACAAATACATTAAGTGATCTAGTAAATACAGTAAGCAACATTTATGATACATAGGAAAGCAGTGAAAATCATTAAATACATAAGCCAAAAGAAAAAATGGTATGCAAAAAATAAATGTTTTGGTAATCAACAGAGAAAATTTCAATGAAGCTGAAAATAAGTTGTAAATATAAACACTGTTTTATTTACAAAATAAAATTTAAAGAGAAGAAAAAGAACAGATAATCTGAAACCTGTAGAAAAATATCATATGGTCTATCATTCTTACCATTGGAATCCCAGGAAAATATGAGACATGGTGAATGGGGCATTACAAATATTTGAGGGATGATAGGTTAGAATTTTTTAAATTGAAAGACATTGACCTAGATGTCCATAAAGCTCAGAATGCCCCAAACAGAATATGTGCACAGAAAAGTATACCTATACAGAGTATATCCAACTCACAAAAAAATATAATGTATTAAAAGCTATCTGATAGGAAAAGTATTATAAAAAGAGGAGAAACAATTAGAATGATAACTCACTGTACCAAATAAACCTTAGAAGTCAGTAAACAATGATTTGATATTAAAAGTTATGGGAGAAAAACAAGTGTTAACTTAGAATTTTATAAATCAATGAAATTATTCTTCATCAGTAGTCAACATAAATACATTTTTTAGGAAAACAAAAGTTGAAAGAATTTTTCTTGAAAAGAGGTATAGTAAAGAAATGAAGAAACAGAAACTTGAAATTCATTTCAGGAATAACTAGAAAGCATCAAAAAATCAGTAGTTGCCATAAAAATAAATTTCAAGTATCATGCATAAAAAGAAATTAGAGCCAAAGTCCTTCTTCACATTTGTTAAAACTATTTTTATATCAGCTTTTTAAGAAATTAAAATAAATTTGTACAATTATTTTAGGAGAATATAATTTCTCTCTCTCTCTCTCTCTCTCTCTCTCACACACACACACACACACACACACACACTAGAAGTAAGAATTGTGTTCAGGGGACACCAGCCAGGCACCATCATCCAACACCGGAACAGGTTTGCAAAGGCCTAGTGAAGTGCCCGTATTTACTTTTCAACTCAGTGCTTTCTCAAACAGGGCATTATTTGGTAAGAAGAAAAAATTTAATCCCTGACTTCACAGAACTCTCTATCTCGTAGAAGAGATTATATTTGTAATCATGTAGGTATAATAAAGGAATGCATAATGTAAAAAAATGTTATAATAAGTGTACCAAAATCTGTAATAAATCAGTTCAGTGGAAAAAGAGGGTACAGAGAAGGCCGAGAGTAAACATAGAAACGTCAAGAATTCTGCCTAAATTAAGGCAACAGTATGATTGGACTCTAATGTTCATTTAGGGACTTAAAATGAAATTTCAATAACACAGCCTTTCATATTCTGAACTGTTCTTCATTCAGTTAATTTAAAGTAATCTGGAAATTAAAACATCCTTCTTCCGGATATTTGCTCACTTACAAGGCAGGCACATTTTTATGATGTGTTTAGCTAGTGGATTAGCGAAGTGGGTATGTCAGAAAGATTCAGCTTGCTAATTAGCATTTTTAATGAGTTTTTGTTATGTCACTCCCTAGTAGTCTATTTACTGTTTTCCATACTGCAGTTTATAAGCCAAAATCCTAGTGGGTTTCAATTAACTCAAAGTATTTCCACAAAAGCCAGCTCAGTTGTAATTTTAAATGAATTCAATCAATAGCAAACACAGTAATGATAAGGCAAGGTATGAGAGCATAAGCTATACTAATAATGAGGTGAGGTATATCAACAAGTATATAAATAAACATATAAATACATATGTAATATACCTGAACATTAACATTATAAAATCAAAATAGAAATTGTTTATGTAAAATTCAACAGGGAATTACCTATATTATACATGTTACTGTATATGTAATAATACAAGGTGGAAAAAAGTAGATTTACATTCATTCATATGGAAAAAATACAATTATTACTGCCTTTTACCAAGTATAATGCACTTCCATGTTTTAACACTACCCAAGTATGGTGCATGTCCTTATTTTTCCTCAAAAATTTGGGCAAAAATGTACATATTATACATGGCAAAATATGGGTAATTAATAATACAAAAATGAACTCTGTGTTTTGCACACTTACAACTGTAAACCTACCTTTGCCCCACCCTTACTTATTGAAATGAATTTTTAATGAATAGTTAATTTCATACTATTTTAGTTTTACAAGTTGCATAGTACGTGACAGATTATTTCACTTACAAATTTAGTGGGTGAAGACACATAACTACTTTTTAAAAAAAGATTTTATTTATTTATTTTTAGAGAGATGGGGAAGGGAGGGAGAAAGAGAGGGAGTGAAAGATCGATGCATGGTTACCTCTCGCACTGGGGACATGGCCTGCAACCCAGGCATGTGCCCTGATGGAATCAAACTGGGGATGCTTTGGTTCGGAGGCCTGCACTCAACCCACTGAGCTACACCAGCCTGAGCTGCATATAACTGCTTTTAATTGCAGTATCTTAGTGATCACTTGAAGGATTGTTAGCTATATTTACATATTCTTCTCCTAATGATAGCCAGTCAAATAAAATACAACATATATATATATATATACATGCATGTACATTATACATATTTAAAGAATGGGAAAAAAGCAAAGGTTGAATGTTAAAATTTAGAAAACTGCCTCAAAATACAAACATATTTTTATTCATGCAACTTATCAACACATTGTGGAATAAATAAGGCAAAAACGAAAGTATGTTTTCTTTCTCTAGGGATTACTTCACCTCTGGTGTTTGTGATCTTTTTTTTAATTTTATCATTTGCATTGCCACAGGGATCTGGGAGGCCTCTTATTGACACAATCCTTAATCCGAAGGAAAACAAACAGGCTGGGGATGCAGATGGAATCTAAGTGAAGAGAATGAGCTATAAAAAGTTCAAAGAAATCATATTACAGGAAGAATATACAGAACACTGGTTTCCCCACAGAAATCTACTATTATATGAAATTAAGTTTAAATCCCTTTTGTTATCATTCATTGATGGTTGGAGGCAATGTAGCTAAACTATGAAAATAGGAAAAATTCAATTACTTATAACTCAACTTTTAATAAAAATATTTTATTCATTTAACAATCATATAATTCTATTAATAATAGTGTCATATGCAACTGCCAGAAATTCATTTTAAAGGGTGAGTATGAATTTGGATTCAAACTCTCCCATTGTAATAAAATCAGAGAATCCTTTATTGACACAGAAATTTCACCCCATCTGTTCAGTTATACCCAAGTGAATAAAAAGTAAGCACCTCAAGCAAGAAAAATCAGAATTTCTTCCCAAAGAATTTATAAGCTGTGATGTTAAAAAGGGTTTTTTTTTATTCATGGCACTCAGATGTTAAACTTTTAAACACAGAAGGTTTGAAGAGGTTCTTTTGCTGCATGGACTCAATTGCCTTTCTGGAGAAAGAATATGCCTCGGGGGACCAGTGAGGTAAAAGGAGAGTCATTGCTGATCAGCTCCTCAGGGCTACTTGGGAGTCTTGTGACCACTGGCTCTCTCCTGCCTTTAGTTTAGGAGGGAGCCCTGTGACTTTTTTGCTTAATCGGACTTCCTTCATTAATGCTCTATTACTTGCAATCCAAAAAAAGCTCTAATAAAAATATATAAAAGAATGTTAGAAAAAGAAATGAATTTCTTATTCTGGTAACTCCTTGAATCATTTATGCTTTTTGACTTGCCAGAGAATTACTTTAGCAAAAGTGAGCAACGTCAGTGGCCTATATTAGGAATAGAGGAAAGAAGGCTACTTCCTTATTTCTCTGAATTCTAGAGTCTATTCTATCTTTGAAACCGGGGAACTTCTTTCCCTTTTGTGCGTAAAAGTTTAACTTCTCATAGTTCACCCTACCGCAGTTAAGAACAAAAGCTCTTTCTATTCAAAGTGCTCCCACTCTCCATCTCTTCTGGCAAAACATGACCCAATTAGTTTTAAGTTTTACTTGCTTTTCTGATATATTTATAAACATGTTTGAAAATAAAATCAATCATCTGATTGCTTTAAACCTTGCCTAACTTACCCCATTCATTGTAAAAATGTTGTATGAAATATAAGATGATAGGCAGTAAGTTTAGACCCTGAGGTTATATATGACTGAGGCTCAAAAGAGAATGTATTTACCTTTAAATATCAGGCTAATGATCTATACATATTGTTTGAAAGTTTTACTATCATTCATTCACTAACAGAAGAAAGCAACACAGTACATTTTTGACAAGTATTGCTCTTGCTTGATAGAAATTGATAATAGCATTTTATTTCCTTTCCTTTGTAAATCTTTTTATTTTGAATGCAACATACAGGGTTTAGCTTCTTCTATTTATTTACTTTCATGGCATGAACTAATATAAAAACCGGGCAGCATGGATCTAAACAACATTTGAACAGAATAAACCAACAGAAAGAATCTCCAAGCAACAGTCCTCACCTCAAGGTGCTAGTGGAGGAGAGGCAAAGCCAAGCAGGACACAGGGTGGGTCAGAAGAATAAGAAGGACATGGCTGTGCAGGTGTGTGAATGAACTGTGGTCCAAGCCACCAGGTAAAGAGTGGGTGAATCTGAGAACACTAGCTCAGGCAGATCCCTGAGGTGGAAGTTAGTGGGTGAGACCCACCCGTGAACTTCCTGGAATCTTTGGTCCTTCTATGGCTGCAAACTTGGTTCCAGGTAGCAGTGCACTTGGACACAGAGCCAGTGTTCAGAAAATGGGGTTCTCAGAACATAATTTTTACATGTTACTCAGCAACTACCTTATAGAAACATCATCGCTCAAAGACCTGAAAACTGAAGCACCGCCACTATAGTTGTGTTTCCAGCAATTAACTCTCAGCATCACCTTTGAATTTAAGCCCAATTTTTAAAGAGCTCGGGCACACAAGGGCTGATAAAGTGACACGTTGCCACCCCCGACCCTTCTTCTTTGGCATAAACATGACTCTATTCACAGTGCAGCTGTCAGTTAACTCTAAACCAAACCTTTAGTCGAATGCTTTGTTTCTTTGTTTTTTTCTGTTGTTTTTGTTTGTTTTGTCATTTTCTTTTTCTTAGCTCACTCTGAGAGCTGCCAAGACAGTCTATAGAACCTCCCCACCAACTTCTTCCCCAGAGAAGGCAGAGGTCTGCCTCTCCGGGAGGAAACCAGGCAGGTACCAGGGAGAGGGCAATGCAGACGGGTAGTGTGGAGGTTGACACACCAGCAAGGCCTGTTGGGAGCTGCGCTCCACAGCCTGATGGTGCCCTTTCTGGTCCACTGCCCACTTAAAACCAACAGGTGGACAGAAGCATCAGTGCATTGTTGTGTGACAGTGCACTGAGTTGCCAACCAGGAAGGCTCACCCAAGCTGCAGAGTCTAGAGTTTTCGTTGGGGTTTTGTTATATAGGCCTGGTTGATTAAATTGCTGGTCATGGTGTTGTACTCAATTTCCAGGTCTCCTCCCTTCTGCAGAGATTTGTTGGACATTGCATGGCTTAGCACGCTAATCTTCACTGGCTGGTCATTCTGGCACAGCCAGCCTCCATCCTGAGTCATCTCCTTAGAGAAACTATCTGGGGCCCACCCTACCTGTATAAGCCTTAGGTGCGGCTGGAGACCACCAAGAAACACAATGACTCTGCTATCACCAGGGAAGTCCAAAGAATTTAGATTTTGCTTTCCAGGAACTGGGGGTAACAGTGAACCAACTCTGCTATTACACAACTGCTTAATCCTAACCACGAGGAATGTTTAAATATTTCTGCCATGCAGGTATCATTCTGTTATCAAGACTGAGAAACCAAATTGGTGTCTTCACTCAGAGAGTAAGCTAGTCAAACATTAGAGAGAAGTTGGCTTCAACACTTCCTCAGGGTAAGCTAGAATTGTGCTCTGGATATATTTGTAAATATATTGTAGCTCATGGGAAAGAAGTAACAAAAGGATATTTTCCCCCTAAGAATTCCACACCATAGCAGCCATAAGAAACAGTGATGTTGTAAAAGGTACCACTAATCATTTGGTAACAGTGTGTGTGAGTTTGGGGGCAGAAGGATATATTCAGGAATGATTCCATGGGTCAGTAAATTTTAAAACAAATGTTTTTTTACATATGTGTACAGAACAAATTAGGAGCAAAATCCCACCTTAGATACTTGAGCAGTTTATGTGAATGTATAATGCTGTGACCCAGCAATAATCTGTAACCCAGACACAGAGAAACGTCCCGATATTGTAGACTCGAATATAACAAAGTACTTTGGACCTGCCTTTTCTCAAGGCAGCAGGCCTGGCTTCAGGTACTTACTGACCAGCTGTGTGCCTCAAGCAAGTCTATTAACTGATAATGTCAATATTAATAATGCTCTCTCAGAAAGTGTGAAATTTAAGTAAAAAGAGCTCATGCAAAGTGATTAAATAGTATTTAACTTGTAGCCAATACTTAATAAATGTGAGCTAATCGTAATAGTAGTAGTAGTAACCCATATCAGAACTTTTAGCATACTTGTTTCCACATAAACTATAGTATTCTCCCACCTACAATGTAGGATTATTTTTATTCAACATTCAAAATCTGAAAATGTGCCTTTTCAAACAAAGGCAACAGTAGTTTGCGTGGAAGGCTTATATAAGCCATAGGCTGGGGAAGAATAAGGCTACGTTCATGCTACCTACCAGTGTGCAAGTTTCGATAGTTCAGCACTAGGCCCACAGACTGCAATGGAGGAGAGAGGAGACGGAGCATGTGCTTGCTAGAGAGGCCAGTGAAAGCATTCTGCTGTTTTCTCCTCTGCATGGCTTGACTGCCTCTATGGCTGCTCATCTAATGGGGCGAAGAGACCGCTTCCAAGTAGTGAATGGGGACATGCACTTCTTTGTTCTTGGCGGTTACTGAATGTGTAAGGGCTTTGCTTTGATGAATACTGATTTGTCCCACTTTGAAGTTCCCTGTCCACAATATAGTGCCCAGAGTAAGATTACTCTTATCCTCGAGTCCTCTACAGCCCGTGCCCTGGCAATATAGCCAGTCCATTAGCTACTGCCTAAAAAGCTTTGTCAATGTATACCTTACCGCTGTTGTTACTGTACAGTGGAATGAGGAAGCATCAAAATCCCCTTTGAAATACCACTGAAACAAGAAATAACCGCTCTTCGTTCTGCTCATTTTGGGGATATGTCCTTGCTTTCTGCAGTCAAATGTAGCTCTCATGTGTCATGTTTTTTCATGTACTATAATTAATCTTACCTTTATACTATAATTCAATGTAAATGTCTTTTCTTTCCTTCATGTTTCCAAAGCTAAAGCTAATAACTGCATGTGAAAGCTTATTAAAAATTATGATGTATTACAAATGTGACTGGGGACTATTTCATGTTTCAGGAAGAGTTTTGTTTATTGATTTCAAAGACAAGGAGAGATATATTTGTGAAATATTTGTGAAGGTAACGTTTGTAACATTAAAATGAGAATTAATTTAAGCTTCTGGATATGCCAATATTATCAGTGGCTAATTTTCTACTCGTGTAATAAAAACTTATCTCATTTTTTAAATCTCTGCATATTAATGTAAGTGTCCTTAAACACAAGGGGATCATAAAAATAACTGGTGATTCTCTGTCATCAATTTGAATAAAAGTTTGTTCACAAAGTCATTCATGTATTCTTAGGATTATTGTGGTTATACAACATTACATTAAATTAAAATTGTCTTTAAAAGTAAATGAGACCATCAAATGGAGACATCAGATCTGACTTGCATATAAAGTGAACATTTTTCAGTATTTTATTTTATAATAAATAAATATAGTAACAAATATGGGAAACATGCCAAAATATGGGCAGATGAGTAGTTCATTGTGACAGCTGCTGGCTCGACAAAATCATTATGTCTTATACCAATATCTTTCTTTCCTGTATCTAACTTGCTATAACTAAACTTCATTGACACATTAGGAAATATGAGCCTTTCTCCATCTGGCATATGGCTTTTAAAACTCATTTGCTGTAATTTAGAAAATCTGCAAACAGCTGGCAAAAATGTATTTTATTAAGTTCCTTAGCATCATATTTAAAAGCTCTGTAGCTTTTGCCTACATTTCTAAAACCGAGAATATATTCTTAAATTTTCAACTCTGTAATCTCTACAATGTCTTTCTAAATTCTGAGACACTAAGTGGTTTGGTTTTCATATTTAAGTTTTATTTGTGGATAATTTAACTGATCTTTGGCCTTAAGAATATTAAAAGCATGAGGGGCTACATTTTGTTTTTATAAAAAATATTTTATATTGTATCCCAATTCATATAAAATCATGGAAAGAATACTTAGTATGTTTCTGTTTTAGGATTCTTTCTTACATGTGTTACACACCATATATATTGTTTTCTATTAGTATCAATCTACTCATATCTATAGTTATTTTATATCTTTCTGATTTTCATATTAAATGTATTGGTAATTTATAAGAATTTGCCTAGAAAGTATAAGTGTTGGAATATATGCATATAACACACACACACACATATAAACACATACAATCTTATAAGCATATGTTTGATAGAAGGAAAGTTGTAATAAGAAAGTCAAGAAAGGCTGGTATTAAGAACAATGAATTATTTAAATAAATAAACTAGGTGGTTAAGTATTCAGAAAGGAACTAAAATGAAACAGGAGTATTAAGACTATTTACAATAATATTCTTAAAATTATTAGAGAGTTAGCTAGAATATATGAATGAAGGTGGAAATCCAATATCAGAGACCATTTTGATTTGGGGCCAATGTCAAAAACTGATTAACTTGACAAACTTTGGTTTTCCAAGACTCAATGTACACCAAGGAACAAGGACAATATCTCAATGTTTGCCCAAATTGAAGTTAAGATCCTTCTCTTATAAAATGACAATCCCACAGGGCTATAATTTCTGTGAGAGTGAGAACCAAGTCTAATGTCTCCCCACTTCCTCATCTAAAGAAGATTGAAGTAACAGTTGCTCATCATAGAGCAGGAGGTCTGGTTAGGATGTCTCTGAGAAGTTGTAATCAGAACTAAATTCTAACATGGATTGAATCCAAGATCATCTCACATTTTCAGCCTGCGGACAGTTCTCCTACATGCCCACTATAAGCAAGCACATACACATTATCTTTGGAGTAATTTTCCTCAATAATTTCACAAATAATTTCAAGGGAGACTAGCAAATCATAGTAAAACTGAACAAATGTCATTTATCTCCAAATTGGGTTATACTTTTAAGAATATTTAACAAAACCCCATTTAAAACAATTTTTGTTGATGTACTTGACAAATTTTCTAAAATTTATTTGAAAAACCAAAGCCAGGAATAATTAAGGTATTGTTAAAGGAGAAAAATAGAGTTGATAGAGTTTTCCAAAACACACAATTTGTCATACACTTATAATAATTAAGGCAGCATTCCTTCAGTGTAGGAACCGAAAAATATATCAGTGGAAAAGAAAAGAGTCTCAGAAATAGACTGATGTATGTGAACATTTTGTTTAACTAAGATTGCACTGCAGGTCAGTGAACAAAAGACATTGAAAATAAATGGTTCTGGATGATTATTCATCTGAAAGAGGCTGAGTTTTAGTAGCGAAGGACACAAATCTGGATCCAGATACTCACATCTGAATTTTAGACGTGCACTGACCAGCCTCGTAAACTTAAGCAATTAGTTAATGTCTATATGCCTTAAATTTCCTCATCTATAAAGTGGGGATAATAATGACATGCTGCCTCAGAGAGTTCTGATGAAGATTAATTGAATTAAATCATGTAAAATATTAAAATGAATAATTAACAACTAGTAAACATAACATGCATTAATACTATCCTTACCATAATTACCTTCATCATCAATAATATGATAATCATCATGATGTAAAACATAAACAAATTTATAATCCTACCTTTTTAACATACACAAAATTATTTCCAGGTAAAATAAGGGACCTGAAAGATAAAGGCAAAATTTTCAAGATATCTTATTTCTATGTTTGAAAGATGTAGGTGGTTTTTTGGACATAGAGAATAAAGACACTTACACTCTCGTCTGAGAGTTAATGAAGGCGATATTTCATAGTCACTCTTCATGTTTGCCACAATGTTGTCATTGAACTTGCAGGTGATAATTTTAATGCATATTTGTGTTTCAGTATTTTACAAATTCTTAGACATCCATCTCGTCTTTTCTCTTCAGTTTTCCTAAATGATTCTTATCTTTCATAGAGAAAATGCTGCTTCCTGTTGCATATGAAAACTTTCTGGCTCATACAAATTCAGAATTATGTCTCTTCTATGTCCCAGTATTGCTCACAACCCTCATTTAGCACTTCTCACTTCCCTCGTAGCACCTTTAACCTGTGCAACGCCTGACACTTCTGAGTTTAGAGTAAGGCATCTAAGTTTAAGAACAAAGTCTAACAGTTATTAATTGAGGGTCCAGATGAATAACAATCTATTTAAATATCTTTTCTAGTTTGTAATATAAGCATAATAATACCAGATTTATGATATTTGATTGGTATTAATTTAATATCAAATATGGCTATCATTGCAAGTTTCATTACATAATCATTTTTAACTTTACTGTCAACATATCATCAAAAATATTGAGCTTTAGTGTTAATATCGACTTAAACACCATTCAAAATATCTTGTACAAAGAGATATTTAATATTTCTTATTTCTTATGGGAGTTGGCTACATTAAAGTTTATTCTCCCAGTTTTACTGTGTGTTGTCTTTTGAAAGCCCTGAGCAACAAAGATCATTCCTTTTTCCCCTATTTTTTTTTTTTTTTTTGCGTAAGTGCTACAAAGATGTCAAGGTTTTAGAGGTATTAAGAAAAGAGTCCTTTTTCCTTTCTATTGTACCTACATAATTATACATAAAACTTGAAGAGGAAAAAATCAATGGAATAATAAAACTTTAATCTTGTTTGTGAAACATATTACACCTCATGGTCCTGGGTACTGAGCATTTTCATTTGGTGGCATTACCTTATTTAAATGACACTTTTTTTCTTATGGTTATTATATTATTTAAGTTTGAAAACTCAATGTGCTTGAAAGACTTTTATCTTTCAAAAATGAACGCACACAAGATCTCCTTTTCAAATTTTTTTACAGTTGATCATTAAGACTCCTGAGCATATTTAATTATATAAGAAACACCAAAAATAAATAATCACTGACCATCTGTTTGTTAGTATAGAATATTTTTTCTCTCTCTCTCAATCTCTCTCTCTCTCTTTGGGGGGGCATGATTTTATTCATATTATGCCAAAAATGAGGAAAGATATAATCCTGTTTGCCATTATTTAGCCAGAAACATGTTCAGATTATCTAGGCAAAGTGTTATACACAGACCTTTCCGGCAGTTTATATGAAAACCATTCTTTTTTTTACTTTTTTTCCCTAGAAACTTACCCAATTTCTTTTAAGAAGCAAATTGGCTTTGCCTTGGGTGAATATTTATGTTCATGAAAATCCATTTTAAATGTTAAGATGGAGCCAGTGAATCCCCCACAGTCTCACTGAACGGCAGAATTCTAAGAGGTCCTCACATGTGGTCATGAGACTCCCAACTTCACCGCCGATGAGGTGCTACCTGCTGTGTTTCAGAACATCTGCCCAGGGAATTAGCTATTTCTCAGTGAAGTCCACTCAACTTTTGTACGTATAGAACTTCAGAAAATGTTCTTTTATACTAAGCCTGAATTTTTCTTCTAAACATTCTTACCCACACAAGTGTATCTTTAATTTTGAAGTCACTTCAAACAAGCCATTTAGTTTTTTCCTCATTAGGGTCAGTAAAGAATATAAATTTGGGGTGGGGGCAATCATTTCATTCTAACAAAAATGTATTTGCACTTTCCTAAGAATTTTGCACAATAATTACCATTTAATTATCATGAAAGTTATTTTGCATAGATATTTTTAAACCGATTTTGTGTAGGAAAAAATCAAGACAAAGCTTCTAAAACTAAAAGATAATGACCATGGATTTTTCATGATTTCTTTCTCTAACAAAATAACAATTTATTTGTTTATGAATTGACAATTTCAACTCTTCCTTAGAATCCTGATTTGTATTCATTACCCATACTCTTTAAAAATTTTTTTTTTCTAAATTCTTCTTTAAACCCCATTACCAAGAAGAAAGGGAGGGAGGGAGGGAGAATATTCAGATGCAATCTAGACTGTAAAAACTAATTACCTATGAAGGTATAATCTGAAATCTGTTTCCATTTGTTTGTGTCTTCCTTAATTTCTTTCTTCAGTGTTGTGTAGTTTTCTGAGTACAGGTCTTTTACCTCCTTGGTTAGGTTTATTCCTAGGTATTTTATTTTTTTTGTTGTTATCTCAAATGGAATTTTTTTCCTGATTTCTGTTTCTGATATTTCATTGTTGGTGTATAAAAATGTCTTTGATTTCTGAATATTGACTTTGTATCCCACTGTTTTGCCAGATTCATTTATTAGGTCAAGCAGTTTTTTTTTTTTTTTTTTTTTTTTTGTGAAGTCTATAGGATTTTCTATGTTCTCTATCATGACATCTCCAAGCATGACAGTTCTGTTTCCTCTTTTCTAATCTGGATGCCTTTTATTTCCTTTTCTTGTCTGATTGCTGTGGCTAGAACTTCCAATACTATGTTGAATAAAAGTGGTAAAAGTGGACAATCTTGTCTTGTTCCTGATCTTTGTGGGAAAGTTTTAGGTTTTGACCATTGAGTATGATGTTGCCTATGGGTCTCTCATATATGTCCTTTATTATGTTGAGTAATGCTCCCTCTATTCATGTATGGAACTGGAGAGCATTATGCTAAGTGAAATAAGCCAGGCAGTGAAAGACAAATACCATACGATCTCACCTTTAAGTGGAACCTCATCAACAGAATGAACAAGCAAGCAAAATATAATGAAAGACATTGAAATTAAGAACAAACTGACAGTAACCAGAGGGGAGATGGGAAGGGATAATGGAGGAAAAGGATGAAGGGTTTACAGGAACAATTATGAAGGACACATGGACAATAACAAGGGGGAGTGGAAACAGGGGAAGGAGGTAGGGAGGGCTGGGGTGGTGGCGAAGGATGGGGGGGAAAGGCAGAAAACTGTATTTGAACAACAGTAAAAAAAGTTAAAAAAAAGAAATTGTAATAATCCACATAGGTATAGTTTGGAATAGTAAAGTATTCCAAATTGTATTAAGAGTCTCTTAATGTATCATGACTCCTAGCTTCTAAGAATATTTCTCTCTAAAATATACTTCTAAATATGGTGTGAGAAAAGAAAATACCTACATTCCTAAAATTGTCATCCATGAGGCTAAGTATCAAACAGATGGCAGAAAAGATATTTTAATCTCTGTAATCATTAAAGAGTAACATAACATTTTAAGTCACTTTTATTCCATAAATTGAAATAAAATTATAATCTTATCTAATATTATTATACCTTCCACTATTTTTCTGTTTCTAATTTATATTATATTAGCATATTTTGTTTCCAGGTACATGAATATTGCTGATAGTACGAAACATGGATTCTCCCCTGGCTGATGTGGTTCAGTGGATTGAGTGTCAGCCTGAGAACCAAAGGGTTGTTGGTTCGATTCCCAGTCAGAGGACATGCATGGGTTGTGGACCAGGTCCCCAATAAAGGGGCACATGAGAGGCAACCACACATTAATGTTTCTCTTGCTCTCTTGTTCCCTCCCTTCCCCCCTCTCTAAAAATAAATACATAAAATCTTAAAAAAAAACACAACAGATTCTCACAGGTCAGCAATTCTTCCTGTTACCACCTTGCTTGGGTAATTTCACGTACTTAGGTTACAACTCAGTATTTATTTCTCAACAAAAACAGATTGACTAGAACAAACCTTAGCACTTTATCAGTGATAACTCATTTAATCCTCATAGAAAAACCTCATGTGGTTATATACTATCATTTTCCCCTTTTAGAGAAGATGCTGAAGCCACAGTGGCGTTGAATGATAGGATCAAAGTTACAAAGTTTGTTAATGGAGGCAGCTAGATTGAAATACATGCTATTTGGCTGTAGAGTCCACGTTTTTCACCACCACCTGTTACATGAGGCTTCATTATCGGAAATATCCACAATCCCCACAAATGCAGGTTATATTCATTTGTTTCGGAGCTCATGGCCTGCCATGATTGTCGACTCCAACAGTGCATGCCTACACTGCTGTCACACACTCGCACACACACAAACACAGTTCAGTTTTAGAAATATCTTTGGGGTCCAGTCCACTCTCAGATTTTATAACTTTGGGAAGCAAATGATGAGGAGACAGATGGCTTGGCAGTTATTGCTAAGAGAGACCTGAGTGTGCACAGGTGGTTATAAATCACCCAGCATCATCATTTTCTGTTGTTAATGGTTGAGAAGTAAATATTTTAGGCTTTGTGGTCTACTATGTCGTGGTAAGCATTTTAGGCTCTGTTGCAAAGCATTTTTTTTTCTCAAACACCTCTAAAAAATGTAAAAGCAATTCTTAGCTCATGTGCAGAATGAAAACAGGCTGCCAGCTGGCCTTGGCCTCCAGACAGTCACTTTGTAGATAAAACACGTCTTTGATACAAATACTTATAAGAAGAGATGCACAAAGTATTGAGTGTGACTCAAACAACCTCAGATGAAAAGAAACACACACAAAGCTTCCAGACTTTGTTTTCATTTAAAGCATCCCTTAATTTTAACTTGATTTTTTTCCTATAAGCACATTCTAAAGGACAGAGGTGGTCCACATATATCCTGATGTCCACGCAGGGCCAGCACAGTGCTGCAATCACACAACGCCAGTGAGAGACCCAGCGACCCTTCACATTCCAGGAAGCAAGATGATGGTAACACACCCACCCAAAGAACACTAAGAACACTCCTGTGCCGTGGCTCCTCTTTCTCACAAGAACCTCAGACTCCTGAAAGGCATTCAACAGCTGTTTCTGTGAGAATCTGGTGATATTTTGTTTGCACTTTGTACAAAAGACATGCTAATCCATACCCCCCCTTTTGTTTACCACCTCTGTGCATGGAAATGCTGTTTCCTTCTGTACCTGGAGTCCTGAAGTCCTCAAAAAGCCACTGCGCAGTGAATTCTTCCTGACATTTCCATAAATGATAAGATTCTCTGGAAAATGGGAAGGGATAGTTTTGCATGATTGATGTTTTGCTTAAGTTTTACATGATACACTAATTTACACCCCATTTTGACCTCAAACTATATCAGAAAATTAAAAAAAAATACACCCAGTATCAGACACTGGCTGCATTCAGCATCCCTCTCTTCCAAAACAGAAGTCTCGCTGCCAAGGCCTGTTTTGATTTTTCCTTCCAACACGTTTCCTCCAAGAAGGGGCCTCTCTGAATCATTAAAGAGACTTCTATTAAGCCTGTCTAGTTTATTTTTTATTACGTTTGGCATGTCTAGACCCTTGCACTGATAGCAGAGCAGATTCATGTGAATCAAAATAAATTTTTAAGTTCTGAATTAGTGACAACTGACAAAAATCAAAGTGAAATAACCTTTGTAAGATTTATCTAATTAGTAAATTAAATACTATAATATTGTATGATAAATATCAAGTGCATTAAAGGTTAACTAGTGAAACCATAAAAAGATTTTAATAATTTTGTTAACAAAAGGTATAATTTTTACAAAAGTAAATAAAAGGAGTATACTTTAATGCTAAAATGTATCTTTCTACTTTATTTGGGTTAAATTTCTCTACCTGATTTATGGTGCTTAAATTATTCCCTGTATTTAAAATTGGCCATTATTTCTACTGTGTGCCTTTCCATGTACGTAGCGTGGGAAGCTCTTCTCTATCACGACCTCATTAAATTATTTGTCTGATTATGTAAATTGTAAATGTTTTAGTAATGGAGTTACTTGAAATACATAATGCTACCAACAGCTAATTATATTGTAAATTATATTATAGCAGTTTGCTATTTCAATTTAACTTCTCAGTCAGGAGGTATGAAATTTGTAGCTAAGCATTCAAATTATAATTACTTTAATAAATGTGCCACACCTTGCATATTTTTTCAATCTTCCATTCATTAAAAGAATTGTAACTATGCTCCAGCAATAAAAAACCCTGACTCTTCTATATCAGGAAACAATTGAATTTTAAAACTAACATTTAAATGGAAAACTGTTAACAACCTTGAAAGCATATTGATGCACATACATAATACATGCCTGTAAGTTAATTAAACTCTATTTTCTTGTTGTATGTGCCTGCTCTAAAATTCCATTAATTAGTTTCTCATCAAAAGTATAAACTAAAGAACATGAGGAATAATATTATATAAAATATAACATACTGGTTTTTATTATTATTAATATTATATTATATTTACAAATATATATAGTAGTTCTTCAGGCGGAGAACATGAAAAAGAATTAGATTCCATGTGAGGACAGCTACAGATACCAACCACTCAGGACAGAAAGAAGAACAGGGAGAAAATCTATTTTACACATTCATTGCTTGGTTCTTATCAAAGGTGCCAAAGATGCCTTGTCAATCAAGGACCTGTGTGGCCCCATTGATCCAGCGTGCACAGCACGCAACTGAGAAGGTTAGCAGAAAGTGTACAATCTGAAGACACAGCTAAAAGCCCTGACCTTAGACAGACAAAATACTGTGTGGAACCCACAGTACTGAGGGTTACTTGTGTTCGCTTTCTCTGTACCGCAGCCTCTCTGCTAGACTATGTCCTGTTAGCTAGCTGCATGTCGTACAAAAACAAAGCTAAGAAACAAATCTTACTAAGATGTTGTGACCTCGAAGTGGTCAGGTGGTCTGTATGGCTTTAATTGTACACCTGGCAGAACATAATTAATACTGCATGCCTGAGACTCTGATCCAAACAAAGTTCTTCTTGTTAAATTGACCCTTGGCTGGTGTCAGGAGTTTGGTGATTAAATATTTCCTGAAGCTGGCATCCAACTTCCCTCACTGAAAAGACCGACTTGCTCTGCTAAAACTGTCGTTTATGCTGTACATTCGCTGTCATTTTAGGAGTCTGAGGCTTTGGTATGTTCACAGTAAGGTGTAATACAAAGTCTAACTCCACATTTGATGTTGACTACAGACAACCTTTAGTCCGTGCCCCTCACTCTTACACTGCTGGCTCACATTCGGGTAGGCTAACAGGCCAGTACTACGCTCCCTTCATTGGCTGCAGCAGGATACTGAACCCGCCCTAGCCTAGACATGCCACGAAAACCTAGGTCAGTCTCCTTTCCAGGACGTGCCCTCCCCCCACCCCTCTTCCAAAATTCTCACTGTGCCAGTCCAGAGGTTTTTGTATCTTCCTGGGGTGAGTGTGCGGCGTGTACACGTGGAAAGAAAGATAGTGTGTGTGTGTGTGTGTGTGTGTGGAGCCATCAGTCTTGCCATGCAGACCGAATACTGTGTGAGGGCCCTTCCTGCTCTGCAGGTTGACCACAAGGCAGAGAGGACCTACACCACCAGCCCCTGCAAAAATCTCGGGCACTGAGTTCCCTACAGATAACACTTTATATACATTGCAACCTTTTGCAGGAGGCATTAAGCGTGTCCTATGTGACTGTACAGGAGAGAACTCTTGGAAGCCTGTGCCATGTTTTGTCTAGATTTTACCTCTCATGCTGCCCTTCTGTTAATTTTGATTATACAATTGTGCTATAACAAATTGCACCTGCAAGTCTAGCAATTTTTAATATTCTGAATCCTTCTATCTTCCAAAACCAAATATTGAGATAAAAGTATATTTAGCAGGTCCAGAATATATAAAATAATTGCATCTATGTAGATTATTATAAATACACTTTAAAATTAAATTAGTTTTTATATTGATCCTAACAAATTATGGGCTCCTGTTTCAATTCAAAACATTGTTCTCATTATGAAAGCAATATTAACCTTGTAAATTGCAGGGAAAAATCTTTAAGAGCAAAATGATAGATGCTTTTTTTCCCATTTGCCTGTGATAACTTTGTTATGATTTAAGTGTGCATACTTCACATGTGTATGTCTCAATCTATTTTCCTCTCTCTCTCCACACACAAATTATGCAATTGGAAAAGATTTTAAAACACTTTTTAATTTTTTCCACTTAAAAATATATTATGAGCATTTTATTGTTTTGTTTTTGTTTCCCAAGCATGATTTTTATGATCTCACATCATAATTTTACTATTAGTATTTCTTATTAGCCTGGAAGAAATCTGTATGGGTATTCAAAAGATAAACAGAGGCTATTAAGAACAACTTTATGCCAATTAAATTTGACAATTTGTCTGAAAATGGTAATTTTTAAAGCACAATGTTCCAAAACAAACAAAAGAAGCAATAGATAATTTGAAAGTTGATATCTACTATTAAAATAAAACTTTTTATTTACAAATGTCCTATAAAATATAATCCTAAAGTTTAGTCTCATATAGCTTCTTCAGAATTTTTTCAAATACTTAAAAAATTAATGACAGCAATATCACATGAAATTCTCAAGATAATGGAAAAAAGAAGAACACATAGCAATTCTTTTTATGAAGCCCCAATAACTCTGATATCAACACCAAATACATAAAGGTAAATACAGACATATCATTCTCATGAACACATAATAATTTCTCATGAACATATTATAAATTAATAATTCTAAGCAAAATATTGACAAAATAAACCAGTTGATAAGCAGAAGTCTAAATGTAGCCAACAAATAACTTACTCCTGAATACGAGTCATCTAGCATCCACAAAACAATCAGTATAATTCATACTAACAGAATAAAAGGTTGTATTGTTTCTACAGAAACAGAGCATTCCATTGATAAAATAATCAACTCGCTCATGACATAAACTCTTCGTAAACTAGAATAGTGACCTTTTCAATTTAACAATGAATGATCTCCCCAAAATATACTGCAACTGTGATAAATTATGGTGAAATGTGAAGTTTCACAGTGATTCGGAATGAGGCAAGGATGCCTGGTGTTACCAATACTATAAAACATTCTACGGGAGTGGGTCATGCCAGAAAAATAAGTTGAAAAACAAAACAAAAAACAATAGAATGCAATGCCCAATAATATGATGCAACGCGATAGGTACATTTAAAAAAATAAAAGGGATATGGTTTGGAAAAGAAAGGACAATTGCTGTTGTTTGCAGATGATACGATGCCCCCACCAGATTCACCCACATGCCAAAGAGGGAGAGAACAAAATGATATGGAGGTCTGCACAAAACATCATAATCTGCTGCTGGGAGTAAAAATTAGTAGAAAAATTGAAGGAGTGAATACATGCATGCCTTGTGACTAAGCAGTTTCACTGCCAGGTGGATAACGTAACAGAAATGTGTTCATACTTTTACAAGACGATATGTACAAGAATGTTCAGGAAGGCACTATGAGTTACACCCCAAAACTGGACACTAGCAACTGCTAAGTATACTTAGAATGGAATGTTGTTATATTATGTCTAGAAGATTCCTTAGTGGTTAGAATGAACACACTTCTTCTAAATACACACATATGGAATTGTTTCACAGCCATTGTTGGTGAAAGAGCTAGACCCCAGAATATTTCCTGTATACATCAAGTTCAAACCAGGAAAAAACTCATCTTTGTTGTTACAAACCAAAATAGTGCTTATCTTAGGGTAGGAGGGGTTAGTGATGGGAAAGAGACAAAAAACAGGGCTTCAGTGATCCTGATAATTTTCTGATTCTTGAGTGATATGTGCCTTTTATGATATTATGCAACATTCAATGAACAGTTTGAATATTTTCTTTGTTTTCTATTTCATTCAATTGTTTTTCTAAAAGCATGTTAATTTAATATATTTTATTCTTAAAATATTTTGTATTTCTCACCTTAATCAGTTTCACACAATAAAATATAAACATAATTTGAAGTTTATTTCTTAAAATATACTCTTCTTTTAGGTTTCTAGGTATTAAAGAATTTCTTGTCAATTGTTTTTACAGAAATGTATTATCAATATAGGATTGTCAATATAATGCATATATGTATATTTCTAAAATTTTGATAAGTTTTTATTAACAGTAAAATCTTATGATCTATATACATTTTACTTTGATAGAAGATACTTATTTAAAATTATTATACATATAGATATGTTGTTGGTGAAAATCAGACTCTTTTACAGGACCACGAGGAAAGCATTCCAGGGACCCATGCATGGGATATTGTGGTGTGGCAGAAGCTATTTTCATGGACATCTGCCCCTGGGTTTCTACTGTCCCATCTCCCTTTGTCCTGCCATGGAAAAAGTCCAACCGTGTCCTCAGCAAGGCCAACACAAAAGCTCACGTCCAGAGTTCCTGCTCCTTATTAAAGCTTAGTCCTTTGGAGTGCATAGTCTTCTGTGGGCCCAGTAGCTGCTAGACCCACATGGTCCCATGTTCCTGGGTGAGACAGAATGCATTCCCATGTGAGCAAGAAAAGAGAGAGAAAGTGTGTGTGTGTGTGTGTGTGTGAGAGAGAGAGAGAGAGAGAGAGAGAGAGACAGCTCAAAAGAGCTTCTTTGTTCCACTGGGATTATATTAGCTTGGGTTTGGGATGGATCACATGGCGCTTTTTCAAAATAACCAATTAACTTCCCAAGCTTTAATAACCTTTTAAACGGGCCCACTCCCTAGTTAGACTGACAGGCCTGTATGGTCCAAACCTCCCCCTGTGCCCCTCAACACCCAGTACTGGAGGGAAGAAGGGAGGAGTGTTGATCCCCTTTGCAGACAATGCTGTGATCCCCCGGGGTGTGAAGCCGTAGCTTCCAGGTGAAGCAAACAGACCTATGCTCCCCAGTTATTAAGCTCCATGTCTAATTCTCTTTGCTTCTCTTTCTTTTATTAATAACTAGTTAACTACCTACAATAACAGATAGATACTTCTATTTGCTGGAATAAAACATTTCCCAAGCCTTCATTTATATAGCTACAGACTTGGAAAATGTGTTCACGCAAAAATTAATGGACATGAGAAATTTTGTATAGTGATGCCACTGAATTCTTGCACTCCTCCTGACTCATATTATAAAATTATAGTTATTTGTCATCAAAGTTTATTTTTAGTAACCTACCAAGTGAGAACTGAATTTTGTTTTCCATCCAATATGGTTAGAAAAAGAAAAATAAATTGGTTTAAAAGGATTTGCATCAGGAATTGGCATTTTTTTACTAACTATGTCAGTGAATATTGTGCACTGAAATGTGCTTTTGTTTGTTATACTGGATTTTTTTCTTTTTTCTTTTACTAAGGATGTTGTTCCATAGTAAGATTCACTAAATATATGAGCGATATGTGAAATGGACAATTACGAATGTATAGGTGAGAATGATTGGCAGATGAATTCTCATAAAGGTCAGTTTTAAGGAAGAATGGAAATACAGCCTACAATCTAGAGATTATCTGAAGATCCCTTCTAGTGTCATGAACTTTGGGAAGTGCCATGTGTCCTGAGATGACCGTACATCATTATAACGACTACTACACTGCCTTTCCACTCGGTCGTCATACATATATCCAGCTGTAAGAACACTCCGCAGCAGGCCCAGATATACCAATAGAGATGCTAACCCAGTTTACTGAGGACTGACAGAGTGGTGAGTTAGAAAGGATTAATAGTGTAAATTATTAAAGGAATGAAGATTCAAGTGCAAATAGTAAGCGACTTCTCAAGGATCACCCATAAACTCCCTAACTGTACTGTTTCTAAATAAGAAGGGAAAGGCCGAGAAAAACATATACTTCACTAATTACTTAAAATGTATTAAATAACTGCCTATGGATTTTACTTGGAACAAAATTATGATTTAAACAGAATTGAGAGTATATAATTGAAAGTGTTAGGTAGCAGCTAGGAATGAAAGAGCAGAGTGGAAATAAAGTAGGTCCCTCTCCATTACAATCTAACAAAGAATTGAAATACAGAAAGCCAGGAGCCAAAGGGAGACAGGCCTTCCTAGTTTATACAGCAGTTCTGACCCCTGTCTGATAAGACTGCCAGGGGTCCTGAACATCACAAGCAGGAACGGCACAGAATTAGGAGGGTCCTTGAGATTTTGTGCTGGGAAAGGAAGGCTTTGTAACAACTTTGCTAACTAGACAGAAAGCCTTTACTAAGAAAGAAAACCTTTGTATCAATCCCAAAGTCTAGAAGAAGGAGAAGGAGGGATACCTCCAGAAGCCAGATATATTGTGTAGCCTTATAACCGGGCCCAGGAGTTGGGGCACTGGGATCAGCTGAGTGCCCGCTTGTAGCTTTCTGCTTAAGTGAATTCCATAAATAACCTCGCTATCTCATTTCCATTATAAATGTTTCTCTCTCACTTTAATTCATGTCCTGCAAGTAAGACAAGAACTGAGGCTGGGACAGGGCTCCTGACTCAGGGCTCTCTCCACAACAAAAGGGCAAACAACTCATTCCAAGGTTGTCTCTCAGTATTGCAAATTGCATTCTTAATACAAAGATAATTTTTAATTCATGGTAATTACTTATTATTGTTTCTGTAATGCATTTTACTGAGAACAGAATCATAAAATATATATGTAGAACGAAGGGGTTGTTATTCTATATATGGTTTGACGAGAACAAATCAATCAAGTTTTTATTCTGGAGTAAAATAAAATACCATTTATATGAAAGGAATATTGTCAATATTATTTAGAAATATCCAAATGTAAGAAAATGCTTTTTCTGCCATGAGAAATCATTTTTCTATATTTCTATTGAACTTGGTACTTTGGTTCAGTAGAATAACATCTTCGTTGAAGGCCTCAAACCCAAAAGCTTAGACTTATTTACTGACACCAAGAAAATTCTCTAAACTTTTATTTCCCCATTTATCATTCTTAACCTACATCCCAATGGCCATAATGAATATTATCATAGATGTTTAATGACTGCTGACCTACCTTGTTTTCAAACCATTTCATAAGCGCTTAAATACATAAAGCGTTAAGTAGAATTTATGACAATAATGCAGAATATGAGTTCGATCTTTCAAAGCTTGGAAGCTATGTATGTAAGGGCTGCTAAAAAAAATTCTCCCAACACTATGGCTCCAGATTTAAATTTCCAGGATTCTCTTCTACTCTCTGCTACATAGGAAGTATGGGTGCAGGGAGATGTTTTCACTCCCATAAATTCTTTTGTCCTGTTTTCCCCTATAATCTCGGAACTATTTTGTCTCCATCTGGTGAACTAATGTTACTTAGAGACGTTCGTGTATTCCTTTCCCTTACATGAATGTTCCTATAACTTCCATCCACTATAATTTGACAGAGATAAAATTCAGCAGAAAGAAAGGAATGGAGACATTTACACTAGTCTTGGATATCAGCTTTCAAGGCCACAATCAAAAGTGGTTCACTGTGAAGAGAAATAGAAAAGGGACTGGAATCTATTGTTTAAGCATGAGTAGTTCCCCCTGACTTGAAAACATTTGTCTCCTTTCCAAACAGTAACATTTACTTCACTTACATGTTTCATTCCCGTCACTAGGTCTTCTTGTTTATTTTCTTTTTCTTTCCCGTTTTTTAGCCATGTCCCAGCTTTGAGCAGAAAAGATTAATGACTAATTTTCTAGTGATTTGCTAGATCTATTCATCGTGGAAACTCTATTCATTGTGGAAAATCTCATGTCTTTATTAATGTTATTATTTCCTAAGCAGCAGATGTCAAATGTTGAAACTGCCTAGCTGCCCATATCAATTCTTTAAAAATCAACTGTATGTGTAATGTTAAATAACTTTTAAAACTGGCTTTAAGTGAAGCTATGCTAAATGTCTAAAATTGGCTTGCAGAATAATTGACCACTGTAGCCGCAAGTTTAAACCCAGATCAGTACTCATTTGGCTTTGTTCCATACCAATTATTTCAACTTAAAATTTTATCTTCTGGAGGAACATTCCCTAGCCTCTGTCTCTATCACTTTTTATTTCTCGTCCTCATTATTGTGTTTCTTAAAAATGTTTACATTAGCATAATTAAAAATATAAAAACTGACAAAAACAAATAAAACTTAATTACAAATGAATATTTAACTTTGAGAATTAAGACAATAATAAAAAGCAAACAATGATTAAACTTGGGACTACTAATAAAGTTTGTATTAAAAAGCACTTATGTTTTGACACCACTAGCTATGTTTCTGTAAATAAGTAATATTACATAGGGATTGCATGGCCATCACTATATATCAAGATCAGATATGCATTACCTTTATTTCCTGTATGAAGACAAACATTTTGTTATTCATTATGTCACAATTAAAATTTATATATACATAATCATTATGTTTAAGTACTTCGACTTTAACTACAAAATCAAGTAATTTCATCAGATTTATTACAACAATTAAAATGGTAAGCTTAGTGTCTTCTGTTTTGATGAATTAACTATAAAGAAAAAGTATCCAAAATTCGAAAATAAGGCAAAAGAGGATATAGTATAATTTAAATGTCATACAGGGTATTAACACCCTTCTCCCCCTTGGGAGAATGTACCTGCTCTCACATTGCTATTTTCTATTTGATTAAATCCCAGACACTGTGGAGAGTGTGCAGATTTCTGTCTGATGGAGAAGACAATCTCAAAAATTATATTATTAACTTATAGAACATTTACTCATTTTTCACCTATTTTTACCACACTATTTTAACATATTTTTTCAAAATGACTATTGCTCTCCAATTCCTAAAATGGTTTTTGAATTAGCTTTTTAATTTTATTGATTTCCTCATTAATGAGTGAATAAATCTTTGGCACATGCTTATATTATATTTGTATGAGGCATGCTTTTAACTTCATAAAAATTATATTTTAATGGTATAAAATACAGTTTACTCCCTTATATGTTCCTGTGTTTCATTATTGACTTGAATTTTATACATTCAGTCACCATAATTGAAGTTGTTAAATCAATATGCCATTGCAAGTTTAAAAATGTTTTACTTTCTGTGATTGACTAGCAAAAAAAAAAGAATACTTTTAGATAAGCTTTGATTCCCATATGATTTTGCAGCTGATAAAAAAGTGCAAATGAGTGTTAACTTTTCTGAAGCTCTTTACTTTGCTCTTAAGGCAGTTTAACTCTACATTCACTACAGCTCAATAACCATTTAAAGAGGCCATTAGTTCACTTGCTTCTGTGTCTGTGTACAAACCCTGAACTCATTTTATCCCCACCCTCTGGCTCGACTCTTTAAATACAGTCTAATGGGTATTAATTTCTCCTGCTCATTTCTCTCCTAAACTAGATTGCCCACAGAAATCTATCGTCAAGTGCATTTTCTTCTATTGTTACAGTTCAACTCCATTTACGAGAAGAATTAAAGTAGGAGCTTCTCTTAATCTGTCAGGAGCCAAAACATTCCTCATCACAGTTTTAAATGAGTTTATTGGGGTAACACTGGTTACCCCAATCAGATTATGTAGGTGTTAGCTATACGATTCTATAACACATTAACTGTATATTGTGTTGTGTATTCTCTATCTCAAGTAGAGTCTCTTTTGCTTATCACATTTTTATTGGAACTGTGCACAGTGTTCAACTCAAAAGCAATGATAAATGAAAATTTAAAACAAATATTTCCTATTGTTTGCAAAATAGAGCAAGCAGAGTACATTTTCAGGGAAAGATATGCAAATTTTACTTGTATTGAGGAATCACTGTCAGAAAACTATGTCATTTGCATGACATAAGTTTGCACAGCTTTTAAAGCCAAAGCTGATAAAATGGTAAAAGTACTCTTTCTGATTCTATTGAGCATAGTGCATTTCTACTGAGGTGGGGATAGTTTATAAAATTTCAGAAAATGTATGTTTAAATTTTGAGAAAACTTATGTTTAAAATTTCAAGTTATCCTATTTGATGTGTTGATATGTTTCTTATTATATGACTGGCAGCTTTGAGTTTTCCTTGTCACTCTGATGCGTGTGAGTTGTTACCAGTGAAAAACATTGTCACATCACAACTAATGTGTTTTGCTAACACACCATCAGTGTAAACCGGAGGACTTTATTTTCACTATTAAGAACATAAAACATCATCTCCCAGTCAAAATCATTTTTTTATGTGAATCATCTCACTGAAATCTTCTCTCTGCTCACTTCAACTATAGTCCAAACACTAGAAGGACTTCTCCATGGTCTCTTTGCAGAGTAAATTGTACTTTTTGGAAATTCCATAGGATCAATAGTTTAAAACATTATTTTTAACATTGTTATTTACATGCCATCCTTTTATAACATGTTAATTGAGGAAATCAATGAACTACTTTAGATCTTTCTACTCTTTTCCATGTACACTCTCTGTTAATTTATTCTAAAGATTAAGATAGTTTATTATTTTAAATCAACCGTTATTATAATCTTTATCTTCAAGAACAATGACATTGCCCATCTTGTTATACACATTTCAGGATTTCATCAAAGAAGCAGAAACATTATGAATGATAAAAGGGATACGCTGATACAATCTTTTGTAAGTGTGGGACTGAGTTAGGCCCTTTGTATATGTCTGTTGCCCTGGCGTCTGGTGCTGGTCCTGAAGTCAGCAGGTCTGGCTACCAAGAGGGAAAGATGAACATGACAAGGAAGCAGCCAAACTAGACCCCTCCAAGATGAGCAGGGATCCACTAGAATGAACTGGCCCCCATTTTCTCTTTGATCTCTTCCATCCTCCAACTTCAGTGATTCCTGTAACTTGCTGAAGAGCTGGTACACTGTGTAGGGAAGCTAAAGAGAAAGGTCTGGTGGAATTAAAACTTAGTTGCTGCATTAAGGAACTGCAGAATTTTTAGAAGGCGAGGGCCCAGAAGACACCAGTTGCCAAAAGAGTGAACCAGCCTTGAGAGTGTGCCCATATGTTTGAACTGTAGCAGAACTTGAACTTCTAAATTTCTGTGCTTCACTTCCGCCTACCAAATCCTGAGCGTATTTCTCTTGTAGTCTAGGAAATATGCCATCATTGCTTGCTATCTTTTTAAATCTACATTGCCCCACTTGTGATTATTTTTATTCACCTCTAATTTGTCTCAATATGGTTTGATAGATTTTTCAGTTAATTAGCATGGGTAGTGAGCTTTTTACCTGTTGAGCACCCGGGCAACTTTGATTTCTTTTCAAAATTCTGACCTAGTAAACATTTTTCTTATCGGAGGCTAGTGGCACTGCTATTTTTACTGTTGTTAGTGTGTTCTATGATTGCTTTTCTTGACCTGAGGCCTCTAAGGACATTTATTTATACCTTCCCTGGTATATATCTTCTTTTTTTGCTCCTAAAGAAAATTATAGGAGTTTATACTGATTTTTAAAATTCAGCATTTTCAGTGGAATAGATATTATCTCTTCCCATTATTTTTTACCATAATAAATGAACTATATTAATTTGCAGATTTATGTTTATCTCACCTCAGAATATGTTTTGCTTAGTAATAACTGAAATGCCCTTCTGTTAGTGGCTGTCTTTTTTAACTTACTGTATTTTTTATCCTTTAAGAGTAAATTATTTGCATGTTGAGGTGCTATATATTTTTAGTCCTATTCAGCTGTTAATTTAAAAAAAGTTTCTTCAATATTAATTATTGTCAATCTATAAATTTAGGAAAACTCGCAGATTTGAAAGGCTCTTTCGCCATAGTAATAGTTAGATATTTTTCCTGGTTGAATTTTGTACCTTTCTGCTTGGATGATAGTTTAAATTTGTCTCTGCAATTATTGGCATCATTCTATTTTTTATATCTGATGACACATTTATATCAATGTTCATATACAAATTTTCCACTCTTTTTACATCTCTCCTGGACCCTATAATCCCTTATTGTACTGGGCTCCAACTTCTTCTACCCACTTTTACTGTTATAATGTCAATGTTGCTCAATTTTGCTTTATAACCAAGTCTTCTGTTCTTTATTCAACAAAGAAAAGTCACATCTAAAACCCATAAACAACACTTACACTGTCTTGACTTTCGGCATTTTTCTGTGCTGAAAATTATAATATGCTATAATTGTATTTCTCGTTTATGGATCTAGTGTGAGAACCACTAGTTTATGGGGAACTTTTATTTTTAGAAAATGCCACATATTCTATTAGCTGTTTAAAAACATAACTTTTGAAATGTATATTTAGACATTTTATTATGGATTTCTTTCCTTCCTTTTTTTTCTCTTTTGAGTTTTAAAATGTCTTTTTTATATGTACTGTATTTGCATTAGAGGTATATACTCAGTATGGTTTAAATTTTTGTATATCTACTTCCCAGTTTCCAGAAATGATCTTCCCAGATTTTTCCACATTCTTTATTGTAGAAAGGAAAAAAAAAGAACTAACATTTAGGGAATGTACAGACCTCATCCTTTTGTTGTTATTGTTGTTGGTGGTGGTTGGTTGGTTTTTCATTTTCTCTATTCTCTACCGATTCAGAGAACTTGTGTCCTTGGAAGTGGTTACAATGGCAGCCTGCAGAGAGCAATGCATTCGGAGGGACTGGAAATGGTGCCAGTATTTGGAGCTGTGGTTTCAAGAGCACGAGACAATCTCTGTTTCCTTTCTTTCCTCACTGGCCTCCTGTCACTTAGCCCTGGGTATGGTATTAGTTGCTGAGATGAATGACAGAGCAAATGACTAAAGCTCTCCCTTTATAGTTAGAAGAGTGAAAAATGGAACCACAGGGAACCAAAAATTACTGTGGAGATCAAAGAAAGGAAAGAGTTCAGGAAAGTGACCTCACAAAAATTTTTATGAATTCCTCAGATTACTATTTATTTGAAGCGGTCGCAAATCAAAAATTAAGTATTCTTTGTTTTAAAAAACATTAAAAAATGAGCAAAATAAACCAAGGAAGGCAAATAAAGGACATAAATATACACTAAATCAATAAAATTGAAAACATGATTATAATAAAGAAACACAGAATAGCCAATAACTTTCGATTGAAAGAGGGCAACACAATTGATAAATGTTCAGTAAGACTGACAATGGAAAACAGAATACAAGTGTTGCCAATAGCGGGAATGAGAGGTGGGATATCAGTATAGATACCATAAACGTCAAGAGAACAAGGGAATATTATGAAGACATCTATACACACACTTTCAGTAGCATAAATTAAATAGACTAATATTTTGACATCTGCAAAATACTGAAACTTACTTAAGATGGAATAGCTCATCTTTATAGTCCTATAACTACTAAGCAAATATAATTGTTATTAAAAACATTTCATAAAAGAGAATTTCAGGCCCAAATGGGTTTACTGGCAAATTATATCAAACATTTAAAGAAGAAATAATTTTAATTCTAAAAAATCCCTTCCATACAATAGAAAATGAGAAAACATTGCAACTCATTTAATGAGGGCAGCATTACAAGAAAAAAGCAGGTTAATATAGCTCATGAGTATACACATTAAGTCCTTCAACAAATTATTAATAAACCCAAGCTAATAATATATATTATATGTTGTGTAATAATATATAATATTTTATATGTTATATAATATAGATTACATATTATATGTCACATAATATGTAATATATATGTTATATAATAATATATAATACTATATAATACATCACAACCAAGTGTGGTTTATTCCAAGAATGTAAGTGTGACTTAAATTGGAAATAAATATTTAATTCACCATATCATGAGTCTAAAGAAGAAAAAAATCATATAAATTGACACAGAAAAGGTATTTTGCAGAAATACAAATACTATATGATTCTACCTAGAAGTACCTATAGCAGACAAACTCATACAAGTGTGAAAAGTTGCACAACAATATGAATACATGTAATCCCATTGAGCAATTGAAACTGATAAAGATGCTAAATCTTATTATTATTTAAGTATAATGTAAAAAATCAAGTACATTTAAATATACTCTTTTTAGTATCCATTTTTCCTTCTCTTTGCCTTATAAAATTCACTGTCTTCTTAACTGTGCTACTTTTCCCTATTTGTTTTTTCCAGGTGGTATATATTCTCTCTAACTATCTATCCTCTAAATATCAATATCAATTCATTAATTTATTTATTCAAGGCACAACTACTATGTACCAACAGAGTAGGAAGTGGCACATATATTAAGGAACAAAGTGGCCATCAATGCAGAAATGCCTTGCCTTGACAGCCAAAAAACCATTTATATATAATTTATTTATACATATATAAATACATACATTATTTTATATATACATTTTTTCCCTATTTTCCTCCTCTAAAACCTAGATGCGGCTTATGGTCTGGTGTGTCTTATAGTCCAAAAAATACAGTATGTAAACAGTACCTAAAATAAGTGCATAGAAGGTAATGAAGGAAAGGTGTTCAGAGAAAGCTTGCTTAGAAGGGCATTTAGGTGCCGATATGGACTGCAGGTAGAATTATGCTTTGTGAACCATTGGGAAATCTTTCCTGGGACATGGAAGAAGAAAAAACCCCAAAATATTGAAACATGTGGAAGGTTTTCAAGGACCATAATCATACTAATGTATATGAAATTGTTAATAAAGAATATGAGAGAAGAGTTTAGGGTTGTAAGGATAGGAGAAGTCAACCATGCAAGATTTCTATGCTTTGTAAATTTTGATGAAGACTTTAGAGTTTTTAGGAACAATAGAAGCCATTAAAAGTGAAGTGAAGAAAGTGATACAATGTTGATATCTATCTGTCTATGTTTTGGATGAAAAATAGAATGGATCCATATACTGAGATGGGGGCAATTGAAGAAGCCAATGTCCCAGAGTAGATAGAAGGAGATAGACTCTGTCCTCCATAGAGTGAGTTCAGGTGAGAGTAGAGATATTTCCTTCAATGTTTCAGGTGGAAATAGAAGCAGAAAAAAGGCTTACTAGGAAGTGAATGAAGATTAAGCTTTAAGACTACATTTTTCATAGGTCCATGAGTATTAATAATGTATTCACATGGGTGTGCTTTTTTTTCGTTGATAAATTTTCTAAAATGACTTATTTTATCTGTAATTAGCTAACATTGCTATTTCTGTCTGTCAATGTTTTCCCCACAGTCAGAGAGTGTTGCAATGGCCACAGACATTTTTGGTATCCTTATACGGGGACGAAAGGACACACTGAGAGTGACATTAGTGTTGTGTTTACATCATTCACAGTCACTTCTGGCTTCCAGCAATACTTCTACCAACTGTGCTGAACACGTTACAAAAATGATTTTACTCAACTAATGCATTGTAGATTAATGGAAATCATTTGTAACTTTGACATTTATTCTGAACACAGGATGTGCTAGAAAGACATACTTAATTGACATGAAAAAAAACTGGAGGGAGTGTTGAATGTTGTTTTATTGAAAGGAGAAAAGTCTAAGCATGTATAAGAGAAAGACTAAAGTGATATAGTATGCAAGAGTGAAGTGCATTGAATGATAATAATTAGATTTTTATAAATTGAATTTAAATAAGAAATTAGGATTTTCCCTCTCAGAATGAAAAAGAAGGAAACAGGGTACAGATTTACTAAATTATGTAAATATGTGAACACATTACTTAACAAATTATATCAATAAACTTATAAGACAGTCCTTGTTATATCACTATGTCTTTTCTTTATAAATAAATATTTCAGAAACTATAGTTACAGCCAAGTTCTTACGTCTGGATTCCCTTAAAAGGAAGTTAGCGCCTTAAAAGCACTTAATTGTTCCTCCTAAAATTCCCCCGTGCTCACCAATCATAGTTATGCACTCTAGCATCATAAACCACCAAGAGATGCAGAGGTATGTCCTTTCTCTGCTTCCAATACATTACGCTCCTTTGACTTCTCCAATAATACTCGAAACAATAAAAGTGAAAGAAAAAAGCAGCCCATAGCTATTGATCACTCTATGCGTAACCTCCTGAAGCGATATGATTCTTTTCTTTTAATGACGGATTACAGTCTATAGCCAACAAATTAGAACACGTGTCACCTATATACTTTCCAAAAGGCAATAATGACAGAATTATTTTTGTTCTTTGGAAAGAGAAGTGATTCTACATGTTGGTAAAGCCGGATGATGAAGTGGAAACAGGACATAACCCAGATTCATGGACTCATATTTCAGTTACTAACTACTTATGCTACTTTGGGCAAAATAGTTCATTTTTGTGAACCTCAGTTTACCGATCTGTGTAATAATGGGATTAGATTTATATCCTCTAAGTTTGTAGAGAGTATAAAAGTGTATATAGCTTGTCACTCTGCTCTGCTGGAGATTCAAAGAGTTAGTCATTGCATTTTATCAACATGATTTCAATAAACTAAATAAACATAAATTAAGTTATTTTCTGAATACTAGTAAGATAGGATATAATATCATAAAGTTAGTTCTTAAATATTTTAATAAAATAACTCAATGAAACATAACACAGTTTTGTTTTTTGTATGAAACTAAGATATTTTCATATAACTATTTTATATTCTCATTGGAAACCATTCATATCCTTCATTCTAGATGTATAGAAGGTTCTATAGTATTGCACTTATATTTTTACAATGTACTGAAGAGGAAGCTGAAAAACTCAACACAGGAAGCTACATACAATTTTCTACGTGAGTCACCTAACGACCCTCACTCCACCTGGTACAGAATCGACAGAATACCAGCAATTTTGTATATAGCAACAAAGAAAAGTGAATATCTAGTTTTACACGTGGTTGAAAATCAACGAATATCCTTCACTCATGTAAAATGTTTCAACACATTTTTAAATCTTTCGAGAGCTTCACAACTACTTCTGGAATGATGGCAGAAAGTTCCCTGTAGACACACTTTCTAGTTAAACAAATATAATTGGTGAACACTATAAACTGCCCCATTTTAAATCTCTAGAAATATTCTGAATGCAATAGAGTAAATGCAGAAATATTTATTCAAGTAAATCTACCCAATCTTGGTAAGAACACTGAGAATCAATTGCATTTGAACCATAACACTCTCCTTCTACCCACAAGCTCAGCATGACAAAAAATGTTTACTCTTTGAAGTGCAGACAAGATCACAGGGCTTTCTATCTCCAACCAACCAGTCAGACACTATAGTAATCTCCCCAGGAGGGCCAGGCCACCAATATTTTCCATCCACCTCTTCTGCAGAAGCTCTACGTCAGACAAGAACAGATGAGAAGGCCTGCCCCTCCTCAGCCCGGCAGGCTGAGAGTATGGTGCCCCAGTTGCACTCGGTGGTAAGGCCGAGGTCACACATGGAGAGGCAAGCCCAGAGGCCAGATGCAAGTGCCCCTGCTGAGTCCTCTCCCTCTTAGCAAAGGGCGCCACTTGAGGAGAAGTGGACCTGTGTACTGATGCCCGGATCTGGAACAGCAGCACAGGGTTTCAGCCCATTTGGGGCTTCTGAAGCAACCCCAGAGAACTGACTTTATTTTTAACACAATATGGAAAAGATCACATTTAAGAGCAATTTATAACACCATAGAGATTTGGACTGAGCCATAAAAATGAATAAAATATGGATATATAATCCACAACATGCATGAACCTTGAAACAATATGTTGGGTGAAAGAAGTCATCCCCAAAGAAACCGCATATTGTACAATTACACTTACATGGCTTAACTGACCAAATTGTAAAATAAATCGTCTTTAGTCCACAGCACATGCATTTTTAAAATGAACTACGAATATAGCATTGTCACACAACACCCACTCATCAATTTAATCAGTACCATACTAGCTACATAAAAATGCCACTCACCCAGAAGGATAACTGCATCAAACTACAAATATTTATAAATTTATACCATATAAAAGTTGTAAGAAATAGTAGTTCAGATTTTGTATCTTATGGTACTTTGAATTTTTTTCAAATGAACTGCCATTAAAAAAATAAATATCTAAAAAGTTATATATAAAGCTTAGCATTACTTAAGACATAGATTCTGCTCTACATTGGTTGAATACTTGGAAGCAACACATGTCAATGTGTGCCAAAGCCTTTCAATTAATTAAGTCACTATATTTGGAACTTCTGGTGGATTTACTGCTTATCCCAAGCAGGTGTTGATGGATTAGAACATTTTTTTTCTGTCTGATTCCTGATTAAATTTAGACAAAGAACCTGACAGCTGCCATGTCTCTGTCTTCCATAACTATTTCCCCAAATCAGAAAGCACCAGCCTTCCACATGAGAGAAGTGTGGAGAGCCATCTTGTGCACATAACTCTAAAGTTAGCAAGAGGTAAGAGAAAACACATTATTTTAACCATCTCTGACTCTGCCACATGGTCCATTAAATTGAATTAGAGCAGAAACTTAAAAAGTATAATTCATTTATTCAGTTAAAAATAAGGATGAGGGCCCTGACTGGTGTGGCTCATTTGGTTGGGCATTGTCCCCCAAAGCAAAAGATCGCTGATTTGATTCTAGGTCAGGGCACATGCCTTGGTTGTGGGTTTGGTCCCAACTGGGGCACGTACAGAGAGGCAACCCGACTGGTGTTTCTTTCTCATATCTATGTTTCTCTCCCTCATTTTATCCCCGTTTTACCCTCTCTCTAAAAAAATAAAATCTTGTCCTGCCTGGTGTGGCTCAGTGGATTGAACTCTGGACTGTAAACCAACGGATCACCAGTTCAATTCCCAGTCAAGGCACGTGCTTGGGTTGTAGGCTTGGTCCCCAATAGGGAGTGCACAAGAGGCAACCACACATTGATGTTTTTCTTCCTCTCTTTCCCTCTTCCCTTTTCTCTAAGAGTAAATAAATAAAATCTTTAAAAACATAAAATAACACATTTTGGGAATAAAATGTACAAATAATTCTATAAAAAATAAAAATATAAAATCTTAAAAATGCAAGGATGTGCTGTTTGTTTTCCATTATTCCTATTCTTTTTCCTACTAACAGGGCAATATTCTCATGGTCTCTGATTCTCACCCTCAAAATGAAAATTTGTGATGATGACTGTACATCTAATTTTCACTCATGAACTGTGATTTGGGTCCACCAGATCTCTTCTTACACCCTTTTGTCCAGAGAACATTAAGAAAGATAAGCCAGATCTCAGATTATCAACAAAACTAAATTTTGATTGACACTCTATCCCTTGATAGCATGCAGATTATTAAAATACATTTTGTTTTTGCAAAGGAAAATTATTTCAGAAAATATTTCTTAGGTTTTATTTCTGTTCCCTCCAGATATCTTCTTCTTCGTTTTAAAGGAAATAATACTTTATTTAGTAATTGTCATTTTGCTTTGTGGAAATCAATACTATACCTTTCTATTGCAGCAAGGAGAACAGAAGTCTACTCATCAATCTCTTTTTCTCATATTTCCTCTGAAGACAGAAATACACAGAACTGTGAATGCAACACATGAAACAAATTGTGTAGTACGTATATTCTTCCTTTCCTTGGTTTCACTTGCCTCCCTGCTATTTTCTGTCAATTCACTGGATAAGCAGTGCAAGTGACGGTGTGAATCCACATGGTGTCACCATCCGAGGGCAGTCAGTCTGGGTCTTGAATTTGGTTGAAATATTATTCAGACCATGGGACATGGCTTCCCCCAAACCTGCAACAGTGACGAGGTAATGCCTTCTGACCTGTGCTGTATGATGTTGGTGATTAACTCCTCACGGAGAAACTCATTGACAGGAAGTGGGAGGGAGCAGGAGGCAGAGTTTTCTCCTTTATTTCCTACAGTGGTCAATTTAGAGACACTTTTCTTTGGCCTCTTGGAGCGAATCATATGGTAGAGAATCACTGGGGCAGCACCTTGCTACATCTCTACACAAATTATGAAGCCCTGTCAGATGGGTTTGCTTCTCATCTTTCTCCACCTCAATCTCTGTGTCCCTCACTCTCTCTGCAAACGCTCCACCCAGCAAATCATTTGCACCTAACCCTTGGTCCGCCTCAGTCTTCAAGGACACTGGATCTGAAGCACAAAGGAGAGATACAAACTTTGTTTCTCTTCTGAGACAAGCCTTTCATGAAATTGTGCTATGTGGTGTGTAAGAGTTGCCCTAGTGTGAGCACCAGAGAAAGCTTTTCCAGGAAGTGAGAGATGGACCGAGATCTGAAGCAGGGTAGAACCTATATATTCAGCATGTATGGCTCAGTAATGCTAGATGATACACTTAAAACAAGAAAAAATGTAGATACAATTATAATTTGATTATGCTCCATTAACAGCATGTTTTATATTTTTCCCACCTAAAATAATGAAAAGAAACAGTAGAAAACATATATAGTATATATTATTCATCTATCATACAGACCATAAACTCAGAGTGATCTTGAGTCTCTAGTTTGTTAAATTTTCTGAACCTCAGATTTGGGTTTTGTGATTACAGGAATAAAATATGTAAGTAAAATGATTTTGTAAGGGCCAAATTAAATGAGGAGATATGTCAGAATATACCAAAGGGCAGGACACTCCAAACGTTACTTTTTCTCATTCTCTTATCTAGATGAAAGTTGTCCTCTTATGTGATGAGCATTAGAATTATCACCCATGAGCAATTTTTGGGCTGAGGGGCTTTTTCCTTCCTAACTTTTATGGATTTGTTTAATTCATTAATTCAGCAGTAAACAAAACAAATAGAAAGTCTTTATCCTTTTGGAATTTATGTTCAAGAAGATGTGTCCTGTTCTGCTCCTTTAATCTCTTCCAAACCACAGGATTATTTATTCCTGCCCTAAAATGTGCTAAATTACCACCCATAAACAAAACAAAACATCCTATATCTTTTTTCTCCTCTAACAATCTAATATAGCTTATTTCAATGCTAAGTCTGCAAATATTATTTTCATTTTTCTGACCTCCCATTAACTCCTTGACCTACTATATAACAGAGCTTCTACCCTCTACATTTTAATAAAACTGTTTTCCCCAGTTTACAAATTATTTCTTAGTTTCAAAACATAATGAATCCTTTTTATTTGTCTTACTTGACCTCACTGCACTATTTAATTTGTGGTCCATTAATTTATTCTTGAAACTGTCCTTCTTAGTTTCTCTACTAGTTTTCTTTTATTATTATATTTTATTGATTATGCTGGTACAGTTGTCCTGATTTCCATTCTTTGCCCTCCTCCACTCAGCATCCCGCACTCTTTCAGGGAATCTCCATACCATTGTTCATGTCCAAGGGCCATGCCTGTAAATTCTTTGGCTACTCCATTTCCTATACTGTACTTTATAACTCTATGGCTATTCTGTGACTACCTATCTGTACTTCTTAATCCCCTCAACTTTTCACCCATTTCCTTACACCTCTTTCCCATCTGGCAAACATCAAAATGCTCTCTATATCCATATTCTGTCTCTGTTCTAGCTTTTTAGATTCAATTTTTGACTGGTTTGTATTTATTGCCATTTTGTTATTCATAGTTTTGATCTTCTTTTCTTAAATAAATCCCTTTAACATTTCATGTAATAATGTTTTGGTGATGATGAACTCCTTTAGTTTTTTCTTGTCTGGGAAGCTCTTTATCTGCCCTTTAATTCTAAATGATAGCTTTGCTGGGTAGAACAATCTTGGCTGTAGGTCCCTGCTTTTCATGACTGAATATTTCTTGCCAATTCTTTCTAGGCTTCAAAGTTTCTTTTGAGAAATCAGTGGACCATCTTACAGGAACTCTTTCATAGGTAATTATCTGTTTTTCTCTTGCTGCTTTTAAGATTCTCTCTTTATCTTTAACCTTTTGCATTTTAATTATGTTGTGTCTTGCAGTGGGCCTCTTTGCATCCATCTTGTTTGGGACTCTCTATGCTTCCTGGACTTGCATGTCTATTTCCTACTTTTCTTTGAGCATTCAAGCTAAATATTGAATTTCATTTTTTTTGACTTTGTCTATTTTGTTAAAAAGAGTGTTCCTACCTCAGGCTCTCTTACCTTTTTCGATGCACTAGCCTTGCTTCTGAAACTTTTCCTGTCCCTGTTCTTGGGCATCCCTTCTGTGCCCCCCACATTACTCCAAGCATATCTCCATCTCTTCACATCCAGCTTTGGACATGCTTAGTCTCTGCATATGTCTAGTGCCTCTTCACTGTGAGGTCCTGCGAGCAAGAGCAGACTTTCCATCTTTAGAATTATTAATTTCTAATATGATTTTGAGTATATCCTAAGCACTTAATTTCATCTTAATTAAATGAAATAGTTATTGATATTACTCACTCCCATGGCATATACCTCCTATGACTTCTGGTGACTCATACCTTTATATCAAGTTCTTTTCTTAAAGAAGGCTTCATTTCATTAATTGTAATGAGCCCAGAGTTATCACTGTAGAATAAGCTCAAGTCATGACAATTTACTTGCCTAAAATTTTCCAGTACCTCTTAAATTTTTACAGAATAAAGTTCATAATCTTTAGCAGTAAATGTAACTTTTTTCAGTTACTTTCTACAAGCTACATTTTAATTATCTTTTGAAATGGTCATTTTGATGAATCAGCTTGTCTAAGCTACAATTCCCAGTTCTTCAGATGCTAACTTGGTCTTTCTGTACAGGTATTTTTTAGATGTGATTAAACTTCATAGTCAGTTAATCAAAATCAGTTTAAGTAAGAAATATTATCCTAGATAACTCTATGAACCTGATTTAATCAGTTGAAAGTTCTAAAAACAGAGTTGAGACTTCCTTAAAAAAGAACAAATTCTGCCCATCAGTAGCAGTTTCAGCCTATGCCCAGGTGTTCTAGCCTGCCCTTCCTGATGGCCTGCCCTGTGGATTTTGGACTTGCCTACCTTGCTCCCACAATTGTGTAAGCCAATGTCTCGCAATAAATACATGAATATACGAGTATATCTTTTATTCCTTCTGGTTCTCTGGAGAATGTAGACTGATACAATGTTGGTACTGAGAGTAATTTTATAGGAACAGAATCCTGATGATGAGTTTTCTGATTTTTTTTTATGTGAAACAGAATCAGTTTTCTAATTGGATTCTATTTAAAGATCGTGATTGTTCTAAGTTTAATGGGAAAGAAAGTACTTTCCCATTATATAATGTGCCCATGACATAATGTCAATAGAGACACACAAAATATCACCATTGGATACTCCTAACCAAATACTTGTATGAGTCAAGATTCTAGAGAATCATGTATTTGATACCTTTGAACTTTTTTGTTAAAGTAATGAATGTAATGAGATTGACTGGCTGCCCCTAATTGAACTGGAGAAAGTGGTGAAAGACAATGAGTCCAGGGATTCAAACTGCCATCTGAAGCTCAAGCCTGTACTTATAGCTTCACTAAGAGCTCCCTATGACCCGCAGACTGAGGAAAAGATAAAACCTTGATGCTGGTTTACAGGGAGTTTTGTGTGATTCACAAGCACCACTGGAGGAACATAGGTGTAGCACAACAGCTTCTTATGGAACACCCCCACAGGACACTGGTGAAGAGCCCCACCTGGAGGACTTGGAAGATATCCATAACACCACCTCATACAAGTTTCCTCATCTGTGAGGTGCATGAAATTAATACCCATTGCATGAATAATTTTGAAAATTATTTGAGATGGTAAATATGGGCATTAGGGCATGTGTTCCATTCTAGCATATAATGTGTGTTCTTATTATCTATTATCTATTAATATTTTATAATGTTCCTTGATTCTTCCTAAAAAATGTATATTAATATCATTAAAAATCTCTAGTTAGGTACTACTTAGGTTTTGAGAAAATGAGGTGTGATTTGGTAGACAGAACTGACCATTTAAATTTCACACTAGGGAATGCTAAGTTGAAACAGTTACCTAGATTTTAGCTAGAATATGTGATTCATAAAATTGAATAATATAATTTAATATGAAATTCAGTGTTATATAAGTTTACCTAAAATAAATATACAGAATTTAATTTTGAAAGATTGGATATTTATAACAAATGATTCACTGGCTTTTTTATTTTGGATGCACAAAACATGTTATCTACAGCAGCATGAAGTGTCATGCAAAAAGAGAGAAAAACAAATATAAAAGGAAGTGTCTGAAGGTTTGAATTAAATCAACAAAGGATAACTTAAAAGTGACATCCTTTTAAAATACCATTGTGAATCACAACAGGAGTTAGAAATGTCAACTCTAAAGAATGAATTTCTTGGCTCTTGTCAATGTAACAAAAGGCTTAAAATATTGTTTTGAGTACATTCAATCTTTTCATATTTAAAAATATCTCAATGGTTGAAAAAATACTATTATCCTAATTTAAAAGCATATTACATATATACCTCTTATGCTCTCATATTATGAATAACCCATAGGCATTTTGCATATTTCTGTGGATTTTTGACAGGAATTGTTAATAGTTGAAATAATCTTCTGGGGTGTGAGCAACTTCTAAAAAACTTTCATTTTCTCTGAAAACAGGACATATGGAAGGAGCATGTTCTTTTCTCCTATGGATTTAGATATTATTGTGTGATACTGAACTTTTGAAATGGCTTTCTCCACTTTTGAAATGTGAGAGGCCAAACCTAGGGAGAGGAGCAGCGTGCTGAGGATGGCAGAGGGGAAGAGTTGGCAGGATCCATTCCTTGGTGATATTGTTGAGCTCAATAGTCAAGTAACCCTAAAGTTCCCTTTTTGCAGTCTTTTTGTTAATGATGTAATAAATTTGCCTTACTATAAAACATTCTAGTTATTTCTGCTTTTCTGTTACTTGACCAAAAGCATTATACGAATGGCACACAGTCCAGGATATGTCTAAATCTGGATTTTCCAACACGTTTCCCAGCTTTTATTATTCTTTTATCTAGAAATCACGGTCATCCATGAGCTATACGCTGAGGACAGAATTACACCAGGACCTGAGATTTGCACAATATTGTGAGACATTAGCTAGCGACCTTAGAGGAGTCAGATGCGGAAAAAGGGAAACGATTTTGTGAGGGTGTCCGTGATACCTCATTCCATGAAACTTGTTAAAATTTGGCAGCTAGAGTCCCCAAGATTTTGATTTCAGAACTGGTACAGTCAAGACCAATGAAATGATGTCATCCTGGTTAAGAAGTACAATCATGAACCAGTACAATGGCTTACTCTGTTTTAGAGAAATCAGTGTCATAATTAGCCTTATCAGACATGGATGCCTTGGTATCCTAGTAGACATAATACATAGCCTAAAATTGTTACATGGTGCAAATGTAGCCAAATGTAACTTCACCTGTGAGACCATGATTGTTCACCTATACTATTTTGGGGACAATAGTTTCTTCTACTTCAAAGTTACTGTCATTGTGAATCTCCTTAGAACATATTTACAAATTTGATTTTCTTTTGCTACATATAGAAATTCAATTAATTTCTGTGTATTAATGTTGCATAATGTAAGTTTGCTAACTTCATTTATTATTTCCAATAGTTGTGCATTTGATCCAGGAAAAAGTTTTTTTCTTGTCTCCTGACAACTAAAATCACTAAGGAAAACCTATTTTCTATACTTGAACACAATGCATTTGACATTCAGTGTAGATTAAATACACTTGTCTCATGGTCATTTTTTTAAAGAATTTTTTAAAATAGTTATTCAACCTATAGGCACATTATTTATTTCATCCTCAATTCCTCAGGTAACTCTGCCTATCTCCTTTTCTCATCAATTCATGTTTTTATTGTATATATTTCTAGTTTCATAGTAAGAAAATCAAATACTAATAGGACCAATCTAAGAGCATACTATAATTAAATAAAATATAATTGGTTTTACTTTATGGTGGAGTTTTTACTTAAAAATTTATTAGTTTCATTTTGAACCAAAATTAATTCACCTAGTCAGATATGAAGGTTTAAATTTGTCCTCTGAGCTGTTAAGAAAGTTATAGAATATATTTTAGGAAGCTAAACAAAAAAATCTTATATTTAAAAATAATTTAAAAGAGGCATAGGATTCAAGAAATTTATATGTGATTGTTTTCTTTACTATGAGTGTAAGAGGTCTTATTGCATTTATACCATAAAATTGTAATGGGCCCTAGATCACATCAAGGAATTTTTGTGACATAGCCATCTTTACTAATATAAGGTGTTAATCTATATCTTGAATAGATACTACATTTCTGAACATATTTATACTAATTGTTTTTTTATATATTTAAAATTTTTTTTATTGTTATTCAATTACAGTTCTCTGCATTTTCTCCCCATCCCTCCACCCCACCCCAGCTGAACCCACCTCCCTCCCCCACCTCCACCCTCACCCTTGATTTTGTCCATGTGTCCTTTATAGTAGTTCCTGTAATCTCCTCTCCTCACTGTCCCCTCCCCACTCCCCCCTGACCATTGTTAGATTGTTCTTAACTTCAATGTCTCTGGTTATATTTTGTTTCCTATTTTCTTCTATTGATTATGTTGCAGTTAAAGGGGAGATCATATGGTATTTGTCCCTCACCGTCTGGCTTATTTCACTTAGCATAATGCTCTCCAGAATTGACTGTGGGTAGCGGAGGGAGTGATTGAAATCCAGCAGAGAGTGGAGCAAGCACCATTGCCCCTCCCCCACATAGAGCGTCACAGCCCAGCTAGGAGCATTACCCTGCCCTGGTGAACACCTAAGGCTTCACACCTTTACATAACAGGTGTGCCAAGACAAAAAAAAAAAAAAAAATGGCCCAAATGAAAGAACAGATCAAAGCTCCAGAAAAAATACAACTAAGCAATGAAGAGATAGCCAACCTATCAGATGCACAGTTCAAAACACTGGTAATCAGGAAGCTCACAGAACTGGTTGAATTTCGTCGCAAGTTAGATGAAAAAATGAAGGCTATGCTAAGAGAAACAAAGGAAAATATACAGGGAACCAATAGTGACTGGAAGGAAATTGGGACTCAAATCAATGGTATGGACCAGAAGGAAGAAAGAAACATCCAACCAGAAAAGAATGAAGCAACAAGAATTCGGAAAAATGAGGAGAGGCTTAGGAACCTCCAGGACATCTTGAAACGTTCCAACATCCGAATTATAGGGGTACCAGAAGGAGAAGAGGAAGAACAAAAAATTGAAAACTTATTTGAACAAATAATGAAGGAGAACTTCCCTACTCTGGAAAAGGAAATAGACTTCCAGGAATTCCAGGAAGCTCAGAGAGTCCCAAAGAAGCTGGACCCAAGGAGGAACACACCAAGGCACATCATAATTACATTCCCCAAGATTACACAGAAGGAGAGAATCTTAGAAGCAGCAAGAGAAAAGGACACAGTTACCTACAAAGGAGTCCCCATAAGACTGTCAGCTGATTTCTCAAAAAAGACTTTACAGGCAAAAGGGGCTGGAAAAAAGTATCTGAAGTCAGGAAAGGCAAGGACCTACATCCAAGATTACTCTATCCAGCAAAGCTATCATTTAGAATGGAAGGGCAGATAAAGTGCTTCTCAGATAAGGTCAAGTTAAAGGAGTTCATCATCACCAAGCCCTTATTCTATGAAATGTTAAAGGGATTTATCTAAGAAAAAGAAGATAAAAAATATGAACAGTAAAAATGACAGCAAACTCACAGTTATTAACAACCACACCTAAAACAAAAACAAAAGCAAACTAAGCCAACAACTAGACAGGAACAGATTCACAGAAATGGAGATCACATGGAGGGTTATCAACAGGGGAGTGGGAGGGGGAGAGAGGGGGGAAAGGTACAGAGAACAAGTAGCATAAATGGTAGGTAGAAAATAGACAGGGGGACGATAAGAATAGTGTAGGAAATGTAGAAGCCAAAGAACTTATATGTATGACCCATGGACATGAACTACAGGGGGGGAATGTGGGAGGGAGGGGGTGTGCAGGATGGAGTGGAGTGACGGGAGGGAAATGGGACAACTGTAACAGCATAATCAATAAATATATTTTAAACAATGTTAAAAAAATTATTTGCATATTTACATTAATTGTTGAAAGTCAGAAAACATGATTAATGGCATTTCACAGGTTTCACCTATTTTTAGTCATTTCAGATTTAGCTGCATTTACAGTTATTTTTAAAAATGTATTTCTCCAAACTTACTTTTTATTACACACAATGAAAACTCAGTATAATTTCCAGCATTTGAGACAATTCACAGGTTTGTTTTTTTTTTTTTCCTGGCTTTAGCATCTGCAATGGGACTGAATCATATTAAAGGTGCTCTGTCAGTTTCTAAATCTAGAGCACAACATGCAGCTCTGTTCCTTCCACGATCGGCCCAGTAGTTGCTTCAGTTTCCTTGAAAGCATAAAGAATTTTTAAAAATCCAGAATATCTCCTTTTAAAGTGTGCAATTCTGCTGTCTCTATTATACTGTTTTTCTGGCCAACTATCAAAAGTTAGCGTGTTTCTTTTCTGTAGGTTAATTCACCTCCTTGGCTTATTCATCTCTTTTTTTTGCAGACAGTCCTACCCAACGTTACAATCATGAAACAGTAACATGCATACGTTTCTCCTTGGCTCTTTTCACTCTTTATCTTGACTGCATTTCTTTCCTAAAACTCAAAATGTAATAAGGGGCTAAATTTTATTGTTCTGTATTCTTTTTACTTTTCTGATTTTGTGTCTCACCTGGCAACACCAGAAAAATAGGTCAAAATATTTCCAACTCATTTGCAAATAACAGACTTTCAAAACTCTTCTTTAAATTCTACATCATGTTAAACATTAAAAGGAATATAATAATAAACTTTCCATATCACATCTCAATTTGTTCAAATGAATCTATGCCTAAAATACAGTGTTTGTTTACATGGTATGCGGTTGTTGCTAAAGAGATTCTAAATCTCTATGTTCCTGTATATAATTTTTTAAATTTGGAATGTGTTTCAGAAAAGGTGGTTTAACAGATTTTCATTATTGTTGTATCTTTACCAAAAATATTCTTGATGTAAATAGATAAAATATAACTTCTTCAAGACTTGTAACCTTTTTGGAAACTTAAATATAGGCATGTATCTTTTAGTGATCATGTACTCCCAAATATTTAAATATTTGTATGTGTGTTTATACAGAGTATGTGCATCTGGTGTAATTGTATGCTAAAAGAGAAACAACATCATTTTAGATATAATAGTCTTGTATTGCAAATTTAACCAACATATTATACAGAAATACAAGTTATACCATAAATTAGATTCACCAGACCGAACATTAAGAATATATTCTGTGTGAGACATAAAGTTTGGTGCATGATATCTATGTGTATAACAAATGATTTTAATTTAAATGCTTAATCAATGTGAAGTCAACATCTGATTATAATAGATGTATATTTATGTGCAGAAAATGTTTGCAGATATAATGAAATTTTACATTACAAAATAATACTAAACCTATCTTACTTTGAAAATTCACTCCATTTTGCCAACACAATTATCTGAAAAACTTAAATGCTAGTGCATCAATGTAAATAGAATATATCTTCAAATAATTAAATATAAGTATCTAAGCATAACCAAAAATATAGCCTGCCTTTTTGTCATTTTGAATTCTGATTTATATTTTTATTTAGTATGTTATATGAGGTCTGTCTGGAAAAAGTCCAGCCATTGTTAATAGAAAAAGAACGGTTTGCCTGACATCCATGTAACCTGGCAGCCAAGGCGAGTGGACTGGAATGTGCGTGAGTGAACAATGATGACTTCATTGTACTAGTCAGTGGGGGCAGTAGATGCTGCTGAGTGAGTGTGTGTAGTGTGTGGCTGTCACATTCAAATTACTGAATGAGTAGAGCGATGAATCTGCATCAATTTTGTGTGAAGCTTGAACCTTCCTCTATGGAAGCTCTTCTGATGATTCAGAAGGCTGCAGCTATGGGTAACTGGTGATTGGCAGCTTCATCACAACAATGTGCCCACTCATGCATCCTGTCTGGTGCAGAGTTTTTAATGAAATATCAAATCACCCAGGTAACTCAGTCCCACTACAGCCCAGATTTGGCACCTTGTGACTTCTGGCTTTTCCCAACATGAAAACCACCTTTGAAAGGGATGAGATTTCAGACCATTGATGAGATTCAGGAAAATATGATGAGGCAGCTGACGGGGATTGGGAGAACTGTGTTGTCGGGGGAGCTTTAACGCAGCCCCCCGGTCTGCCACGGATGAAGAATAAGACTACCAAGACATGATCTGCTTGGGGAGGAGAGGTGTAGTGGGTAGAAATGTGCTGTTGGTGGAACACAGTCAGGGCAGGTTACCTGATATTTTGGGTACCCAAACCCTGCTTATGGGTCTCAGTTTCTCTTCCCAGCCGTCTAAATCAGCTGGGAGGGCTCGGAAGCACTGGGTGACCAACCCTTATATCGCACTCCCTCGGCCGAGCTAAAAGTTAAATTACGTGAGATGGAATTCCCTACGAGGTCCCTGCATGTCTCAGGGATTCGACCCCAGACACCTCTGTGAGGTCCCCACTCACGTAGGGGCACCCGAGATCTCGAGCCGGAGGGAGGAAGTGCCTCTTTTCTTCGGCGCTCAGCAAGAAGCTAAGACGCTCATAAATACCTCGCTAGGAAAGCTAATAAAAGGGAAAGTCTTTGCTTTCTCCTCCCCAAGCCTAAACCTCAGCAAGTGCTTGGGAGAGAGAAAGCAAGATTCCTATTCATGGAAGAGGGTGCAGGGGAGAGAAATGAGAAGAAAACCACTCAAGGGGCGGCCTGACAGAAACCTTTCCTCTGATCTGTAACACGCCTGGGGGCCTTACCATGCGGTGCCCCTGTCCCTGGGGGGATGAAAGCGCTAATTCCCGTCCTCTTAGGCGTGCTGTCCATGGCGATGGTGGATCGAAGCCTCTGGTCTGTGCGGGTCCCGAAATTCCTCAAGTCCCTGTTCTGGGTGCCAGATGTCAGGGGGCTTTAAGGCAGCCCCCCAATCCGCCACGGATGAAGAAAAAGACTACCAAGACGTGATCTGCTTGGGGAGGAGAGGTGGCAGATCTCTCAAAGGAGAAGGTCCCAGAGCCTCTCTCTCCAGGGGCTTTTATTAGGTTCATTCGCACAGGAATACAGATAAAGCTCATCAATCATTGTCAGGCAGTAAGGGTTAAACAATACAGGATTTACAGAGAACCTTGAGGGCTTATTCTGAGCTACAGCCAATTAGTTAGAGGGCCATAAAACTTTAGGCGCCAGACTCATCTCAGGTCTGGACCCTTATCTCTTAAACTGAGTGTACAAATTAAGTAGGTTTCACAGGAATGTATGTATTTTTCTTAGGCCTGATTCCCCAGGGAATCCGCCCCTCCCAGCACAGGACTGCACTGCCCTCTGTTATTGCTTCAGGCTTAAGTCAGGCAAGGGAAGTAAAGCAGCCAAGAGATTAGGAGACTTCTTGCAGACAGAATGAGGACTCAGGCTATTTCAAAGCCGAGGGGTGAGGGTCCATCACCCTATTTTTCCACAGCCCCCCGAGTCCTTCCCTGCGAGTTTATTCCTGGTGACCAGAGCTTGTCTTAGGTTGATCCTCCCTTGAGGATTCTTACCCATCATTGGCTAACTGGCCAAGCTCAGGGCCAAGCAGGGTGACGTGGGCAGAGGTGGCACTTCTGCCAGGGAGATAAGCTTTGTCTCCTTAGTGGCTTATGGTCCCAACTCTGACTCAGCCTTAACCATGGGAGGTTACAGCCTCTGAAACCAGGCAGAGAGGTTCCCAACACTATGTGAGGTCCCAAGGTGCCTACTTTGATGGGGACTGAGGCATCATTGTCCTGTGTTCAATGTTTTTGTATCTTATATCTACTTCAATAAATGTCTCTGTTTTTCATAGTACATGGCTGGATACCTTCTGGACAGACCTCATATGTGACAGAGAAATAAATAATAAACATAAATAACATGCCAGAAATTCTGTGTACATGTATGAGTAGAATATAATAATTCTGACTGTCTTATTTCCTACAGACAAGTGTATGGTCTCCATAATGAAAAGTTAATAATATCGACCAGTGTGAATGATAATATTTTCCAACTGTTTCTTTTAGAAGACTTCAATTTTTGGCTAAATATGAGTCTACAACTAAAGAGTTCTTTAGCCAAGGAGATGGCGATGCAAGCATTATATGAAGAGAGGGGGAAATAAGTAAGTATTCTGAAATAGACAGTTTCAATTAATTCCTTTTTTCTCTATTGCAGTGAAACTCTGTAAATAAATAATGTCATTTTAAATGTAAACACACATACACACAAAAATGCAAACACATTTCCCCTTGGAAACTGGCTTTCAAAATTCTTCACTGAATCAAACTTACTCAAATCTGTTTATTTTCTAAAACAGTCATACACTATCTTATTTCTTCTTTTAACCTGATAGAGATTTTGGCATGCAAAAACCCACACATTACTAACTCCATTTCTCTGTTTTTTTGAAAGTAATTTGAGGGTTTTAATTATTTTAGTGATGAAGGTGTAGATTTATGATTCCAAGTGGATTCAGGAAGTATACATAATAAATAATTTATTATTCAATAAATATATGAATCATAATCAATGCAAAATAACAATAATAACCACTTAAGTAAGTATTAATACATAATGCATTTTGCAAACTAATTTACTATTTTTACCAATTTTACATGGTATAACAAAGAACTTATTCCTGCAATTTTCATTTGATGAAAACATGTATTCAAAATTCATCTCCTTTACAAAATCAAAATGTTTCACTGAATAAGCATTTAAATAATTTTGTTCAACAGATATATTAACATAAAACTTTCTGAATGATTATCTGTGTTTTATTAAATTTCATATGTACATTCAAATATTATATTTTATTGCACTAATTAAAAGTAGTTATTTACATTTCCTTAGTGGTTTCTCAATTTAATTTAAAAAAATTTTTCCATTAAGTTTTAGTCCTCTTATATGCCCACACCCCTACAATCGCCACACTGCTGTCCATGCCCATGAGTTCCCTTTGCTTTTTGCTCAATCCCTCCACCCCTAACCTTATCCCCCACCCCCTGCTTAGCTTTCATCCTGCTCTCTAAGAGCCTGTCTCTATTTGCTTATGAGTTCAGTTTGTTCATTAGATTCCACATATAAGTGAAATCATATGGTATTTGTCTCTCTCTGACTGGCTTATTTCACTTAGCATAATGTTCTCCAGGTCCATCAATACTGTCACAAAGAGTAACATTTTCTTCTTTTTTATGGCTGAATAGTGTTCCTTTGTGTAAATGCCCCATAGTTATTTTTTCTACTCATCTACTGATGGACTCTTAGGCTGCTTCCCTATCTTGGTGATTATAAGTAATGCTGCAATAAACATAGAGGTACTTATGTTCTCCCAGTTAGTGTTTTGGATTCCATTAGATGTATTGCCAGAGCAGGATGGCTAGGTTAAAAGCCAGATCCATTTTTAATTTTTTGATCTAATTCCATACTACTTTCCACAAAGCTACACTACATTGTATTCCCACCCACAGTACATAAAGGTTCCCCTTTCTCCACATCCTCACCAGCACTTACTGTTTGTTGATTTATTAATGATGACCATTATGACTGGCGTGAGACGATATCTCATTGTGGTTTTAATTGGCATTTCTCTGATGATTAGTGAGGTTGAGCATCTTTTCATATTGTCATTCTGTATGTCCTGTTTGAAGAAGAGTCTATTTAGGTCCGTTGCACATTTTTTAATTGGGCTGTTGATTTTTTTTGGTGTTGAGTTTTATAAGTTCTTTATAAATTTTAGGTATTTTTAACCCCTTGTCAGGTGTATCAGCAAATCTGTTCTCTCGTTCTGTGGGTTGTCTTTTTTTGTGTTAGTTTTCCTTTGCTGTGCAAAACATTTTAAGTGTGATATAGTCCCATGTGTTTATTTTTTCTTTTTTTTCCCTTGCCTGGGGAGATATATCCATTAAAATTTTGACACGAGCAATGTTGAAGGGTTTGCTGCCACTATTTTCTTCTATGACTTTTAGGGTTTCAGGTCTAACATTTAAGTCTTTGAATTTATTCTTGTGTGTGGTGTAAGAAGGTGGTCTAGTTTCATTTTTCTGTGCATATCTGTTCAATGTTCCCAACAACATTTATTTGAATGAACTATCTTTAGCTCATTATATGTGCTTGCTTCCACAGTCAAATATTAATTGACTATAAAGGTACGGGCTTATTCTGGGATTTCTATTCTCCTCCTTTGATCTATGTGTCTGTTTTTATGCCAGTACCATGCTGTTTTGATTCCTATGGTCTTGTAGTACAGTTTGATATCAGGTAGCATGATTCCTCCAATTTGTTCTTCTTTCTCAGGATGGCTGTTGCTATGCAGGGACTTTTGTGGTTCCATATAAATATTTGAAAGATTTTTTCTAGTTCTGTGAAAACATCATTGGAATCTTAATAGGAATTGCATTGATCTAAAGATTGTTTTGTGTAGTACAGACATTTTAATGATGTTAATTCTTTCTATTTGTGAACTCAGTATATGCTTCCAATTACGTGTATCTTCTTCAGTGTCTTTCTTCAGTGTCTTATTATTTTCAGAGTACAGGTCTTTTATATCCTTAGGTTTATTCCTATGTATTTTACTCTTTTTGAAGCAACTGTGAGTGGGATTGTTTTCTTAATTTCCTTTTCTGTTAGTTCATTATTGGAGTAAAAATGCAACTGATTTATGGATATTAATATTGTATCCTGCTACTTTGCTGAATTCGCTTACAGTTCGAGTGGTTTCTTGATGGAACCTCTAGGATTCTCTATGTACAGTATTTGTCATCTGCAAATAAGGACAGTTTTACTACTTCCTTCCCAATTTGGATGCCTTTTATTTCTTCCTGTTTTCTGACTGTTGAGGCTAGGACTTCCAGTACCATGTTGAATAAGGGAGTTTAAAGCAAACATCACTGTCTTATTGCCAATCTTAAGAAAAATACTTATGGTTTTTGCCCATTGACTAATGATACTTACAGTGGGCTTGGGTTTGTCATATATGACCTTTATTATGTTGGGGTGTATTTCCTATTTTCCCACTTTGCTGAGAGTTTTTATTATAAATGAGTGCTGAATTTTATCAAATGCCTTTTTTGCACTTACTGACATGATCATGTGGTTTTTATCTTTCATTTTATTTATATGGTGAATCACGTTTATTGATTTGTGAATATTGTGGCAACTTTGCATTTTCAGAATAAATCACACTTAGTCAGGATGTATGATCTTTTTGATTAATTACTGTATTTGGTTTGCTAGTATTTTGTTGAAGATTTTAGCATTTTTGTTCATTGGGGATATTGCCCTATAATTTTCTTTCTTTGTACTGTCTTTATCTGGTTTTGAAACTAGGGTAATGCCAACCTTGTAAATGAGCTTGGGAGCCTTACCTCCTCGTGAATTTTTTTAAACAGTTTGATGCCCTGGCTGGTGTGGCTCAGTGGATTGAGCGCTGGCCTATGAACCAAAGGGTTGATAGTTCAATTCCCAGTTAGGGCTTATGCCTGCGTTGCAGGCCAGGTCCCCAGTAGGGGGCATGTGAGAGGCAACCACACATTGATGTTTCCCTCTCCTTCTCCTTCCCTTTCCTGCTCTCTAAAAGTAAATACATAAATAAAATCTTTGTTAAAATGTTAAAAATAAATCAATAATGATGTTTTAATAAAGGAACAAAGATGTTGAAATTAGAATTTCTAAATTTTAAATAAAGATACAAAATGAAACATATGTAGATGAATCTAGGATGGCTCTTTTTCTGGAGCCTTTAGTCATTTCTTTGAAAATTATATATATGATGCTTCTTTAAAATTGTTACTTTCTTTTTCGGGATGCTGCTCAGTATAACAGTAGACCAAATTCACTTTCATGTTTATGTGCATTTTCATTTACATAATAAGTATCATTTGTACACTCATTGTAATTCTAGGCTCTTCAGTAGTCATTTTATATCTACCACTTACTTTAATCATTTTCTCTAATTGCTTTCACTTATTTTCTCATGTGTACATATATGCCCTTTCTCCCATCACTTTGTAAAAACTCTTTCAAAAATCTTGTGGCCATCCATGACAAAAATCTCAATTTCAACATTTAACCTGTTATCAAATCTTAAATAGCTAACCTCCTTTCTCAAAGCCAAAGTCCATAATATGGTCTGTAAGACATGACATATTTCTTCCTATTTAAAGTTGCATCTTTGTTCAAGGCTTTCCTTTTCCCACATTCATATTTCTTCTTTAACACTCATAATTATCTGCCATATATTTTGCTTATTTATTTACTTATCTATTTTCTTTTGATAAACTGTAACTGGCTTAAGAAGAAACTCACTGTTTTCTTTAATGCTATTTATTTGATACCAAGAACAATTTGAATTTAAAATGTGATCTCCTCCAAAACTATAAATAAAATATAATAAAAGAAGACACCAAGATTTAAATGTCTTTTTGATTAAAAAAACCCATTTTCTACAAATCTCTTGCATATTTTAACCCATATGTATTAAATTCTGTGTGATAATGTAATTTCTATGTGAAACAAGTTCATTTTTATGCAGTTAATGTTTACTGATGTCATAGTCTTACCATCTGAAATAGTCTTACCATATTTTAGATAGTTTGCATATCAGAAAAGTGAAATAGTATAGCATAAAAAGCATATGATTGCACAAATATTCTAGGCTTTTATAAAACATGGTGTTCTAGTTTATATTGATGTGATGAACAAAATTTAAATTGAATTACCACAAAATGTATTACAAGGAATCAGTGCACTTTCAAAGTGATGCAAATCAGACTTTGAGGAATGACGCTAAATTGAAAAGAAGCGTCTACTTTCTATGTCTGCCTCTACCCCTCAAAACATTCTACCACTAGGATCAGAAATAGAGTTACCATGAATTTAGTTGATATTCAGTTATAGAGCATCTGAAATTCATAGACTGCCTCCAAGATCCCATATCTATTTTAAAATTTTATTTATGTTTTTATATTAGCTGTCTTAAAGGAAACCCCACTACACCATATAATCTTTCCATGTATCTTCAAAACTATATGCATTTGAGAGTAGAATAAAGATTATTCTTTAAGAAAAAAACCTCATAGGTAAAGAAAAAATAAAAGAATAGCAATCAAATATTGAACAATGGAAAGCTAATGAATGAGTGTTAGCTAAACTAATAAACCATAAAAAGAAAAAATTTAAATTGGTGGTAGGGTTGATAATTATTAACTTTATTTATAACACAGAATATATTAATTCTTCATGAATTGACAGCATCTGATATTTCTGCAAGTATTAATAAGACTGGTGTCACAGAATTGGAACAGTCATTTGAACTTTATTAAAGAATAAAATTTCTGAAATCCTTCTACTGCTTTGAGTCATGATGGACAGTCCCTCAAACTAGCCACAGAATGCCAATTTCTTCTCTGCATATTACAAAAAGCCTACTAATTAGGGAAACTCAAACACTGTTATAAGCAGAGGTTCTATACCAAGGGCAGAAATCATAATTATATGTGCAAACTGAAAGCTTATAGCACATCTCCAACTTCCTCCTGTGGTCTGTCATCAACAAATACTCTCCAGGAGTAGTTCCTGGGAAAACTGAACAACCCATGAGGAAATATCAATTAGAAAATTATCAAACCTATATATTTTGCTTTATTTCACCTTGGGTAGCCTTCATTTCTTCCTTCATTTTGCGACTGAGCTCAATCAGTCCTGTGAGCATCCTGATCACCAGTATTTTGAACTCTGCATCAGATAGGTTGTCTATTTCTTCATCATTACCAAGCCTTTATTATATGAAATGTTAAAGGGACTTATCTAATAAATAGAAGAATATCCAAAACTATGAACAGTAAAATGACAAGCTCATAACTATCAACAACTGAACCTAAAAAACAAAAACAAAAGCTAAGCAAACAGCTAGAACAGAAACAGAACAAGTGAAATGGAGATCACTTGGAGGATTTTCAGTGAGGAGAGGGAGGAGAAGAATGGGGGTACAGGGAATAAGAAGCATAATTGGTAGGCATAAAACAGGCAGGGGGGTTAAAAATAGTATAGGAAACAGAGAAGCCAAAGAACTTACATGCACAACCCATGGACATGAATAAAGGGGAGGGGAATGCTGGAGGACAGAGGGGCACAGGGTAGAGAGGGGATAAAAGGGAGAAAAAATTGGGAAAACTGCAATAGCATAATCAATAAAATATACTTTAATAAACAAACAAACAAACAAACAAATATTTTACTTAAAAAAAAGAAAATTATCAAACCTGAACATAAAAGAATAAACCTAAAGGTTAATAAGAAATATAGATCTCCCCAAATTTATGTATTTGTAAAGTGTTCTCTGGAATATTCTTAGTTTAGTGAAGACACTGATTCTGTGATAAAAAAAAAGAAGGAGACCACAAAAAAGACACTCAGAGAAAAACTTAATGGAAATTAAAAATGTAACAGAAGAAATTTTTTTAATTAAAATGTATTTTAATGTTTGAATATGAAGTTGATTTTTGAACTTATACAGTCAAATATATGAGTAATGGAATTAAAAAAGTAAGCATCAACCACAGAGATTGAATATAAATAACATATAGTTTCTTTCTCAGAATATAAAAGGATACATAGTCAATAAATCAGTGAAAAATCATCAGGACTGAAGGACCTTTTCCAAATTAATACAGTCCACTGAAGCCTTTGCACAGTGCATAAATGCAAACTTTTACTAATTCAGGATGTCAAGAAATTTTAGAACACTGGGGAGAAAAGGCACAAAGGGATAGGGAATGGATCATATAAGAACATTGCGGATCATAATGACTTCAAATTTATGAACAGCAAAACAGAGGGCTAAAAGATAATGCAGATAGGAGAGTAAGGTGTTTAACATTTTGAAGAGACATTATTTCTACCTAAATGTTACATCCACCAAAACCATTAATTACATATCTGAACAAAACAAAAATATTTTCAGACATGAAATATATAAAACATGTGTAACTCCTGCCATCCATTCTCAGGAAGAGGGACTATATGGAGAAGATGATACTTGCTGAAAGAAAGCAAAACCTCAGCAGGGAAGAGGCACACCTTGGCTCCAGGAAGAGAGACGGGGGACCTCTAGATATGCCCATGGACACCAACTGTAGAGGAAAAGCAAGCCAGACTGAAGACAGAATTCTTTAAAAAGAAAGTCATTAATAAATGGAAGTAAATGCACACCTAAAGAGACGATTAGCTTCGGGCAAAAAAACAAAAACAAAAATGAAAACCCATAATACAATAACCTTATGCATAAATTATTGATAAATAGCAAATTAAGCAAATGTAACTGTAAGGCATGTATGAACTCCAAATAAAATAAAGAGTATGCAGTTATAAATAAGTAAGCATGTCTACTACGTGATTTGCTTGTGAATAAAATTCACTTACCTAATAATAATGTAAACAGTCAATATTGACCTCACCGACGTAATGATATATTTATTTTTGGAAGACAGTAGATGGGAAATGGATGTCCACGTATTAGAGCTTGCTGAAGGAAAGATGGTTTAGTCTTCAGTGTCTATGGTGGGAAGTCAATAGAAAATGCCTGAAAGATCAGTCAAGAACATTCCCTAGAGACAGGAAAATAAATCACAAAGATTCAACTAACCTATCTGAAAATACTAAACTAAGGAAGAGAAAAGGAGGAAAGGAAATGAACAGGGATTGTTGAGTGCATTTGCTCTTAACAAGCATTATAAAACCGGTTGTCTATTTACATGGGTGTGTAACTTTGATAAACTAAATACCTATAGTAATTCAAACCAGAAAGTGCAGAAAGTAACATCACCATCTTCGTATAAAGTCTTGAGCTATGTTTCATTTCTCAGAGCAGATATGCCATCGGCAATCAACATAGCAATATTCAGGACACTAATTGGAATAAAACACTAATAAACTTTAACTTGCAACCAATTCATGTAATTAAAAAAGTGATTATTCAGTGAGAAATGTGGCTGATAAATCAGACACAACTGAATATGCTTGTAAATTCTTTGATGACACATGTATATTGTATTTGGCCTGAAGTGGTGTTAATAAGACCACTAGAGAAATGCAGTGCTTAGAATTTCCTTTTAAGCATCAAGTGAATTAACTTTTAATCTTTTTGATTTCATCAGTTCTCTCCTTTGTTCTTTTCACAAATTAAATCAATTTGTCTCAAATAAAGTTTAGTGTAGTTTTATAGAGTGAAGGTTTGTTTTTAGAATATGCGTTTGTCCTGCTGTGTCCTTTGGAATATATTAGATGGAAATTTTCTCTTTACACTTTATTTCTCAAATCAAAGAATGTGTACTAAAGCATCTGGGGAGCTACATATTAATCAGCAATTTAATAAAAAATGTTAAGATTGCTTTTTTGGATGCAAGCTGGTTAATATTTCATGGGGCAATACATTTAAGGGCTTTATCCTTTTCAACAGAAAGAAATCATTTGACTCTCTACCAGAAAAATATACAAAGTAACATGTGAGTTCCTTAATGTGAACTCCTTTAATCAATTGTATTATGGTCATTGAATCATGTTTCTATTACTAAAGTAGAAGGAGTTTAGACATCTGATGCTTTGCGTCTCCTTCTGCTCACATCTGTATTTATACGTCTTATCAGAAAGCCTCTTCACGTCCACCTTAGACACAGGGCACTTCCTGTATGCCATATTCTGAGTTATCTATGACTTATCTATCTATTTAGTCCTGTATCTTTAACCTTTGGCATTGTTATTAGTTAAGAATTACTATTCCCATTTCACACATGAGGAAATATGGGGAAATAAAGTTAAAATAATTGATGTAAATCATCAAGAAATTAAATGTGTAGTAAGAGTTTTGAAGTGTCTCTAACACGAAGACCCTTTTTTCCAATAAGTTACACCGATTTTCACAGAACTTGTTGATTCAGATATCAAATGTGGCACGTAGTTGACAGAAGAAATGTCAAATCTTTTAAAAATTTTCTGATCAATTTTCTGACCTAGGACATACACATGCTTTATAAAAGAACAAATCAGGACTTGTATCAACTAAAACAATAATAGAATCATAAAAAGTTTATCAAGAGTAGGAAATCTTATAGCTATTAACACTTATTGAACATTGTCTAAATATTGTTTAATGTTTTTAATGTTATTAGAGTCTCCAAATAGTCCCCTAAATAATAGAATCTTTCTCTATCCCTCTTTTCTGAATAACTGATACAACAAATAAATAGTAGATTAAGCCCACACACCACTTCTGGAGGGCATAGCTTAGTGTAAAAACCAAGTGAGTTAGCTAAGTGAACTCCGGAACTGGTGGATGTGGCCCATTCCTGGCTGTACTGTACTGAGAGACTACCGCCTTGTGTAGACAACCTTTAAGAATGGAGGGGGTGAATGTGAACACATGCTAACTGTATGTAAACCTACTCCCACATTTCCAAATTTACCACTAAATTCTGTTTACATATTCCCAAAGGCAGCTCATAGGAGCCTCATGTTAAGCTTAGGGAAAGTTATGTTTCATAGAAAGAAATAAAAAAGCTAGGGAAGACATTTCCCTTTAACACATTATTTACTGATTGAAATTATTATAATTATAAGCATTATCATCTGCATGACTTTTTCCTTAAGACTGAAATTTGAGATTTCTGGTAACAGACATAACTAAAGCTAAGGTTTAGTTAAAAAATAATCAGAAGTAAACCAATAAATGAAACCATTTGCCAAAAACACCACATACAAATGCAAAGAGCCATAAATGAAGATAGTACCCTAGTGTCCCATAATACGGATTTCTTTTATAAAAATAAATGTTTCAGGTATTTTTTCACATTATATATTAAAAATTCATATTTTAAGTGAACAGATTAATATGTTTGGTAGAACTGTAAGGAAGTTCTAAAGTAAGCTCTACAAAAAAAACTTAAATATTTTTTAAACAAAGACAAGTATATGAAGAGTCAGTGTTACTTTCCTTTTTCATTTCTAAAATAGTTTCTCTAATTTGATGTTAGTTTGTGGGGAACCGTTCCAAGCGTGGGAAATGTGGCTCAGCCCCCACTCGGAAAACCAGTGGGGAGCGAAGTAGGCGGGCAGGACCCATGTCCATGGATAAGTTCTCCAGTGGGAAATCAGGCCTGCATTGTACTTAGACTGCTATGAGACTTGCTCTTGCTAAAAAACTCCCTCACCCTGAATTGAGGAAGCAACTGTTTACTGAGTATCTTTATCTTCCCAGAATCTGGGCTGGACCCTCCAGGTATGGGACAAAGCCTTTTCACCATTTCTCCTTTTACATTGCAAATATCCTCCTTTGATGTATTCAGTGACTTCCCCTCCTGTGTCTGCAAAGATAACCACCCAAAACAAACCTTTGTATAGTAAAGAGGACCTTTGATGTTAAGGGCCTCAAAAACCTATGAAGGCTGGTCACCCCAAGGCTCTTGGCCCTCCCCCCTTGAGGGAGTGGCCGAGGTGCTGAGAGGAGCTCTCCCCTTGAGAGAGTGGCCGCGCCTGTCACTTTTCCCCCACAGGACCTCTGTAGTCCGTGTGTCTGTGTATTGGAATACTGAAACCTCAACAGCAGATCTTGCGGGCCGAGATCTGGGTCATTAGTTATTGTATTTCTATGGAGATTCCTTTTACTTCATGGAATTCAAGTAATCCAAAGTTGTTATAATATTCATCCTCACGACTTTCAATATTTAGGTACTAACACACTTTATGATTTCACAGGGAATGATTAAAATTAGATGTAAACTAATCTTATAAATATTGCATTGTAAATATTGCATTAAGAATTTTTGAAGAGGTATTATTTTATCAACAATTTCTCCTGATAATTTTGGCCAAGAGAATTTCTTTCAGTTCTTGAGGGTTGGACTTGATGTGCACACTGGCAGGTTAGAACACAGGCTTCCCGCCTTTCACAGACTGCCCTGCACTGGATCTTCCATCTCAGCAGGCATGAGATGTCACCAACCACCCCTGTGTTCCTCCAGGCCAAGAAAACTACACTCAAGTTCATCACGCCTGCAAATACACTTGGCAAAAATGCCAGGTTTGGGATTGTTAATTCTACTTGGTTTTGATAAGTTGATATTTCTTACTATTTTACCTTTCATTACTTTTATTTAAAGAGAATTTAAAAATATTTTTATCTTTTATTTTTGATATTTTTCTCTTGTTAATTCATAAAGATCATCAATGAAGGTACTCAAGCTCTTTGCTAGATAGAATTTCCCAAGTTTTATAAAATAACACAATTTTTTCAAGATGATCTATTTTTTTCCTTTTTTGCATTTTTACATTATTTTGTTGTATTTTTCCATTACCATTCATCCCCCATACCCTCTTCACACAATTTCTAAATATTACCTTTAGAAAACAGCCTCTAGTAAAATCTTTCCTCCATATCATTGATGTTTTAGATATAATTATTAAACGCCAGTTTTGCATTGCAGTGAAAGGAAAAACTTGTTCTATTCCACTTTTAATGTCCATCCAGAAATAAAGGAAATATAGATAGTCCCACACTTCCACATCAAAGTTTTAGATACTATATCCTGATTGACCATTATATGGGGGCTTGTAAATTATTTATACCTCCCCGTTTTTGAGTTCTTGGGACGACACCTCACATTTTAACAGTGGCTCCGTTCATGTCCCTCACTCTGATGGATGGAGGACTAACAAGTGTAGCAGAAGAAGCTCACTATCCTCTCTCATTAGAGCTTGTCCTCTGGAATGTTCTTTCTTGGAAGTCAACTGCAGATATGTTGTAGGGAAGATCAAGCTATTCCACAAAGGCATTAAGTTCAGATAACTGAGGCTTTTAGTCAATGGCTCCAGCTGAGCTCCTAGCAAACAGCCAGTATCAACTTGCCGGCAAAGCAAGTAAGTTATCTTGAAAGTGTATCCTGTCTCCCAGAGGAAATGAAGCTGCACCAGCCGAGCCTAAGAAGAGCAGAGGTTGAAGCAGGGTGCAGCCAAGAGGAGGGCCCCAGGAAGGGATTTGTAATGGGGTCCAGGACTCGGGGTGTCCAGGAAATATTAGAAAAATGTATGTAGGATGTCCTCGCCCCCACAAGCCTGAGCCAGGGGGGATGGGACACATGGAACAGGGCCATTCAGAGCTGTTTTGGGTAGCAAGAGCTTTGCAGCTAACCCCTGGCACAGTCATTTAACATATCTATAACCTTTAACTGGTTTCATAGATATGTTAAATAGCTGTGGCCCTGCTTTGAGCCAGGGAGATGGGAGTGACTTCCACCCAAGGTGGGACTGGGAAGCAACTCCCCCTGGTTACAGGGTCTGCGTGAGAGCTTGGAGATGATTGGCTCCACACCATGGGGCCACACCTGCCCAGACTTACCATGGCAGCCCAGTAAAGCTGGAAGAATACGGGGATGCTGGCAGGTGTAATTGACTGTAGGAGGAGTCAGAAATGGGGCTGCAAAGGAAGATGGGCGCTGGGATTTAAAACCTAGGCCCGGCAGCCATAGAGGAGAGGAGACCATGCGGCTCTGAAGGAAAGAGTAGACCCACGAGGTTCTGAAGCAAGTAGATAGATAGAGGTCCATGTGGTTCTGAAGTAAAAGAGGAGAGTACCACGAGGTTCTGAGGGGAAAGGAAGAGGGCCAGGATCAGGCAGCTTTGGTAAAGTAAAGAGAGGACCATGCGGTTCTGAAATGGGGAAAAGGACCACAAGGTTCTGAAGGAGAGTAGAGAGGACCTTGAGGTTTTGGGGTGCTTCTTTTTGCCACGCGGCTTATGCAGCAGGAGAGACTTTGTCGGGAAGAAAGGGGAGAAAGGACTCTTGCTGCTGGGCCATGAGAAGGTGCCGCATGGCTTTGGATTAACTGGAGATCGCAGCAGCCACACAGCTGATGGTGCCGGGAGCCTGAATCACGGACTTGGACTTCTTTTCCTGAGACACGGTACCCCGGACTGGGCACAGGGAGAGGGAAGGACTGTGCATCTGTGGGTATTCTAGAGGACTTTAGTATCTTATTGAAGACATTAGGTCATTATTCTAAGTTTGTGTAACTTTTAAATAAACAATTCCTTTCCTTTTCACCAGTCTCTGGCATTGAGAGATGTCTTTCCTCTGGCGGCGGGCATTTCGAACCTAGCAGGTGGGCGTGGGGGAAGGAACCTCCAGAGACAGAAAGGGGGGATCCTTTCTGTAATAATTTATCGTGAACCACCCCTGCCCTGCTCTGTGAACTATCCCTACCAAGTTCAGTATGATTTGCAAGACCCTAAACCACTAAGATTTAAGATGAGTTTATGTGGCAATAAATAGCTAATAGTATCATTGTAAATACATACTATGTTCTTTGCAAGTGAATCATGTGTTAACAGAGAGAATGAACACCTTAAGGAACTTGGAAAGTTGAAACAAATGCGCGTGGACATTTGTATCAGGAGGTAGGATTCTTTTGATAACAGAGTCCTTCCTAATTTTTTTACTTTAGTCAATTTACTTCATTGTTTCTACTTTCACTTCTATCATCTGTAAATGAAAAACTAACATTAATAATTAACTTGCATGGATATTATGGTGATTAAATGAAACATATGTGAAACATATGTAAAACCATCCAATTAAACTATGTATGGCACATTACCAAAGATAATTATTACTGTATTATCATATATTTCCATTGCTGAAAATAGTTTATTTTGTTTGGTTTTAAACCTGATAACCAGCTGTCCCTAACTTCAGTAAGTCTCTGTCGTGGAAGAGATTACTGGGAGCCATTTGAGTTATTTCTATCAGGTGGCAAAAGATGAATGAACAGTGTCAAAACACAGAATTTGTGGTATTACATTGTTCAGGAACAAACACATCTCTTAATTGGAACTTGACAGCTTTGGCACTGAGTGGAACAAATCATTACTCACATTCACACTAGGTTCCATTTCCTAAAGCTTGATTAAGTCATTTAAATGCCACGACAATCTTCTCCACAGGTGTGGAAAACCAGATTCTTGCCTGTGGCAGACTTAATTAAGATAACAGCTGGATAGTTACATTTAAAAAGGAGAAATCCAAGACATGATAATGCCCCAAATGAAGAGAGAAATAGGGGAGTGGCCTGGTTTTTCCTTATCTTATTCCAACCCTGTTGAATGGAGAGTACATAAAAAGATTCTTGCTAAATCTGTAACCAAATTATGTTTAAAAGAAGTTAATCATAATTGCTAAATGATATACACATTCAGGTTATATTTAAATCAATTTAAACTTGGAGTGTATAGTTTTACTGATAGCTTCTCAATATCAAGAATCTATTTTTTTCTATTGGTTTTATTTTTCTCCAGTAAATGGTACTTTTCTATCATACTCCCATTGCTTGACATAGCCATTTCAGAGCAAAGTTTCTTGGCCTTTCCGGCAAGAGGGAAGGAGGAACAGCCTAGTTTTATGAATTGTGTTGTGACAGTGAAATCACCACTAGCTTATAATATTTTTTGTAGTTCATTCACAATAACATCCTTCTCCTCAGGAGGATATCTGCCTTGACATTTTCTTGAACAGCAGGATATCATAGAGACTTTTTTAACCTTTAAAATACAAGAAATCTGATCTCTAAGAAACAATTTTACTTTCTTGATTTTACTATAGAGTTAGCTTTAGGGATAGACCATTCTTGATTCCTGATCTCCATTTAAATCTAACCTTATTAGAACTCCTTCTTTCTATAACATGGAATACTCTGAGTCCTTCCAGAGTTATCTTCCTTAGACAAAATCCCAGACAAGTAAAAGCATTTTTTTTTCAAAATTTTCCAAAACTTGTATTTTTTGCTGACTACTTTCTCCCGGTGAGTCTGGGTTAGGTTCTGGAACACCTAACAAATGTCCTATTTTTTTTTTTTTCCTGGGAAATTGTTAACAGAGCTGAATGGAAAATTCAAATACGTCCTGCTTCAGAATGGAGCTTTCACTAGATGTGTAAGTAGCATGTCTTTCTCTATGAAATGATTGATATAATGTCCATCATATTATGTTTTTATAATTACAATTTTTACTAATAAATTATGTTTTATCATTATTTGTCATTATGCCTCCAGGACATAATATACTGGGCAACTGTATTATGAATACTTAGTGAATTTCTTCAGTAAAACATTGACAAATTGCTTTCTCTCTAGTAGGCAAGATTGTTGTGAAGGTTTGTTACCATAGATAGTTAACTAGTTATTCACAAGAAAGAGGGCAAAAGGAATTAGACATGGAGCTTATAAACTTGGGAGCAGGAGCCTTGTTGCTTCACCAAGAAGCTACAGCGTCACACCCCAGGGATTCATAGCATTGCTCAGCCAAACTGATTAACTCTCCTTCCTTCCCTACTCTGGTAACAGATTGCTGCAGGGCTCGGGGTGTGGTGCTGGACGGCAGAGGCCTGTCTGTCTAGCTAAGGGGTGGACCTATCAAAAAAGCCTGTGAAGGCTTGAGAAGTTGATTGGTTCTTTTGAAGCATCTGGTCCATCCCAAACACAAACTAAGGTTATCCTGGGGCAAGGGGGTCGGGAAGTTCTGTCTCTCTCTCTCTGTGTCCCTCTGTCTCATTTCTCTTCCAGTGACTTACACACCATTTGTTCACACATTCTCTCTTGCCTCAGGCACACAGCCTTGTCGGTCTAGCGGCCTTATGGGACAGTGGCAGACTCACGGGCTGCACAGGACTAAGCTTTAATATAAAACAGAAACGTTGGACACTGGCTTGTACTTTGACCTTGCTGAAGACACAATTGGCCTTTTTCCATGACAGGATGAAGAGAAATGGGAATCTGGAAACCCAAGGACAGATTTCCACTTAATACACCTTGCCACAATACAATCTCCTGTGAGTCTTGGGTCCTCGGAATGTGTTCTTCATGATCCCGTGGAAGAGCCTGATTACCACTGGCAACAGATCGATGAAGATAACTCATAAACCAGGCACTGGCCTGGTACACAGGGCACAAAGTATCACATTTATTTGGTGTTGATGCTAATATTAGGAGGATATTCATATATGCATTTATTTCATTAATTCTTTTATTCTTGATTAGAGCACCCTTCACACTGTTTATATACAGGTACACTCTAAGAGTACAAGGGCACAAGGGGGGTTAAGTTAATCGATGCCAGATATGTAAGGTGGATATGCAGTCTTTCCAAATTTGATTTTTCCGAGAAACGCCCAGTGCTATAACAATTATTGTTTCCACACTTTTCATCTCTCTCTTCCATCCAGAATCCTACTTGTGATGCAAGTCAAGTAAACTTCTGCAAACAACCAAGTTAAATTCAATTCCAATTATCATGTTCATACAGAAAAGGTGAATTATACTAGTGATTAGATAAAAATCACTTCCAAATCTAATGATTTTAAATACTGTATCTCCAAAAAAATTAAAATAGAAAATATATTTTAAAAGATTTTATTTATTTATTTTTAGAGAGAGGGGAAGGGAAGGAGAAAGAGAGGGAGAGAAATATCAATGTGTGGTTTCTTATGTGCCTGCTACTGGGGACCTGGCCCGCAACCAAGGCATGTGCCCTGACTGGGAACTGAACTGGCGACCTTTTGGTTTGCAGGCCTGCTCACAATCCACTGAGCTACATCAGCTAAGGCTATAATAGAAAATGTTTTTATCTGTTATTTGCTTTCATTAATCAGAATATTGGATTGTATGAAAAAATGACTTTTTGGGGGAGAACGCTAACATATAGTCATCTTGTTTACATTAAGATTTCCTAGTTTTAAGTTCTGTATACAAAATCTAAAGGTAAGCCATGCTGAATACTCTCAAATTCTAAAAAAACATAACATTTCTGCACATAAATGTGTTAATATTAAAAAATTCTTTCCATAGCTTTGAGAAGAATTTTAAATATATCTCAATATAAATTTATATAAGTATAAAAGTATAAAATTAAATATCAGTTTGTAACTCTTCATATATCCACATTCACATCTATATTGTAAGTGTCCACCCATATTTATCTATCTGTTATGAACTCAGTTCCCCCAATATTTTTATGTTGAAGTCTTAATCGCCAGTACCTCAGAATATGACAGTATAAGGAAATACCTTTAAAGTGGTACTTAAGTTAAGATGATGCAATAATTAACATGTCTGGTATCCTAATAAGAGGAGGAAATTTGGACACATATGTTCATAGAGGGAATTCTACCTGCAGGTTTTCTTCAGACTCAAGTTTTGTGATTCTTTGTATCTTTTCTTGGTCTCCAGCTCACTGATTTACCTTGCAGATTGTGGACTTGCTGGTCTCCACAACTGGAGAGCCAATTTCTTAAAATAAACATCTCTCTGTCTCTGTCTTTGTCCCTCTCTGTTTCTCTCTCTGTCTCGCTCTCTCCACACAAACACACGACCTACTAGTTCTATTTCTACGGAAAACACTGTTTAAGGTAGTATCTATATAGATAGAATAAGAAAAAGAGAGTTTTGTTAAAGAAAAGTGATGAATTAAAAACTTTCAAATACGAGGTCTGTCAGGAAAAAGCCCAACCATTGTTAATATAACAAGAATGGTTTGCATCACATGGATGTAGCCTGGCAGCCAAGGGGGGTGGACTGTAATGAGCATGCATGAGCAATGCACTGAGGACTTCACTGTACGAGTCAGTGGGGGCAGTAGACATCATTGAGTGCACTGTGTGACCCTCACATTCAAAATGACTGAGCAAGTAGAGCAATAATCTACAGCAAATTTTTCATTAAGCTTGAACATTTCTCTGTGTAAACTCTAGATGATTCAGAAGGCCACAGCTATGGACAACTGGTGATTGGCAGCTTCATCACAACTACACATCTACCCACCCATCATATCTAGTGCGGAGTTTTTTGTTGAAACATCAAATCATCCAGGTGACTCAACTACCTTACAGCCCAGATTAGGTGCCCTGTAACTTCTGGCTTTTCTCAAAACTAAAATCACCTTTGAAAGGGAAGATATTTCAGACTATTGATAAGATTCAGGAAAGTACAACAGGGCAGCTGATGGTGACTGGAAGAACTGTGAGGTCCCACAGTGCCTAATTTGAAGGGGACTGAGGTATCATTGTCCTATGTACAATGTTTCTTGTACCTTGTTCAATAAATGTCTCTATTTTTCATAGTGCATGGCTTTATACTTTCTGGACAGACTTCACATATGTCAATTTATGTATGAAGGTATATTACAACAAAATTCTATAATATGAGTAAAATGGGAATATTATCTTCATAAAGAAAAATAAAATAAACAAACTGCCTGCAATTTAAAAATAGCTTCTATATCGTTCTTAATTTCAATGTCTCTGGTTATATTTTGCTCGTTTATTTGTTTTGTTGATTAGGTTCCAATTAAAGGTGAGATCATATGGTATTTTTCCCTCACTGCCTGGCTTATTTCACTTAGCATAATGCTCTGCAGTTCCATCCATGGTGTTGCAAAAGGTAGGAGCTCCTTCTTTCTTTCTGGTGAGTGGTGTTCTATTGTGTAAATGTACCATGTTTTTTTGATCCATTCATTTACTGATGGGCACTTAGGTTGCTTCCAGAACTTGGCTATTGTGAATTGTGCTGCTGTGAACATTGGGGTGCATAGGTTCTTTTAGATTGGTATTTCAGGGTTCTTAGGATATAATTCCAGCAGTGGAATTGCCAGGTCAAAAGTCAATTCCATTTTTAGTTTTCTGAGGAAATTCCATACTGTTTTCCATAGTGGCTGCACAGGTCTGCATTCCCACCAACAGTGCACTAGGGTTCCCTTTTGTCCACATCCTCTCCAACACTTGTTGTTTATTGATTTATTTATGATGGCCTCTGAGTGATGGGGGCTAAATGCAGACAACTGTAATTGAACAACAATAAAATAATTTTAAAAATAGCTTCTATAGGTAGAAAGGTGTGGAGACAAAAAATAATGATAGATATTCAAATGTTATGATAATTTATACTGGTAAATAAAACAGTAATATAGTTAATTTTTAAAGACTCCAATATCACAAAACTTGAACAATTGCACATTTGGACTGCTTAACCTCATATAGAAAGCAAATTAGAATGTGTAAAAGGGTACATATATGCCCATCCAAAAAAAATAATTAGAAAATAGAAAAACTAAAATGTTGGCAGGCTTTGTTTAGTAGTTAATACATAATGGTTTAAAAGTAATGTCAACGTAAGATGAAAGCATATCCTTAAATTATAGCAGCTGGGATTCCTGTCAGCAATTTACATTTATAAATAAATCATTAATGCTCCATTTAATTATGTTTATTAATCCAATGTGTTCCTTCATTTTTAAGCCTGTTCTAATGGAAAATTATTACTTGAGACCAAAGGTAAATATTTAGCAAAATGGGGAAAATGCTAGAAAAAAGGAGGGCATTTGAATTGTCTTCAATAATACAGTTTAATTATCCTGAGCATGTTTTCAAGAGTATAGGGAAATTCTGTAGTGCCATATAAGTAGTCAAAGACAGACTTTGGGAGGAAAAGACTAGGGAACTGTATTTTTTCTCAAAGAGTTAACCAATACAAGTCATAAGTTAAAATACAAAGAAGTATAGTATTTTGCTAGATCATATAGAGGTAACACATAGGAAGCGCAGGCAGAGGAAAGATGTCGAAAACACTTCCCTGGGAAGAAGAGCCTTGAACTTAAGGAAAGAACAAGCAAATAAGTAAAAGTTAACCAAACAGAAGAAATTGATTTAAAAGGTCTTGGAGACAAATATAGGTTTTTGAACTAATATACTTATGTTGAATAGCTGAGGCCTAAATTAGAGACATACCAGGGTGGCATTATTGAATACATGGCTAATGCCAGCTCACTTAAGAAATTATTTTTCTAATATTTTTGAGAAGATTTTCAATACTTTTATGCCATTATATGATAGAAATGTTAAAAAAAATTCTCCAGACCTAATTTGGAAGACATATTAGTAGGATTAAAACTGCAATAATAACACTGCTTTCAAGCAATTACTCTTAAGTAGGTCAAATACATTGGCCCAACAGGCATTCTGATTACATTCTAAACGAAGAGGTACTTTCACAGAACACAGAATGTGTTTGAAAAGAGCACATGATGTGCATACTTTTACTCCAAAGTCCTAATTTACCCCCTTTCATTTTCAGGAGTTTGTTATTATTGGCATAATATTGCAAAAATTATTAATGATCATAACTATAAACATTTAAATCTATTTTTAAGAATTTCCATTTATTTTACCAATGTATTGTTCAGTTCTGTGATGCAAAAAACCTTAAAGTTAGTACTGGAAGTTTGAGTGTAACCTTTTTGCAGGTGGAGTCCAATCAGAGTAGATGATTAAAATCGGCAATTAGAGATACATAATTAGAAAGTATGTGGCAACATAATCATATCCATGAACTTCTCTTTGTGTTTTATAATATTGATAGTTATTTAATGTACCATTATCTAAAAATCTATATAAAATGATTCTCTAATGATATCTCGATATGAAGGTCTCAAAATTATCAGGTAGAATTTTCAATAGAAGCATTTTATTTCATTTTTAAAATTACTTTATTTTGGTCCTTTTAATTTTTTTAAATATTATTTAATCTTTAAATCTTATTCAAAGCAGAAAATTATTTATTTTAATATAATTTTAATAAGTGGCTATAAATATTTTTAGAAACATAATTTAATTTTAGTTACTTATACTAGTGAGGCTGAGAATTCAGTAAATACTATTTTTAGTAATAAAAAAGTTTAGTAATATAGATTTATAGGACTTTTCAGTACTTAGTTTTACAGATCTATGATTCAGATAACATAGCCTAACATTTCCCATGCCCTTAAAAAATGTTAGAGTGTCCTAATAAAACTAGATACTGGATTTTATATTACTAAAGACACTTGATAAATGTTATTTCTCATGTCCAGACTAGCCATGTTAAAAAAAGCAGTTAAAATATGTATAGGTGTTTTTTTTTCAGCCAAAGCTAAAGTGTAATTGGTAGATATGTGAATAAAGATAAGATTATTTGGAATAAAGAGACCCATGCTATTTTATTTTGTTTTCACAAAGACTGTCCAGTTCTGAGAAATTTAATGGCATCTTCACATTGTTTCTTGGACCAGCTATGCTTTGCTCTTCTTTTTGAAATAATCTTATGTAAGATAATTTTAAACAAATTGGAAAATTCATCAAAATTAACTATCTCCTGTCAGCCTTCTCAAAGAATAGTATTGAACATATAGGTACATTCTATTCGTTCACATAATCATATACATGTCCTTTGTGTATACATAGGTGTGTGCATGCACACACACACACTATGCTACAAAACCCTAGAAACTATACAGATAGATATATAGATAATGGAGAAAATAAAATTAAAGCCCAAAATAAATTTGGATTTATCTGCATTCATATATTAATTGATAAACAAAAATCCTATACCTTTACAAATGCTGACAAAACATTACAACTTGTTTCATCACTACTTGAACCCATATATACATATATACACACACACACATATATATGGATGTGTGTATACACACACACATATAATAACTTAGCATGCCTTATGTTTTAAAGATCTATAATTAAAGGGACATGTTTTAAGTTTCCTACATAAATGTACTAGAAATACTAGTTTTTCTTGTACACAGAATGTATGTTATTAAGAATTATATTTTTAAAATTGAGATATATTCATGGATCTTAATTCCTTATGATGTAGGATAACACTAGTCACTTTCTCTGCACTTGAGATAGACTAACAATTAATTGGCAATGACTTAAAACAAGCACTGGTCTCCAACACCAAATATAGAAAACAATTTATGTTCCCATAATTGTTTTAGTGGTACATATAAATGTGAGTCCTTTCCATTCCTACCTTACGTACTGGGCCATAAACAATAACAATTCTACGTACCCTGATGATAACCCGAACCATGCACAAATGTATAGTTTCATTAATCAATGAGGAAGGTGTGTGGATGTCAAGTAAGTGTTGACTTACAATATACACAAGGATATACTTGGAACTCTTTTAAAAAAACTTGGAACTCTTTTTAAAAAACAGGTGTTTTTGCTTGATGCATTCTTGGAGATTTTTCTGGAACCCCTTATTAATATCCTATTACAAAATGCACAATAGCTTTTCCTCTATGAGGTCACTGACCTTGTCTTGCAATACTGAAATGGAGAATACGCAGAGTCAGCACATCATTGTTAAGCTTTGAACATCCATTAAACATTGAATACATTCCCAATATTTCAGATTGTTTAAATAATGTTAGAGTCAGCTTCTTCAGTCTGCTTCCCCTATCCACTGTGTTTTCAAACTCAATGAACTATTTTTGTCCCATAATAAATTACCTTGAAAAGATTTGAAAACAAGTTAAGTTAGCTCTTTTGATTAAATCATTGATGAGATTTAAGTCAAGGGTTCAATTGCATAGTAGACAATTTAACTTAAGTTATGTTTCTCCTTATTGTAAAATGTTTTCCTGAAAATCCATTTTATTCATCATAAGAGTACTGATAATAAAATAATGGGCTTGGTATATATCATTTCAAACTAGTTAATAAATTCAAAACACTTATTCTAATCACTCGAGATGAATAATATAATATTTGGATACACATTTGAACAAAAATATTGTACAGCAAAGAAATCAGGGAAATGGATGCTCCATTTCCCCAGAGATCACCTAACAGGAATTAAAGATGATGTTATACACAGCCCGAGATTGCAAGTAGTGTATATAAAATCTGTCCCTAATTGAAGTTATAAGAAAGGGGAGAATTATATGTCTAGCTTATGTCTGTCTGTCTTTCTGTCTCTATCTATCTGTCTATCTATCCATCATCATCATTCTATCTATCTATTCAGCCATTTACTAGAAAAACAGGACTATGAAAGAATCTTTCCACTAAACCATACCTGGGGACTCATTAAGGATAATGTTTTTTCTTATGAGTTTAAAAAGTTTTGGTGTATGTTGTATGTTTATAGTGAAATAAAATTTATTTATTTTTAATTATGCACATGAAATTACAAATAACGTGAAAGATATTTTTTATTTAAAGAAGGTGATGTTAATGAATTTCCACTGGCATAACTGTGCTAACTTCTTATCATAACTAATAACTCTTAGTATATAATCGCTCACATACAGGTGTTTAATTCATCATAATATAATCACATACTACCTAATTATATACAAACTGATTCCATTTTTGTATTGTTTTTGTTATTTTCCTACTACTGTTTTATTGCTATTTGTTTGTTTCCTTAAGACCCCTGATATATTTATTTCAGGGACAAGCACAACATTTCATTTACAATAAAGCTTCAGTATTTCTGTCCACATGAAAATATCCATAGCTAGTGGAGAATTCTGGTTACCTCGAAACTCTAGCGGCTTTTATATAAAATATAAGCCTGTACGCCATAAAGGGTTGAGCCGAGGGATGTTTTCAGAAGTAATCTCCACTCGCATTCTCTCCAACAGAAATCCAAGCAGCCTGTCCCTTTATAAAATTCTGATTGAAGTCATATCAATCTTAGAAGGCTTAATATGTTAAAATATGCTAAGAGTTTTGAAACTTTTGATCAAAGTAGCTATCAAAATGCAAAATATTACTGTCATTGTTTTCAAAAGGTAAATAGAAATCGTTCTTGGGCTTTGTACATTGCCCTCAGGTCACTGTGATCTGATTTGCTCCTTGAAGCTCGTTTCCATTGATTAATTGCTTTTATCTCTATTGCCAAGTTAATCTTGTGTGGCATCCAAGCTTTTATTTTATCTTCTTTACACAGTCTCCTTCCGGCTCTACAAATGTGAGTAAACTAGAAAGGAGCCAGACACCAGCAGTCATCCTTTCATTCTCAACGAGTTGTTTTTCAGAAAACATTCTGTAAGTCACTAAGTTCTCTTTAGACACAGACTTCCCTTGCTTCAAGAACTGAATAACTTTGATACAAGAGAAGATTTTGCTGTCTCCCTAAGAGCTAATGTGTCAGGTGTAGACTCAGCCAGGGCATTTATGTGAAAGGGTAAGGTCCTCATAAAGTGAAGGAGTGGGGAGAGGAGGAAGAGTTAAAAAATTGCACCTGCTGTCCATACATGTGTTATTTGTTACGTAATTACACATTTGGTGAGGAGGCTTGTTTTCACTGTAACATTAGCTCATAGCCATTCTAATCTCTGATATTATTTAACTAATGATCATTTATCAGAAATATGTAACATATTAGAAGTGAAGTAGTTCATCACAAGATGACCTTCGACTGGCAAAATCCAGTATTGTGTAGACGTGATAGCCGACTGTGAGCAACACAGAGAATAGAGCCTCTGCCTTGGATACCAGCACCAAGCTGGAAAAAAATCAGTGAGCATGACGTCTTGGGTCTACGCTGTTACTATATGTATGACATGTGTTATTGTTTTATTAATGGCCATCTCTCTATTATGTTTGAGGTCCTACAGTTTGTAGGAACCCCAAATAGGCTTTATTGTCTCATATACTGAACAGTATGTCCTAAATAGCCAGCATAATCTCCTTGCTAGCTTTGATCCACCATTTCTTATGACACATCTCCTGCCTCTAATTTCTGATCCTGGGAGGAAAAATGACTTCTATATACCCAGTTCTTTCTATAGTGCATACCAAAGACAGGCGAACAAAGAACAATTACCACAAGCTAAAGAATGAAAATTGCAGATTAGACATTTAGAATTACTAAAGGCTATTCCAATGGATATATTACTCTATCTACTCAAAAATTATAGTTTTAAAATAATTAGTGAATCGATTGCACAGTGCACAGAGGTGTCAGAGTGAATGGTTTTCATGTCTTCTGACTCTAGAGGGTGAGAGAAATACCATATTTCAAAGTGTCTATAGGAACCACAATATGGTTTAAGAAGTTACCTGTAATAGTTATATTACATTTATTGTATTATATTTACATTATGTTTTTATTTTCCAGAAGGTCTTCCTCCAATAAAAATATTTAGATAGAATTATGATCTACAGAACTCCATGGGGCTGGTACATTTTAAATTTGTTCTTAAAACAAATATTTTACTAATCATATATTGATTATAAAAATATGCTAAATAATTTTGGTCTCTCATTCATCAATTTATTCATGAAAGGTGAAGAACTACCTAACTAGGAAACAAGGCAGAAAGGATGAGTAACATTATTTTCTATCTATCTAAAATATTCTCTAATACCTATATACCGACCCATCCTACTTATGTATATTCTCATTTGTCCAATAACAAAAGAAAACACTGGCTCATATTTAGCTTAGTGTTTATACTTTTTTTGATGTTTTGGTGGCAGAACAAATATTTGGCTGTTTGTTTTGTTTTGTTGTTTATTTATGCTGACTTAGGATGTCATTTCCTGTTATTAAAATTATTAGAACTAAAAGCGACCTTGGCTTCATGTGATTTTTCTCAGCTAATCCCCTTTGTTCTCTATGTTTCAAGGCGTCTAGATAAACAAGTACAGAGAGAGCTTCTCTCAGCCCTAAAGAGTAGATCTAAAACTACAGTCATGTCCACAAGCCTGTTAGCATCACACGTAGAGTGAACAATTGTGTTAGTACCTGTGGGTTTTCATCATTGCCGTTTGAGTGGATCGCACTTACAGCAGAGAACCAAGAGCGTTGTTGGGGTGCCTGTCAGACCCATCTCGGATGCTGATTAATTGCTGCACCAAAGCTGTCCCTGGAGTGAGATTTACTATTTGGACAGATTTAACTCCATGTCTTCAAAAATATGCTTGTTACCAGGTTTCCCCAAGTTGCTGATAAACTTCTGCTTCATATATGCCAACCTACCTGCATAGTATATTTTTATGTCTTTTTTAAATCATGCATTGTATAAACTGTGAAACCTTTAAAATGTATTCTATGTTCTTAAATGCATGTCTTAATGATGTTCTTATAACCTGTAGAAAATATCAACATGTTTTCAAATGTCTATTTCATGGCTGATTAAAACACATACCCTTAAATGTTACTATTTTGCATTTAAAATACTAAGATTCCTTTGTCTTGTCATCCAAGCTTACTAAAAACATTAGGGATTTTTTCTTAGCCACATCATGCAATAATTGAATGTACCTCAAATTTTTAAAAAGGGCATTGAGTGGGTTAAAGGCTTGATTTAGGTTGCAGATAATAAAAAATGATGATTTTTAAGGCAAGGTAGCATTTGACAGCAGAGTTAAACTATTGAGATAGTCAGCCTGACTAATAACAAAACTTATTGATCAGTCATTGATTGGTTGGTTGGTGTGTGGTTTTGTGCACATGTACACATTTTTCCATAAGGACCTTTTTTTTTTTTTTTTTAAAATCCTGTGGCCTTTTTTCTTACTTACATTTACCCTAACTCTGTAATTTTTCTGCATTCAAGAAAACAATCCCAAAGTGGTGGTTTGAATCCTTTGATACCTTTGGCTAATTCTACTGCCTTGAGGCAGCCTATTCGAGTTGGATTAAACGCCAGTAATCACTGCTTTATTACATTGCTGAGCTGAAAGCTGAAGCTATCCTCTTTGAAGATGGAGGGCAGCCTTTAACTGTCAGTGTAGTGACAAGGTGTTTTGACATCTTTGTTTTCATCTCTTGGTATAATACAACCTAAAAGGCTTCGATTTTACCCTCCACAAAGTGTTTACCTTTGCTTCCTTAGTGTTTTGTTACAGTCGGCTCTTGTGGAGTGGACTGCCCTGTCGACCCGGAACCTGCGCTGCTTTCTATGATCACCGGCTCTAGAAGCCATGTGATCTTCTGTACAGTGTACCCTGATGTTCCGTGTCGTTCGAAGTGATCATTGACATTCACACTTTCTATACATTTAATTGTCTTTACAGTATCAACCCTTTTTCATGCTGTAAACTTAGTTAAATGATCTTATTGGAGTTAGAATAATTCTAGCATTCTAAAAATAATGAGATACAAAATGTAACATTACTTCAGATGCTAGAGTTGCTACTATAATTATGCTTTTTCTAAATAAATACATATAGAAAAGTCTTGGCAGTAAATAATTTTCATCCATTACGTGTTGTCTGGGTGACATGTGGATAATTGGGGTAAATACCTTTTGGGCTGCATGGTAGTGTTTTGGTCAAGTATGGGCTGCATATACATACTGCCTTAACAGTTTTAGTCTTACTTCTCTTTGAAGACAACTTAAGAGCTTCCTGCTCCGTCTGTTGAGGAAGAGCACCCTGCCTTTCTTGGGGGTTCACTTTACCATCTGTGCTCGCACTTCTATTCCATCTCCTCTCTTAGGCTGTCTTTTTCTTGCATCTTTTATTTTTCTTTTTTTTTCTATTAGCAAGTTTTCCTCAAAGTAAATGTGCTTCAAATCTCTTCTATTTTAAAATAAATTAAATATTATGTCACTGCATTTCACTACCCAATCCCTTACATTAAAATTCTTTATTTGCTGTTCCACGTTCTTACTAGCAAACCTCCTTTCAATCTGCTGTGATTACATGTATCCCTATCGTCACTTATTTCGACAAACATGCATTGTTCTGAAATACCTCTCTAATGCCGTCCCCTACCCATTTACATAAAACAGAAATATGAGTTATATCAGTTTTCTCCCTTTCCCCAAGAGTTTATATCCAGTTGAAGTCATTTGCTTGTATTTGTGTGATATTGGTTCCAGGACCCCCTGCAGATGCTCAAAACCCTCATATAAAATGGTATAATTTGCATATAACCTATGCACATCCTCCTTGGTACTTTGAATAATCTCTACATTATTTATAAGACCTAATACAATGTAAATGCTGAGTATGTAGTTATCATATTACAGTTTTTTTGAAATAAAATGACAAGAAAAACAAGTCTGTACATTTTCAGTACAGACCCAAGTACTGCAAACCTAACTGCACAGTACACATCAACAGTATAACATTTAAAACGTAGATTTTCTATACTCTGCTGGTTGAATCTGCAGTTGCAGAATCTGCCGATACTTAGGATAGACTATTTTTCCACCAAGGTTTCTTGAGCATACTTTAAGTCTCTCTCTTTTTATATGGAAATTTCCATCATTACTTTAAATGTTTATTATTTTTACCTGCCTATGTAAAGATTTCTCTCTATTGTTTTCCTTTTCCCAACTTGTTCCATTTCAGACTTCAGTCAGAGAGATCTTGCCAAAATGTGTATTTTACTGTGTTATTTCTGCTTTAAACACTCTAGTGCCTCTTTTGTTATTAAATTGTTACATCAATGTTTTGACATCTCTTGCTTGATAAAGCCCTTTGCTACCCATTTTTTAAATTTTATTTATTTATCTACTTTCTTATTTATTTATTTATTTATATTGTTGTTCATGTACAGTTGTCTCCATTTTCCCACCACCACTTCCGCCTCACCCTCAGCTCCCATCATCAATTCTTCCCCCTTTTGTCTTTGTCCATAGGTTCTTTATACATGTTCCTTGATGACTCTTTCCCTTCTTTCCCCTATTATACCCTCCTCCTTCCCCTCTGGTTATTGTCAGTTCTTTATTTCAATGTCTCTGGTTATATTTTGCTTGCTTGTTTGTTTTGTTTATTAGATTCCACTTACAGGTAAAATCTTATGGTATTTGTCTTTCACCACCCAGCTTATTTCACTTAGCATAATGCTCTCCAGTTCCATTCATGCTATCACAACATACAGGAGGGACATACAGAGGGCCCAGAGACAAAAGGATGCTCAGCATTACTACCCATCAGACAAATGCATATTAAAACCACAATGAGATACCACTTCACACTGGTCAGAATGGCCATCATAAACAAATCAACAAACAATAAGTGCTGGTGAGGTTGTGGAGAAAAGGGAACCCTAGTACACTGTTGGTGGGAATGCAGACTGGTGCAGCCACTGTGGAAAACAGTATGGAATTTCTTCAAAAAACTAAAGAATGGAACTGCCTTTTGACCCAGGAATTCCACTGCTGGTATTATATCCTAAGAACCCTGAAACGCCAATCCAAAAGAACCTATGCACCCCAATGTTCATAGCAACACAATTTACAATAGCCAAGTGCTGGAAGCAACCTAAGTGCCCATCAGTAAATGAATGGATCAAAAACCTGTGGTAACATTTACATAATGGATTACTACTTAGCAGAAGGAATAAAATTTATTGATTGATTTTAGAGACAGAGATGCAGTGTGAGGGGGCGGGGAAGGAGAGAGAGACAGAGAGAGATTTATTTTGCCACTTATTTATGCATTTATTGGTTGATTCTTGTATGTGCCCTGGCCAGGGATCAAGCCTGTGATTTTGGCATATCAGTATGATGCTCTAACTAAGCTACTCGGTCAGGACCCTTTCTACCCATTTCGATACCACAGACTATCATTGGAGCTAGAGTAGAACACTGAACTTAATAAAGGCCATGTCCTTATAATTTACATTCCAGAGCAATAAAATCAATATTAAACAAATAAAAGTGAAATCATGGTGAAAGATGGTGCATTTGGAAGTATTTTGCACAGAAAAACCAGAGTTTTTCTGTCAAACAGAAACATACTTGAAGTTGGCAAAAGCCCTGTTACTGCTGGGGGAAAATAATGTGGTACGAGTGTTTAGTGTGAGTCCAAAAGTAATAAGAAATCATATCGTATAAGTAAACTCTTCCAGGATGTTGTAGTTTTTTACCCAAATTTGTTTGGTTGATTTTGCTTTTATTCTTACAGATTTTACAACATTGGAGGGTTTTGACAGAAGAGTAACATCTGATTTGTTTTTACTGCAATCAGCTTGGCTGCTGTATTACTAAGAGTATGGAGAATATTGACTAAGATAGCAACATAGGGGGCTCTGAGCATCCCTGCTTCTACAGAGGAGCCAAATACACAGTTACACATGAAGTGATTTCTTCTGAAAGAGATTCAGAAACTAGCTGACCTACTCCTGTGCTTTGGGCAAATGAGAAAATACCCACACTCTTGCTATGCTCCCCACCTCCAACACAGTACCATAACACGGGGAAGGAACCCCCAACTCCCAGGTTCTCCATGGGGAGTGAAGGGTTGGACCCCACATGTAGCACACTAACTTATAAGACAGTCCCTCAAGGGATAAGCCCCCAAAACACTTACCTCTAAATGTCAACGACACTCTTGTCCTCAGAGGCACAAAACTATGGTTAACAGAGAAGCAGTTCTGAGCTGGTGTACAAGCTCTGGCCATGGCTCTGCCCCCAGGGCTCAGAACAGATGGAACAGCCACAAATACCCTCTTCTAATCTTTCCCTGAAATGGGTTTATTTGCTTATTTTGAAAGCTGCTACCTGAGGTGCAGGCTTCTAAATTAGCATGCATCTAGAGTTGGGTGGTAAAGTTGTTAGAAATTTTTTAACTGAGTAGTGACATGACTTGTGTGGGCAATATGATCTGGAGGAGAGGTGAGGTGGAGACACTAACAGTGGTTAATTCAGCACACGGAAGACAATGGTAGATTTGACCTGACTGATGTAAGTTGATCATTTAAGATTTCCCAGACATTACTTTAAAAAGTTTTTGAATTGGCCAATAAATTATATATGTTGTGTGAATGAGAGACACAAGAATATTAAACAAAAGAAACTCAGAAGGTAAAACCATTAAAAAAAAGAGAACATCTGTGTAGGGAATTTCAGAATTCAAGACAGAATAGACTCTTATGGAGAATAATCTGCTATGACTAAAATTTTTGAGAAGTTGGATAAAATGTTTGAGGATCAGCTATCAGATTTGAGTGTGTGAGGAGCATTGGCGACATTGTTATACAGATCAGTTGAAGAATGAGGGGACATTTCTTGTGCTTACCTCCAAATCCCCTTCTTTTTTGGGACAGGGTATATATATTAAGAAGTCATTTTGACAAAAATGTATTAAAATGTTAGTTTCTGAAAGAGATTCAGAAACTGGCTGACCTACTATATTAGTTTCCATAAAGTAAAAATTTTAACTGTTTTTAAACAGAAATCTTGTAAAATCTGTTCTTTGAAGTTTGATTATGCTTTACTTATATTTCTATTGGTATTCCTTCTTATAAGAAGGTTTGATAATTTTAACAGAGCTAGATGGGAGATTGTTTTTCATAAATATTATTGGAAATGATTTTCATGGATGTTATTGAAAGTGTTTTTTATAATTTTCCCTCCATGTAGGTTTCATGACAGTAAATTTTTCTTTAATTTTCCAAGATTGAAAAAATAATTCAAATTTTCTTTAAGGTCCATGATCTAAATGAAATTAAATAACTCAAAGTTAAATATAGTTTTGGCTATTGGTTATTTTGCTTAATATTGTAAATGCTATTATACTAAACAAGTATATAAAAATTAAAATTATGATGCTATATAATTGATATTTTTTGGTTTGTAATAGTATAAATTATTTATGGTTGTTATTATTAGTTATAGCTATAAAACAAACCCCATCATTTACAGAAACTAAAATAAATTATATTATTTATCTATTTTTAATTATTTTATAATTGGTTTTATAATTAAATGCATTAAAGACATTTATTATTAATATTATTTCTTTTTGACAATATGTAAAATTTATAAGCAATTGGCGCATGGCATTTCAAAATGTACATCAGACCTTTTAGAAAGCTTACCTGAGTTAATCAGGGTTTCAGATGTTGCTAGTGAATACGAGCAGCAGGCCTTGTTATTATGCTGATTGAATATGATAGTATTCTACGGAGTCAGTGGATCATTGATCCTTCCACAAATACAAGAAATGACCTTGATGTGATAGAAAGCAGTTATTAAATTTTCAAAATTTAAACCTGAAGGAAAAACTAAATAGTTCATTTTTATAAATATCTAGGGGAAATATAAATCTAGTCATTTTTGTGTTTGTGTGCATGTGTATGTATGTGTAATATTTACATTTAACAAATCAGTATTTTATGACATGTGGTAGATTCTGACATTTTATCTTTTGGGCCCACATTTTCATTCTTAAAAATATATTTTTTCAACTCACTAAATTGATTTTTATTCCATTTAATGGGTTCCAATCTTCCACTCAAAGATACTAAAACAGAGTATAAATTATTTTTAGTAGATATTACTGAGAGATCAATCAGCTTTTAATGCCAAAGGAGAGAAGGAAATGTTTTGTTTCTTGGTACCAAGATACTGTTAAAAAGAGGTTGGGGTTTTTCATCATGGAAGAAGGTCATTTGGGAAGCTGTGAATAGACGGAGAATTTTGAATCTTGAAATTTCTCTGAACAACTTTTATAGGGTAACCGAACACAGGTTTGGCTTCCTGCTGAAATGGAAGCCAAACTCATGAGACAGGTGCTGGTGAGAAGGGAAGCCATTTATTCAAGTGCTGGCTACCTGAGAGGACAGCAGACTCCTGTCCTCAAAAATCATTTTAACAATGCAGTGCAGGCAAGGGTTTTTATCAGGAGGGAGAGGGAAAGCAGAACAAAGCAATCAGGAGGAGGGGTTGTGGTTGTGCAGGGAAAAGTGGGTAGAAGTGCAGTCAGGTCTCAGTGCAGTTTCAGGAAGGCCCTTGGCGTTAGCAGTCCCTGTGATCGGGCCGCCCCAGGCCCAGGTTCCAACAGCAGTGTCCTGTAATGCGCTCAAAGGCAGTAAGTGGTTTGTGCCAGGCACAGCTCACCAAGCCTTGTTCTCAGGCTTACATCCTGCTCTCTAATTCGGGGATGATGTGCTGGACATTTTCCCACAGGTCTTGATTGGATCTTTAAGATCAGCATTCTTGAGCTGGTCACCTGTTTTTTCCTCAGAATTCCTGGGGTTTTGAAGCCAGTTCACTTCTTAGAGTCACATGGGAACCAAAACTGCAGATCCCTGAATATTATACAAAAAGATGTCTAACATGTACTGTTAATTTTAAGAGAGGAAAAAAAGTCAGGTTGGAGTAACAAGCTGGGTTCAACCTCTACTAAGATCAGTGTAAGTAGAACTGTGTAGTCTTTCTCCATTACAAGAGGAGACAGCCCCACTGCGCCACTGAGAGACAGCCCTCCCGGGCTATATAAAATATTTTCAAAATTTCATCATCAGAACTGGATAGTGATTCTCTTCCAGGCTCTCCACCCTCTAACCAGCACATCTCATTGCCTGCAAGTGCAAAATTAATTTGATTCCAAGATAATCTTAAACATAAGATTCACAATTTATTCCAGAAAGACATAGCCTATACACTGAAAGGCCAAGCCCACACTAATTTATATTACTAGGATTTTGAAGAGTTTATATGGGAGTCAACTTCAAAAGGGTTAAGCCACGTAAGAGGAAACGTTAAGCTTAGTACAGCCAATTTCTTTAATATGGATGATGTCATCTAGAATTTTTTATTATTGTGTTGACTCATAAACCCAGGCCTGGAGTTACTATTCTGGTATTTTGGTTCATTGTAACCTGAATTAACTAGTGGCCTACTTTAATATCCTTCATTTTCATCAGTCAGGTTTCTGAACAGAATATAGGAATAATATTTATTTGTTCTTTGCTATCCTTTCCTTTTTCCTTCACTGTGAACAATAGCAGTGGACCTATCCCAAATCATAGACTGGACGCTTTGCCTGCTTGCACAGGACTGTGGGTTTCTTCATTATACCTGTGTTGGTACCCGCTGTAGTGGTGACATATTTTGAAATAAAACAGATGATTTCAATTTCTAAAAGGATTGGCATGCTGCAGAGAAAGGAATCTGAAGGCTCAGGGAGATGGAAACATTCAAATGGATCTGTTTTTCACAAGCTGCATGGGTATCTCCTAAGCATACCTCCTAGAAGGGTCAGAAAAATCTCCTATTCCTAAAGACTTAGGAAATGCATTAGGAGGTGAGCACCAGTATTCTTAGAGAAATCTCTCTCGACTATCCTGTTTTAGTTGAAGGTGACCAAATTCCATTGCCCCAAAATTGTGCCATTGCATTATTTTTAAAGATTTGTGTCATTTTCCAAAATTGTCTTTTTAATTTGTTTTTATTTTATTTCCTTCTTCCCACTAAAAAGACATTTGCATGACACCAAGAACCTTGGTGTTTGCTCATGTTACGTCATCCCTAGCTTTGTAACAGTGTGTGGCCGAATATTAGTGGTCTATAAACATGAATGGAGAGATGAAAGGATGGATGAATGATACATTAATAGAATGAGACCAGAGAATACAATATATATTTGATCTCCACGGACCTACCTTCGATAAATGGCTTTGAATTTTAAGGATATGAGTCTACTGAAGAATTTGAGTGGAGGTAACATGATCTATTTGGGTTTAAACATAGTACTTTGACAACTGAAAAAAATCTGTCCCAAAGGATGAGGGCAGTCTAAGATCATGATGTGTTAGATAGAATCGTAAACTAAGTTGAATGTGAGATTCCAATTTTAAAAAGAATTAATATTGAGAGGTAAAATATATTAAATCTAATAAAAATGCATATTGAAGTTAATGGATAGGGTGGGGAAAATTATATTAAGTATGTTCCTGATTTCTCTACTTATCTTACATTCAAGGCACTTGAGATTTTTCATTTTGCTGTGGTTTATATTTCCATAGTAATGGTTAAGTACTTATTCAGTATAATGGCATCTCTCCACTTAGCAGTCCTGAGAGTATGAATGCCTATGAAGAGCTGTGTTCAAAGATACGTAATTGTGTACATTATAACAGTTTATGCTTCTGTCATTTCTTTTATCCTCACTTAGGATATATTTATTGATTTTAGAGACAGAGGAAAGAAAAGAGAGGGAAAGACACTGATCAGTGGCCTGCCCTACCCTCCCCAACTAGAGACTTAACTTGCAACTTGAGAATGTGCCCTGGTCTGGAATCAAACTCGCAACCTTTTGCTGTACAGAATGGCACTCCAACCACTGAACCACCCAACTAGGGTTTCATTCTTATTTTTCAAATATATTTTTGATGGATTAGAAATATTTTCTTCTAAATACACAATTTTTATCTCAGCTACTTAAAATTCAAGTAATATCTACTTAACAGTAGATATTAATAATTACATTTAAAAAGAATTTTTTTAGTTTTTATATTATTTATTTATTTTTAGAAAAAGGGAGGTTTTAGATAAACATCAATGTGTGGTTGTGTCTCATGTGCCCCCAACTGGGGACCTGGTCTGCAACCCAGCCATGTGCCCTGACAGGGAATAGAATTGGAGCCCCTTTGGTTCACAGGCCAGCACTCAATCCACTGAGCCACACTAGCCAGGGCTAAAAGTAAAATTTTAAATGAATTGTTTTTTATAACAATTCTAAAATTTTATTATATAAACTACTATATTACTGACACAGTCATATTTGAAAGTTAAATACATTTAGGTTAAACTTCGATATTGCACTTAAATATCTGAACATTCTTTCAGGTTAAGAGAGTTTTGAATGGTTTATTACTCAATGATTTCACTTACAAGGAAAAACTTTAAACATTATTCCCTGTAGATATAAGTCAGAGTTCATGAGAAGCCCATCAGCCACTTTCTATCTTCAACCTCCTGCACTTGGGCCAGCAGAAACCCTAGCTGTAGACCCCTACTTATTGGTCCCTGGCTTCAAAGATCCTTTCTCAAAAGGTACTGCATTCACCTCAAGTGTTGGGAACCAGCCAAAGCCCAGGAGGGAGGTACAGGACGGGTAACACAAATTCATGTCTGGATCTCTTTAACTCTAAATTCACCTTTCTTCATTTTGGAGCTCTCACTAACACCACTGTCAGTCAGAGGTTTCATTCCCCTGCTATTGCCTGGAATTGTTCTGACAAAGCAATCACATTTTCCTGTGGGACCGGGCCTTCCTACCCACTCCATACTACAAAGCCTGCCTCTCATGGCTCCTGCTTCTTCATTATGTTCATACGTACAAACGCCCTGTGGCCTTGTGTGGCATGCTGTGTCATTCTCCCCTGGCTTGTGATTATATGTGATTAATAAACTGTTATGAATTTCATCTTCATGGTGGTAGGCATCATGTATTTGGCTATCGCCACAGCTCCAAGTAGGAATCCCTCACTGATAGAATAGCCAGTAAAGAAATTTCAGTGTGGCTACACAGAAGTCAGTAACCTTCAATTCTTGAAACTTATTAGTATTCCAACATGAAAGTACTGTTTCTACTCATAATTGTCTTCATGTACATTAACTTGACTATACTTGTCAAAGTGTTATTACAAATTGCCAAAGGGAAGAGGTGCTTTAAAAAGTCATTTCAAAGGTTTTTACTATTCATAGAGGCATTTATATACAAAAACAATGAATACAAACAACAACGAATGTGGTAGATTAAAGAAATAGCTGCTTACAGATAATAAGGATAGATGGTCTGTCAGGTAGGTGGGTAACTCTTATTTTCTAAAATGAATTCTTAATCTCTTTAAAATAATAAAAAAAAGTTGAGCATTTTAATACGAATGTTTTTCACTTGCTGGAGGAATATATAAATTTCATCAGACAAGCATACTTTAGTCTCATACCAGGTTTGAGATGAGAGATTTTTCTCCTATACACTAGATCACACGTAATAAAGTGCCTATTTTAAAATTAGCTATTATTTGTTCTGACTCTTCTGCTCATGTGACGTTTACTTGTCTCAAACCTGTATGCAGGTCCAGTTGCAGATATGGTTTGCAACTGGACCAGAGGCAAACCACAAGATATTTTAATTCTGGCGTTGCCACGTAGCAGCTTTGATTCAGCACCCAATTTTTCCTGCCATAGCTAATCTACATTTTTTTCTTTCAGCTGTTATCTGTACCAAAAAGCTTATTATATTCAGACTACTTCATCCAAATATTTACAAAGGAAAGAATGATGAGCAGTAAATTTGGGTAGAAATGAACTAAAAATCTTACACTATTTCAAAAGTAAAACATTTACAAAACTGCCTGATTCCACTAAGAAAATCTGCATACATTTAGTACTGTTTTGACATAAATAATTTTGAAATCTTGAGAATATCTGTGCCTTTTCAAATTGAGTAATATTAATGGAAAGTACTTGTGCAATTTTGAAAGATATATATCACACTATTCAAGAGTCTTATGCTTAAGATTTATTCAGTTGACATTTTTAGATTCATTAGTTAAATTTTTCATTTACTAAAGTATTACCTGAATTATATGGTGCATAAGATAAAATGCAAGAAAGTGACTGAAGAGAAAAAATCAGTAGAAAAAATACTAAAAATAGTATCCAAGGTGGTGTTCCTCATTGGAAGGCCCCTGGCCTTAGGGAGAAACAGTGTTCCCTTGTCCTGAAGAGTCTCCTGCATTTCAAGACATGTGATATCACAGTCCTTTGTCATTAAATTACAGCAGCAACTCTTAATCATTGGAGCTACCGGTAACTATGACAGTCAATTACAAAGGCTTCTTGTTGGTATAACTCCTGGTAAAGACAGTTTGTTTGAACTTTTATATAATCCATCCTGTCCCACACCACCTAGCAGAGTCCTTTTTAATACTGCTGAGTTCCCAAGGTATTTCTCCATTTTTCTTCAGTCCACCAAAAAGAAAATGATGACCTTTTCAAGAGTTTAATTTCTCTCTTGCTTTCTTGTCTGTTTCTGCAGCTTTGACCTATCTTCCAATTACAACATTTATAAGGTACCATATTCTCATGAACTTGAGGAAAATTCTTGGCTACTCAGATTCCAATTTAACCTACTGTTCCAATATACTTACAGTTACTCTGACACATTTTCTTTTCCCCCAGCTTCTTCTACCCACCTGCAGCACTAGTCAGGAAGACAGAAACCACAGCAGTTACTTTAATAAAGTTCAGGTAAAGAGTTATTCGAACAGGTGATGGGGGACTGAAAGGGGAAGAATAGAGTGGGCAGATACTGTATCAGAGAATCAGTATCTGCAGAACACAGCTACCAGGAACACATGGGTGAAATTAGCATAAAAGACTTTGGAAAGCTGAGGCTCAGAGCTGGAAGATAAGGCACTGCCATACTGGTGCTATTGCCAGTGACCAGTGGGAGGTTCTCTTAAACGTTCAGCTAAATCACCAGACAGGAATTAGAACAGGTGATGTTAGAGCAGTATGTTAGACATGATCCGTATAGATGTTGAGCCAATGGTCATTATCTCTTGCTGAGGGGTCAATAGGTAGAAGACTTGCATCTAGAAATCAAGCTATGTGAGTAGGAGTAACTTCCATCACCATCATTCTCAGTGACCATTTGAAAAATTTGTATTTTTTATCCTTCCCTTTCTGTGAGGGATCAATGATCCTGGTCTTTCTGAGGTGGAAGAAAGGAAGACTTCCATGAACTAATGTTATTAGTATCATCATTTCATTTTGAGTGTTTAATTCAGAGAGATCAATAAAAAAAGAAAGGCATTACTCTACCAGTCTGAACTTCCTGGAGTAAAATGAGGTGCTAGAGATATTGCTATGTTATTGGGGAAGGGTACCAATAATGTAGCAATAATGTAAAGTATACCAAGGTACCTCTGAGAGCTCGCAAACTTGGGGACGACAAGCAGCTGACAGTTGCAGGGACCAAAGGCTGGGTAAGGAGATGGTTGGAACGGTCAGGGATCTGTGTCTACACCACTCTGCCGCCGAACAAGGAAACAGAGCAGCTGCCCAGCCTGAAGACTGCTCAAGGAAAGGGGTTAGTATGAGCTACAGCCTTGGGAATAGTTGCTGCATCAAAGACTGTAGCTAGTTCTACTTTACTTCTGGTGTCACATCAGTTTTAGATGCTATGCTTAGCCATTACCTTAAGCATCCACAACAGAGGAGACCCACTGTGGGGTTCAGGCAGGCTTAAATGGTGCAATGGAAGGACTGAGAAGTTGGTGTGAATGAACTGTGCCTCATCTTCTCGGGTCCCTCTGAGTCCAGTGGACGCTGCAGGAGACATTTTCATGCACACTGACGACTTCCCACTTCGTGTCCCTGTGTCTCTGTGTCTATCTGATGGAGGGTCTTCTACTGTGGCACAGAAACTAGCTCGACCTATGAGTGGCTGGGGTCCAAACTTCAGGACGGGGTTACCCACCAGCCGCTGCCGCTGCCTCCTCTAAGGTTTCATGGGACTGGATATGGCAATGTGGAACCAGTGCTAACTGGAATTCACTGATGGAATCATTGGTGAAGAGTTGCTGACATGGTCAAGTAGAAGAACATAAAGGGGCCTGTGGCTTATTCCTCCTGCCCCACGCCAGTCTCTCCCTGATTATTGCTGCTGAGAGAGCGAAACTCTGACAGCCAGCTGACAATGAGCACATGCACTGGCAGTCCACCCACTAGCAGCACTAAATGCAAAGAGAAGGGTGAATTTTGACAGGCGAAACTTTAAAATTAGCCTATTTTTGAATATTCTCTTGACTTGTTTGTAAGGATTCTGATTTTGTTGTTTTTAACTAAAATACTTCATCAATCTAGGGTAAAAATATTAGCTGATGAGAATGCCTTGCAGAAATGGTTGTGTTCTCCTAGGAGACAGAATATTGTTTTAATCTGTTAGGTGCTATAACCAAATAACAAAGACTGGGTAACTTAAAGGTCTTTTCACTGTGCCCTCACATGTCAGAGAGAGGGAGCTCGAATGCTTTTTCCTCTTCTGTAAAGGCTATTAATCCCATCAGGGGGCCTCCACACTCAGGGCCTCACCTGAACCTAATTACTCCCCAGAAGGTTCCATTTCCAATATCATTAAATGGACGTTCCAGTTTCAACATATGAATTTGGGGAGAACACCAGCATTTAGTCCATAATAACAAATGACATAAAGCAAAGAAGAGACAGCAGCTGGGATTTTTTATGGAATGGTGACAGGACAATTTGCATGCCACATGGACACACCCACTCTCCCTGAACGTGGACTTCCCTTCTTCCGTCTAGCAGCTCATAGGTGTGCTTGACAGGGACATCCAGGAAGACTTTCATCTCAAATCCATGGAGACTTAGCTGTGCAGTAATTCGAAATTGTGTTTCCTTTGCTTTTTTGTTTATAGAGAGGTATTTCATTTCAGGAAAAATTCTCTCTAGGTTCTGTCTTAAATCAATATATAGGATCCTTTAAATATAATGTTAATGAGCATAGTGTTGTAACAGTCTACATTGCAATTCACTGAAGTAGACGATGACAGGGGACACCTTGTGGTCAAAGCAGCAAGTGAATTTCCTTAAAATTAAGAAATATTAGAAAATGATCATTTTATATGTAGAAGACAGTAGAAGAACGATAAAGGTAAGAGAACTCTAACACTCGGAAGACATAAAACTGAAAATGAAACAACACTACTATTACACATGAAAGTCTCTAGTAGAAGGGACTTACACAATCTGAAAGAGGGGAAAACAGCACAATTACAAAACATGATAGAAATAAGTCTTTTAATCTAAAATACCTCACTTTAATGTAAAATTCTTCAAAGGTACAGGTTTTTATAGTCTGAGTTCTCATTTCCAATCAATCATTGAACTTAATCACTTCTCATATTTCCTTGCTTTAAGGAAAAATGTAGTTAGAAAGTTTAAAAACAGATAATATGATTATAACTTTTCATTTACCACATAGGTTAAAGCATTGCCATTTTGGCGAGACTGCATTTGCTGCTGCCTATTTACATTTATCTTTCTGTGTTCTTCACTTATGAATGACACTGCAGAACGGTTTCACATTTTTGGTATATTGTAGACACCATAAAACTTCACACTAGTCAGGTATCTCCTTAGTACAGGTATATTTCCTGCCTGAAGTGATGGTGTCCTTATATGTAAAACATTTAAGTATCATTCCACATTTAAATGTTCCCAATATTATTAAAAACATAGTTGTGTTATTTATAAACAAGGATTCTATCAAAATGAAAGTATTGCAAGAGGTTGTTTTGTTTCTTTAGTCTACATTTTCTCCTTCTTTTTGTTTATGGCTTTATAAAAAACAGAACATTTTGTTGTGATTTTTTAAAATGTACAGCAATATTAAAAGTATTTTACAATGAATATTCTTATACTTACCCCCTATATTATATCATTAATATTCTACTTTATCACAAATTTACTAATCACTTTATCCTTATATCTGCCCTTCATTCTGCTATAATTGGCATTGATTGGCCAATTACTTCACCCTTGGCAATGGCCCGAAAGTCTGTAAAAATGTGCAGAGAGGGCTGATGGAGAGCCAGAGCACCCAGTGCTAAAATGACTGCCTGAAGTTTAATTAATTGTGATGACTCTTGGGTCTCATTTTTTATTAGAGTTTCCTGGTTAATGGATGGATAACAGCAACTTCCCACTGTGCTGTGTCATGTGTGACGACGGTGATGCCATCTGCAAATTACATAAACTCCATTTTCTGTTTACTTATTTGATTCTTGGGGTTTCTCAGGTAACCAAGAGGTCTGGAAATTGATTGACCTCTGCTAGCAACAAGACACCTGTCAAAGACAGCAGAGAGTGCTCGCTCTTACACGTGGGATATCCAGGCAGGTGCATGTTTACCTCATTCTGTAGCAAGGAGGCTTTGATGGCTGTGCTGAGTTCGTGGGTTGCTGCTTCCATGACCCAGTGCAGGTAGCTTGGCATGAAGGATCTGGAATAGTCACTTTAATCACATACATTGTAAGGTCACCAGGCAGCGGTTTCTTGCATCAGAAACACATGGGCAACTCCTGGTGACAAACTGTAAAGGCTAAAGATTCTAGGAGCCATGAGATCAAGTCTCTTTAGCCCTATGGAAAAGGGGGCTTTGTGGGCACTCATAGAATTGCCTGTGAAATTGCAATGTGTACATATATCAGAATTTGTGTTGAAGGAAGTCTCACTCAAAATGGGCTGATACGCTATTAGTAGAATAAATTGTCTTAAGTAAACTTCATAAATGAATAATAGGTTTGCCTCCAGGACTCCCAAAATAATGAAAAATGCTTCTGTCAACAATGGGCATGCTAGAAGAGTTAATAGCTGTTTCTTGACAAAGTCAGGGATAGGGTTGCCCTTGGTTTACCACATAGTTCTCAGAGATCTATATGAGGTGGTCTTTGCTATGTGTAGGGCAATTCCCTTCCTTTATTGAGCTGCTGTGGAAGTATTTTTATATCTTGAATGAGTCTGTCAAATGAATTTCCTAAGAGGAGGATGTAATCCATTCCAGGTTGCACCTGTGCTCTTTGGTAGAGTAGCATGTGGTGAAGATCTTGCCTGCAAACATTGTGTGAAGTGTTGATGTATATGGTATCTAATCATCAAAAGATGCTGAAATAGGCACCCAGGAGAGAATATATTAGCCCAAACTGTACCAGCAAAGCATGTACTAGTTGCTGATGGGATAGGTCAGCAGTTTCAGTGACATTGCTTATTAAAACCTCAATGGATGGGATCAGGCATTAAGGGCCATTACGGTTGTGGTGATCATTGCGAGGTGCCATTGATTCTGTCTCAGAACAGGTCTGGTTGTACCATAAATGCAGAATTGGTGGAAATAGTCACTCCTCTGAACACTTCTTGTAAAATGAGTTTCAATCCTGATAGAATCTACATTGTCATATTAATCATTTTAGCTCTGAGGTAGTGTCCCAGGGGCCTCATTTTGTCAAGCCAATTTGCAATTGGGTAGAGGGCCTATGTGTACTATGGTGTATTTTAGGTCAATGGGTGTTATAACTACAGGGAATTTAGTTAAGATAATAGTGACAACAGTTAAGGTGAGACATGCGCATTTGCCCTCTATTTTATGTTTAGTACCTTACCTAAGATTATAGTGTCGACTTGTTTAAATTTAACCTGTTCCATAGGTACAAATGAAATTTGAGCTCCTGTGGATCAAGGTTTGCCAACTGAGCATTTCAGCAGGCATTAAAGTTAAAAATCAGAATCTATGATTTAGAGGTAAAAAAAAAAACAATCTGTGCATTGTGCCTTTTTATCTGTTTGTTGTATAATTTATTTTAGTAAATATTGGATTACTGGCTGGATCTGATTTCTTCTCTTTCTCTTTCTCACTGCTGTTACACTGCTCATGCTTATAAGTGTCTCCCTCCAGATAGCCTCAAGTTAAAATCATCAAAACTAAATACCTCTTTGATGGAAATGGTTGAAGTAGCCCCTTGGTTCTAAAGCAAGGATATGATCAGTGCTTTTCTTATAAAACTGGGAATCAATTTTTTGAGTGATGGACATAGGGAGCACCACATACAGCCAAGTTATTTTGTAGGATCCTGTGAATTATCTGTTTGTAGGAGTGTGGACTTACTAATCCAGTTAGCGACCATCTTCTTCCTGAGAAACAACCATCTAATGGGCCCACGCACCACACCTGGCAAAGTCTTTACCTGAGTTTTCTACAGAATGACAGCTCACACCAGCTCACGGCACCCAAACAACAGCCATAGAGTAAGTGCCCTTCCCCTTCCGCCTAGTCTAACATCAGCCATGGCATATGCTGGAATTAAGACACATGATTTCATTAAAAACACACAGATAGGTCTTGTCTTGGCTAAGACATGTGACCCAGCACCATTTTACAGAAGGACTCAATCTAATGCTGGTGTCCCTAAATGCCAATTATCAACATTTCTGGCTTAGGTGGGACTTATCTATAACAGAGAAGCTGGATAGGACTTGGTAATAGTGCTCGAAGTGCAAGTTAACCAGCAAGAGACCACTTAAAGTACGTGCTTTGAGCAGGCAACAGAGCCAATTAGCGATCCAAACAGAAGCAGCAGCAAGGTCCCAGGTAGTGGTGGTCTAGACACCCTGGCCACTGTGCAGCTGTTGTAGCCGCTATGGAAACAGAGGGTGGACCTCCATTCAAAATTGGTACATACATCGAGACTGATGACCACACACACACCAAGAGGGTATAAAGAGGTTTGTTACTTACAGAAGGAAGCTTTCTGGAGAGCATAAGGTGACTCACAAGTAGGTCCAAAAAATAGATTGAGAGAGCAAAGAACAAAGATGGAGTTGGGGTTTATATGTTGTCAGAGGACAGGACGAGAATGAGGGTTCTCTGTGGGTAGGGGTTGCGTCTCCAGCCTCTCAGCAGCGCCAAAGGAAGGAACATCCAAGTTTCCTCAGCTTTCCTGGATGTGGGGCAGAAGGGAAAGCGGCGTGAGACAAAGACATAGAAGCTGTCAAACATCAAAACAAGAGTCACACTATTTACAACAGCAGTGCCTGGAAACTAGATTACTGCTGAAATGTTCCACGAAGCACCCATAGTTACCAGTGATTTTTTATTTATTAGCACTTCTAAGGAAACTTAATTTATTCTGAAGAGATAATATTACACTAAAGCAAGGAACTGGATAGGTGTATTCTTGTGATATAAGAAACTGAATAAATGTACTGCTGCAATATTCTCAGTATATGTGGATAGCTCATGTTCTCACACAATTCAATCTGTCTTTATGAATACATCTACAGAAAAATACCACATAGAATTTTTATCAGTATTATTACATTTCTGTTCAATCTCTATGACCTTTCAATCTTTAGATTCAAGTGAATTTACTGTTATTTAATTAATTCACATTTTGCAAACACTTTCCAGGAGTGTTTAAAGTGATTTACTGAATATTACCAAATAGGGATTAGAATATAAAATTCTCAATATGTTGCATATATAACAAAAAATATAATAATACATTACTGAAAGGATTAATTATATTAAAATATACACAAACGTTATAAATATATACCTTTCTATTAATCATGTTTACGAGAATTTAACATTCATACATATAATAGATGTAAAACTCACTAGTTTATTTTAATCAGCAGTAATGACCATTTTATCTTGTAATACATGTGTTCATATTAAATGAAATTATTCATTCTCTTTCTCTAAGTACCATGACATATTGCCCAAGATAATATCAGCCTTTTTATTGTTTCAATAAAATAGCTCAATATCTTAACATGTTCAATTAAGAAACAATCGCATTCATTCACAAAGGTACATTAAGTTTTACTGTGAATTCAAACCCCACTTGATCTTCCAACCACAAAACATAAAAGTAAAATCCATAGACATATGGTCCATATTTAATATCTATTAAATGATTCTTTAGTATTCAACCTTGTTGAACACCAGAAAAATAATGAAACCTAAACTAAGCTAAACCACCTTTGTATTTTCTGTGCCCAAAGTGTTTGCATACTTAAAAAGACATCAGCTTCCACATTTTGAATTTTATTTCTCACTGTAATTCAAAGTTAATTTTGGCATTTGTTACTTCTTTAACAAATAAAATGATGCTGCCCAATATGGAGTCGTTAGGTACCAGAATTCTCCCCTCAAATGTGCCATGGAAAGCTGCTCACGAGAGATGTCTCTGAAGATATTCTGACATAAAACTGAACAAATTCAGTTACCAGGGGAGCGTTGGCCATTGGGCTCTGCTAGTTGCCATGTAGCTCAGGAGAAGCTGGGTGTCCTGGAGAAGCTGGCAGGAGGCACTCTGCTACAAAACTGCCCAAATCAGGGTGCCAGAGGTAATTGTCCCTCACTGGGTACTGCTGGCCACCGTGCACTGGAGGAAGCAGGCACTGGGGAAGCTTGAGTCTTACAGAAACCAGGTCCAGGTGAAACCATGCACAAACTTACCAAGCGAGCACATCAGAACCAGGAAGCACAATTCCAGTTTTCTAGCCTTCCATACCTCAATACCACCCTCCACTGACAGCTTCATGGTCAGCTGACAAAGAAAAGGTATTTAAAGGGCCAAATCTATTTTACCAGAGCAGTCAAAAGGAGTAAATTTGGAGCTTAGATACAATAAATTGATAACCAACACAGTTATCCATATAAAAATATTAGCTGCATTCATCAATATTGAAATATTTAATATACCACAAATTAATACGATCTATCATACAATCCTTCCTAACAACTAAAAATAAAATAATGTATTATAAAAGTCTTGACCAATTTTATTCATCAAAAATGAGAAAATCAACTTACCAGTAATGACATGGAATGTCTTTTTTAAGTAGGACAATGGTAGTATTTAATTTTAAGGTGTATTAATGAATTCCATCTAAAGATATACTCCCCCTAATTTTAAAATTGAACAAGTGAAGGCAATTTGCTATATAACTTCAAGAACTGCATCTCCTTAACCATTACATTTTTAGCCCTTGACAGAAGTTTTGTATTTGAAGAGATTGATGTATTTTGACACACTTCAAATATTTTAAGACATTTCCTAAGTATAATGTGGCAAAGGGTACTTGTCACAATTATTCCTGAGTTAAATCAGAAATACTGATTCTCCTGTAATCAGATTCAGTTAATCACCAAAGGCTACTAAGTCCAATTATTAGTAAATCCAAATGATGTCTATGGCCATGAACAAACAATCTCTATACGGGCAGAGGATTCTGACAAACGTCTCCAGGGAGGAATGCTAGGGTTTTTTTTCCTATAAAATACAGTAAACTGAAAGTTCACATACAGTGGTATTGAAGTTTATGATCATTTTGTAAGCATATCTGAACTTTTAAATCACAGCATGGTTCAACATAAGATATTCCAAGTGCAATATTATTTCATATTCTCTAAAAGCACATATCAATTCTACTGGATCTTCAGAAATTTTATTGCAGACATTTAAAATTTCCATTAAAATCTACTTCTTTATGAAATGAACGGTCAGAGACTCACAAACTTTGACACACAATTTATTGTGCGACTCAGAAGGCTGAAGAATTTTTTCAGGAAATGGAAATTAACAGAATAATGATATTAACATATATCTTTATAGACAGATCTTTCACCCTGAGTTATAGACTCATACATTTATTTTGAAGGAGAGTTTATATGAAATTAAACCATCTTCTCTGGCAGTTTCCTTACCTGCACAAATCCAATTGCACTTCAGCAACTACCTTAGACTGAAAATGCTCTAAATTATATAAAACATTTCTCATATTAACTAACAAATTAAAATAATATTGTGATATGACCAGAGTGGCCATATAACAGATTGTTCAAACAGGATTTTTTAATGAATGGGGATTCTATCATTAATTTAATCTTGACAATAAGTATACATCGAGACTTCCGTGGACATACCAGCCATACAGCCACTCTGGTTCTCAAGCCCCTCGATATGACATGGCTCTCGGCCCCAGCTATTTTTGTTTTTGTTTTCCTTTTTTGTTGTTTATTGTTTTAAAAATTATCTGCATTAAATTCTAAATTGTTTCAAAAACTGAATTACAGAAAATGCGTGCATTTTGTAAGTTGAAAATTTTCTACTCTGCTACTATGAGAAAGTAAAGCAATTACTTCATTATCAGATGCAGACATTATTTTTATATAAACATTTTTAACTGAGTCAGATACTGAATGCTGCATTGGTCAAAATTCTGGCAGGAAACAAATAACACACAGCCAAGTTGGTGAATGAAAAACTTTCACTGAGAACACAGTTTCAAAGGGGCAGGTAGAGATAAGGGAACCCCAAGGACATGGTAAAACTCCTGGCATGTGGAAATATTGGGAACCGTTACTGTCTTTAGGACCGCAGAGCAACAACGAAGGCGCAGCAATACTAAATACCCCCAAGCTATCATTTCCCATTCCTTTTCTCCCTTACTGTAGCCATCCACTGACCAACATCACCTTGAAGCCAGAAGGCAAGAGGGCCCAGATGGGACATTATGATTGTGTCAGCCTCTTGCGGCACAGAGAAAGATAGAAAAAGGTAGAGGTTATATTTGTATGACAAAACAGAATATTCAACATGCAAACTAAACAGGGTGCCTTGTTCTCAAAAAACAAACAAAAATGCAGCATCTATTTTCCTGATTCAGATTTTACAAGCTATACAAATTTTTCAAACTAAAATATCAAGTTTGTGTATATATTTCCCAGTGTTTTTGGTTGGCATATAAAATTCACTCTTGAGAATATTTGCTTAACCAACTCACTTAAGAAAAATAAACCCATCACAGTTTTTCTTAAGTAGTTGCAACAGTAAGTCTTCTTCAAAAAAAGATTAATTATGGAACAGAATAGTTGATGAAAGTTAAATGCATGATACTTCCAAAGTGGTAGGTAAGGACAGCAACAAAGGATAGCAGAGAATTAGGGCGAGTAACAATAAGGAGCTGAGGGAGGTGAAGGGAGTGATACCGGAAGCTGGAGAGGATAGCTGAACAGATAATTCATCTGACAAGAGATTTTCTGTGTCCCTCTGGGAGAGGCACACAGAAACCCATGGCAACAAGGAGGGAAAAGTCTGGGGTGCCCAGGCCTTCACTTTTTTTTTACTCTTCATTTTCTAATTCGTTACGGGTCCTTCCAACTGACTGAATCTAGTGGGAGTCAGAGAGCAAACAGCTCAATAATATCTTCCGTTAAGGGAAGTGGCCCAGGTCCCTGGAAAGATGATGAAGGGTAAAGAGGGGGCCGGGAAGGACAAACAGAAAATACCCAGCATACCAGGAAAGTATGTTTTATGACCCCTACTTTCTATTTCAGAAATTCCTAGCAGGAAGAGACATTGAATACTGGTCATTTTCTTTAAAAATGTCCTAATTTTCCAGAGAAAGAAATGTGGGGAGACTAATAATACTCCCACATTAGACTATGATAAAACCATGTGCTTTCAAAAATAGAAGGGAGAGGATTTTGATAAGGCAGGAAGTGAAAACACTGGAAGTTGGAGACAAAGAATAAATCTAAAATTAAAGAAGCTATCCAAATTCATTTTGATAAATACTCATTATTATGACAGGTAATTTCAAGTCATGTCTCTGGTAAAAAATTTGATGGACACTCAGAGTTGTAAGTTAGTTTCAAATAAGTTCACGAATGAAATTCTAGACCTTGACAGAGTTAAATGACCTCTAACTTCTGGCCTAAGAAAAAAACATTTTTAAAAAACTATGTGAAAATCTCATGCCATTTTTGTACTTTAAGTTTTGGGTTCTTCTTTATTTATCTGAATTAATATTTTTTTAAATATTTGCTAATTTAATTAATGCTTTTCTTTATCAATGAGGGACTTCCTAGTCATCTTATTTGAGAAGCAATTTCAAATGAAAAGAGAACAAAACAGGAAGCTATGTTATGTTTAATATGATGTGAAAATAAATATCAGGAAAATATAACTTTAATCAAACTAGGTTTTTGCCAAAGCACTGGTATCATAAAAATATCTCCATGCTTAGAAACTATAGTTGAAATTCTAAAATTAAAGTGAAACAGTGGATACATTATTTTATTACATTTTATTCTCTCTTCTCTGTATAATTAACAACTGGATTTATACATTTATTTTATGCAGTATCTCACAGTATACACATGTATATATTTGTATATCCCATTAAAAACACCTACTACCTGTTATAGGCCTGAACTCAGTGAATTATTTCATTAGCACATTCTGAAATTCAAAATGATTTGGCATCCTATGAAAAATTAAAATTAAAAAACTAATAATAAGTTTAAGGTATTTTAGTTTCTATTTTTTTCAAGAATATACATATCAACCTTATATTTGTATAAATGAAAATTGATTGTAAAAAAGTCTTAAGACATATTTTCTCCACAGATAACTATATTAAATTTTTTTTTAAATCACAGTTAATCTGGGAAGCTTTCTGATATAAAACTTCAATATTCCACTAGTATCAGTATTAAATATTTCTATTTTTAAATGTCAGGATTTAATTTTAAAATTCAGGTGGTTGCAAATATTTACTTGGTCCCAGCTTGACAAATCTGATTGGCAAAGAAAACCACCGTCTGATAATGAGACAGAGCAGAGATTTAATTAAATACAAACAAAATAATGCAATGTAATTGTATTTTTAATGGCAAAAGTATATCTGTAAAATGCTTTCACTTGGTGTCTCATGTTTACTAAATGCAGCACAGGAATTCATTTAATTGAATTTCCTTATTTTATCAACTGGGCTTATTTTAGGAACAATAAAGCCTTTTGTAAAAACTTTTTAAATGAAGCCCTTCACCAAAAATATTACTTAGTGAAAATATAATGAACAGTACACAATTAGATATGATGTTTACAAGTAGGTAAATTGAAATTTTATCCAACAAGTATTTATAGAAATCACTCTAAGAGGCGCTAATCTTCCCTTCAAGTGCAGAAGAGCTGGAAATAGAGCTTTCTCTCTTCCTCTGAGGTTTCTCTTGTGGTGAGACTTGCATTTGAATAATGAGAGAGCCGCGAGAGTGTCCACGTGGCTATGGGGAGTAATGTGTCCTTCAAGTTGAATGGCTAGATGTATTAATGAACACATTATTACAATATGTTATCATGAATAAAATCCCAGTTGAAATTGGGTTCAAGATATCATATAAAGAAGAGTCTCTAATACATCAAAAACTAATTGTAAATCATTTAATCTAGGATATAATTAAGAGTTCATTACAAGGAAGTAAAAATTAGAGTAGCTATGCCCTGCAATTATTAGATTTGCAGATAAATGATAATTATGGTTTTTAAATTATCAATGGACATGGGAAGAAGGGAGTGTTGTATAGAAAAGAAAAGTAAGCTTGAAATGTAAAAGAAAAGGAAAATATATATCACAGACAACTGTTCTGCATGCAGCGTAAATTCAGGATTCTCGTTTCCATCTTCCTGCCTCACATGCCTTTACCCTATCAGAATCAAATAGCTGAGAAAAATTAGGCTCAGGTGTATGTAACCACTTCAGTTTTCCCAGTAGGACAGCCTACAACTCGTACTCCTAAGAGGTTTGCCTCGACAATCTTGATTTTAAGATTGTAGGCTTGATATCAAGTTTTGATCTTTCTTAAAGCTCAGGGTTTTTAACCTGTTTTCTCCCAAGTATGTAATTATTTTTGCTAGCTGACTTTCTCTGAATCTTTTCACTTTTCTTTTAAAAAAACCACAATGGTTACAACTTGGCTTGCAGTCCTCCTGCTCTTACTCGACTCCTTGCACTTCTCAGATTCTGATGGTACCGTGTCCGGCTGCGTTCCAGTTGACAATTAGAAATTGATGAACGCAGTCTCCAAAATGGCCCTCTTTATTTTGGCTTTTCAGAGCAATTCTCAGCCTGTTCTACTCCACTGTCCGTCCTAGACAGCTGACCTATATGGACTACACCAGTGGTCTCTCTAGATTCTGCTTTGGGAAAAGTGTTGCCAAAAGGCAGTCCAACATTAGAAGCAAAGAAAAGGGTGACATGAAGGTGTTTACCCCACAGCTTCCTCTCTGCCATCATTGGAGTGGACTGTGTTCCAGAACCGTAGTCACAATAACTGCTCTTTGCCCAGTTCTGTAATCTTTTGGGGCTAAGATGCCCAGGCACTATTATTTCAACAGCAAAGCTACATTATCTTTTATTGTTTCTCCTTAACTCTCCAATTATATAAATGGTCTCTTTTTATGGAATTTCCTCAGAAAACTAAAAATGGAACTGCCTTTTGATCCAGCAATTCCACTGCTGGGATTATACCCTAAGAGCCCTGAAACACCAATCCAAAAGAACCTATGCACCCCAATGTTCATAGCAGCACAATTTATAATAGCCAAGTGCTGGAAGCAACCTAAGTGCCCATCAGCAAATCAGTGGATCAAAAAACTATGATACATTTACACAATGGAATTCTATGCAGCAGAGAGAAAGAAGGAGCTTATACCCTTTGCAACAGCATGGATGGAACTGGAGAGCATTATGCTAAGCAAAATAAGCCAGGCGGCGAGGGACAAATACCATATGATCTCACCTTTAACTGGAACATAATCAACAGAAGAAAAAAGCAAACAAAATACAACCAGAGACATTAAAGTTAAGAAAATCTAACAATAGCTAGATGGGAGTGGGGAAGGGATATTGGGGAGAAGGGTTTTCAAAAACTACTGTAAAGGACACATGGGCAAAACAAAGAGGGAGGGTGGAAGCAGGGGAGGGAGGTGGGTTTGGCTGGGGTGGGGTAGAGGGGTGAGGAGAAAATGCAGATAAATGTAATTGAACAACAATAAAATAATTTAAAAACTGAAAAAAAAAGTCTTTAAATTGTCTTGAAAATATGTATGCTTCCTGTGTTCTACTAGGACCATAACACATACATAGTCCATTATTTGGCCAAAATAATGCAAAATCATTATAAATAGGTTTGATCCACAGTTTAAGTCATCAATAAGTCCTTAAATCATGATGTAATGCTGATGAACAAATGGATAATTGTTTCTTGCATGGAAGATAATTTATTAATGTTAGAATATTGACCAGGAAAATTGGTAAATGGCATGTTGAATTCATTTGAAAAAAATAAATAAAAATTATTTAGCTGCCCAGATAAAGTATATTAATAATAACTAAACACTCAATATCCTTATAGTTTTTCTTTGCTGCTGTCCTGGCTTTTCTCAGAATTAGTTCCTAGGCTATGATCCCAAGAATGCAGAGCACATGAAAGCAAGAGAAGATTAATCAGAAATAAATTTATGTGCATAATTACCTGGAGATTCAAGTGATAAATGAAGCCTCACTACTTGCACAATGAAATCCTTGCTCTTTTGAAACCATTTTAAAAGGATTCCTTGAAGTTATTTTTAACTGGCATCTGATATTTTACAACTATAAACATAAAATAATGTCAAACTAGCATTTGTCAAAAAATAAATAAACCAATAAGTATAAGTGTGATTTCTTGTGTCATTAACATTAATTGCACTTACAAGAGTTCAATGCAAATGGGCTACTTCGGGACACTAAATATGACTGATTCACTCTTCATCTTCTACCTGAAGCACAATTGTGAAGCCCTCTGACTGACATGTTGATTTCCTCTCCGTAAGGGCGATATAATTAATGTGACCTTTTGATAAGGTGGGAGCTACAGGGTGAGACAAGTGCTCTCTGGAGAGCTATTAGCAGCTTCTGAGCAATTTGTTAATAGTAGAGCTACCTGTATTAAAGTCGTACAGTTAAGAAGATAATTGACAACCATAATAATAAGTACGTACAGGAAAGGGAGGGAGTATGAAGTAAAATAAGACTGTTAATGACTTTAAAAATGATGAACTTTCAATTTTAGTAAACCATGATTTGGGAACTCTGGTTTCCAAAACCCAATGAATAATTTTCACAAGCCTGCAAGTAATCATGAGTCTATTCTGTCTGGAAAATTATGTGGCTTTACTTCAAATGTTAGATAGCATTTTTGTTAAAGTTGTTTTTTTTTTAAATGTTTGTGTACAACCTTAGATATCGTGAGATATATATGTGTGTATATACATGTCTATATCTCTCTATAATGTGGGATGTATATATCTCACTCTATATTATATATAAATATATATAAAATATACATAAATGTATGTATATAAAATATAATCTGTCTGGAAAATGTCCAGCCATTGTTAATATAATGAGAGCAGTGTATGTGACATTGATGTAACCTGTCAGCCAAGGAGAGTGGACTGGAATGCACATGTGTGAACAATGACGGCTTCTCTGTACTAGTCAGTGGGGGGAGTAGACACAGTTGAGTGAGCATGTGTACTGTGTGGCCATTGCATTCAAAATGACTGAACGAGTAGAGCATTGAATCTGCATCACACTTTGCTCTAAGCTTGAACAATCCTCTGCGGAAACTATTCATGTGATTGAGGAGGCCATGGCTGTGGGCAACTGGTGACTGGCAGCTTCATCACGACAATGCGTCTGCATGTGTGTCATGTCTCATACAGAGATTTTTTTAGTGAAACATCAAATCACCCAGGCGACACAGTCTCCCTTACAGCCCAGCTTTGGCACCTTCTGACTTCTGACTTTTCTTAAAACTAAAATCACCTTTGAAAGGAAAGAGATTTCAGATTGTAGATGAGATTCAGGAAAATATGAGGGGGCAGCTGATGGAAATTCCAGCAAAGGGTTTTGCAGAGTGTTTTGAATAGTGGAAAAGACACTGGGAGAACTGTGTGAGGTCCCGAGGTGCCTACTTTGAAGGAGACTGAGTGTCATTGTCCTGTGTACAATGTTTCCTTATCTTGTATCTTTTTCAATGAATGTTTCGATTTTTCATATTACATGGCTGGATACCTTCTGGGCAGACCTTGTATATTAAGAAGCATGACAAATTTATAAAAATACATGACCTCTTTTCATATTCTAAATTTTAAAAGATCTTATATTTTAGGTTTTAAAATCTGCCACATAATATACCTATGAATTAATCTATCATGATTAACAAAGACTTGTAAAATCACAAGTGTACTTGAAAAGTATTTGTTTTTCAGAAAGTAAAAACAATGTGACATAAAAGTGGTTTTTACTAGCTATCAGAATTCACCTTTATGCCCAATGGATTATCAGGAACTCGATGCACCCAGACTCCTGTGCTTAGTTATTGTTTCCAACTAGTTGTGGTCAATTAACAATGTCAATTTATGCAAGATTAATACATTGATTAATTTATTGATTTATAAATTGCAAGATTATAAGAAGAAGAGGATCTTTTAGAAACATGAGAAACTAGATAACAGAAGAAGATATGAAAGTGAAACGGTATTACCATTATATTTTCTTTAAATGTACTCCTCGTAAAAGTTTATATCTTGACAGTGGAGGAGATCAAAATATGCACATTTCCATTTGTCAAAAATAACACCAGTTCTCATGGGGCTTTCCAGGTAAATCAGCATGTTTACTAGAACCATCAGCCCTTTCATGTCATGCAGTAACAAAGCTGCTTGATAATGGTCACTAATAGTATCTGTGCAAAAACTAATGGTCCCGGCCTCTGAAAGAGTATTGATATGACCTTCCAGGGTATTGAATATTTCACTAGCAAAGAAAATGGATATAGACTTAGTCAGGTTCCTGACTGTAGAATTCAGCAAGTGGAGTGAATAAATTTGAATTTGAAAGTAAACTTAGGGATAAACAGAATTAGGATGGTTTATGGAATTGATTTTATATATAAAGTCATGAGCTGCTTGCTCCAAGATCCCCAGAAGCACTGGGTTATTAGAAAGTGATACAAGAGTAGGACGTCAGAGTAGTATTACTTAATACACATCTTCTTCCATAATGTTAAATTATAAAATGGAAGAAGCTCCAGAACCACTTTAAAATCTTCAAATATCCTATCAGTATAACTTGGTCTTGCTTAAGTATACCACAGAATCCAGGATATATATTGCAGTTATTATTTTTGTCATATTTTATATTATTTTATATTACATTTAAGCAAAATTTTCTATTCAGTAAATTTAAAATGACACTCAGGGCAAGATTCATGTGATATAGTACTTTCATACAGTAAAATATTCCAAAGTGATTTTGGGGGGAGAAATTGATAGGCCAAGAAATAATAGTGTTTTCTTAATATTTTATGACATGAGAAACAGAGTATGTTATAAATATATTGATAAAAATTAGATGTAATTAGTGTTACCCTATAAATTAGTTTTCAATACATAAACACTGCTAACTTAGCAAATATCTTTTCTGTACCATTTACAAGTTATTTCAGTTATTGGGCAATGTAGATTTATTTATTTTAGAATGTTTCTATGATTATTATTACTGTTAATGTTAGAATTTGAAAGGGTCTCAGTTTCTCTAATTGTTCTGTTCCTTGATTCAGTTCTCATTAATCAAAAATAGATCCCATTACTATTGCAATATGCAAAAACCTGGCCACTTAATAATCTTCTCTAAAGATGTCCTTTCTGGTCAGAAATAGGTGATTGCTATATCTGAAATATTTGATTTCCTATCAGTATGTGTGTATTTATATTGAGAAAAACAGAAAGGAGAAAAGTAAAAAGTAGTTAGCCTTCTTATGAAACTCACATTTCTTTATTGGCACTCAGTTTTAACCCCACTTAGAGACAGGAAATCACAGGGTATAAGATAAGAAGTTTGCGTGACAATGGACAATTAAAATCCAGTACTATTAGCATAGTGCATTACAGAATAAATTTCTTACCTATTACATGCATCAACCAACTTGTGGTTTCTCAAGTACACCATATTTCATATGAAATTAATACTTTGATAAATTATGATGTTTTAATATTTCACTAAGTAGTTGATTCATCCAAAACTGAATGTACTTTTCACTGATAAATGACTTAATTATTGGTTTCCATAATAAACCACAAGAAATACATGCTAAAAAGCCAGCATGGTAAGATACTTACGGATGTTGCTACAAAAAAGTACCCTATAATTTCTAAAGCTGGATTTGGCATCTCGTACATACTTTGAATATGGAAACTTCTATAAACACTTCACTCAGATAACTTAAAACAGAGTTTAAAACATTTACAAGTAGAATCTGCTAAATAGCTAGGACATACATCACATGTATAGCTAATGAAGAAAACCAACAATATAACAATACTTATTAACACAACATCTGCTACATGTCAATATTTTAAGTACTGAGAATGCATGACAATTCAGACTGATTTTCCAATTAAGAGGAAGTGAATCGTTTGTTGGTGTAGATGTATTTAAACAAATAAAGACATGCTATGTATTAGGATAATAATAGATAAGTAAGTAAAGTACAACTTTATTGTTTTGGGAGATTAAAAAATTGAGGAAATTAAATGATTATTTTATTTTATTTTTCTAGGTGAAAATATTAGAATCTGAATTTAGCATTATTACACCAACAAATAGAATTTCTTGTTTGGTGAAAAGGAAAATGATGTCTTGGTATAATACGGTCTGGGATGGAACAATAATATTGGGAGGTCAATGCACCATGAAGACGGAGAGCGATGAACCTAAGGATTGGTAGTTTTAAAAGAATTGAGATAAACATTGAAGTCCTTGAGGAATAATTGTCCGGAATTGCAGCAGGTGAGCATGTGTGATCTGTGGGTGACCTGTATTCAGTAGGAGCCATGGTGCAAAGAAGGCCCAGTGTGTTTCTGTTACTTGGTACAAACCTCGATTACCTGGCTTGCCATTGTGCCAATGAGTACTTCTCTCCTGAGACCACAATTTTCCCCACAGATATACTAACATTTCAAGAGAAAACTTTTCCAGAAGAGAGAAATCAAGATCCTTAGTGCATAACGGGGCCTCTGGGACCCCAATGATGAGAACAAATATTAAATATATAAAGGAAAAATAAGTCAAAGGTAAAAAGAATGAATATTCTCTATGTTATAGCAGAAGGATTTTATAAGAAAATAGAGAATGACCAATTTACACCATCCTCAAAAATAAACTCAAGGTGGATAAAAGACCTAAATATAAGTTGCAACACCATAAAAGTCCTAGAGGAGAACAAAGGCAGGAAAATCTCAGATATTCCACGCAGTAATATTTTCACTAATATGTCCCCTAGAACAAGGGGCGTAAAGGAAGGAATAAACAAATGTGACTTTATCAAGTTAAAAAGCTTCTGCATGGCTAAAGAAAATATCAGCAAAATGAAAAGGGAACTAACAGTATGGGAAACTATATTTGCCAATGATACCTCAGACAAGGGCCTGATCTCCAAAATATAAAGAACTCACAAGACTCCACTCCAGAAAGACAAACCACCCAAACTAATTTAAAAATGGGCAAATAACCTGAATAGACAGTTCTCCAAGGAGGACATACAAAGGGCCCAGAGACATATGAAAGGATGCTCAGCATCACTAGCTATCAGAAAGATGCAAATTAAAACCACAATGAGATACCACTTCAAACCAGTCAGAATGGCCATCATAAACAAATCAACAAATAATAAGTGCTGGTGAGGTTGTAGACAAAAGGGAACCCTAGTACATTGTTGTTGGGAATGCAGACTGGTGCAGCTACTGTGGAAAACAGTATGGAATTTTCTCAGAAAACTAAAAATGGAACTGCCTTTTGATCTTGTAATTCCATTGCAGGGATTATACCCTAAGAATCCTGAATCACCAATTTAAAAGAACCTATGCACCCTAATGTTCATAGCAGCACAATTTACAATAGGTTATACTGGAAGCAACCTAAGTGCCCAGCAGTAAAGGAGTGGATCAAAAAACTATGCTACATTTACACAACAGAATACTATGCAGCAGGAAGAAAGAAGGAACTCCTACACTTCATGACAGCATGGATGGAACTGGAGAGCATTATGCTAAGTGAAGTAAGCCAGGCAGTGAGGGAAAAATATCATATGATCTAATCTATAAGTGGAACCTAATTAACAAAACAAACAAGCAAGCAAAATATAACTACAGACATTAAAATAAAGAACAAATTGACAGTAACCAGAGTGGGGGACAATAACATGGGAAAAAAGAGAAAGGGTTTTCAAGGAACATGTATAAAGGATCCATGGACAAAGCCAAAGAGGGGAAGGATTGAGAGTGGGAGGTGAGGATATGGGGGGTGTAGGTTGGGTGGGGGAAAGTGGTAGCGGGAAAATGGAGACAACTGTATTTGAACAATAAAAATGCAAAAGAAAATAAAACACATTTTAAAATTAATTACACATAAAACAAAAAATAAGATAAAATAAAAAGGCATCACACTAAAAAAAAGTAGAGAAAGATCAACTTTAAAAAAAGAAAAAAATAGGCAATGGAATGATTGCTTCTAATATCCAATAATGGTATGTGAGATAATTAAAAAGATGCAGTGTATTTACACAATGGAATACTATGAAGCAAAAAAGAAGAAATTCTCACATTTTGCAATAGCGTGGAGGGACCTGGAGAATAATATGCTCAGTGAACTAAGCCAGTCAGGGAGAGGCAGATGCCATGTGATCTCACTTGCACATGGACTCTAATGAACACAATAAACTAACAAACAGGACCGCAGCAGGGCTTACATACATGAAACAGACTGACAGTGGCTACAGGCATGGAGGGAGATGGGACAGAAGATGCTGAAGGGATTCACCAAAGAACGTTTATGCACAACCCATGGATATGGACAACAACATTACATGGACTTAGGGAGAGTGTGGGCCTGGCTGGAGACGAGGAAAGGAAGAAAAATTGGGAACAACTGTAATAGCATAAGCAATAAAAAGAAATGAATATTTTAAAAAAAATTCCCAGTGTAAGCAAATAGAACTAAAATAGTCAATAAAATATTTACAATGTTTTAAAGGCCTTGGTCAACTAAATAGATAGAGGGAATTACCACACTACAGTTAATTTATGTAAAGTATGAAGCTTTATCGGTCACAAGGGTTTGCTTCTCTTGTCATTTTGAACTTCTGAAAACATGAAAAATAAAGCAAAACATTGCTGCACAGTAGTCTGATAGAAGATATTAACTAAAATGAGCTGAAAAGGGGTAAGTTCTAAAGAATGTAGACCACACAGTTGCCATTTGTACTATTATTAGTGATTGGGTGGTTCAAGGATGCAAGTATTGAAATCAATCATCAATCTAAGTTGGTCCTTTCATAGTCTTTTTTTTTTTTTCCAGGCATTTGACAGGAAAGGAAGCTTTTTATTTGGTTTGGTCCTTTTATCCTAAGTTTAAAGTTATCCCTAGTTTTTTAAAGCACCTTAGCCATCCCTGTGTCAAAGAGGACCAGAAATGACACCGTGAACATAGCCAGCAGACACAAAAGACAACAGATTCAAACTCACAAAAACTACAAATATTGTAATTACTCAACAAACAACATAAAACTGATGCCCTTATTGAAGTAATGTGTTAAAGCTGCCACGACAGAATATCACAGAGTGGGTAGTTTAAACGACAATTTATTTTCTCACGGTTCTGAAGACTGAAGTCTAAAACCAAGGTGCCTCCAGTATGGGTTGCTTCTGAGGCCTCTCTCCTCATAAAGATGGTCGGTCTCCTCGCCCTGTGTTCTCACGTGGACTTTCCTCTGTGCATGCACAACTGTGTCAGCCTGTCTGTCATAACGTCTACATTCTGTAAGGACATTAAACACATTGAATTAGAGTTCACCCTAACAGTTTCATTTTTTTAAATCTTCAACCAAGGATATGTTTATTGATTTGAGAGAGAGAGATTGATTGGTTGTGCCCTGCATGCACCTCAACAGGGGATTGAACCTGAAACCTAAGTATGAGCCCTGATGGGGAATCAAACCTACAACCTTTTGGTGTGAGGGAAGATGCTCCAACCAATCCAACAAACTCAGCCACCTGGCCAGGGCATAACAACTTTAGTTTAATTGAATTACGTCTTCGAATTGCTCTTTCTCTAAATACAGCCTCATTCTGAGGTTTTGAGGTTGTAGGCTTCAACCTGTGAGTTTCAGAGAGATAAAATTCATCTCATAATATTTACATAGTATTTATGCAAAGTAAGTAATCCCTCAATTTCTTACAACTAAGAGTTCTTTCCCCAAAACTAGCTTGGGTCATTCCTACCACTGCAGACAAAAAAATGGGATGCAACTTCAAAACATTAATTCAATTATTATCATGTAGTTAACAAGACAACAAGGAAATATCAGGCTAGCATCAAGCAAACACAAGAAATTTTATGCTTAAAAAGCCATTTTTAATTGTTTAGGGGATTTGCATTTCTGGAAGAAAGAGAAAGGAGCAGAACAGACATTTAAGAAATAGTGACTGAAAACACCACATTTGATGATAAACATTAATCTACATGTTCAAGAATCTCAGTTATTTCTATGGAGCATAAAGATATCTGCACCTTGACACATCATATTGTTAAAACCCAAAGATAGAGGTCTTGAAAGCAGCATGAGAAAAATGACCCATTATGTACAAGGGATTCTCAAGGAAAGTAATCAAATGCTCTTAATAAGAAATAGTTAAAGCCAGAAGCAGTGGGCTCTCCCTCTCAAAATATGAAAGCAAATGGTAGATAACAAAAATGCCTGTAGCCAGTAAGACTATCTTTCAAAAATGAAGTAAAAATAAGACAATCTTAGACCAACCAACACAGAGAAAATTTGTTACTAGTCCATCAACTCTACAAGAAATATTAAATGGAGGTTTCCAGGATGGTAGGACACCAGAGGGTAACTTAATTCACATAAATAAGAAGTATGAATAATTATAATTACACATGCAAGTTAAAATACAGAATAAGTGTAACTTTTTGAAACTTTCCTTCTATTTGATTTTTTAAATAACAGCATAAAGAAATATAACATTGAAGCAGCCCTGGCGCTCACCTGAGGCCCGGTTGCGCGCACGCGTTTAGCGAACTGGGGGCACACAAATGAAACCCCGGAGGGGCGCCCACACCTGAAACCTCCGAGAGCATCTGGAGCAGAGGTTAGCTGCTCCACCCACAGGCCCAAAACCTGGGACCCGAGTGCCACGTGATTCAGTCCCAGGGCAGCCCCGCCCGCCCCAGAGACTCAAGCCCAGGGCGGCTGGATTGGCCGGCTGCACGCTCCAAGCACAAAGCCGCTTGAGAGCTTCCCAAACCCTAAGCGGCTGGATCCCCCTGCTGCGCGCGCACGTGTCCCAAGAACAAAGCTGCTGGATTGGCTGATCAACAGCCTGATTGCCTGCCAGGGACCACACCTACAACGCCTACCTAACACCTGCGCACAGAGCCCTGCAGGGCCTACTAGCTCTCTAGGACAAAGGCAGAACACCCAGCAGAGGGGAGCTGCAGGGCTAGAGGAGACTGCAGGCTGAACAACAGTGAAGAGTGTGGCCCAGGAAGGGAGAAAAGTGAAACCAATCCTTCCAACCACCCCCTCCCGTTGCACAGACAGGACGACCAGCAGAACTAACCTGACCGGTTTAAAGCCAGCAGAAGATTTTTTTTTTTTCCTTTCTTCCTTTCCCCCTGAATTCCTTCTTCCTCTCTCTTTTTTTTCTTCATTCCTTCTTCCTCCCATCCTTTACCATTTTTATGTCTTCTTCCTGCCTTCTTTTATCTATTTCTATGTTTTAATTTTTGTTAAAATTCCTTCTTATCTTGCCTCCGATCTTCCTTTATTCCTTCTTCCCTCCTTCCTTACTTTCCTCCTTTTCTATTTCCTTTTTCCCTCCTTCCCATCTTTTTTTTTTCCCCTTTCTTTCTTCCCCCCTTTCTCTTTTTCCCACAGGTAAGACAACAAAACCTGGAGTGCTGAAAAGACTAGAGTTAGACCGTGTTAAACCCATAAACGTCAGCTCAAGACCAGTGAGCACAGAAGATTAAGGAGACAGCACCACCGAATCCCATTGGCATTCTACCATAGAAGTTCATATCATAAACCCAGGGAGTCAGAATAGAGCAATTTAAGAAGCAGAGGCCAACAAGAAGAGTCTCACAAACAATGGGAAGACAAAGAAACAATTCCCAAATGAAAGGAAAGGAGGAAGTCGCAGAAAGAATGCTAACTGAAAAAGAGGCAAGTCAACTATCAGATACTGAGTTCAAAGCAATGGTCATCAGGAAGCTCACTGAGCTCTCTGAGCTCAAAGAGAACTACCAGAAACTACAAGGAAACTACAATGAACTCACTGCAAACTATATCATCATGAAAAAGGAAATAGAAACTATCAACAAGAGCCAAGAGGAAATGAAGAATACAATTTCTGAATTGAAGAACACAGTAGAAGGAATAAAAAGCAGACTTGATGAAGCAGAGGATTGGATCAGCGAGCTGGAGGACAAAGTAGAAAAAAACACCCAGAAGGAGCAAGAAAAGGAAAAGAGGCTCAGAAAGAATGAAGAGGCAATAAGGGAAATGCAGGACAACATGAAACGTAACAATATCCGTATAATAGGAATACCAGAAGGAGAAGAAGAAGAGCAAGGGATAGAAAACCTGTTTGAAAAAGTAATGATGGAAAATTTCCCTAATCTGAGGAGAGAAAAAGTCACCCAAATCCAGGAATCACAGAGAGTCCCAAGCAAGAGGAACCCAAAGAGACCCACTGCAAGACACATCATCATTAAAATGGCAAATTTCCAAGACAAAGAGAGGATCTTAAAGGCAGCAAGGGAGAAAAAGGAAGTAACATACAAGGGAGCCCCAATAAGATTAGCAACTGACTTCTCAATGGAAATGATCCAAGCCAGAAGAGAATGGCAAAAAATATTCCAAGTAATGAGAACCAGAGGCCTGCAACCAAGACTACTTTACCCAGCAAGGCTCTCAATCAAGATAGAAGGCCAAATAAAGAGTTTCCCAGACAAAAGAAGTCTAAAAGAATACAGCTCCACCAAACCAGCTCTGTAAGAGATGCTAAAGGGACTGCTTTAAGGAAAGGAAGGAAAAGAGAAAGACAGAGGAACACAGGTAGGAAATAATGGCAATGAATAACTACCTATCGATAATAACCTTAAACGTAAATGGATTAAATGCTCCAATCAAAAGACATAGAATAGCTGGATGGATAAGAAAACATGACCCACACATATGCTGCCTACAAAAGACCCATCTCAGGACAAAAGACTTACACAGACTGAAAGTGAAGGGCTGGAAACAAATTTTCCAAGCAAACGGACAGGAAAAAAAAGCAGGGGTAGCAATACTCATAACAGACAAAATAGACTTCCAAAGAAGGGCCATAAAGAGAGACCCAGAAAGTCACTTCATAATACTCAAAGGAAGAATCCACCAAGAAGACATCAACATTGTAAATATATATGCACCCAACATAGGAGCACCCAAATACATAAAGAAAATCTTGGAGGATTTCAAGAAAGATATTGACAGCAACACAATTATAGTAGGGGACTTTAACACCCCACTATCAAAAATGGACAGGTCTTCCAAATAAAATATCAACAAAGATATTGTGTCACTTAACAATACCCTAGAGGAAATGGACTTAACTGATATATACAGAGCTTTTCATCCCAAAGAAGCAAAATACCCATTCTTTTCAAGTGTCCATGGAACTTTTTCAAAGATAGACCACATGATAGGACACAAAGCAAGCCTCAACAAATTCAAGAAAATTGAAATCATATCAAGCATTTTCTCTGACCACAAGGGACTGAAACTAGAAACCAACCCCAAAGGAAAAAACCCAAAACACTCAAAATCATGGAGACTGAATAGCATGCTATTAAACAATGAATGGGTCAAGAATGAGATTAGGGAAGAAATCAAAAACTTCCTGGAGACAAATGAAAACGAACTCACAACAACCCAAAACCTATGGGACACAGCAAAGGCAATCCTGAGAGGGAAGTTCATAGCAATACAGGCCTACCTTAAGAAGTTAGAAACAGTTCACACAAACAACCTAACCCTACGCCTACAAGAACTGGAGGAAAAACAACAAAGACAGCCCAGAGCAAGCAGAAGGAAGGAAATAACCAAGATCAGAGCAGAACTAAAGACTAAAAGCACAATTGTAAGGATCAATGAATCCAGGAGCTGGTTCTTTGAAAAGATAAACAAAATCGACAAGCCTTTAAGTAGGCTCATCAAGAAGAAAAGAGAGAGGATCCAAATAAACAGAATTAGAAATGAAAGAGGAGAGATTACAACTGATACCACAGAAATACAAAGGATTGTAAGAAATTACTATGAAGAACTGTATGCTAAGAAATTTGAAAACCTAGATGAAATGGACACATTTCTAGAAAAATATAATCTTCCAAAACTGAATGAAGAAGAAGCAGAAAACCTGAACAGACCAATATCAGCAAAGGAAATTGAAGCAGTCATCAAAAAACTCCCATTACACAAAAGCCCTGGACCAGGTGGTTTCACAGGAGATTTCTACAAAGCATTTAAGGAAGAGCTAACCCCTATCCTTCACAGACTATTCAAAAAAATCCAAACTGATGGAAGACTCCCAAACTCTTTTTATGAAGCCAACATCATCCTAATCCCAAAACCAGATAAAGACACAACGAAGAAAGAAAACTTCAGGCCAATATCGCTGATGAACATAGACGCTAAAATTCTCAACAAAATATTAGCAAACCGCATCCAGCAATATATTAAAAAGATCATCCAAAAAAAAAAGAAATATAACATTGTCGATATATTTCTGCTGATTGTATACATATGTAACAATAGGATAATGGAAGTGAAGTAATAATGAGGTCATTTGTGTTATACCATTGAAATTAAGCTGAATTTAATCCAAATTAGAAAGTTTTTAATTGATATGCTAATTATAAGCCCCAGGGAAACCACAAGATATTTACCTACAAAAGGGTGCCCTTCTTTTCTCCTTTTCATAGAACATGTAACTAAATAATAGGAGTATGTTGGGAACTGCCCTGCTTGGTTTCAGAGGCTGTAACCCCCCATGGTTAAGGCTGAGTCAGAGTTGGGACCATAAGCCACTAAGGAGACAAAGCTTGTCTCCCTGGCAGGTGTGCCACCTCTGCCCACTTCACCCTGCTTGGCCCTGAGCTTGGCCAGTTAGCCAATGACGGGTAAGAATCCTCAAGGGAGGATCAACCTAAGACAGGCTCTGGTCACCAGGAATAAACTCGCAGGGAAGGACTGGGGGGGGGGGGGGCTGTGGAAAAAGGGGGTGATGGACTCTTGCCCCTCGGCTTTGAAATAGCCTGAGTCCTCTTTCTGTCTGCAAGAAGTCTTCTAATCTCTTGGCTGCTTTACTTCCCTTGCCTGACTTAAGCCTGAAGCAATAACAGAGGGCAGTGCAGTCCTGTGCTGGGAGGGGCGGATTCCCTGGGGAATCAGACCTAAGAAAAATACATACATTCCTGTGAAACCTACTTAATTTGTACCCTCAGTTTAAGAGATAAGGGTCCAGACCTGAGATGAGTCTGGCGCCTAAAGTTTTATGGCCCTCTAACTAATTGGCTGTAACTCAGAATAAGCCCTCAAAGTTCTCTGTAAATCATGTATTGTTTAACCCTTACGGGCTGACAATGATTGATGAGCTTTATCTGTATTCCTATGCGAATGAACCTAATAAAAGCCCCTGGAGAGAAAGGTTCTGGGCCCTTCTCCTTTGAGGGAATTGGCCTCTTCTCCTCCCCAAGCAGATTATGTCTTGGTAGTCTTATTCTTCATCCATGGTGGACCAAGGGGCTGCGTTAAAGCCCCCCGGACAGGAGTAGATACACCTACTAACTTAGTATTTTAACATTTTCCCAAACAGTAGTTCAAGTCGCTCTCCCTCATATCTTTGCTTTGAACAAAGTAAATGGTAATCTGTATTGTTCTCATCTATTTTCCACTGACCTAAACCATTAACAAATTCTAACCTTTGTGATGCCAGATTTATAGTCTGTTAATATGCATGGATAATTACAAAAATTCTTGATTATATTTTCTTTCTAACATATAATTAATTTGAAGTCATCTATGGAACCCCTTTATTGCTCTTCTACTTTTTAATTTTTTTCACTAGATTTTATTCACTAGCCAAATTTAGTTTACATTAAAATCTTTCCTTTTCCTTTAAGTCAATATCCACATGAGCATTTTTAATCAATACTGGTGAATAATTTTTGAAATGTACTGTTCTGAAACTATAGGATATGAATCCGATTATTTCAAACACTTCTTTTTCTGGTTAGTTCTAATTCTGCTCATTCTGAATCATCTTTCAGACATGCCTTGTTAATCAAATCAAAATCTGCATAAAACATCCTCTTCCTCGTGCCTTTTTCAATGCAATGCCCGCACATCAACACGGCAATAATGTCAGTGCGGCGGCGGTGCGCAGAGTGCACTGATTTCGGCAGAATTAAACATCCAGAAGATAATTGAAACTACTGCAGCGTGACATGTTTGGAATGAATCTGGAATTATTTCCATTTATTTTTAATACAAAAATGAGTCACTTCATTTTGTACATGTATATGCTATGGTTTTAGCAAATACAGTATTTATCTTAAATTTTCATGATTTTAATACATTTATGTTACGTTGGGAAATATACAGATGATAATCAATATCATATTTTGGTTACTTTTAAAAATATCTAGTAAGATAAAAAGTTGTATTGTCTTTTTATAAAGCCTTTATTTTATAATCACTTATTTATCATTTAAAATTTTGTTTTGAGAAATAGGTACCATCAAGTTCAAGAGGATTTCACTGTAAGAAATGGTTGTCTTTTAAAGAGATACAAATCTTAATGAAGAGAGTCAAAATGTCTCAGTCTTTATAAGATGTCTATTACTGATTTATCAGTTCATTATCTTTCTAATTTCTCCATCTATAAATCTGAGACATCTAACTCCCAGATGCTATTTAAAGTATGACCCATGTATGATGCATCAAATACATTGAGGGCATATTAAGATTATTTGACTGCTTTAATAAATGTTACTGGTATGTTTTAGCCTCCAGAAGAAAATAAAGGTAGTAGAACCCAGCAAGTGAAAACAACATAAAACTTAGAGTAAGAATGAAGTTATACTTTATGCCTCTTCTGGTTCATATTTGGTTACATATTGTTTTAATGGCATTTTTCCCCTCCAAGGGAAATATAAAATACTATTTTTTTAAATTGTGTATAACATAACTAATTACAAAAATTCATAGAACTACTAAAACTAAAATATAGAAAACATTTGGTTTTATATAAGTAATTCAATAAGTTTTATATACATTGCATATTTTAAATGTTATGGAAAGTATTGTACAGGCCCTATTTCTGTCTTCATTGAGAATATAATTTAATTGGGCATATAAATTTACCTATGTGGACCTATTTACCTATTACCTATAGGTAATATAGGTAATACTACCTATTTACCTATATAAACTTACCTAAATAAGCATACAAAGCATTAGCCAGAACTCAATGACAGACTATAAATACTGTAAAATATCAGATGAGAGAAAAACCCAAACCAATTATTTCATTGATTTCATTCCCTTCACTTAATTAATTGTATTAATGCATTTATTAACTCAGTAAATATCTGTATTTTAGTCATTCGGAATAATGCTTGTTGAATGAATGCCAAGAATGTATGCATTCATTCATTCATTCTTTAACCAATAACATTTATATTATAGTAACTGTGGTAGGTGCTGATAGAACAAGGTTAGTTTTAATCCTGCCCCTCATTTTAGCTCATTAGAGCCCAGACAAATAAACACTCACAGCAATGCAGTCAGTAAGCATTAAGACAGCTTAGTGGTAAGCTGATGGGTGTGCGCGAGTCTGCCTGCTTTGGTCAGAGGTTCAAGTCTGTAAACTGCCTCCAAAGCATTATTTGAACTTCCCTTAACTTCTAATGAGAACATCCCTCAATAACAGTCACTTAAAACTGCTCTAATAGATAAAAATATGTGCCTTGAGATTACAGAGAAAGGACTTACTAGTTTGAAAGGACAGTAGAGGCTCCCCATTGAGATTGCCACTTGAACTAACTTTTAAAGGATGAGTGTATTTGTCAGATTAAAAAGAGACAAAAGGACATTTCAAACATGTGTAAATTCAGTTAGGTAGGTAGGCTACAGGTATTTCTGTAACCAAGTATTAAGGGTGAATGTAGGAAATCATGAGAGATTAGGTAGTAGCGTAGAAATACTTCGGATCAAGAAAAGGCTTGAATGCTATGGAAAGAAATGGCCAACTTATTGCAGTCAAGAGCTGAGATTAAGGGAGTGGCAAGAATTATTAGGAAGATATTGCAATAGATGAGAAATGGTATATTCATGAATTTAGGCAGAGAGAATGTGATTGGAAAACAGTGATAGCCTGCTAGAGGAAAATGTGACGCCTCAGATGTGGGAGATATAGAAAATACTTATAACCAAGGATATATAATGTTTTTCTGTTTTTAAGAACTAGGTTTATGGTGGTCATATTAAGAGTACACAGGGGCTCTGGCTTGTGTAGCTCAGTGGATTGGGTGCCAGCCTGAGAACCAAAGGGCTGCCAATTCAATTCCCAGTCAGGGCACATGCCTGGGTTGAAGGCCAGGTCCCAAATAGGAGGCATGTGAGAAGCAACCACACAATGATGTTTCTCTCCTTCACTTTCCCTCTCTCTGAAAGTAAATAAATAAATATGTTTAAAAAGAAGAATACACAAGGGGACAAGTTTGATAGGAAATTTAGTGAATTCAGACATTTTACATAATGAGTTCAAAGCAGTTATGAAAATATTAATAAGGCAATATAAAGATATAAAATCAGATTTGTGTAAGTGTCCATTGAAAGTTGAAGTATAGAAAAAAAAAACAACATTTACCTAGCACATGTAGAGTTGTTACCATTGGTGGTTAGCTAAATATTGAGAAAGGGAACTAAAGAGAATAGATACTGAACTTAATAAACGGGGAAGTAGGAGCTGCAGCTTCACGCACCATGGGATCACAGTACCATGTTCCGCCTAGGGGATGAACACTTCTCTATTTACCCCTCCAGTACTGGGTTATTGTGGGGTGCAGGGGTTGTTGCTAGACCATAGAGGCTTGTCAGTCAAACTGGGGAATGGACCCTATCCAAATCCTGCAAAACCTTGGGAAGTTGATTGGTCATTTTGAAAAAGCATCTGATCCATCCCAAACCCAAGCTCCTGGTTGTAACCCCAGGGGAACAAAGAAGCTCTCTTTCTTGCCTGTGACTCACGTTTCCATGGTGCACTCATCTACTCTCTCCATGATCTCAGGAGAGAGGATGCATATCGGAGCACAAGGATGCACTGCAGCTGGAGGTGCTCACTAAGTTAGTGGATGCTTCACTAGACTGTATTTTAATATGGAGCAGAAGTAGTGTCCAACCTACAGCCTGTGGGCTGCATGCAGCCCAGGATGGCTGTGAATACAGCCCAACACAAAATCATAAATGTACTTAAAACATTGTGAGATTTTTTGTAATTATGTGTTGCAATGTATTTACTGTGTGGCCCAAAACAACTCTTCTTCTTCCAGTGTGGCCAAGAGACGCCAAAAAGTTGGATGGCCTTTATCTATGGCAAGATGAATGGAGATGGCACATTGGAAGATCAGGAGGGAACCCCCCTTAATTGTACATCATCAGTAAACCATGCCACCGAGCCACATCCTCTTGAGAGGGTCTCAGGAAACTCTTTTCCCCTCAGACACCGCAAGAACCCCACTTCCACCCTGAACAGTGGTATGATTGGGTATTGATGTGAACAGGAAGAGAAGGGTGTCATTAATATCATGGAAAAGAATGGCTTCAATAATGGAAAATGATGAACAAAGTTCCAATGGGAAGAATATTAAAAGGCCTCCTTTGTTCCATTGTTTGTTTGTTTGTTTTTTAACTTGACAGGTAAGATTTGGTTTTGAGGTAGTGAACCAGACTGCAATGGCTGAAATACACATGATGGGCAAAGAAGTAGAGGCAGGTAGCATATTTTATTTCACTTTTTTACACTACGTGACTACCTATGCAGAGAGAGATACAAGCAATGCAAAGAGATACAGAGACTATATGATATAATAGAAACATGTACAATTTTATATATTTATTTAATGTTGTTGTTATTGTTGTTTTGAATATGCCACTGTGTAATGGTTTAAGATATATAGTCTAAAGAAGAGAAAGACTGAACATCCAAGAGTTAAGGGAGTTAATAGGAAAAGATAACATCTAAAGAGTAGATAAAGGAAAGAAATTATTTCTAGTATGTTAAACTCACCCAACCTAATTAGCTGCAGTAAAACAGCTGTTGTCTGGAATCCGGATCTTTGGGGATAACAATAGCTGTTACAATGGGAATGGGAGTAGGACCTTTGGTGGATGATGCTATTTATATATATATAGGGATAAAGATGTCTGAATTTATCCAAAGGAGAAAATTATAAGCAAAGTTGTGCAGTGTGGGATAGTGAAATTCTCAGAATAATTGATCACTTATGTGAAAGAACAACCAAAGATAAATTTGAATGGCACATTTAAAATGCCTAGAACACCATGTTAAAAGGCTTTCAACATTTTCTTGTAAACAATTTGTGTGTACACCTAATTAACATGCAGACAGGGAAAACGAATGGCTAGTTACATAGTTATTGTAATGATATAATTACATTTTGATTAAAGTTTTTAGCTGTTATGTTAGGAATATCAGTAAATAATTGCCATATGTAAAAGTTTGACAAGAATAATTTGACAAGACTTATTGACTAATTGGTGTAGTGGAAGGAGTCAAAAATGATTTTAAGTATTATTGCAAACTTCTAATTTTTTCACTGTCCAGAGAGGTCACATGCTGAAACAGAACAAAGGATAGACACAAATAATAGACAAAATGTCAATAAGAAAAAGAGAAAATAATAGAAGAAAGTGAATCCCATAGAGATGTATTTAAAAATTCATACGTCATGTGAACTATCTGGACAACAAAGCATCCAGTTTAACTAATCTACTTCATTAGTAGCATGGTGTAGTATGTAGCCAATGTTACCATTTAATCTATTTGGGTAATTTATTATTTTAACTAGAATGTTTATTTATGACGTACAATATTTAAAAATTCATAAATAATAGGAATACATGAATTGAGATCCAATTACTTTAAAAATGACTTTCTTAAATGCTATCTAATGTATTCTTCATGTATGGTAGTCAATAATTTAAAGTAAATGGCTTTATAATTTTATTTACAAGTGAAAATTCATATTTCAATTTTATATCCAATCTATGTTTACTAGTATAAGTTTTTCAGGAATATTGATGTGCTATTTCAAATTATTCGTATAAAGGAACTTATAACAAAACACCTTCCCTACTACAGTTTCAATTGGATTTTGATTACAGGTGGTCTAAAACAGATATTAAATTAAGGTACAGCTATTATATTAAGATGTACTAGATATATTTAAATTGAAATTCTGTGGCTTTCATGAACTAAATAAACTATAATATTTCTTGCCATAAATGTCTGTATATTTTACGTATGAGGTATATTATCGTGCAAAGTAAAGTCAAAAGAATGAGTACATTCTTAATTTTTTGAAGAATTAAAATACAAGCATGTTATTGTTAAGCTGAAAAAAGAAACAAAATAGCCTCTGTCAATCGTATGCATGAAAACATCTTTTTCAACATATTTCACTCTATCACATTTCTACAAATACAATGAAAAAAATGTCAGATGAAGTAATTAGAGAAATATAAGGAAAAATGAACCAAATTCAATGGAGTCTGTAAAGTGAGAATAAAATATGTTTTATAAAACACAATTAATCTCTCCAGATTAAAGTTGCTAGTTGGTATTATAGTGGCAACTTTAGCAACTATACCTGCGTCTACAGGGGATGTTTTAAGACCCCAGGGCCAGCCTGAAACTGCATACACTGTGTACATTATGTATCGAACCCTGTGTACACTCTGTTCTTATGCATACACACCTATGATCAAATTTAATTTATACATTAGGCACAGTAAGAGATTGACAACAATAACATAATAAAATAGAATAATTATAACAATATAAAGTAATACAAGCTATGTGAATATAGTTTGTATCTCAAAATATCTTATTGTCCTGTGCTCACCTTTTTTTTCCCCTGTGATCACATAATAAAATACCTCATTAAGTCCAGAATTTTTACCTTTTTACTTAAAGGAAGAACTTCGTGGCTTCCCTTTGGCATATCTAAATTATCCGCATCGCTATTCTTGTGCTTTGGGGCCGTTACTAGGTAAGATACGTGCTACTTGCGCACCTGCGCAGTGACACTAGGACAGAGCCAGAGCGCTGCACGTGCCCGCAGCAGCAGGAGGGGCGTCTGCAGCGTGGGAACCCCGGACAACTGGGACGATTCCTGTCCTGGGCCGGGGAGAGCAGGACAGAGATAGACTTCATCTAGCTACTAAGAAGAGTGTGCAATTTATAATTTCTGAATTGTTTATTTCTAGAATTTTCCATTTAATGTTTTTTTTAAAATATATTTATTGATTATGCTATTACAGTTGTCCCATTCCCCCCCCCACTCCACTCCATCCTGCCCACCCCCCTCCCTCCCACGTTCCCCCCCCATAGTTCATGTCCATGGGTCATACTTATAAGTTCTTTGGCTTCTACATTTCCTACACTATTTTTACCCTCCCCCTGTCTATTTTCCACCTATCATCTATGCTACTTATTCTCTGTACATTTACCCCCCTCTCCCCCTCCCACTCCCTTATTGACAACCCTCATGTTCTAGTTGTTTGTCTAGTTTGCTCTCGTTTTTGTTTTATGTGTGGTCGTTAATAACTGTGAGTTTGCTGTCATTTTTACTGTTCCTATTTTTGATCTTCTTTTTCTTAGGTAACTCCCTTTAACATTATGGCCCAAATGACAGAACACTTCAAAGCTCCAGAAAAAATACAACTAAGCGACGAAGAGATAGCCACCCTATCGGATGCACAGTTCAAAGCACTGGTTATCAATATGCTCACAGACTTGGTTGAATCTATTCGAAAAACAGATGAAAAAATGAAGCCTATGCTAAGAGAAACAAAGGAAAATGTACAGGGAACCAATAGTGATGAGAAGGAAACTGGGACTCAAATCAATGGTATGGACCAGAAGGAAGAAACAAACATCCAACCATTTAATGTTTTGAAACACTGTTGACCATGGATAACCAAAACCACGGAAAGCGAAACCCTGGAGAAGGGATGCCTACTGTTTTTCAGGAGATCATTTTTCCCACACATGAATCCTAGGTGATACCTAAAGTATATGTTCTCCTCTAAACATATTGAATTTTTTATTGCAAGGGATTTTCCAACGTGCTTTTGTGAATCATCTAATAATATGAAAATGCTTATGCAAAAAAAATCATGAACAGGAAACAAATATTTACAATAAATATTTTAATATATATCATGAAATTTCTAACTTAGAGGTGTGTTGAATATCGAATACTATATCTACATACATACCTGTATATTCACATGCCAAACATATTTATGTTCATATGTTTATATATTTTTGAAAAAAAAGGAAATGCTCACAACAGCTGTGTTCTTTTATCATAAAGGCATTTATTTTCTTTAAAGCTCAAATGCCTAGAAAACAAACAAAAAAGCTATCTAGAATTGAAAACATCACAAAGATTTACATTTCATTCTGTAAAAATGCAAGATTCACATTGATTTCCTTTAATTTGAAGTGATGTGCGACAGAGAACTGTGGCGTGCTGCCAATCTTGATTTTCTAGTTGCATTTCGAGTTGAAATCCTGAAAAATAAAAGAGAGCATTTATATTTTTTAGCATTCATGAATGAGATTCTTTTGGAAAAAAGAATTGGGAGAAAATGTATCGAATGCCCTTCACTTCTCTTAATCTAATGGGCTGTTGTTATTTTTAATTGTTAAGCATAATTAGTTAGCAAACCAAACTGGTGTGCAAACTAGTGGTTCAGGGAAAATGGGTGGTGTATCATTTAGAGAACAGGTTAAAGGAGACAGTTATCAGAATGACTGGATTACAGGGTCTGCACCAGGATGAATAAAAGAATTTCTATACAGGCCGGAAGCCATGCTACACACATAGTTAGTGCTTTATATTAGAACCAAACATTAAAAAGAACAAAGTACATTATAACCAAATAGTACAAATGTAGGCATTTGTCTGCTCTATAATTTCATTCACATAGAATGTTTCAAATGATTAACTGAAATTAATTTTTCATACCAATTTCTTGTGAACTAAACAATTATGTTTGTGCTTTTTGAGATTACAAATCGCTTTTTGAGATATAAAAAGTATTATTTTTTAATAAATTAGACTTAACCCAAGTGGAAAGATTATTGCTAAAATTTAATGTATGAAACAATCTGTTTTCAAACAAATTTATTTTCTATGGTGTCATTCAAATTAAGTGGACAAACATTGCTTAATGAGAGTATGTATGTAAACGAATGTTTATTTTTAATAGCATTTTTCTAAGAAAATGTGACGTTAAATACTTAAAATTCAGGACTTTTATATCTTTCCATGGGGTTAGTGATAATTTGATATTATAGTAATGTGACATTAAAATTATATATTTATCATACACAATGTTATATGAATGGTATGCTAAAATATAGCCAAATTACTTTAAAATTTAATAGTTTAAAAATTCTAATAAGTGAACATACATACTATATGAAGAAAATATTTCTCTTTATCTGAGTGAACAGTGGATTCATGTTATATACATGCATCTGTCAGAAATAGAATGATTCACAGATACAAAAATAGCTTTTATTTTGTGAACTAATGAAGATATGGGTCACTTATTAAGATATAGAATACAACTTCTGAGCCTTTTGTAAGCTCTTACCTTACTCGCAGTTAAAGCTAAGTTTTAAGTACCATACTGATGTTCTTAACAGGAAAGAAAAAGTTTTAAATAACTTGAAATCAGTATTATAAAACTCCATGTGGAAGAATTTCAAACTGGGGAGAATAAGTATAATTGATACTGATATACCAATACTGTTATGATTTATATTTAATATATAGATTGCTTACAATTTTTCTTTAGAATGAAATGGCAGCAGTAGCAGGTGTCTACACAGTCACAGGGTTTAAGGTAGTAATTGCTTATCATGTACAAAAAATGAAGCCTGAATAGACATCACAATTATTTTGACTGTGAAGAATTTAGACAATTAAGACAATGAAATTTAAAAATAAAATGAAATTCCTAGAATATTTACCACTGAGGATATCTCCTTGATGTATATTTACTATTTCTAGCTATTTAGTCTGGTGGATCTGTTTATTTCCCAAATACAATTCAAGGATAACCTCTCTTAGGGATCTTTCCCTGAATGATACTTAATATGGATTCTTTCTTGCAGTTTTCCTCTGGTATGTAATAGGAGTCAAACTTATGAGGATACAAATATGTTCTTCTTTAATGAGCAGAGAGTATCAAGGAGTATACATATGTAGATCTTTGAATCTGAATTATCTTTAGACAATTAACTATATCCATTATTAAAATAGTTGCCTTTGAAGAATAAAAAATGTTTAGCAATATCGGGTACACTTGGAATAGTCCAATGTGCTCAAAGGGGCTTTCACCAAAATCAAAGTCCCCTAACTGCAGGATAGAATCAAAATTTAGTTCTTAAAATAAAAAATATAACTTTCATGCAGACTGCATACTCATGGTCTGTGATCAGCAAACACTCTCATGTCAACTAATCTATATACGAAGCCAAAGTAAAACCATGGAGCTGTCTGGTGCACAGAGAGGAACGTGGGGAGTGGGTAGGGGAGTCGTCTGCAGAGCCAGTGCTGTCAGGCGACGTTACCCGCGTGTGTTCATGTTCTCCAGAAGTCGGACACTGCTCCCAGGGGGCTGCCTGCTGTTTTGTTCTTATCTTTCAGGAAACCCACTCCTTGGAACACTTTAAACCCTCCGTTTTTTCCTTTGTTCCTATTTTTAATCAGTCTACCTCTGAGTGAGTTTTGAATAACAGGATATAGAAGAGGACTTTATGTACTTTGTAAAGTTTATAAAACCTGGAGAAAATGTGTGATACGATCTATCTTTTAAAGAGAGTTAAGACAATCTAAGCAAGACATGCAAACAGCAAACTCAGACTAGTAAGTCTTAAGAATTGCTTTTGTAAAGGGGAGTCTTTGAAAAATCAGTTGAGATTATATGAAGGGATTCATCACAACACAGAGAGGACTGTTGTTATCCTCCTATTTCCATGGGGCAGGGAAATGTTCTCCTCAATTTTAAGCTAAAAACAGTCAAAGGAAATCCTACAGAGAAAATAGGAACCACTTTCAGAAAGAAAAGCTAGCACCTCACCCCTGTGTTTCTATGGGGAGGAAACTAGTGAGAAGTCCAAGAGCATTGTTTGCTGTGTTTGCTTTTTGAACAGAAAAGTGTAAAGGTGACAGGTTAGAATTAGTTGTGACTTCAGGGAAGAAATTAGTTAACTTTCACTTCTGTCCTTTATGATGGCAAGGGTTCATGATTCTACTGTTGAGCCATGTGTGCAAACTGAGATTTATAAATGGAAAGTCATCTGGAAAATATTTTGTTCAGGGAGTATCTGTTTTGGTGGAGGAAATTTAAAAGGAAAAAAGTTGTAGAGAGACTATTTAGGGGATATCAACATGAGTGGTAGTCATAGAATTCAACCCAGTGAAGGAGATAGAGAACGAGTTATAGCATTCTCATGTGCGCCATAGAAAATTGGTGCTGTTGGCTGGACCACTCCCACTCCGGCCCAGTTATTAGAGAATTAGTGTCATTTTCTCTGATTCCACTTGCTTTAATCCTTTGCCTTGGAAGATCCAGCTATAGCACTGAGGTGGAAAAATAAAAGAAGCAGGTAGAAAAATGCAAGAAAAAAACCCAAGTACAGGTTTCCAATTCAAAAGGTAAAGAAAGAATAATTAAATTAAACTGGATTTTTTTTTCTGAAAGAACCTAAAGTAGCCAAACTGACAACTTCAATATATTATATTTAAGCATGTTGTGAAAAAAAATTTTTTTCTTGATCACATTGTGATAAATTCTGCCAATTTGATGAAATGGCTTTACTTTGTTTTTCATAGTTATATTAATAAGGGCTTTAATTCATAGCTTCTGGTCTTCCTGAATCTCCCATTTTTTCTATGTGATTATTCCTCTGAAGTATAGCAAACAGATAAGTTGCAATTATTACAATGCATTTGTAAATAGCCAGTTTTCCCCCATAGTATAAAATAAACCTCAAGGAACTTGAAGGTAGTGTGAAAACCATTTTTATTTTGAAATAGTTTCTTAGTAGAACATCAGGCACTTTGAAATGTGGCACCTTTCTGGGATTATAAGAGTGAGATAGCTCTTGTACAGTGCCAAGTGCAAGGTACACTTAGACCGATGTCACAGACCTTTCACTGTTATTGCAAAGCTAAATTATACTGGTGATTATGCAAATGATTGCAGTCTCTCAAGGACATTATTCTATATGCACAGGAAATGGCACAAATTGTGGAGATTGTATGGAGTTAGCCATGCTAATGAGCACTTTCTGATAAGTTTCTTGGCCATACTTTTATCAGGTGATTATCCTTAATAAAGCCATAAGAAGTTGAATGATACAGACAAAGAAGAATTATTCACATTGGCTAGCAATCGTAAGGCAGGACAGACACAGGAGAAACACATTTCCTAATGGGGTGCCCTATAGGTAGTAACTCTAACTCACCTGACCAGACCGGAGAGGCCATGTAACACAAAACTGCAAGAAAGTTTAATAGAAAACACATATAGGTAAGCGCCCTGAGTGATCACAGACACTGAACATAGAGACAAAAATGACATTCCGTTGGCAACAGATGAGGGGGACGGAGGGCAGAGTGCAGAACATCACTGACCATGAGAGCTGTCCTCTAACAACTATCTCCGCATCTGCAGCCAGCGTGTTATGCATAGTATCTCATTTTTCCCCTTGTGGGGAAAAGAAAAACACAGTGAAACATTAGAAAACGTTATTTTGACACGATTAAGCCAATCATTTTTAAAAATGCAATATTTTCAAGTGTAGTCATACAGAAATTGTTCCCACGTTGAATAAAGTATAAGTTGTTTGTTGTGACTTATTCTTAAATATCTTATGTTTCACGTTCTAAAATGCTACCAAAGTTAGACTAATCTCAACTGTACACTTCCTTTGCCTTATTTTTATTCCCTTTGCAAACACATTTCTCCTAAAATTACACCATCAGAGATATTATTTATTTTGTGCGTTACTCCAGCAGAAATGACACCCTTAGTAAATTTTATTTACTCAAAGCAAATGGGAGAGGCATGATCACATGAATGATAGAAATGTTTTCTTTGTAAAAATGAACAAATGCATGAAACAGTAAACAGGTAAAATGACTTTTAAAACAGAAATTGTTGATGTGAAATGTCTTATTCTACAAAACATACATTTTAATTGTTATTACAATTCATTTTAATTGTTATTACTGTAGCCAAAGTTTCAATAGGAAGATAGCTTCTACTTTGATATAATGATTATCATATTGCTATGGGAAAATCATGATTTTAGATTTATCAAATTGAACCATAGTATATCAACATATATTTATGTTAAAACACATGAAACACCAGCCATTTTCAAAGGCTCAGTGTAAAGAACTTTCACTCAATGACTCAGGTGCAGGTATATGCAGGGGATAGGGGTAGATGACCGTGACTTTATTGCTTGCTTTTAGGGTGAAGACTCTCTTTTGTCCAGCTTGATCTCTATCTTGACCAGGAAACAGTATAATCCCTGACAGCTGGCGTTACTTTTGTAAAGCAAGTGGCTGGTTTCAGCTTTGGTTGCAGAGGCATCCACCTCAGAGGCGGGGGTCTCAGAACAACATGAGCAAGAGCTGGAAGTCTGCCACTTCCACACTGCCACCACCACCGCCGCCACCACCACCACGGCGTCTCCTTGTGGGGAAACTTGGTTGATTTTTCTAACTGACCATTCGGGCCCTTTGTTTTTTCTCTTCTCGTGCTTTAAATCTCCACTCTTATGTCTTAAACTAACCAATAAAGAGTATGCTAGCAACACCCTTGGCCCTTCACTTCGAACCAAATAAAAGTAGAACCTCAGGCCCGTGAGCTTCCCTCCTCCCCTCCCCCCAGGACCTCACCATGTGCCCCCAGGCTTGTCTTGTACATTCAGGACTTGGAGTAATAAACATTATGTTTCAAAGTTTCGTGCAGGTTATTGCTGAAGGGCATCTTTCAATCACAGAAAGAGCCACAAGGGCCCACCCAGCCACAACATTGGTCATAAATAAGCTGACAGGGCAGTTCTGATGGCACTTTAAATACAATGATCTGATAAAATGTGTGGTAATGCTAAAAAAACATCCACATTTGATTTTTAAGTTTAGCCTCTTACACTGGTCCTATACTTATTTGGGCAATTGTGGTTTCTTTGCCAGGTAAAAAAATAAAGGCGTGAGATGAGAAAACGTATTCTACATAGAAATAGTTACTTAGAAGTAAAAGCCCTGTATCCTTGTTCTTCCCCATTTATAAGTCAGAACTGGAATTCTGAGCTGAGCTCACGGCCAGTACTTGATAAAAACTAAACATCTAAAATTGCAACGAAAGCTTTACTTTTTCTTTCTAAAATACAGCACATTACTTTGCTAACACAGCATCACTGTATGTCGACAATTATAATCCATGAGATACTAAAGTGTCCATTAAATTTAAAAAGGAGAAAGAGATAATATTCTAAAAATTAATCAAAGGTGGCCCAATCTATTTACATGCCATTACCCAACAGGCCCATTACAAGAAGAACATTTCTTGAAAAGAAAACGTGTTTCTTCTGAATTAACTTTTCCTTGTCCACATCTCCGATTCTTCTGTATTACATTTGTATTCTTTATTGAAATTAAATTTGAAATCGAATGTTGAAAATATTTATTATTAACACACATTTGAGCAAGCCATGAGATTTAAAAATAGGAATACACACACACACATACAGAGAGAGAGAGAATTTTAGAGAATTAGTTGTGAGTTTAGAAAATTTGCATACGATTTACAGAAATGCTTTTTAAGTAGTCCTTAAGCCATATGGATGTAAACAGTGTTTGTTACTAAAATTAGAAGTGCAGCTTCTACCTGTAATCAATGTGTAATCGAATTAAGTGTCTCCATAACACAGACATAGACATTCAGTACCTTTGTGTTACAATATGTTCACTGATGTTTTAAAGAACAACAACAATAACTATGCAAAAATTACTGAGCCAGATCATGTCAAGTTCTTTAAGTAACAGATGTGCAGGTTTTATGGTTCACTTGAGAGTGGTAAGCGCATTATTGTTTCTGGAGTGCACACTCTGAAACAATGATAAAGATATCAAAATTATGTTTCATTGCTTCTTTTCTACAATAGATGTAGTGATAATTTGTCATGTTTTTCAACAGACAGGAAGTTTTGAATGCCTCTTACTAAGTTTAAGTAAATTCACAAACCATTACTTATTTCTCACCAAGGTACCAACAGAATTTTTCTTTTCCAGCCTCTCGTACAGGTAGAAGAGTTCACAGTGCTTCCATCTTCTCGATTCTAAATATACATATATATAATATATATTAAAATATAAAATATATTAATGTAATATATAATATGTCTGTGGGTATATATATAAATGACTCCCAATCCTGAAAACAGCAATGAAGACAACCGAACCCAGACATTACTCATGCCTGGCAAGAATAACCTCTGCGTCACCTGGTTCATTGGAGAGCCGGAACTGAAAGAGGTCTCCAGCATCCAGTGCCCAGTGTAAGATATGGTGACTCTGTCCAGCCCTGCTGATTCTCAGTTTTTCTTGAATGTTTCCATGTTGGAATCTCTGTGCCTGACTTGATAACCCACACGAAGATCCAAATGTCTTTCACCGAATTCCATTTACGCTTCAATTGTTTTTTTGTTTCTCCCATCCTTTTCTTTTTTTCTTTCTCTCTTTCTTTTTTTAATCTAAGAGTTTTCATTGTATCAGAAGTTTATGGCCAACATGTTTACAGGCAACGAAACCTTAAGGAAATGAAAATCCAGGCCTGGTTACCTGGGCTGGTTGAATTTCCGGGCAGCGTGGATGCACTGAATTCCCCTTGTCATCAGTATTTACTTTTCTTCTCTTCCGTGTGTCTGTTTCTAATTTGCTTAAAAGTCCTAAAATAAACTGTTTCAAACAAGTGCCTTATTGGAAAATGTAGATATTCTTCAGTCCTCACCATGGTCTTATTGTAATGCCTCCAGCTTTATAATCAGGTCAAAACCTGTATGCGTGAGAGTAGATGAGGTTGGGGGAGCCTGGAATAAAGTTTTCATAGCAGCAGAATTTAAACATTTTTGCCAGAAGATGTTACCAAAATGTACACAATACACGTGGGAATGAATTCTGACTGTTTTAGTGTTTTGAGAGCATAACATAAAATGAGAACTAGTAAGTAACACACACACACACACACACACTCCCATAGATTCTGAATTCAATGCACTAGTTAAGGGGGATGGACAAACTATTTTTCTGTAAAAGGCAAGATAGTAAATATTTTTAAGTAAATTTTATTGATTATGCTACTACAGTTGTCCCATCTTTTTCTCCCCTTTGTTCCCCGTCCACCTGGCACCCCTATTCCCTCCAGCATTCCCCCTCCTCTTAGTTCATGTCCATGGGTCGTACATATAAGTTCTTTGGCTTATCCATTTCCTATACTATTCTTACCCTCCCCCTGTCTATTACCTGTACCATTTCCCCCATTCTCCCCTCTCCCTCTCCCCACTGATAACCCTCCATTTGATCTCTGTGATTCTGTGATTATTTCTGTGATTCTGTTGCTGTTCTAGTTGTTTGCTTAGTTTGTTTTTGTTTTTGTTTTTGTTTAGGTTCAGTTGTTGATAGTTGTCATTTTACTGTTCATAGTTTTGATTTTCTTTTTCTTAGATAAGTCCTTTGGGCATTTAATGTAAGTTTTAATGGGCTCCAACTCAAGGTGTATCCACCTGAACCCTGAACATTGTCTGCAATTATTTACCCAGTTCCTGATTGTACAGCTACAACCATTGTGCACACCAAGTAGCTGAAACTCTGAATTCTCTTCACAGTTCCCGGTTCAGGAGAGTCAAGTGGAAGACCTGGGATCTCTCTTTTCCTATCAAAATAATAAATCAAAACGTATGTGTTTCACAGAAACTTGTGAACCTTAGTTCCACCACCAGATATGATATATGGGAAAATGTATGCCATTTGCTATTACTTTTCTTTCGCCTTTGAATAAGACAGATACTTCTAGGTAATTTCAATGGATTTTCATAAACATATTCAGCTACTCTTCCATATGTGTTTGTGCATGTTTAACTTGAACAAATATAACTGGGACCCGATGAACAACTATTGACCGGATGATTTGTTTTTTAAAAAAATTAAAACATGATTTGCTTCTATATGGCAAGGTCTTCGATTCATTTTTTGCCATCTAATCAATGAAATACGTAGATTTGAAGGCACTGTGCCAACTTTGTCTTTAAGGAGTTAAATATGCATTTTTTATTAACATGTTTACCATAATTACATTTTACTAAGAAGAAAATGAGAATGAGAATAAGCAGTTACATTACATATTTTGGTAAAGTTAATGCATGACCAAAAATGACAGACACTTTACATGCCACCAAGCTTCTCAGTATCCAGGCTCTGGAATATTTTAGGGCAGTGATTTTCAACAGGTGTGCTGCCACAATTTTTAAAAGATGCAATACTGGACTATTTAGTCATGGGTACTGACCACTTTTCCCTTCGATTGTCAGTTTGAAGAATGACAACAACCAACACAATCGCTGCCGTCTGTCTGGTGTGAATGAATCAAAATTGTACTTATTTCTCATAAGATTTCAAAAATATATATACTTTTGGTGTGCCACAGAATTTTAGTAATTTGTCTATGTGTGCCATGAGATGGTAAAGATTGAAAATTGCTGTTTTAGGGCATGCTCTTCAAATAATGTTAACTTCTTGCTTTTTATAGCCTCTGTAACTAACAAAATAGAGCAGTTCTCCTGCTGTTTTGTAAACCATTGGTTGAACTTGGAAGACATTATGCTAAGTGAAATGAGCCAGACACAGAAGCAATGGTACTTGATGTCACTTATATCAGAATCTAATATAGTCAAAACTGTAGAAACAGAGTGTAGAATGGTGGTTGCTGGGAACCGGGATGAGGGAGAATCGGGGAGGTCTTGGTCAGAGTGTGCAGTTTCACTTATGCAGAATGAGAAGGTCCTAGTGGTCTACTGTACAACGTAGTGCATGTAACTTTGTGCATACAACACTACTGTATTTTATTCTGAAAATTTTTGAGGGTACATATTATGTTATATGTTCTTATACCAAGAAAAACAGGAAACTTTTAGAGATGATGGATAAGCTTAGGACATTATATATAATGACATTTTCACAGGTGGGTACTTACCTTCAAACTCATGATGATGTGTACCTTAAATGTGTATCAACTTTTTTGCATGTCAATTACACCTTAATTGAAAAAATAAAGTTAATTTTTTTTTAAATTCATTGCTTGGTGAACGTCTTTGGAAACTCAGAACAACACAAACCACATTGGGACGTGCTGCTTTGGTCTACATCTTGAGGAATTCAGTCAAGAGTTTGTCACCTATGAATGAGCCCCAAACAAAATATAAGTTAATTCAAGAAACTCAGTTTTTACACAATGCTAATAGTTCTCTGACCTCGCCCAAATGACCCAGCAAGTCCAAGAATACTTAAGGCTTCCATTGTCATCACAATGTAGTATATAAAAGCATTCATGATGCTTATATTTTAATGACACATGTAGACCAAAATAATATTTTATTTCTTACATAACATAAATTAATGTTTTTTCTGTTTATTGTCTTATTTCTGGAGACTAGAATATATGTTTCTTGGAGGTTGAATTTTGTACCCTTTTTCTTTTGATATTTCTTTCACTTGCTGATTGTCATGTCCCCAGAGTCTAGGATACCTCCTGGTGCACAGTAATAACTCACAACTTAGTTGTTTGAGTCATAGAATTGTAAGTGCTATAAAGAAAATTAAAGCAGGTCAAGATTAAAGGGAGGAAGGGTGACTTGTTCTGGGACAATAGGATTATCTTATTATTTATTTAGAGAAGAATTTTGTCATAAATAAATCTTTAGCATTACTCTGTATAAAGTTAGGAAATGAGTCATAAAAAATTGGGAATAAATTATTATAGGAAGAAGCAGTATTGATGAAAAAGTTGCTGAGGTAAGGTGAGATTTGTGTACCTGAGAAAAAAGCAGAAAAGCTAAATTACTTGATCAAGTAATGGAAGGAGATCATGAGGGACCTATTTTTACAAAGAGCATATAAGGTATAATATGGCATGGTAAGGAATTTGGCTCTGTTTTTAAATAGAATAGGAAGGCATTAGATTTTTAAATGAAGAAATCATATGGTTGAATTTATGTATATAATATATATATAATTTATATATATATATACATATATAAATTAAATATATATATATATTAAAATCCCTGGTTAATGTATAGAAAATAAACTTGTAGGGGTGTGGTAGTACCATTGGAGGACAAATAATGATAAACTTGTAGCTGAATGAAAAGTTGGTGATGGCTTAGTTGTATGGGTAGCAGTGATGTCAGTGGGCCAGGGTGGTGCTGGAAGTCACAGTGGTAGGAGTACTGGAGGGTGTGGTTGCACGTGTGTTCGTAGCCACAGCTAGAGTGGTGAGGGTGGTGGAAAAAGGAAATGGCAGTCACTAGGAGTAGGACCAGTAATGGTGGTTGTGTCTTCTACTTCCTCCTTTGTGAACCGGGGTTATGGGACTCCTAGTTCATTTGATCTTTATAGGATTAAAGTAGCTAAGGTATTAAAACATTAGAAATGTATTGAGCAAAGTGAGCACATAATGAATATTGCTTGAATGTGTTATTTTTTTTCCATAGGCATTAACCTAAGCTACTGTTTTACTGTCTCAGTCTGTGTGGCATGCCCACTCATACCAAGTGAAACTCTTCTTCAGTAACACTGGATCGTATGTCTTCCTTTGAAGATGCTCTTTCATCTTTTCTGAGCATCACACTTTAAATGAGTAATTCACCTTGCTGAGACATTCTAGTACTTCATTTTTAACTCCCTGATTAATATGTGTCTTTGAAGTATATTAAAATTTTTATTACTCTTGAACCTTTCTTCATCTTTCAAAAAAGGATATTTTTGATAAATAAGTGTCTGCCCAATATAATTTTTCAATCACTTAGCACTTTATCATTCCTTAAGTTAAGGAAATAAATAACCTAAAATGTACTGAGAAATACACGAATAGATGCTTGTCCAATACAATGCAGGACACTTAGAATTTACATGGATAAATCTTACAACTGTGGGATCACAGAAAAGAGTGTATAGTTGTATCCTCTTAAGCTAGAAACTAAAAAGTCAAATGACTATTACTATGCCATGTCAATACTGTTGCAAAATAACTTACAAGTGTTTTAATATTTTTCTTGAGGGATTTTTAAAATGCTTACAAAGCTTAAGGCACAGTGGTTTTTACTTCTTATACCTTTTAGTTTAAACTAAAAAATAAATAAATAAAAGAGAAAATACAATAAAGGTACCAAACACCTTTATGGAATTTAAAGTAGTGCTATTATTTTAGTTATGGGGAAATACATGCAGAACTGTCACATGCATAATGTGTGATTTTTAGGATGAATAAGACTACTATTTATGTGTTATTATCAACAGAAAATGTGCAAATATAAATATTCTTCTTATTGAAAGAACATGATCAAATTCCTTCATTTTGACAGATAAAACATCCTGAAATAAATAGACAAAGTAGACATATAAGTCAAATTCATCTCAAGTAAATTTAAAATCGAAACAATCAATAAGACGACAATGGAATTTTCGATGAGTTGTGCTGATACGGATTTTGTCATGTTGATGTCATCATGCATAACAGGGAATTTCTGCCACCTGCCTTATTCTGCATGAAAATGTGGGGCATCATGTATCTATACAATAACACACTAAGTCTTATTACTCAAGAGATCTTACACACAGTCAAGTGACTGCTGTAAGACACAGAGTGATTGGTGAGCTTTAGTTAACCTCTGTACTATGAGTTATAATCCTGTCTAGCATCATTTGAAATAATATAGCTAGGATTAATACAGGAAAGGGATCCAGTAACCCTACAGTAATGAAGTAGTTTCTCATACACACACACAAAGAATGTGTGTGGAATAACAGCAGCATCATTTTTAAGGAAAAGACTTGGAGTTATACAAGTTTAATTAAAAGGTGCTTTAGTAACCTAACGAACTCTTGACTTTGTGTCAGTTATATGATTTCAGACTGAGTATCCTTAATCAAAAGAGATTCTATGGAGAAAATACACGTAATGTGCTTGGTTTAGGACACATAGTAAATAAGTGAATGATGCCACTAACATTAGTTAAATACCAAAAAATAACGATTTACTTCATAACTAAGTGAATTTTGTGTGTTTTATCTAGAACAAAATTTTTAAAAATTGAAAAAAGTATATTCTTTTAATAAGATATGTTATAATCTAAACATCATGTATTCTTTATGAATGTCTAATCAGTGTTAAATTCAAACAAAAATAACTGGAAAATGTAATATTTACTTACATATATTCCATAAATCCTCATTTGTTATATCATGATTTGGGAGGATTGCATATATATTAAGCCTTTCAAATTATTTCCTGGAAGGATGAGACCACCTAATCGAATCTAATCCTCAACTCTTATGTCAGTGGCTGCCAGTACAGTGCATTAAATGTTTTTGGTTTTTTCTTTTCTGGTTTAGGTAATTCTTTTACAGACTTTCTTCTTTTAAGACTTTAACTTAACTGGAAGCAAAGGCATACTTCATGCTTTGCATCTCTTCAACATCTGTGCAAAACAGAGCCTCCACTATTGTCCGATAACGATTGCTGACAGAATTCTTTTTATCATATTATTGTCATGGAAGAACTAAATTGGGAAGATTGTTTCTGTTCTGATAGTTTAAAATCTCTAAATATTTACCTTAAATTATCTGTATTATTTTGTCACAATCTCAGCCCAAAACATCTGTGAAAGTGTGAAGTTTTTTATCTTTAGTCAAATAATTTGTAAAAGGGGCTATGTCTCCACTCAGTTACTCAGTATTACTGGCAGTTTGGCATGAAAAAGGGTCCAGGAAGCTTTAGAATGTCTAAGCTGGCAGGGCGGTGAAAGGGAAGATCAATTAACAGAGATGAGATGGGGATAAGAGATATACATATCTGTCAATTTATCAATAAATTCAAAGAATGTCTTTGGCCTTTATATACTAATATAACTAATGATTTAATAACAAAGGTTTTATTCCTAAAAATCAAATTACTTACAACTTCAGCCATGTGAATTTGAATCTAAATACAATTAATTTGACTTTCTAGATATGCCAGGGCAAAAAGTTTTTAGTAATTTATCAGAATTGTGATTAAATGGGAGGGAAGAATTGGACAAGCTAAAATATTTGAGTTAATTTTTTAAAACCATTTACCAAAAAGTCTGAGAGAAAAGTCTGTTTCTAAAAAAGAGAGAAAAATAAAATTCATTACACATCTAATGGTGACCAAGTTTATTTCCATATAAATCCTACAAAAGTTAACACTGAATAAAAAGAAACAGGATTATTTTATTACAGAAGTAATAAAATAAGTAATAAAATAATTTATCATTGAAAAAAGGTCTGAGTGTCCAATTAAATCATTTTATAATTCTATAATTAAATATAATGTGTCCACTAAGTGATCTATTTTAATATAATCAATATGTGAGAATGCTTAATGATATCTTACAGATTATAAAGAATACAAAAGCAGGCTGCCAACCTCTACTGTTCTAATTTTATTTAAAAAGTGAATGTGCATGTGTATGCAGGTACAAGTAAAGTGGATATATATACATACATACTCTGTGTAAAAGACATTGCCTTTATAGATATGCATACATATGCTGCATTTATATGATATGTGTAATATATTCAGAGTATGTATACAAGTATACACAGTTATAGAGGGATGAGGGAGGGAGAGAATATAAACTGAGATATTAACTGTTATTGAATTTAATTTGTTACCTTTAAGAAAATAATTTCATTGAATGAAATGTTACATCATCAATAGGTGCAGCAAAAAAATTTTTAAATGAAAAGTTCCCTGTAATTAAAAAAAAAATTCCCTATAATTAATAAACATTATTTAGGCTGTCAGTGTCTATATAGTTTTATGTAATTTAAATATTTGATCTACTTTTCATTAATTCATCATTCATGTACTCAACATAGCACTCAATTTGACTGTCATAGCCACAGTTTAATAGTACACAATGAGTAATAGGAAAATGTATAAGAAATACAACAAAGTTAATCAAATATGTTATTTATTATTTGTTTTTTATTGTTGTTCAATTACAACTATCCCAATTTCCCCCATTGTTCTCCCATGCCCTGCCCTGCCCCCACCCCCACCTCCATCCACACTCCCTCAATCAATCACTACTCTGTTGTCCATTACCATGGGTCCTTTATATATGCTCCTTGACTAGACCCTTTCTTTTCTTTCCTTCTTTATCCCTCTTTCCTTCTTCTGTGGCCACTGTCACTTTGTTCTTTATTTCTATCTCTGGTTCTATTTTGCTTGTTTCTTTCTTTTGTTGATTAGGTTCCACTTATAGGTGAGATCATATGGTAGTTGTCATTAACCATTTGGTTTATTTCACTTAGCATAATACTCTCCAGTTTCATCCATTAAAGTACACAAAATGGTAGTAAATATATATTTACACACATATTATGTTTTCCCTTGGAATTCTAGTAGGCAACAGAAATAAAATGGGTGTTTTCCTTGAAGGAAATTGTCAATAAACCTTTCACAGGGATTGGAGGTGTAGTGGGCATAGCATTTAACCAAATCATTCTGTACAAGGCATAATGATATCTCAGAGCTTTCATGATAATTTAATGCAGCCATACATTTAAACCAGGGCAACAATTCAATTTTCATTTGGTTGCCAGACAAAACAGAACATTTTCAGGGATCATGTAAATAGTAAGCATGCCAGAGTCTCAATTGTCATCAAAATTAACCAGACAAATGATTCCACCAACTGAGAAGGGCCATGAGAAACCTCAAAAAATTAAACACGATGTGCTCTTTGACCCAGTGATCCCACTTCTGGGAATATATCTGAAGAAACCCCAAACACAAATTCTAAAGAACATAAGTGTCCTCTGTGTTCACTGCAGTGTTATTTACAATCACCAAGATATGGAAGCAGCCCTAGTGTCCATCAGTAGATGAGTGGATAAAACAACTATGGGACATTTACACAGTGGAATTCTACTGGGCTGTAGAAAAGAAGAAAATTTTACCCTTTGCAACAGCATGGATGGGTCTGGAGAACATTTATACTAAGTGAAATAAGCCAGTCAGAGAAAGACAAATGCCATATGATTTCACTCATATGTGGAATCTAATGAACTGAACTAACAAGCAAAGGAGAAAGAGACAGAGAGAGAGCAGAATGATAGCTATGGAGGGGGGAGGTGAGGCAGTGGAGAGATCCAGCAAAAAGGAAAAAGGACTCATGGACAAGGACCGCAGTGTGATGATAGCGCACGAAATGGGGGAAGGGGGTATAAATGGTAAGGGAAAAGTGCAATTAAATTTTTTTTAAAAAATTAAAAAACAACAAACAAAAACAGGACATTCTCCACAACCAGAGGGTCTTTAGAAATTGCGTGAAAGAACGACCTAACCCACTCACAAAAAAGTGCATCTTATCATGAGTGCTTGCTTTCTTAAGATCTGAGCCATCCAATCAATCCATCTTACTCACCTAAAACACTGATTTTTGTTCAGTGGCCACACCGCCTTCTTTCATTCAGTAATCAGCCTTGGTCTTCATCCAGGAGAATGTGCTGAGAGCTCTGACCCCTCCAGGGATCCTCCTGCATGAACACCTTCTTTCACCTTGTTTCACTTTTCCAGTGACTCCCAGGAGCTGAGAACTGCACCTCTAAATATCTACTTCGCAGGAAATGGCCAATTTGATTTGCAATGTCACGCAGCTCATGACATAACCCTACATTTTTATGTTTAATTCTTATTGTTTGTGATTTTTATGCACTTACATGTGTTTCCAATAAATTCTAAAATAGTTTAAGAAATGATGTCTACCAAGGTTTAGATCACGTAGTAACATTGTTTATATATATATATTTTTTTTTACATATATTAAATGAAATAAATGAAATATCTTTCTCTGTAAATGTACATGAATGTTTACTGAAATTTTTAAAAATTTTGATTATTTGCTATTTTATTTGTAGATTTTACATTAACATACTTTTGACATTACTGTATAATATTAGAAATAATTTGTTAATCTAGTCTAATTTTCAGGCCAAAATTAAGACCTGTGCCCTAAAGAATCCTATTTAAACACCAGACTCATAAATTTTACTAAAAAGGATGTGCTAATATCATGACAGTAAGTTTTCATACTTTTATTTTTTATAATAAAAGATCCTGGGCTCCCTGTAAATCCTCTTTGAGTAATGCTCTGTGTGAAAGTCATTTCATTAGATACGTATTCCAAGTATTTAGTCAGGGTATGCTATAGTTAGCATAAGCTTATTAAAAGGTATAAATATTTCTTCAATATGAAGATAAATTTTAAGTCATAAATACTAAAATATTTGAGTTCAAGATTATACAATTTCTGAATTGAATTCTAAGTAGAAAGTTAAACATGGAAAACAATATTTTATATACGTTTAAATATATAATAAAGAGCCTACTCAAAACATCCACTTCTCTTTTTCAACTAAACCCTACTTAATTATTTTGTAATATTCCTTTAGTATATTTCTAGAACCCATACAGGTGTATTTAGGCCTTCATACATTTTCAAAAGTGAGATTACCAAATTTTATGTGGCTGTGTACTTGTTAACATTTCATGGGTTTTCTCTCAGTATTCTGCTTGCCTCAAAAAATGAGTTGGACACTTCCCATATTTTTATGTTCTTGGCAATAGTTTAAAACTGTAAAAGCTATACTTGAAGGTTTTCAAGTGACTACTCCAAAACAGTATAAGATTGTTTCTCAGAATAGAACTTCAAATACAATTTAAATTTATTCTACAGTCATTGTTTCAGTCCGGATTTTAATATTTTCTTGTCATTTAAAATATATACTTATATTCTTAAAGTACATAATTTCATCAAAATATTCAAATTCATTATTGTAAAATTGTACATTGAATTTTCTCATAATGGTAAGTTTTCTTTATCACTCAACTTTTTAAAAAAATTCCTGATTGTCTATTTAAGTCTCCTTTACAGGTCTTGACATCAGACTTGTCAAAGAATAGAGTACTTCAAAGATCTTTTAAAAATCATTTTTGGTGCTTTTGATTAATCCCATGCTTTAAAAATAATTTACTAATGACTCCTTTTATATTTATAATTATTTCTAATATTTTTGTTATGTTCTTTCATTATATTCTGTATTTTACTGTTAAATTTATTCTTTCTGCTTTCCTAATGAGTGCATTTATAACTAAATTTTCTTCGAGCACCACTTTGGTTGGTTCCCACATGCTTTATTAGGTAGTGATCTCATTAACTTTCATTTATATCTTAATATGCTTTGATCTCTTCATAAGAAGAGTAATTTGGATTGTTTTGTCTTTGTGTGTGTGTGTCAAACTCTGTATTTCATTTGACTGTGGATAGATAATGCAGTGTATGATTTCTGTTTTTGAAAAATTGTTTACTTACATGATCGAAAAGTATAATTGTCTTAACTTGTTGCCTTGAAAATATATTATAATTAACTTCATAATTATATTATTAACTGTGCTTATACTATTCATGTGTATTTTTGATATGAGTTTCTTGGATGATATATGATGTTATCCCAAAATATTAAAGAGATTTTTCCATTTCTCTCATATTTCCATCATTTTTGTTTTATGTATTTCAAAATTCTGTTGCTAGAGTTCCCTTATATTCTTAGTATACCTGGCATTACATGATATAGCTTACTGTTTCCTTTCTATATTTGACAATCCAATTTCTACAGTATTAATTTGATTATATCTTTTATCTTTCTTTGTCTTTTATTCCTCCTGTTTTTAACAAACTGAGCTTTTCCCTTTTATTTTAAATTTTTACTTTTTAAGAGATATTAACCTACTTAAGTGTGTTCACCTATAACCATGAAATTAGTCATGTCATCTTACTTAATTTTTTTTATTGATGTAAAATATTTAATTGTTCATGTATGGTTTGATATATACATGATTTTATGACACACATATAAAAAATAGACCAGAAGCATATACACCATTTTTATATCAGGAAGAAAGGAAAAAAGTAGGACTTGGGCTGAAGAGAGTTAAAGGGCACATTAGCTATACCTGTTATATTTGAGTTGCCTAAAAGCCATTCTACTGCTAGGTATAAATTAAGATGTTCTCTTTTGTAGTAACAATACATAATTGAAAGACATTTTCTAGCAGCAACATCCTCACAGACACATCCCTTAAAGCAAGGGACATAAAGGAAAGAATAAACAAATGGGACCTCATCAAAATAAAACACTTCTGCGTGGCTAAAAAAAAAGCATTAAAATGAAAAGAGAACCAACAGTATGGGAAAACATATTTGCCAATGATACCTCAGACAAGTGTCTGATCTCCAAAATACATAAAGAACTCACACGACTCCACTCCAGAAAGACAAACAACCCAATTAAAAAATGGGCAAAGGACTTGAACAGACACTTCTCCAAGGAGGACATACAGAGGGCCCAGAAATATATGAAAAGATGCTTATCATCACTAGCCATCAGAGAGATGCAAATTAAAACCACAATGAGGTACCATCTCACACCGGTCAGAGTGGCCAACATAAACAAATTATCAATTTTTATATTTAACTTGCTTTTAGTTAAATTTAATCTTTTTTAATATCTTCACAGGAAGAATTTCATTTTCATTGGTTTTAGAGAAAGAAGAAGGGAGGGAGAGGGGAGAGAGAAGGAGAGAGAAAGAGAGAGAGAAACATTGATTTGAGAATTATGTTGGTTGCCTCAAGTACACTTAAATTTATCTTAAATTTACATGTGATAAAGCTCATTCTTTGTTTCTATTTTATGATTTTTTGAATGTTTTCTAACCCTATATTTTTTATAATTTCCCAAAATGTCTTATAAATACAATCATGCATCACATAAGCTTGATAAGATTGGCTTCTTTCACCCAACACAATGATTTTGAAATTCATTCAAGGTCTTGAATGGACTAATAGTTGATTATTTCTTATTGCTGAGCAAGTTTCTGTTGCGTGGATTTGCCTTCATCAATTGACTTAAGGAAAATAGATTCATTAAAGGACATTCAAGTTATTTCCATCACTTGGCAATTGTGAATAAAACTGCTGTTGACATGTGTTTGCTCATTTTAGTGTGAACATGAGTTTTAATTTCTCTAGGGATAATACTTAAGATGAGATTGCTGAGTTATGTGGTAAGTGTAAACTTAACTTTATAAGGAACTGCCAAACTGATCTTCAAAGGAACCGTATCATTTTTGCATTCTTGCTGAAAATACATGAGAATTCTAGTTGCTCCACATCTTTGTCAATATTTGGTATTGTCTGTTCCTTTTTTTTTTTAAATGTATCCATTCCAATAGTGGTCTTAATTGGAATTTCTTCCATGGTTGATAATTGAGCATTTTTTAAATGTTCTTTTTGGTAGGTGTATATCCTTCGTGGAGTGTATGCTCAAGTACTTTGCTCATTTAAAAATCGGATAGTGGCCTTGACCAGTGTGGCTCAGTTGGTTCGGTGTCTTTCTGCAAAGCAAAATTCACCAGTTTGATTCCAGGTCAGGGCACATGCCTGGGTTATGGGTTCAGTCATCAGTGAGGACACATATGAGAGTGTGAGAGTCAACCAGTTGATGTTTCTCTCTCACATCGATGTTTCTCTCCTTTTCTTTCTCCCTCCCTTTCCGTCTCTCTAAAAATAGATAAATAAAATCTTTTAAAAATGGATTTTATATTTTTTATTTTTTACTTTGAGAGGTCTTACACATTCTGTATGCATGCCCTTTTTTAGTTTTCTATGAATATGTAACTTATCTTTTTATTCTCTTGACAGTGTCTTCCACAGAGCCAAAAATTTTACTATGTTTTAGTATATCCCTGTATATTTTTACAACAAATTCTGCTAAGATTTTAATTGAAATTGTCTTGAATCAATAGATAATTTGTAGAGAATTTATATCAATAATATTGATCTTTCCCATCCATACATATACTACATCTCACTATTTATTTTGAATAATTTTTAAATATTTTCATTTGCAGTATATTGTGTATATGTTTCATTTGACTTATAGTTAAGTCAAATACTTATAATTAAGTATCATTTCATTTGATAAATATTTTTAATTATGTACCTATCTTTATATATCCTTATCAACATCTATTTTATTTTCATATTGTAAAGAATCATGATTGATGTTTGTGTATTGTTCTTATTTCAAGTGCCCTTACTAAATGAACTTATTAGATCTAGGAGTTTCTCTTGAGAATTTCTTACAATTTCCATATCAGTAGCTACATGCTATCTTATAACAAGCTGGCATAAGAGGAAGGTTTTATAGTTTATATAGATTGAACAGTCACACACTAATTTAAATTCTTTGTATATATTTTAAAGAAAATAGTTACAATACCTAGAAGATACAGACTTGATTATTTATCACAATAATATGTACAATAACAGAGATTAAGAATAACCTAAATTTCAGAATTGCACCACATTTGTGCAATGAATTATTATACAGCATGCAAAACATACCAGTGAAACTCATGAACACATATCTGAGAAAACAAAGCATATTTTAGAAATTTTATTTGCAGGATGAGAACATATAAAACATGTGATACTGTAGCATACATTATTTAAAGACATTTTTATGTAGCATTAAAAATGATGCCTGGAAATAAACACTAAATTAAACATGATCACTTACACATGGTAGAGAGAAGGTGGACACAATCTGAGAGTATGTTACAAAGCAAAGAGTGGCTTAGAATTTGCATAATGAATTATTTTTAAGATAGACAATAAATAATAGCTGTTCCTCACATTTTAAGAAAGAATTCTAAAGTGTTCTAACTACCATGTCTGTAGTCCTGGATTCTATAAGGTGTCTATTAAAACCAACCCTATTCGACTTACTGATGTCAGACATGACTTACTCAGATGTTTTCCACGTCTGCTCCTTCAGCATTACCAGTGCTTCATCAATGAATAACAGCCAATGGGAAAAAAGTTCTCATCAATAAAGCACAAAGAACAGCTATTCTCTAACACAGAAACCCCAGATGCCACTATTTAGCACTTCCAGATGAGCCATATTTCAGAGAAGATAGCAGCAATACTTACGAATTGTGGCTAACAAGTTGGTTGAAGTGGTTCTCCTGAGCAGGAAAGGAGAAGAAACGGTCTCAGAATTGATCAATGCATCACATAAAACACCATCAGTGACGACTGTACAACTGCCAATTGTCAGTGATTAACAAATTTATTGAGAAGAGACTATCTCCATAAGAGGGGAAAATAGTAACCCACCAACAGCGAGTCATGGCCATTTATGAGGAAACAGAGACCGGTCAGTGATCTTTTAGGGGGCACTGGACCAGATACCGACTTTCTCTGCAAAAAGTGGGACTGTTTGCTATGTTTGCTGTGTCCCCGAAACCTATTGTGTTAGGGGTAAGTGAATTGGTTTTTTGAGATACCGTATTCATAAAATCTAAGTAAGAGAATCTAGGTCTTTAAGAAAGATGAAGTGTTTATATGAAAAATTTCCAAAATTCATACTCAACATGCCAAGGAACCTGAGATTTTAGGAGACTTTATAGCAGTGGTGATAGTTAACTTTAAGAGTATGAATTTCCTGAGTGGTAAAAGAGAGAGGCAGCGAATCAGACAGAAGACATGAAATACATGTACCCATGTGGGGGGAACAGCACGTAGAAACCTTATGTCAGTTCATGTAGCATAGAAGGTGTAGAAGTGGTTAAGGGCTTCTTCTGGAAGATTAACATAGTTCTTGTCAGAAAGCCTTAGATGATGTGCAAAGAAATACCCATCTCTCCTACAGGCAAGTAACGATAAATTGAAATGTGTTAGCAATATGAATACATGATTTAATATACTCTTAAAATTTGAAAGCACCAGTCAGAAGATGAATCACTGGATATAGGAACACAATGTAAAATTCAATGTAAAATTTCAATTAAAGATACTATAGTAAGTGGGATTAAGTAACTTTCTCTAGATAAAAGTCTCTGGAAAGATGGGTAGAATAAGAACTTATACCTAGAATCCTTATGTATATTATATTTTGAATCTATATATCCACGGCCTCTGAAGAGGAAACATTTCCTAAGAAGTAAAATAAGCTGCACTTTATTACAAGGACATTTTAAAAGTCTGCTTGCATGGTGAATGGAATCCTTTAAACTTTTTACCAAGCATTCTGTTTAAAAACCAAGTAGATAAATAACAGTATCATTATAACATTAGAATGAGATGCTAAGGAGTGGATTTCCCATGAGAGGACACACACACACACACACAGGGTAACATGTAAGGGGAAAAGTGAAATTAACTCAAAGCTGTCTCTACTTTAGTCTTTAAATTTTTTCCCCTTTTCTGAAAAAAAGTGACACAGAGATAAGACAAGTGGTTTTCAGTAGGTACATTTTGAAATAGAAAACATGTAAGTAAAATTAATTTTTTTACACTTCTACATTGCCTAAGGCATTTTTGTACCAGATCATTTTTTAAGTAATTTTATTCATATTTGGCTTTTATTAAACTATATTATTCTAACTTTTCTATTAGCTGTCCATCCTCAAGTTCAATCAGTCAAGTTTCATTGGTATATGAGGTCTGTCCAGAAGGTATCCAGCCTTGTACTATGAAAAATAGAGATGTTCATTGAAGAAGATACAAGAAATACTGTACATAGGACAATGACATCTCAGTCCCCTTCAAAGTAGGCATCTTGGGACCTCACACAATTCTCCCAATCACCATCAGCTGCTCCATCATATTTCCTGACTCTCATTGATGGACTGAAATCTCTTCCCTTCAAAGGTAATTCTAGTTTTGGGAAAAGCCAGAAGTCACAGGGCACCAAATCTGGGCTGTGGTGGGGCTGAGTCACCTGGGTGATCTGATGTTTCACCAAAAATGTCTGCATGAGACATGATGAATGAGCACATTGACATGATGAAGGTGCCAGTCACCAGTTGCCATAGCTGTGGCCTTCTGAATCAGCCAAACAGTTTCCATGGAGTAAGATTCAAGTTTAACTTGAAATTTGATGCAGATTTGCTGCTTTACTAGTTCAGTCATTTTGAATGTGACGGCCACAGTACACATGTTCATTCAACAACATCTACTGCCCCAACTGACTATTACAATGAAGTTGTCATTGTTCACTCATGTGCATTCCAGTCCAATCTCTTTGGCTGTCAGGTTACATGGGTTTTGCCCAAACCATTCTCATTATATTAACAATGGCTGGACATTTTCCAGAAAGACCTCGTATTTAGATTCAATGTCCTTTCCTTAACACTCACTAACTTCAACCATCTTGCATTTACCTCTCAGTTATCTTGACTACTGTGGTAGCCTCCTAACAAGACTTATACAAAACTGGCTACTCTTTGCCTTTAACCCATGACTTCTCTACCTCTGCTCTATTTACTTTTGGACAGAGATGATTTCTTGTACTGGTGAGTGTCTGTTTTATGCATTGTAGAGTGTCTAGTAGCATCCCTGGCCTCTAGTAATAAAATGTCATTGATGCCTATCCCATCGCAAACATACTATAGATAATTTCTATTATACTCAAACAGCCTCTTATCTTCTACTATTCAATATTCTTCTCTTTCCCCCATAATGAAGCAACTCCTTTTTTTTAAGTGTTCAAATTTAGAAACACAGACTGACATAAACTTTGTGTGTATATATGATACATGTATAAAGTTTATAAAGGGACATATATATGATACATATATAAAATTTATATTAATATGATACATGTATAAAATTTACAAAGATATATAATATATAAACATATATATTTAAATGCAGGTATTTAAATTTAATAATTAAAATTTGGCTGTTTTACTTTAAGAGAATTCAAACCGAAAAGGCATAAATTGCCCAAGAGTCCTTCTAAAACAGTGGAGGAATATTCTTAGATTGTGTTCTGTGGTTGGGAGGGAACTGAAGAGAAAGATAATTTACCATTCTGTTTTCTTCATAATTCATGATGTATAACTAAAAATTTTTATCTGAGACTTGAACTTTTTGTTTTACTTTGGGGTATAATGGATTAACAGTCTTTATTGAATAATATCGATGGCACACCTACACATGTTATTATAGATAGGAAAATATTTAAGGGCAATTGCAATAAAATATTGATGGCAATAGAGAACAGTTCCCTAGTAAAGCCCAAAGCTAAAGACTAAAAAGATCAACAAGCAATTGACACAGTTTTCCTGTCCCAAGGGTCCTAATTTCCCATACCTGCTCCAGGAAATGGCTGTTTTCTTACTATCTCTCATACTTTTGTTGAAAAAGATGTTAATTTTTCAGATATTCTCAAAATTAATTAATTATGTTCTATGCCATTAAGATTTTACAAAGTGTACACTATAATAAAATCCCTTGACAGATTAATACAAATACATACTACATTTAACATAAAATACAGTGATGTATGTATTTATTTTTTTAAATATTACATGAACTTATTTGTGGTCTATGTATATATTTGTGTTGTGCATGTATACATGTATATGTATAAATACATGTATATGACATAACTATGCATATATGTGTGTATATATAATTGTGAAAAATAGATATATATGTATATAAAACATACATAGTTGCCAGTAGAAGTAGGGTCCTTGCAGTGCCATGAGAAAAAGCATTTTCAGGGACTCACAAAAGAGTATAAGGGCAGGTGGCAAGATTTATTTGGGAAGCACAATATAAAGGATGCCCCTCGAATGTCCCATCTTTGTGCATCTTGCCATGGAAAATTGGGGCCAGATACAGAGTCAATGGTAGGAGATCTGGCCATATTAAAGCTTAGTCCAGTCCAGTCCAGCATCCATGTAGTTTAGCTCGTGCCCCCAGCTGTGATCTGTTCTTGTGCTGAGATATTCAGGTTCCCTCCCAGAGCCTGTGTGTGGAGTCCATGCAGCTGTCAGCCACATGGCTGCTATGTCTATGGAGAGAGGATGCCTGGGTGCATGGGGTGTGAGTGTCAGAAGCGAGGAAGACAGAGAGAGTGCACTTCTTTGTTCCCCTGGGATTATAATAGCTTGGGTTTTGAAAAGACCTGGTGCTTTTTCAAATCAACAATGAACTTCCCAAGCCTTTGTAGACTTTGAATAGGTCTACCCTCTAGTTAGACAGACAGACATCCACGGTCAAATTGGTCAAACTCCTCCAGCTGCAACCTCCAAAATTCTGTTACCAAATGGGGGAAGGAAGGAGTGTTAATCCCCTTGGTGGAGAAATGCTATAACCCCTTGAGGTGTGACCAGTTTATTAAATTCAAAGTCTAATTATCTTTGTTCTCTTTCTTATTAATAACAAGTTAACTACTATGGTAACACATATGTATTTCTGTTAAGGAATGTTAAAATATGTACCTGAACATCTAAATTTATTAACTATGAACAAATATAAAAAAGTATCTTTTAAACATTTCTTCATACTTTACCATCAATCCTATAAAATTTAATTACAAAATTTAAAAATTTTATTAGCACTAATAAATTTTTGTTTCCCTTATACATCAAACCTGTTTTATGATTGTTCTTGTTCTCTCCCAAATATTCTATTGATTACATTTATAAAGTACAACTCTTTATTTTTCAAGTCCTTTAGTGAAGTATCAGACTATATTTTAACATTTTATAAATAATTTTGAATGGATGTATTACTGTGCTTCTAATTTATACATACAGTATACAAGGTCTGTCCAGAAGGTATCCAGCCATGTACTATGAAAAACAGAGACGTTTATTGAAGTAGATACAAGATACAAGAATTGTACATAGGACGATGACACCTCAGTCCCCTTCAAAGTAGGCGCCTTGGGACCTCACACAGTTCTCCCAGTCACCATCTGCTGCCCTCTTGTATTTTCCTGACCCTCATCAATAGTCTGAAATCTCTTCCCTTTCAAAGCCAGAAGTCCAGGGCACCAAATACGGGCTGTAGTGGGACTGAGTCACCTAGGTTATTTGATGTTTCACCAAAAATTCTGCACGAGATGTGATGAATGAGAGGGCATGTTGTCATGATGAAGCTGACAATCACCAGTTGCCCATGGCCGTGGCCTTCTGAATCATCTGAATAGTTTTCATGGTGGAAGGTTCAAGGTTAACACAAAATCTGATGCAGATTTGCTGCTCTACTTGCTTAGTCATTTTGAATGTGACAGCCACACAGTACACCCACTTGCTCAACAATGTTTACTGCCCCCACTGAATATTGCAGTGAAGTCGTCCTTGTTCATGCATCTGCATTGCGGTCCACTGTCCTTGGCTGCCAGGTTATACTGATGTCCTGCAAACCATTCTCGTTATAGTAATAACAGCTGGAGTTCTTCTGGAAAGACCTTGTTATATCTTTAACAAAATGCATTTACTATGTCACTCCAGAAACACAATTTTTCAAAGTGTACTTAGGTGTTGAATTTACATATAAATGAAGTTCAGAAATACATCATAATTTTGCCATCTCAGTCAGGGAAGTACAAATTCTTCTTAATTAAACCTCCTAATTTCAGTCTATTCAGAAACAATTGCCCTCATCAGTACATACCTCTTACAACATTTGGGTAGTGTATTAACCCATGAGAATCTGTTACTCTTATAACAGTAATTAATTTGAGTGATATCTTCTAACCCATTCTTAAACAAGTGAAATGATTAAAGAAGAGACTTGGATAAGTTGAGAGGCTGAGGACCCCTTCTCTGGAATAGGCCTTATTACAGCCAGAGAAAGGATTTGAGAGTTATAAAAATAGAGCTCTTATTAAGAAAATTACAGAAAGAAGAGGGGGAAAAATAAATTCCTTATAGAGCAATTTGTAAGTAATTTAGTACCTACTCTCTGAAGAATTAATTATGAAATTTGGCTTGCCTAACTTGAAATAAGTAAGATTTTAGATGCAAAATAGGTATTATTAAATATCTGATGAAAATTATAAAATATATCCTTGAATAAATATATCTAAAAATTTATTCACTTGTATCTGTACCTATTTTTGATGTTTTTTGTGCTTTCAATCTCAGGCCTTCTTACATTTCATAAACTACATTGTGTTTTACGATCAATACTTTATACCAGATAATTCCCCTCAAAATGCTTCTGTATCTCTCATTTGAACATGAGCGCACATATGTACACAAACGCACACATACAGACACATAAGCAAAGTTTTTATTTTTTCTTGATTAATATCATTCATAGCCACTAATCACGTTTCGAGCTTCTTCACACGTAAACACCCCAGGGTTTGAAACAGTCACAGATCAATCCATTTCAATGCAAATTTCACTCTTTCCCGGTCACTCACTTAAACAATTCCTATGTCACAAAAGACCCCCAAAGGATAGTTTCTTTTCAATTTACAATCAGGTTGACTCAATCTGCTATGTAAAACCCTTTTCTGACTGGCCTTCTCTATCTTACCATAAAATCGTAAATCCTCATTAAAACCAAGCAGGACTCTTAGTTTGGATCTTTCCCACTTCACATCTTATCTCATCTCTCTCTACTACTTGCTCACTGAGAGCCACCACACTGACATCCATTGTTTGCCTCAGAATCCTAGAGTCAGGAAATTGAAAAAGAAAAAAAAAATTCACATTGTTGCCAAGGGTGGAATGGTTTCATTACATGTTCACTCCATTTTTTCATCTAATTATCTAAGCCTAGAACATTTTGGATTTTTTTTTTAATCTTCCAATTTCTCTTACAATTTTAACCGTAGAGGGATCCTGCAGGCATTTTACAGCAATTTGCTTCACAATTGCAAATGGGAAAAAGTCAAACCAATTCCATGAAAAATAATTGTGTTAGTGAGATTTTAACTAGAACTGAACTATTTCAAAATTGCCAAAATTCAGAAAACATGTATTATTTAAAAAAAATAAGCAATCTTATTTCCTATAAATGACATTTTAAGATATAAAGAGTGATGATGATGTTATTTACATTCTGACTCTGCCAGTGTGGAGTACAATTTATAAGAAAAAGAATATTTCTATCACCTCTGTGAAAGACACTGAAGCCTGTGATGTTTTGAGCTCCAAAGTGTCTTTTAATGATTGGATTTTGGTGTGAGCTGATCCAGCACTTAACAGCCTACAGTAAATGAAACCCCTGGAGAAGAACATTCATAAGAAAGTTTCTTGCCCTAATCAGAGGTTAGGTCACACAATCTTACACAACTATTTTATTCTCCTAGGTGGGAGGATTTAGTGGAAAGATCAATGTGCTTGGGTCCTACAAGTGTCTATTTTAGCCCTGACTCAGCCAGTTTTTAGCTATGCTTTGTGATTTTGGGCATCACCTCTCTGATGCTTTCTCTACAAAAACTGGAAAATTAATTCAAACCTTAAGTCTCTCAGTTGCTTAATTGAAAGACCATAAAAGGCATCAGTAAACTCACCTACTAGTAAAGCACTATATAAAAATAAATCATTTTTCTTTAGTAACAGTACACAAGTGGGCAATGTTCTTTGTTTTTGCAGGTTCCACATTTGACATGGTGGGTACCGTGTTTGGCTCAGCGAGGTGATGATAATATCACATGTGTTCTACACTTTTGGTGGGGAGACTGAGAATATGGGCACTGAGATACACCCCCTTGGTAATTGTGCTGGGAGACCTGTAGATGGTGTATTGAATTAAGAATATCCAGATTATGACCCGCTGAATGAAGAGACACAAGCCACCCCTCCCTCATGACTTCAACAAGTAGCTCTCTCAGCATCCAAGCCCCCACTTTGAGGAAATGAAAACCTAAGTATCACTTTAATTGAAGGTGCAATTCCAGTACACTCACAGAAGAAAATTAAGTCACAAAATGTACTAATTGCAGGTCCCAGAAACTGTGTGGGAGGGGCACGATGAACCACAGTAAGGGCAATGCTCAGTCCCTGCTCAGGGGCAAGCACGGAATGGAGAGCAGCATAGAAAGCCTCTGTCACTTATAAGGTGGTCAAGCTGGGGGCCACTAACTTTTCTCTGGCTCTAAGAGAAAAGAGCCAGCTCTAAGTGGTTATTTTAAAAGGTTCCTAGGAAAAAGCAAAGTGGGAACTTGTGGCAGGAATCCTGACCTTGGGTCACACTGTGAAATGCCTAAGCAACAACTCAAAATAGATATTTCTCTCCTCATAACTTTGCTATCAAATCTAAGACAATCGTGGGCATGCAGATGGACCATAGACATATGAAAAAAGGCTCAAGATCACCAATCATTACTGAAATGCAAATCAAAACCACAATGAAATATCACCTCACACCTGTCAGAATGGTCATCATTAGTAAATCAACAAACAACAAGTGCTGGCAAGGATGCGGAGAAAAGGGAACCCTAGTGCAGTCTTGGTGGGAATGCAGACTGGTGCTGTGGAAAACAATATGGAGTGTCCAACAAAAATTAAAAATGGAATCCCCTTTTGAACCAGTGATTCTATTTCTGGAAATATAGCCTAAGAATCCCGAAACACTAGTACAGAATACATACGTACCCCAATGTTCAGAGCAGGGTTATTTAGGATAGCCAAGATCTGGAAACAGCCTGAGTGCCCATCACTAGATGAGTGGATAAAAAAAGCTGTGGTATGCTTACACACTGGAATACTCACACAGCAGAAAGGAAGGAAGGAAGGAAGGAAGGAAGGAAGGAAGGAAGGAAGGAAGGAAGGAAGGAAGGGAGAGAGAGAGGAAAGAAAGAAAGAAAGAAAGAAAGAAAAGAAAGAAAGACAGAAAGAAAGAAAGAAAGAAAGAAAGAAAGAAAGAAAGAAAGAAAGAAAGAAAGAAAGAAAGAAAGAAAGAAAGAGAGAAAGAAAGAAAGAAAAGAGAGAGTCTTATACCCTTTGTGACAGCATGGATGGACCTGGAGGATATTATGCTAAGTGGAAATAAGCCAGTCGGTGGAAGACAAATACCACATGATCTCACTTATACGTGGAATCTAAGGAACATAATAAACTAACAAACAAAACAGAAACAGAAGCATAGATATGAGGACCAAACTGACAGCTGCCAGGGGAGGGAGTACTGAATAAAAGATGGTGAAGGGACTAACCAAAGGGTATTTATGCATGACCCTGGGTCACTGACAATGATATGGGGATTAACTGAGGGAGGGGAAAAAGTGGGGCTGGGTGCAGGTGGGACAAGGGAAAAAAAGCATAACAACTGTAATAGCACAAACAATTTTTAAAAAAGCAAGAAAAGGTCTATTTAAGATCAAGATCTCCCTTATTATTTGGGGAGGAATATGTTTTTCAGGTAGCTCTTTTTTTTATTTGAGTATAGTTGGTACACAATGTTATGTTTGTTATAATGCTTTCAGGTGCACAATGAAGTGATTCAATAGCTCCATACTCTATAATGTGATCATTCCACTTGTTCTAGTAATCATCACTCACCTTGCAAACTTATCACAATATTATTGACTAGATTTGCTTCACTATTTCACCTACCCCTATGTCCCCTACCCTCTGGTCTCTGTTTATATGAAACTATTTTGTTTTGTTATGTTTGTTCATTTTTTAAAAATTTCACATGTAAATGAAACCACATAGTATCTGTCTTTGACTTATTTCACTTAGCATAATACCCTCTAAATACATCCACGTTGTGCAAATGTCAAGTTTCATTCTTTCTATTGCTGCTTAATATCTTATAATGTCCCATTGTTTATATATGTACATGTATATATTCATGCCTTCTTATCTATTCATCTATCAATGGGCACCTGGCTTTCTTCTATTTCTTGGCTATTCTCAATAATGCTGCAATGCATATAAGGATGCATAAATCTTTTTGCATAAGTGTTGTTTTCCTCAGATAAACACACAAAAGTGGGATTCCTGGGTCATGTGGTATATCTATTTTTAGTTTTTTGAGAAATCTCCATACCGATTTCCATAGTGACTGTACCAGTTTACACTCATACCAGCATGCTCAAGGGTTCCCTTTTCTGCACATCCTCATCAACGTATGTTGTCAGGTATCTCTCTGGAAGGTAGAACAGTCCTGAATTTCAGGCCTTTATGCCATTTTAAGCTGATAGGAAGTCCATACGTGCATTCTGATGTTACCTTATAACTATAAATAAATTACTTTCTGTGTCACAGTTATGTAACTAACTATCCTCTGAATTTCTTTTTTGTTTGTTTTGTTTTGTTTTTCAGCCAGCCAAGATGTAACTGAACATGTAGTGAAGAAAACAAAAAAGCACAAAATTTCACTCTTCAGTGTAAAACGGTGAATATTGTGATTTTATTTTCCTGCCCCAGATATGCCAATCTGAGTAAAAAGCACTGTACCATCATATAATTAGTTCATACAGATGAAAACTCATCATATTATTATCAATTGCCTTGCTTTATTTTCCTACGCTATTCATTGTGAAGTGGTGTTGGACATGTCACTAGCATGTATGAATACACGATATTGTCTGCATCTCTATTGTCGTCATTGCCGCCCAAACCATCATCATCTCTCACCTGGTGTATCAAATGGGAGGGTGAGGGTAATGTTACCCCAACCAGTCTAACTGCATATTTTCTTGTCACTGTATAATTCATCGTCAATTAGCCAGCATTATATTTTTCATTTTTATTGTATTTTCCATTACCATATATCCTTCTTATGTGCCCCCACCCCTTCAATCACCACCCTGCCATCCATGTCCTTTGGTCTTTTTTCCTTTTTGCTCAATTCTTCCCCCCTCTAAGACCCCAATAGATAGCTGTCATCCTGCTCTCCATCTATGTCTGTCTCTATGTTGCTTGTTAGTTCAGTTTGTTCATTAGATTCCAAATATGAGTGAAATTATATGGTATTTTCCTTTCTCTGACTGAATCATTTTACTTAGCATAATGTTTTTCAGGTCCATCCATGCTTTCACAAAGGGTAAAACATTTTTCTTTTTTGTGGCCAAGTAGTGGTCCCTTGTGTAAATGTCCCATAGTTGTTTTATCCACTCATCTACTGATGGACACTTGGGCTGCTTCCATATCTTGGAGATTGTAAATAATGCTGCAATAACATAAGGTGCTTATGTTCTTTCAAATTAGTGTTTTGGGTTTTTGGGGTATATTACCAGAAGTGGGATCGCTGGGTCAAAGGCAGATCCATTTTTAATTTTTTGAGATGTCTTATCTCTGTAGTGCTTTGCACAGTGGCTGTATCAATCTGCATTCCCACCAACAGTGCAAGAGTCCCCCTTTCTCCACATCCTCTCCAGCACTTGTTTGTTGATTTATTAATGACAGCCATTCTGGCAGGTGTGAGATGGTATCTCATTGTGGTTTTAATTTGCATCTCTATGATGACTAGTGATGTTGAGCATCTTTTCATGTCTGTTGGAGAAGTGTCTATTCAGATCCTTAGCCCATTTTTTTAATTGAGTTTTTGTTTTTGGTGTTCAGTTTTTTAACTTCATAAATTTTTGGATATTAACTCATTATCAGATGTGTGTAATTAATCATTTAAAAAGTGAGTAATTATTGTAAATTTAAATATGTTGCTCCATGGTGTTTCTGCCTCGGCATACACCTCATTTGGCTAAGCAACATATATGGTCTTTGAAGTGACATTAGCCTCTTCATGCCCCAGATAAACAGCCCTCAGAGCCACAGGCCAATGAAAGTTTCTGACGGGCCTTCCCCACAGGCCCCATGAGATGCATTGCCCCTCAGATGATACCTCCAGTAACTTGTCAAACCCCTGATGGTTTGGTTTGAATTGACCAATCCAGCACACGACAAAAGAGAATGCATTTGTACTTAATTCATAATTGTTCATTTCTTTCTTATTAAAAAAAAGTTTTATAAAGAACTTTATTCTTTAAAACTGTGGGTAAATCATAGAATAGAACTTAGAAAACCTTGCAGTTGTGTCTTTCTAAAAACTACTATTAGAATTTTTGTCAGTTAATTTTGAGAACTATCAATGGATAAGAACCCTCCTTGTTAAGGGGCAGACCCATCTGAGTGTTTCTTGGGTATAGAGTTCCATTACTACAACTGGGGACAAAGGGAAAAAATAATGAATCCTACATATGTGCATCTTGATGTTCCCTAAGAGATGGAGAATTTAATTATGCTCATCAAATTATTCCCAAATCTCATTTGCTTGATTTGATTACAATGGGATTTAGGTTTCGTGTAAGGTTACTGCTGAATCGGGACTCCTCTAATTTCTGCCAAATCTAGTTTGCTTGCTCTTTTCAAGACCAAAGTTATCTAGCTTATAGCTACAACAAAATTAACATTTGGTTACACAGGGTATTTGTCTGCATAATTTCTCTACCTCAAAAGCAAGAAAATATAATTAAAAACTTAAAAGGATGATTGGAATGGACAGAAATTGTTCTGGATTTATAGAGGGAAAAATAAGAGTTTGCATGTTTTACAAATGTGTGGAAAAGTATTTGCTGTTTCAAATGTAACTAATGTCCTAAGAACACTGTACATTTACACCCTGCAGAGACCCAGAGAACCTTCCCATTTGGAGACAAGTTATATTGTTATTACCACCAAGTGATGGCATATTGGGAAAGATAAACACAATGATTTGCAATACAGGCTTGATTTCTCCAGATCCTTAGAATTTAGGATTGCCTTGGGAATACAGAGGCACACTTAGGGAGTCTCAACTCACGGTTTCTTCAGTTTCTGTCTATATTCTCTTGGGAGAAAGTGAAAACAAGGCTAAACATCCCCCGGTTGTAAATTTTCAGAAGAAAACAATTGCTGGAGTTTATTTAAGAAAGCTCTGGAAAATCGCTAGCATATATTTGTGTCACTTCAGCTGTCAGAAAGTGGCAAGATAGATGGGTTGAGCAGGTTCAGTTTATGGTAGCAAACAGACAATCACTGATATAGAATGAGATATGATGGATACTTACTATAGGAGACCGTTCTGTGTGGCGTGGGCCTAGCTCCCACTCAGAGAGGCCAATGGGGAGCAAGGTCTGGCACACAGGACCCACGCCCATGGATAGGTTCTCCCATGGGGAATCAGGCCTGCATTGTACCTAGGCCACTTTGAGACTTGCTTTTGCTAACTCCCCCACCTGGAATCTACTGCAAATCTTTAAAGTAACGTCCTAAAATCTATGCTAAACTTTCCAAAGACAGGTGTAACCAGTTCAACCACTTTTCCCTTTACATTTGCAAATATCCTTCCTCTTTTTGTAATTAGCAATACCATCTCCTTTGTTTTCTGTAACTGCCTCAGGATAACCTGTGCATAGTAAATGAGGATCATCCTCAATGTAATGGGCCCAGAAAAGCAAGAAAAGCCCGTCAAGACAAGGGTCAGGGTGCTCTCTTCTTGAGAAAGTGGCTGTGCTGTCCCATTTCCTCCACAGGATTCGGTAGTCCTTGTCAATTTGTCTCGTCTTAGCTACAACACACAGATCCCTCAGGCCGGGATCTGAATCAACCTACTATTACAGGGAACAAATTACTGGTTAAAAAAAGGCAGGAAGCAAGGAACAAAAGTAGGAAAGAAGAAACAAGGGAAAGAAAGAGAGGAAGGGAGGAAGGAGGGAAGGGAGGAAGAAAGAGGAAGAAAGAGAGAAAGAAAGAGAGAAAGAGATAAAGAGATAGAGAGCGAGGAAGGAAGGAGGGAAGGGAGGAAGAGAGAGAAAGAAAGAGAAAGAGAGAGAGAGGAAGGAAGGAAAGAAAAGAAAAGAAAAGAAGGAGGGAGGGAAAGAAAGGAAGGAAAGAAGAAAGAAAGGCTTTAATATAGAACAAAAGTCACCTAGTGTTTACTTTATCATAAATACAAATAGACAATATAAGGAAAATTCCCAAACTGCCAATTCACTCTGCTTATTAAACATCTCAATAGAGCTCAAGAATATAAGTATGATCATGCGTATAATTAGTCATTTTACTTGACAAGCAAACTGCAAATAACATGTTGGGGGAGCAGAGTGAGACACAAAAGGAAATGCTGCATGGAACTTTCTCCCAAGGAGGTGAGGACTTACCCATCACCCTCAGGAAGAGGAGGAGAAGGAAAGAACAACTGTGAACAAGCGGTTCAGTCTACCACAGTACCCATCTGACGGTGACGTAAGTTAGCACAGACACTCAACGCTTTTCTGGAAAATTTACTTTAAACTCTGCCCTTGAACAACTAGATCATAAGCTTCTTTAAAGCATAATTTCGTGACCTCAGGAGAGCATCACATTTAGGCATCCTTATCACGCTTGGTGCTAGACGAACTGAAATAGTTCAAAGATATATACTTTTTAAGTCATTTAAAATAAAAACTCATTAAGGAGCATCCAAAATAAATATAGCATGTTGCATTCTGTTATAAAAAATAATGTTTGTGTGCTTTGACTTTAAATGTTGAGCTTCATTGTCAGGGGGACATTTTTAGATCTGAAATAAATAGAAAGCCAAAGGTAGTTTTGGAGCCATTTCTCTTACATAACACTTTTAAGACATTGCTATTTATAGTAACTGATAAGAATAGTCTGTTTATTTTAACTGTTTTACGTGAAAGCCCTCTGCTAAGTGCTTTGCCTTCACTATGCAATTTAAGCCTCACAGTCAGCCTATGAGGCAGAACTATCTCCTGTGCAGGAGAGCGAAACACAGGAAATCCTGCCTTGAGAAGCTACAAAGCTAAACCAAACTGAATTTGTTTGGATCTAAATTTCCTGTTTTTAAACATTGCATTAGTTTTTAATGTTAGTACATGTAAAGTTGTTAGAAAATGTGAAGTGCATTGCTTAAAATGGTAAATTTGGCTTTAATAAAAAGCTAATCTATGAAATAAAATTTATAAAAAGAAATATTTAGGAGCTGGAAAACACTTGGTAGTTCCCTAAGGTGATTTTTATGATAGAATTTGTAAAAGGGTAACACAGAAGTCACAAAAGCAAAATTAAGCAAATATAAACAGAAGCCATATTTAAATAAAATCTGCTGAGTTCAAAATGCCTTTCATGGTGAAAACAAGAGATGATACAATTCGGAGGCTATTTCACTGTTTGAGTAATTCTGGACGAGCAGGCACTACAACGATACAATATGGGCAGGCAAGTTTTAGTGTGGAGCATTACGTCTACGCTGACGGCCAGTTAGGTCTGATGTTAGTTACATTCTCTCTGGGCCATCAGAACCTTGCTTTGGAAGATTATGGATGAAGTTGGAATACACAGGGAAAGTGTTTTGTTCATGCCCTAAGAAACTATTTTTATGGGAACTTTTCAATTAAATTGTGATACAAATTTTTCCACTTCCTAATATAATCCATAAATTTTTGTGAAAAAAAATTGTTGAGGAGACAGACAGTTCAAAGTAAATATTGGTTCTCATGCTTTGTTTGCCAATATAGATTTGGATGTATGTAAATGTGACATTCAAAACTTTTTTTTTTTTTTTGCGCCAGACTGAGAACAGTATTTCTGTATAAAACTGCATTGAATACTATTTAAATGCTTATACCAGCAGTCCTGTAGTTTATGAAATTATATCATCTCTTTTACAAAACATTTTTAAATACACAAGACACTAGAAAATTAAAATTAACAGTTAAATGGGATAAACTGTTAATTTTTCAATAATAAAGCTTTTATATATCATTAGTAATAGCTATATTATATACATATGTAATTAATATAATTAATAATATATTAATACCAGGGATTTATAAAACTGGGAAATTTGGAAGACTTGGGGGGAATCTTTATGGTGAACATACTTCTGGGGAAATGAAAACATATTTCATTTTCATTTGCAGAACTGTTGCTTTTATATAAAGAGCAATTTTCTTAATGGGGTCCTTAGCCTGCAGGTTGTATAAATGCATGGCTATTTCCTATTTTACTGCTCTTCAGATTTAGTATTTGTAAATACACACTTTAAAGCGAGATTAAACATTTTTATTAAAGCTAAAAAAAAGCAATTTTCTTAAGAGCATTTAATGAACAAAAGAAAAAGTGATGTTTTGAATTCACGAATCAGGTGAGAATGCTTCTCTCTTAGGTAATATGTTTCTTTGTTATTTTCTATTGTTTGGTTATATCCTGTCAGTAAAGATTCAAGGTATAATTATTTGATAAATCCTCATGGTGAGAGGATTTATGTCACCACTCCTACAAGAAAAGGATCTGCTAACAGGATAGGGTTCTGGAGTGCTCTGCTGGAAGTAAGTTTTGCTTTACATGTGTCTAGTCTACTTTCATGTACCAGGTTTGGTTGTATTAAACACAATCTGAATTTTTTCAATGACAAGAAGGGTTTCTGTTTTTATAGTTTTTACACGAGCATTTCAAATGATTTCTTCTAGAGAAAGCCTGAGAATTAAAGAGCATGTTTGGTGCAAAAAGAATGAGAAAATCATGATGAATTTTATTATAATTGGTACCATTATTATATTTCTATTTTGAATATTTCTCACCTAAAGGCCCTAACTGTAAATAATTGAATGCACCATAAAATTATTGGCAAAATCATGTAATTATGTATATAAGCATCACTCTTCTCAAATTCTTCTTTGATCATTTTTGAGAAATCTAATTTTAAAAATAAAAGAAGTAGAAGCAAAAAGAAACAAGGAATCTAATGTATCTAAATTGTTGAGAATATTTTAATCAGTTTCTAAAACAAAAATTCCACGCTCAATACAGGGCCGGCACATTCCGGACTTTTGAATTTCCAAGTTAACATTGCACTTAAGGGCCTCAAAATGGATTTTGTCAATTGGTTAGGTAGGTTTAACAACCTACCTAAAAGTGTAAGTAGGTTACTAAATCAAATCAAAGACACTTAAACCTGAATATGTTTAATATGTTTAAATAAGAGAACTTCTATATGACTGAAAAGTAATGGAGAATGGCTTAATAATGTCATAGAATTTTGTTCAATTCCAAAATTATAAATTTTAAAAAATCAGAATATTTTTAAAACCCAACAAAAGGTGACTTTAGATATAAACATAAACATTACATTTGAGATTGTACTTGAGAGATTTTTCCCCCTTAATTATATTTCTGATGGTTCATCAATCTAAGCTTGGTAATAAATGAAACACTAGGAATATAATTTATATTTGAGTAAGATTCTACTTTTGAAATCTTAAATAATTCTGTCTCACATTCAATCTCATATCACCCCTGATTTTTCTCTGTGTATAACAGCTAGATCCTCCTCCGTTTATTCCTTAGGAAAGGGCTACTGCAACAGATCATGTAGAAAAGATAACGTGCATAGTCTGGAATTGGAAAGTTGAAGTTCTGAGGGAATAGGAGAAGTTCTGATGAAGATTTTATAGTGTGAGGAAAACATGAAGAAGTCAGGTTCAACTATCAAACTTCAGATTACACAATAGGGCTTTTGTGCTGCCACTCGGGAGTAAGCTTGAAGATGAGCAACATCTGGTGAGTCCTTAACAAGAGACTCTAGAGGGGACAGAGAGATGATGGTTGACTAGATAGATAGATGATAGATTGATAGATAGATAGATGCATAGATACATAGATATAGATAGATAATACATGGATAGATGATAGATGATAAATAGATGAAGAGGATAGATAGACAGATGATAGATGGAGAATGAATGGAAAGATAGGTGTGGAAAGTTGAGACTAAAAGGAAATCATACTCTTCTGCTAAGAAGAGTGTGAAGTGGCATCAAGGTCCCAGATTAGACAGGGCATATTGTGTCGATGGATGAACTCTCCCTCGCACAGTGCTGCAGAACTGGCACATTGCCAGTGCAGTTTCAATAGTGAGACACAAATGCCAAAGGGTCTTAGGCAACGCCACACAGTACCACATGCCTCAGCGAATACAGTGAGGTGAGATCTGAGAACCACAGAGAGCCCTGGAAGAAGTTGATTTTGAGCGGACGAGAAAAAGGAAAGAATTTAAGGAAATGCCACAGTTACTTGCATACATCTGGAGGCAGATATCAAAATAACCAAAATGACTTAATCGATGCCATCAAATATCATATAACCAGTCCTTGCTTTTTTGGCGTTATATGTATTCCACAGGAAAGTAGACTCAGCCCTATGGGAAGGATGGGGGAGATCCAAATTTACTAATTTTCACTTTCTACCCCATTGACATAGGCATTGTTTTACAAAAGACTTTATAAATTCACATTTTTTTCTCTCAACACATGTTTTCTGAATCAAGGTAAGTAGCAATAAACAAATAAGAACTCTCATTCTATCCTCATAAGGTAAAGAAAACAGAATAATGAGATTTGGATAAATGTAAATATTTAATATTAAATGTGATACTCTTAGTGCTAAAGAAGTTGCTTTTCTGGTTGCTTTGCTGGCATGAGTTAGTTTGCAATTAATTTAATTGGAAACGATTTGAAACTCTGGGAAAGGAAGAAGTTAAACTTGACTTAAATATGTGTGTGTCGGGTCGTCTGTGATAAAGTGATACAAGCACAGCTAAGGAGACAGGGACAGATTTTAGGAGCCTGAAGAACCTTGGTGTAGTGATCATAACCTAGATTCCTCATCCTTGGTTACAGAACATAAAACCTGGTTACAGGGATTCTGTGGAACACCACATGCTCCATAACCAGGGCCTGGTTACAGGGATTCTGTGGAAGGCCACATGCTCTATAACCAAGGCTGGCTCTGTAACCAATGGAGTCATGACCACATAACAAACCCTTATTGGCTGAGGTAAAGTTACCATAGAAGTAGCCTCAGTCTCACCCCAGGTTACCATAGAAGTAACCTAAGGCTCACCCCATTGGGTATACAGAAGTAAGTTACTATAGAGGTAACCTTAGTACCAAGAACACATAACATACCTACCATGGTGATTGCTATGTTACAGCCTATAACGGAATCATGTGTGTAAAAAGAAAAAACACTTTATGTAACAAAGTTATATAACAAAAGGCTATATATTAGAAGCTTGGACAATAAAGATTGCCTTTGGCGGTTTGCCTCTGGCCATTCACCTTCCCTTGAGAGTGGTGTCTTATTTGCAGCTCCTCACCTTGGAATACTTAAAACAATATATTTAGTAAAAAGTGGAAAATAGAGATACTATATGTCTGATTGCTAATATAATATAACACTGGTAGGTATTCAGTAACTATTTTTGAATAAATATATCACCTCAGTAAAAATTAGTTAAAAGTCAAGTCAGTTTTAGAAGTTTGTTCGCATGAAATCATCATGCTTATTCAAATGTGACATCTTCATTTTGAGTATTTTAATATTTGATTTACATAACATTTTCAACCTGATGGCTTTCATAATCTTACTGTTTTATATTTAAGCACATAAGGATGGGAAAAGACACAATAGAAATGGAAATGAAGTGAGAGTATGCAAAGATTTGGCATAATTGGAACAAGGATACAAAAATATGTTAAAATGTTCATGGGCCTGAAATTCTAAGAACATGGCACATACCATGTGACATAATGCTACTGTGAAGACAGCATCTGACAAGCAAGAGTCGGTGTCAGTGGAAATTCAGTGATGAAACCCCTGCTCAGCTTAGAAAATAGTTTTAGCACAAACCAATTGGTAGTTGATGAGAGCACCCTTGCTTTGACAAAAGGTGCTGCAGGTTTCAAGAGGCTCCTTAAACATTGGCTCAGCGTTATAACATTACAAATGTAATAGTATATGGATGACAACATATCTATACATTGATAGGTATATGCTCTTAATTTTTACATATATATTCATATATATGTGTATATATATATATATTCTCCACATATATATCTCACAGTGAAATTATGAGGAAAAGAGAGGGAGTTATTTTTTTTTGGAGGAACTGGCTGACAATCCTGAGTTCTGCAGGGCAGGTCAGAAGGTAAGAAATTCAGGTAAGAGTAGATGTTGCAATCTTCAGTCCAAAATAACAGGGCAGGCTAGACAGGTTGAACACTGAGAAATGTAGCCAGGGGGACACCTCCAGTCCTCCAAGGGAGAATTGGCTATTTCTGATGTCTTCTCAGCCACAGAGAAACCCATGGAGGGTCCTACGAGCACTATCACCACCAGTGTCTCTACACTACACTACACTAAACTACCCTACTCTATACTACAGAGAGCCTCAGTGTCTCAGGTGAAAAAAGGAGCTCAGGGCCTTGGCCCTTGAGTAGAGAAGCTGCTGTCAGGATGGTGTTGGCCAGAACTGTGCTCAGGGTCACAATCTGGGCACTGACAGTCTACCTCAGGTGGAAGAGAAGCAAAGGTCTAGGAACTAAAGCCAGAGCTCCAGCAGGGGACCATTGCGTAATACTGAGGAGAAGTATGAGTACATTGGGAATAAAGGACAACATGAAGAAGCCAAGCTGGACCCAAAGATTGATGGCATCCTCTCTATGCCCCCCTTGTCCTCACTAGCTCCACCTCACCATCAGCACCTCCCTGTTACCTCCACAACAGCCCCCCAGGAAGAGACCCTATACTTTACCCTAAAGGCCTAAGGAATGGGACTGAATGATGACTTCCTTAGAGTAAGCTGCTCAGAGGGATCACCATTTCCCACAGTAATCCAAGCCAGACACAGGTGACTCAGAATCAACAGGGGTCGAAGGTCACCATGGATCTGTAAGAAACAGCCACCTGCTCCAGTTCCCTCTTCAACTTTCTTGCTTGCCCACAAAAGTAAACAACATCAACAACAACAACAAGAATGCATTCAAAAAGTAAAAAAACGGAGCCAGGGTTTGCATGCTATAGTCTTGAGAATTCCATCTTTTTCGGAATACATCAGTTTTTGCTTTTAAGGTTTTCAATTTAACGCGTGAGGGTCATCCACAGGAAGGGGAACAACCTGCTTCATTCAGTCTACTGATTTAAATGTTAACCACATCTAAGAAATATCTTCACAGTAACATTTTTGCTTGTGTTTTATCAAACAACGGGCACCATATCTTAATTAACACAGAAAATTAACCATTACACAGACTAATGGGTAGTAGAGGGCAATATGAATAGTTATACTCAGCAAGACCGAAACCTTAGATTAGGGGCTCACTTGTCATGAAATACTGAAAGTGTTGCTCATTAATGTATTAACAGGTGAGGTGCATAGCATTTCTCCATCCCAATATTAATATGACATTTTGTGTTACTTACACTGGGTTTTCACATCTCTTTATGTCATATTTTTAAAATGTATTTTGTTGTCTACTGATGACATGATATTTCTAAATTTATCAAATATGACATATAGCTCTAATGTTACAAATTTCCAAGACATTAAAACACTGAGAAAATGTTTTTTTCAAAACACACAAATTATTTCCATTATTTACTGATTCAATAATACGAATGTGTCTGGAATGTATCTAGTGGCAGGTTCCATGCTCAAAACTAAACTAACATTCAAATGGGATTATGCAGAATTGGTAAGTGAACTACAATATCAAGGAACAATATTTTAAGATTCTGAGATGGAGACAATATTAAAAGCAATTATGTTATAAATAAAAAATTAGAATTTACACAAACAAGGCAGATCCATTTTTAGGTTTATGAGGAAATTCCATAGTGTTTTGCACAGTGGCTGCACCAGTCTGCATTCCCACCAACAGTGCAAAGGGTTCCCTTTTCTCTACAAGGCCACCAGCACTTGTTAGTTGATTTGTTTATGATGGCCATTCTGACTGGTGTGAAGTCATACCTCATTGTGGTTTTAATTTGCATCTCTCTGGTGGTAGTGATGCTGAACATCCTTTCATATGTCTCTGGGCCTTCTGTATGTCCTCCTTGGAGAAGTGTCTGTTCAGATCCTTTGCTCATTTTTTAATTGGATTGTTTGTCTTCCTGGTGTGGAGTTGCATGAGTTCTTTATATATTTTGGAGATCAAACCCTTGTCTGAGTTATCATTAGCAAATATGTCTTTCCATATGATTGGTTCCCTTTTCATTTTGCTGTTTTCTTTAACTGTGCAGAAGCTTTTTAATTTGATGAAGTCTCATTTGTTTATAATTTCCTTTATGTCCCTTGCTCTAGGGGTCATATCGGTGAAAATACTGCTTTGTGGAATATCTGAGATTTTCCTGCCTATTTTTTCATCTAGGATGTTTATGGTATCATGACTTATATTTAAGTCTTTTATCTATCTTGAGTTTATTTTTGTTTATTGTGTAAGTTGGTGGCCAAGTTTCTTTTTTTTGCATGTAGCTGTCCAGATCTCCCAACACAATTTGTGGAAGATGTTATTTTTACTCCATCTTATGCTCTTTCCCCCTTTGTCAACTAATTGACCAGAGAGACATGGGTTTATTTCTGGACTCTGTATTCTGTTCTATTGATCTATGTGTCTGTTCTTATGCCAGTACCAGACTGTTTTGATTATAATGGTCTTGTATTAAAGTTTGATATCAAGTATGGTGATCCCTCCTACTTTGTTCTTCTTTCTCAAAATTGCTGAAGTTATTTGGGGTCGTTTATGGTTCCACATACATTTTTGAGTTGTTTGTTCTATATCTGACCTGGCAATTCCACTGCAACAAGAATCTGGAAACACTAATTCAAAACAACCTATGCACCCCAATGTCCATAGCAGTGCAGTTTATGATCACCAAGTACTGGAAAAAGCCTAAGTGCCCATCAGTAAATGAGCAGATCAAATAAGTGGGCTACATTTGTACAATTGATTACTATGCAGCAGAAAGAAAGAAGGAACTCCTTCCTTTCACAACATCATGGATGGAACTGGAGAGCATTATGCTAAGTGAAAAAAGCCAGGTGGTGAAAGACAAATACCATATGATCTCACCTATAAGTTGAACCTAATCAACATAACAAATAAGCAAGCAAAGTATAACCAGAGACATAGAAATAAAGAACAAACTAACAGTAACCAGAGGGGAGGGGGAAAGGGGATAATGGAAAGTAAGGAAAGGGTTGTCAAGAAACATGTATGAAAGGCTCATGGACAAGGACAACGGGTAGAGGGGGGAGGTTGAATGTGGTGGTGGGGGTGGGTGGGACAGGGGAGAGTAATGGGGGGAAAATGGGGACAACTGCACTCGAACAATACTAAAAAATAAAATAAATTTACACAAAAATAAGACACCACTGTTCCATCTCTAAACACACAAAAGTTGATTCATGCAAACCACTGCGATCCACAGAAAGTTCGAGTGAAATATCAACATCATGTCAGTATGTATTTCAGCCAACCAAAATTACATAAAACTTTTCTCAGTCAACCTAGTATAGCTTGATAGATTATACTTCCTTAACTTCCTTAGGGTTAGATTTTGACCATAACATCCATTTAAGAAATAATTTAAAACATCGGCATGTGAACGAGTGTTTTCATAAAAAAGTAGTTGTATTTCTAACACCCATTTTTGATATGAGGAAGCCACTGGCACTTGCGGTTTGTTAGAAATAGTGGCATTCTATAGCCATGGAAGAGTCTTTCATTGACCTATATATAATACCTTTGAGTTTGAGTAATTTAGTGGAGTTCAGGACATTTGTATCTCAACATGAATTTTCTGCCTCATTGAGTGCTTAGTTTTGCAGTTCTCATAATTCCCCTACCAACTTGGCTTCCGATATGGAGAGTCACAGATAAACAATGTCAACCTGTTTACAAAGACAGTCTCTTGGACTCTTCTCAGTAAAGGCCCACTTTGCTTCTTGTCTTATTTTCTCTATTTTATGCAGCAATCTTTGCTCAGCCCTGACAATGAATAGTGAAAGCTAATAAAGTCTTTCATCATTTAATATTTTTCAAATTTTTAACTATTCATCATTTAATAGTGTTTATGTATAACCCATATTATATTATAAAGGTAAAAAAGTATTAATAATTGAAATCCAAAAGTCTCCTCCAAGGGTGGATTCTTTTTTTAATTAAAGATCAATTGACATTGGCATTGTAGTTCAAGTAAATCCTTAAACTGTTTTCAACAAAAAGCAGAGCAGAATTGCTGACTTAGGGATTATACCAGAGGTTCTGTATCAGTGGAATTAAAAACATAGAAAACAAAAACAAATAAGAACAATACGATGTTACGCCTTAGTACATGTGAATAGAAATATACGCATATCACAATAGTATCCCACTTCTCTAGAAATCTCTGTGGTACTATGTATAAATTCATAAAGACAACTCACATTTGCCTAGGAGAATAGATGTTGGAGCAGTTCATAGAAGCAATGACAAGCATTCACTGCGGCTACTCAGAATGAAATTCTTGATATGACACTTCCAGGTCACCTACCTGGAGACTGCCTAAAAAATAAACTATATATACATATATATATATATATATATATATATATATATATATGTATATATAGTTTATTTTATATATGTAGTTTATGTATATGTGTGTGTATGTATGTATATATATATATAATAAAACCCATGTTAAGCCATGTAAATATCATTCTTAACTAATTCAGCTCCTAGAAATCAACATTTTAAAACTGATCTTTAACAACTCAGCTATCCAATGGGGTAAAATAATAAATCAATATTTTATTCTTCTATGAAGTGTTATAATGCTTGTAACTATGCACATTCTTTAAATATACAACTTCAATTAGAATAGTCATCTCTACGTGCAAAATGAAAATAAATTAATACTGAAATTAATAAAACTACAGTAGAAACATGGTATGTATTCAGTGACAGAATATAAATGAATATTATTACTATTTGGAAACAGAAGAATCTCTTAATGTAAATAAACGTGCTATGGAATTTTGAAAAAGAATTCCAGTGCTCTAGCCAGTACTAGGTAATTCTGCTCTTTCCTCTCATTTGACCTCATCGCATCTGTTTCAGCCCTCTTCTTACTGAGGGAGAATTCACCAGAGGAGTGCATAACGAAGACTCTTCCTCCCCATTTGCTCTGAAAACTGTCTCAAATGCTAGAGCAGGTTCCAGAAGGACATAGCCGGCTGAACTGAGAAATGTATGGGAGTGGTACAAAGGTGAAGGGTCTTTTCAAAGTCATCCACTACAGTAAATGTATGTAGTTGTGGATGGTATTCTGGAGTTTTTGCGACATTGTCTTGTCTGACTATTAATTCTAAAAGATCATTTGTTTTTGTTTGTTTTATTTTCACTTTTCCCTTATTTTCTGACCATTTTCCTATTCTTTTTATTGTCTTTACATTGAATGTATCTCGATGACACTGGTTAATTAAATTATACGGTTCCTAATGCACCCTTGCACAGCACATTATCCATACCCCGCACTGTGCATTCACCACCCCCAGGAAGCATCCTCCTCCCTAACCCTCCTCTACCTCCCCTTCCCCACCCCAGCAAGCAACACCCTCCTGTCCGTGTCCATGAAATTTTTATGTTTTTCTTTTATGCTGAATGCATCCCCTTCCACCACCCAGGCACCCAACCCCCTTCTGATAGCTCTCAGCCTGCTCTCTATCTGTAAGTCTGTCTCTATTTTGTTTGTTCATTAGATTCCACCTGTTGTGAGGAAAGGTGGCCAATCTCTCAAAGGAGAAGGGCCAAGAGCCTTTTCCTCAATGGACTTTTATTGGGTTCAATTTGCACGGGAATACAGGTAAAGCTCATCAATCATTGTCAAGCATTAAGGATCAAACAATAGATAACAGACAAAGAACTCTGAGGGCTTATTCTGAGTCAGGGTCAGTTAGCTAAAGGGCTATAAGACTTTGGGAAACAAACTCATTTCAGGCTTGGACCCTTACCATTTAAATTGAGGGTATTAGCAAAGCAGGTTTCACAGAGTTTTATGTATTCTTTCTTAGGCCTGATTGCCCTGGGGAATCCGCCCATTCCAGCACAGGACTGCTCTGCCCTCTGTCATTGTTTCAGGCTTAAGTCAGGCAGGGGAAGTAAGGCAGCCAAGAGATTAGGAGACTTCTTGCAGACAGAATGAGGACTCAGGCTATGTCAAAGCTGAGGGACAAGGGTCCATCACCCCCTTTTCCTATAGCCCCCCAAGTCCTTGTGGGTCCCTGTGAGCCTCTTCATGATCATGCCTGTCTTAGGTCATTCCTCCCTTGAGGAATCTTACCTGTCATTGGCTAACTGGTCAGGCTCAGGGCCAAGCAGGGTAAAGTGGGCAGAGGCAGCACCCCTGCCAGGGAGATAAACTTTGTCTCCTTAGTGGCTTATGGTCCCAAGGTCTCTGACTCAGCCTTAGCCATGGGGGGTTTACAGCTTCTGAAACCAGGCAGGGTGGTTCCCAACAACCTGTGAGTGAACTCTTGTATTTCTCTGACTGGCTTGTTTCACTTAGCCTACTGCTCTCCAGTTCTTCCATCTTAATACTCCAGTTTCTTTCTAATTTGCCAACCCCTAACATCATTCATTAAATTATTCATTTACCCAACACATATTTCTTTAATGACTTACTTAAGTGACAGGCATTGTTTGAAGTGTGTAGGTACAATGATACATAAAATAAAATTCCTGCTGTCAATTAATTTACACCATTTGGCATAAGGCCTATAATAAAATAAAGAAAATACATAGCCTATCATATTATGATAAGCAACACAAACACTTAAATCAGGGGAAAACGAAACAGAAAGATATGGAGGTCTTGTTTTCAAAAGGGTGACAATGAAATATGTCGTCCACGTGCCGCTAGTTAAACAAAAACCTGAAGGAGGAGGAGGAGATAGGCATATAGATATGTGGGGGCAAACATTATAGGCAGAAAAAAATAAAATCCTTGAGGTTTTTCTCATTGTATTTAAGAAACAGAAAGATACAAGTGGGGTATAACATTTTTCATATTCTAATAAATTCATATTGTTCTATGAAAGCCAGGTTTACTTAGTGTTACATGTGTCAGAAAGTATCTTTGCATATGTTAAAGGCAACATGTAATTGTGTGGAAATAAGTTTAAGACATTAAATTTATTCTAACAATGTAGGGCATCCTTTCTGGAGTCACTTATTTTTGTGTGTGATTATATAACAATTCATATAATTATCATCTATTTATCTATCTGTGTGTCTATTTATCTATTATCTACCATCTTTTAATACCTTTACATTATGACATATTTAAGTTCTTTTAATTTCGTGTTGTAAGATGGCACCTACTGGTGACATTTAAAATTGCTGTCAAAGTAAATGATCAGAAGAAATAGAAATCATTGCTTTTTGGCAAATCAGCGTGGAAACAATAAATTCATCAAAAGAATTCAAGGGTATTATGACATGTAGATGTTGGTAAACTAAGGATGAAGTCCATTTAAAACTGTATCTTCTCTGTTGTGACAAAATATTACTAATTTCATAAAATCTTGCTCCCTGGAAGTACTGAAAGGATTTACTTCAGCCCATAGTTCTTTTTACCTGTTTTGTTTTTTAGACCTGATTATGATCTGGATAACTTTTATAAGAATAACATAGAAAGGCTCAAAGAAAAGTGGAATATTTTCCCTACTTTGATATAGTTTCTCATCTCTACCTGAATCTGAATCAAATAGTTGAGATTTATCCATTATAAACAAAAAATAACAATAAGAAAACAAAATCACAAAATGAAATAATTAGGAAAGAAAATAAAAATTAGCTTATATGGGCAATTTCACAGAAAACTAAACAAAGAATGTTACATTTATAGAGGGTATTGAGCATAAATTATATTTTAGTAAAAATTAATAAAAATAAAATTAAATAAAAAGAAGTGGACCTACCAGAGTTCCCCAAAATAAAAGGATTCGAGGAACAGATGATCAAATTCAGCAAGATTGTGTGAGCTTTGATGTGGCCGGAGCAGGTTTCCTTAAGGACTGAGTGGGGATAAAAATAAAGAGAGAGCCTTATTTTGTCAATGGAGAAGAACCTGTAGCCAGAGAAGTTCAATGTTTGTACATGAGCCTGTATGGTAAGGAGAAGTGGGTCTTAATAGTATTTGAGATGGTATTATAAGTCACACTATTGGTCCCAGTGAAATATTGCTGAAGATAAGAACTGAGGTATTGACAAGGCTCACTTAAGAATATGAAAAAAATTCATTAAGAATTTTAAATTAAATTAAATTAAATTTATTTATTTTATTGTTGTTCAAGTACAGTTGTCTTCATTTTCCCCCCACCACTTCTCTCATCCCAGCCATCCCCACCTCCCTCCCCTGATCCCACCCCCCTTGATTTTGTCCATGTGTCCTTTATAGCTGTTCCTGAAAATCCTTCTCACCTTCCCCCCCAATTGTCCCCTCCCACCTCCCCTCTGGTTACTGTCAGATTGTTAATTCCAAAGTCTCTGGTTATAGTTTGCTTGCTTGTTTGTTTTATTGATTAGGTTCCACTTACAGGTGAGATCATATGGTATTTGTCTTTTGCTGCCTGGCTTATTTCACTGAGCATAATGCTCCCCAGTTCATTAAGAATTTTTGATAAGCCTTTACAATTCTATATTGGCAGTGATGAAGAAGTTCAGTGTGACCATTTTAGATTTCTAATCTGGTGACGGTGATTCAAATAACAGAAGGGTTAACAGACAAATTATAGAGTATGATCAGAAGAAATTCAGAATAAGTTTGGAGATGACAAGTTAGAAGTCCCATAAAAAATAAAAACAAAAACAAAAAACAAAAAACAAGGTGGAATCATCTACCAAACAATTAGAAACATACACCTAGAATCTAGAAGAGTAATCAACGAAGATAAATACTGAGGAGTTGGCACATAAGCAACAGATTCAGTTCACTACGAAAAGAAAGGAAAAAGAAGTGATACAGAAAAGTAGAAGACCAAGGACTGAGTTGAGGTCATAATTGCAGTTTTTTCCTAAGAAGAAAAATAAGACAATGAATAAAGTAAAGATTTCGGGAGAAGCAAATATACTGTGAAAGAGAAGTGTAACAAATCAATGGCAAGCTTTTCCTACATGAAGGGTGTTTTGTATGTCAGTAATCATTAAACTGATCACAAAGCAGGCCATTTTATTTTTCACTGTATTTTAATTATAAAATACGAATAACATAAAAATTTTATTTAGCCATTTTTATGTGAACGATTCCCTGTCATTAATTGTATGCACAATGCTGTGTAACCATCACCACTATCCAGTTCCAAACTATTTATCACCCCAAACAGAAACTTTATACCCATTAGGCAATACTTTCTTACTCCCAGCCACTGATAACCTCTAATCTAGATTGTTTCTATATTTTTCCTATGTTAGGTATTTACTATAAGCACAGTTATACAATATTTTCCTTTTATATCTGGCTTATTTAACCTAGCATATTTCTTTCAAGGTTTATCCATGCGGCAGCAAGCATCTGAACTTGAGTTCTTTTTATGGCTGTAGACTGTCCCGCTGCATGTTAAGGGTACTTGTGTTATCGACACCTTTGGGCTATAGTAGAAAATGCAGCTGTGAATACCATGATGCACATATTTTTTTGAGTTCCCGGGCTTCAGTTCTTTTGTGTATATAACTGAGAGCAGTACTGGGAGTCATACGGCAATTCTATGTTTAACTTCTGCGGAATCACCAATTGTTCTCCATACCAGCAGCACAATTTCACATTTTTACCTACAATGCACAAGAGCTTCCATTTCTCCACATCCTTACCAACATTTCCAACATTTATTGTCTTTTTAAAAAATAATGCCCATCCTAATAGGTGTGGTACCTAGTGGTACCTCATTGTGGTTTTAATTTGCAATTCCCTAATAACTAATTGTCTTAGCATTTTTCTTCTGTGCTTATTAGCCATTTTTCAATTTCCTTTAAAGAAACATCTATACAAGTTCCTTTTATATCTTTAAATTGCATTGTTTGTATTTATTGAGTTGAAGGATTTCTTTGTATATTCTGAGTATTAATCCCTTATCATACACATGATTTGCAAGTATTTCCCCCCATTCTGTGGGTTGTTCAATATCTGTAGAGTGTCCTTTCATGCATACTTTTCTTACATTTTAATGGAAAGAACCTAACTGTTTATTAGTGCCTATGCTTGGAGTCTGCCAAGCATCTTGCATGTATAAATTCCTGTCCTTCATCATATTTGGGAAACTTTTATCCTTTATTTGTCCAAGTATTCGTTCTGCTCTCTTTTCTCTCACAGCTTCTTTAAGAATTTCAATAATAAATGTGGTGGCATGTTTGATTATATTTCACAAGTTCTTTATGCCTTGTTGACTTTTTAAATTCTTTTTATTTCTTTCCGTTCCCCAGACTAATTAAAATTTTCTTAGTTTGCATACACTGATTCTTTCTTGTGTCTGCTCAAATCACTTGTTCAACACCCTGGTGAACTTTTTATTTTAAATATTGTACTTATCAACTCCAGAATTTCTATTTCTTTATTTAATTTCTCTCTCTTATTGATATTTGCATTTAGGTCATAAGTTGTTTTTCCAGTTTCCTTTAGTTCTTTTCCATGGTTACCTTAGCTCTTCGAGCACATCAAAGACACTTGATCTAAAGCCTTCCATCTGAATTAATACACACACACAGTTAGTAGTTCTTGTTCTGTTAGGGTGTAAGCACATTTGCACAGCTGGGTTCTAATACATGAAATTCTTTTTTCAATATCCTTTTTTACTAATCCTGTATAATTTTCCTTGTTCTCCTTAGTTTGTCTCATTATTCATTCAGAAATAACCAACATATTAGGAAAAGCTAATTCCTTTTAACTTCTCTTAAAAACATACTCATCCTCTTCCTTCATTTTGCACTAATAGCTTATCTAAATTTTAAAAGAGGAACCATAAAGAGTATCACCGATAATAAAAAAGTTATCTTACACACCTTCATCCATTATTAACAGCTGGGCTATATACATAAGGTTTGAGGAAATTCCAAAGAATGATTATAATTATAATTAACATTAGCAGACAGGCAAAGACAATCAAATGAATAAAGGTCAACGTTAATTCATAGGCATACAGGCCTTGTCAATGTCTTGGGAAAGCTGTCGATGTCTGATGTCGCAGCTCCTCATTCTTAAGAAGTCTCTGAGCTCCAGAGTAGGTGGAGGCAGGTATTGGAGACATGGCAGATGTCCATTAGCAGTTAGGTACCTGGTAAGATCCTTTTGCAACAAATTTGGAGAGAGTCTTCCATTAACAATGTTGCAGAAAGTCTTTAATTAATGGGCAGATGCTCATTCATGGTTAGGCATCCAAGAAGGTCCCTTCCAACAATGTTGGAGAGAGTCTTTAGTTAATGAGCTTCCCTGTAAGTGGAGGCAAATGTCAGAGACAGGGGCAGATGTCCATTCACAGTTAGGCAGTGGATAAAGTCCCTTCCAACCATGTTGGAGAGAGTCTTTCTCAATGGACAAAATCTTCTGGTTGTAAGTCGTGGTCTTCTTCCCAGAGCATACTGTGAAATGAATTGGTTACTAGGTTATCAATCTCTTTAAGCTGGTTAATAAGCTCTTGACAATAATGTAGGGTGTCTCCTTTCAGAAAGATTTGTTCATATGTCCATTAGTCCAAATTCATATGGCATCCAGTGACTATTTCATAAGGAGAAAGTCTATATTTACCAAAAAAAGAAGATTCCAGGTTGAGGAGCACTATAAGGAGAGCTGTTGGCCAAGGGAAATTAAAAGCTTCACCTCGTTGATATTTAATTTTACCACTTGTATGTTCCACCAATCCATAAAACGTGTATAAGGCACATTAAAAATACTGTAGACTAGGTCAAATATTACAAACAACTTGTATTATTCGTCCAGTGAAATGAGTCCCTCAATCACTGTAACTCTCATTGAGATTTTTTTTTCCCAATAGTAATTTACTTACTGTTAAGGCTGTTGCTCTCCTCAAAAGAGAATGTCTCAAGCTAGTGAGAAAATATACAAATCATAACACATATTTGTATTCTTGAGAGGGTGGCATTTAGATAAAATTAAATTACCATACCTCAAATGGATCTAAAAGAAGTGTTAAATGTCCTTGGGCCCCATGGAATTATTTTCCAGGATTATATTTAGATAGATAGAACATCTGCTATATACCTTAAGAGCTACAATAGAAGGTTTTCAGTAATATTGTTTACTGCATGAAATCATCTTTTTAGGAATACAATGCGTTAGCTCATGTACATGTGGAAGTATAGAGAGTTGGGTCCCTGTCGGTAAGATTTATTTCTGATTGGGTCCAAGCCATATCTTTTTGTCTGGGTCAAAACTTCCTTCTTTTTATTGTCATATCCTCTTTTCTTATGTAGTTGTCCATTGGAACTAAAAAATAGTCTTTTATTGATTTAATAAGAAGCAAGGAGCATTCTCAGGTCTAGATAATTTAGCTGTTTTGTGCTTCCGGTCTAGCTGCAGTATCAGCTAAATGGTTTTCTATTGCTTTCACGGTAGGAGGTTTCGAATGTTCTAGCATGTTGATAATTGTCAATTGTTTCAATTTCTGTATGACATCCAATATTCCGAAGTCTATTTTCTATTTTTTTATGGCTGCTCTGAGAAAGATAAAAAGACTTGCTGCTTCTACAACATTCCAGAGTTTTGAGCTACACTAAAGGCATAGCTACTATCAGTGTAAATATTGGCTATTTGATTGCTGGCCAATTGACAATCCTGACTTAGAACAATTAATTCAGCTTGCTGGGCAGATCTTATTTCAGGTAGATAAGAACTTTGAATTATGTCCACCATGGAAGTTAATGCATATCCAGCTCAATACTGTCTCTGTTTATCTTCCACCTTTGAAAGATCCCTCTGTAAACCAAATCAAGTCAGCATTATCAATAGGAGTTTCTTGTAAACCATTTGTAGGAAGAAGAAGGTGGTCAGTAAGCAGCACACAATCGTGGACATCTGCATCCTTCAAAGAAAGTAGCAAAGTTGCTGGGTTAAGAACATTACATCAGGTGGAAGTAATATTAGGTGCAGAAGGCAAGAGCCAGTAGTTGACTGACAGAAGTGCTGAGTGTGATGAGAACTGAGTGGAGATTCAACAGAAAGAGGAACCTAAACAAAGGACAGCTCATAACTCTCTTTTCTGTTTGTTTACACAACACGGCTGTAGCAGAGATGGCCCTCCGGCAAGGCAGAAGCCCTTTGGCTGCTACTGGTTCCAAATGTTGACTATAATATCCTGTAGATCTATGATAATCTCTATGTTTTTGAGTTAAAACTTCTAAGTATTTCCTTTATTTTCATGTATAAAAAGTTAGAAAGTTTATAATTAAGGTGTCTCAGAGTAGGAGTTTCAGATAATTCTACAGAGATTTCACAGCATGTTTTTATTGTGGGTTCTACTGAGTTGGTTCAGGTCAATTTTATTTTAATGAGACATATACAGGCTGGGCCATTAATAAAAAAAAGTTGGAATCTAATTGTGACAGTATCCAGTCATGCACAGAAAACCTCTAAGCTGTGTATGTTTACTTGTTTGTATTGTTACAGGAAGCTCAGTTCTTCTCAGTTCTTCTCACCAGCACAATAAAGAATCGCAGATTGGCAAGACAAAAGCAGATGAGTAAGAGTTTTATTAGTATGTCCTCAGGGGAGAGGATGGGTCTGCTGTGAATGACCAGAAAGGCTTAGCATAGAAGAAGCAACAGGGGAGCTTAGACTTGGCTGGGAAGTCAGAGAAAAGCAGCCTTAGGGACAGGTTCAGGGGATTAGCCTGGGACAAGCTGCCAGCTGCCCATTGCCTTAGAGTTTAGGGCAAGTGTGCCTGTGAAGAAAGGAGCTGGGAGGGAAGACGGGAAAGGGAATGGTGCTGGATGCTCCCCAGAGGGAGAGCACACCTGCTGTGGGTCCTTTATCTTGAGGTTTTTATCTCTTTCTTGCAGGTGGGAATCTTAGGGGCACTCTCAGAGGAGGGTTTTCAGTAGATTATTTATCAGTTCTCCAGGTGTGTCCTTTTAGGGTCATGGCCTTCTCTGATTGGTCAGGGACAGGGCAGGGGGTATTTGGTCATTGCAGTTGGTTCTAGCACTACTCATCTGGTTTTGCTGCTTTTCTGGACCTAGAGCTGAAACACAGCTGAAGCCCAGATGTTATCTCCAGGGAGCTGATGTTTTGTATTTGGCTGTAAATTGCTCAGCCATTGTGTTCAGCTGTCTGTCTCAGTTTCCCTAATCCACTTGCCAAGGAGTTTTCCTAGCTTCTTACTATGTCTCAGTTTTCTTATGTTTTCAAAGATGAAGTGATATTATTCCTCCAAGTCTTTCAGGGTTAATTAGTAGCCCACCTTTATATATCAGATAAACAAAGTACTTTCCCTGGGTTAAACAGAATTGAAGCTTGTTCTTTGAGACCCTATGTCCCTTTAGGGCTAGCTGTTGTTATAGGTAAAATGTGTCATCTTGTGAGTTAGTACATTCTAGAGCAAAAAACTAAAGCATCTCCATATTGAATTAGAGTGGAATCTCTGGGAAATTCAACACCGTTCAAGTCAGCTTTTAGTATCTAAGACAAATAGGTGGGTCTCTCCATCTATCCCTGGGGCGTTACTGTCCCAGTAAATTCCTCATCTTCCCAGGTAAAAACAAAGAGATATTTCTGTCTCTATTTTTTATAGAAATGCTAAAAAAGGCATTACATAAATCTATCACTGAAATATATTGACTATATATTCCACAGGAATAGCTCATAATAGGTTATATGTACTTGGAGGCACAGGGTGTTTGGGAATAACTATTTTATTTATAGCTATGAGATTCTGTACAAAAAAATTCAACAGTAATTGATAGACTTAAGCTACTAGTGCATGTGGAAAGCTGGTATTCCACAATTGCGTAGCTTTTGACTAAAGATTCCTTTCCTTTTTCATCAAACCCGTGCTGTCAGAATTTTGCCTAAAGGGTGGCAGCTGGCAGCAGGACCCCACTTGCTGTTTGGTTACAAATTCGGGCTCCAACTCCCCCCCCCTCCACTTTATTTTGGCCATCTTAAGCTGATATGCTTTCTAGTTCAAATTTCCTATTTCTTTAAGTACTTGCAAATTAAAGCCTCCTATTTACTCTATACCTGCAGGAGTATTAATGGGGTCTGGGATCTTCAGCTTTGGAGACACAATTTCCCATGTTGATTTTAGTTTTATTTTGAGATCTGCAGAGTCTGAACAAGTGTTTAGGGGTATTGCATTGTGATCTGAATTATGCTGCTTATGGGTGGAGCTCCAAGGGGCTGTCACCTCCAGGGTCACATTCAAGTCTTACGTTTCTCAGTTTTTCTCCCTGGCTGTCTAACACATCTCTGAGGACTTGAGTGCTTGGTAACAAACCTCTATTTGCACGTTCTGAGACAAGTCAATTACTTAATTACAGTTGAGTTGAAATTCCCTATGAAGCTCCTGCCTATCAAGAGGGATATCTTCTGACACCTGCACGAAGATTCTTAGTCACCTAAGAATACCCAAGATTCAAGCTGGAAGGAGAAAGTGCCCTTTATTTTTGGAGCCAAATGATTTCAGGCTCTCATCTATGAGGTACAATATTTTGTTCAGACACTCAGAAAGCAATTCCAATTGAGAAGCCAAAACAAAAAAACAGCCACCCATTTTTTTTCTCCTATTCTTAGTTATCTCCACTCAACGTTAGGCTGGGTTCTTTCAACCCTTAACATTTAGCTCCACCTTGAGGATTAAAAAGAAAGCTCAGATAAAGTTGGCCTCTTACCTTAAAACAGGGAGGTCTAGAATTCGAAGAGGATCTCAACCAACTTCACCTGATGCAACACTAGTAGCCAGTGAGGCACGTGGGCCCCTGCCGGTACCTAGCGTGGATCTGGGTCTGCAAGGAGGTGCTGGATGGGCCTCTTTGAATCCTGCCTCACTACACCAGGTAAATGTTGTTGTAGGAAAAGCCCAAACCTATAAGAATTTTTATGACTTTATCCGAGCCAAACTGATGACAATTGTGGGGAGGCAAAATCTCAATGGATTGAGGAAATGCTCCAGAGAATGGCCATTTTGTACATTATTTTATACATCACCCTCAGAAAGCATAAAAGCATTACATAAAATCCATTGGTGATACATTAGGGAAGCAGGAGAAAGTAAAGTGGTGAAATCTCTGGGATTAGATAACATAATTAACAGATAACAATTAACACAATAACAATAACTGAGTGGTTTTTGGTCTCTGCTTTGGTGTAGTGATGGGTCTAGAAAAAAATACACTGGCATTTCAAAGGTATGTTATTTAGATGCAAAAAAGACAAGACAGGCTCAATTAAGGTAAAGATTAACCTTTGTCAAGGACGATACTGGCCACATGCCATAACTCATGTTTAGTTAGGATGTTTTAATTTCAGACCATTATATGTGGTTATGTTTGGCCTCTAAATCTGTAAGGCCGACCAATCAGGCTTTCTCTGAGCTTATCAGGTTTAGTATGTGGCTTCTTTTTTCCCCCAACATCCCTGCCCTGCCACTTCAAGGAGTATCTAATGTTTTTCCTGTCCTGCCCTTTCTTGGGGTCCCCTGTCCCCCTGCCCATCCTTCTCCATAAAGGGCCCTTATTCCCCCTTCTGCTTCTATTTTCCCCCTTCTATTTTCACTTCTGCTTCCATTTAGGGTCCCCTACATGCTTCCCTGCTCTATTCATAGAGGGTCCCCTTTCCCCTTTGCCCAGCCCCCTCCCAGTATCCCCCCACCCAGTGTCCCCCATCCCCTCTGCCCTGTCCCTTCCTGGGAGGGTCTTCTTTTCTCTGTCCTGTCCTCTCACTCCCAGGCCTCTGAGGGGCATGTGCTTCAGTGCCTAGTCTTCACCTCTCCTGCCTGCAGGCCACACGCCCACGCTCTGTACCTGAAGTGCAGTTCACCCTTTTCACCTGTCTAAATCCTACCTGTGCTCTCAGGGCGCATCTCAAGCCATAAAAAAGGTAAACTACTGCCATCTGTGACAACATGGATGGACCATGAGAGTACTATGCTAAGCAAAACAAGTCAGTCAGAAACAGTTAAGAACCGTATGAGTGCACTCATATGTGGGATATAAAACTGAAATTCAAGACACAGGCAACAGCATGGTGGTTTCCAGAATGCAGGGGACTGGAGGTACGAAAGGGCAAAGGGAGCCAAACGTGCAGTGATGGGAGGTCACATGACTTCAGATGCCGGGCGCACAATGCACCACACAGACCCTGGATCATAGAAACCTGCACTTGAAACCTATATAATCCTATTAACCAATGTCACCCCAATAAATTTAATAAAAAGACACATTTCAAATATTATTTCAAATGTTAAATCACAGAGTGATCTTTAAAAAGTATAAATCGGTTCATATCATTCTCATGTCTAAGAGCCTTACTGGCTCTAGCAGTGGTCAGCCCTCCAGACAGAATTATTCCCGTGATGGTGTCACGCTGCTGGATAGGAAGGTCCTGTCTTCTTTCCTCAGTTGCCTCCATCACTGTCTGCCGGCACCTGAGACAGATGCAGGCAGAACTGTGGTTACTGCAGAGTGTGCTAAGCATTCACTCTGGCTGCTTATTCCCAGTGTGGGAGCAGACATAGAAAAAAAATTAAAAAGAAAAAAAAGCTTTACTGATTCTGTTAGCATTTTAACCACCTAAGGGACCTTTGTTTGCCATCCTGCCCGCCCTTGCACCCCAGCCAGCATGGCTCTCCCTGCCCTGTGGTCAGAAGGCTGGGACGGTGCTGCCAGACAGCCAGTGAACATGCATCTCATCAGCTGTTGGATGGGTGAATATAGCTGCAGTTCTTTTAGGAAGTGGAGGGAGGTATCTGTTAGAGTCGGCCAGGCACAGGGGGACTACACAGTTTGTGATGGGTGAAGGGAGGGAAGCTGCATGATCCCACCGTGCTTCCACTCCTCTCCGTGGGACCCATGGTTTGCCCACGGCAGCAGCTCCCTGACCTCCGAGAACCCACAGATCTTCTGCAGAACCCTTCAGCTCACACACCTGATCTCAGGCTATGAAATCTGGACACCTTAAATCCTGGTATGTGGCCTGCATCAACTTTTAACTCCACTCTTACAAAGAAAGCCAGTTCTAAGTTCCTCAGGCACTGCTGGTGGGGATGTAAAAGGGTGCAGCTGCTGTGGAAAACAGTATGGAGGTTCTCTGGGGAGGAAAAAAAAGACCTACAGAATGATTCAGCAATCTCACTTCTGGGTTTTTACTCAAAGAACTAAAGGAGGGTCTTGGAGAGATATGTGCACACCCATGTTAACAGCAGTGTTTTTCACAATAGCAAAAACGTGGCAGCAACTCAAATGTTCCATTGATGGATGAATGGATAAACACAATATGATTCATTCATACAATGGAATATCATTCCTCCTTAAAAGGAAGAGCATTGTGAGAGATGGAAGCAGAGTAGGTAGATGTGGCACTCACCTCCTCCCAGGACCAAACTGAAGTTACAACTGAAATATAGAGCAAGCAACCTAGAAAACCAACTAAAGACTGGTAAAGGGCAGTCTTATAAGCAAAGATTTGCCAAAGAAGCCACACTGAGACAAAAAGAGACAGACTGGATTGTGTGGCTCTGAGGCAGGGGCAACTCCTTCCTCTTTTCCCCAGCTTGCCCGGCACTCCCCCCAACAGGAGATCCACCTACCCAACCCCTGGATGCACCACCCTGTTGAGCTTGACCTCCAAGCACAATCTTAGACAAACAGTTTTGTGGTTCTAGGACAGGGGCCATTTTCCCTGACATGCCCAACTGGTACAAGGTCTTCCCTTCACATAGCCAAATCTTGGTCTGTTTGGGCATAATAGGCTCTGCTGATCTCACCCTGAAGACTCTCGGAGATCCTACCATACCACAAAGGTTTGCAAGCACCCAGGACATAGCAGCTAGATATGGTATAGCCTGGAACATTTGCCCAGTGGCTCCTCAGACACAGCACTGACATCAAGTTTGAACCTGTATCAATCTGGTGAATACCACTTGCCCCTACCTGGCAACTCACTGAGAATCTACTTCATGCAACCTGAGTAGTGCCAGAGGGATTTTTTTTTTTTAAGTAACTGAGCCTAATAGGCCCCCAGCAAATGGAGGCAGGTGGAGGTGGATCATGGGATGCCTTGGGACTTTTGTTGCCCTTGAACCTGGTGCTGGCAAAAGCCAGCCTTGGTATGCAGCATAAACCTTTCTGTGTTCACCCAGGCCCAGAAGAGGCAACCACAAATTGTGGATGACTTTGTAGTTCCAAATGGGTTGACCAGGGCAAGTCATAGGCTGCGTTTGACATTGGTTTGCACAATGGTCCCTCCCAAGAGACCCAGAACCAATGCACCCAGTGGCAAGCTTTAGACAGCATAATAGCAGGATCCAATTAGCTTCACAAACAGCATATCCAAAGGGAGTTATAAGCAGGCATCAGACACTGCTAAGATGAATTCCATTCTATGTGGGCAGCACAAGCACAGAAGTGCATACACTGTGGTTGGGGCCAATACAGTCAACCAGCCTAAGGGTCAACCATATGCACAAACAGGCCAACAGCAATCAAGTCTTGATTAAAACTCAGGGCTCATGTAACCCACACCAAGGATGTTCCTGGAGCACCAGGCTCAGGTGATCAAGGGGATTTTACCACTGGGTCCCACAGGACACCTACTACATAAGGCCACTCTAGCAAGACAGGGTGTCATAGCAGGTCTACCTAATATGTAGAAACAAACACAAAGAGGGAACCAAAATGGGGAGATGAAAGAACATGTTCCAAATGAAAGAACAGGAGAAATCTTCAGAAAAAAAATAGCTAAATGAAGTGGAAGCAAGTGATCTACCAGTTATAATTTCAAAACAATGGTTATAAGGATGCTCAAAGAACTTAGAGCAAGGATGAATGAAATCAGTGAGAACTTCAACAAAGAGATAGTGTCCACGAAAAAGGACATATAAGCCATAAATCAGTCAGAAATGCAGAATTAAATATCTGAAATGAAGAATACACTAAAAGGAAAGCCGGTTAGATGAAACAGAGGATCAGATCAGCAATCTGGAAAATAAGTTAGCAGAAAATACCCAATCAGAGCAGCAAAAAGAAAAAAGAGTGAAAAAAATGAGGATAGTTTATGGGACCTTTGGGACAACATGAGGCATAACAGCATCCTCATTATATAGGGTACTAGGAGACAAGAAAGAATGAAATCAAAAACCTTTTGAAACAAATAATGACTGAAAAATTTCCTAAGCTTGTGAAGGAAAAAGACACACCATTCCAGGAAACCCAGAGAGTTTCTTATATCATTTTATTTTTCAATGTCACTCCAATAAATTAAATAAAAAATAAATAGAACAAAATGTCCGTACTACCCAAAGCAGGCTATAGATTCAATGCAATTCAAATGTATTAAGGTACCAATGACATATTTCACAGAACAAGAAAAAATATTCCAAAAATGTATACAGAACCACAAAAGACCCTAAATAGCCACAACAATTTTGAGAAAGAAGAAACAAGTTGAAATTTTTGCTGAGTGATATCAAACTACACTTGAAGGTCATAGTAATCAAAACACAATGGTACTCAAATAAAAGACACATATCAATGGAACAGAATAGAGAGCCAATTAATAAACTCATGCCTTTATGGTCTACTAATATTCGACAATGGAGGCAAGCACATACCACGGCATAAAAATAGCCTATTCAATAAGTGGTGTTACGAAAATTGGAGAGATGTGTGCAAAAATGTAAGTATAGACTACCTTCTTACACCATTCATAATAAATAAACTCAAAATGGATTAGAGATTTAAATGTAAGACTTAAAACCATAAAAATTCTGGAAGAAAATATCGGCAGTGAAATCTCAGAGATTTTTCGTAGCAATATTTTTCTCTATAATATCTCCTCAGGCAAGGGAAACAAACACACATACAAAATAGGACTGCATCAAACTAAAAAGTTTTGCACAGCAAAGGAAATCATCAGCAAAATGAAAAGACAACCCACTGAATGGGACAACTATTTGTCATTGAAACATCTGATAAGGGGTTAATAACCCAAATGTATGGAGAACTTATAAAACTCAACACACACACACACGCACACACACACACAACAATTGAAAAAGGGGCAAAAGACCCAAACAAACACTTCTCCAAAGAGGGCATACAGCTGTCCAATGGACAGATGAAAAGATGCTCAGTGTCTTATCATCAAAGAGATGTAAATTAAAACCACAGTGAGACAACACCTCACACCTGTCAAAATGGCCATCATTAACAAATCAACAAACAACAGGTGTTGCCAGGATGTGGCGAAAAGGAAACCCCTGTGCGCTGTTGGTGGGAATGCAGCCACTATGGAAAGCAGTATGGTGTTATCTCAAAAAGTAAAAATAGAAGTGCTTTATGACCCAGCGATTACACTTCTGGGAATATATCCAAAGACACCTGAAACACTGATTTGAAAGGATATATGCTCCCTTATGTTTCCTTATTTACCAGATCTTGAAAAAGCCCAAGTGTCCTTCAGTAGATGAGTAGATAAAAAAGCTGTCATACAGTTAAACAATGGAACAGTACTCAGCTATAAAAAGAAGGAAATCTTAACCTTTGCAACAGCATGGATGGACCTTAAGAGTATTATGCTAAGTTAAATAGCCAGTAAGAGAAAGACAAGTACCATATGATTTCACTTATATGTGGAATCTAATGAACAAAATAAACTAAAAGACAGAACAGAAATGGAGTCAGATACAGAGAATAGACAGCTGTCAGAGAGGAGGGGAGTTGGTGACTGGGTGAAAAAGGTGAAGGGATTAAGCAAAGAAAAAAAAACCTCATAGAGACAGACAACAGAGTGATTATCAGAGGGAAAGGTGGGTGGGGGATGTAGTGGGGTTAAATGTGGGGTAAATGGTGATGGAAGGAGATTTGACTTGGGGTGGTGAACACACAGTATAATATGCAGATGATGTGTTATAGAACTATACACCTGAAACCTATATAATTTTATTAGCCCATGTCACCCCAATAAATTCAATTAAAAAAAAGGAAGAATGTTATGACACATGCTACAACCTGTATGGGCCTTGAAGACATTATGCTCAGGGAAGTGAGCCAGCCACAAGAAGACAAATATTGTGTGATTCCACACACACGAGGTCCTTAGAGCTGTCAGAGCCATAGAGACGCAGGTAAGATGGAGGTTCCCAGGGGTGGGGGAGAGGGATTAGGAACTGGTGTTTCATGGAGACAGAGCTTCAGTTGGAGAAAATGGGAGCAGTGTTGGAGATGATGGTAGTGATACTGCACAACAGTATAAATGTACTTAACACCATGAACTCTTCATTGAAAAATAGTTAAAATGTTAAATTTCACTGTGTATATTTTCCTGTGATAAAACTACCCCCAAAAGAAAAAGGGCAGGTCTTACAAACAGAACCGTGGTTGCGTGTGCTCAGGCTTCCTGAACTCCTGCTCTCACAAGTCCTCTGGACACACAGTGATGAGCAAAGCCTGGGGTCAGAGGTCCATTGAGCAACCTCGAGCAGGCCTCAGTTCTCTCCTGTCTACCTTACAGGCCTAAGAAGAGAACCAAAGGATGCCGTGTGTGGGGAGTCATCACTGTATGTGCAGGTGCCGAGGTGCCCAGCCAGGACATCTGCTGCCTTCTCACAGTTTGAGGACAGCCAGCCAAGCAGCTCCACCCCATACACAGTCACCTGGAGCTGACAGATGGAACACCGAATGGCAACTCCACCCACCAGCACACCACAAAGCCACTGTGAATGAGCCAGCTGAGAAAGAGTGCCAAAACAGGGCTTAAATTGGTGGGCCATTTAAATGTTTATACTAATAAACATTTTAACCCTGAATAATTGATTCCATATGATAATTGTGCTATCAAAAATATTGTAGAATTTGCTTTCTAAAGTAATACCTCACAGGGTTCTGTTGGTGATGCATTTGCTATGGGACACACGTTGAAAGCAGATGGCATCCCTGTGCAAGGCTGTCAGTATCTCGCTGTAACTTTGTTTAACTTCATCTGAAGATAAGACCAAAGGTCTAAATTTAAGGCCTTGAGGAGACAATGAAAGGAGTCCCTTTCCGGGGCACAAACACACACCCATTCATACACACACATTCAAAATCATTCACAAACGTTACCATTCACACAGTCATGCATACACTCTCCTTACAGGCTTACACACACATACTTCCACACATTCACACTCAATCACACACATCCATACATTCACACACACTCACAGTCATTCATGTACATACACTCACACATACCCATCTGTTGTGAGGGGCTGGGGTAGATGCTCATCACTGTTGAACCTGATGTGCCTGCACTTGGGGTTGGTCCCAGGGCACTTGTTTGTCCTGCTCGCTCCTCAGATCCAGGCCAACGTCAAGATAATCTATTTGTGAAACATCACCCATAGCTTCCTTGGGTCGCCTTAAACTCCCCCCAGTGCAGGCTTCCTGGCTCTAGCACAACACACCTGAATGCCTCCCCCCAGCCTGTCAGGCCTTGTCATACTGCTAGATGACAAGCAGTATGACAGCTGCAGGGGAAAAAAGTAAGAGAAAAGAACAGAGAGCTAGTCATGAAACCCACATTTCATAGTATCATTAAGAGCTCTTAAGAAAATGCTGAGCTCCGCTGAATCTTCTGGTCCCCACCTCTCTCTTCTTCACAGACAATTTTCTTCCTTTTCTTTCTAGCAGTCATGTGAAATGCATCTTTTATGAGAGAAGAGACAAAAGAGCCCAAACCCTGTCACTGGCAGATGGGAGGGAAACGATGCAGCTGCTCCCTCCTCCGAGACACGGCCGTGAGAGTCAAGGCCACCCCGGCAGCCTCCCTCCCTACCTCCTTCACATGCATTTTCTTGGACAGGTCAGTGGTTTAAAACTCAGATGTAGGACCTCATTTCTGACTCCCCCACTACGAGCAGCGTCACTACAGCAAAAGCTGACGAACGCATCAGTGACAGTAGCAAGAAAAGCGGAATAGTCACTGACATTTTCCATGTGTCCCGTGTGTAGTTAGGGCTTTCTGTAAACTGACTTAATTTCATTTAAACCTCAAAACAGCATATGTGGCAATTATCATTACCCCATTTGCAAATGCAGAAATTGAGGGTTAAATATCCTTCTCAAGTTGGCAAAGCTGAATTCAAGGTCAAAGGCAGAGGCTGGGGCCTGACCTCCTCCTCTGAGCTTCAGTTCCTGCGAGTGCTTGGGAAGGGCCGGGTGGAGTCTGGGATGTGGCATAGATGGAATCAATCACCCCAAGGGGGCAGCTGAGTTCCTGGGAGAGAGACTATGAACAAACAGAGCGGGCAGGGACCTTCACTGCAGCCAAGCTGCCTGGTTTCATGCCACCAGGAAATGCGAGGATCTCCCAGTGCCCAAGCTCACACACGCCGTCATCAGTAATTCAGGCTCCATTCCCTCACTGATGCACGAATGAAGGACTTTCCTCCTGTTTCCCTGCCGCACAAGACCACGAGCTGCTGCTGACCTATGTCCTGGCACAGGGTGTGAGGCCCCGCCCTCAGTGCCTCTATCGCTGGCTGAATGGACAGACACAGAGATAGACAGGCAGGTGATGGGTGATTTAAGGTGGAGAAAGGGCATGAATACATATTTTTCATTTTCTAAGTTAGGACTTTCCTCAGAGGACTGTGATTGCAGTATTTCAGTGTCAGACAGTGTCCCCCCATGACTAACATTAAGGGTGTCCCAAGGCCAGGAACATGGTCTGCTTCAATAGACAGATAAGAATGGTGTATAGGTTGCATATTAATAATTCAGAGCCCCTCAAGTGGTCAAAAAACCTCTTGTTCTCTCCAATAGCCTAATTTCCAATGTTTACTTACTTTGCAAAGCTTTAAATTTTAATGAAAGTAATAAATGCACATGTTAAACATACAAAGTAGTGCAGAAGGCTGATTAGACAGGGAGAGATACTAATGAAGGGAGAGACAACTGGGGAGAGAGAGAGAGGGAGGGAGCAAGGGATGGAGGAGGGGCGGGGGTGGAAAGAGAGAGGAGAGGAGAGGAGGGCAGGAGCCCCCTAGCCAACCTTCCCACCTCCAGACCTGCTCCTCAGAAGGAACAACTTCAACTGGCTCTGAGGTCAGGGCCCTGGGAGTCACTCCCACACCTTGTGATAAACCTAACACACCTTTGTGATCAGCTTCTATGCTTTTCCTGCTGACGTGTAAGATGTGGCTCCTTTACCATCGCCCAAGCTCCCAGTCCAGTAGCATCCGAGTCTGTGGCGTATCTGCATTTGTGTCTGCAGGAGTCACGACTCCTGGCACTTACCCCTAGGGAGGAGGTGCCCTTGGCGCCCTGCCATGCATGCGGTGATGGGCACATGGTTCCCCTCCTCTACTCATCCTCTCCTCTGCCTTTGACAGATGCTTTTCCTTGTGAAGGCTGACAAATTTTCAGCCTACTTTTACTCATAATTAAGTCTCTTGTGCTTTGCCTATAGAGCCTAGAAAGCTGAAAACCAATTAACCTGAATTAGTTAGCACAGCTAATCAGTTTGGCAGACAAACCCCCAACAAAGAGTAGCGCAAACACAGTCATTTGTATTTGGGGTTCCCGCTCGTGGAGGTAAACAGGTGCATGAGCAAACACTCGGGATCCCAGGTTCAAGGCTCTGCCACCCTGACCCCATGACTTCCAAGGCCGTCCTTGGTCATCCCATTCCAGCTACAGCCCAGAGGACTAGCGAGGGTTCACTCAGGGTCACAGACCCCCCATGCCCAGGTGGGCAGTGCCCTGGGCTGGCCTACCCGCTGCAGTTCATCACGCCCACTCCCTGCACTAGGGGTCTACCTTCCTGTCCTGCCTCCGGGCCGACTTCTTCCACTCACAGGAGAGGTTCCTGGTACCAAATTCCAGAGCTTTTCTTTCTTACATTTTACCAAGCATTCAAACCAACCCTTGTTTTCACTGAGCATATTGGGCCGCGTATTTATTCCGGAGTGTTTTGCTACAATTTCTGACTGCCTTTTCTAACTGAGAAAGGAGACGCTCATCAGCACAATGCCGCTCACCGTGGACGGTGCTCAGGCCCGTTGTTTGCTCCGGGGTCTCCTGTCGGGTCAGTGGCCACATCCTTACACAGTAACTTCTGCCTCATTTTGGAGAGGCTGGTTTTTTTCCTTCATTTCACACCTTTTGTGGCCCCCATACTCCTCCCTTCAAGAGCAGATGCATCCACTTAGAGATCCCATCCTTGTATCTCCTCCCCCATCGCACCCCCACACAGGCCAGTGCAGCGGGGAGACTCCGCAGGGAAAGGAGCGATGTGACCAGGGCACAGACGCGACAGTGTGGGCACCTGAATGTGGCGCCTGCTAGTTCTCGGGGTGCTACGGGGTGATGTATTTTGGGAAATACATACTAAGGAGTCCTGCTAAGACATTCATGAAGGTCACCTTCTGGGATTCTGCTCCGAGGCCCGGATAGCGACAGCCAGGGTCCCTACCTTGACAGTACCATTTTAAAATAGGCTCCAAATCCTGAGGTATGTGCCGATTTTATTGCCGAATTGTACCTTAAAAGTTAATAACATGATTAAGCAGACAGACATCTTGGGTGAATTCCAGACTTAACCACTCCTGTGGAAATGAATGTCAATCAGCCAAACTCCAGAACGAAAAGTGTCATAATTGATCATTTGCACCCAGGCCAAAAGTATCGTCTGATTCTCCACTTTACCTCCTGAACCTACTGACTCCCAGGACAGGGCGTGCGTCAGGTGTGCGTGGGCCAGCCTGGACCCCAAGTTAGGGAGCAAATAGGTTACGGCTCTCTGAGGGATTAAAAAAATGTTTCACTATAGCAAAATATGTTTGCAGCTGGGCATTCCTGGGGGGAAACTTTTGAGGTGGCATCCTTCAGTTTTTAAAAAAATTTCTTTTTAAGAGCGTCAGCATCCATGCTTGTGTTCGGCACCTTAAAACGGGCCTTTTCTAAACTCTGTGTCTACTGGGTGCCCATCACACACAGGGGACTGCGGTCGGTGTTCGTACACAAAACTAAGGAGAAATAATCTTCCCCTAAAGGATGACAGCCCAGGAGAGAGAGAACCATGAGTCAGTGGAGGAGGATGATAAAGAATTTGAAAAATCCCTCTGGATACCATGTTCATTTTCAGGGACTTATAAACAAATACTAATTTGTTATTTTCTGCCTAATACTGAATGAGAATAGAACACTATAGATCTCAGTTCTCCTCTAAGTAAAGTAAGTTGTGCAGAAAGTGGATCTATATTTCTAGATGGAAATATATTCAAATGAAATATACATATATATATGTTGTTTTTTCTCAGCTTGTATCAGCTCTGTGGGTCTGAGGACCATCAGTATCTACTGAATATAACCTGTTGTTATGGGCCAAACTTTGTCCTTCAAAAAATGATGTGTCAATGTCTTAACCCTCAGTACTTCAGAATGTGACCTTATTTGGAAATAGAGTCTTTGCTGGTTAATTCACTAAGATTGTGTCATACTGGTGGTGTAGAGTGGGTTAGGGTCATTCATAATCCAATATGACTGGTGTCCTTGTAAGAAAGTGGCCCTGTGAAGTCAAAGACACGGAGGAATGGCCGGATGAAGACAAAGGCAGCAATTAGAGGGACTGGCTGCAAGCCAAGGAAGCCCAGGATGGCCGCCACCACCACCAGAATCCAGGAGGTGAGGAGGGATCCTGTTCTACAGGCTTCAGAGGGGACTCCTGGCCTCTGGAATGATAAGAGAATTCATTTCTGTTCTTGGAAGCCACCCAGTTTATGGCACTTTGCGATGGACACCCCAGGCCACTGAGTCCCCTGTGAGGGATCATTGGTGACACACATAGTATCTAGAATCAGAAGCCTGTGCCCAAGTGTCTCCAGACTGACCACACCACAACTCTCCACCAGTGAGTAAATGCCTTGGCCTCTCTGCACCTACATTTCCTCTTTGCCACCGGTGCTGGTGGTAACAATATTAGGTAGCTCCTGCAATCTTTTGAGCATGCACGTGTTTGTATGAACAGCACTTGGCCCGGAGTCAGGCACACAGGAGGTCAGTGGAATAGTATGTGTCCACCCCTACCCCCTTTGGCATTTTCACTGTCCCCTCTGGTCCTTCTCCCGTGCATTATAAACACTGTCAGAAGCAGTGGCCACAACAACCTTGCATTTTGTGGGCAAGAGCATATCATGGTTTAACGCAAGAGCAGGACAATATTTTCTTCTCCTTTCAGCACAAAAGGTCATGCAAATCCTTTGCTTGTCAGTGTGTAGGATAAGTTCAGCCACTCAGAGCCTGTGCTGTTAGATAAGGCATGGAGTTGGGAAGCAACCATTCCTGGGTAAGACCCATCTGGGGTCCAATCTCAGCAGAGTAGTTGAACATTTGAGTAATCTATATATTTGTAAAAATGGAATTTTACTTGCTTTCTAACTTTCCTTCAAGAAATAAGTTATGTCAGGATACAGCGGGTGCCTGGCGCTGGACCCAGCATACAGCAGGCATCCCTAATGCTTTCTACTCAACAGGTTAAAGAGTAATACTTCATCCTTTTAATACGTTTAAGCTCACCAAGTGATTTCACACTGGCTCACTTGGTCCTGTGAGGACAGCAGGGTGGAGAAGTCTACCTAACTGATAGAGAAAAGAGAGAAATGAGGAGGAGATTTGGGAAGAATAATGACAGGCCCAGCTTCCTAGGGCTGGAACTGGAGGGATCAGGATGCGAGCCTCAGTATGCAGAGACCAAGTTCAGGGCTTCTCCTGCCGTGGCATTCTTCTCTCTCATATAAGCATTTCATGTCCTTTAGTCTTTATTTTTTCAAGTGGTTCTGGAGAACCTACATTAATTTACTCATTAATTATATATATTGGTAGAAAACAAGCTGCCTATCTTCAAAATACAATTGATGATCAAAAAATCTCGGAGTTTATTTATTGAGATGTTTTTTTCCATTCCTCAAAGGCTTTTGAACTCATCAGGGGAATAGGGAGCATAGAACATGCAGGTCATGCCATTTTAAGTAAAAAATACGATGAAAGGGTCTTCAAAAAAATTCACTGAAGCAGAATGATCCTCTCACAACAACACCAGCTGGTATACTGATGCGGTTGGGTCTCTAATACACTCACCTAGCAGGGGGAGCCGGTACTACAAGGGGCCTGCCCTCTAGAAGATAAATCTGCTTGGGGGGGGCTCCCCCCTTGTAATCTGCTCTCAGAGTATGTTTATGTGTTGTGGGCGAATGTGTATCTGAGTGTGAGTGAGAGTGTGCAAGTGCGTGTGAGAGTCCATACATGAGTGTGCATGTCAATGAATGTGTGTATCATTCTAAAGGCAAGGGGTGATGCAGAATGCTGATTATAATTAGCGGAGCTGACCTGTTCGGGTGCAGAACTTATCAAATTTAAACACTAAGACTCAGTAAGGATGAGCAATTTAATGTTAAAAATTGCACAAGTTGTTTTAAAAGATTGCCATTCCTCAGTGGGAAAATAAAGAAAACACGAACAAACAAACAAACAAAAAACAGTGCACTCAGTCTACCAGGGCCTGTGTTCTGCAAACATTTCCTGCTGCCCGTGATCTGCTTATTTATTGCTTCTGTGAACATCCCTTCTTACCAGGTAGGGTTGCTTGTCAAACTTTGCCCCGGCCCTCCTGGGGCCCAGCGGGCCTCATCACACTCACCCTGGATCCTGCGCTGCCTCTCTGCTGCGTCACGCCGCTCCTGGCAGGGACACAGTCTTCCTACAGCTTAGCCCACAGGTTTGTCAGCTTTATCGAAAAGTAGCTGGGAGAGGTTTTCCCCTTTAGATAAATGTTTCCAAAAAGGTGGTTCCTGAATTTGTCATTTCCTGCCTGGACACTGTGACAGGCCTCTGACTCACCTTTCGTTCACAGGTGGTGCATCACCCATGTAAACGTTTATGGTATTAACGTGCACCACGCCGGTGTGCCCTTCTAACCTGCCACGGCGAGTCAGCCTGTAGGGTCTGCAGCTGAGGTTTCCAGGTCCTGAAAAGCCTTCACACGCTAAGGGCCCAGGTGACGGCAAGGCCTGGGCCAGAGTCATTTTTTAAATCTCTCTTTCCTCCATGATTTTTTTCTTCCACCAAGCAGGAATAAGACATAGCTCAGAGTCATACTGAGGGTCACAGGGCGGTGGACTGGCCTAAGGTCTCACATAGGAGAGGTCACTGTGTGTGATCAGTAATTGTGATAGAAGCAGAAAGTAGACATCTGCCCACTGGCAGCCCAGCTGATCGTGGGGAGCCCTTCCTCTGGCTGGACACGGCTCCTGCAGGTTCTGGTTGGTTTGTGACTTCGGTTTCCTCCTGCCCCTGACTCTGCACGGCCACGCCTCCCTGTGCTGGTGCTGTGCCCCACACCACCCATTGTGTGGCCACAAGGGCCCATGTTTTATTCTGGTGGCGCTGCCAGAACAAAAAACCCACACCCAGTGGGAACCCGCCTCTAAGAAAAGAGGCAACTCCTGTGCGTCCAAGATGCCCTGAGTTTTCAAGGGCCGGCTGCTTTATTATAATGTGGTGACTCTAGCAACTGGATTCTCTCCTCCTCCAGGGCCTACTCTTGTTCTCGGCTGTTGAAGGGTTAGCTGGTGTTCAACCAGTGTTCTGGCTGAAATTTTCTTGTATTACAAGAACATCTTTTAAGTTGCCTTTTATTGATTCAGCATTCACTTTGTTGCTGTAAGACTTCAACTGTTTTCCAGAATTCTGACCAATGTTCAGATAGTTTTTTTCTTTTTTTAATGTTTCTATGAATAGACTGGAGAAGAGAGCTGCCTATTCCATTAGTTTGCTGGTATCACACTCCAAAGCAGCCATGTTAAACATATTCAGTCAATTTTTCCTCCCAGAAATGGTATTGAAGCAGGGTACAGCCAAGAGGAGGGCCCCAAGAAGGGATTTATAATGGGGTCCAGAACTCAAGGTGTCCAGGAAATATTAGAAAAATGTATATAGGATGTCCTCACCCCCACAAGCCTGAGCCAGGGGGATGGGACACATGGAACAGGGCCATTCAGAGCTGTTTTGGGTAGCAACAGCTTTGCAGCCAACCCCTGGCATGGTCATTTAACATATTTATAACCTTTAACTGGTTTCATTGATATGTTAAATAGCTGTGCCCTTGTTTTGAGCCGGGGGATGGGATCGAATTCCACCCAAGATGGGACTGGGAAGCAACTCCCCCTGGTTACAGGGCCTGCGTGAGAGCTTGGAGATGATTGGCTCCGTGCCAAGGGGCCACACCTGCCCAGACTTACTATGGCAGCCCAGTAAAGCTGGAAGAATACAGGGATGCTGGCAGGTGTAATTGGTTGTAGGAGGAGTCGGAAATGGGGCTGCGAAGGAAGATGGGTACTGGGATTTAAACCTAGGTGCGGCAGCCATAGGAGAGGAGGACCATGAGGTTCTGAGGGGAAAGAAGGAGGGCCACCCAGTTCAGGAGGAAGAGGACCATGCGGTTCTGATGGAGTGAACAGGAGAGGACCATGTGGTTTTGGAGTGCTTCTTTTTGCCACGTGGCATAGGCAGCAGGAGAGACTTTGCTGGGAAGAAAAGGGGAGAAGGACTCTTGCTGGTGGGCCATGAGAAGGTGCCACACGGCTTTGGATTAACTGGAGATTGCAGCAGCCACACAGCTGATGGTGCGGGGAGCCTGAATCACGGACTTCTACTTCTTTTCCTAAGATACGGTACCCCGGACTGGGCACAGGGAGAGGGAAGGACTGTGCATCTGTGGGTATTCTAGAGGACTTCAGTATCTTATTGAAGACATTAAGTCAGTACTCTGAGTCTGTGTAACTTTTAAATAAATAATTCCTTTCCTTTTCACCAGTCTCTGGCATTGAGAGACGTCTTTCCTCTGGTGGCGGCATTTCGAACCTAGCAGGTGTGCGTGGGGTGAATCTCCAGAGACAGAAAGGGGGGATCCTTTCTGTAATAATTTATCATGAACCACCCCCCGCCTGCTCTGTAACAGTATGTGGCCTTTTATTTGCTCATAGGTGTATGTCATTGCTAAAGTATTCTCAGCATAGCTTCAGAATTATAGGAGAGCTACAATGATGTTCAGATTGTAATCGTATGATTAGGTAATGATTAATAATAATAGGTTCACAAATTAGGGAAAATTAAATGGGTAAGTTTAGTTCTATACAACAATTACTTAAGGGCTCAACTCAGTGACCCCAATGAAATATTGTCTCATTGTGTAATTATATATTTTGTATTATTGAGGTCATGACTTGAAGCCAAAATACATTTATTTCTACATAAAGTCTAAAATTCTTCTCTTTTTTTGGCACAGGCTTATGGAATGAAAATCAGTGTGTCTTAGTGACAAAATTGTCTTATCAAATAAAATATTCAAAATGTCTATTAACCCCTGGCCATGTAATGAGAACTATTTATTCTTTGTATGATTTTAGTGTGATTTGACAATCTAAAACATTCGTCTTTAATTACTTTTCCTGTTTAACACTCAGTGTGCAAAAAAAAAAAAAAACAAAGTTTCACTGAGCTAGTGGTATTTTCATATTGTTGTCGAGGCAAAGAAATCTGTATAACAATAAATTTGAAAATTTACCTCTCAAAAGTTCTGTTCGAAAAAAAAGAAATTACAAAAGAACAGCCAGAACTACTAGTTATTCTAGATATCTTAGGAAATAGCGTGAAACGCCCAGGGAACGTGTGTGAAATGGATGATGAAGCTATCATACCACAAGGTGGCAGACTAAGGCCACTAAACTGCTAGGTTTTGCAGCACTACACTGTTCTCCTTTTGCATGCATGTTGACTTTTTACAGAGTTTTTTAAAAAAGTAATACAAACTATGCACATTTTGGATGAAATTGATAATTGGAGCTCTAGTATAAATCAAACATTATTTTTTAATAAAGAATCTCTTTTCTGTTTTGCTTTAAGACACACTACCTATTTTTCTTAAATGTAGATAATTATTTTCTGTAATTTCAATGTTTGTCTGAGGAGTTCCCTGAAATCCCCAGATCTTCTCCGTATTCACTGAATACCAAGGTGCACACAACCCCCTGGTGGCTTTATTTCTAAACAGAATTTATTTTTTGGCCATGTTTGGAATCATGAGATATTTAGAATTACTAAAAACAAACAAATAAAGAAGATAAACTGGAAAAAAACAGAATTGAAACATCATTACTTTGGAATCAGCTTACTTCAATTTTGGCTGCTATTATTTAAATTCCCCTAATCTCTGCCTGAATAATATATATTTTTCATTTTGAATATTCAGTTCTCTGATATATTGTTATGATTCCCGGCTTTGCTTATATTTCAAAATATATGATGCTGATGATAACACAAGTGTCAACGTGTGTCTAAATTTACCAAATTGTACACATTAGTAGTTAATTAAATACATTGCGAGCAGTGTTTTTGTATACCGATTATACTTAAAGAAAGCTGGAGAAAAAGCTTAATCTTTAAATAAATAATCTATATGATACAACTGGTGAGAAAGATCCTAGCCATAAAAATTTTTAAGTGTGTTTTCTTAGGGCAACTATCAAGATGTTAAATGATTCTGTGTTGGAGAAAGTTCATGTGGTTACTATAGCTACAGGGTGAGACTGAGAATATGTTTTAAGGACAACTTACTCCGAAAAGGTAATGTCTGGGTGATCCAATCAGTTTTAGAAAACTTTTTAAATTTTAAAATAGAGGCTTGCTGTTATTCGATTTAATATTTATAAAGATGAAAATTCCAGCCTTTTTGAAGATCATATGGACTGGAAGGGAGAGCAGAATTTGGGTCATAGAGAGACCAGTTAAGAGTCCTTTCCAACATTCCTGATAAAACATGAATGCAGATTCAGACCTGGGCTGTGAAGAGGACAAGCACAGGTAGGTATGGAAAATTCATAACCAACCTGTAAGTTCAAAGATCATTTATTTACTCATTGAACAAATTAATTGAACTCCTATACAATGTTATGCATGTTTTTAACGCTAGATTACAATTTTGAAAAAGAAAAAAAAATCAAAAGATTTACAGAGCTCTTCTTCTCCTGAGAAGACATATACACACCGTGATGCCATGTTCCAAGCAGAGGGAATGAAAATTGCCAAAGCATTAAAATTAATGTGTTTTAAACATAATAAAAAGACCAAAGTTAATACACAGAAATTAAAAAGGGAAGGGATATTTCCCTTAAAAGGGAAAGGACATACCCTTATAAACCACCTACGAATGTATGCCCCAGCATTACATAGGCATTGGATATATAGAAGTGAAAAACTGTAACCCCCTTTGACAGATCTTACAGTCTGCTAGCAAACTTGCTATGTTGGGGGAGAGGTAGGAACCTATTATGTAGGTAAGAGAAGTGTCTGTGGGCGTGAAGAAGTCAAGAGCATATGCAGTGGTATCTTGGAACAGACAGGTTGTTCTATAACAATGCCATTAGCCTAGATAAAAATATCACAAAGGAAGCAGTGAAACAGGATGGAAGAATTATAGCAATAAGTGCTGCCGTTAAGATATTGAATGTGCCACACTTTGGGACTACTAAGAAAAGATGTCATTGCAAATTAAAATCTTAGAGAAAATTATTCATAACCAGTCAATATTTCAAAGCCAGAATAGAATTAGAATAAGTGAGATGCAATGTTCTATTGAACATTAAAGGGAAGGTCATATTTGGTTAAGAACCAGAGAAAGATTTCTGGAATATATGCTAACTGATATATAGCATCAAGAATGAGTAGGATATTGGGAGAAGTAAACTATGTCAGGGAGAGAAAGTTACTCAAAGCAGAAAGCAAAGCATAGGCACAATTAAGGAAATGTAAAAAGTGTAAGGCAGGAGCTATTTTAGAAACAGTATACTTTTGCTTGTGCACAGGATACAGAGAAGTGAGATTACCATTATTTTCCAAATGTATTCATTCAACTAGGGGAGTATATTTTTATTAATTCAATCAATGCTCGTATTTTCCTGTAATGGGTGTGGTGCCAACAATGATGCGAAGGTAGACTAAGGCAGGAGAGAAACAAAACAAGAACGAAAGTCCTGTTTCTAAGGTTAAAACATGGAGATTGTGTTCCAGAGTAAGGTGAAAAAAATCAGGCTCAAACATTAGTAGTCTCTGAGGAACGCGGCATGAGGATAAAGAGTTCCCTAACACAACGTTCTCTAACCCCACAGCTCTTCACGATGAGTCTGGGCCCAGCGGTTTCATGGTAGCTCGAAAGGAATAAATATGTCAGTAAAAGGCAGGTTTTGACTCAAAAGATGCGATGTCGCGTGAAGCCCAGGCTCGACGGCAGTGCTGGCATAGAAATAGATAGACTTCACAAATGACTACTGCACAATGATATGGTTGGTGGAGGCTGAAGGAGTCGCCTTTTTAACTAGACACAATTTGCTCTGGTTAGTATGGTGGACATCTGCATGTACTGGAAGAGTGGCAGAAGGGTTCAACCATCAGAGGAAAAGAAATACGGCCACAGAATATGAAGAAGAGCAAGTCAACAACTATGAGTGCAGCATTTTCTTGTTAGGTACAAGCAATACATAGTAATGTCATCAATCTGAATCCAGGGTTTGGAACGAAGGTGTTGGTGGGGCAGGGTGAGCAAAACGGAGAGCAGTAATAAGTAATCTTTTACGTTATATGGACTTTACCATAACTAGGAGAGTTCTAATGGAACAAATAAGTGAGAACTTACAACCCAAATGGTCACGCGGTAAACATTGACACTGATGTATGTAGAAGGCATTAATTTCACTTCTGTCCTCTGTTGGCAAAGGGCAGAAAATGCCTTTGAATTTGCAGTTCCCTCTGGCTGAACACTGTATCACAGTCAACATTTATACAGCTCCACCCTTACTTTATTCTTACCTCTATCTCTATGGTACTTCACAAAGTGGTCTTCACTCACAAATCTCTCTGCAGTAATTACCAGTCATGACCTTTGCCCTTCCCTAGTTGTCTTCCTAACGTGCTTATCACATCAAGGTATTATACTGCATATGCTATGTACATGAGGCTGTTAATCTGAAATAGTTTAATAATAATTTGGAAGGCTGGGCAGATGGACCAGATAGCAGTTATTGTTTCAATCTAACCAGTGTTACCACTATCAAAATTGATAGCTATTAATTTTACACTGCAAACTTATTAAGGATCAAAATATTCTTGCCTGTTTCAATGATCAGAAAAACCAAATTTCCTTAGTTCAATTTTAAATCATAAAATCACGCTGTGAAATTGTGCTCTGCTTTTGAGCTATCTCTATCTACAATTTTGAATTTATTTTGGTGACCATCAAGGCGGAAGCTGACTTCATCTTTCCCTTTCCTTTCGGATTTCAAATAATTAGATTCTGTAAAATATCTGAAGACTGTCGCTTATTGCAGGAGTTGATCAAAGAGGCACAATATTTAGACCAGGTGGCACATTGTGTGGTGCATTGGATGTCACATCTGTGGTTAGATATATCCACCATTTTGACATTTAGCAATAACCAAGACAAAGGAGATCGTCATTCTTTTCTGAAGTTCTGCTAGTCACAAACACGTTTATTCCCTCCTTTTTTCCCTTGTAAACTCATATTCACCACCGAATGTTACTCACATTTAGTAATTAGAGATATTTACAAGATAGCACATTTTATTTTTCAGTTTATTAGTGTCCTAATCAAAGTTTTCAATGAGGGCTGACATTGAGTTAACAAGCTTTTACAGTGAGAAGCTTTACAGGAGAAGTTCAGCTAGAATCTCAGGTTTCCAGGGAAAACATCCAGCAGCTAAACCATTAAGGTAATTACAGGGAAAGAGAAGTGAACTGAAGCAGTTTGTCAGAGCAAGAAATCGTAGATCTAACTTAATTGAATTCTCTGAATAATAATAAAAAAATGCATCAGCTAAAACACAGGGAGGAATTTTAAGCCAAATCCTAAGCAACTGGTAATAGTTCATCATAATAGAAGTCACTAAGTAAAACGATTTAAATGTGCTGAATGTTAAACAATCACTAATATGTAAATACTATGAGTCATATAAGGCATTATAATCTTGGAATATTTAAATACAAATAGAGATATTAAGCTTCACTCTAATATTTCTAATTTTTGCCAATTTTTAAAAGCATAATTAAGCAGATTTATTTTTCCACTAATAAATAATGTGTTACACATAGGTTATTTATTTAAGTTTCTTGATTATTTGGGAAAATAATCCACAAATTAAAGGAAGATTTATTTTAACATTTGTTACACACTATAAAGTGAGAACAGATAGTTTTTGTGTTTGTTTTATATAAATTTGAATCTTATAAATAATGGTTTCATATTTCATTTACTATACTTTAAATGCACCCTAAAGAAAATATTTCTAAAAGTATTTAATTATACTTTAGATATATAATAGCTTAACATATTATCTGCAAAAATTACCTGTCTTTATTTTAAGCTGACCATGGAGTTTTTCCAACATATCATGTTGAAAATTTGCTATTACTTCATGAAATTTCTTTAACAAATCATTCCTCCCAGTTCCTGATAAATTTGGAAAATCAAAATAATTAAAAACTTATAATTATTCAAATCTCCTTGATTATGTGTACTTTTGGTGATTGTCAGAATGTGGAAATACAATTTTAATATTTGCATAATGTGTCATATACTGGAGATTATTGCTTTTGCAGACATGTAATGAGAGAAGGCTACACATAAGCATCCTATCATAACATCAATTCATCCCATTAGATTTGCATTGAGCATCTTTGACCTTTGAGGCAGTGATCGTCATGTTTATTGCCATATTCAAGGAGCTGTCAGCCAAAGTTAAGAGAATCTGATGGAGCCCTTAACTATAGAAAAGAGTGATTTCTGGAAGTGCAACATCTAACATTTCAAAGTATATTGATTTGCATTTACTTTCAACAATTATTTTTTCAAAAACTGACATAGGCTTATTAAAATTCATAATATTAATAAAACTTTGAAGGCCTACTACCAATTATAGGCAACAGGTTCAGCTGGAAACACTGCCATTCATCCAACTTACTTCCTGGTAAAAATGCCTAACTAACTCTTTAAATCTCAAAACAGGAAAAGCTGTAGGGCGTGAATAAAGATCCTTCAGTCTGTAGAAGGAGCCTACTTTATATTACCTTGTGTGTAACGGATGACTAAAAATAAAATTTTCATTAAGCTCTCCCATAAATAGCTTGTCTCTTTTTTTACGTCCCCAATTCATAATTAGTTGCAGATTTTTCAAGTACAATTACATGCACATTCATTTTAAACCATATTATTTATAATGAAATATATAGGAACACTATGTCATATGGATTTGAGTGTATATTTTGTTACATAACATATTAGAATTCTAAGAGACTTTAGTTATTACCTTCTTGAATTTACACATATGAAATTACTCTGGATGTGGGTAGAGTCAAAAAAACAGGCTTTTATGGCACATAAATTTCCAGAGTTCAGTTGAACCTTGAAAATTTGACCTAGTTTCACTGATGAAAAATATCATACAATATTGAGTACATAAACCAGACATCGAATGGTAACTATAATATAATTCCGTGTTACACAATAGCCTATCAATTTATATGGCCTCAGTAACCAAAATAATTAATTGACTTATACTCTGTAAGTAAAAAACAATGGTCTTATAGTTTATTTTATAGGTATTGTTGAAATGAGAAGTGAAAATGAATAGTCAGGACTTTTCCTGTTCAAGATATTAAACTGGGCACACCAATCTTTATTGGATTTCTAAACATAAGTCAACATATGGAAAAAATAAAAGGCAAAGAGAGTCACAAAGTAGAGCCAGGTTTTTGTCGATGTAAAAACAAGACAGAGGTGACCACTGTGGGAAGTAGAGGAAGAAGTAGGGCAGGGTGCAACTGTTTTTGTAACAGTTGAAAATCAAGAGATACTATCAAAGTTAGTGGATCCAAAGATGACTTTTAAATAAATTATTTAAATATACAAAGATAAACAGCAATGAGAAAAATAAGAAAATAGAGAAAGGAGAAAAGATACGGTACAAGCTGAGCTAAATATGGGGTTGCAAGGTTAAGAAATTAAACAATAAGGTATAAAAATGTTATCTAGTAATAACCACAATAACCACCAAAGGACTAAACAAAATAAAAAAGAAATAATTGAAGAAGTTGATTATGGAAGTAGTGGGCATAAGGGAGACATGTGAGGCAACTGTTCTTTCTCATTATAATCTCTACTGTGCTATTCCGTTTTTAACACAATGAATACATGTACCATTAGAGACCAAGGCTAACATCATCCACACTCTCACATGACCAATTGCTATGTATGTCTGAGAAAGCTGGACAGTGAAAAAGGTTGATAGCAAATAAATGATTCATTTACATGATGCTATTGGGCCACCAAAAAGATGAACAAATGGGTCTTAGAGCAAATTAAGCCTGGAACATTGCTGGAGGTAAAAATGACAAAACTGAAGCTGTCCTCCTTCAGGCACATCATGAGAAGGCTGGGTTCTTTGGATAAAACAATAGTGCTGGGAAAAGAGGACAGCCAGGAAAGAAAAGAGGAAGACCAAACATGAGATGGATTGACTCCACAGATGACGGGCATGAGTGTACAGGAGCTGAGCAGGGCTGGTGAGGACAGGACCACTGTGGACATTGCCCATTCATAGCGCTCCTGGGAGTAGGGGCTGACTCACCAGTACTTAACACACACACACACACACACACACACACTGTCTTCATAAAATTAACAACACTGCAAACCCTGCTCACGTTTACAGCTATCCTATATAACTCAGTCACTATGAGCATGATGGACAAGAATACATCCCTTGGGAAAATGATGAAATGTATCGAGAAATGGATGAATGTTAAAGGAAATATAAATATATTTTTGTTTTTTATGACTAAATATCTTAATTGCTCATATAGGAAGATAATGAGCAGTGTTTGTATAAAAGAGTGTCCTGAAAGATAATTTCTCTATTTCAAATATGAACCTTAAAGTGTTCTGTAACTGACCTACATGGAAAATAGGATGATTTTGAAAGTAATTCTCCCAATACAAGTTAAAAACAGTCTTCGTGAGTGGGTATTCACATGGTTTATATATTTTTCAGTAGGTGTTAGCACACTTACTTGTAAAACAATACAATGTGTATAGAAGTGGTTCAGTGTACAATTAGAGTTTCTGAGTATTAAAAACTAACCAAATACAAAAATACTACATAAACATTTTATTGGCAATGACTGCTGGGCAATTATAGATCTGCTTCTCCATTCTGACAAAATAAGTTTCAACAAAGATTCAGTTCTCATGATAATCGTTGCAGAAAGTGTATAAAGCACTGATTTCTTTGTGCACATCGTTTTGGAGTGAAACCTTCAAAGCTGTCATCTGTGAATATAAATGACAATCATACTCATGAATATGAAACAAAGATTAATGTTATTTCTCATTGAAATGGCATGCATAATATTTGCATTAGAAGGTGCAGGGTGTACCAATAGAAGGGAATGCTGGTGTGCCTTTAGATAGGGCAATCAAGAATGTCTTGCTCTAATGTTACAGAGTACGGCTAACTTGCTCTGTTCCAGGCTGAATATGGGCCACCAGACAGACTTGTATGAATCACTGCTGCTTGATCAGCACTTCCCTTGAGCAGTGAAATCAATATATCTGATTCTAATTCCAGGAAGTCTCTGTTTTCACAGATTCTAAGAAACTACGTCGCTTTTAGAATCATGTGCCAATCATATAAATTTAGTAACTCAGAAAAGGAGAAATTTAAATCTAATGTGGTTTACTTTTATTTTATGTGAAATAAATATAACAACTTTTCTCAAAAAGCTACAAACCCAAACTGAATCCCAACAATTGGTCTGAATCACAACTGTAATGGACGTGCAATAACAAATTATACTATAAATGAAATAATGCGAAAACTAGTTACATATTCTTGAAGCTTATACTTTGTAATTTGAAAAAGTTATAAACAATTGTATATGCTCTACATATATTTAATTTTTGATTAGAAAAGAAAGATTGTTGAAGTATTTATTTAATTAAAATTGTTACACAACAGCCATCTATTCAGAATCTACTTAAACTTAAGAAGCATTCCCTGGGAACTTTCAGCTGCTTGCATTCTCAAGCATCTGGAAAGAGCAAATAGCTTACAGGTCCTTTAACCAAAATAAGTGAAAGAAAAGTAGCAAAACATAATCAGAGTTGTTAATATCTCCTGCCCTTAAATGAGCTAGGTTGACTAAAATTATCACTTTTATCATGGAAAACAACCACTTCATATTTTCTTACAGATGTTTGGGCTATTTTTCTTGGTTTGTTTTAGTCTCAAAAATATTTAAAATTTTAAACGTTTTTACTCAGAGAAGCATCGGTGTGGATGCCAAAGTCAGTGCATAGTACTCCTTCAGTTACCGTGGTCTGTTGCAGGACCACGCCGCTGGAACTCTGCACATTCTGAGGGTCTTTGGGACGGATCTCTCAGTGGTCTCTGGGAGAAATCCTCAATAACATCGTGAGGTAATCACTGTATTTTAGGCTCTTTGAACCTTTATCAAAAACATGTCCAGGTACATTGTTGAAATTTATATTATATATTAAATATCTTTAAAATACCTTTTGAATAGAATTTTTTTTATTTTAATATTTTATTGTTATTCAATTACAGTTGTGTGCCTTTTCTCCCCATCCCTCCACCCCACCCCAGCTGAACCCCCCTCCCTCCCCCACCTCCACCCTCTCCCTTGGTTTTGTCCATGTGTCCTTTATAGTAGTTCCTGTAATCCCCTCTCCTCACTGTCCCCTCCCCACTCCCCGCTGACCATTGTTAGATTGTTCTTAACTTCAATGTCTCTGGTTATATTTTGTTTGCTTTTTTCTTCTATTGATTATGTTCCAGTTAAAGGTGAGATCATATGGTATTTGTCCCTCACCGTCTAGCATAATGCTCTCCAGTTCCATCCATGCTGTTGCAAAGGGTATAAGCTCCTTCTTTCTCTCTGCTGCGTAGAATTCCATTGTGTAAATATACCATAGTTTTTGGATCCATTCGTTTGCTGATGGGCACTTAGGTTGCTTCCAGTACTTGGCTATTGTAAATTGTGTTGCTATGAACATTGGGGTGATTAGGTTCTTTTGGATTGGTGTTTCAGGGTTCTTTGGGTATAATCCCAGCAGCGGAATTGCTGGGTCAAAGGGCAGTTCCATTTCAGTTTTCTGAGGAAATTCCATACTGTTTTCCACAGTGGCCTCACCAGTTGCATTCCCACCAACAGTGCACTAGGGTTCCCTTTTCTCCACATCCTCTCCAACATTTGTTTGTGGATTTGTTTATGTTGGCCACTCTGACTGGTGTGAGATGGTACCTCATTGTGGTTTTAATTTGCATCTCTCTGATGGCTAGTGATGCTGAGCATCTTTTCATATGTCTCTGGGCCCTCTGTATGTCTTCCTTGGAGAAGTGTCTGTTCAAGTCCTTTGCCCATTTTTTAATTAGGTTGTTTGTCTTCCTCGAGTGGAGTCGTGTGAGTTCTTTATATATTTTGGAGATCAGGCCCTTGTCTGAGGTATCATTGGAAAATATGTTTTCCCATACTGTTGGTTCTGTTTATATTTTAGTGCTGTTTTCTTTAGCCATGCAGAAGCTTTTTATTTTGATGAGGTCCCATTTTTGAATAGAAAATTTATCTTAGGAAATCTACATCTGAAATACATAAATAAAAAGATAAGCAAAAGTTAGGGTTTTCTTTATTAAAAATGTGATTTTAGTTAAATGAATTAATGTAAAGTCAGAAAATACCAAAACAATAAATGTGTTAAGCTAACATTATAGTTTGAATAACTTTTTTTGAAGATAAATTGAAATATTATGAGAATCTCTGCTTATTTTTTGCCAAATGTGCACATCGATAGGAGACTAACACCTACGCAGAAAGCTTTTTCGGGATCCCCGAGACAAATAATCTCAAAATCAACGCTCTAGGACCACAGCTGAAGTATAAAACCTAAGGTCATACCCCATTGCCAGAGAATGCACTTACAACTGAACCAGCACTTCCAATGGTACTATTTACTCTGTAGGGAACGGGGCTCTGTGTTCAGGTAACTTGCATGTGGTCAGTCACAATGGTGGTCGCTTCTGTAGCAAGATCACATATTTACTAAGTTATGCATTTATCTATTTTCCTTCCCTCTCGCCTTTCCTCTATTTATTATCTTCTGTTTCAAAATACAATTTAAATCAATTTCCCCCCAAAAGTGCCTTTATTGCCCATCTAGAGGTTAAATTGGATATTTTTAATGTTTTAATTTTTTCAGAACATTCATCACAAGATATTGCATTGTAAATAGGTGAGTATATTAAAATAAAATGTCATCTTTTATTAGTCTAAGTCTCCTAATGACAAAACTCTTAGTGCCTGTTACAGTGTGTGTAGCAAATAGCAAGCATGAAATAAGCATTATAGAGAGGGTAAAAATGACATGGGGTTGTGTACAGACATGCTAGAACATAAGTACATACACTCATAAGAACTGTTTTTACATTTACTTATATGTGTTTTAATAAGCAAATTAAGAAATTAGGGAATTCAAACTCATAAAATTACAAAGTGCAGAGACAAGGTAGGAGCAAAAAAGGCAAGAAACAAAGGCTAAATTATGTAATTTTAGCTTTAATGTATCCTTGAATTTTGACTAAAATGTCTTAAATAAAATAAAAGTTTTCTTTTAAAATAACTATTACTTAAAACAATTACAATTACTAGGAGGAAAACAATAAGCCTAAATTATCTTTAACAAATCTTAAGGCAAATAGCGCTACAATCCAGAGAAAAGGTACTAATCACAGGCAATAAAAATACAAACAATTTCTAGAGAAGTTAACATATTTTATATACCCCTTTAAATGTGATAAAATTAATAGCAAGGACAAATTCATACCATGAAAGCGATCAGGCAAATAAAGTGTGGTTTTCTTCTTTCTCTAGAAATGACTTGCGCTATTCATTGAAATATACGTGAAGACTATATATCATAGAGCACCACTATCCCATTCCATGCCCCAGAAATAACACTTGTGCTCCAATAAATTCTAAGTGTAAAGGAATAGATGTAGCTCTTCTGCTCATAGTGAATGGGCACCAAGATGATTACATGTCTCAAACAAGAGGTGAAACACTCATTTAGGTTATTAAAAGATAATTGTCTTATACATGCATACATATTTTATTTTTATTTTCACTTACCTTCAAATTTTTAGGGAAAAAATAAAAGCAATGGTTCCTATAGAATCTTGACTCTAGTGTACAAATAGGTACAATGTATGAATTGAGTCACTTCTCTAACTTTCAAAGCTCAGTTCTTGATTTAAATCATGGCCTTACATTTACATTGTATGTGGTCTTTAGTAAGTTATAAATATATATTCCTCATCTCCTCATCTGTAAATGGGACACCAATAGAATAATACCTATCAAGCCATTGTATGGATTAGATGTACTAATTCATACCAGATACTTGGGGCAGTTTGTGGTAGATAGTATCTATTATTTTTGATGTTGCTGCTATTGTTATTTCCACATTGTTTTCCTCTGAGAGTCACTAAGTCCACTTTACTCAAAGGCCGTATAGCCTATTTGATCATCCCACACAGCATCTACTCAGCAGAATGTGCTCAAGTTCTTTACCCAAGGTACAAGTGCGGTGATTGTTACCCAGACTCTTGGTTAAACTACCTTAGGGAAATATATTGGAGACTCACCCCTACCACATACCAGAAAACACAGTTTCTTCCTCTACACGGAACTCGTTCTTTAATCTAGACTACTGAATCACTACACTTGCAGTCTATGATACTAAGGTTTCTTAATTATTACAACTGAAATAACGATAACTACTACTTGAAATTGTAAACGTGGAATAAAAAATTGAAAAGTGTTTGACATGTGCTAAATATTTATTCTTTCTCCTCTATTTCTCTGCTTTAATATATTATTGGCCAATGGTCTATTTTACTATATATATTTCATTATTCTAATATTTAACAACTGTATTGCATTTTGGTACAAAACTATTACATGGCCATGAAAGGGTACACAGTTAGGGATGTCAAAGCAAGTCTACGAAAGCCATGTGTGGCTTTAATCAAGAGAATGTCATGATTTTATGTATGTATTTTAAATTCCCATAGCTATATAATAATAACTATATCAAGACATGTAAGATTGGATATTTCTCAAGACTGAATTGGGCATCTGTTGTGGGAAAGGGTTAAATCTACAGGACTGGTTGTTTAAACCCTGAAATTACAAGGGTCTTAGGACTGGCCCTTGACCAGCTTCTGGGAAATAAAATGAAAGACTTCCCTGATAAGAGTGAACTTTATGCCTCTATATCTTGGACTGCATCAGATAGTTTATGCTAACACTGTGATATATGATGAATGCTTGCTTCTGTTCATTCGGAGCTTTGGGCCATCCTGTATTAATTGGACTTCTGGAGGGGGTGAAGACTGAGTAGCTGAGGTCAGTTACACAAGCACCGCATCCCTATATACTGATCCCCAGTAAAAATCCTGGAAACCAAGGTTCAAGAGATCTTCTCTGGTTGACACTCTTTGTACATGTTATGACACAATGTTGCTGAGAAGTAAAATGAGTCCATGTGATTCTAATGAAGAAGACAACTGGAATCGTTGCCTGGTTTCTCCCGGAATCTGCCCCATGCACTTTTGTCCTTTGCTGATTGTAATATGGATCCTTTCACTATAATACACTATAACCATGAGTAAAACAGCTGTTACAGGCTTTGGAAATTCTTCTTGTAAGTCACAAAACATGACAAAATTTGCAGGTCCCTCATGAAGATCTCAAAATCACATTCTTTGAAAAAAAAAGTAATGTCCCCAGCTCCATGCCGTTCTAGCTGGTCTGAGAATATAGTGCTTTGAAGCAGAAACATTTTTAATTTTGATAAAATCAAATTAATCTGTTTTTCTCAGTCACTTGTAATTTTTTTTTTATCACTTCTAAAAATGCTTTTCCAAACTCAAGGGCATAAAGAGTTAATCATATTTTTTAAAAGATTTTTATTCATTTTTAGAGGGGAAGGGAGGGAGAAAGAGAGAGAGAGAAACATCCATGTGTGGTTGCTTCTTATGCGCCCCCCACTGGAGTCCTGGCCCACAACTCAGGCATGTGCCCTGACTGGGAATCAAACCAGAAACGCCTTGCTTCACAGGCAGGCACTCAATCCACTGAGCCACACCAACCAGGGCTTAATCATATATTTTTCTAGAAGCTTAATAGTTTTAGTTATTTCATTGAGATCTATGATTCATGCAGAGTTTATTTTTTCATATAGTTTGTGTTAGAGGTTCATCTTAATTTTTTTTTTTTACATATAGTTATCCAATTGCCTCAAACTTCTGTTGAAAATGCTGCTTTCCCAGTTGAATCAAAAGGGACTCTGTTGAAAGTCAATTGATCATAGTTTTTATTTCTGGGCTCTTAATTCCATCCCATTGATAAATGATTCTCCTTATGCCAGTACTGCACTCTTGATTATATCAACTTTGTGGTAAGTTTTTTTTTTAGGAAAAGTAAGTTTTCCAAATTTGTTATTTTTAAAGAGTGGTTTGGCTACTCTTGGTCTTTCTATTTCCACATTAATTTTAAGACAGTCTTACCAATTTCTGCAAGTGAGGCACTAGTCCTTTGACAAGAATTGTAAAGAATCTGATTCCGCTTAGGGGACGTTGATATCAACCACACTGAAGACTGTATCGCAATCCACTAGCCACCAGGAAACAGTCCCAGTGAGAAATAGGAACTCTTTCTGAAATGTCACATGAATAAAATGAGCAAATAAATTGGCCTTGCTTTTGTAAAGGTGTGACCTAACTCCAGTTCCTAACTGCAGATACACAAGCAGGCATTGCCTCCACAGTAACATTTTTTTTTTAACTTAGGTCAGAATCTTGTGCCTGTCTACCTTCTGGCATTTGGACGGCACTCAATTTTATGTCTGTAAATAAGAGAGATCAGAAAATACTTTGACTGCTTTCACTGTGATCCATATGTTTCCCAGAAAAGTCTGCCTTCCTGGACTCTTTCTTAAACACAAGTCTTTCAAAAGTACATTTGTAAACCCACTTTATGTGTTTTACGCTGTCACCTTAGTATAACCCTTGGAAACACTCCCACAGCTTTTCCCATTACAGTGCCACATAATGTTTAGTGCCATCAAACTCAGTATTTTTTATTATTATAACATTTTCCCCTTAAAATACTGTCTTGGCTTTTGGACACTCTTTGCTGTCCTCCTTGTGAAGATGGGATTTTATTGCTGTGACTTGTAGTTTGTTCAGCTTTGTCTTCTCGAGCACCAAGTCGGCAACGGTTTCCTGCTGTGAAAAATTTCAGTCTGAGACTGAAATTAAAACCTTTCTCATCACATGTTAAAGTGTTGAGTCATTAGAGTTTTAAACACTATTATTTAAAACTTCATCACTAGAATTGTCATTCTTGTACATAGTAAGCAAGTTGCAATAAACTGAATGTATCATTATATATTAAATAATATTTTTAAAAATTTCTTTTAGTTTGCCTACTCTGTAATTATATTCTATGCATATGAACGGACAATGTGCTCACATGCACACTCATACATACATTTTTTCTTCCATGACTATTAGCTAGGATACAGAGAATGGGGAGAATTAGGCTTTCCCCATAGATAGATTTCTCATAAGGGAGACATGATATAATATTTTTCCCTCCTGGACTTAGAAAAACGAGTGTCTTTTTCCTTTGTAGGATGGTAATGGTCTACTGGGTTAAAGGGTACTGCTTATGTGTTTTGTATTTAATAGAATGGATACAATAGATTCACCATGTCAATAGCTGCTTACAGGAGCCAGAGATGTATTGATTTCACCATTAAGGAGACCAGGGCTGCAAATGGAATCTTAACTTCATTAAGCTTAAGTAAGCGCATTGTCATTACCCCAGATCCAATCTGTCTTTGTCTGTTGGTTGACCAAGAGTATCAAATGAGATGTAATAGAAATCACAGCACTTGTAGTACAATATAGGAGCAAGGATATTGGAGCCCAAGTGCTCAGGTACAAATTTAGTTTAATATGGACTAGCAGTGAAACTTAGGTATGGTACTTAAAGTCTCTGGGTTTCAGCTTCCTTTTCTATACATTAGGATAGTAATTGTGCCTGCTTGTTAGAGTCTTAGTTTGGATGTAATAAGATAGTACATGTAATATTATATGGTATCCAATAAATATTAATACAATAGTTATTTTCATTGTTATTTATAACAATGGTAGTTACATATATTTTGTATATATTTAAGAAGGTAATATTAATTAGATTGTTGAGCTTTAAAATATCTTTGACAGTATATCATTACATTTCATCGGAGAATGTTTATTGCATGTAGAATACAAGTATGACCATTTCCCTGAGGAGAAGGTGTCTGTGAATGTCATGGCATTGGAGTTCCCTGGCAAAGCACAGAGAGGAGTTCACACACTGAAAGGCAGCAAGGGGGAACAGTGATGGGTTTCAGGTTCGGGACAAAGCTTAAGCAGATAAATCTCTAATCAGCAGGTAGATATAGGTAGGATTTATTTTTTATTGTAACTTTTTTACATTGTTCCAAACACCAAATAATCAATTTTTATATGATGCCCAATTCAATTTTTATGTAATATATATACAAACACATATATGCATGTACATATGTATATATATATTACATTTCATGTTAATAATATCAAACATAACTGGTTTGACCTATTTAAAGAAAAAAAGTAATGAAAACTTCATATATATATATTCACTTTGGATTCATTTGTGTGTATTTATTTGTATATATGTGCATGTAAGAGGGATAGATTAATTTATTATGTAAATATAACATTATTGAGTGACCAAAATCAAAAGATTTAAGAAGGGTATTTTTATTACTGATATTTTCAATCATGAAAATAACAAAAATACCCCTATCTAAAAACACTCATATATTGATTTACACTCACTAGATTAGGTATGAATTTCAACTAAAACCCTAAAAAATATTGATTTAATTGGTCATAGACATACCCTTTTAAAATATAAACTTATATTTTAAAAATGATTTAGAACATGTGATTATTTACCCCTTTTATTTAAAAATTATAGCTGCGTGTTATTTTAAAAGAAATACTGTATAATAATTTCACTCCAATAATTTGGAGTTACCCGCTAAAGGAGTTATGAAACCATAGCCTAACTTCCTAACATGCCATAACCTTTTCAACGAATGAGCTGTGAAAAAGCAGACTTTTCATATATCACATTTGAGAAAATGTTTCAATACTAAAATTGTATCTTATGTTTATTATTTTTTAAATTTTTCACCAACTTTTTACCATTTTACTCTATACACATATTTTTAAACACAATGGGTTCATGGTTCTGAAAATATTTTTACTGTTAGCAAAATATCACAAACACTTTCCCACTACTTACATAATAATTTAAAAACATAGTTTGTAAGTATATTTTCTGCTAAATTACATGTTATTAACATTTAAAAGGACATAAAGTTAAAAGAAAAACATTACTAATACACTTCTCACCATCAATTTTTTTATTAAATCATTTTTAGTTGTTATTTTATTACAGTTGTCCCAATTTTTCTGCCTTTGCCCTCCTCTGCCCATCCCACCCCGCACTCCCACAGTCCATTCCCAAACAGTTGTCCATGTCTGTGGGTCATTCATATGTGTTCTCTGACTAGTCCCTTCCCCTTCTTTCTACCATTATCCCCTCTCCCTCGCCCCTCTGGTCTCTTCTAGTCTGTTCCATGTTTCCATTCCTGTGCTTCTATTTCGTTCATTAGCTTATTTTGTTCATTAGATTCCTCTTATAGGTGAGATCATATTGTATTTGTCCCTCACCACCTGGCTTATTTCATTTAGCATAATGCTCTCCAGTTCCATCCATGCTGTTGCAAAAGATAGGAGTTCCTTCTTTCTGATGCTAGTATTACACTGTGTAAATAAACAACAGTTTTTTCCATCCACTCTTTTACTGATGGACACTCAGGCTGTTTCCAGGACTCGGCTATTGTAAATAGAATTTCTATGAACATAGGGGTGCATAGGTTCTTTTGAATTGTTGATTCGGGATTCTTAGGGTGTATTCCCAGCTGGGGAATTACTGGGTCAAAAGGCAGTTCCATTTTCAGATTTTTTAAGGAAATTCCATACTGTTTTCCACAGTGGCTGCACCATCCTGCATTCCCGGCAATAGTGCACTAGAGTTCCCTTTTCTCCACAACATCACCAGCGCTTATTGTTTGTTGATTAATGATGGCCATTCTGATCAGTGTGAAGTGCTATCTCATTGTGGTTTTTAATTTATGGCTACTGATGTTGATCATCTTTTCCTATATCTATGGGCCATCTGTGTGTCTTCCTTGGAGAAGTGCCTATTCAGATCCTTTGTCCATTTCTTAACTAGATTGTCTTCCTTGTGTTAAGTCACATGGGTGCCTTATATATTTTGGAGATCAAATCCTTGTCCAACATATCATTGACAAATATATACTCCCATAGTCAGTTCTGTTGTCATTTTGATGATGGTTTCTTTAGCTGTGCAGAAGCTTTTTAGTTTGATGTAGTCCCATTTATTTTTCTTTATTTCCCTTGCCTTAGGAGATACATATTTGAAATTATTGTTATGTGGGTATCTGAAATTTTCCTGCATATGTTTTCCTCTAGGAATTTTATGGTGTCATGACATATTTAAATCTTTCATCCAGTTTGAGTTTATTCTGGTGTGTGGTGTAAGTTGATGGCCTAGTTTCATTTATTTGCATGTACCAGTCCAGCTCTCCCAACACCATTCATTGAAGAGGCTGTCTTTACTCTATTGTATGATCATGTTCCCTTTGTCAAATATTAACCGACCATAGAGACTTGGGTTTATTTCTGGTTTCTCTATTGTGTTCCATTGATCTGTGTGTCTCTTCTCTTGCCAGTACCAGACTGTTTTGATTTCAGTGGACTTGTAGTGTAGTTTGATATTGGGTGTTGTGATCCCTCCTACTTTGTTCTTCTTTCTGAAGATTGCTGAGGCTATTCAAGGTATTTTTTTTTGGTTCCATATAAATTTTTGAAATATTTGTTCTAGATCTGTGAAATACGCCATTGGTATTTTAGTAGGAATCTCATTGAATCTATGTATTGTTTTGGGTAGTATGGACATTTTAATGATGTTTATTCTTCTAATCCATGAACACAGTATACACTTCCACTTACTTGCATCTTCCTTATTAAAAATGGACCTTTATTAATGTATTTATTATTCTCCATATTAGTGCAGCAGATTCTACATGGCTTAATATATCACAGTATTAGTGAAGACTTATAAGCTCATCATAAAGGGTTTATGGCTGTCACAATGGAATTGTAAATTCAGCAAAACTCAAACCAAGGTTCTATGCTGTTAAAGATGTACCTGGGATTCCTATCCTGCAAGTTGTAGATTATTATTATGTAACATTGTCATTGAAATATCTTTACAATAAATATAAAATCATATTAAATGCACAGAAAATAGTCATTGTTACATGAAGAAAGAGTTCACATACCAATGCAAAGAAACGTAAGAGAAAAGCTTCTTTATTAATAAAATATTGAACAAGGAAACTTTATATCTTTATATGTAAGAGTTGGAAAACATCCCAGATTTAATTCACATTTATAAAGAACATCAGACTCTGTCAAAGCAGGACAGTTTGTCTTTTCTAAGTGGTCTGCATTAACTAGGGATTTTATTCCTCTATTTCTAATGACTCATTGAAAAAGGTCATAAAAGGTTATTGGCGAAGTTATATAAGGAAGCTTTATGGATCATCCATTTTAAACAGGAAAAGCAAAATAAAAACAGAACACAGGTCATGCCATTATTTAATATGCCCAATAAAATATAAAATGATATTCCATAGTAGCTTTCTAATACTAAGTACACACATAAGTTGTACAATGATATAACATCTGAATACCTGGAGTCTTATGCCTCCTTTTGATATCATATATGAAACAGAAATAGACAGTAAATTCTACCTCACTGGAAAAAAAGAGTATGCGTTTTAGCAATTCTTTCACAAGCATTGGGTATATGTCTGTGAGTGTGTGTGGGTGGTCTGCATAAAGATTAAAAAATTTAGTTTTCTTATTAATATTATACTTATTGGGGTGATGTTGTTTAATACGATCACATAGGTTTCAAGTGTACATTTCTATTACACTGGATCTGTATGTTGCACTGTGTGTCCACCCTAAAGTCAAACCATCTTCCATCACTGTGCACTAGGCCTCCCACCCTCCACCGTCTGGCAACCACCACATTGCTGTCTGTGTCCAGGTTTTTCTCATATGTGGGCTATAAAACTGAAACTCATGGCCACAGAAAAAAGCAGAATGTTTTCAAGGTCCATCCATGTTGTTGCAAATGGCGATATTTTGTCTGTTCTCATGTCTAAGTAGTATTCAATTGTGTACATGGACCACAGCTTTTTTTTCCAGTCCTCTATCGAAAGGCATTTTGATTGTCTCCGTATCCTGGCCACCTTGAATAATGCTGCAATGAATATAGGGTGCATATATCTTTGCAAATACAAGTATTTGAGGGTTTTTTTTCCCCCCAGGAGATATCCAGGAGAGGGATTTCTGGATCATGTGGTAACTCTATTCCAAACATTTAAAGAACCTCCAGACTGTTTTCAAATAGTGGCTGCCCCAGTCTGCATTCACAGCAGTAGTGAATGAGGGTTCCCTTTTCTCTACAACCTCTCAAACACTTATCACTTGTTGATAATAGCCCTTCTAACAGGTGTGAGGTGGTGTCTCATGGTAGTCTTGATTTGCATTTCCCTGATAGCTATGCAATTGAACAGCTTTTCCTACATCTGTTCACTTTTGTATGCCTTCTTGGGAGAGGTGTCTGTTCAGGTCCTCTGTCCATTTTTCATTCAGACTGTTTGTTTGGTGTTGAGTTTTAGGAGTCCTTTATATATTTTGGATATTAAACCTTTGTCAGAGCTCTTTTTTGCAAATATCATCTCTCATTCAGTTGGCTTCCTCATTGTTTTGTTGTCAATTTCTTTTGTTGTACAGAAGTTTTTTTTTTGTTTAATATAGTCCTATTCATTTATTTTTTGCCTTTACTTCCATTGCCTTTGGGGTCAAATTCATAAAATGTTCTCCGCAACCAAGGTCCCTTAGTTTATTACCTATGTTTTCTTCTATGCGATTTATTGTTTCAGAGCTTATATATAAGTCTCTGATCCACTTTGAGTACATTTTTCTACAGGGGGACAAACTGTTAGTTAATTTTAATCTTTGGCATGTGGCTTCCCGATTTTCCCAGCAGCTTTTACTGAAGAGGCTTTCTTTTCATCACTGTGCGTTTCTGGATCCATTGTCAAAAATTATTTGCCTATATACATGTTTTATATCTGGTCTCTCAGTTCTGGTTCATTGATCTCTCTGTGATTTTCCATCAATACCATGCTGTTTTGGTAATCACAGCTCTGTAGTATAATTTGAAGTCAGGTAGTGTGATACCTCCAACTTTGTTCTTTTTTCTCAGAGTTGCTTTGTCTCTTTGGGGTTTTTTGTAGTTCCATATAAATCTGATGATATTTTTATTCTATTACTTTAAAAATGACATTGAGATTTTGATGGGGATTGCACTATATCTGTATATTGCTTTGGGTAACATGGCTATTTTAACTTTGTTGATTCTTCCAATCCATGAACATGCAATATCCTTCCATTTCATGTATCTTTTTCTCTCTTTTAATAATGCTTTGCAGTTTTCAGTATATAGGTCTTTCACATCCTTTGTTAAACTTATTGCTAGATATTTTATTCTTTTTGATCGCAACTGCAAAAGGATTTTTTTCTTGTCTTTTTTTTCTTACGTTTCAGTGTTAGCATACAAGAAAGCAGTGGATTTTTGTACATTGGTTTTGTATCCTGCAACTTTACTGTATTTGTTTACTCATTCTAATAGTTTTTTAGTGGAGTCTTTATGGTTTTCTGTGTACAAAATCATGCCATCTGAAAAAAAGTGACACTTTTATTTCTTTCTTCCCAATCTGGACACTTGTTATTTCTTTCTATTGCCCTATTGATCTGGCTGGGGCTTCCAGATCTATGTGGAATAAGAGTGGTGAGAGTGGATATCTTGTCTTGTTCCTGATCTTAGAGGAAAAGCTTTCAGTTTTTCCCCATTGACTATGATGTTGGCTGAGGGTTTGTCATATATAGCCTTTATTACATTGAGGTAGTTTCCCTCTATTCCTATTTTATTGAGTGTTTTCATCATAAATGGGTGCTATATCATATATATCATGTGATTTTTCTAAATATCATGTGATTTTTCTCTTGTCTTTTGTTACTGTGGTGTATTACATTGATAGATGTGTGTATGTTGAACCATCCTTGTGCCCCTGGAATGGGCCCCATTTGACTGTGATGTGTTATTTTTTGGATGTATTGTTGTAGTTGATTTGCTGGTACTTTGTTTAGCACGTTAGCATCTGCATTCATCAGAAGTATTGGTCTGTAGTTTTCTTCTTTGTGTGCTATCCTTGCCAGGTTTTGATATCCTTGCCACGTTGGCCTCATAAAATACATTAGGAAGTATTGCTTCTTCTTCAATATTTTGAAAAATTTTTGAAAAGGATACATTTTAAATCTTATTGAATGTTTGGGAGAATTCACAGGTGAAGCCATCTGGTCCTGGACTTCTGGTTTTTGAAAGGCTTTTGGCGGTTGCTTCAATTTCTTCTCAGCCAAGGGTTCTATTTAGATTCTTCCCATTCTTCATGATTCAGACTAGGAAGGTGATGCATTTCTGAAACCTTATCCACTTCTTCTAGGTTATTGAGTCTGGTGGCATATAATCTTCCGCAGTGTTCTAGTATGATCCTCTGTGTCTCTGTGGTGTTTGTGGCAACTTCTCCTCTTTCAGGTCTGCTTTTGTTTATATGGGCCTTGTCTCCTTTGCTTGGTTAGCGGTCTAACAAGGGTTCGTCCATTTTATTAATTTTTTCAAAGAACCAGCTCCTCAGTGTATTAATTTTTTGTATAGCCTTTTTTCTCTATTTCACTTAATTCTACTTTAATTTTTATTATTTACTTTCTTCTTCAGACTTGGGGTTCCTTTGTTTTTCCTTTTCCAAGTTCTTTAAAATGTGAGGTTAGATTGTTTACTTGGAACTTCTCTTGTTTCTTGCAATAAGCCTGTAATGATGGAAACTTCCCTCTTATTAGGGCTTTGCTGCATCCCAGAAATGTTTTTATGTTGTTTTGTCATTCTCGTGTGTCTCCTTTTGGTCTAATGTGTCAGTTAAAACTGACATTTCTTTATTGATTTTATTTTGGATGATCTAACTAGAGTTTTCAATGGAGTATTAAGGTCCCCAACTATGATTTTGTTCTGGTCTGTTTCTCCCTTTAGATTTGTAAGTAATGCTGTATATATTTTTGTGCTCCCTGATTGGTTGCATATACAAGTATATTAAGGAGCGTTATATTTTCTTGATGTAGGGCCCACTTGATCATTATGTCCATTTTTGTCTCTTTTATCTTGAAATCTATTCTGTCAAATATAAGTATGGCTACACCTGCTTTTCTGCAGATCCTGTTTGTTTGGGGAATTATTTTTCACCTTGAATCTGCCGTTATCTTGGGAACATAGATGTGCCTCTTGAAGGTAGCATATAGTTGGGTTTTGTTTTTTGATCCAATCTACTATTCTGTGCCTTTTTATTGGCAAATTTAGTTAATTTACATTTATGGTAATTATTGATACAAGAGCGTTTCCAATGATCATTTTGTCCATTGTTTTCTGGTAGCTCTGCTGCCATCATTGGTTCTTTTCCTTTGGGTTTCTGTCTGTTGATTTCATTTGGTGTTCCATGCTTGTTTCCTCCGCTTCCTCTTTTTCTAAGTTATGTGTCTTACTTTGAAGGTTTTTGTGTGTGGTTGCCATTAAGTTTTTGAAAAAGATAGTTGCATATATATAGTAGTGTTTTTGGTTTTTTCTCTTTTGAGGACATCTGATCTCCATCTTCCTTTGCTAGTGCAAATCTTTGCCCCCTTCCCCTTTATGATTTTCGCATCACAAACTATCCATGTTATAAGATTTTTTGGTGATCTTATTCATAGGGTTGTGACCTTTGTTCTTTGTTTCAAGTAGAATAAACACCTTTAATATTCCCTGCAAGGTTGGTCTTCTGATGGTAAATTCCCTCAGCTTGTGTATGTCTGAGAAAGTCTTTATTTCTCCTTAATATTTAAAGGCTGAATATATTATTCTTGGCTGGTAATTTCTCTCTTTCTGTATTTTGAATGGTTGGTTCCACTCTGTTCTGGCTTGTAGAGCTTCTGCTGAGAAATCTGACACTAACCTGATGGGCTTTCCTCTGCAGCTCACCATCTTTTTTTCTCTGGCTGCTCTGAGAATTTTTTTTGTTCACTGATTTTTGGCAGTTTTATTGCAATGTACCTCGAAGAGGACTTCTATGGATTAAGATAACTAGGTGTTGTGTTTGCTTATTGGATTTGAAGATCTAGTTCTTCCCATAGGTTTGAGAAATCCTCATCCACCATTTGTTTGAATAGGTTCTCCACTCCCTTTACCTTCTCTTCTTCTAGAATACTTGTAATTATTATATTGCTTTTTCTGAAGGATTTAGATGGTTCTCATAGAGCTCTTTCATTTTTTTATGCCCACAGGTCTCTCTGCTTCCCTCTGCACTATGTCTAGGTTTCTGTCTCCGATTTCACTAATTCTTTCCTCTATCTGTGTTCAGTAGGCCATTCCTGATCTCCGTATTGAATGCTCCATCTCCAGTAGGTCTGTTTGATTATTTTTTAGAGTTTCAATCTCTTTGGTAAAGTATGCGTTTTGTTCATTAATTTGTTTTCTGAGTGCATCAAATTATCTGTCTGTATTTTCTTGCATCTCATTGAGTATTTTCAGAACTGCAATCTTGAATTCCCTGTCATTTATATCACATATTTCCATGTGTTCTAGTTTGGTTTCTGGAGATTTTTCACTTTCTTTCTGAGCTGCCTTGCTAGCTTGGTTATTCATGGGCTGCTTTTTTGTCTAGGCAGTATTGCATTAATTTGCACTTCCCTGGCACTTTTCTATGAAGCGGCATTTCCACTATGTTCCAGAAGGTGGCGCTAAATCGCAATTTTTAAGCTCTTGAGAAATCACAAAACTGACCTCTGCGCCTCAGTCAGTATAATTGCCTATAGCCACACTGTTTGGGAGTGGGGTTTGTTTTACTCCCTTGATTATGGCGACCTCTGACCTCCACAGGTTCCCCTGCCTTGCGCCACAGCTGGGGATCAGTGGCAGACGGAAATTGCAATTCCTACTTAAAAGTTTTCAGGTTTGGAAATTACGAGTTCCCAAACTCGATACCAGGGACCACAGGAGGCAAGTTTTGGGAGTGGAAAAGGCGTCAGTGTTGTGTGGCTTCATTTGCTTGTTTGCACACTGACTGCTGGGCCTCGGACAGTGAGGCAGAAACCCTGCGCTGGGTCCTTGCCCGGGCCTCTGCTGGCTCCCCCGCAGTTGGAACCTCTCACTCCGGTAGAAGTGCCCTCCGAGACTCTCTGCTCCTGCCCTGTGAAGGAAGAAAGCACGGTTACAGCCGTCTCCCTCCCTTTTTCTTGCCAAGCCCGCCGCAAACTCTGGGCGGCAGGGTTGCAACCTTGGACGCCTGAGTTCTCCCTTCGCCTCCCCTGGTTGTTCCCGTTTTCCCACCCTTAGATGCTTCAACACACAGATCTCTCAGGTGTGCCTGTATGTTGAGCAGGGAATCATTTGTGTAGTTATAGCTGATTAACTTGTTCAAATTTCAGGGGGGAAGACCAAGGAGATCTCTTATATCACCACTTATTTTATTTATTTATTTTGTTTAGAAATTCTAGTCCACATGGTAACTAGCACTATGTGAATTTCCTGCTGTTCTCCAAAGTAAACAAGAGTGTTTATGCTTTACCTGCTTTTCGCTTGTTTAAAAATGTAAATAAATAGTAGGTCCGTATGGCCTCAGTTTCTTTCGATAACAAACACTAGGATAGGTGAGTCCCAAGGCTCTGTGCTCACAGGAGCAAGTTGTGCAAGAAGCTCCCTTTGGTTCAACGCAATGTTCAGGTCATGATAAATGGACAAGATACCACAAGTAGGAAATCTTCAGTTTTGTCGTCTTTGCCTCCAGGGATGTTTCAGGCTTAGTTTGCTCTGGCACTTGCTGATCTTTTAGGCGGTCCAGGCTATCTGCAGAGCTCTCCCCAACACCATAGTTCACACGGACCGCTTATTCGCCTGTAAGCCTTCTTCACTGTCCAGAGTTCATGCCTGTACATCGCGATTGGGAACATGGCAGCTATGCCACAAAGAGTGAGCATAGACATGAAATGAAGTGGAGAGAAAACAAGAGGAAGAAATGAGGGGTTGACGATACAAGATGGGGAAGCAAGCTTAGGAGAATGTAGCTGAGAGAAAGTTATTTGACTCTTTAACTATCACTACCTATGAGAAGACACCGTTATAACTGGCCAACAAAAATTATTCAAACCATTTGTAAAAGTATGAGAACTAATAATATGCACTAGAGAGAGAAGAAGAATTTATTTGTCTACTAGATCTTCATCTAACTTTTGCTTCTAGTATTTGCTTTTTTCCTTGATTGGATGATGGAAATAAATTGCAGTCACTTAATTTTGGGTGAATTGTTGTGAAGATTATAATATTCTTAACTATATAAAAATATTTATTTTTAGTAATTATATTGGTATGTGCATTTGCGTGTGTGCTAGAAAAAGAGAGAGGGGGAGAGAGAGAGGTGGGAAATGGAGAAAGCGAGAGGGGGTTTTGTTGACTGCTGTGTTCTAGAAATAGCATTTCACACCCATCATCTTATTTATTCTCCTGGAATTTACATTCTTAAGTTTCATTTGAGAAAATAAGTGGCTTAAGCAACTTCTTCAAAGATACCTGGCTTTAATGTGTCAGATAAATTCAAGTTCAAGTACCCAAGTCTTTTTGCCTTGAATTGCATTTCACTGAAGATGAGTTTGTTAGATTATCTAAACCAGCAATGTGTTCTTTCTGTGGAACACCATAGTTAAATTTTGGGGTTTTTGAAAATAGATTTATTCCTGCACATATATGATTTCTGTTAAAGTATGTCTTATGAAAAACATACCATGATGAGAAGTTTATTATATTGAAATCAGATTAAAAATCTATTAAATACTATTTGCTTCAGTTATTATGATGTGGTTGTGAGAACCTTCTAGTCATAGCTACTGAAAATGCAGTTGTTATAGAGTTCATCACACCTCTGTCATTTTGTCGTTCACGAGTAATGTGCCCCACATCACTGTCAGCCCAGGGGTCCCAGATCTCCTTGTCTTGTCTTGCTCTTGATTTGTATCTAAGTTAATTTCCCCCCATTTCTTCAATAAGTTTTGGAAGCTGAACTGCATTCTCTGCTGCACAAAGGTAAATTGCAGTAATATGCTACAAGCCATTTTCTCAAATGAGTTGTAATAGGTTCTTGATGAAAATTCATAAAGGTCTGTTTTGATATGACACTGATACTATTTTCATTATACATTGTCACTAAATGAAGGTAAGATAATTCTTGGTTCCAACTAAAGACCTGACTTTTCCCAGAAAAGAATCCATGAAACTAATTGTCAATCAAAAACTAGGTTACTAAGACTGCACTCAGGAACGAATGGGGATCATAAGTTTTGAACCTAGTTTGTTCTTATTTTTGTGTCCATTTAATATTATATATTAAAATAATGGCAAAATAGTTAACACACTACAGGTGAGTGTTAAAGTTGTGTGTACAATACAATATAGCCGATTTGAAACATAGATTAAAACTTTTTACATAACTTTCTACATAATTTATTTGAAATATATTACTAAGCAGTCTAAAACATACATACAATTTGTATTACTTTTACATCTCTTCCTACCCATAATTTAAATACCATTATAATACAGTATGTATATATATATTAAATACATATATTTAGATACATATGCATAAATTATAGTACCCAAGGTATATTATAGTGGTTTTCATGGTTTCCATTATTTTAAATATGTAGTTATTGTTTTTTCAAAATATACAATTTAAGATGTCATGAAAACATACACATTTGACTAATATATGGATGTAGAAAATTTCATGTGAGATATCCAAAGCAGACTGTATCTGGGAAGGAGTGTCTACTTTTAAAGTGGGAATAGTAACATTTGGGTGAGTGCTTTCTCAGTTTCACAAAATGTATGGGTTTGATAGAGGAATACCAACTCACTATCAGCTGATCAACCTGTTACATAAACAGTGTCTGCAAAGAATCTCTAACTACTGAGGCTTCCAGTTACTGAGGTAAAGCTGCAGCTCTTAGGTGCTACTTGTATCTCTTTCAGAACAGATTCCAAGGGTCAAAAGTCTGAAGATGTCCTGGAGATGACCAAGTTCTCTGGAAGAGAACAGAGAAAAGCACACCGATCTGAGTGTGGGCTGCAGAGGTCCAGCTGGCCCAGAGGAGTGGGTATTACAGCACCCAGAGACCAACCTGCTTGCCTGCACTGCACTGGCCTGATGAAAACCCATGAGCTTACATCTGTACACAAGTTAACACTATTTCTCTTTGTTTGGCCTCCACATGGTTTGAAGAGGGATGGCTGTCTCTATTACACACAGAGCTGAAATTCAGCCAGTACTTATTAGTTCATTATCAGCTATGATTGGTTGGTATCCATGATTTATTATTATTATTAAAGGTTTTATTTATTTACTTACTTACTTTATTTATTTATTTATTTATTTTTGAAGAGAGGGGAAGGGAGGGAGAAAGAGAGGGAGAGAAACATCAATAGGTTGCCTCTAATATGCACCCCGATCAGGGACTGAAACCACAACCCAGGCATGTGCTCTGACCAGGAATTGAACCAGCGACCTTTTGCTCTACGGGACAATGCCCAACCAACTGAGCCACACTGGACAGGGCCACACTCAATTATTATTAAATGTTTTGAATATCACCAGTGGTTAATTTCTTATTACCACTAACAATGTTATCTTACTATTTTGCACTCCATTTAAAAAATTGTCTCCTTTTAAAATAAGAAAATTTATAACTATTTAATCAAGTTGCCTTTGACTTGTATTGTCTGTATTTGTTTCCTGCTTCTAGGTTTTCTGGTTTATTCTCTCAAATTTATATTACTTTTATGTGCTATACTTTTAGATTTGTTCCTGTTATATTTCTTTTTTTTCAATGACTTGAAATTTGTAAATGTTATTTTTATTGTATTGCTTTTACATTTGTTGAACAAAGGAGTGAGCATACAAATGAAAAGAGACTAAGAACAGAATGCTGCAAATGCAGTGTATCTGTATATTTAGAGAGATAAAATGCAAGTCTATGTCATTTTATTTTACATTTAAATAAAATGGCAGAAGATCATCAGGCTTTCTGTTGAGGAGAAGAATACATTTATGCTGCATAAACATGCTCATCTGTTCACAGGACAAGAAATAGGGAAAGAGGAGGATGGACAACAATTCCACACTAAGCTAATCATTAATATATTGTTTAGTGTAAATATTGGCTCAAATTCTGGCTCCATTAGTCCGACGTTTGGTCAGAAGACCAATGCTTTGTACATTTCCAAATGTCTTTCCCAGCTTTATTTCTGTTGAATTCACATGAACTGCTTGAATCTCTTAGAAAACATCCCACACTTTAATTGTGGTGAGAATAACCAAACAACTTTCAAATATGTTTAAATGTATGTTGTATTTAAGAATATTTATCATTTTTTCAAAGTAATAAAAATAAGTATTTATTTTTATTCAAAATAATAAATAGGCAGCAATAATGAAAATATATATTGTCAAAAGTTTTCTTAAGATATTTAAATTATTTAGGACAACATTTTAATTAGTTTGAATAAAACTAAATAAAGTTAAAAAAAGAGAAAATAATATGAATGACACTGTATAGCATGCAATGCCATCTCCAATATTTAAAAAAAAATTAAATTCTTGACTTAATATATATTGCTCTTCTTTAAATATAAGCTGCATACAGACAAAGATGCCAAGGCGTTGTACAGCACACAGAATGGGGACAAGTATACATTCGGTGCTCAAAGCTTATATATATATAGTAAATGAATATGTAGGAGGTGAATAAGAGAACCAACTACTTATGCCTCATAGATAGTATTAAATATTGCTGGAAAGAAAAGAAGACAGGAAAAAAGAGCAAAAGAAAATAGGATCTAGGCAGCAAAAGAGTGAGGGAAAGAAGGAAGGAAGACTGGAAATTAGCACTATGAAATGCACTGTGGCTTTCTTGGAAAGGTATTACACATAGAATTCATAAACACCAAACTAAATTTCTTCTCCCAGTTGGAACAAAAGGGACTCTTATGTCAATTTTAAATTGAAAATCTCTTTCAATTCTTCAAACAGTTGGTTACCTGAATGTTTATAATTTGAATAAAAAGTAGAATGGTTTCCAAGGAAGAATTGCAATTCTAAAATCCAGGTCTCTCAGATGGGAATAGGAGAGCGGTTCTCTGTTTGTGAAGTTCACTGCCTGCTGTTTTCATTAAACAGTAACTGCTCTTTTTTTGAACCTTTTCCCCATAAAAATAGAAAGAACAAAAAAGATCAAACACATTCAAGTCAGACACTTGGAGTTTTTGGTATAGCTGTCGTATTTTAGCAAAATGTCAAGTACTTAAATGCAGATAGTTTATATTCACTGCTATTTTAAGAGCGACATTCCTTGGCCTGAAGCTGTTTATTGATGAAAGCGACGCGCATTACTGCCACCCCAGGGACTGGAAGAACTCACCCATAGGAGAAGAATAAAGGCAATGACAACACCTGCTCTGAACCAGAGAGGATGCTGTCTGCAAGTACAAGCTGTTTGTTTCCTTAGCTATGCCATGCAAACTATTTAATAAAGATCACATAAACAAACAAATCATGTCGGATCTCAAAGTACAGCAAAAGCAGACAATTCAACAAACACACTTAAAGTGTGTTTAATTATTGGTATAATCGCAATGAAATTTGCAAAAATTCTAATCACATATATACTGTTCATTTTTCAGTTAATTTAAATGTGCTGTTTAACTTCTGTTAATTATAAAATCATGATAAAAGTTTGTAAGAGCTGATTATAAAATATTATATTTTGTTTCTAAGATATTTATTTTCAAACACATTTTTAAATTTATTAACAAATTTTTAACAAAATCCAACCCCTGCTTTTTCGTGGTATTTAAATTATGGATTACATATATGCAATTGTTTATTACATTAAAGTACATGAAAAGTTTTCTGGTTAATCTTGAGAGACAGAGTAGATAAGACAAGAATCTTGGCATCCCTGCTCTCCAGTTTCCATCCCGGTGTTCTTTTAAGTTAGAGGCCACACATACTTACAAGACCAACTCTCAGATGGTAATATGTAAGTCTACCGGCATCATTTTCAGATTTTCTGTATGAGCCTGTGCTCACTTGCTAAATATATTTTTGTAAACAAAATCAATGCTCGCAGTGCTTCATGGTCATTGGTAGAGTGGTAAAAAATTGCAGTTGCCTGGCACATGCATTCCATCTGAGCTCCAGCCCAGTGACACTGTGCTTTGTTCCTGTAGCTTCACAAACACCGATTAGTTAGTTGTACAGGGTGGGGATTATGCTGTTTCGGTTCTCATGATGAGGGTTGATCTGAATCACTGTGTGGGGTACAAGGAAAAAGAGTAGAGTAGAGGATGCTGAGTATGTGACCATGGGGACTGTTCCTACGGAGTATATGCAGAAGACAGGAGGTAACAATTCAAAAACAACAACAACAAAAAACAGAAGTTCATGGAGGATATTTTGGGAAATTAAAAACAACAAAAACAAAAAATAATGTAAAGAGCAGATGAAAACCAGGATAGATCAATCAAGAAGACATAAATGCAACATATCCCTGAAATTCCTTTGCAGTGTTTTTTTAAACACACACACACACATATAAACTTAGAAACAGCACCTTACACATAGTAAGTGTTGTGTATTATTAATATTTAAAATATTTACTGCAATAAGAATATATTATTATACCACATGGCATTTAATTTATATTGGTGGGAAATCTAAGTTTTATTGCGATATAATTAATATATAACATTGTATAAGTTAAGATGTACACTTTATATTTCAAAATGATGATCACGATAACTTCAGTGAATATCCATCATCCCACAGTTACAATTTTTTTCCTTGTGATGAAAACTTCTAAGATCTACTTCAGCAACTGTCAAATAAACAATCTAGTATTAACTACGGTCATCATGTTGTACGTTACATCCCAGAACTTGTTTATAATGGGAAGTTTCCATCTTCTGGTCGTCTTTACCCATCTTCCCCACCTTCCCTCTCCCTGCCTCTGGCAGCCACGAATCTGATCTGTTTCTATCACTTCATTTTTTTTTTTTAGATTCCCCATATAAGTGAGATTATACAGTATTTGTATTTGTTTTTCTCTGACTTATTTCACTTAACATAATGCCCTCACGACCTTTCCATATTGTCACAAATTGCAGGATTTCTTTCATTTTTATGGCTAAGTAGTATCACATTGTGTTTTATATAATATGTAATAGTATTACATTGTCCAACACTTACATTGTTTCCACGTCTTGACTAATGGGGCAGTAAACATGCAGTGGATATCTCTTGGACAGTGATTTAGTGTTTCAAATGTTTTTTCTACCCTCTTCTCCAATAGCTATTATATATATATATATATATATATATATATATATACAATTTCAAGTTCTTTAAACATATGGCAGTACAAAAACAACAAGGCCTGCTGTGGTCAGATGTTTTTGGCCCTCTCCCCCAATTCATGCATTGAAATCCCAATGCCCAATGTGACGGCATCAGTGGTGAGTGTTTGAGAGGAGCTCAGTTCACAGAGATGGAGACTTCATGAATGGGATTAGTGTTCTTGTAAAAAACACCGCACAGAACTCCCTAGCCCCTTCTCCCATATGAGGCTACAACCTGAAGCCACTGAAGCAAACAGAGGACCATAGCTGATCATGCTCTACTCTGATGTTGGATTTTTAGCCTCCAGAAATGTGAGAGGTAAATTTCTGCTGTTTGTAAGCCTTCCAATCTCTGATATTTTGTTATAGCAGCCCCAACAGATAAAGACAGTGACTAATCATTTTAATAAATAAACACTGCCTATTTAAAACATAATCAGTCTTGAAGCAACTTTTGAGGCTGCTTGACATCACTTTTGAATATAGAACTAAAATTAAGATTTAGGCAATGGGTCATCTGAAAGGAAACTTTAAAGGAACTCATATGCTTGATGAGTATCTTGAGTATCTTAAAAGAGTTTTTGTATTTGTTTTTTAATGGATCTCAAAGTGTAAAACCATATTCCGGTGACTTGAAAATTATATTCTAGCACTGGCTTTTAGTATAATGCAGGCACTTAGTCTCTGATTTCCAGTCAGAACGGTAGTGGTAGGTAGGTATCATTTGTCTCTATTTCCACTGTGAAGGATACACATGGTAGAAGTTTGAAGAGAACCAAGTGCGAGTGGTTTGGCAGGGAATTAATATGCACGGATTAGATTCTAATATTAGTTGAACTAATGGTAATGGTTCTTTCTATTACATCACATAATCAAGATGCATCACTAAATTAATCTGTAAGAAATACAGAGCTATTCGATCTTTTATGAGCTTCTCATTTCAGCACTTGAGAAAGCCAATTTCCATACTCATTTTTTTTAGTACTGGTAAATCAAATTGAAGTACCACAACTTACCCCTGACTAACATATTCGATGTTAAATATGCTCTGGGAATCGACTGTAACGGACATCACTTTCATAAATTAGTGTTGCTGGGAATGTTCTCAAAATGCCAACGTAAATGACTTATTGGGGTAGCTTTGTCTAGTTCTGATTTTTATTGTTATGTGTAAGCTACAATTGCTCACACAATTTGTTTACCATAAGTGAAATAGTTTTGTTTTATAGAGAAATATCATTTGTATAAATAAGCAGTTCTTCAGTTGAAATAATGATGCCAATCACTGGGGATTGTATTGGTACATACACGTATATTTATAAATTATACATATCATATAATTGTAACAAATTATCTTGAGATAATTTCTTAATTTACTTAGTAAGAATTATGGTTTGCAAAACTGAAAATGTGTGCATTTACTATCTAGTAATCATCTTTGTTACTGTTTTAAATAAAATATTTTCATTGCATAAATACATTTTATTAAACTTTTATAACATCAATTTTATAAATAATGATAATTACAGGTAAACCTTTATTACAAAATATATAATTAATTTTATATAATGTTACTATTAATATTCAGTACATATACACATATGGAACAAACTAGGTAACCTGATTTGTTTGGTGTTTTTGTTATTAATTTGTAGTTAAGATCCTGTGGCTATTAATAGTACATTTTTTTGCCTGTCAACAAATATTTAAAACTAAGGTGTATTGTAATGGTCCATTTTCTCACCATTCTAACTAGTGTTTATGAGTATCACGTACTAGATAATATACGATGTAAACTGACTGGGTGATTATGATGTGCCAGGAGCTCGGCCGACCTTGATACTTCCTCACAACGACCTTGCAGGAGGTAACACTCTACTCCTCTCTCCAGAGGAGAAAGAGGAAGAATAATGCAAACACAGGCTGGTCTGATGACAGACACTTTGTCAGCAAATTAAGCACAGTCCTAATCTATATATAAATATTTCAAAACATTAAATTGTTCAGTTAATTATTCATTTACTAATACTCAAAAAAGTTATATATTTTATTTAATGCATGGATATTTTATTCATTCATAATAAACTGAATTTCCACTATAACTTATTACCCATCACATTTTTTTATTTCCGTTGTATAATATGACCATGACTTATAACTCCTATAATGGGATTAACAAGACTAATATGCCCCAGAGATGAAATCAGAAGTTATAAAATAAAACTTCCATATTTGTGTGCTTAATAATCACTTAAATTTCTTTTTAAAGATGAGTATTTTGAGTTTTACTTTTAGAAATATTATACTGTAGGTTCAAAAGAGTTATCCCCAAATCAGAATTTTTATATAACAGTCCATATGATTATTATTATTTTTAAATATTTTATTTACTTATTTTTAAAGACAGGGGAAGGGAGGGAGAAAGAGAGGGAGGATAAAAACACCAGTGTGAGAGAAGAAGAGTGATTGGTTGCCTCTTGTTTGCACTCTGACCAAGGACAGCACCGCAACCCAGGCACGCATGCCGACCTGGAATTGAACCAATGACCTTTTGCCTTGTAGGACATGAGCTAACCAACTGAGCCACACCAGTCAGGACAAAGAATCTGTATGGCTATTGATTGATGTGGTTCATATACCACATCTTAAGAATAACATTATGTATGACGTAATATCCTTTATTTTTAACTTGGAAGTCAGCCCTTCACCTTCCTCAGTTTGCTTTATCTTGAGCTATTACTAGACAGGGACAGTGGATATATTTATTCAAGCCTTTCACTTTTTAGTGGAAGAAAAGTGGCTTTGCAAGTTATTACATCATAATGAACTGATATAGCTTGCAAGGTTTTTAATGCTTTCTTAACTATTTTTCTTTCTGGATATATGTTTTATTATTCCAACATCTGATATCTCCACTCATTTAATTTTAATTATGTTAAAATAACTTGGTTCTTTGAAAATTCTACATATTCACCTTTCAATATCTTTTATTTTTTATACCTGACTAGCCATCAGATTGAGGTTCACATTAAGAATCTCTAAGTCAGGAAATCATCTTTTACTCTCAAAGACTTGGCAAGGCACTCTCCTAACATGCACCATAGCATCTGGAAGGAATTGAGTTTGGAGGGCTTACTCCACTCTACTGACATAATTTTATTAACACATCACAGACAATTTAGTTCAGTTTTGTCTTAGATTAACCCATAGTAGTACTGTTAACTATTTGTCTGACTAGACTAGAGAAACACAAACTTTTAAAAATCTAATAACATTCTAAAATAACATGATAACATAAAATGTTTGTGATGACTTATTAAAATTTTATTTTTGTTTCTAAATACTTCAGAAGATTTCTATAAAGAAAAAGATGTAAAAAGTTATAAAAATTCCTCTTAACTTCAAAATTTATTGTTGCATAATCTTTTCAATAATAAAATCAGAATAGTCAAGGCACATTTAAAGCTAACATTCCAAAGTATCATCTCTCTCTCAAAAAAATTAATTTTTGAGGACACCACAAAGAACATATTTTATTTTTTCCTGGATAATGGGATTCTCTTTTAAAATACAGTTAAAGAAATGCCTTAGATAGAAATATTGTTATTTCTATGTTTAAGTTATGTCTTTAAATTGTGTATCACACATCATTTTTATTTTAAGTATTAACATGATTAAAATGGAAATTTTCTATGAGAATTAAATGTACAGCATAGTGATTATAGTTAATAAGACTGTATTATATACCTGAAAGTTTTGAACAGAGTAATAAATGTTCTCACCACAAAAAAGAAGTTCTAATTATGTGAAGTGAGGCAAGTGTTAATGATGCTATGGCAGTGATCATTTTGCAATAAATATGCTTCAGGCACTGAAGAGTGGAATGTCCCAAATGACAACAAAGAGAAGTTCATAAATGGGAAAGCCCCCATGGTATTACATGTAACTTGGGGAAGTACTTTTAAAAGGGAAGAAACTATAGTACTCATCATGCAATGATACACACATTGCGTCCCTTAAATTTACCCAATGCTGTATATAAATTATATCTCAATAAAGCTGAGGAACAATATTTTTTCATATTTTTATTGTTGTTCAAGTACAGTTGTCTCTATTTTCCCGGGAAGAATAATTTTAAAATTAGTATTTCCATAAAAAAATAACTGAGGAGGTCTAAGGCAAGTGATAAACTTTACCATTTAAAAAAAATGCCTTTACAGGACTTCTTTCAATTTCTGCACATAGGTGAAAAGATCACAGCACAAAGGCATGAGATGTACCATCATCAGAATATGCACACATATTTAGAACCCTCTGCACCATAACCTATTATCTACGGACCCAAGTCCATAATGTGGTACTTTTTTTACCAACTAGAATATCCCGCCCCCTCCCCGAAGTGGTCCACATCCTAATCTCTAAACCTGAGAATATATTTAGAGTTTATATGTCTAATGGGATATTGAAGGTGGGATTAAATAAAGACTATGTAGGGGGTAGATTAACCTGGATTATCTGGGTAAACCCATTGGAATCCATAATTTTATTTCTATTATTTTAAAAATTATATTTTATTATTTATATACATTTCCTCAAAACATATATATTTTCATAAAGTAAAAAAATAACAGATTAGTAGCAATGGAAACAGTTAATGTGACAACATAAGAAATTGTTCGTCATATCTTTGTTAGTAATCGTATTTTTTAAAAAAATGGGTTATCTCAATTGTATATAATAACAGAAAACAATATAAATATAGTTGGTTTTTCTATTGGTTAGATTTATAAAAATATTAGAAGTATAGTAATAACTAATATCTATATAAAATTCAACATTTTAATGTAGTACTTTGTCATACAATCATATATTATATATTTATAAAATCATACTCTGTATAAAGTTATAATTTTTATATTTTATTAATGCTGTATAAAATTATAAAGGAGTGAGAATTTAAATTATTTAATTGTTTTACAATCTTTTGATTGAAAATTTTTTTATGAATGCCTGAAAATCATAGTATTTTTTAATTGAATTGAATTGAATTTTGGTTTGCTTAATTTTTTCCTAAAGGGACTTCCTTTTGTAACTACTGTCATTATATAGGAAGCATAGTTCAGTGTGCCAAAAATGTTGTGACATATAATTCTCGTGCCATTTAGGAATTCAAACCCTAAAATCAATACTAACAGTTTTATAACTACCCATACTGTAGGTTGCCAACTTCCTTCCCTTACCCTTCATTCCTTCCTTCCTTCTTTCCCTTCTGTTACAGAGCCAAAGTGGGGGTTCAACTGTCCATCACCACCAATATGCAAACTCTAGAGGCAGAAGTGGTGAGAAAGGAAAATTGTTTGTTTTTTTATTTGGATGCTTCATGATCTGGGAGAATGGCAGAGTCTTGTCTCAAAGCCCATTCATTCCAGGAAACTAGAGGAAAACCCAAGAATAGCTCTTGGCCAGGCCAAAACAGTAGGCAGTATCCAGAGATTCTGCTCCCATTTAATGTATCATTCTTTGGGAATGTAGGAGTTTGCTTAGTAATCATCCAGGTAGCTTATCTTGTTCACAGTTGCTGTCTGGCTTCATGCTCCTTCTTGGAACCTGCGTCTGGGTCTGGAATTGCAATTGGCCATGTGAATGCACTGACCAGTGTGATTGATCAAATGGCAAGAGAGCATCCATTCCTTCTCCCGAATTTATATTAGTTTTGAGTGTGAGACTGACATGGTACTTTCTCAAAATGTCCATTTAACTTCCCAAACTTCCACAGGTTGCAGGTGGTCCACCTCCCCTGAGGCTACTCTGACCTCCATGGTACATGTGCCTGCCTTCCCCTGGTCCCAAAGCCAATCACATAGTGGGAGGGGTAAGAAAACTTTCTTTCTATCCAATTATCTTGCTAGCTTTGCACACTCAGTGCAATAAGCCCTCCTGCTGCCATCTTCCCAGGGTCAGGGGAGACTCCTGTATACTGTGGGACTCCATTAACTGTGCCCCCTCACACCCTAGTACCCATATGTAGCAAGTTGTACATACTTAGGACCCACTACCAGGGTAAAGGGTCCCTGAAAACCCTGCCTGGTCTCTCGGGCAGTGTTGAGGGCAGTCTTTGCAGGAGAGACAGGGTACCTGGGAAGGACCTACACATGGGAGGTGGCATGTGTCCGGACAGGGAATTGAACCAGAGCATCTTCAAGGTGTAGCAACTTGGCCTCATGGTCCTGGGAAGCACTGCAAAACTCAATGTCCTTGGCATGGTCCCAGAAAGTTCCAGAAGGTAGTGTCTGGCTGTCCTCCATGCCCTAGTGCCCCAAGGAGCATGGCTATGTGCAGAAGTGACTGTGAGCTTTATCTCCCAGGTGGCCCTTCTTTGCTGGCCCTCAGTCTGAACAGGTGTCTATCAGTATCATTTCTTGTAATTTTGGCAAAATAAACACAACATAAAATGTATCCTCCTAATCATTTTTTATTCTTTTAATTTTTATTTATTCTTACTTTAATACTTTATTTTCAATTGCACAGTTTAGTAGTGTTACCTATTTTCACATTGTTGTGCTACCAATCTCCCAGAACTTTCTCATCTTGAAAAACTACAACTTTATGGAAGTTAAACAATTGCCCATCTCCCCCTTCTTTCCAGCTCCTGGCAACCACCATTTGTGAGGAACCGTTCCAAGCATGGGAAATGTGGCTCAGCCCCACTCAGAAAAGCCTGTGGGGAGCAAGGTTGGTGGGCAGGACCCACATCCATGGATAGGTTCTCCAGTGGGAAATCAGGCCTGCATTGTACATAGGCTGCTATGAGACTTGCTCTTGCTAAAACTCCCTCACCCTGAATTGAGGCAGCAAATGTTTACTGAGTATCTTTAACTTCCTAAAGTCTGTGCTAAACCACCCAAGTACGGAGTGTGAGCAGTTTCCCCCTCCATGTGTAACATCCTTCTCTTTTAAGTAATTAGCAGTATTCTGTCCTTTGTTGTGCTTAAAAGGTAATCACCTGTGGTGAACCTGTACATAGTAAATGAGGACCATCCTCCATGTAATGTGCCCAGAAAAACAATGAAAGCCTGTCCAGGTCGGGGTCGGTTCTCTCTTGGGCTCTCTCTGGCCCTCTTGCCCTCTCACTTAGACAGTGGCCATGCCATCCCTTTTTCTCCACAGGATTTCTGTAGTCCATGTGTGTTTGTCTATTGCAGCCACAACACCAGATCCCACGGGCCGGGATCTGAGTCAACCAATCTACTTTCTGCCTTTATGAATTTGAACACTAAGTTATCTCATAGAAGTGGAATCATATAATATTTATCCTTTTTGGATTCTCTCGCTTCATTTAGAATAATTTCCTTAAGATTCACCCATGTTGCAGCATGCATCAGACAGAATGCCTTCTTTTTAAAGGCTGAATAATATTCTATTGTGTATGTACCACATTTTGCTTACTTATTCACCCAGTGAGGAATGTTTGATTTGCCTTCACATTTTTCACATTTTGACCATTGTAAATTTGCTGTAATGAACACAGGTGTGAAAATTCCTCCTCAGATCTGCTTTTAATTCATTTTGAGATATAGCCAGAAGTTTGATTGCTGAAATTCTATTTCTAATTTTTGAGGCATTGCCGTGTGTTTTCCATAGCATCAACACCATTTTATATTTTCACCAACAGGCACAAGGGGTCCAATTTCTCCATATATTATCAACACTTACTATTTTCTGGGATTTTTTAATAGGAGCCATACTAATGGGTATGAGATGATAGCTCGTGTGTTTTTGATGCACATTTCCCTAAGGATTAGTGGTGTTGAACACCTTTCATCTGCTTGTTTGTCTCTATGCATTTCTTACATCTGGAAGCACCTTGTTCCTGCTTTTGATCTCATAGATGCATTTGAAGTTTAGGTGTATACACAGGGTCTGGTAGAAGTAAGGCTTGCAGGAGTGTGGTTGGTAGGGTAATAAGATGGGTGTGATAATTTATGGTTTTAATTTGGACATTTCACCTAAAATGTCATATGGTGTGCTAGAGTGGGATATTGTTATGTTACAGAGTTGCATGCTTATGATTTTGTAACAAACAGTTTTGTAATGAAAAGGGGCGTTATTTGTGCTGGACCCTGCATGTGTGCATGTGCCAGCCCTCCTCTGTGATAATGCTCTTGCCTAAGAATATCTTAATTAGGGTAGGAGGGTTGGGTGCCTAGGATTTCCAGAGTTCACTCGTAGTGGGTAAATTTAAAGCATAGAGCCAAAATTAGGGCACAGGAAGAGAACAGCAGGGTCACTCAAGCAATTATTTAGGTTACCCAGACCTTTCTAAAGGGGAACCTCGTGGAGGGGGGTGGCCTAGATTCTTTCTAGTTATTTTACTGCTAGCTGTGGCATGCAGCTGGCAAAATGTTTATTCAAGATGAATGTCTTTGAAATGGAAGCCTGTGCAATTAAAATGTCAGGCACTCACATTGTAATCAAAAAGCTTAATGTCAGGCACTGTAATATGGAGTACATTTGTTTTAATATTTTAAATGCATTGCATTATGGAATTGGAGAACAGCCTGAATGCACAATGTTGCTATTTTACATTTTCACTATTCTTCTGCCTATGATCTTGAGATTTCTTCATATTCAAAACACCTCATCTGCATGTAATAATTTACTTTTAGCAGATAATATGTCTATGTTATATAATTTAAAATCTTGACGAACAAACCTAGTTGTTATTTTTCACCTCAGTAGAATTGTAGAGGTGAGCCTTCAGACTTGTAGTTTATTTAATACATAAAATGTGATAGCAATTCATTTCCTTGCTGAATTTAAGAAAACTTATTTTCTCAGAAATAGGAAACGTTAACCCATCACCTACCATTTTCACAAAAAAATAATGTAACAATTTTTAGCTTGGTCCTTTAACCAAGCTTCTTCCCCATTACTGTCTCTCCTCGGAGGAGAGCAATGCCGTTTCAATACTGAGATATCTGGAACTGTGCCTTTCTTAATGGCTTAAACTCGCCTGGAATTGAACATTAGGAAAAAATCTTGTTTTTCTAATTGTATCTTCCTGTTCTCTCCCTGTGATATCAACATTAATTTTTAATTAAGGAGCATAAAAAAAGCCTTTCATGTTACTAGGTACTATAGAAGAACTAAACCTCCCGAATTCCTGTATACACTTTATCTTCTTTCTTCAATATAGGTTTTCAAATTCTTACCTTCTGTGTACCATGTATATTATTCTGCAACTTCATCTAAGAGAGACTTTTACTACTGTTTCATATAAAATTAAGTATGTCATATAAACAATTATTTTTAGTCTTTTATACCCAATAGAAAGTTTTCATATATTTCATTGTGTCATTGTAAAAATACATACATATGCACTGTTATTCTATCCTTTAATTCAGAAAAGAAAATTTCATAGAATTGAGTGATTCCCTCAAGATTTCCCAGCTACAGGAGTGTGCGTATGAGTGAGTGTGCAAGTGTATAGTTTTTCCCCCGATTGGACTTACATTATCGTGCTGATACTAAAGTGTACTCACTTACATGGCTAAACACAAAGAAAAATTAAATGGGTAAAATTTATAAAACCATACATTTCATTTAAAAACAAAAATGTTTTAATGAATACCATTACACATTTAAGAATATTATTTCTTTCACACTGGTGGGCTTTAGGACCTATATAGAAGACATTTTATTAAGTTATATCTGCTGAATATGATTAAGGAAAATAATAGGCCATTAAGAAATTAATTAAGGAAAATAGGGGGAAATATCACCTACTGGGCATCAGAAGTTTCTTATTAAAGTTAGAGTCATTAATAAGTTCCCATGAGTACAATTAAATATAAAACAAGGCAGTTGTGTATATAGCCAGAAAGTGGTTGCTATGTGAAGAGCCATTTAGTGAAATAATGAGAAAACTGGTCCTTTTAGAAATGCCATGGACACTAGCATGCACATTTGCCCACCTCTCCAGTTTCAGGAAATAGAGTGTGACAGACTACATCTAGAAAACACCCTTCTGATTTTCCAGCTGGAGATCAATGGAAAAAATAAATCTGTAACTATCACATATTAAGTTTAATAAACTAGTAGTCTTAGTACTATGCACAATGGAAATAGTGTGTATAATTCATACTCTATGTAATTTTAAAATTGGGTAATTTATGGTTTATTACAGAAAAATACTGATATGATAATTATACCAATTATCATCAAATAATCTTGACTTTCAATGATTTTCAGTAGTTCTCTATCAGAAAGATAGTTATGTATAATGAACCACTGTTATAAAATAATCATCTACATTGGAAAGTACTATGAGGGTTAAATATATTTAGATATAATATTTTTAATCTCATTCTTGGTCTGTATATCTGGCTATTTTACTATCTTCTCAGTTCTTCCAAGTCAGACTTTTGTTATAAGTGAACTGAAATTTAATTGCATAATCAGATTATATGCAATTATCTTTGTTTTTTCAAACATTATAGCGCATTAAAATTAACTCACTTGTAGTTAAATATTAAATATATTTAATGCATCAATTTCAATAGAAACTAAGTTTTAATAAAAAAAATTAAACCTGTACTGAAGAAATGTGTGGAAGTAAAGATGTTTTTCTCAACTCTAGAGAAAATAATGGAAAAATTCCTATTGCATGTTAATTTTATTTATGTTACTAATCTGGCTCAAAAATATAAGCTTGCATATGTCATCTAAAAGGGTGACACTGAGTGGTTTTCAAGAATGGATCTCTTTATAGTGGGGTTGTATTTTATATTATTCTTCAGAAGAATGAAATGAAATAACTGCAATTTTGGATACTTCAGTTTTATTTTGCTCTTTTTATCATTGTTTACAATTCCATTTGAAGCTCTTCTCACTACAACTTTACTTATTGGACCCGTCCTTTTCATAGTGTTACCTGGTGATTTTCTCTGCCTCACCTGATAGCAAATGCCATTTTGACCTTTGCTTCTCTCTCATGCCTTCTCAAATACTTTGCAGTCCAGCTTTTGTCCTTGCACTCCTCCAAAGCATCTGTTGAAAAAGTTCCCGTGGCATTTATCATGCAAAATCCCAGGGTCAATTCTAAGACTGCAATTTGCTTAACTTGTTGCCCATTCTTGACCAAGTGGATCACTTCATCCTTTCTGAAAAACTGCCTTTTCCTTAATTTTCAGGACACTCTTTCCTTTTTTAATTTTTAACTTATTTTACTGGTTTATATTTCTCAGAATTGTATGCTGTATCTTGCTAACTTCCCAACTTTTACATTTTGTTTGTTTATTCCCTGGGCACAACCCTAGCTCCTGTTCTCTACCAAAGATCTCTCCCTGGCCTCTTTCATTAGCACATATAGGCTAATAACTGACAAGCTGGTGGTTTTATCCAGAACCTCTAGCAGGAAATCCAGACACAATTACCACTTCCAAATTCAATTTTCATACGAGTGTTTAATAGCTCAAATATAATACATCTATTAGTAAATATTTTGATATTTCCAACTCCATATTATTTCATGACCAAAGCTGACTGCTGCTCACCACATCCATCCCAACCACTCTGGCTACAGCCGCTACCATCTCTTTTCTAGAATATTGACAAAGCCATTAACTCATCTCCATGCTTCTAATTTTGCTCTGTCCTTAGAATCTACTTTCCACACGTTACCCAAGGGATCATTTAAATGTGTCAGATTTGTTCCCTTCTCAATGCAGTATCACCTAGTAGCTGATTTAGTATTTAGAATAAAGTCCAAAATACATTATCATTCCTACAAAGCCATGTGTAACCTTGACCTTTCCCTACTTGTCATCAGCTCTTACACCCACCTCTTTTTCTCAAAGTGCCTCATCTACACTGACACTCCCTTGGTTTCCAGCTCAAATAACTTTTTTCTTAATATTCTTAATGAAGTAAATGAAGAGGCAGTCTTCACACATACAAAATTGATGTGGGAAAATATTTTAAATTCATATTAAGATGTGTGGCAAAGAAAAAATAACCATGACAGAGGTGTCTTTACTCCTAGAATACCTTTACTATGTCTAATTTACTACAAAAACTAAAATAAAAAGTGAAACAGAACTTGAATTGTCATAGAAAAAACTGTTGAATGTCCATACCCTCTTATATACTCACAACCATAGACACACGCACACACAGACACATACACAGCCTCACATGCACACACCTGATTGAGAAAAGGCACATCAATTTCTATGTCTTTAAGTGTATTTGTATGCATGCATGTATGTATGTATGTGCATGCATATATACATATATGAATATATGCATATATGATATATAATTTTACCAAACGGGGTTCTCAGCAGTGGAGGATACCTTCTGTAGTCTTTTCCAGGTCTCCTCTCCCAGGTGCTCTGTGCCCTGCGTAAGGCTACCCTGTATGAACTGTGACAAAGATCGTAGGACGGCAATGAGATCCAGACATGTTCCTTTCCCAAAGGAGGGGTCATTCCTTTCTCAGTTCTCTGTGTCTCTAGTTTCAGGGCAATTGTTCTGGGCAATTGCTCCACCATTTTACCCCTCAGGCTTAATATTACATTTGGTTCATAGCTGTTAACTTTGAGAAGTTATTATACAAAGCATTGCATTCTTTGTTGGGTCTTTACATCCAACTCATGTCTTTATAAATAACGATTGTATTAAATTTTCCTTAACTTACCTTATTGGAATATTTGATTTGTTTTTGGCTAGTACCTTGACCAAAATACAACTGTTAAAATAAACACATACAGTCATTTTATTATGGATATTTGCTAATATTTCACTTTGGAATCCTATACGTATTTATAAGTAACATTTGTCATAGCATCCCCCTCAGTACTAAGAGGCAGGTTGTCTGCTGACGTTTTTTAAGAACGTCTTATCTGTGGAGTCCAGAAAGCTGGACCATTTATTAGACTTAGAGATAATTCTTTAAACTTGTGCTTGTGGATTTTTGACTTTGACTGGTAGAGGAGAGTTAAAAAAGAGGTCCAGGGTCATGGACAGGGACACCAGTGTGGTGAGTGTGAGGGGGGAGGGGTGGGTGGAGGTGGAATAAGGCATGGAGGGAATCACAGTAATGGAAAATACACAATAAAAATAAAACAAAAAATAAAAACATAAAAAAAGAGGTAGAGGAGAGGTAGAGTATTTGTATTTGTATTTTTCTCAGCTTATTATTGACATGATTAAGAACCAATCTGAAGGCAACATAAAAGCCATATGCCAATCCATGTGAGATAATTAGCGTGGTAGTCAACAGCTGTTCCTACACCTGCCTAAGCCTGTCCTAGTTGTGAGTTCTTCTACTCTGGCTTCAAAAGTGGAGCCCAAAGTTTTGTACTGCCCATGGCATTTGATATATTCTTTTAAAAAAAGAGATTGTATTTATTTATTTTTAGAGACATCAGAAGGGAGGGAGAAGAAGAGGGAGAGAAACAGCAATGTGCAGATCATTTGCTTCTTGTGCACCCTCTGTCGGGGACCTGGCCTGCAACCCAGGCATGTGCCCTGACCGGGAATCAAAACTGCAGCCTTCTGGTTTGTGGAAAGGTGCCTAACCCACTGAGACAAACCAGTCAGGATCATTTGATATATTCTTAAATAATTATTTTGGGCCTCCAGTTATTCAAATTATGGTCATTCTGCAGTGAGGTATCTGCGTTCCTTCATAATTCTGAATATTTATTGTCAAATCATATAAAAACTTTTTTTGTTGAGAAAATTGTATCTCTCCTTCAATTGATAATGTGGTAAATTACAATAGTGTATATTTTTAATTATGAACCAACTTATGCCCACAATAACCTCAACTTGAATGTTTTACAACTTCTTTGAAACCCTATTTTAAATTGTGTTAATAATATTTTGCTTAGGATTTTTAGAAATACATTTAAGAAATCACATTAGCCTATAATTTTTCATCTTTTCTATAGTTAGTCCTTCAGTATTTTCCTAAAGTCCTTCAGTACTTTCAGTACTTTTTCAGTTATAAAAGCCTCATAACTTTCAAAACATCACTTTTTAAATATTCCTTGAAAGATTTAATGAGATTTGAATTATCTTTTCCTTGAATAGTTTAAAAAATTATAGCTGTAAAATAATAAGGCTTGCTTTGTGTATGTGTTTTTGCTGCTGTGTTCTTTATTTTTGTTTGAAGGAAGTTTACAATTGATTCAATGTCAATAATTAAATGTATTGAAATGGACTATTTCTTCTTGAATTAGCTTTAATAATGTGTATTTTTACATATTTGTATATTTTCAAATTTATTGGAATAGATGATTCTGATTCCATTTTATATCTGACTCATCTATAATGATATATCCTTTTTCATTTCCTAAAAAAATTACTCTATTTCCAAAATGTTTTTTAATCAATAACTACTGACAATTTATGAGATAGGACAACATGAGTTTTTCTTTGGGAAAGATGGAGTGAAAACTCGTAAGTGTCTGGAAGTTCAGAAAAATGAGGTGATGCAGCAATTGAACCAGATGCAGTGATGAAGCCCAGGTGCTGAATGTCTCTTTTAGTATGGAGAATTGTAAAGGTGACGTCACACAAGACAGAAAAGGTGGGTGGCATAATTTGACTTTGGACAGTGCAAAAAGAAGTAATATTTGTTGCAAAATATCAGCAAGGGAAGATACAGGCACGGTCCCTACTTTCAAAATCTAAAGTAAAAAAGTCTGACGCTAGCATTTACACATAAATAAACACAAGTGAATATACATACACACACATATACATACACACACAATACACAGTATTTAAGTGGGAAAACACTTGGTGCCTTTGGTTCATTACATTTCTTTAACCAACCAAAACAAGTTTCAGGGAATTGATTATACAGTATGATCTTTTGAAATTTTAAGTGCTAAGTGTATTTTGCAAGGGTCATTACTTAGTCTGCTACTATTAAACATTTTTAAAATTAATAATTGGGGTGGTGAACCAGAGTGTATTTTTATTAAATTTGCTGATGACTCCAATTTGGTAGGACAATTAGCCCATTTAAAAACTGGATTAAAACTCAAAATGACCTTGATGAGTTGGAGAGGAGCCTGGATACAAACAAGATAGAGTTGATTAAGTTTATGTGCTTTAATTCATATAGCCTACTTCACATTTACAGTGGCCAAATCTTTATGCAACTCTGATGGGAAGTTTGCGTCAGAATAGCTTGAATGATCTATCTTCATTGCAGCACAGTCAGAGCAAATGTGAAGTCCGGATTTCTGTGCATCCAACTGGCATTAAAACTAAGTTATTATTTAAATCAAAATGATTTTGCTGCCAGGGTTCTTCAAGGCATGAACCACAGCTGAGATGAAAATATATCTACAAAATCACTCAGGGTATGTCAGTGTTCCTAAACTGAGACAAGAAAAAAACACCGGAAAAGTCAAAACTGCTGTGTAAGCTTGCAGTGGGGTTAAAAAGGGAAGCAATGGTAAACACATGAGACGTGGGTAACTACATGAAACTGTTTGTAATTTGGGTAAGAATTATTAATATATTAATTACTTAATGTTTCATAGATAATTTCTGTAACTGAATTATGTCAAGACTTAGAAAAATGAATTATTTGTGAATAAAATGTTTTAAATATGAATATACTTTCTAAAGAAATGGGTATGAATAAGTATGAAAATACCCACAGACCTAACTAACATTCATGTTAACATCTTTCTTTTAAAGTGTTTTAAAATCATGGGTCAAAGTCTATAATGAGAATTCCATGCTAATGTTAAATTACAAGGACAGAAAGTTTTCATAAAGATATAGAAATGTCAATATCCTCAAGTTCATCTATAATATACTTCTTGTCAATAGATGCAATGTTAAGAAACATAAGAATTGTCTTTGCAATATATATGTGTTCTCAGGACACTTCTGTTTTTTTTCCTTCTAATTAACAGACTTCATTACTTAGAGCAGTTTTAGGTTTACATTTTTTGAGTGCGTGTACAGAAAGTTTCCATATACTCACTCCTTTTCCCAACCATGGTTTTCCTATTATGAACATTTTGAATTAGCAAAGTACATTTGTCACCATTGATGAGCCACTAGGGTTATACTCCTATTAACTGAAATCCATAATTTACATTAAGGTTTACACTTTGTACTATACAGTTACTGGGGTTTTCCAGTTGCATGTCATGTATTAAAGATCACAGTATTATACCAAATAATTTTACTGTCTTAAAAACCCTCTGTACTCAATCTGTCCATCTTTCCTTGCCTCTCCCTAATCCCGGGCAACGGCTAATCCTTTTGTCTTTGTGGTTTTGTCTTTTCCCCTGTGTCCCGTAGTGGGAACCGTACAGTGTGCAGTGTTTTTGGACTGCCTTCTTTCATTAGCAATATTAATTTAAGGTTCCTCCGTGTCCATTCGTAACTTGTTAGCTCATTTATCTGTATTGATTAATAGGATTCCATTGTATGGATGGTCCAGTTTGTTTAACCATTTACCTCTTAAAGGACATCTTGGTGGTCTCAACTTTTGACAAGTATGAATAAAATGGCTATAAATGTCTCAGTGCTTGCTTCTTTTTGGACATGAGTTTTTGACATTTTTTGTTAATACCTAAGAGTATAATTGCTAGACCATAAGGTAAGATTTTGTTTAACTTTGTGAGAAAATACCAAATTGTCTTTCAAAGTGAGTGTGCCATTTGCCATTTCCACTAGCAAGGCAGGACAGTTCCTTTTGCTCTACATCCTCTGTAGCGTGTAGGTTTTGGATTCTAGCCATGATAATAGGTGTGTAGCAGTATGTTATTTGAATCCAAAACTCCTTAGTGACATATGAAGTTTTGTATATTTTTATATACGTATTTGCCATCTGCATATCTTATTTGATAAAATGTCTATTTAGATCTGCCCAATATTTCTTTGGGTTGTTTATCTACTTATTGTTGACATTTAAGAATTATTTGCATATTTTTAGAATAAGCCCTTTTTTATCAGCTGTCTTTTGCAAAAATTTGTTCCCAGTTAGTAGCTTTTTTTTTATTATGATATCTTAATGTTGTCTTTAACAGAGCAAATTTTTTATTTTGGCTATAAAAACTCAGTGCCAAACCAAATCTGTTTTTGATGGTGCATTAAAAAACTCATGATTACACCTAGGTCACCTAGGTTTTCTTCTATGTTATTTTCTATAAGTTTCATAATTTTGTGCTTTATTTGTTTCTAGTTTTTGCTCTCACAGGTAGAGAGCTGGGAGATATGCAATCTTGTTCTCTTAACAAGACCAAAGATGAGCAAACTGCAAATCAATAACGTTCCTTAGATTCATCAAAGAACTGAAATAATGGGAAAAAATGCTACCCTAAAAACTAGAAAAACGAAGAGACAAATGAAGAGAATCACTGCTTATGAGGAACAGGAGCCTAGGAGCAGGGGCCTGTAGTTGGACCCTGAATAGGCAGGGACCCTTTAAATTGTAATTGACAGATTGTTGAAAGCTTAGTGTAGACTAGATTGAGATTTAAAAATCCAAGTAAGCCTAGAGGGGAAAAAAAATCTTACCTACAGAGGAACAAGGATAAGAATTATATCACAATGCTCTTCAGAAACCACACAAGCAAGATTTGTATAGAGTGAAATATTTAACATTCAGAAAGAAACACCATTACCAACTCAGGATTCTGTAACTACTGAAGCTATCCTTTGAAAGTAAAGGAGAACAAAAATACCTCGGACAAATAAACATTAAGGAACATTTCCACCCATAGGACTGGCTTGCAGCAAATGTCAAAATAAGGTCTTCAGAGAAAAGGAAAATGAGTCAGAAACTCTGATCTAACTAATGAAAGGGAGAATGTTAGGGGAAAAATGAAATTAAATATTTTAATTTTCTTATTCATTATTTGGGGTTTGTAAAATGATTATGTTCTAATTTTAAACATTTATCTTATTTAGTAATTGGAATAATTTTTTAAAAAATGTTTTTTCTAATATGCTATTTGGTTATCTAGTCCTATATGGTGATACAGGATATATGTTCAATTGTTTCCTTGTAATCAATTTTTAGTATTAGTAACATTTCATGAATTCGATAAATTTTTCACTTATATATGTTAAAAGTCTCAGCAAAATAGGTATAGAAACTTTCTCATGCTCATAAAGGTATCTTATAAATTAATAGATCTAATATTATACTTAATGGTGAAATATTTAAACAACATATATCTGATAAAGATAAAGACCTCTTACAATTTATTAATGAAAAATAAAAAAAAATCAGTGAAATTTGCTAAAAGGATTTGAAAGATATACCTTACTAAACAAGATACTTGAATGAAAATGAAGAACACTACAATGTACTGTGTTATTAGTCACTAGAAGATGCATTTTAATAACATGATGAGATATGTCTACAACCCTACTAGAATGATTAAACGTTTTTAAAAAGATTTTAAAATTTATTTTTAGAGAAGGGAAGAGAGGGAGAAAGAAAGGGAGAGAAACATCAATGTGTGGTTGACTCTCATGCGCCCCCTACTGGGGACCTGAACCACAACCTAGGCACCTGAGTGGGAATCGAATCCCAGACCCTTTGGTTCGCAGGCTGGCACTCAATCTACTGAGCCACACCAGTCAGGGCAGAATGATTAAAATTTTAAAGACTGACTATTACCAAATATTCAGTAAGGAATTTCCACGCATTGCAATGCAAATTGGGCTAACCATTTAGAAAAACAATTTGACAATTTCCTATAGAGTTAAGTCTATTACCATAGAATCAGCAATTTCATTCTTATGTAATTACCAAATTATGTTAAAGCCAAGAAGAGCATCTTAAAGACAGAATTCAGAAAGTGATAGCATCTTTTTTCACAATATCTGCAATTTTGATAAGTTGTTGTACACCCATATAATAGAATCCAAATCAACACTAAAAATTAACTGATATGATACACACAAGCTTATGGCATATGATATTGTGGTGTGTAATAAGAAATATATATTTGATCTTATGTTTCTGGCACAGAGCTTCTAAAACCTATAGAATTTACTAAGTGATGGAAATAGTAAAGGTGTCTTTTGTTATGTTAATGAAGTAACTTTGGACTGTAGTGAAGGGTGGGGGCTGATTGTCACAGAAACCGACCACGTGATTAGAGGATTACAACTTGGTGCTCACATCCCCCTGATTTGGGAAAGAGGATAGGAGCTGATGGTCGAACTGATAACCAATAATTAAAGATTTAACCAATTTGCCCATGTAATGAGGTCTCCATATAAACCCCAAAGGTCGGGGTTCAAAAGCTTTCTGGTTGGTGATCACGTGCACATTTGGGTAGAGTGGTACACCTGGAGAAGGCATGGAAGCTCCATGCTCTTTCCCTAGTCCTTGCATTGTGCATCTCTTCCATCTGGCTATTTCTGAGCTATGTCCTTTTATACTAAATTAGTGACCTAGTAATTAAAACACTGTTCTAAGTTCTGTGAGCTGATCTATCAATTAATTTAACCTGAGAAGAGAACTATGGCAACCTCTTATTAATCACCAGTCAGTTATAGAAGTACAGGGAACAGCCTGGGGTTCAGACTGGCAGTGTTGTAGGACACATCCCCTAACCTGTGGGATCTGATGCTGTCTCTTAGTAGATAGTGTCAGAATTGAGTTACATTATAGAAAATTCTGCTGATGTTCCAGAGTTGTTTACTTGTGTGGGGAAGCACCCCTCTCAAAACACACAGAATCAGGTCAAGGAACCCAAAAAGACATGAGAAATTCTTAAAGGCTCTGAGAGAAGCCAGTCCTCAAAGACTATATATTAAATGATTTTATTTCATGAATGTCCTGAAACAAAAAAATCATTTTTTTATCTATTAATAAAAAAGTTGCCTTGGCTTCCTGAAAGTGGCAAAGTTCTTTTTGCTTTTTGGATGACAACCAGGTAGAACTTGCAGAAAGATCAAATTTCCTTCAAAGTATTAGATTTCGTCACAAAAATTCAGAAATGCCAGTGCCCCTGAGGCAAAGGCAAGCACACTGCCCGTTCTCCTGTGTGTGTTCCAAAGCCATGTGAGGTAGTCTCTTGGGGAGTCAGCTTGCTTTGACTACTTCTGAAAAGATTTACTTTGGACTAATAAACATTATTTTTAAAAATTCAAGGTGAAATGCTTTTTGGGTGGATATTTTAGGCTTCAATTTTTTAAAGTTTTAGATATCAACTAAAATTATTTAAAAATTAATATAAAAATAATATTAGAAACTGTATCAATAAATAAACCAGATTATTTTATTCAGTTAAGGTCACTGTTGGCATCATATAGTTTACCATTTAAGGTAGATATAAATTATTTTATCCTCATCAAAATTACGATACTAAAATAAATAAACTCATCATTATTTGATAAAGTGGTGGTAAATTCCCTAACATTTATTCTTTGACTAAGCTAAAACACTAGTCAAAAGCAAGAGTAACAAAACCAACACAAATGATATAGTAAATACACTCTTTCACATCTAAATTTCAAGAATTAAACAGATTTCAGTATTTAAGTAAATTTTTATGAACAGATATCTTGAGTTGTGATATAATTAAAATATAGTTAAAACACATAGGTACTTTATATACTCATATGAACACAGTCATACACAATCACAGCTAGTCTCACAACCTCCAAACTTCATAAAAACGCCAAAAATCTAACATGGAGATAGTACTAAGCACTTGTCCTTCAATTGCGTCTTCACAGAGATACTGCAACGCATGCGCTCTTTTACCCATTAAACAAATGAGGGCTCCGAGACTTATTGGTAAATAGCTTGTGCAATCCTGTAAGTGAACAAGTTGTATTTCAATCCAGATCTACCCTCCTCAGAAGCTCTTGAGATCACACTCCCCCTGCTGCAGATGTGTTCACTCTGCTGAATGGCAGCAGGGATGCCCAGGTGAGCAACTGCGAAACCAAAACTCTCCGCACAAACTGATGTGGTTGGCAGTCTCCCATCCGACTGCATCTCCCTGATAAAGAGATACAATTGTTTTCTCAAAAGAGACATGTCTGCTGACTTTTTTTAACCCTGAATACGATCTTCAGTATTTATAATACATTTTTAAATAACATTCACACATTCTAGGCATAGCTGCCATAACCACTAAACTCTTGGTTTCCAGTGTTTTTTCTAGTCCCTATCGAAATATTTGCCCTAAGAGTATATTACATGCCTGTCTGATTTTACTAAATATATAAATCAAACTGAGATCAATATGTTGAAACAGAAATGATCACAACTCAAGTCTAAAGAAAAGGCTGACAAATCAATAAAGCAAATTCAATTAAATTGTTCAGTAATCATCATTTACGTGTCATAAAATATACCCATTTAAAATGTACAATTCGATGCTTTTTTTGCCTAGTATATACACAGAGTTGTGCAGCCATTGACAGAGTAAAATTTGACACATTTGCATCGTTCCAAAAATAAATTATGTCCATCAGCAGTCAGTCCCACTCACCACACATTCTCCAGAGCCAGGAAAATTCCAGCCTGTTTTCGGTCTATAGATTTGCCTATTCTGGACACTTCATACTAATTGAATTATACAAATACAGTCTTCAGAATGCATCAGTATTTCATTCACATTACATGGATAACGATCCCACTGTATGGGTCCATTGCATTCTATCCATCCATTTATCACTTAGTATACGTTCTTTTTTTTCACCCATATTTTTGCTAAAATTAAAATGTGCTACTATAATACATTTTGTGTGAATATATGTTTTCCTTTCTTTTAGGTATATAATCAGAAGTGGAGAACATGAACATAGAGTAATTTTATGCTTAAATTTTGAGGAAATACCAGTTTTCCAAAGTACACAATTTTCCATTCTCACCAGAAAAGTATGAAAATTCAAATTATTCGCAACCTTGCTGACACTTGTTGTGGAATGCCTTTTGGATTACAGACATCTTAGTGGGTACAAAGTTGTATCTGAAAGTTGTAGTTGCCTTTCCTTAATGACTAGTGATGTCAAACACCTTTGCATGCGGTTATGGGCCATTTGTACATCTTCAGGAGAGCAGTTTCTACACAACCTTTCCCCAGTCTTTAAATAAAGTCATTTATCTTTTGATGATTGAGTTTAATAATTATGTATCTATATTCATAAATGTACATAGGAAACTCCAAAATGCATATGTCCGGAAGTCATTACATGTATCTTCTTTATTTGTGGGGATGTCTCTTTCTTTACTTCTGGGGTGATACTGTGTGCAGCAGAATAGTTTTGAGTTCTCATGGCAGCCACTTTATTTTTAATTCGAACAGTTGTGCTTTTTGGCATTATATTGAATTGACCAAAATGTCTGCTTAGTTTGTTCAGTTTTGTTCCATAAAATAAAGACACATTTTTCATTTTCACCAATAACTTTATTGATTTGGATATTTTGAGTATGTTGGCTGGCTATCTCTCACTATTGTCTTCTGCTGGGTAGAGGCCAGGGGTGCTGCTAAACATCTTCCAATGCATAAGACGGCCCCACAGCAAAGAATTATTTGGCCCACATGTCAATGGTACCAAGAAACTTTTTTTTCTTAGCAGTGTACCTAAGGTTTGACAATATTGTTGATTTTTTTAATTGGTTGTTGATTTCTTTATTATTTTCTTATACTCCATTTCATTTATTTCCTCTCTAATCTTTATAATCATGACCTAATTATATCTCAAAGGCTGTATTTCAAATACCCAACTTTACTAAAATTTGACTTTTCCTTTGATTCCTTTATTTTCTGTGAACCAATAAAGTTTGTGTTTCCCTTTAAGCCGTCTTGAGTTTAACATTTTGTCACTTGAAATTGAGTCTTGACCAATATGGGGGAAGGGAGGGAGATTGTGATCAAATTTTCAAATGAAACTTTGAAACTTTACTGGACCACCTGGTTTTCATTTCAATCAGCCAGTGAAATAGGAAGCCCAATGCAGTTAGCTCACGGCCCATGGAGGGTTACTACCATGAAATTTATCACCAACCATATTCAATAGAATGAAAAAAACTTGGCTACAATAATCAAATTGCTTTGGCATCAAGAATCAGAGATGCTACTTGCAGTGGACAAATGAAAGCAACCTGAGGTTGGTGCAGCCTGTTCCCTCTTTTGCAATGATGCTCCAATTATTAAACCAATTTTGAAGAGCCCCAAAAGACCATACTGTTTATATGTTTGTAGCTATTCTTTCTTTCTTTAAACCCCTTGGGTCAAATTTCTCTATAGTGTTAGAAATAACAATATATGTAACAGTAGATTTCTGTGATAGAGTATTTAGCATAGATTTTTATCCTACTTTCTATGTAAAGGTTTACCCCCTCCCTAGAACTGTGAATAAACCCTTAAGTTACCTAAAATTTCTATTACATAAACACAGGAATATATAGCAGGGATATTATACATTATTACACATTTTTTGGAATATCTATTAATTAAAATTTATCATCTTACATTTTAATGAAAAATATACTAAGAAAGAAGAGAATAAAATAAAGAAGACCCGTGTTCTAGGTCTGTAATTCACTGATTCTCTGAAGTTGTTACAGTCATGGTTTATTAAGAAAATAAAAGCAAGATAGTATTTTTTAAATGTTGAGAAAAATTCTGTGTAAAATGAGATTATTACCATTGGGTATATCTTTTAAAAAATTGTGATGTGACCTAACAAAGTGATTCTAACTGCTTCAAGACAGAAATATGGAATTGCTAATCAAAATCATCATTGTTTTAAAAAGTGTGTGTGATTCAAAGTGATCGCACTGATTAATGTATGCCACATCCCATTACGTACAATTTTGTTTGCTTTCCTTTCTTATAGATCTGTTAATCTTTCAGGTAATTGATATTTCTATCATTTATATTTCACAGTGATACATGTGAGATATTGTTAACTCTACCATTGGGCGTGGAGGAGTTTGCCGATCCTGATATAGGCATAACATATAATTAGAACAGATGATTTTACATTTGTTCTCCTGTGCTGTGAACTGCCTAAGCTACTGTCCTCACTGCTTTTGGTTGTTGTTAGAATGTACAGATCTCAAAAGAATCCCAGATTTAAAGGAAAAAAAGGCAAAATCAACTAAGAGATGTTTGAAGCGAGTAGGTGTAGACAATTGTAACTGAATAAAAATAAATAAATTAATTAAAAAAATGTTCGGCTAATTGCTAGTTCAGTGGAGCTAATTGCAATCTCCAGAGGCATTCAGTATGATCTCATACTGCAGCCTTCTGCTCAAACTGCATCATTGCAGAAACAGCCCTGCCTAAGGCTCCTCGCTTTTAATTACACCTAATGATTCTGACCGAAGGTCCCTTCCCGTACTACTCAGAAATATGCACATGTTCATGTTGGAAACTTTGACTTTAGAACAAATGACATTTTCAATGGCATCCCATTAGGAAAGCAATGGAAAGTTCTGAAAAATATCAGTAAGTAGGCTGGATGAATTATGCATTCTGAATATGCCATTTTGATGCCATGCACCTTAAAACGGGTAAGCTCATTCATATATGCTTCCCTGCTCAATTCACTGCCTCCTAAATCAGAGATACAATATCAGAACTACCAGGGAAAAGATCCCTGCAAACTCATTCAGGTGGAATAACTACTTGATAACCCTCAGTTATCAAAAAGAAGCGTTAGCTCGCAGTGCCTAAAGAAGCTATTCTTGGAATAGCACCATTTAGAACTCAGGATTGCAAAAACAAATATTTCTTCACCTACTCATGTGAACGGGGAGATTGTGATCAAATTTTCCAATTAAAACTTGAAACTTTACTTGACCACCTGGTTTTCCTTTGACTGAGCAGATGAAGTAAGAAGCCCAGTGAAGTTACATCATGGCCCATGAAGGATTACTGCCATAAAATGTATTACCAACCCTTCTCAATAGAAGGGCAAAACTGGCTACTGTAACAGAAGTAGTGTGGGATCAAGAATCAAGATGATCCTTGAAGTAAAGGTAGAGAAAATTAAACTGGGTTTCCAGAAGTCATAATGGAAAAAGAAACTACACACCTCATTTAGTCGGCAGAATTCTGCGAATGCCTTTCAGTGACCCTCTCGCTTGTGTAATTCCAGTCCTTTGATTGTGGATGGGACCTGTGAACAGGATGAATTCCATTCTGATGCTTATGGCACACTCTGTGGCAAAGAGAGATGATCTGGGGGGACTAAACCTAATCATACGAGCCTTTGTAAGCAGAGTTTTCTTTAGATGGGCAGAAAAAGGGAGTCAGAGAGCAAGAGAATGACTCAGAACAACACTGCTGGCTTCGAATAAGGAGGGGACCACAGTGACCTAGACGACATTACCAGTTTCCTTCAGCTTGACTTAACTTTAGGCAGGTGTCTTCCTAACTACAGGCCCTGACCTCCCTTTCCTTAAATCACTTATTTTAGAGAACTTGTAATTTTAAATTTTCTTCTGCCTCTTTAGAGATGTAAAGCTTTTACAACCTACAAATGATTTTCTCAAAGACCTGAGAGGCATCCCTTTAAAATGCAATCAGCAAAAAAGATAGCACTTCCACTTCCCAGTGTCCATGGGAGGATAGGAGCCTGACTTCAGTAAGCAGTGCCTGCAACCACGGATGACCTCCTCACACTGCCCCATACTGCCCCCCCCCCAACAGTATCCAGTACCTTTGCTTTAGCTCATCACAGCATTTAAAAATCTTCATGCCTTTTGTTAAAGCAAATTTTAGTTGGATCTCTCTTCTATGTTGGAATGGTTGCTTTCTCTTTTTGCCACAGTGTTGGAAAAAAATTGTATGTTTAAGTAATCAAGTGCGATTTTTCTTGTATAACTTACAAGAATCAATGCATTATATTTAAGATCTGAGAGAGATGCTTAGCTGTCAGCCAACCATGTGTGAGGACCTCAGTCTTTTAGCCACAGAGAACTCAATGATACCAAATCTAAATGAACTTAAAAGTTGGTTCTTTCTTAGAGTATCAAGGTAAGAGCTCAACTAGCCCGACATCTCGAGTTTGGGCTTGTGTAACCCTGAGAGAGAACACAGGTGAACCACCTGGAAACCTGACTCGTAACACTTACTTCAGCCACTAAATTTGTGAAGTGTTGTTATAAAGAAATAGAAAGCAAATGCACCTCACCTGACCCCAAGAGAATTTAAAACTTTCTGGTTTAAATATTCAATGCTATAAAGATTGATGACCTTCAGAATTTGGTCATTAACTTGGCTTATTTTTATAGCTACCTTAAATAACACAAGAAGATTTTATTAGTATTTTGTTTTGTTTTTTTTCTCAGCCAAGGATGTTTTTTCACTGCTTTTAGAGAGAGAGGAAAGGATGGAGAAAGATACTGAGTTGGTTGCCTTCTCATACAGGCCCCAGCTGGGGATCTAACCTGCAACCTGGGTATGTGTCCTGACCTGGAATTGAACCTGTGGCCTTCCTGCCTCAGTGAGGATGCTCTGACCAACTGAGCCACACCAGCCAGGGCTGTTGGTGTTGTTTTTATTTAAATCAGATACTTGAATGTTAAAAAAAATCTTAGTTGTTTTAAATTTCTTCATCTTTTAAAGCCAGTGTAGGCATAGAAATTTCCTTATTGTCCTCTACATACAACAAGCAACAATTTGATAAAATATATTGTAAATAAATAATTTAAGTAATCACATATGTTTCAACCTTTCCTACATTGGTGAATATGCATGTTGAAAACCGTATTTAGTCCAATAGGTCATAAAATGGGCAAATATTTGGAGTTTACTTCCATTTAAATGTGGACCACTTTTAAGAATCTATAAAAGTTAGACATAAGGATAATACAAGCAAGTTTACCTAAGGAAACATGGAAGCTAAAGTAGTCAGTTTTGACAATGCTTCAAAATGCTTCCAAAAGTAAACATCATAGGACTGTGCAATTCAATTCTCACATATTTATGTCAATACAGTGTGGAGTCTTTTGATTGCTTCTGTCTGGATTCTTTTTGTCAAAAAAAAAAAGTCATTCTCCAGGTAGAGGACATTCCTAGGCTTACCATGTATTTTGATCTAAAATGAATGTACTTCATTAAGCAATCAGCTAAACTGCATTAACAAAATGCTTTTTCATCATAATTCCATTTAAAGTTGAATTTTTATGATTTCATTCATGCAACTCAGAGTATAATCACCTAAACTATTTGAGCCATAACCTCGCTTATATTTCCAAGAATGTTTCCCGTTTCTTTGATCTGAGTGTTTCTGTGCCATTAAGTCTGGAGACAATGCATTTGGAATTATGCTATACATTCTATTACCAAAAAGTGCCTGGAATATTGAACTTCTCCGTACTTTATCCATCAATGTTGCTTCATTAGAGCTTTCTTTCCTCATATCGATGTCTTACGTGCTGCACAATCAGGCCCTTGATCATTACATTTGTCATAAATTGTCCACGACATGGAATCCAGAAAACGTGCCCCAACCTCCATCGGACATTTATCTCAGAACATGAAGCTTCCAGCCTATGCGTATTTTCTTAAATACTTCCAAAAATCTCTTCAGTCTTACTTTCAGGTTTGGTAAAAGCATTCACATATAACTGGAAATGAAGGTCAGCCCACATGATGTCTGTTTTATGTACTAAAATATTTCGTTAGCATTATCTGAGCCACACCTTTTGTTCAGTAGCCACTTTCATTTCTTATATCAAACTCAACTACTCACAAATAAATAGTGCATATAATTGAAATCATATGTTTGTTTTTATTAGTTATACTCTTTTTTAGAGATTCTTATTTAAACTTTCAAAGACACAAATTCCAGAGGATGTGGAAACACCCTAACTGAATTCTAGTCATCACAATTCTAGTTATTGATAGTCGACTGCACTTGGGGCACTATAGCAAGCACAGAGAATGATAAAGGTGTTAACTAAAGACATAGCCATTGTTCTCTTTTGTGACAGGAAATGGAGCTGTAACACCTTTTGTTTACGGACTTGTTAGATGACACCGAGAAAGTGACAAAGCACGTTGTAGAGGCAAGAGAAAAATGAAGACATACCGAGAGTAGACATAGTGAAGGTATGTAATGCCAGCCAGAGAACGGAGCTAGAAAGCTGGCCATGAAATCTGTCATCTGAAACATGTGAAGTTACTCGCTGATGGCCTGACTTTAAAGACGATACAATGAATGTTACATGTTATTATTATCATTAGCATTATTACTACTCTTAGCATGAACACCAAGTGATATGAAGTTCAACACTTATCTACCTGCCTTACATTCATGACTTTGTTTAAATCCTCACGAGTTCATTCTCTCAATGAAGGGTGAGTTTTAAGTCAACTCCCTACAAAACACTCTACCAGATATTAGGGTGGCAAACAAGTCAGAAATGGCCACCACTCTTATGACCTTGCCATTTAATCAGGGAGATTGACAACACATAAAACTAGAAAGTTATATGATTCTGACATTTTCTGTAAAGAAGTAAATACAGCTATGGATATACACTAAGGAGGTATTTGTTGAAAAAGAGTAAGTAGGATTTGAACGAGACTATGAATTAAAAGTGCCCCTGGCAAAGGGAAGACCAAGCATGAAAACCCTGAAGCAAAAGGAGGGAATCAGGTGCTTTGGAGGGAATGAAAATATGCCAAAGTGACAGCGGCTTTATTTCAGAATCCTGTGATTGAGACAGAAAAACCTGAGAAATAGATATGAGTGAGTTAGAGCCTTACAGGCCAGGTTAATAATTTTAGACTTGACTCTAAAAAAAAAAGAAGGTGCTGCAGCGTTTTAAGTTTGGAAGTTGTATCAGCGGGGCAGCTTTTGAAATGGTTATAGGCCTGTGTAGGAATTCAACTGGCTTAGAGTTAGAGTAATTGTGGAAAACCACTCTAGAAAGAGCAGACATTTGAGCAGGTAAGATCTGATGTTGTCTTCTTTAAGGAAGTGGCTGTATTGATGAAGAGAAGGGGATGTATTTGAGGAATCTTCAGCATGTGATGTAGGCAGGGGTATTGAAAAATTAGATACACCATTGGAGATAAATGTGAGGGTTATGGGGGCAAAGTAATGGCATGACAGATTATATAGTTACCAGCACCACTTAGCTCAGGCGCAATGGAGAGTTTGGACAACGTAAAATATGAGCAGACTTATTCAATTTTGAATTTAGATGTCTGATAAATATCATGGTAATTTTTTGTTGTTCCTGGAAATCAGAATGAAGTCTACATTAGAAATTTGTTTCACAATGAATTATGAATAGAGTGTATACAAAATAATGAAAACAGATCAAATTAACTAGGGACACAGGACAGTGAGGGATAAGAAAAGACAAAAAGTCTTATAGTATTTATTACGGCACTTTACTTTTGTCCATTTTGCCTTCAAATTTCTCTTGACTCCTCGTTCTCTATTAATTCTGTCAATTTCTTATTTCAAGTTAATAGCATTTGTCACCATAATAATTTTAGCAACCTCTTCAGTGTTTTGCTTCCACTATATCTGCACTTTCGTCACTACTTACAGTGCTATCAAACAATATTTCTCTCGGAGAAATTGAACCTTTTTTATACTTTTAAGTTAATTTTCTTCCCGTTTTCATCATTATAAATCTCAAACTCATTAACTTTTTACTTAACTTTTTCTCATTAACTATTTATATTTACATAAGGAGTGTTGGGAACCGCCCTGCCTGGTTTCAGAGGCTGTAACCCCCCATGATTAAGGCTGAGTCAGAGTTGGGACCATAAGCCACTAAGGAGACAAAGCTTATCTCCCTGGCAGGTGTACCACCTCTGCCCACTTCACCCTGCTTGGCCCTGAGCTTGGCCAGTTAGCCAATGACGGGTAAGAATCCTCAAGGGAGGATCAACCTAAGACAGGCTCTGGTCACAGAAGAGGCCCACAGGGAAGGACTCGGGGGGCTGTGGAAAAAGGGGGTGATGGACCCTCGCCCCTCAGCTTTGAAATAGCCTGAGTCCTCATTCTGTCTGCAAGAAGTCTCCTAATCTCTTGGCTGCCTTACTTCCCTTGCCTGACTTAAGCCTGAAGCAATAACAGAGGGCAGTGCAGTCCTGTGCTGGGAGGGGCAGATTCCCTGGGGAATCAGGCCTAAGAAAAATACATACATTCCTGTGAAACCTACTTAATTTGTACCCTCAGTTTAAGAGATAAGGGTCCAGACCTGAGATGAGTCTGGCGCCTAAAGTTTTATGGCCCTCTAGCTGATTGTCTGTAGCTCAGAATAAGCCCTCAGAGTTCTCTGTAAATCCTGTATTGTTTAACCCTTACTGGCTGACAATGATTGATGAGCTTTATCTGTATTCCTATGGGAATGAACCTAATAAAAGCCCCTGGAGAGAGAGGCTCAGGGCCCTTCTCCCCTTGAGAGAAGCGGCCACCTTTCCTCCCTAAGCAGATCATGTCTTGGTAGTCTTTTTCTTCATCCGTGGCAGACCGGGGGGCTGCTTTAAAGCCCCCCGACAAAGGAGTCCATGCATATTTTCCTATTACCTCAACTTCAGCTGCATTCTACCGTAAAAGCTTGAATTAAGCCTTATTATTGTTTGTTTCTTGAATATTCCTTTGTGCGTTTTTGTAGCTGTTGTCTGGTAACCTCCTTGGTACTTCCAGAATATCTATAATAAACCAATCACCATCTCTTCTTCTTTCTTCAGTTTCCTGTGTCAGATTTTCAGGGCGCTGCCTGTGGGGGTCTTTAGTGTTCCTTATCAATATCCAAGACATCCCTCTTTCTGCTTCGCATTGAAGTCTGGAGTTCTGGGTCCATTTCAGTTGGGTGTGGCCTATGAATTTCAAGTGAAAGTAGTGTGAGTAATCTCCAGTCTGGCTCATGCCATTTCTGGCACAAGATTGCATGGATTACCTTCTTTGTCAAGACGACTGTGGAGCACACCTGGAAATGAGACTCTCTGATCCTGGGATCAGTAGTCACTCTGGGTAGCAGAGCTTCCTCCACTGAAGGGGAGATGTGGGGAAGCACTTCTGCATGTTCCTCGTGCCTGCAGCCAGCCTAGCCTATTCTGACTGATAAAACAGCAAAGGGGTCTTTGTGGAATTAATATGGGATCAATGAATATCTATGTAAATAAATAAGAATGATAACATGTGATGTCAAATTTTTTTAAAAATTAGAGTGAGAAATTGTGTTAAATCAAATCATTGAGAACTAAAATAAGTGGCAAAAGACCAATCATATAAAAAATGAAAATAATTAAATGAATACAAATTTTTGAGACTCAAATAGGAAAACTACTGGAAGATGTAATAGATTGTCCTCACTATAGTGTTTATGACAATGTAGAGTATGATGTGTGCATATATACATATAGCACACATATAACATAGTTTAATAAAATATCATAAATATAACATAACAACATACACACACACGACAAATAAAATGACGGCAATGGCAAGCAAGGGAGGATTTTGAATGACATGTTTCAAATTGATCATGATATTAGAGTCTAGAAATAGATCACTGATGCCATCATAAAGCTTTTCCAAAATTTCTAGCCTTTCAACTTTTCTGCCAATCCTCAAATAACTCTTGAGATTCCACAAATGTCTCCTGGACATTTACTAACCAGCTTCTCCCTCGCTGGTGGTAAAGAATGCCATTTCAACCCAAGTGTGGATATAGGGGACTTCACTCAAATTTTAGTGAAATGAGTTGTAACAAAACTGTACCTAAAGGTTTCTGGTCAACAGATGCAAAGAACTGTTCAAAAACTGACACTTTTATATTGGATATTAGACAACATTGGTCCTTGAAGTTCTGAACTGGCACCCACTAGAGATGTTCTTGACTGGATCACCTCTGCTTATCACCTCACCGGCCACATTTTTGTAGCCGACAACCTGGCCCTCCCAGGGACAGTCCCGTTGACCCACTGATGGCTCCCCTTAATCTGTAATCTATCCTTTCCCATGGCAGGCAATGGACCAAGGAGAAGAAGGGAGATTTTTCTCCCCATTTCTGCTTATGGGCTCAACTCATATAAAAATTAAGATAATTTGTAAAAGTGCAATTAATACCACAAACACACAAAATTTCACATACTTACGCTGAGCAGAGTAGCTCCTCATCATGCTGAATTCTTCACTGCAGTTAAGGCTAGGGTGGTACAATCATGCTTACTGCATCGTGGGGCTCATTTGCTACTTTTTGGCTTTACTAGGTTTGACTCCTAATAAAAAAGAAAGTATAATCCATCTTCACACATGAATTTTAATTTTTTCACTAAAAAATAGTCAACTGTCAGCAGTTTAAAATAACACATTTTCATTTGCTTCTGTACATTAAGTGGGGCATTAGTATTACAGCACAATGACTTATAATTATTATATGATGTTACACTTGATGAACTGGGCAAGACAAAATTGTTTTAAATAATATGATGAGAAATAATGAAATTTTAAATATAATGGAAAATTTAGAAATAATATTAGCAGAAAAAAGACTCAGCATTTATCCTGAGAATACAAACCAGATCATTTTGAAAAATGGTGAAAATAGAGCCTTATTTCCAGAGAAAAAATAATAAGAAAATAAATAACAACACAAAACAAAAGAACTCTTGCTAATGTACTAAACTTTGTCCTTACCATTAGGATTATCTTCTTTACAATAAATTCTTAGGGAAAAAGTGGATCTCAGTGTTCACTCACATTCTACAGTTAACTCTGTGTAAGCAGACATGTAAGTGTGTGTCTGGGCTTTAGCCACTGGGTACACATTTTACCAAGATCACTGGATTGTATTCCCTTCAGTTAAAAATAACCCAGAAGAGGTAAAAGCGTTCACTTGTAACTATCAGCAGGCACGTTGCTAACATCGAGTAGGTAGATAGCAGCACAGACGAGGTTACTGGAGAGAAAGAACATTAAGTTGCAACTTCATTTATTTCCTCATAACATGCAGTAATTAAGTAGCCCTGGAGAACTTCTTCCAAGTCATTCCTTTAAATCTTTAATCTAGAATCATCCAACTGTAATTCGTAGGTAAAAATGTCCTTCTCAACGTGCTTGGCCTAACCTTCAGAATGCATTTTTCTAATTTATTCAAAGTGGTCTTACATCCTTTGTGAACGAAACAACTAAAAATTATGCTCAAATCCTTCCAAATCTTTCTGCTAAACTGTGTCAATTTTACCCTAATTTTTTTTTTTTTTACAAAGCATAAGGAACAAATCAATTATTTGTTCACTGGGGAGAAGAGAAAAATTTTTAACAGTTCTTTTGGCTTTAGTAGCAGAATCATACCATTATTTTTGATGTTTGATAGAAGCAGCTTGAATGTATTAGGGAAAATTAGTTTAGCCATAATTTCACTTTAAGCAAAGGATGAGTAATCTAAACCACACCTACCACCTCTACATCAAAACTGATTGCTCAATACGCCTGTGCTTCAGTCAGTAGGAATGGAATATCAGATGAAAATTTCGAGGTAGTTGAAGAAATAAAGAATGCTAAAAATGGTATATACATGGATAAATTTTAACAAGTCTGACCTATTTAAGATAATGTGCAATGCATTTAAAATGGGGACAGTCAAAACACAGACATGATAAAACATCAGTGGGAAGTAGGAACAAGGAGTCCCGATGCTTACAGACCCTTTTATTTGAGACAAGTAACTAGGGTAGCACGACTGTAGAGACTGATAAACAGGTTTGTATAGTAACAATCAAGTAGGGAAAATAATGTTGTGGTAACACAGATTTCCAAAATTGTACTTGCTTCACAACAAAAATGCACATTTTAAATACATCGTGCATCCTGCATAGAGGCCCTCAGGCATTCAAGCTAACGGAGACTCCATCCCGACACATGTATTATGAAAAGCAGCATCGTAGGGGGAAGTAAATGTGGTAAGTTACAAATTGGCCCTTAGAGATTCTTTTCCTACAGGACATGTGTCACCTGTGCACATATTCCGTTGGCCAAAACAAGTCACATGGCCGCAGCAAATTTCAAAAAAGGGCTAAGGGTGTGTGACTCTATGATGTTTCTGCAAAGAAAAATGTGGGAAAGAATTTGGTAACAACATCGAAGTTTATCACAGTCAACCTGTCTACTCACTAGATATTCAGCTCACTATTCCTCACCCAGGCAAAACACACTCACTCCTTTCTCAAGGAACATAGTCTAAATTTTTCACCCAGTGATGGGAGCTCACCCTGGACCCAAAGACCAATAAATAGCAAGGAAAAGTTATTATCTCCCCACGCATTAATTGGAATCGAGGGACCTGAAACAATAAAATAGAAAGAAATACTACCGTCTTGGAAGAGGAACAATGAGAGAACAAAAGAGTTTATGGATTCATAGAGAAATAAAAAGAGGTAAATATTTTTTGAAAATAGTGATGGTTACACAACATTTTGAAAGAACTTATGCCACTGAATTATAAACTTAAATATGGTGGAAAGGCCAATTTTATGTATATTTTACCAAGTTTGTTTTTAAAGTGTTATAATTAAAAGAGAAAAAAATCAAAAGAGTTTGTTGCCCGTAGGGATTCTGTAATACGAGCTGGAATTACAACTCTATCCTGTAGTGAGTGGTGTTTAAGGGAAGCTCTTTGTTTGAGGCCAGAATCATCTCTGTAGGAGAAATTCCTAAATCTGCTGTTCACTCTAGTCCTTATTTCCACACTCTAATGGGGTTCTTCTCCCCCCGCACTATTGTTCTGGTCACATGTAAAGTATACAGTGTGGCCTCTATAGGAGTTAAGAAGTTTCAGTCACCTAGCTCTTGGTTATAAAGTGTTAGCTCACAGGTTGTTATAGCTACAGAGATACAAAATCAAGCTGTATCCAGATTCCTGGTTTTCACAGTAGTTCACTTCTCTTAAAAATACAGGGTGGGACAAAGTGGGTTTACAGTAAGCAAAACAACACAAGAATAAACTCTGTGTTTTGTGTACTCACAACTGTGAACACACTTTTGCCCCACCCTTTATATTAAGATTTTATTCAATTGTATGCAAGTGTATGCACCAATTAGCACTCATAGTTCTTTTCTAGACAAATGCCTTAGTTTTCTTTTTTTATTTTTTCTGCTTTTGTGTCCATGTGTCTTTCTTTCTCCACTTACTTTCAGAGTCCTTGATTCTATCAGATTTTGGAGGACAAAGTACTTATAATCCTTAAATATTTTCCCTTTAGTCACTTTTTTTCCCAGCTGAATGAATTTAATGACCATACTTATTCTTATGTTAATAACATAATTATTAACATCCTTGATTTGATCTTCATAGAAAGGTTGTAACCAAGTTTTTCTTAATCATTTTTAGTAACCAAAGTATTTCTTAATATTATTTTAGTAACCAAGGTTTTTCATTCTTAATAACCAAAGTTGTTCTTAATATTATTTTATGTTTTTTGTGATCAAAAAAGCCCTTAAGTCTCTAAGCCTTTTTGCTCTCTTCTATTTCATTTCTAGTCACTCAACGGCACATTTGTTTCCAAGCTAATCTCCTTCCAGTACTTTGCTAAGTGCAGTGCGCAGCAAGGTTTTACTGTGTTAAGCAATGTATTTCCAGAAGAGATTAATTCAGAACCAAATGTATCACTGGGTAATCAGAAATTAAATACAATGTAATCTGTTTCTAACCCATTTCTTCATGGCTATTTCTTGAAATAGAGTCTATCTATCAATCTATCTATCATCTATCTATCTTTCTATCTGTCTATATCTATCTATTAGAGATGCACCGAATGTTTTGGAAAATTGTCAACTTTGTTGACCTCAAAGAAAGGCAAATTAAAACAATCACCAGAATGGCAAAAAGCAAAACAATGAAATTTCACTCATTGGCTAAGAGTAAATTGGAGCAATAATTTTGAAAATTAGATTAAAAATATAGAGCAGTATTGAAGATATGCATAACTTATGGCACAGAAATCCCACTGCATGTTTCATAACAGATCTAAGAAATAAATTGGAGGAAAACCTGAAACTACCAATAAGAAAAACAATTAAACTATTTCAAATGAATACAATGAATTACCACAGAGCAATGAAAATAAACTGAACATTTATATAAAATAGATAATTTTCACAAACATTGACTAAAATAAATAAGACATCAAGTAACATACAATGTATTAAATAAGAAAAACAGGCAAAACCAAATTATATTTAGGTGTGGATACATAGGTGATATAATTTCAAAGAAAGTTAAAGAGATCATTATCACTAATTTGGGATAAGGCTTATACCCAGCTCAGTTACAGAAGGCTACTTTTTAAATATATTTTATTGATTATGCTACTACAGTTGTCCCATTTCCCCCCTTCACTCCCCTCCACCCTGCCCACCCCCGCCCTCCCACATTCCCCCCCCATGGTTCCTGTCCATGGGTCACACATATGAGTTCTTTGGCTTCTACATTTCCCATACTATTCTTACCCTAACCCTGTCTATTTTCTACCTACCATTTATGCTACTTATTCTCTGTCCCTTTTCCCCTATTCTCCCCCTCCCACTCCCAGCTGATAACCTTCCATGTGATCTCCATTTCTGTGGTTCTGTTCCTGTTCTAGTTGTTTGCTTAGTTTGCTTTTGGTTTTGTTTTAGGTGTGGTTGTTAATAACTGTGGGTTTGCTGTCATTTTACTGTTCATATTTTTTATCTTCTTTTTCTTAGATAAATCCATTTAACATTTCATATAATAAGGGCTTGGTGATGATGAACTCCTTTAGCTTGGCCTTATCTGGGAAGCACTTTATCTGCCCTTCCATTCTAAATGAAAGCTTTGTTGGATACAGTAATCTTGGATGTAGGTCCTTGCCTTTCATGACTTGGAATGCTCTTGCCAGCCTCTTTTTGCCTGTAAGGTCTCTTTTGAGAAATCAGCTGGCAGTCGTATGGGAATTCCTTTGTAGGTAACTATGTCGTTTTCCCTTGCTGCTTCTAAGATTCTCTCCTTCTGTTTAATCTTGGGTAATGTAATTATGATGTGCCTTGGTGTGTTCCTCCTTGGGTCCAACTTACTTGGGACTCTCTGAGCTTCTCGGACTTCCTGGAAGTCTATTTCCTTTGCCAGATTAGGGAAGTTCTCCTTCATTATTTGTTCAAATAAGTTTTCCATTTTTTGCTCTTCCTCTTCTCCTACAGAAGGCTATTATAAATATAACTTAATACCTGGAGGTTTCTAAAGTGCTAACCATATAACCATAAAAATGGCTAAGGCTTGTTTCAATTTATTTGAAATAAGCATTTTTCTGGATTCTTCTTTACAATACAGTTCTAACTTATATTATCTATGTATCATAGAACTCTACTAAAACAAATATCCATAAGATAATGTTATAACATTTTAATTTGTCTCACAATAAGCAAACTTACTAATTTTGGTTCAACTACACAAGAAATAAAAATCTTGAATTTAAAAATTATGATTACGATAATGTTTTTCAGTGGGCAAATCAAACCTCAAGCATTCTGCTTAAATTTTCCACTTGAGGCACATATCAGCCCTTTAAACTTGGAAAAGTTACTTTGTATCTCTGACCTAGTTTTGAATTTATACAATTCAGATGAAAAGGGAACCTAGATCACATGACTGTTGTATTTAAGAACATGTGATATGAAACCCCTTTACAGTATTGTTGGGAACCGCCCTGCCTGGTTTCAGAGGCTGTAACCCCTCATGGTTAAGGCTGAGTCAGAGTTGGGACCATAAGCCACTAAGGAGACAAAGCTTGTCTCCCTCGCAGGTGTACCACCTCTGCCCACTTCACCCTGCTTGGCCCTGAGCTTGGCCAGTCAGCCAATGACGGGTAAGAATCCTCAAGGGAGGATCAACCTAAGACAGGCTCTGGTCACAGAAGAGGCCCACAGGGAAGGACTCGGGGGGCTGTGGAAAAAGGGGGTGATGGACCCTCGCTCCTCGGCTTTGAAATAGCCTGAGTCCTCATTCAGTCTGCAAGAAGTCTCCTAATCTCTTGGCTGCCTTACTTCCCTTGCCTGACTTAAGCCTGAAGCAATAACAGAGGGCAGTGCAGTCCTGTGCTGGGAGGGGCGGATTCCCTGGGGAATCAGGCCGAAGAAAAATACATACATTCCTGTGAAACCTACTTAATTTGTACCCTCAGTTTAAGAGATAAGGGTCCAGACCTGAGATGAGTCTGGCGCCTAAAGTTTTATGGCCCTCTAACTAATTGACTGTAACTCAGAATAAGCCCTCAAAGTTCTCTGTAAATCTTGTATTGTTTAACCCTTACTGGCTGAAAATGATTGATGAGCTTTATCTGTATTCCTATGCGAATGAACCTAATAAAAGCCCCGGGAGAGAGAGGCTCGGGACCCTTCTCCCCTTGAGAGAAGCGGCCACCTTTCCTCCCCAAGCAGATCATGTCTTGGTAGTCTTTTTCTTCATCCGTGGTGGAACCAGGGGGCTGAGTTAAAGCCCCCCGACATCTGGTGCCCAGAAGAGGGGACAGGGGCACCGGACAGGGACCTGAGGATTTTCGGGACCTGCACATGGACCAGAGGCTTTGAGCCACCATCAGCATGGACAGCACGCCTAAGAGGACGGGAATTAGCGCTTTCATCCCCCCAGGGACAGGGGCCCCGCATGGTAAGGCCCCCAGGCGTGTTACAGATCAGAGGAAAGGTTTCTGTCAGGCCGCCCCTTGAGCGGTTTTAAAGCCCCTCGACGCAGTATGGCTTATAATTACTGATATTTATATTAATATAATACTATGATATGTATTGTTACTATTAGACCATACAGTTAATAAACCCCTGTACTGGGGTGTTCTTGAGCTCTCCTACTTCACCAGGTACCCCTCATTCCCCTAACACATTCTGCTTTTTGGTTTCCTCAAGGGTTCTATGCAATTTAGTTATATGTTCAGACTCATATATTATCACTGTCAAGCCAAGAATGTCTTAGAAAACTTTCTATTATGATGATATTAAATTTTAATTTTTAAAAAATATAAAGTATGCACCAAATATACCACTCTCACTGGCAGAAAATGACATCATCAATTATTGAGGTAACATCAATAATTGTCCTGGGGATATGATCAGCAGTCTGGGATCATACAAAAAAAATCCCCAACTGCTAGAGTTATTTTCAATAATTTACCCCTTTAGAAACAATGAATATGATTGGTTTTAAAATGTTTGTAAATAAGCATTAATAAAAGAAAAAAAATAATAGAAATGTAGAGACTTTAAAATAGCATGATATCAGCAAAAACAAATTTTGGTTTATGACTTATGATAAACATGCTTTAAAGAAGTCAGTCACCAATAGATTATTGCTCCATTTGTTGAGTTTTTATGGTCTTCATAAGATTCACGCAATATTAAATTTATGGTTATACAAGTGAATGGTTATGGCAAGCAAGAACACATTTGTCTATTTTTAAAACTTATTTGCTTTTATTTTCCATTGTAGTTCAGCTCATTAATTTAATACACATTCTGCTGTGCAACCAATATTCTTACTAACGTGCTCATAACAACAGAGACCAGCTACAGACAGTTGTTAGAACTTTTAGTTAGGACTTAAATTTCCACCAGAGGGCGATCTATCCTCTAAAATGCTAGAGCATATTAGACAAAGTGAATGTGATCATTCAAAGCTTCAAGGAATGTCTGAAATGTTAAAATAATCAAATACAAATTATTTCATGTTTAAATTAAGCTGTTTATATAACTTAATATGTTGGACTAGACTTCAGTTATTAAACAAGTATCTGTACTAAGTTATTACAGATTTGATCTTATTTTCATAATTGAAGGTAACATATTTAAAAAAACACTTTTTAATAAACTATATATTATAGAAACTAAACGAACTTTAGAAACATGGTTTCCTAAATAATATACATATTTCAAATACTAGGTGTGTATGTAAAGGTCAGTTAAGGAAAGCCATTGTGTGAATGTGCAGACGTTAGAAATCAGTGACTACTAAGAGCTCACACTGTACTTGGAAAACAAATAAAAGCATGAAACGTTTATAATTTCTAAAGACATTGCAGTTAGCCTTTGTAAGCATCGTGGGGGAAATGGACTGTGATGGTTTGGGGTAGACAGAGACATTTTCATATGGGAGACAACAGTTTAGTTGGGTCTTAAAGAAGGTAAAATCAGTATTTTTCCAGACAGAAAGGGCCAAAGGTGATTCAAATAAAAGAGGCTGGTGCATATAAAGACAATAACCTGAGAAAAAAAAAACTGGGTTGTTTGGGAACTTTAGTAGTTTGGGCTGTGGCCATAGACTAAAATGAAGCCATCAAAATGAAGAGACGCAAGATGAAGGAACGTGGTAAGTGATGACTCTGAAGGGTTGAACATCTAAAAGAAGGTTTTAAAGTGTAAGCTACAGTAGATAGAGCTCATTGAACATGTTGAAGAATGAAAGAGGAATTGGGAAACTGGAAAATCAGAGGTAAATTCTGTAGTCTGGGAAAGACAAGATGAAAAATCGAATTCTAAGAGTGGGAGGCGGAATGAAGAAAAGGCGGCAAAGAACATAGATGAGTAAAAGTACATCTTACTGCTCTTACAGCGAAGGGGGATGATGGTGGCAGGTATTTCACATTGGATGGAGTGATCTTTCTGAGGACAACCGAGTAGATAAGCAACCGAGGGTACAGATGAGGCTGGAACTTATTAGAGATGCAAGCTGCAACAGAGATTCGCCAGTCAAACCTGAAAAGCGATCTGTTGGCAATGAATGAGGTTGCCCATGATAGAAGTAGGGAAGAAAGCGAAGAAGGTCCTTGGGGAAAACTCACACTGAAGTGGAAAGCAAATTCATGTAATATAACAGTATGATATGATATAGTGTGATGTGGTATGATAAGATATAATTATATGGTTTGTCAGACACTCAGTAAAGTGCATTCAATGCATTAGACTTTGAACCTCTAAAGAACTCAGTGAAGCGGTCACTACTGCCACTTCAGTGTTAAAGGTAAGGACACAGGAACAGAGACGCACCACAAATTGTCCAGGTGACACACAGGGCCAGGGTGCGGCCACGCCATGGCTGGACCCTGACCATCTGACGCTCCGCCTGGAGCTTTGCTTCCCTAGGGTTTGATGTCTTTAAGGAGGAGTTCTGCCCAACCTCTCACATACTGTCCTCCTTCGATATAAAAAATGATGTGTGAGGTGAGCAAGTGACCAAGCGATGAAATGTTCTTTCATTTTTTACAAACAGACTTGAGTATGGTGTGTTCACAAGTTTGGGCATTCTATTATATTCGTGGTTCCCTTCCTTCCTCCCTTCCTCTCTCTCTCCTTCTCTCTCCATTCCTTGCCTTCCTTCCTTCTATCTAGTTTTCTTTTTGTCATTTTTTGCTTTCTATTTAAAAATAATTTAACTGCAATATCTGAAAGATTAGGTTCATTTTTGTTTCTTTTTCTTGATTATGTTTATTGAAAGAAGACTCTAAGAATAAAGACTGTATTTGACTCATAAATACGTCCACACATTAAAAACCTGAGCAAGTCATCATAAGGAAACCACATGTGGCTAATTCAATTTAAATTTACCTGAACTAAAATATGGTTAAATATCCAATTCGGTTCATGATAACCACATTGTAAGATTCACCAAGGTGGCCTGGATATTCCCTTCAGCTTGACTACACTTTATACGAGCTGCTTCCTGACTGGAAGTCTTCACCTCTCTTTTCTGAGAGCATTTAAAAAAAATTTGAATACATGCAACTGGAAATTCTTTTTTCTGTCTTTTGGAGACATATGTATATATACTTAAAAGCCCCTTGTCAATTTTAAAAATTGGGCACATCTTTCTCAAGCACCTGGAAGTCATCCTTTTGAAACAGAAACATCAAGGAAGACAGTGACCCTAACTCACAGTGACAGGGTGGAGGGGGTAGGGGAAATAGGAGCCTAACTGTAGGAGGCACCTCACTGTAACAAAGATGTGAGAAAGTTTAGTGTTGCTTCCTGTAAAACCAAACACAGTTGGTTTATGATCTCTCCCTCACTCCACTCTTCAAGTCCCTTCGCTCATTTTCCCAGTCCTGTGGGCGTTCTGGCCTCCTCGTCTTGAATGAAGTCTTCTTTGCCTGTTTAACATTGTCAGCTGCAAGTTTTGCTCTGACACCATTAAAGTACAATGTTGTATTGCACAGTGGTGTTCTATATGAAGGATGGACAAGGGGAAAATATGCCATTAAAAATTGACAGATGTTAGAACACAGTCTCTCTTGAATTCTCGAGAAAAAATGTCTTCTGTTCCTATGTGCTTTCATGTTATTTGTGAGAGTACCCATGTCTGGCGAAAATAAAAAGCCACTACCTTAGAATGTACAGGATTTCATGGCATAGAGACTTAAGTGCAATGGGAGCTATTGTTCTTTGAGCTACAATTTTACACTTCACTTTTCAATATAACATTAGTGATAAGAGATATAAACCAGAGATAACACAATTCACTTTTCAATTTTTAAAAACAACCAGTATGGCTTTTCTATATTTTTTACCTGAGGTAGCAACTTGACAACTCCAGACTTGGCCTCCTAAAAAGTAATTGGTGAGTGAAGTCAGGACTTGGGGTGATTTTTTTTTCTTTCTGTGTCTGCAAAGACTAAGTCAAATAAAGTAAATATTTGAGTCAAATATAGTAAACTCCTATTTGTTTGGTTTCTTAAAATAATGAGTTTAAAGTAAATAATAAAAATTATATGTAAATGTCTAAGCAAGCATGCTGTACATGTGTGCATTTGCACACTTCTAGGGATATGTATTTTTGTAATTTATTGTACAACCAAACTTTTTTTTTTTATAAAGAAGGCAGTTTTTTCAAATACAGATTGGCCAAATGACATATGATGTTATCACCATTGTGTGAAATGTACCCATTATACATCCCTTATTATTTCTGAGCTTAGTTTCTTTACTCTGCAAAGAAAATTTGAAAACACTTGTGGATATATAACATATAAAAATCTATTCTCTTTTTATAATCCAATCTTTCACAGTTATCTGACCCATACCTAATATTTTCCCTTATTTTTGTTGCCTTACAAAATGATATGAAATAGTTGACATTAAGATAATAAACCACTTCTCCTTCAGATGTATCTTCATTTGTTTTCATAATATTTAAATGGCATTGATGTAATGTTAAGAACAAGTGTTAAAACTCGCTTTGAGATAAAGATATCTCATTCCTCGTAAGCATAAGAGCCAAGCTGTGGAAGCAGAAGTTAAGGGCCATCCAGGAGGGAGTTGACCTGCTGCAGGCTTTTGGTGCACCTGGGGCACCGAGCAGTGTGATTTCCTTTCCTGAGGCAAGGGGGGCTTTGTAAACCTGGTCCTGCAAGTGGGTAAGTGGGAAAGGCTGACTGATAACATGTGTAATGCATTTAAAAAATTCTATTGGGAAACTCAGCCTCACTTAACTTGTTAGATTGGTTAAGTACATGAAATTAACGTGTGAGGTTGTTTGGTATTCTTATAATGTATCTTACCTAGACATAGTGTGGCATCATTATAAAAAACTTTCAGTAAAAATTAGCCTCTCTTTTAGGACACAACGTTGTTTATCTTTCCCAGTGCATCGTGAGGCATACTTAAAACCTGACCCTTACCTATAACTAGGTGATCTGCTAAGGAAATTAAATTATCTATAATCATATAGAACAAATATACATATGTATAAAGTCAACATATCACTTGCATACACACTATATTGTAATGTAAGCACCTTGGTATGTGACAATCCTCATTAAAATGATAGCTTGCCCTTGGACATTTAGTGAATATCACAGCAAAATGTAACAGGAAGAAAGACAGGCTTCCAGAAGCAGTAAATAATCCAAGACATGAGTCAGCCCGCAAAATAATCCCATAGGCTACCAAAAATAGGCCTTCCTACATGACTAAAAAATACCTTTCTGAAAATTGGTATTCCATTTTTTTCTTTAGACAAAAAACCAAACCAAAACAAAACAAAAAACTAGTTCCCCAGTCTTAAAGATGAAGAATCTTATGCCAAATCCGCCAGTGTTTATAGACGTAGGCTCACCATATAGATTTATCCTGCTTGCCATCGAGGGAAACAAAACACCCTGTCCCCCTTGTTTGTTTGTTCCTTTGTTTTCCCCTCTGAACTTCATGTTCTACTTGCAGCTACACCTGGGCGTTGAATTGAAAGTATTTAAGTTCAGTCTGACCCAGTGGAATTAGGTACACTCTGGTTGGCCTAGGAATCTCTTTTATATGTTGTTTCTTCAATATTTGGACACTATGTCTGTTGCACTTCACTCGTTCTTTTTGTTTGTTTAGATTTCATTAATGTATTATTAGAGAGGTGAAGGGAGGCAGAAAGAAAGGGAAAGAAACATCAACGTGTGGTTGCCTCTTCCGTGCCCCCTACTGGGGACCTGGCCCACAACCAGGCATGTGGCCTGACTGGGAATAGAGCCAGAGACCCTTTGGTTTGAAGGCTGGTGCTCAATCCACTGAGCCACATCAGCCAGGGAACGTTCCACTCTCTCCTTGGCTGGGTTGAAAACAACATTCTGGCTGTGCTAAAAAATATTTATTAGAGATTAGGAGAAATGTCTCAACACATAAAATTTTAAGTAAGGCACACTAGAAAGGAAATTGAGACTTTCTACTGGATTTTATGTCAAAGTGGGTGTGAGTTGGGGCAAGAAGAGACATCTGCAGTTCTGAGGTTTTCACTGAGATTCTGTTCAGAAAAGTTACCAGTGAGGACTGGTTTCATGAAATATATCGTAAAGGTTCTCATTTAAAATAAATGAACCATATTTTTCTCTCCTTACAGTTACTCTCATTACACAGAGTGGGACAAAAGTAGGTTTACAGTTGTGATTACACAAAACCGAGTTTATTCTTGTATAACTATTTATTAATTACTGTATTATTTTCCATATGAAGAACAGTAAACCTACTTTTGCCCCATTCCGTACTCTCCTCTAACTATGCCTTAGTATATCACTAATCCCTTAAAGGGTAGCTGCTAAGGCCTACTAGCGCTTATCTATACAGTTTTAAAAAAAGACATTTTTTGGAGAGTGTGTCTCATGTTAACCGTAGTGTCTCTTGTAGCAGGCCTGTGGTCACATATGTGCTTTGTGAACTATCACTGATTGATCCAGGAGGAAACATTTGATTGAAACTGGGCAGTTTCTTTCTCCTCAGAGTTTAAAATTGGGTGCAGTGGGACCATGCTGTGGAAATATCCTGGAGCTGACAAATGCAAACCGGAGCCCTGTAGAAACAATTGTCAGTGAACTCTGAGGTCTCTCACTGCCCTGATCCAAGTTACTCTGGATTCGTGGTGTTGCGATCCCACCTCTGACTTCTATTTCCCTAAGTTGGGATTGCTGTTGTTTAGTTAATGTAATGCATACAGGTTAAGAATAAGCATAAGATTTTCTTCTACACAACTTGTAATCAAGGTGAAATAAGTGCGGTTGAAGATGAAGGAAGAAGAGGGTTCATAAGCTGAGCAGGATTGACTCAGAGATTTAATGATGACACGTGCCTGACCCTGTGAGGGATCACACCTGACACACTGAAGTGGACATGAGTCAAGAGCTTGCTGAGTGTGACATAATCTAGAGAATATTCCAAAGCCATTGAATTATCTATAAATGGATAAAAGCTCAAAAGGTTTTCTTCGAGGGATGCTGCACTGGGCAGCAGGTAATCCTGTGTCCACATTATGTTTTTAGAACATTATGATCATGGACTCCAATCTTTGAAATACACGCATGCATATATGTGCACACACAGGTGAGATCGGAGAACAGCATTCGCTTAGTTCAGCCTAGAGTAGTTTAAACTGAAGGTGGCTGGTGTGCATCGCATTTCACCTTAATGGTGCTGACAGATGTGTGCCATGATGTATGAATTTGCTGTCATCATTTCTGCTTTTAGGTGACAAAAATATACATACTTCAGAAAGGAGAAATAAATTTACTTTAGGATATGAATATGTCCATATGCACTTAAATATAATGAAATTGCGAAACATAATAAACCCCTCTAATCCCTTTAGTCATATACACCAATGCATATTTACTCCAGGGAAATAGCCTCAGCCTTATTTTTTATTATGATTTGATTTGATTTAGTTTTTCTACCTCGCAGTATAACACTTCAAATTCTTAAAAGACCATAACTGCATTATCAATTCAGATAAGGATTTAAGAAAATCATAAACTAATGCAAAAATATTAAGCAAAATATATATTATACGGTAAGCTGGAGAACAACAAAGTCATTCAGAACTATATCAGGAGAAATTTAAATCAATTTACAGTATGCACTGAAATAATTGAAATGAAATTAACCTGCTTACTGGAACTGTCAGCAGACATAGACAGGCAGGTGTATTCCTTGTGAATTCAAATTCATACAAAACCTGTCAGCTTCCAGGAGGGGACAACAATTAAAATATCTAACAATTATTTTCTCCTATAGCAAGTGTTATTTTTCAGTAAACAGCCAGAAAAGAAGCAGGGAAAATGTCCACAAAGAGGGCTGGTAGTTAAAGTTTAGTGCAAGAATATTTTGAAGGAAGTGTGGTCTAATTTGAATCAACATCTAATTAATTCATTTAATTACTCTGTGCCAAGAGTAATTGATTTTAGACCTAGAAATGGAAACATTTCCACTATGGGGAAAAAAGTAATTTTGGCCCTTTAAATTAGAAGCTGGGCAAAGGCTGCATCTAAAGAGTGTGTAACATGAATGATGTTTTAACTCGTACGTGAACTATTAATTCACTATCTCACCCTCCACAACTATGACAACATTAAATACCAGTGTAATGTAGACTTCAGTTATAAAATGCTCACATTACTGAAACAAAATTTTCATCATTTATACAAAAAAACTTAGCATGCACAGACTCCATAATTTAGACACTGACATTGTTAGAGGCTTTTGGGTCATAACTACTCATAGGCTATTATTTTTGTGAAATACAGGGGGTGATGTTTTATTCCTACAGAGAACAGTTGTTTGTTTTTTAACCACATTGTTTCCTCTTTTAAACCCTATGAAGGAAAAAGTTCTCCCGCTGCACCAGTCCTTTCTACTCTACATATATCAAACAAATACCTGAGCCAACCGAGAATCATCCTCTCCACCTTCGTCCTTCTCTTAAATGCTTGATATTAGTGTGGGAACTTCCTGTCTGTGAAGCAGTTTGCTGGGGTTATTTTATTTCAGGATTATGGGAACAGGGAGGCTGAATGTAGTCTGTGCAGCATTATTTTTCTTTTTCTTTTTCTTTTGGCGGCACAGGAAGTCATTTCAAAATGTGCAGAGGGCATCGACTCAGTTAAGTACGTGATGCAAGTGTTCTCAGGTCTGTAGGTGCTCGCATTGATTTTTTATATCATGGTAAACAACTTTTTATTGCTACAGGCACATACATTATTTTAATTACTCATCTAACTCAAATACATGGAGAAGATTCCTTGCTAAAATGATCCCTTATTTTAAAGTGCCACATACTATACCCCATCGAGTTTTAGTGTGTGCTTCCAGAGAGGCTGCCGTACATGCATTATTCGCCATGGCATTTAGAGCTTTGGCTGGCTGAGTGAGAATTATCTTTGTACCACTGATGTCCTAAAGGCAGGAAAATAGAACAGGAATTACCATATCCAACTTTGCAGCGCTAAATGTAGGAACCCGTAATGAACTCATTTGCACATTACATGTGTGCATATATAGGCTTTGTTATATTTTTATATATAACGATGTGCTTATTAATACTTAGGAATAAATGTATTTGTATATTATATAAAATATAGTTTATTATTATATATTAGGAATATACTCGTATACTAAAATTCACATGCTTAATATTACAATTGCTAATGACCATCTCCTTACATGATTATGTTTTTAAATAACAATTTTAATTGTTTCATATATTTCAGTATATGGATATATCATGATTCATGTCACCAGTCCCATTTGAAAAATCAAGTTGTTTCCAAGTACATAGTCATATTACAGTATTAATATTTACTCTGTAATTCTTTTACACAATAGCAGAAAAACTAAATTGCAATTTTTTTATCTTTGATGATGGTTAAATTAATATAATATATCTTACAATCTCTAAACCATAATTATGTCCATTTAACTCAGTAAATTTCCTTTTTCTGATCCTATCTTCCACCTCTCCCACATTCAAGCCTTTCAATGGTGCCCTGTGAACATATTTGCAACATGCTAACATCTTCAACCTCTTTTCTTAAGGCCCCTTCATTACCCCCCAACTCTCCCTCAATGGCCCTCCCTGCTGAAAATCTAAAATCTCTCTTACATTGGGTCTGGAGATGGGATTGTTGTGCCCCTAATTGCTTCCAGACTGGTCTCCTTCCCGTCTTCCTAGAAGTGCCTTCCTTAGGTAATTGTCACCTGGTCCCCAAATCACAACAGCTCACTTAACTTCACCCTCTGTGCACCACCAGGGTCTCCAACACCCTGACATAAGTCTCGGTGATTTCTAATGCCACCTAGATGACATTTCTAAAAAACTGACCAGCCAAATCCTGTGCTTCCACTCTTCCCACGTATAATCAACTGTGGCAAGTTTAGAATGTGGAATTAGGTTTTCTAGGTGCAAAGCCCACCGCCATTAGGATACAGTTATGTGTGCTTGGGCAGGTTACTTAACCTCTCCGTGTTTCAGTCCCCTCGTCTGCAGAATAGATGCATCTAAACGCACAGTGTTGTTGTGGAAAATATATGTGTGCATATATGTATATATATGTTACACTAGCAGTGTCTGGTATGTAGTAAATTTAATAAAATTATTTGTTGCATTTCATAAAAATGTTTCTCATTAAAACTACTTAAAGCAGTGGTCTTACTAAGTTGCCCTTAACAACATTTCAACACAATCTCAATTTTAAGAATCCCATGCTCCAACCACCTCAAACTCATTTTGTCACTTATTGCTTGCATTACTGACTTCACACTCCTTTGTCCTTTCTGTGATACATAGATCTCTGGGTATATTGATGGGTATATTGATGTGTCACTCCCTTTTTCCTCGTGTCCTGATTGTGTCCTAATGTCTCAGCTTCCTCATTTTAATTTCCCAGCATCAGCATTAAAATCAATCTACTGTTTGCCTCTCTGAAGTCTTCATAATCACCTGGCAAAATTTCAACCCTAGCAAGCACAACTTCTACTGTCTTCCTTACCCGTATGCAACTGGATATAGGCAAGGGAACACTCGGCCACAATGGTGGGTCTCCGATTTCACGACCATGATCACTATTTTGGAAAATTTGTTTTTTTCTCTCCCTGTCACCAATCCTCATCTACTTCCTTACTCCATTCGCTCTCCTAAATTTGTAAATGACTATTTTAAACCTCATCCTCACTCTTAAATCCTATAACAACTCCACTACTGTTAATTATGCTTCTCCCCTCACTGGAGAATATCAAAGCTATTAAGAAACGTTCCACAATTTCCTATCTCTGTTTTCAAACACTTATTTGTATCTGTTTTTTTCCTTTCTGTATCTACAGATAAACTTTATGGTCTATCTATAGTCACCTGTTGTATTAGTTCCGTAAGATTTGAGTTTTTCTGATCCATTCTAGGACATATTCACATTCATATGGTTCGTGTCTTATTGTCCGTGGATATTGCTCCAAGTATTTTCCTTTGTCTTTTTTGTTCGTGGTATCACCCTCGTTCAGTAAGCATGGTATTATTTACCTTATTAAAAATATCCTGGTTAACCATCTCTTTCTCAATAAGCTTTCTCTGTTTTTCTCCCCAGAAAGATAATTATTATCAATACCAACAAGAGTGTAGTCTTCATTTACTCTTTCCAGTTTTTGTACCTACTCTATCTATTTTCAACACATCCCATCTAGGCGTTTCTCCACCACTCTGCTGAAATTCGTTTTTCATTGTTTAATATCTATTCACTCTTACTTTATTCAGCAGCAAAATTCAACAGTGTAAGGCTAATCCTCTTTCATAAAGTATTTTCTTCATTTTACTTTAATTATACTTAATTTTCTTCATTTTCTTTAAATTTCACTTACGACTTCTTCATAGTTTTTATAATTGTCATCATATCCCTTCTCTCAAAGTCAGAGTTCCTTGTAGCTTATGGCTTGGACTTTTCTTCCCCACTTCCTTAGTTAACTAGTTCTCTAAATGTTCACTAAATGCTAATGGATTATAGTATATTTCTTTAGACTGGAGCTCACCTAATGTCCAGAATCAGATAGCCAACATTCTTTGTAAGTTGCCATTTGAATATGTAATAGCTGTGTCATTCATAGAATATCCAAAATGGAACTCCTGGGATTTCTTCTCCAAAACTTCTAATTCCTGGTTATTCATCCACTTAACACATGGCAATTCCATTATTGTAATGGCCCAGGCCATAAACCTTTGGAATTATTTCTGATTCCTCTTTATACCTGTCATCTCACATTTACCTTCAAAAATATTCAGTTTTTGGCAACACTTCACAATCTATGCCAATACAAACTTAATCTGAATGCTACAATCTCCTGGATTATCATCACAGAAATGTAATTAAATATCTTGGCCAACAACATGGGTATTAGCAACATTACAGCTGGAGTAATCATTTTTTCATTAAATTTATTAGGGTGCCATTGGTTAAGAAAATTATGTGGGTTTTAAGTGTATAATTCTATGATATACCATGTGCATATTGCATTGTATGCCTACTAACCGCCCAAATTCAAATCTCTGTCACCGTGTATTTGACCCCTTTGCCTTTTAAAACCCCCTCACCCCCTTCCCTCCGGTAGTTATCACACTGTTGTCTAAGTCATAGTCTGTGTTTGTTTTCCTTATTTTTGTCATTTGTTGACTTAAATTTTATATTTCACATATGAGTAAACAATATTGAGATTCTTCAAAAATCAAGAATAGAGTTACTGTTTGACCCCTTCCAGGTATCCTCCTAAAAATTTTAAAAACATTTATTTCATAGGCACATGCCCCCTTGTATTCACTGCAGCCTTACTCATGGTGGTGGCCGAGACCTGGAAACAAGCAAAGCACCCTTCGATAGGTGATTGGATAGAGAAGATGTGCATACCCACAATGCAATGCTACTCAGCCTTAAGAAAAGATGAGACACTGCCTTGTGTGGCAACATAGGTGGATTTTGATAATATTCTGCTAAGATAAATAAGTCAGACAGAACTCAAGAAACATTGAGTAATCATTTTAATTCTGGAGAAAGATCTTTTGAATCTTACGTTCAAAATTTCCCAATGGCTTTCCATCTTGCTCTAATAATTGTAGTGATAAAAGCCAACATACAATCAAAGGCACCCCCCCAAAAAAAAATCGAAATCTCCAAGGCCTTACAAAACAAATTATAGTAACTCATTAACTCTTTAGTCTCCTCTCCTATTAATTTCTCTTGTTTGTTCCAAACTTGCTTTCTGCAAAGCTTTCTGCAAAGGTTGCATTTTCCAACCTGAGGGCTTTTGCTATTGATTTTTTTTTCTGCTTTAAACCTTGAATCCCAAGTATTTTCATGGCTTATGACACTTTTTCAAGTCCTTAGCTCAAATGTAATCCTTTCAATGATTCCTTTCCTAATCTTTTTCATTCTTCATATTATTTATATAAATAGCACTTTCCACCATTGTCAGGAAATATATGTTATCTATCTCTATACATCTATATAAGTAACTATTTATATAGATATAGGTCATTTTTTCTGTTTTATGCCCTAAAAAAGTTATTGGCCTCTGTTAGGCATTTCATAAATACAATGTTGAATAATTATTACATAAATGGATGTTAAAAGGTTATTTTGAAAAGAGTAGTTTTATCAGTACAGCAAACCAAGACATTATATAGTTGAACATGAAAATTACTGAAACATTATTTTACATGTAGTTTTCCTTTTCTTTTTGATAACATATCCAATAATACTGCATGCATTAATTTATCTCTGTGTGTCCTATCAATGTTTTGACTCAGTCTTTGGATTGAAATTTTTAAAAGAAATAATTTACAATACCTAGGTTGAATATGTTGGATGGAAGTAGCTACAAATGTAACTACACACAACCCACATGGTACTCTGTATCAATGTCTAAGAGTTGACTTATGTATTACGAAAATTGCACACTAAAGAACAAGGCTCATGGGGAGAAAGGGTTAAAATGTACCGTACTCAAAACTTTTTCAGTGATACATAACATAAAAATACAACATAGTAGCACATTTTTGCACATTGAATGGCTAAGACTTACAACTATATTACAATAAACATGGCAGATGACCTTAAAATAGATCCGAAGTTGGCTTCTGACGATGAACATAAGAGGGGCTGTAGTTTGTGAATTATAGCAGAAAGAAGGTTGTCTGATTTGGACCAAGCTTTAGAAGACTGGATGTGAATTGGTGAGCTCATAACACATGCAGTGACCTGTTTATGTGTGTGTGTGTTTTATGTTTTCTTATATTGCTCTTTTAAGTGAGGGAAACTTTCTGTGTTCACCTGATATTTCTTGCAGGTATCAGGAAATATCTTTCTGATATTTCTATAAAACTGTGTATAAGCAAACCTGAAAGTCACATTATGCTTGCATCATCCCCAAATATAGTGGTTTTGGAAAAAAGTCACATTTAGAAAGTGAATATTACGGCAGAACACTCTACTAATTTCTTATAGGTGAGTTGGCAATAGCCTTGAAAGTCTAGGTTTTACTCACCTCTTGCTTCCAAAGTTGCTTTTAAATGTTTGCTAAGTTCACTGACACAATTTATTAATTTTTAAATAATAGGGAAAAAGGGTGAGCAAAAATAGGTTTACACGAAGCACAATTCTTGTATTATTCACTAATTATTATATTATTTAGTATTATTAACTTATTATTAACTTATTTTTAACCTACTTTTGCTAAGTCCTCTGTGTGTGTGTGTGTGTGTGTGTGTGTATCAAATCATTCAAGTTACTTGGGGAAAAATCTACTCATGAAAACAAACGCTGTTTGGTACCTTGATAACTCAAATTGTTTGCTACAGGTGTTACAGAAGTTCAGAGCTTAGAGTAGAATCAACATGGGAGAAACAGACTCAGCTGTAGGAATTCTTTTATTAAATTATTTTAAAAATTTTTTTGTTGTTGTTCATGTACAGTTGTCTCCATTTTCCTGCCACCACTCTCCCCCCAACCTCCAATTCCCACTTCCTACCCTCCATCCTTCCCCTATTTGGCTTTGTCCATGTGTCCTTTACACATGCTCCTTGACGACCTTTTCTCTTCTTTCCTGTTTCCCCTTGTCCCCTCCCCTCTGGTTACTGTCAGTTTGTTCTTTATTTTCATGTCTCTGGTTATATGTTGCTTGCTTGTTTGTTTTGTTGATTAGGTTCCACTTATAAGTGAGATCATATGGTATTTGTCCCTCACTGCCTGGCTTATTTCACTTAGCATAATGCTCTCCAGTTTCATCCATGCTGTTGCAAAGGGTATAAGCTCCTTCGTTCTCTTTGCTGCGTAGAATTCCATTGTTTAAATGTACCATAGTTTTTTGATCCACTCCTTTACTGATGGGCACTTAGGTTGCTTCCAGCACTTGGCTATTGTAAATTGTGCTGCTATGAACATTGGTGTGCATAGGTTCTTTTGCGTTGGTGTTTCAGGATTCTTAGGGTATAATCCCAACAGTGGAATTGCTGGGTCAAAAGGCAGGTCCAATTTTAGTTTTTGAGGAAATTCCACACTGTTTTCCACAGCGGCTGCACCAGTCTGCATTCCCACCAACAATGTACTAGGGTCCTCTTTTCTCCACAACCTCTCCAGCACTTGTTGTTTGTTGATTTGTTTATGATGGCCAATCTGACTGGTGTGAAGTGGTATCTTATTGTGGTTTTAATTTGCATCTCTCTGATGGCTAGTGATGCTGAGTATCCTTTCATATGTCTCTTGGTCCTCTGTATGTCCTCCTTGGGGAAGTGTCTGTTCAGGTCCTTTGCTCATTTTTTAATTGGATTACTTGTCTTCCTGGAGTGGAGTAGTGTGAGTTCTTGATATACTTTGGAGATCAAACGCTTGTCCAAGATATCACTGGCAAATATATTTTCCTATATGGTTGCTTCCTTTTTCATTTTGCTAATGTTTTATTAGCCGTGCAGAAGCCTTTTATTTAGATTAAGTCTCATTTGTTTATTCTTTCCATTATGTCCTTTGCTCTAGGGCTTCTTTTTTAAAAAAATAGGTAGTAAGGACCATGGCAGCTAAGGTATGTAGACAGGCAACAAGTCCCATGAAGGATTTGCCACGGGGATGTTTGAGGTGATATTATGAAGGAGTCTGGATGTTGGTTAAAGGGTACAAATTTCCAATTATAAGATGCATAAATTATGGGGACCTAATACATAGCATGGGGATAATAGTTAATAATACTGTATGATATGTTTGGATATTGTTGAGAGAGTAGAACTTAAATGTTCTCAACACACACAAAAAAGATAATTTTGTGATGTGATGGAGCTGTTAGCTAAGGCTATGGTGGCGATAATTTTGCAATATATAAGTCTATTAAATCAACAGGTGCATCTTAAATGTATAAAATATTACATGTTAATTATATTATCAACAAAGTTTGGAAAAAGGAAATGTAAATAAAAATTCTTTTTTTAAGTTTTATTTATTTATTTTTAGAGAGAGGGGAAGGGAGAGAGAAAAAGAAGGAGAGAATATCAATGTGTGGTCACCTCTGGCATGCCCCCTACTGCACACCTGCCCCACAACCCAGGCATGTGCCCTGACTGGGAATCAAATGGATGACCCTTTGGTTTGCAGGCCAGTTCTCAATCCACTGAGCCACACCAGCCAGGGGTAAAATATTCTTGAGTATCCATGTAAAAATATGCGCCATTCCTGTCATAAAAATAATAACAAAGAGTAAAGAATTAGTGCAAATAAAGGAAGGCAATAGCACAAATTAGGCAATTAGACTGAATCTAGAAAAAGCATCAGTCTCTAAGCAAACAACCCTACATATGGAATTATCTCCAATCTTGACTTTGAGTGATATGAGGATGAATAGGAAGAAAGGTGGAGGGACATCAGCCTAACATGTCTGAGATATTAGTCAGGGTCTCTGGTATAGGGAATGTCAGAGGCATTTAGCTTCTATAGGCATAGTGTTAAGGGCAGTTATTAAACTTGAATACATTACAGGGTAATATTGGAATAACAAATTCACTTTAAAGTACCTGGGGTTAAACTAAAAACAAAAGAAAATTCTTTCATTGTACTTGCTCAGTGTACATCAGTGGGAGCTCTTGTATACGAAGCCATCAGTGGTAAATGTCGGTGGAGACCATGTGTATTTTGTGAACTATCTGGATAATAACAGAGTGGGGCCACGGGAAAGGGCAGTGAGGGCCCAACATGTGTAATTCAGTGTTTTGGTCTGGATATGAAGCACGTTATATATACTCAAATTCTACTGGCTAATACCAATATGACACTCCTCTCAATCAAAGTGAGAAAGAAAATATACTATTATTGTGATATAAAAATCACATATGAACAAACACTAGAGATCTGGATATCTTTATTTATATTTATTTTATTTTTATTCAGTTACAATTGTCTGCATTTTCTCCCCATCCCTCCACCCCACCCTAGCCAGTCCCACCTCCCTCCCCCACCTCTACCCTCCCCCTTGGTTTTGTCCTTGTGTCCTTTATAGTAGCTCCTGTAGACCCCTCTCCCCACTATCTCCTCCCCACTCCCCTCTGGCTATTGTTCCATTGTTCTTAATTTCAATGTCTCTGGTTATATTTTGTTTGCTTTTGTTGATTATGTTTACACAATGGAATTCTACACAGCAGAGAGAAAGAAAGAGCTTATATCCTTTGCAATGGCATGGATGGAACTGGAGAGCATTATGCTAAGTGAAATAAGCCAGGTGGTGAGGGACAAATACCATATGATCTCACCTTTAACTGGAATGAGATCTGGATATCTTTACCCCAGGTGAAAACTGCATCCCAGGAAAACATAACTCATTTAGCAACACTAGTGAATTCTAGAGCTGAATCAGCAATGAGGGTGAGAGGCCAACATACCTTCAGGGGTGCATTCATTCTTTCATTCATTCTTTCTTTCATTTGTTCATTTTTCACTCATTCATTCATTCACTTTCTGTCTAAGGACAAACCAGCTTTGTGAACTAACACAAGCCTAATGCAAGAGCCTCAGAAATAATCCAGTTCATCTCACATAATCTGTGCCGTGTAACAGTGTAGTGGTCTCATGAGTGTAGGAGTATATATTTACATATATTTTTTGCAGAACCTTAGCTCTTACTGGCATTTGGCCATATACCTGACGGTTTCAGCTGTGTTTTACTAACAACTGGTGAATAATTGTTTAATGTTTTATCATACGGTCATGAGTAAGTATCTCCCATTTCATGCAGTGTTATGGTAGGGCAGGTGCTCCTGGGTGGAAAGTCTTTACGGTAATTCCAGTAACACTTTTAGAAGTCAATTTTGTAGCTAAACAGTCATATTTAGGTTAAAATAATCTAAAAAACTATATTTTTTTAGTTTTATACTTCCACCTTTGTGACAGGTACCAACTAAAAATAAATATAATATTCCAAATGTTTTTCTTTTTATATTTGTCTCATGATTTACACTGTGCACTATGTTTTTTTGAGTAAATTAAAGTAATAAACTCTATTTTCTACCAAGAACCACTTCCCTTCTTCTACTATATGCTTCAGTAGCTTATTCAAGTAAAGTTTATGACTAATTAGAAAAGCCACATGCATTTGGAATTAATACTGTCAGTTTGCATTAGTGCATATTTAAATCTTTGGTCAGGTTATGTGGTTAATATTGCAAGGCAGTCTAGTTGAAGTAGAGCATATGTTTTGATCTCTGCACCATGAAATGGATAAATGAGCTTTTCTCTAAAATTAAATCATCATGCATAATAAATATTCATAGACTAATTAAAATATATTTTGGCGATACAGTAAAATGTTAAATATTATAAAGTACCTTAAATAATTTCTTAGATATGATGGTAAAGTTATAGAATTCAATAACAGTAGCACACAGCTAATAGGTTTCAAACAGTTCTATTTGCATGCTTTAAAGACTGATGTAATCTAAATGTAAATGGCTGTCACTTGAGGTAAGTCATTCTATTTAGCTATGGGAAGACCCAATATGTCATAGCACCCATAACACTGCAGAGGGTTTCTGAAAACTTGAGCACACTATTTGTGTTAGTCAAAATTTTATCTGATGGCCAACTTGTGTCGGACACAGTGGACAACAGTAAATGCATGATGAAGGCACACCAGCTTCTCACATACTCAGACGATGTACAATCTAGTTAAAGAGAAAATTAAAGAAAACATCGAATGGAAGGCAGTTGACATTTTGACTGACAAATGAGCCATTAAGGAAACATATACCAAAGTATTAAAGGTAAAATGAGAGAGAGAACTGTTACTGTTAAGGTTTCAGAAGTGTATATTTTTATTTTGTCTTATAATAAGAAAACTAATGTTAGTTAATGGGAGGGCACTTATCTAACCAAATTATTTTTTATTAACAACCAAATATACAACCTCCCACACACAGAAAATAGAAGGGGCCCAGTTCCTGGGAAAGCTCCAATCAGTGGGTGCTTGAGCTTTCTGCTGCAATACTGACGTGGTTTCCAGATGTGAGAGAATCCACCTTGCTCTGTGAAGTTTGTTCCTCCTTTCAATCTCTATGTCTTCTGTTATTTTCTGGGTCAAACTCTGCGCTGACAATGGAAACACGTGGCCTAACTGCTTGTCTGTTCCAGTCATGCCTACTTGCAATAATAATAACCTATCTGCAGGTTAACACATATTCAAACTCGGTACCTCTGTGCTTGGGAGTATTTGGGGATTTTCTTTGTCATTAATTGAATGGTATGACCTTAATTTGCAGAACTCAAAATCCCCTCTCATTTTTAGTGACCTTATTTGAAGACAGCTTTTGGGAATCCAGGGAATCAAACTGAGGTCTCTTCATAGGTAACATTCAGAGTACACCTGACTGGACATTTTTCTTGTTCTAATTACGAGTCTGTCTTTAATACACCTTTTGGGAAGGTAGCTAGCTTAATGAACTCAAGTTCTGTTTTTGTTTTTAATTTAAATTTCTTCATCTGTTTCTATGACTAAGCCTTGACTTGACTGCATCAAGATCACGGGCCACCAACACCACTCTGTCTTCTTCAATCTGAAAGTGATTATCTCCTTTCCATAATTTAAGTCTACTTTTAATTGATTCCATATCCCTGGGGCCAGACATAGAAGTTCAATAGTCAGTTAATGGACTTAGTGGCCATACACAGTGTGGCATTTTTTAAGAAGCTCCATGAACTTTTCCAATACGTACCTTCATTATACACATGGGGTATAGATAGGGGAATTCAAATGCTGCATTATCTGACATTCCTAAGGAGATTTTGCTGGTCTAGAATGAATGGGTGTAACTTCAATGTCTTGACTGGAATAAGTGGAAGTAAAAGGCTTTCTTTTTTTTTTTTTTTTTGCAAAGTTTACTACTTTTCTTTTTTAATTAATTTGTATTGCTGTTCAATTGCTATTGACCCAATTACTCTCCCTTGCCCCATGCACCCACATCCTCTCCTGGCTGACCTCAAAATGTGTGCCTTTATCTCTGCTTCCTGTGTACCCTCATCCAATGAAGTATCAAAATTCCTAAGGGCAGGCATCCAATTTTATCAAATGTTTTTACTACCAGAATTTGCCACAGTGACTGGCCCAATGTAAAAGTTTAATATATTTTAGCTCTAAAGAAAATAGTCTTACCTCCTTTTTATTTAAAGTATTTGTTTTGGTTAGACTGTATCTTGTATGAACTGATCCATTTATGTGTACATACATGTGGATATTCATATGTATACATACATTCTTTGGGATTTTCCAAGTCATCTTAGGTTATTTCTGAATGGAGTGTATTTGAGTTTTTTAACTTGTTATCATGTATTCTTCCTGCAGTATTTGTAAATCCCACTAATCTTAAAATTCTCAGTGACTCATTGATTTTAATTTGGGGTTACTTTGGATGTGATATGCATGATCAATGTATATAGCAACAGTTTTATTATTCTCTCTCAGTTCCATATGTTTATTACCAAAATAATGCCATTTGTAGTATGTGCAGTATATCAATACCTCTCCCTTTCTTGATTAAAATGTATGAAAGATGAACAATCCCTGCCACGTGGTTTGAACGAGTATCATATGCTTCACTTCAGCATCTTTATGATCAATCCAATACAACTGCACTTCAAAATTAATGAGCCAAGAAAATGAGCCTTGGTTAGTTTTCCACTCTTTGATTTCTAATATTACACTTGTTCCTGTAGTTAACATTAAAAGCACTACATTAATGTCATATGAAATAGAGCTTTATTGTCTGATCTATTTAATGCTGACTAAAATCTAATGGTAATCTTGCGTTGGTCTGGGAGGCATCTACAAGAAAAACAAAACGAAGATGTTAAGTCAATCTGGATAGTGCAAGCCACAGAAGAACTTTGGGAGGGAGGGAGGGAGGGCATCACATACCCTTTCAGAAACACAGGCTGTCTGACGTGTAAAGCCCTCTATTCGTACTCTATTTTTAGAACTGAGCCTATCACCTTTCTAGCACCAGTTCAACTACAAAGCATAAAGTTGAACTTCCGGTCACTTTAGGAGAGTATTTATCTTGGAAATCACACTCAGATGCTCTGAACTGCTGGATAAACTGAATGAAACAAATATACCTGAGAGGACGGGCTGTGCATTTCTACCAGTGTGTTGTAATAGTGCCGGTCCATCGGTGAAATGAAGAGCAAGAGAGCTCTGGTGCGGGAAGCGCAAACAAAGCAACAAGGAGTTAACTGCCTCTTCCCAGAGAAGAGAAATAATGAAGAAAACAAAGGGTCTCAGTTTGGACTTCACTTTTTGTTTACACTAAACAGAGCTTGCATGCTGTAGCAGTTTTAAACAAAGACGTTGGTCTTCATTGAAAAAAATATAGCATAATGTGTATGTGTGTGTAACCTATATAAATAACATTGAAACTATACTTTTAGTTAAATATTGGTAAATAAAAAGGAACCATTTCAATGATCTCACATATAAACAACGGCAATGCATTACTCCGGGCTGTTTGTGCATTAGAGAAACTAGGGCAATAAGCTTTTCTTTTTTTCTCAACACTAGACCTATCTACAGCCTTTATTTTATCATCAGGCAACATATGACTCCTATTAACAGAGTCCGTTTGCTCAGGAGTCTCCTAGGCAAAACATTACTCAAATCAATTTCAAAAAAGTTGTAACGCTTAAAATGATTATAATGTATCGTATTCTCCAGGTAATATTTCAATAACAAGGATTACCATTGTCTCATGTCAACAGATTAATTGGAGCTTTTATTTAGTGTGGTAGGGTTGCCGAGGGAGGCTAGTTTTAAGTTAAGGGAATAGGTTTTGCCCTGGCAACCACCATAAACACCTAATCTTCACACAGGCACTCAGACTACCGTCTTATTATTGCCTATCCCAAAGCACTCTCTCTCTAATTATCCAGCCTTGATTTTTCTTAATGAATGAGGCTTCCCTTGATCATTTTACTAATTAATACCTAATAGCTAATAACTGCAGATATGTCACTATAAAATATACCTTCTCTTCATTTGGTAAATTTTTATCCATAAATGTGTAAATGATGGAAAATGTTGATTCAATACACAAAGTTTTATTTCACAAAGACCAGGGTTTACATAAAGATTTTACACCATATGAAACATGATCTCAGACTTCACTAAACCTCAGTTTTTCTAAATCAAGGAAAGTATTAAATGAGTGGAAATATGTAAAGGATACCACATAGTCACTGGTACTTGGTGAATGATCAACCTGTATTATGTTTGCAAACGCAAAGGAGGTCAGAAGGGTGATGATAGGGGTCCAGGAACCCAGCGTCACTTACTGTGCCTGTAACTGGGTGCGATGAACTTTCTGAGCTTCCATTCTCTCATATTTAATCAGCATAATTACATATTAGAGATTTAAATACATAGGATTAGCTATTATAAGATAGGTGTGGGATGGCTTCATGCCTCTACACACTGCCTGCTGTTTGTTTGTACCGAGGCCTTCTTTGCTTTGTGCACATACCCGATGGCTTTGCTAAGTGTCCTCGCTTCCTTTATCTTCCTCATTGTAAACATCGACATTGGGTGTTTGCTAAAACTTAATCCAACATGCTCCTCTTAGTTTTCTTTTAAATTTTTAAGTGAATAACAATAATTAGGCATTATCTGTACTATACATTTTTAGACTGACCTCAGAATATTTTCTTATGCATTTGTTGTGATAACAAGACAAAACAAAGATGTCTTATGACACTAGAAGCACATTTCCCTCTCACTCACTGTGTGGTGTCAGCAGTTAGTGTTTGACATCTCTATGCCGTTAAGGACCAAAGCTCTGAGTGGTTGCTTTGTCATCATCAAATTGGGAAGGAGATCCTGTGTTTAAAATTACCACTTTGACTCCCACTTCAGTGTCCACATCTCGTTCAGCTTGGCCTGGAAAGTGTATATATCACTTCCGCTCATGTCCCATCCTCGGGGACCTAGTTTCAAGGCTACATCCAGCTGTAGGGGACCCTGGGAAAATTTGTTGTGCCCAGATTGCCATGTCCTCAACTAAAGGGTCTCTCATTGTAGGAGAGGTGACCAGGTGTTGCAGCAGGGACAACTAGCAGACGACTGCCTCATTAGTTTTCTCTTGCAGTTGTCCAGGTTTTGGTGCAACTAGAGTTATCTTCACTTGTCGAATAGTGTAGTTCTGAAGACTCTGTACTGACTTCTAGTTCCTTTGTTTCTAGTATTAAAGCTGTTTGATTCAACTTCTACCATTCGAAGCCCCCTGGTGGCCCAGTCCATGCTGTACCCCTAACACCAACTGTTCTGAGACCCACAAACTGCATAACCCTGAAATTCTTTACTGTGGTTAGAATGTATGACTATTCAAGGACTAGATGGATATCAAAATCTTTAATTTCTTGGCAATACCTTAATATCAATATAACTTTAAATACTCATTATATAGCCCATCTTTTCCCATAAGGGCTTCTGCCTTCTATTACTCCTACACTTTTTAATTTTCACAGTAGCCATACACTCACCAAAGTCTGAAGCTGGGGCACACACATAGGTTTCTGGTTTTTTAACTATGACATCAAATGAATAACTACAGGAAGGCACATTTACACTGTAGCCAGTTCTGTTTCCACCCCCTCATCTCCATGCTCCTCCACGTGTATTTCCCTCCCCCCTCTTTTGGTCTCCTTGTCTCTGCCTGCATTAACTCGCCTGTCAGAAGAATCTCTCTAAGAGGAATACCTTGAAATTACCTTAAACATTAAAATGGCTTCTCATCACTTGCAAGTGAACAAAATAGTTCTAACTTCTTAGTATGTTACAAAAAGAATTCATGTTATGAATTCACCTGTCATTCCTCTTGTCTCCATTTTCAGGTGAACTGTAAGGAGCTGTAGTTTTCTCATGGTTCTGTGTGCACTCATGCCTTCATCCTTCACGTTCATCCCCGGGGGAAGTGCTGACAAATGTCTAGCAGAGCGAACCTGTTTCTTCCACAGAAGCCCTTCGGATACCTGCCCATTGCTAAATCCTCCCCTGTTCAACTAACTTCAGGCACCGTGTTTACTACCACCCCACTACCGGACTTATTAAGACTGTAGAACTTATTGTATTTTACTGTACTATTATTCTCTTGCCAATCTGCTTCCTTGGAGGAAAAAAAGTGATGTTTATAGTTACTATTTGTAGCATCCTTGCCTGGTGTATGACCTACAGTCATTACACCATATATATATATGGTGTATATATATATGTTAGGTAGTATCATTCTGGTTGACAGCTTGTCGGTTTGACTATGATACAAAAAAATAGTTTTTATTGACTTCCTGCATCTATAAAACATTTTCTACCTGTATCTCAAATACTGTATGATATGTATTGCCTTTGATAGTGAGTATAATTTTAATATAAGCACTTTTAAATCAAGTGCTTAGGATACAACTTTTGTTTCTTGGTTTTATAATCCATAGAAACATGGAACCTAAGGCATAATAATAATTTTGGTTGGTTTAAATGTATTTTAAAATATTTAATCTGGATCATTTGAAATTAGTCAAAGGATCCTAGTGAGCTTTTATGCTTTCAGTACGATCCTGGGGACATTTATTCATAAGTATTAATAAGTGCTTTGCCTTCAGTCAAGGAAATCTGAAGAATCTCATGGGGCAGTAGGGACATATTATGTTTCTCTAAACCAGAAAAATGAACATATCAATTTGCATTTTGAAATCCACAGAGAACAAAGCTGCTACTTAGATTGCTATGAATTCCTCTAGGAGCAGCAAGTTGAAGTATTTCTTGCAATATCATACAGTGACAATTTTATTATCAGAAACTATTTTTGCATGTACCGATAAAAGTAGGTTTTATGCTATTGCTCTCTCACTGTGAACAGTATACTTAGACATCTGATTCACATTGTTATCCTTGAATCTTTACTGCTTACCATAGGCTGCTTGTCATGTGTGAGTCCTAAGGGCTACTGTGACTTTTATTGCTACTTACACACTGTTCAGATTATACGAATGCATAAGATCAATTAAGAGAGTCCTTTTTTCCATGACTTTGGGTACGTTCATAGGAAATTTGTTTTAGAGTTGGCAAGAGTGCATCTATAGATGTAATTTAAATTACATGTCTCAACTGAGAATTATTTTAATGGGGTATTATGTAGTATGCTAATGATCAGTAAGTTGTGCAAGTCACAATTAAAAAAAACAAGCAAGTATTCTATGCAAATTTAACCTATTAACTTATCCAGACACATTGACTTATTACATAATAAGAGTCATGGAACATTTTGTTCCTCCCCTCATTTTAGGTTTCCAAAGTTCTGTTTTAGACAAAGAGTAAGCTCAACCATTTCTATATGTTTCAACCAATGAAGAACATATATCTTCCCTTATATTTCCCGCACTGCCATGTAAGGGAGTCATGTGTGTCTATTACCTATATTTTGTGTGACATTACAAAGTGAATACAATTTAAAATGAAGCACAGTTCTATAAATATTTGTTGCTAGACTAGTTACTTGGACTTAGCTCTTCTTTGTATTACAAGATCACATTATGGAGTACTTACCATTTTAACTTTGATCCCATATTTCCTTGCTTATCCCTTTCTGAGTGTCTTCAAGTTTGCATCTTTGAGCTGCCTATTTTCCTTAGATGCTACCATATTGAACGTTTGTATGAAATTGTTTTCTGTTCTAGTCTTTGAAACTCTGGTTTAAACTCAACTAATAACTTCAAACTCCTCACAAAACTTACAAAAAAAGTCTCCATCCAGCAAGCCTGCTTCCTCACTCCCCACTCACCTATTATCCACTGCTCCTCTCCTTACTTATCCCCGTGTTCAACATCCCGTGTCCTTTTGACCTCCCATTTAAAATGGTAAGTTCTGCTCCCTGATCAATCTTAGAACTTCTTCTGCCGTGGCTTCTATGGTAGTGCCTACATTTTACAATTTTCAAAATGATTTTAACTGCACTTTCTTCGTGGATTTATGTATGTATGCATGTTTTTATGTATGTATGTATGTCACATCTGTATACGTGATTTCCAAAAGTCTGTTCTTATCTTCCATTCTCTTGCTAACCTATATGCTCCAAAAACTGTCCCTGCTGCCAAAGACATTAAAATCCAGAATTGGTATTTCTGAATGGGCACAAATTTATAATATGGGCTCATTGTATTATGGATGAATGTTTCTTTCTCCACACTTTTAAATAAATTAAGGTCTACTACTGACTTGTTAAAAAGTCTGAGTGTTTTTTCCTTTTCTTGACTCTCTCTGTTTTTCTTTTTTTCTGAAACACTGATAGCCCCTCAGTCATTATAGTATTAGTCCTGACGATTCTTAAGGCTACTACTCTCTCTCTTTATTGTGCTGCTAACAAATACTCATTTGTACCTTCCCGGTATGCCCTCCCCTTAATACTGACTGCCATGCCAGACTGTTCACAGTAACTCAGATGTGTCTTCTTATTTGAATTTGTGTTGCTTAAAGGGATTTGAAGAACCTCAGTTATACTAAACTAATGTTTCTGTGTATAATTATCTATACTAAACAATTTACATTTATATATCTGTATAAAATATTTCCAATCTATTAATTTTTTATGCCCTGTCTGTTGATATTTCCTTTACTATTAACAAAATTTAAGAGCATAACATTAGGAACTTCTTTTCACTTTTTTCATATGTGTGTTCTGTCACAGAAAAATTGCATACTTGTTACTAGCTGAATGATGTGTCACAGTTTTTATTGGAAAATTATCTTTCTATTAAGAACCATTGAGATTTAGATCACAGTAGAGTTATTTTATTAGCCCATGTTGCTTAGCATACTTGTACAAATTTTACTACTAAAAAGTTCAAAAGTTCTTCTAGTGTTTTACTCATTTCAGCATTTTGACGTGAGAAATCTGCTTATAACTTATTTAGAGAAAAGCTGTTCGTGTTTCATGCATATAATAAACAGGCATCCAGAATTCATTCATGCCAGGAAATTTAATAATCACTAAAATACAAAGCCAAATAAATAAGCCATCTCTTTTTATGTGAATTCTCAAGAGGTAGGTAAAAATGTTACTGTTATAAAGAGCGAAATGTGGAACGTAGTACTTAAACATTGTTAAGGAAATATATGTGACTACAAGCTAAATCATCTCTTAATTAATCTATTCTAATGTCTCTGTTGTGTTTCAGGTAATTTTATAGATGTCTTCTCTGGACAGTGAGTATTGGGACTATTCACGGCACTACATAAAAATCTGTGTTAATTATAGGCTGAATTTGTGCAGAACAAATCATTATGTAATTACTTTCACATTTACAATCAAGTTTTAGCCTTTTGAAGATTGTTTTAGATAGACACGGCTATTTTTTTGTTATTCAGATAGAAAATGGAGCCAAAATAGTTTAGTAAGTTATCAAACAAAAATATTAGCAAATAAATGGATGCAGAATAGAACTCGGATTTCCAGACTTCAAGTACCAGTTTATTACATTGGAACAAAGAATAGAAAAAAAAAGAATTCCCTATCTCCCACAAACACTTGTTCCCTTTTCTCACTCCCTAACACTTTGCAATTTGTGTTCATCACACTGTTCTGCAATAGGTGACCTTGTTGTTGTTATAACATCTTTTTATTTATTTGAATTTTTTTGTCTTTATAGGTAGTTTGAAACAAGCCAATCTGGCTATTCAATTACTAACTCTATTCTCATTGAAGATGAGGCCAGAAACATTGGAAATCAACTAACTGGCAAGCTATAAAGCTGTGGTTTTGGTTTTGAAGAACAATTACTAAAGTTATTTAGAGAAATTAAAAATACTTTTAAATGAAAGCAAATGAGGATGGCATTATGTCTTACCAATCTCTTCTCGTACATGTCCTGAGTATTAACTATATACAAAGAAACAAACTCAGGCTTCCCTTACGTTCATCAAATAAAAGCTGTAGTTACTCATCAATACACTCTTTTGTTTCTATGGGGAATTAAATGTTTCAAGTAAGTTCTTCAAGTTAAAAAAATACAGACATTTCAATGAGCAACAGGTGTTTATTTCCTAGATGCTCTGATGTGACTAAAACCTGAAAGTGAAAGCAATTTGACTTCAAAGGATATTGTTGGCAATTACTTATGGTCAAGGTAGCACCTCTACCAAATTGAAAAACAAGTTCAGTAAAAGCTCTTTTCCAAATGCTTTTACCATTTCTTAAATTTGAAGAACTTGAACAGAAAACACTTCATTTTGCAGAATATTAAGAAAAGTTTAAGAACAAAACAGTAAGACATTGCTGTAGAGAAATGAAATAGCCTCATATCTTGAACACAGAGGGAGCCTGGGGCTTTTGTTCACAAGCGAGAAAGAATGCAAAGATGGGATATTTAAAACAATTGGGTAAATAAAAGTCATGCACAGAATGCTTTGAAGAAAACATTACTTTGGAACTACAAGTTCAGGAGCAGTTCTTCCATATGAAAAATAACAGTAGGCTGTTCATGTATTCTGCACTAAATAGTTATTTATTATGAGATCTCTTTGGGGATAAAGGTGGATAAAGAGAAGATAAAAATATATGAAAGTTTGTGAAGAAATTAGCACACTTTTTAAATAGAAATTCTTAAAAACATAATGAATTACCAAATTTCGTCTTCTGCAAGGATGTGTAAATGTCAATTCAATGTCTGTATGACATAAATATAAATTATAATAGTTTTTCATTTTTACAGTAAAGCAATAGTTCTGTATTATGTTTTGCAAAATACTTTTTCTTCAAAATTTAGATTCCTGCCAACAAGGTAATACCATTGGAAATAAACTGCATCACATCTAAAATGCTTTAGTGTGCTCTCTCTCCCCCCTCCCTCCCTACCTCTCCCTCTCTCAGTGTTGCAGTTCAGAGAGCAAACAATGCCTTGTCTGCCTGACCATTGCATAGCACTCCCATGGTCTTTTCACATACTGACAGTGTTATGACTTGAGGATGACTGGAACGTGGGTAATTAAGACCAACCTCAGATCTTCCACGTTGTGGGAACTTGCTGCCTGGCAATCATCTTAAGAAGCCTTGGTGTTAAATGACTCTGACAGCGTCACACAAAATTCACCCACATGTTGTTCCCTGAAAAACTGTCAGTGGCTGAAACATTTTTAAGACAATATTAATTCAAACCTTAAAAAAGAACTTTCCATATGTGACATGGTACCTCATTGTGGTTTTAATTTGCAACTCTCTGATGGCTAGTGATGCTGAGCATCTTTTCATGTGTCTCTGGGCCCTCTGTATGTCTTCCTTGGAGAAGTGTCTGTTCAAGTTCTTTGCCCATTTTTTAATTGGGTTGTTTGTCTTCCTGGAGTGGAGTCGTGTGAGTTCTTTATATATTTTGGAGATCAGGCCCTTGTCTGAGGTATCATTGGCAAATATGTTTTCCCATAGTGTTGGTTCTCTTTCTCTTTTAATGCTGTTTTCTTTAGCAATGCAGAAGCTTTTTATTTTGATGAGGTCCCATTTGTTTATTCTTTCCTTTATGTCCCTTACTTTAGGGGATGTGTCTGTGAGGATGTTGCTGCGTGGAATGTCCGAGATTTTCCTGCCAATGTTTTCCTCTAGGACTTTTATGATGTTATGACTTATATTTAAGTCTTTTATCCACCTTGAATTTATTTTTGTGTATGGTGTAAGTTCGTGATCGAGTTTCATTTTTTTGCACATAGCTGTACTGGAAGCAACCTAAGTGCCCATCAGCAAATGAGTGGATCAGAAAACTATGGTACATTTGCACAATGGAATTCTATGCAGCAGAGAGAAAGAAGGAGCTCCTATCCTTTGCAACAGCATGGATGGATCTGGAGAGCATTATGTTAAGTAAAATAAGCCAGACGGTGAGGGACAAATACCATATGATCTCACCTTTAACTGGAACATAATCAATAGAAGAAAAAAGCAAACAAAATATAACCAGAGACATTGAAGTTAAGAACAATCTAACAATGGTCAGGGGGGAGTGGGGAGGGGACAGTGAGGAGAGGGGATTACGGGAACTACTATAAAGGACACATGGACAAAATCAAGGGGGAGTGTGGAGGCAGGGGAGGGAGAGGGGTTCAGCTGGGGTGGGGTGGAGGGATGGGGAGAAAAGGCAGACAACTGTAATTGAAAACAATAACAATTTAAAAAAAGAAAAAAAGAATTCAAAAAAAGAACATTCTATAATTTGTCAGTCACACTGATATAACTTTTAAGCAATGAATCAGAAGTAGACCTGATAAATAGTGAAGATTCCTGGAGAACTGAAGCAAACCTACAGCATATCCTTACAGTAAACCAATTCTTGTAATCATTGAAGAATATCTCCTGATTTCACACTAAAAATTTAAAGTGGATATGGAACATATTTCAGAATAGGAGAAGAGATATATATGTTTTGAAAGTAGTGACTTTATGGTTTATTAAAACTTTTTTTCTTTACATTTTTCTCATTTTATGTTGTTTCTAAACAGAAAAATAAATATTATAAATATATAAAATTTAGCATTTTTGCAACAAGGAATTTCACTCCAAATAACAATAAAATTATTTACTAACTAAATATAATTTAATTTATATAAAACTGTCTTTTTATCATATTACCTAATTGTGGAGAGAAACAATGAACAATCTTTATATTAACTTGAAAAATAATAAATCCTTCTACTCACCTTAGAACATGTTACCAAGAGTTGACAATTCAAGAGGTAATTGTATTATAAATCAATATGTGGATTTAGCATGTCTGCTTTATAATATTTAAATTGTGGGTCATAAGTAAAATGTCTTTTTTCAGATTTTTTTTCTTAATACCATTTTGGTAATTCTAGAATGTCATTTACAGTTGCTTTCCTGTGGTATCTTTGTATCTTTGACTACAAAATGAATAATCTATGGACTTTGATATCTGTGTCTTTTTACAGTATCCCCCAGGACCCTGAAAAGTCTCCTGTGTACATGCCGTGAATAACTTGGATTAGACCACCCATTGTTCCTCTCCATTTCAGCAGAGTTGATTCAGTCCTGTTGTGAGTGAAGAACTATGCAAACTATAATTTAGATTTATTTGTATGTGTGGGATAAGCATGTAGAAAATTATTAAGTTCTCTTTTGATGCACTGAGGCATACTTTCCACTGTCTCAGAATGAATCTTCTCTACATAATTCTCTCCTTTCTATCTACCTCAAACGCCTGAAATAGTGATAAGAATCTGTTATAGACAGGGTACAGCATGCACACTCTTTTAGAACAAGTCTCTCACACTTGTATTTGTAAATGAGGATAATTATGATAATTACTAAACAAGAATGTGATGAGAATTGAATGAGCTGAACCTTCAGAGAGCATTTCACGTAGATCTTAGCACATTGTAAGCATGAAATCAATATTAGCTGTGTGTACTACCACTTGCAAAGTTGATCTTATTGAATTTGACTTTCATGTTCCTTAGCGTTCTTGAAACTTCCAGTGTTGACTTGTGCACATCCGTACAGTTACATGAAATCTTGAGAAACATATCAGAGCGTGGATTTTAAAAATCAATAAACATATCATTATTGAAAGAAATGTGAGTCACACTTGGCCCCTTCTGATAATTTGAAATTGTTTCTAATATAAAAAAGTTCAATAGCTTTTTCTATATGAATATGTTTCAACATTAGATTATTACTTTTAAATATATTCTGGTAAACATACTGAAATTATAAGCATATATCAACTGATGAAACTTGACCTTTGAAATTCTAGTAAGTTCAGTATAATTACTCTGTTCTCTATTCTTATAAGAATCCCTTGGATTCCTTAATCTGCCTCCTGGTATTTACTTACCCCTCTCTGTCTGTGCTCCATCAGGAGCCCTGATTTCCCTCACATCTCATTTACTAGGGCTGCTCTCTGGTCTTACAAAGTGTTTGCCTCCCTTGGGTTTTGTGCTCAGAATTGATTCACATGTGCAATCACTGTCCCACAGTGGCTTATGGGTAGGGTTGTGCTTTATCATTGATTCATTCCAGGATCCAGACTACCTGGTATACTGTAGGTACTCAGGAATATTTGTTGAATGAAAGATGGATAGCAAAGCCTTTACCATTTCTCTGTCTGGCTTCCTTCATACCCAACACTTTTTTTCTTCCCAGAACACCCTTCCAAACCTGCATTCCAATTAAAAAAAAAGTGATATCTTGTAACAAAGTTTAATTCTCTGCCACTCTTAATTTGCCTAGTTCACTTGAGTGAACTTAACAATTTAGTCATAATAGGAAAGAATTAGTTGAAAAAATAATAAATTAATATTGATGTGTTTTATTGTATATGTGTTTATATAATGAATATAAATGCACCTGTTTATGATTTTCTTGGCTATCTGAACAGATTATATCTCTTTTAGGATGAGAATTTGGACAGATGAACCTATTTAAATTGCATTTTCTCTCCTACAATAGCAATAGCAACAGATAAATGAGGGGGTCCTGCTTTTTTATCTCTAAGAAGTCATTCATTTAATAATCAAAAAATAATGTTTGTTATTGAAACACTAATAGAAAAATAAAGTTTTCTGTTTTTTGTGTATATACACTTTCAAGGTACTTTTATTAGAGTTATGCTGTTTTAACTGGAAAGAACTGCTATGTTGAAATAACAATATATGTGAGAGTTTTTCTCAATTACAGACTATAGCCCACTTCCACTTACTGATTTTATTAATCTCAAACCTGATTGTGTATATAAGATTTGAACTTTCAGTGTCAGAGTAAACTTATACTTTTATTTTAAATCGACTGCAGTGTATTGTAAGCTTCAGGGAACATAATGGTTTTAGCATAACTATTTTAATTAAATAGCTGACCAAAACCATTAACAAGTTTTTATTATTCTTAAAGTAATATTTTATAGGTAAAATGATTTAACTTCAGAAAAAATGATTGGTGTGATCCCATCAAAATACAATTATTCACATTGCTTTAAAATTGTTATTTTATCACCTATTTCATTTTCCAAAAATTAATACAAAAACAATTTCTACAGTTGTAACTGAAGGATAGATGCAGGTAAACAATGTATTAAACTTAACTCTTGTGCATAAAAACTTTTCTCTTCCAGTATAAATGATATATGTTAAGTGGGAAAAAAATATATATAAACAAAAGTAGAACCTTGAAATTGCATTTCTAAGATGATTAAGCAGTACTAGCAATAAATTTTGTGGGAGCTATTTTAAATATTTTAGTGATTACTATGATTTTTATTGTAATGACTTGATTGGTAGCTGCTATGCAATATTTTCAATGAATAAAATGGAAGTTATTTTTGACAAATTGTAGCAAAATAAAAGAAATTGCTTTTCTCTGTATTGATTTCTAGGCTAGAAAAATACTTTTATCTTTAGATTACAATCAAGCAGTTTTTATATCTATATGCATGTAGGTATATACATATTTGATATAGATTTTTCTTTAAGATATATTTAATTTTAAATATTTTAGAACATATTTATTTTTAAATAATATATTTTAACTCTCTGAAGTATATCAGGATTTAAGCTAGATACTGCAGACATACTGTTAGCCAGGACATACAGAACCACGATCACAGGATGAGTTAAAGAGAAGGGAGAGAAGTATAGAAGTAGTCAGAAAATGACAGGACATCTGTAGGATTTTTCATATGATAAATACAGTGTTTTATGTGCATGAAGAGACCAGATTTAGAAAACTACACATGAATCCAGGGCTGGAACAACAAGGAGATGGCAGTTGTTTGACATGCAAAAAGAGAGATAAGAGAGCATATTACATAAATACAAGTGTATGTGAAATCTCAGATGTAATAATAAAAATGTGTTATGATTAAAAATCTGGAAGATGTTCTTTATATCTTGACCATGGGGTTTGAGTAAGGATGTGTCCAGACAAAAGTACTGATTGAAAGGAACCATGCTCTAAGACATTAAAAATTCTGTAATGGAGTTTACAGTAAAATTAAGAGAAATTGGGAGTTATGAATGCATCTTAGAAGGGCCATTATAACTACAGTGTAAAACAAGGATGGGTGAACATGAAAGACCGGAAACTATTTAAGAGTATATGTTAATAATGTAAGAAAGCAATAATGGTTTGATATTGCAGTGGCAATAAGGATGGAATAAAATAGACATTTCACAGATATTTGGAGAGTAAAATTATCTGGATTTTGAGTTAATTGAATGTGGCTTATCATAGTGGAGGAATTAAGGATGTCTTTGAAGTTATTCGCACAGACATCTAAATGAATAGAAAATAACTCTATGGGGTGAGAAAGAGAAACACAAACCAATTTTTTGGGAGACAGAAACATTGGTTCAGTTTTGTACATGCCAAGTTAAAGAACACTGAATCCAGGTAAGCAAAATCAGTACCAAATTGTTTCATTTATTTGCAGATACTGAGAAGTAATATCAGTTATGGAGTTTATGAAGAATGGAAGTCAAAAAAGTTTGAAATGATAAACCTTAGGATTTTAAAGTATAATAAAATCAAAATACTTGGGTATTTTTAGTAGACACTCACCATGGCAGAACACATAAGTGATTATGTTCAAATGAACTTAGGCTTTGCATAATTCAAATGTGAATAAAAATAGCAGATCTAAAGACCAATATTAAGGCATTTTTATCATGTGCCCAGGGAATGAAACCTCAACAGATATAGGGATATTGTAGCAAATATACAGAATGAGAAGAAAGAAGAACATAGAAGTAAACCACGGAAATCAGTATTCTAGTATATCTTAGCTGATAACTTCACAGTCTTTTACTTGAGCATTGATGTCAGTAGAAATAAGGCTCTTGCACGGGATCACATGGAAAGCATTTCAAGGACCCACACACAGGAGATTAGGATGTGACAAGGTTTATTGAATTGGAAATCTGTCCCTGGGTTTCCAATCTCCTGTACCCCTTCATCTCCCATGGAAAAAATCCAACCTTGGGTTCAGGGAGGCCAAAAGAAAAGCTAGTGTCCAGAGTTTCTGCTTCATATTGAAGCTTAGTCCTTTTGAGCTCCAGCCATTTTTCTGAAGGTGCCAGGAGCTGCTAGACACAGGTGATCCCGTGGTCCCAGGTGAGACAGGACACACAAATGAACAGGTGTGTTCTAGTCTGCAAGGGACAGAGAGCAGGGCTTCTTTGTTCCTCTAGCATTAGCATTAAATATCTCAGGCTTGGAAAAGACCAAAAGCTTTTTCAAAATAGCTAATCAACTTCTCAAGCTCAGATGAGCTTTATAATGGGTCCAACCCTTAGTTAGACTGACAGGCCTTTATGGTAAAGAGGGGAAGGGGGAGGGTTCATCCCCTCTGTGGAGCAGCGCTGTGATCCCCTGTGGTGTGATGCTGTTGCTTCCTGGTGAGGCAAACAAGCTCATGCCCCCACTTTATTAAGCTCCCTGATTCCTATGAACATTGGGGTGCATAGGTTCTTTTGGATTGGTGTTTCAGGGTTCTTAGGGTATAATCCCAGCAGCGGAATTGCTGGGTCAAAGGGCAGTTCCATTTTTAGTTTTCTGAGGAAATTCCATACTGTTTTCCACAGTGGCCTCACCAGTCTGCATTCCCACCAACAGTGCACTAGGGTTCCCTTTTCTCCACATCCTCTCCAACATTTGTTTGTTGATTTGTTTATGTTGGCCACTCTAACTGGCAGCACAATTTACAATAGCCAAGTACTGGAAGCAACCTAAGTGCCCATCAGCAAACCAGTGGATCCAAAAACTATGGTATATTTACACCATGGAATTCTATGCAGCAGAGAGAAAGAAGGAGCTTATACCCTTTGCAACAGCATGGATGCGACTGGAGAGCATTATGCTAAGTGAAATAAGCCAGACGGTGAGGGACAAATACCATATGATCTCACCTTTAACTGGAACATAATAAATAGAAGAAAAAAGGAAACAAAATATAACCAGAGACATTGAAGTTAAGAACAATCTAACAATGGTCAGGGGGGAGTGGGGAGGGGACAGTGAGGAGAGGGGATTACAGGAACTACTATGAAGGACACATGGACAAAATCAAGGGGGAGGGTGGAGGTAGGGGAGGGAGAGGGGTTCAGCTGGGGTGGGGTGGAGGGATGGGGAGAAAAGGCACACAACTTTAATTGAATAACAATAACAAATTAAAAAAAAAAACCTCCCTAATTCCCTTTCCTTTCTTTCTTATTAATGTTTAGCTAACGACCTACAGAAACGCTATTACTGAAAACTTTCTCTTCTAATGGTGTTACTGACAACACATTCTAATGACAATTTTCTGTCTATGTCACTTGTGTATTCAGAAAAATGCAAATTTGAGTGCTGTATAACTTATAGGAGCCAGATAAAAATTAAAGTACTATAACCCGTAAGTTCATTATTATTAGGGACACTATTTAAATTTTTTTGCCCTTTTTATTCTGGTGGAGATTCTTTATGAATAAATATAGTTATCTGTACTCATTGCTTTTCTTTGATTTCTTATTTTTTGCTGTTTAATATATGTGTGATTCGTATAACGAAAGATCATTCTAGTATGTTGGAATATTGCAAGTCCAAGGGGGTTTATTTTAAGCCATTGGAAACCCAGACAGACTTTACAAGGATTATTATTATGAAATCCAAAAGTGGACTAGGGATGGCACTGAGAGTTGAAAGAATTATCACGGTGCTCACAGACTTGGTGTGACAAAACAGCTGTAGGTAATCATTGTATTAAAAATACATTTTGAATTGGTATTTTAGGAATAGGATTGTGTGAGTAAATTTGTTTTACTTAGGAAACTAAAATAGAAATTATTGGAAAAGTAATAATTAAAATCATTAGTGGTCAAGTTATCTCGGTTAAAATTTTTTTATATTTAAAAATTAAATTTTAGGTCAAAAGTTACATAATGGTAAATGGAGATATGAATACATATACATATATGTACTTATATTTCTAAGTTTAGAAATTAAATCCATGAGAAAAAGTACAATTGATTTTTATAAAAGTATAAAATATGATATTTGTGATATATTTATATTATCAATTTTTATACCCATTAATAAGCATCTCGCATTCAAGGACAAGTGAGATTTGTTCTCTGAGTGTTACAGGACTTTTATTTTAACCATCCCAAGACTGTTTATTGCACAAATATGCACAATGCAGTATATTTTTTCTGGCCTTACAGAAGCTTTTGAAATATTGTGGAGTAATGCAGAAGTAAAGCAGAAGCAATGGAATTTAGCTAATGATGCCAGCACAAACAACTAGAATTAAGGAAAGTAATACTGAAGGCAGGGAAGAAACAGTGATTGATGTCCTTAGGAAAGATGGATGAGATCAGCCTGACAGTTTCTGCCTAGAATTGAATTTCCTGCTGCTCAAGCAACTTAATTTCATTTATAACATTTTTTAACACTATGACTTCACAGAAAGTACTGCAAAGGTTGTTTTACCTTTATAAGTTTGTAATTAAAATATGAGTGTTCAAAACATTTTCCTTTCTTAATTTTGTGTTGTTTTTCTTTGTGCTGTTCATTGGGAGGAAGTATGGTTTATGTTATTCAATTATTGTCAATATATCTAGTATCTGTCTTAGGCTGAAAATACAACAAACACGCATCTCTCTTTGAAGTTGTCATTTTTCTTCCTTGCCTATATTTTCCAGACAGGTATCTCCTGAGAAGACTAAGTGACATAATAGGAGATTGGCAGGAAATCTAAGCTCCATGTTCTATGTGTTAATGCATCAAAAGTGTCAACATTAAGATGAGGGATGACTTCCTGGTATGAAGATTAGAATATGTTTTCTGAAAGAGAGCATCCCTGTGTGAATCATATTTCTTGCTTAGGGACCAAATGCAAAACTTAAATTGAATTGTTAATGTACTTTACACAGAGACATAAAAACCTGCTTTTTGTTTTCATAGCATAATGTTATAGATTGTTAATGAATTCTCCTTTGGTTATTTTCTTCCAATCCTGTGGGATGTCTCAAGTTGAAAATTGCTCCCTGATTAGTGAAGGAAGCTGAGTTAAGAACTACAAAGTGCTTTCAGAATCTATATAATTAAATGATCACAGACCAAGAGTTAAGCACTAGTGGGAATATTTACACTACTTTTTTGGTGTGATGAAACAAGACTTGTTACAGAGAGGGTAAAGGAAATGTAAAGCAGCATTTTCTGCTGTTATTCCCTTTAGTTTGTCATACAAATAGACATTTGTGAGCATATTTATAAAAATGAATTAAAGGGATTAATCTTTGAGAGGTTCCCTAAACTACATTTGTTAATTAAATAAATGCTTATTGTGTGTCTCACGTGTTTAACTTTTATTATAGTAAGATATACAAGATTATCAAGGCCGTTTTTTTCAGACATTAAATACTGTGGATTGGGAGAAGGTTAGAGGCAGTGACTTCACAATAATATGAACAAAACTAGGCAAGGCTTAATTGGTGGTCTAAATAAGGTACTAGGAGAGAAAAGTATGTTTTCTAGGTGTTTGCTCTGTGCATCTGAAAGCATAATATGTAATTTTCTCAGATTAGGAAAACAGGAATATTTGGAGGGTTGCCATCAAAATTCTCTTTGGGGCATGCTAAATTTTACCTGTCTACTGGATATCAAAGGTGAACTCTTGACCCAAAGCCAATTGATCACTGCATCAATCAGCACATTGGCCACGGTCAGTGATCTATTCTATCAAGGATACACTTCGCACCCTCGCTGACCTCTCTGGAACCCAGGCGATTTAAACTAATTGTATTTCTTTCCCCAGGACAGTGTGCTTATCCTTCAGCTGCTGTGAATCGTGGCTGCCAAATTCTCTTCTATGGAAAAATTGACCTTTTCTATGGAACATGGACCTATTAGCTTCCTTCAAGGGGAATGGCCTAATGCCACCCAGGTTCAAGGCCAGAAACTTTGGGAGGTTTGTGTGCAGAAGTCTAGTGCCTTGCCTCCTTGGTGCAAACCATGCTGCCCAGTGCCCTGCAGCGTGAGGCTGAGCCAGTCTCTGGCACAGACCACATCCTCACTTAGTCTCTTTTCCTGCCCTGCCCAGCTACCCTGAGTCCTCTTCTCCTGAGAAACTCTCTGTGCTATGGAACTCACAGAAAACACCAGCTCAGACACTGCTTCTAGGGAAACTGACTTAACACACTGGTGGACAATTCAACGCTGCTAAAGAAACACCGAGATAATGGGCTCTTAAGGCTGAGCTATATCATGAGTTACAACCAAACTGACAAATAATGCTCTAGAGTCTGCTTGTGAAGTCATCCCTGTTGTTCTTTAAGACTCGACTGTGTGGATTCTACATTGCCACCTTCTTTAATTTATTGCACTTCCTTCAAAAAGTCTTTATTATCTAAAATATGCCAAATATATCAATGTCTCTTGTACTATGAGAGAGTCTAAGGAACAGAATGGGAAAAGCATATTCACAACTGGTATTATTTCTTGTTCATAAATATGCTTTATTTAAACAAGTAAAACTGTCATTTAAAACAATTAGAACATTATTTAATTGAATATTTCTTCTACAATTTGTCCTTGGAGAAATGACTCATGAAACTCAGGGTAGAAAAATCTGATGCTGGTTAAGAATGGAACCCTAGACATTTCATGTCCTGGTGTTCACTATAATCTGTGGGTCCTCATAACTTGAAAAGCATATCACAGATTTTAAAGAAGCAAGTTGGCAGTCATGGATCAGAAGCTGTGATTCACCACACCCTCTTTCCAAACCTGGACAACACCTTTTGCAGTTATTGGGGGTGCGGTGGGTGGAAAGCAACCACTTTTGTAACTATAATTTCACACCAAGAGAGTGTGCGTTTCCCTTCCCCCCTTTTTAACTTTCTCAACTATATTGAGAAATTACAAAGCACCAGTATGTTGTCGCTAATCCACTGGGAGGAAAATAATATGCATATAAAGTATAATATACTGCCTTTTTCATGAACAGCACATGAGCTATTTGAAAATTTTATGTCATTAACACTTTCAATGTGACATTAATCTAGAAAATAAGAGGGAGTGATGAAAGTCATTAAAAGCAGCTGAGTGTCCTGCTGTAACCTGGCCAAAAAGAGCATAAAGAATGAGAAACAGAGCAAGTCATTCTATTAATTACAACCTGGCAGGACTATTTCTACAAGGGATATCTATTTTTTCCCTTTAATTGTTTTCCTCCGTACTAGGCTTTGCATGCATATAGGACAAAATAGCGTGTTTAAATTTTAGACCGGACCACCAAATGCCAGTCATAAAAATGTCATCTAAATCTAATTAATAGAAAGGTTATTATTTTTAATTTTGAGGCATTGAAAACACCATGCTGTGTATGCCCTCCTAAACCTTGCCATATTACAACCTCTATGTGACTGTTCGCAGGTAAGGTTTCATTTTAAAAAGAACAGTCATGGACAAAGATGCTGAGAAGGAAAAGTGTGCAATGGTTACTTTTGTGCTGCCTACAAAATGTATGTCCTACTTACTGTGTTAAGAGACACAAGACAGAAATTTTTTTTTTCTGTATGTACCCCCCACTATACCCATCATTCTTTTTTTTTCTGCAGAAACCTCAGTCGTGACTAGCCCAGGAAACTTTCAGAATTGTTTGATTTTTAAACAGACTTTGATATAAGCCTGTTGTGATTTTGTGCTACACCCAAGAGTATACAGTTATGTATATTATAGACGTTAGTCTAAAGGGAGATTCAAGATTGCCACTGAATTCCTAAGCAGGTCAGGACAAATTCCTGGTAGTGAATGCTCCCTTCGGCCGGGTAATGTTTGGCTTTGTTTCTCTAAGGAGCCCTAACGCCAACGCTAAAGCAGACACATGAAGAACATTACAAGGCAAAGACACAGGGAACAAAAGTGAAGAGAGGTAAGACTTTTAAGTGCTGATGATTCAAGAATATATAAGGAATTAACTTGAGAAAAATACCCCACATGTTATTAGAAATAGTCATCAGGTTGGAAGAGACTGTGGTTAAAAAAAACATTGCTAGAACTGAGACCCAAGCTGGCCTGTACAAATTTTCTTCCATAACAAGACAGTTTTTTAACAATTTCCTACAATAGAATTTGACAGTATATTAACTTTCCTTAGTCCAGATTTTAATAATGGAAAATATTAAGACATTAAATATATATATGTATACATATACTTATATTTATAAAGAAATATACACACACAGATCCCACATAACACTTATTTAATAACCTTTTGAAATAATGTCATTTTACAGCTTTTAAAACCCTTCACATACTTTGTTAAGTTTATTCCTAGGTATTTTATTCTTTTAGATGCAATTGCAAAAGGAATTTTTTTCCATTTATTTTTCTGAAATTTAGTATATAAGAATGCAGTGGATTTTTCTACATTGATTTCGTATCTTGCAACTTTCCTCTATTTGTTTATTGTCCCTAATAATTTTTTTGGTGGCATCTTTAGGGATATCTATATAAAGATCATGTCATCTGCAGAAAGTGACAATTTTACTTCTTCATGCTCGATTTGCATGCCTTTTATTTTTTTCTGTTGCCTGACTGCTGAGGCTGGGGCGTCCAGCTCTGTGTGGAACAACACTGGTGACAGTGAACGTCCTTATCTTGTGCCTGATCTTAGAAGAAGAACTTTTAGCTTTTCACCATTGACTATGACATTAACCTAGGGCTTGTCATAGACAACCTTCATTATGTCGAGGTAGACTTTTCTTCTGTACCTATTTTATTGAGTGTTTTAATCATAAATGGATGTCGTGTTTTGTCTTATCTGTATCATGCTTTTTCTGCATTTACTGATATAATCATATGATTTTTAGCCTTTATTTTGTTAATGTGGTGTGTTACATTGGTCAATATGAGAATGTTAAGCCACCTTTATTTCCCTGGAGAGCCTCACTCAATCGTGATGCATTGTTTTTAATTTATTATTGTATTTGATTTACTAGTATTTTCTTCAAGATTTTTGCCTCTATATTCATCAGAAATGTTGGTCTCTAGTTTTCTTTTTGTGTATGTGTTATCCTTGCCAGATTTTGGGTTGAGGGTTATGTTGGCCTCATAAAATAGGTTTGGAAGTATTGTCTCTTCAATTTTTTGGAAGAGTTTAAGAAGGACAGGTATCAAATCTTTGAATGTTTGGTAGAATTCACTAGTGAAGATCTCTGGTCCTGAAATTTTACTACTTGGGATGTTTTTGGTGGTACTTTCCATTTCCTCACTGTTAATCTATTTAGATTCTCCAGTTGCCCGTGATTCAGCTCAGGAAGGTTATATATTTCTGAGAGTTTATCCAGTTTTTCTAGGCTATTAAATTTGGTGGCATATCGTTTTTCTTATTATTGTTGGGTGATCCTTTGCATTTCTGTAGTGTCTGTGATAACTTCTCTTTCATTTCTTTTTTGTTTATTTGAATCCTTTCTACTTTTTTCTTGTTGAGTCTACCCAGAGGTTTGTCAATTTTGCTCACATTTTTAAAGAACCAGCCCCATGTTTCATTAGTTTTTTGTATAGTCTTTTTGTTCTCTATTTCATGTAATTCTGCTCTAATGTTATTATTTCCATCCTTCTGCTTACCCTGGGCTATTTCTGTTCTTCTTTTGCTAGTTCATTATGATGTAATGTTATGGTGTTCACCTGGGATTTTTCTTGTTTCTTGTGGTAGGCCTGTGATTATATAAACTTCTCTCTTATTACTGCTTCTGCTACATTCCAAAAGTTTATATGTGAATGGGTTTTCATGTTGTTTTGGTAAAATATATATATATATATATTTATGTTAAAAGCAACCTAATTTTAAGAAATGATACTGTATTATCAATGTGTGTGTAATTAATAATGAGGTAGCATCTTCTATAACAATTCAGTAATTTATGTGTATGAGCGATTTCAATGTATTTTTCAAATGAACTTTTTAGCCTAGAATCCTATTTTCCAAGGCATATGCCAATTCCACTTGAGTGAACTATATTTGTCAAAATCTCAAAGAAAGTAATTTTATCCTGAAGTTTCCCTGATTTGGGTACTGAATTTCTATCTGAAATTTAATCTTTTGACACCATGACTTTCTGAATATCGATTACTTCACACTTGCTTTTACCACACGCTACCGATCACCAGCTATCAAGTTACCTCTTTTTTTTCTTCAAATAAATACACATCTGTTCATTTAACTTTTATAAACAAATTGTACTCACTTTAAAATTTATTTTTATTATTTATATAGACTTTCTTTATTGTCTCATTGATACATTTCTCATCTTTGAAAATCATTTGTGGATCTTGTGATGACATGGGAGGCATGATTATTTTCCCCCAGAAGATTATGGTCTTTTACTTAGAGACAGAGTTTTCATGATTAATTTAAGTCCTTAAGGGAGAATAGACATGCAATACCACCTTTTCTTTATTTCTTTTTTTAATAGAAATAAGATAAACACCTTTTTGCATATATGAATCAAAGTTTCTGGAAAAGTAGAACTAATAGGAGATAGATAATAGAGATATGATAAGAAAGTATTATTGTTATTACACAGAGAGATTTTACATATGGAGATATTTATTGTAAGGAAATGGCTCACAAGAATCAGAAGGTTGGTAAGTCCTGAAATCCACAGGTGAGTCAGCAAGCAGGAGACCCAGGAGAGCTGATGGTGCAGGTACATGGAAGTCTGAAGTCATGGACCGAGGAGAGCTGATGTGGCCGTGGTCCAAAGACGGGGAGGAAAAGCTGATCTGTTAGTTCAAGTCTGAAGGCAAGGACAAAAGGCCATATAATATCCCAGTCTGAAGGCTCTCAGGCAGGGAGGATTCTCCCCAAAATTGCTAGCATGGTTCTTTATAGTGAGTGAGGGATCTGTGGAATAAGATTATGAATATGATCAATGTTTTTTTCCCTATCTTACTCCTTTATCACATAACATAAAATACATGGTCTGGCACAAATAATGCCCCTGTTTTATTAGGAAATCATAAGCACATAACTTTGTAACATAAAACTATGAACTCAAGCACACCATGTGACATATTAGGTGAAATGTTCAAATTGCTGTCCATCTCATTCGAGACATTGACTTACCCTACCAACCACACTCAAGCAAACCATACTTCTGCTGGACCCTGAGTATTGACTTTATATTGTAGTAATTAAATATTAACTTTACATTATAGTTTAAGTTATGGGATATCCAGGAAAATAATAAACATAATTGCTATAATTCAGGCAATATGTGATTATTGGCTTATGGCATTATTGTGCTAAAAATGGAGAGAATTTTAAAAAATGGCTGATTTTGATGGAAGAATTGGCAGATCTAATTTGTAGACTTGATTAGAAGATAAAGGAAAGATAAAGTGCATTTTTTCTTAATATATTGCCTGTAATTTACTGAACTAATGAGAGGCAAAGTAACAGTGGCTTAAAATATATAAGCTTATTTCTTTCTCACGTAAACTTCACGAATGAGCTAGAGACTATTCTTGTCAAAGTTCTCAGGACCCTGATTGCTTACAGCTCACCGCTTTGCCATTTAATTTGTTTCTTTTATCTTCCTAATCTAGGATAACAACAATTTTCATTGGAGAAAGCAGTGCAGACTGAGGAAAAGAAAGAAAGAGGGAGGGAGGGAGGGAAGAAGGAAGGAAGGAAGGGAAGGAGGGAGGGTGGGTGGAAGAAAACATCAAAGGCACATATTAGCTGATTAGGAAAGTTCTTGGGAATTACCATACAAAACTTCAACTTATATCTCAATAGGCAGAATTTAGGCACCCAGCCATATTTAGTTAATACTTATTTTTGGTGTTGATGTCACTAGCTAAGTCTATTAAAATGGAAAACGTGGAGAAGAGATACTGTCAGTCTAAAAGGAGATTTAGTAAAATACTTAATTATAGTTATCTAATTTTATCCAGTTATGGGTATTAGCATATAGTGGCCAGATAATTTAAGCTTACATAATTAACATCCTAATCTGGAATTATAAATAATATGCATGCAAAGGTCAGGCTCTCATTCTTGCATTTCAGTATTACTACGTGGGGATAATTAAGCTATGTCAGTAAGAGAGTGATAAGGTAACACACAGAGGGGATCTTGATAAAAGTTGGGACAGGGAAAAAGAGGAACAGTGATCAAAATAGAGAGAACTTTAGTGACATTGAGAATAGTTTCAGTTTCCCTTTTCTCCGGATTCATTTTCTCTGCCTCTCTGCCTCTTCCTCTCCTTCTCCCTCTCCTCCTCCCTCTTCTTCTCCTTCTCTTTCTTTCTCAATTTGAAAGATTTATTTCATAATGATCAGTAAGATCAAGAATATCAAAACATCCATCAAAGGTAAGTAGGAATAATATAATAAAGAAATAGAAGTATTATTAAATATAAATCAGGATATGAAAGTAATATTAACAAAATCAAAACCTTCTATAAACTTTGAAAAATCAAATATAAGGACCCAAAATGGAAGAAATTATGAATGGTTGTGTTTAAATAATGAGGAAAGTCATGAAAGATTTTCTGATACAATTTAGATTAAATTGCTATATTTTTACATAGGTATTCTTATATATCTATATAAATCTAATTCAAGAAGAAATTGAAAACCTGAAGTTTCTTATCAAATTAAGAATCTCGTTCAATTTTTAGAATTTTTTTACATAAATCAATATTATTTTAATCATATTTGCCACATACTCAAGAAAGGATGTAATTCTAATCCTACACAGATTGTCAAGGGTATGTTAAAAAAAGGAAATTGTTCTTAGAGTTTATGTTTATATAGCATTGTTTTAGTTGGATCTTTCATAAATCAGATGCCAAGACAGAAACTCCTATTGAAAAAAGGAGAAAAAAATTAAAACTCATATTTGGTATACCAAAATTTTTATTCAGCTTTATTTAGATATAATTGACATATAACATTGTGTAAGTTCAAGGTGTACAAATTGTTCATTTGATACATTTATATGTTGTCAAATGATCAACATAGCATAGCTAACATCTCCATCAGGTCACATAATTACCATTTCTTATTATGTGGTGGGGTACACTGATGATCTGTTTTTTTAATTTTTTGATTTAATCTTTACTGTATTTTTCTATTACTGTTAGTCTCCTTACACCCTTCTCCCCCTGCAGTCACCACTGTATTGCGCATATCTGTGAATCCTTTTTCCTTTCTGCTCAACTTTTCTAAAATCAAATCTCAAGTATGTAGTGTTGTGTTGTTAGTAATAATCATAATGTGCTAAGAACACAAAATGTCTAACTTCTAGATGCTATTATAGAAAACTGAGAAATGAGGAAAATTTTATGGCAATTCTCATATGGCACCATAAACATCATAAATTGCATATTAAAAACAACATTCTAGACAAATTTCCTTTATATCCATGGCTAAACCAAAAATATCACTTAAAATATAAAAGTTTACTAAAATATCAATAATTTGACTGTAATTTTCATCAAAATACAAGGAAATGAAAGAACATGTTCTGAAATGTCTATGAAGGAATATTGAGAAATCTGGCAAAGCTTAGTAAAGAAAAAAAGTGCTCTCTCAACAATATTATATATTTTACAACTGATGTGATTTGAAACTCGCAATAAAGGCAAAGAAAGAGACAAGCGAATGAAGGAGATAAAAAATCCATGCGTAGATTTATGGAAGCTTGATATACAATAGAGGTTTCTTGAGTACTCAGCAAGATGAGACATAACAATTAATGACATTGGAAAAATTGGCTACTTCTATGGGAATAAATTAAATTAATTCTGTACTTTATATAATTATATAAAATAAACTATAGATAAAATTAGAAGACAAAAGAAATAACCAAAAATGTGAAGTAATACAGCATTCTTGAACAATGCTCAAAAAGTAAATATCATAGATTTTTGTCACAATAAACACTTGTGCTTTCAATGTAAGTGAAATGCATAGTTTTGAGCATATGCTACCCACAGATGTATGACAACCTCAATATGAACGAGAAAATCAATGAAAAATTTTAACATGAAATGAGCTGATACACCAAGACTATCTGTAAAGGATGTAAAGTGTAATGACATTCAAAGTATTGAATTTATCTTTATGGTTTTTCAACTAAATAATGGGGTAATGTGACAATATCACATCCTAATCATTATTAACACATTTAAACATTCCAGGTTTCCACCACTGAATATTTAAGAAATGATTAAATAAGCAGACAGCATCAAACTTCTTAATGTCAACATCTGTGCAATGGTAAAAATGATTTAGATGTGAAATTTTGAAGGTGTCTCTTACTGTACTGAACAAAATATGCTATAAATGCAGAGTTACATTAACTTTGTTCTTAATCTTGCTTAGACTATTGGATCATTTTCCTCTGAAATAATGACAAAAATATGTATATATTGTGATTTATTTCCTTTTCATGGCTTCATCTGTTATTGGTTTCTTAACAATAAAATACAGAATTGGTAAAAAAATGAAAAGGAAACATTTTTTTTATATATTGTCATCTAAACATATTTTGGTCCTGATAGTCTCTCAGAAACATTTAGCTAGGCCTCTTAACATATGAGTATATGCCTCACAAAAAAAGAAAATACCTAACTGATATACACTGAGATTTTCTCTTTTTATAAAAGTTATTTGACCAGGTCCATAAATTTAGTAGTTATGTTTTTTTCTACCATTTTATTGTTTCAGGTGTTATATTTTAAGTTTTGATCCATTTTGACTTAATTTTTATATTTGGGGACAAACAGTAGTCCAGTTTCATTCTTTTGCACGTGGCTTCCCAGCACCATTTTTTGAAGAGGCTTTCTTGTCGCCATTATATATTTTTGGCTCTTTTTTTGAAAATTATTTGCCCATATACATGTCAACTTATTTCTGGGCCCTCAATTCTCTTTCATTAGGCTGTGTGTCTGTTTTTCTGCTAGTACCATGCTGTTTTGAGTATTGTTACTTTGTAATATAATTTGAAGTCAGGAAGTGTGTGATACCTCTGACTTCATTCTTTTTCCTGAGGATTGCTTTGGCTATTCAAGGTCTTTAATATTTTCATATAAATCTAATGATTTTTTGTTCTGTTTATTTAAAAATATATAATTAGGATTTTGATGGGGACTGCATTCAATCTGCATATTTCTTTGGATAATATGGACAGTGAAACAACCAAGGTGTCATTCTGTAGATAATTGGATAAAGAAGATGTGATACACCCATTCAAACATTTTTTTCACCACTGAAAACAATTTTTGAACTCATCAATTTTGATGCCTTTTGCTGCTTTTGCTGTTGTTAGTTTAACCTCTTCCACATGGCAAAACATTTCCCTTTGAGGACTTTCTTCATCCAGGGAAAGAAAGAATAATCAATCGGTTGAAGTGAGATCAGGTGAATAGTGAGGGTGGGGCATGGGAGTCGTGCTATTTCATGGTCAAAAACTGTTGAACACTCAGCGTGGTGTGGACAGGCATGCTTGTAAATCACCCATCATGAAATGGGCAAACACATTGAAAGAGTCTTCAAAAAATTTCACCGAAGCTGAACGCAGCCTCTCACAACAATGCCATCTGGTAGACTGGTACAGATGGGTTCCTAGAACATTCACCTAGTTGAGGAGCCTCTACTAAAAGGGGCCTGTCTGTCAGAAGATAACTCTGTTTTCTTTTTGTTTTTTGTGATTTTTTTTTCAGGGTCAACCCTCATATGTCAGGTAGCAAGAGAGGAACATAAAAAATTTTTGTGTAAGTGAAAGTGTGCACGTTTTAGAAAGTACTAGGTATTCTACGAACCAATAACCATCTGTGTTTATATATGTTTATGCTTATATTCTTATTTATTCTACAGAATGTGTATATTATATGTTTCTGTTCTTTTCAGATTTTTATGCATACTATGGCCCTCAGAATTTCAGGTGTTTGATCTCTTCAATCTTATGGGGTTTGAGAGATAATTCACATTATTTTTATGTGGAAATTACATTTAATTTAAACCTATTTGTTCTATTTGACTACAACAAAAATATAATATAAATATAAGCAATTATGCAATAGCAATTAAGAACTTTTAAACATTAAAATAAGCATTTTTTCTATTGCTCATAGTCACATAAAAATTGCAAATAAAATCATTTCAACAAGGAACATTTGACTGATTTTGTCAAGTGTACTGTAGAAGTAGAAAAATGGAAGGATACCAAACAAATGACAACTATAAACCTGAGCTTTAAACGTTAATAGTAAATGATTACCTAAAAAAAAAAAGATATTCTGTGATCAATAGAGAGTGACTTTCAATAGTCAGTTCAAACCATTACATTTAATTTAAATTACCTTTCATTAAAAATATATGCAATTTACTGATCATGTGTCATCAACATGGACACTTGAAATCTATATGACCTTATTAACCAATGTCACACCAATACATTTAATAAAAAACAGTTTAACTGATTTAAAAATAAAATCTATTTAAATTTATTTCAAAATACATACATTATTCTGTCAAAATCATTTGCTTAAACTCCAAAACACTCAAATTTTTCTGTTAAAATTATAATAGTTTAATTGTAGAGAGAAGCATCAGATATTTTGAGTCTGTAAGATTTTTTCAAAGATAAGAATTTCCATACTTAGAGAACATTATATCCCTAATTGTTTACTGTGGCTCAAGTCTGACTCACCCATGCCAAATTTCAGTGTTGATCAAATATTTTTTAAAACTCCAAAGCATCTTCACCATCAGTTCCTTGACAAAATTATCTGCTGAAATTTAATTCAAATATTTGTTCCATACCCCAGATTAGACAGACGATAAAAAGTAAAAAACAATAACTATTTTATTTTACCCTTAATAGCTCCTTCCCAAAGATACTGTTTTAAATAGCCGATCACCCTCAGCAAACAATCTATTCACACCTCACATACTTTTGCATGCACAGATTTTGCATGCTGCTAAACCCCCATCTGATTATTACAACCCATTCTAATTCCACTGTAGACATTACTTATCATAATTGGATTAAGGAATCAACACTCTGAGTTCAAGTATTTGCTTTAATCTTTTACCCAACTTTGTCTAAGAATGCAGCTTTTATTAGTCCTATTACTTGGATGTCTTTTTCTAAATTTGTTGGTATAATGGAATGGTTGCTACCCAATACCAATCCTCATTTATGCTTGTTTCCTACAATTATTTTGCTTGTTTTCATTATCTGTAATGTCAATTTGCTCTTTCAACACAGACAACAGATCGCTTTATCCTCCTAGCAATCCATGTCACGTGCATTTTTTTCCTGACCATATACTGCATCAGATCTCGCTTGGGAGAATCTTATATGCTTGTTTGGTTCCCTCTTTCAACTAATGTCCAGCTCAAGTAAATAGTTCTTGTTGGTACCTCTGTGACCATTGGATTTTGGCTTCCTGCTAAAAATAAATATATTCTTAGGGAATCATTCTATGACAACTTTGAGTAATGTAGAACCATCACAAGGAGAACCGATCATATTTAATAAGCCAAACAATAAGCCCTCAGAATTGAATACAATACTGACCGACATTATAACATATTACTCTGCCATCGCACAATGGTCTGTGCGTGATGACCACACAAGTTTAGCTAATTCATTTGTAAATTGTGTAACCAATATACTGGACCTGAAACTAATATATTATTGACTGTCAATTGTAATTGAACAATTCAATTTTAAAAGTAAAGCAGCTTACCACATTCACTACTCAATTTTCTATATGTGGATTTATGGCAGACTATTTCTAAATTCTACAAAATTTACTTTACATTTAGTTTTATCAAGGTCTATCTGGAAAAAGTCCAGCCTTTGTTAATATAATGACAATAGTCTGCACAATTTTGTTGTAACCTGGCAGCCAAGGACAGTGGACTGGAATGTGCATGTGTGAACAATGATGACTTCACTGTGCTAGTCAGTGCGGGCAGTAGACACTGTTGAATAAGCATGCGTACTCTGTGGACATGGCATTCATAATGACTGAGTGAATAGAACCACAAATCTGCATCAAATTTTACGTTAAGCTTCAACAATCCTCTGTAGATTCTCTTCAGATGATTCAGGAGGCTGCAGCTATGGGCAACTGGTGATTGGCAGCTTCATCAAGATAATAGATGTGCTCATGCATCACACTTCCTTCAGGGGTTTTTGGCAAAACATCAAATCACCCAGGTGACTCAGCCTGACTACAGCCCAGATTTGGTGCCCTGTGACTTCTGGCTTTTCCCCAAACTAAAATCACCTTTGAAAGGGAAGAGATTTCACACCATTGATGAGAGTCAAGCAAATACGATGGGGTAGCTGATGGTGATTGGGAGAATTGTGTGAGGTCCCACAGTGCCTACTTTGAGAGGGACTGATGTGTAATTGTCCTATGTACAATGTTTCTTGTATCTTCTTCAATAAATGTCTCTAGTTTTCATATTACATGGCCAAGTACCTTCTGGACAGACCTTGTATGTGTCACCCATGACTTTATTCATATTTATTGCTCTGTGTAATATTTTTTTATTCTTAATTTATTTTTATTAATTTTTTATTGTTATTCAGTTACAATTGTCTGCATTTTCTCCCCATCCCTCCACCCCACCCCAGCCAATCCCACTTCCCTTCCCCACCTCTACCCTCCACCTTGATTTTGTCCTTGGGTCCTTTATAGTAGCTCCTGTAGACCCCTCTCCCCACTATCCCCTCCCCACTCCCCTCTGGCTATTGTTAGATTGTTCTTAACTTCAATGTCTCTGGTTATATTTTGTTTGCTTTTTTCTCTTGTTGATTATGTTCCAGTTAAAGGTGAGATCATATGGTATTTGTCCCTCACCGCCTGGCTTATTTCACTTAGCATAATGCTCTCCAGTTCCTCCATGCTGTTGCAAAGGGTATAAGCTCCTTCTTTCTCTCTGCTGCATAGAATTCCATTGTCTAAATGTACCATAGTTTTTTGATCCATTCATTTGCTGATGGGCACTTAGGTTGCTTCCAGTACTTGGCTATTGTAAATTGTACTGCTATGAACATTGGGGTGCATAGGTTCTTTTGGATTGGTGTCCAAGAGGGCCCAGAGACATATGAAAAGATGCTCAGCATCACTGGCCATCAGAGAGATGCAAATTAAAACCACAATGAGGCACCATCTCACACCGGTCAGAGTGGCCAACATAAACAAATCAACAAACAAATGTTGGAGAGGTTGCGGAGAAAAGGGAACCCTAGTGCATTGTTGGTGAGAATGCAGACTGGTGCGGCCACTGTGGAAAACAGTATGGAATTTCCTCAGAAAACTAAAAATAGAACTGACCTTTGACCCAGCAATTCCACTGCTGGGATTATGCTCTGTGTAGTATTTTAAAGGGCACTTCTTTTCATTACTAGGAGTAAATCACTTGTTTTAAAAATTATTGATCTATAAAAATATATTTGATATTTTACTTTTAAAAATTATTTGTAACTACCAAAATGTAGTTTTTTCATTTTGTGCTTATGTCATTGTGAAATTTATCATTGCAAAATATGAGCAAATGTTTAAACTTAGTGTTGATAAACATATGTGTGTATACATACACACATACTTTATATATATGAGATATATATTTAATAGTTATGCACATATTTCATTTTTAACACAGACATTTTCACAGAAAAAGATGCTGAGCATTATTGATATTTGGTAAGATTTCCCACTTACTTTATGGTCCCTGTTAAAACTTTATTTCAGTGTCCAGGTTGAGAGCTCCATCTGGAATTCAGCCTGCTTCTCAGAACTCCTCCAGAATGTAGAGCCGGTATTTATTTGAAATTTGCTAATGTCCTCACAGAGCCAGTACAAAAAAAATGCTGTGTTTGTGGTTTTGAATCAGAAAGCTGCTGGCATGTGAAATGAAGAACAAATCCTGTATTCTGGCAAGCTCCTAACAGCACTGAACTATTAACACTAAATCATTTTGAATCAAATGATGTGGTTTGCCAAAATATATATATATACAAATGCATTTTAAAGAATGAAAGTAGATGTAATTTTTTCCAAAATGACCATTACCACTGCAAGATAACTTAACATATAAAAGTAGCAAATGGTTTTACTTGATAGAGTTGACTTCACTGTTGTAACATTTTGATTTCTACATTGCAATTCTGATACTACTAAATTTAGTCTCTATTATGATTTTTTCCATCTAGGATGTTCTATTAAACATTTGTGTACTAAAAGAAAGCTACATGAAGTCATGTGCTTAGTATAAGCAGACACATCCCAGTTCCTCAGGAAAAAATGTTGACTTTCCAAATATTATGGAGAACCTTCTGCATTACGTGTGTACGTGTGTGTGTGTAAAGGTACCTTTAAACACAATTTTGCTGTGATACCATGTTAGGTGCCTTATATTCTTACTAGTCACAGAACAGCAGCCAAGTGAAAATGACAGTGACTGACAATTACAGAGGAAATCAAACGGCTTCCAGAAGTGTACTGAGACCTGTGGACCTCAATCAACGGAACTACAAATCCATTAGATGACTTAATTTGGGGTATCCAACTGCGAGATATATTAACCACCACACTGACAAGAACTATTGGATGATAAATGCAGCCTGCAATACTATTTCTCAACTAGTAACACTATACTGAATAATTTGTGCGGCATCTAATACTCTTTGTGGGCAACAACTGGTAACACATTATAGAGGTTAAAATAAAACAATGGCTAACTAAAATAAATGACTAATATGTTCTCTTATTTCAAAAGAAAACAGATTTTAGCTCTGGCTGGGTAGTTCAGTTGGTTACAGTGTTGTCCTGATAGAGCAAGGTTGCTGGTTCAATCCTCTGTCACATACAAGAATTAGCCAGTCAATGCTTCTCCAGCACACTGATGTTTCTCTCTCTATATTTCTCCCTCCCTTGCCCTCTCTCTAAAAAATAAAATAAATAAAATATTTTAAAAAGAACCAACCAATGGATGTATAATAAGTGGAACAATAAATCAATGTCTCTCTCCCTTCTATCTCTAAAAATCAATAAAATATTTTTTAAAAGAAGACAAAATTCAGATAAAAATGTTAATCATCACAAATATTATTTTTATTTATTTTATCCTTTACTACAAAAACAAATTTAAAATTAGTGTCTATTTTAAAATTAATAAGGTCACAAAAAATAAGTGATGACCGTCAATTTTAAACCATACTCACTCAGGCACATTAGAAATGGCTCATTTGCCAGGGAAATTTCCCTAAAGGGGAGATAACATATAATTTATACTGTATGCTTCCAGTTGATTATTTTATTTTCTTCTTTGAAATATTGCATTAGCATGAACTTGAAAGTGGTAGAACCAGTTGACTAGTTAAAAGATCGTGACAGGAAGGAAATCATATGTTCACTCATTCATTTACTCATTGAAATTTGTAGGATAGTTGAAAGAATCCATATGACTACCATATGAAAATTATTAAAATGACCATAAAATCTCATTCCTCCAACAGAAAAAAAATTATGCCAAGGAAATTTAAATGTTAAGAGTGTGTTTTTCCAAGGAGCATCCAAGTGGCTTCCTCCTCTCCCCACGCAGGGAAGTCTCAGACCTGCACCAGCAGAGACCTGGACACATAAAGTCACTGGGGGGATAAAAAGGCAGTAAGTGACACGTAATCAGTGGTATCCTAGGGCTGGGGTGGTGGTCCTCAGCTGGGACAATACCAGAGAAATTGGGGAGCCAGGTGACACTTGGAGTTGGGAGAAGAGATGGGCAGTTACTGGCTGTGACCCAGATAGACTCTGGGCTGGTCAGAAAGTTGGGCTGTGTGGAAAGTTGGATACTTGTTAAGAGTGGAAGGGGGCACCCAAGGGGACTACTCTCAAAAAACGCCCCCCCAAAACAAAGTAACTGAATGGAGGAGCAGGAATCTCACAGCTCAGCAGCCAGCCCATGAAGACAGAGGAATGAGGTGCCGAATTGCTCCCACTCAGGGCACCTCAGGGATTGGTCACAGTCGGGCAGCAGGGCCTGGGAGAGGCAGAAACATCCAGAGAGATGTCTTCCAATACCGGAACTGAGCCACCATGCAGATACCTTGCTCTGCATGCAGCCCCCAGGCCAACAAAGAGGAAGGAGGTAGGGGGTGTGATTTATTCCTACTCGGTGCACTCATGGATTGAACAAAGGGTTGCAAAACGAGGTGGATTATTGGTGCTGGCTTGGTGCAAATGGGTAGAGTGGACGGAGTGGGCTGCACAGCGCTCTGGGGGTGTGGGCTGGAAGCTGGGCCCCTGTGATTATTGTAGCCCAGTCTGAGCCCCCACCCTCTAGGTGCCAAAGGAAAGCAAAAAATGGACCTCAGCCTCCCTCCACCTGCAATATCCTGAAAGACCCTTTGACACGGGTAAAATCAGCAGGAGGCTTTTGTATTTTTTTGCAAGAGTAAGACAATAAGACCTGCCGCCAGGAGAAAACCAGAGACCAGAGACGGATCCAGAAAGGAGACAAAAGGTGAACGCCCACAGCTGAGATGAATTTCACTTTGCTGTCTTTCAGAACTTGCGTGTTTCCTTTTTATTTCTCTTCTTTCCATTTATCTTTAGTTGGTTTTTTTTTGGTTTGTTTGTTTTTTATTGTTTTATTTGTTTTTTATTCTCCCTTTCCTATTTCATTTTAATTTTTCTTCTTTCACTTCACTCATATTCCAAATAACACACTAATCTCAGTGTTTTTATTCTTTTTATCAGATTATATATTTCTTATAATAAATTGTTATTCCAAATTCCACACAGCAACTTTCTCTGGTCTTAATCCATCGCACCAGCTTCCTCAGCGTTATTCCTGTTGGTGTAAACTTTATTTTCTTCCACACTACGCCTAGTTTCTGTCTCTTACTCTCACTATCTCTCCTCCATCTAACCTCACACAAGCGCTCTGCTTTCTTAAGTCTGCTCACGTTCTTTTTCCCTTCTAATTAGGGTCTTATTTCTTTTTCACCTTTTATAAACTGTGGTTAGTTGGGTGAAATATCACAGTTATTGCTGTACTTCTGCAAAGGAACTCCTATTTGTTCACTACTTGTTTATACTTTAAATTTCATAGAGTACTCTCCTGCTGTCTTACTCAATTTTGCCTTCATCCTGACCATGATCAATTAAGGAATTTTATTTCATTGTTTTCTCTCTCCCTTTTCTTGTCTTTCTTTTCTTTTCTTCTCTTTCCTTTCCTTTCCTTTTCTCTTTCTTTTCTTTTCTTTCTTTATTCCCCCTCTCTCAACCTGGACTTTACTCCTTAATCTATTAGTATGCTTCCCCCATCCTCTCAAAATCATTTTTTTACTGTAGACTTCTCATATCCACTTTTTGCTTCTCTACAATATTTTAATTCCTGTTCTATTTTTATGAAACTTCATTTAGTAGCCTTTACTATTGACTCTGCTGTGGTTTTTCTGCAATTTTGCTGCCATTGGCCCAGTACTTTTTGATTTTACTTCCAACCTTATAGTATACTTTCTTCTCCTTACCCCATTGTTCCCATTGCCCTTTCATGTTTTACTTACATTGTAAAATTTTCTCTCCCCCTTTCTTTGCCTCAGTTCTATCCCAACTCTTATCAGTTCTCCTCCCTCTTACCACTCAATAACATTTTCTCCTCTTTTAGTCATCTCGTATTCCCTTTGTCATCTTACAATATCCGCAGTCTCTCTTCATCACTATTAAGCTTACTTCACTTGCAGTAGAGACTGCTGATGTGGTAGGGAGGTTCTTTTTGCTGGCATAGGTTTGGTGGTCTGGTAACATTGCTTTGTTAACCAACACGTGTACAACAGCATGCAAGACAAGGTGGGAGTTGTGAGCACCATAAACCTGCTGGAGGGGAGAAGCCACCAACGAAGGAGCCACCAACAGGGAAAGTCCAAATGCAACCAGAGAGCCCACACTAATGGAAGAAAGGGCAACCCTAGAGCATCCATACTTGGAGGTCGAAGGGACTGCGCCACTGAGTCCCACAGAACCCCTACCACAAAAGTTCAGTACTAAGACAGATGGCAAAACAAAGCGTTGGTAATCTCAGAAACAATAAAAAAGAATCACCTAAAATGTGGAGACAAAGAAAGAACCCACAATAGAAAAGAATGGAAAAATCCCCAATACATAGTTAAAGGAAATGGAGGCAAGCAAACTATCATATAGAATTCAAAAGAATGGTTATAAGGATTCTCAAGGAACTCACTGACAACTACAAGGAACTGAGCGAGAAGTACAACAGATTTGTTCAAGGAGGGTTGGAACATGGGTACTAACAGGGTCCATTACTCCAAACCATTATGCGTTTTCTTTCTCAACTCTCCTGTTTCCCAATACATTTCAGTACATAGTAGAAATGAAGGGAAGAAAACAGAAAGAACTTTGACAGAGAACAAGGTAGGACAACAACCCTGCTAAAGACAAAAAGCATAGGTGAAGATGGTCAAAGGTAGAACCTTCCAGTAACATTTCAGTTATAAAACAAATAAGCCATTAGATTGTACTGTACATCATGGTGGGGTTTAATTATGCCATTTTCCATATTTGAAAGCTGCATGCAGATCTTAAACGTTCTCATCATAAGAAAAAAAATACCATAGCTATGTATGGCAACAAATGTTGCCTAAACTTACTGATCTTTTTGTAAGACAGGGGTGGGCAAAAGTAGGTTTACAATTGTAATACAAATAAATAATATAATGATTTATAAATAATAATAAAAATAAACTCTGAGTTTTGCATACTCACAACCATAATCCTAGTTTTGCTCACTCCTCTATCTACACATATCAAATCATTATGATGTATACCAGAAAATAATATAATGTTATATGTCCGCTGTACCTTGGCAAAAAATCCTGATATAGAACTAAAAAAAAAGACATTTTCTGGTTATATCAGTCACTACATCAAATTTATGATGCTATATAACTTCTCTGAACCTTGGGTTTCTCTCATTGTATGATGGAAAAATAATACCAACCTCCCTAAAGAAATTTTGTGCATATTTATGCAACACTTTGAAATCAAAATAGGTGCTTAACAAACATAGCCCACTCATTCTTAAAATTCCATTCATATTTTTATTTCTAAAGCAATAGTTTCATTCATATTTTGATATGAAATTTAATTACAAACCAAACATTATTTTATATAAACAACTTAATAATCTTTTGTATTCCTTGTATCTTTTATAAAAGTACAAATCTCTACACCTTTTATCTCCCTAGTATAGTGTTCAGAGAATGTTATATAAATGTGAATATATATCACATAAATATTATGTAAACTTTCATTGATTGTTTTCAAACACTCACACTCTCGGAAGTATATTTTAAAATGTTTCAGCAGATAAATCGCCATAACATAAATGGTTATCAAGCACATGCACCCAACCTGTGTTTGTGCTTGAATATGATACATATTTTTAAATATATTAAATATACAAGTTGATTATTTAAACAAATTATTTAAAAGAATATACCATATACTTATTTAGTGGTCTTGTTATATTTTTTTTCCTCCTGTGGTTCTAACAAATCACTTTGTGTGATTTACTAGATATTCATACAGTATCGTTCATAACTTCCCATTTGTCTCCCAATTAAGAAATAACAGGATTGTAATGAATGCTTATTTTAGATTTTCCTAAACTTTGGTTGATCAACTTTCCTTCATCTCCTTAGTTACAGCTCATTTTTTGTATGGTTTTTATAATAATAAATCACCATAAGCTTCTTTCTTCAAAAGAAGATGCATGCATTAGCACAGTCTGTTTGTTTTGCTTCCAAGTCAGCAATTACAATGCCAAAGTAAAGTAAATGAAATTAAATTACATTTTTACATGTTTCAAGGTAAAATTGATGATACTTGCTCAAAGTTTAGAATGGGCATATTGCAAAAATAGTCAAATAAATTACTCCAAGGCTAAGACACATTTATAATATAAAATTACTAATGAAGAATTACTGATGAAAAGCTAAGCAGACTTTTCATCTATCTATATTACTACTTATTGAACTGTACACACCTCTGGAAAAGTATACTTCTTTTTAGGGATTAAAAAAAATATTGTTCAAGTAGAGTTGTATCCATTTTCCCACCACCTCTCTCCCCCTCCCCACCAACCCCCACCTCACACTCTCAATCCTACACCCCTTTGGCTTGTCCATGGGTCCTTAACACATGTTCCTTGATGATCCTCCCCTTTCTTTCCCCCATTCTCCCCCTCACCACACCCCTCTGTTTACTGTCAGTTTGTTTTTATGTCTCTGGTTATATTTTACTTGCTTGTTTGTTTTGTTGATTAGGTTCCACTTTTAGGTGAGATCGTATGGTATTTGTCTTTTAATACCAGTTTATTTCACTTAGCATAATGCTCTCCAATTCCATCCATGCTGTTGTGAAGGGTAGGAGCTCCTACTTTATTAATGCTACATGGTGTTCCATTGCGTAAATGCACTACAGTTTTTTGATCCACTCATTTACTGATGGGCACTTCTGTTGGCTATTGTAAATTGTGCTGCTGTGAACATTGGGGTGCATAGGATCTTTTGAATTGGTGTTTCAGAGATCTCAGGGTGTAATCTCAGCAGTGGGTTGACAGGTCAAAAGGCAGTTCCTTTTTTAGTTTTTTGAGGAAATTCCATACCGTTTTCCACAGCGGCCGCACCAGTCTGCATTCCCATCAATGGTGTACTACAGGTCCCTTTCCTCTACACCCTCGCCAATGCTTGTTGTTTGTTGATTTGTTTATGATGGCTTTTCAGACAGGTGTAAAGTGGTATCTCACTGTGGTTTTATTTTGTCTCTCTGATGGCTAGCAATGCTGAGCATCTCTTCATATGCCTCTGGGCCCTCTGTATGTCCCATTTGGAGAAGTGTGTGTTCAGGTCCTTTGCCCATTTTTTTAATTGGATCATTTGTCTCCCTGGATTGGAGTCATGTGAGTTCTTTCTGTATTTTGGAGATCATACCCTGTCCAAAGTATCATTGGCAAATGTAATTTCACATACAGTTGGTTCCCTTTTCATTTTGCTGATGTTTTCTTTAGCCATGCAGAAGCTTTTTATTTTGATGAAGTCCCATTGGTTTATTCTTTCTTTTATGTCCCTTGCACTAGGGGACATATAGGTGAAAACATTGCTGCATGGAATATGTAAGATTTTCCTGCCTATGTTCTCCTCTAGGACTTTATGGTGTTGCAACTTATATTTAAGTCTTTTATCCACCTTGAGCTTATTTTTGTTTATGGTGTAAGTTGGTGGTTGAGTTTCATTTTTTTCATGTAGCTGTCAAAGTCTCCCAACACCATTTGTTGAAGAGGCTACTTTTACTCCATTTTATTCTTTGCCCCTTTGTTGAATATTAATTGACAATAGAGACATGGGTTTATTTCTGGGCTCTCTATTCTGTCCCACTGATCTATGTGTCTGTTCTTATGCCAGTACCAGACTGTTCTGATTACTGTGGCTTTGTAATATAGTATGATATCAGTTATTGTGATCCCTCCTACTTTGTACTTCTTTCTCAAAACTGCTGCAGCTGTTCAGAGCCATGTAGGGTTACATATAAATTCTGTATATGTTTTTCTATATCTGTGAAATATGTCATTGGTATTTTAAAATGGATGGCATTGAATCTATAAATTGCTTTGGGTAGTATGGACATTTTGATGATGTTAATTCTTCCAATTCAGGAACACAGTAAATGCTCTCATTTGTTTGTGTCTTCCTTAATTTCTTTCTTCAGTGTTGTGTAGTTTTCTGAGTACAGGTCTTTTACCTCCTTGGTTAGGTTTATTCCTAGATACTTTATTTTTCCTCTTGCTGTAACAAATGAGATTTTTTTCTGATTTCTGTTTCCGATATTTCATTGTTGGTGTACAAAAATGTTTTTGACTTCTAAGTATTGACTTTGTATCCCACCATTTTGCCAAATTCACTTATTAGGTTCAGTAGTTTTTTGGTGGAGTCTATAGGGTTTCTTATGTACACTATCATGTCATATGCAAACAATGACAGTTTTAATTGAATATTAAATCCAATTTGAATGCCTTTTATTTATTTTCCTGTCTTATCCCTGTAGCTAGAACATCTAATACTTTGTTGAATAGAAGTGGTGAAAGCAGACATCCTTGTCTTTGTCCTGATCTTAGTGGGAAAGCTTTTAGTTTTTGCCTGTTGAGTATGATGTTGGCTGTAGGTTTCTCATATATCGGCTGCATTATGTTGAGTTATACTCCCTCTACTCCCACTTTGCTGAGTGGTTTTACCATAAATGGGTCCTGTACCTTATCAAATGCTTTTTCTGCATCTATTGATATGATCATGTGATCTTTGTCTTTCTTTATATTTATGTGATATATTATGCTTATTGATTTGTGAATATTGTACCATCCTTGTGTTCCTGGGATGAATCCCTCTTGATCATGGTATATGATCTTTTTATTGCTGTATGTGGTTTGCCAATAATTTGTTGAGGATTTCAGCATCTATATTCATCAGCAATATTGGCCTGTAGTTTTCTTTCTTTGTTGTGCCTTTACCTGGTTTTGTGATTAGGATGATATAGCCTCATAAAACAGTTTGGGAATCTTTCCTCTTCTTGGATTTTTGGAATAGTCTGAGAAGAATAGGGGTTAGCTCTTCCTTAAAAGTTTTGTAAAAATCTTCTGTGTAGCCATCCAGTCCACAGCTTTTGTGTGCTGGGAATTTCTTTATTGTCTAGTTTCACTAGCTGTTATCAGTCTGTTAAGGCTTTCTGTTTCTTCTTCATTCAGCTTTGGCAGATTGTATGTTTTAGAAAGTTTTCCATTTTGCCCAGTTTGTCCAATTCTTTGGCAGGCTCGTAGTAATTTCTTACAATCCTTTGTATTTCTGTGTGTATCAGTTGTAACTTCTTCTCTTTCATTTCTGATTTTATTTATTTGGGTCCTCTCTCTTTTTTTCTTGATGAGTCTGGTTAAAGGTTTATCAATTTTGTTTATCTTTTCAGAGAACTAGCTACTGGAGTTATTGATCCTTTGAATTGTTCTTTTAGTTTTTATGTCCTTTAATTCTACCCTGATCTTGATTATTTCCTTCCTCTTACTTGCTCTGAGCATTGTTTTTTGTTTTAGAGGTAGGGTTAGGTTGTTTATTTGAGATTTTTCTACCTTTAGGTAAGGCTGTATTGTTATAAACTTTCCTGCCAATACTGCCTTCACTGTGTCCCATAGTTTTTTGTTGTTGTTATGTTTTCATTTTCATTTGTTTCCAGAAACTTTTTTATTTCTTCCTTGATCTCATTGTTAACCCATTCATTATTTAATGGCATGTTATTCAATCTCCATGTATTTGAATGTATTTGAATGTTTTCCTTGAGGTTGGTTTCTAGCTTCAATTCATTGTGATCTGAGTAAATGCTTGATATGATTTCAGTGTTCTTGAATTTGTTCAGGCATGTTTTGAATCCTACCATGTGGTTTATTTTTTAAAATGTGCCATGTGCACTTGTACATAATGCATATTTTGCTTGTTTGGGGTCAAAGGTTCTGTATTTATCTATTAAGTCCATTTGAATTAGTGTATCATTCAATGCCACAATATCCTTGCTGGTTCTTTGAAAGACCTATCCATTATTTATAGCGTGGTGTTAAAGTCCCCATACAGTGACTGTTGTTGTCAGTATCTTCCTTGAATTCCTCTAATATTTTCTTTGTATATGTAGGTGCTCTTATTTTGGGTATATACATATTTACAAGGGTTATATCCTCCTTTCAGTATTGTATAGTGGCCTTCTTTTTCCCCTTTGGGAGTTGACTGGAAGAACACATTTGCTAATGGTACTTTGGACAGGATTTGATATAAAAAATATATGAAGAACTCATATGACTCAATACTAGGAATAAAATCAAATGGGCAAAGGATCTGAATGGACATTTCTCCAAGGAGGACAGATAATGGCTCACAGACATTTGGAAAGATGCTCAACATCACTAGGCATCAGAGAGAGTCAAATTAAAACCACAATGAGATATCGCCTCACACTTGTTACAATGGCCACCATTGATAAAACAAACAAGTGCTGGCCAGGTTGTGGAGAAAAGGGAACCCTTGTGTATTGTTTGTGGGAATGCAAACTGGTGTAGCCACTGTGGAAAACAGTATGGAATTTCCTTAAAAATCTAGAAATGGAATTGCCTTTTGATCCACTGATTCCACGGCTGTGAATATACCCAGAGAATCCCAAATCTCCAATTCAAAAGAACTTAGGTATACTTCTTTTCATAGCAATGCTATTTACAATAGCCAAGTGCTGAAAACAGCCTAAATGTCCATCAGTAGATGAATGGATCCAAAAAACTGTTTCATTTACACAATGGAATAATATGCAACAGAAACAAAGAAGAAACTCCTACCTTTTGTGACAGCGTGATGGAACTGGACAATATTATGCTATGTGAAATAACACAGTCAGTGAAAGACAAATAACATATGATCTCACCTATAAGTGGAATCAAATGAAGAAAATAAACTACTGAACAAGTAGAATCACAGACATATAAATAGAATAGACTGAAATTGACCAGAGGGAGGTAGAAGGGGACAATGGTGTAAAGAAGGAGAAGGGCCTAGACAAAGAACATGGATGAATGACCCATGACTAGACAACATATGTGGAAATTGACACTGGGAATGGGGGTGGTGATGGGCAGAGAGGCGGGTAAAGGGTGAAAAATTGGGACAACTGTAATAGGATACAGTGATATATATTTAAAATGGTCAAAGAAAGGAAAACAAGTAAATTGTAAATCATGAATAAATGGCAGAGAAAATATCCTATGAACAACCCTGTTTACAAAAAGTTTGATTCTAGTCTTTATCTAAATTATGCATCGTCTATTATTTTTATTCTGGTACCAAAGACATGTTATATTCATTGCAATCCAATTACAAAAGACCAGGCTAACTCATTGTACATTAAATTTATGTGTTTAAGCTTTATATCTAGCTGAAAAATCTATTTCCTCCTGATGTTCCTATAAACATTTCTAAAATAATTTTATTTTAACCCTTATGTAAGTTTCTTATCTATAATTTAAAGGTTCATCTATTATCTTAGCATCTGTATTTACCTTTTATATATACAGTGTAGGAATGTATGGAACTAAAGCTAATGCTATGATTTAGTGCATTCTCTAGGCAGTAAATACCTAATGTACTTTATTGATCACTTATTCCATTCAATTAATATGCATATATATCTCTTCTGTACTGACTAGTGTTCCACCAATGCTTATATGTAAACCATGGACAATGTTATACCATATAAAATGTCATAAATAATAAAATGAATACAACTTAAAATCATATGGTCAGCTTTTGTTATTATGTCCTTTCTCAATGTTTGCATACAAACAAGATAATATAGTAGAACTTTTGACATTAGAATGGAATCCTTATTTGAGGTGAGGCTAAGCACCTCTGGTATAGCACATTTATTTCTTGGTATTAAGTTATCAGGAGAGTCAAATGGTTTACTAAAATAGAACTCTGTGACAAGATGTGAAGCAGTTACTTCATCCCAGAATTATACACTTGAAAGAATAATTACAGCATTGCTTTTACATTTCCACATTCACTCCCACCAGCAAATCATCCATGTAAATAAATAACACTGGATAAATGCCCAGGTATTAATCCTTTCAACCAACACTTTACATTATTTTTCACTCCATGAGGAGTATCTTTGGGTCCATTATTGAATGATAGAGCTCTCTTTCATTTATATTTTGTTGCAAGTCTATATTGTTTTGGTGGATGATATTTTTAGGTTTATTGCTGTTCCATAATCCTTAACAATACAGGCAAATCTTAACCAATTTAAAAGCCTCATAGGCAGCATCTGTAAAGTCACCCTATAAGTAAACAATTCTGTTCAAGGTGTTTTCATGCCTTTCATTCAAGGCAATCCATTGCTTTCTTGCACTTATTGCTAGGGTTTAGGTTATTTTGGAACTGTTTTCAGGTATTTAAACTATATAGTAATTTATGTGTTGCCAGTTCTCCCAAAAGATTGAGATTTTCATATAGAAAACTTTTAATTTGTATTTGTACTTTTCCAGTACGTGCAGTAATGACAGGAGAGCAAATTATACTGTGGATAGAGTATTTTAGGGGTTATTCATGATGTTTTACATTTTAGAATGTTGGACCTAAGAGTAACACAAGATAGGTTGTGGCCTGGTAGCTCAGTTGGTTAGAGTGTTGTTTTTATAGGCCAAGGTTACGGTTCCTCCCCGGTCAGGGCACACGCGAGAATCAGCCAGTGCACGCATAAATAAGTGAGACAACAGATCCGTGCTTCTCTCTCCCTCTTTCTCTCAAAAGTTATCAGTACCGAAGAGCAACATAGGATAAGTATTTTAAAGTTTGGTTATGCTTTTTCTTTAATATGTACAATAAATTAGAGATATTTTAGTGGCCAACAAATTTTGAGCTAAGTCAGTACTGATTTCCCAAATTATTAAACTATTTTTAATTAAGAAAGAGCTGTTAAGTTAAATGAAACATATTGCACAAGTCTGTGAGTTAGTGAGAAAATAAATTGATATAATACTATCTCTTGTCTTCAATAATGACATCGAGATTGGGGTAAGCAGGGATCCTGAGCTTTTAGCAAAAAGCAAGAGTTGTCATTCATGCCCCACCCCTCAAAGAAGGGCAAAAATTCTCCTTGGTACTTCATCTGAGGCTTCTCCTTACAGAAATTTCAGTCCGCATTGCTTCTGTAGATTTTCAATGAATGAGTTTAAAAATGTGTTAGACACAATGACAGGTTTGGTAAAATATAAGACAGGACAACAGTAAATATACATATCAAAACAACTTAACCAAGATTATGAAAAGTATATAAAGAGTGTAAGATACATGGACTAAAGCAAAAAGGTCACTACATGTAATTTAAATTCAACATAAAGAGGAAAGAGAAAATGTGGTAAAAACCATCGATTCAATAGATAAAAGCTGATGAAAATAAATCCACCCAAGGCCTCAAGAAATTCTGGAAGGACCAGACAAGATGAATATTTAGCACACCATACTTGAATACATGATGAGAAAAACAGATAAAAAGTGGTCAGAGGTGAAAAAATAGGCACATTATATCTTCAAAAGAACAATAGTAAGTCTGAAAGCTGGCTTCTGAACAGAAATGATAAAAAGCAAAAGACAATAGTACGGCATTTTTAATAGAGCTAAAAATAATATTGAACAGACATTCTACTATGGATTCCTCCAAGATTTTTCTTCAGAAATGAGGGCAAAATGAAAACATTTATTCAGGTGATTAAATTGAGCTGTGCTTATTGAAGAACCCAAGGAAATTATAATCATATTTCTAACAGAAAAAAATGAGAGAATAAAAGAAAACTAGAGTATAAAATAAAAAGTAACCATACATAAAGATACAAATGAATAATGAGTGTCTATTCTATAAAAAGTAAATAATGCTTAATTAAAACTCACGAGAACATTAATACCAATGGCAATAATGAGGTAAATAAAATTCAAGTAAATTAAAACTCTAGCATATGCAAAATAAGATGATATATAACTACTCCTGCTGAAATGTAATAAGTTAATTTTTTCATTTGTTTATTCTAGGCATCCCTCCAAAAATTATTTTAAAAATAATAAATTATTAGTCAATAGATCCAAATAAATAATGTAGAAGGATTTAATTCAAAAGGCCAAAAATAAAAGAATTTCAATATAAAATGACCAGTCAATTATGAAACAAGTAATTTCATAGTTGATAGAAATTGAAGTATATAAGTAGTTACACAAATTACTTTATCAGGGTGAATAGAATACAAGAACCTGTGTATCTGCCGCACACCGGGCACATGAAAGGGAAGTTGGAGATGAAAGGATGGAAAAAGCTACCTTGTGCAAACGCTAACCCGAAGAAAGCTGGTGAAGGTATGCTGATGTGTGATACAGCAGACTGCAATGTTAAAAACATCACACCATGCAAACAGAGGTAGTATATAATTCAATTCAGCAGAAATACTCCACAATTTTAAATATGGACGCATATGATATCATACCTTAAATATTTTTTTAATTGACAGTGATAATGTATATATAGATAAGTCTATAGCCCATGGGTGTGTTGTATCTCATTGATGACCTTTAAAAAGAAATAAAAATTATATTTCAAAAGCAAGATAACTTCCCACGATGTAAGAGGAACAAATTCTCTGAGCTGACAGAAAACGGTGTGCAGTGGTAACATAACCCTTTCAGAAGAGGATACGACAAATGTTGAGATCTTGGACTGGCTTAAAAATTTGTTTTAAAATCAAAATTGCATCTATTGCATTTAAGGGATAGTCTACTATAGGAGAAACTAAACAAGCAATTAAAGGCATCTAAGAGAAATTTGTTCATTTAACAGTTTCCTCTAATGAAAATAAACATATTCAGAAGCAACACATATTATAAAATACAATTGCATTTTAAAACAATTTTTATTATGGATAATATTTTATTTACAGCATACAAATGTAGCTACACAGTTTCTGAAAATAGAAGCAAATTATTTGTTGTTTAGAAAATAATAAAGTGAAGGAATGTTTAACAAAGTAATGAAGAAAAAAATATATATTATAACTATATTAGATAAGATTAATATAAAGCACCCTAAATAGTCAAGGGTGGGTGCACATGATTTCAGGTCACTAAAGAAAATTATTTTATGTGTGAGAGAAACTTTTTTCTCATGAAGGCGATGTAACTACTTACCCAAGCAGGGAAAGCCCAGGGTCATGTCTGTGGTAGTGATTAACATATTTTCTTTAGCTGAAAAATGAACATTTTTCATTCCATTTCACAGGGACCCATTGCTTCCTAATAAGTCTCATAACGTTTTTCTTACATACCTATAGGAGCCATAATGTTAACTGATTTTTCACTCTGCTAACCCTGTGGTTACATCATTAAAGAAATGTTTAGGGTTATCGTATACATGTACCATACCTCCCTTATCCAATCATCTATCTCAGAATACTACTGAGCCATAAGAAAAGGTGAAATACTGCCAGTTGGAACAATATCGATGGACCTTGAGAAGATCATGCAGAGTGAAGTAAATCGGAAAAGGTTAAGAACCATATGCTTTCACTCATATGTGGGATATAAAACTGAAAGGAACAAATGCACAAACAAGCAAAGCAAACACACACCTATGGAGACAGTCAACAGTATGGGGGTAACCAGAGGAAAGGAGGGTGGGGGTGGTAAAGGGTAAAGGAGGTCAAATATATGGTGACAGAAGATGATTTGACTTTCAGCGGCGGATGACCAATGCCATATACAGATCACATATCACAGAAATGTGCACTTGAATCCTTTATGATCTTATTAACCTAAGTCACCAAAATAGATTTAACTTTAAGAAACAGAAATGCTGAGGACCATCATTGGTTCTTTGCCCATTCCTTTAGCTGAGACTACATTTCTGTTTACTCTGATGGTTACTGTAGAGGCATTAGAAACAGCAGACACCAGCCCTCCTCACTTTCACCACTCAAGGCATAGTAACAGCCACTTAGTCTCCTAAGTTCTAGTAGTGTATCTCTTCCTCTTCTTTGAATAGATTGATACACAGCCAACTGATCTGATATATACTGATTATGGGTAGTTCCAGTTACTTTACCCAGCTCATAAATGTTTTGGAGTGTTCATACTAAGCAAGACCTATACATACATAAATGGTAATGAATATCAGTTTCCAGAATGAACCAAAATTTCCTTAAAACTGATGTATGACCATAGTTATTATAGTAATATAATACCCTTTACAAAATTATATTGAATGGTAAAGGGAAATAATTATGCAGACAGGCACTAATTGCTCAATCTTCTTAAATATAATTTTATAGAGTTTTAAGGGAAACCATTCAATATTATGTTTCAAAGTAAAATTAGAGTATTGAATGTAAATCCCTTAAGTAGGAAAAACACGATTAAACTACTTAATTACATTCTGTTACGGGGTTAAAAAAAAAAGAAATGAGTTAAAATCTGAGCATAAGCCAATTGGTAGCCTTGGAACAATATTACTAGTTACACATTTCTGTATAGTGAGAGTGTCCTTTTCTGCCCAATTCCTCTCCTTGTTTCTTAAATGGATTATGCCTACAACTGATCAGCATTGACTGTATAATGATTACCAAGCTGTTTCAGTAAACTAGGCATTTTCACTAAATTAATTGCTGTATTGGGAAGGATAAGTAGTCCCCTTTTCCTCTGAGAATTCCAAAGGTTAAGCTGAGGGAGCCATGCATGAGTCTAAGCCATTTTATGCTTTACAATTTTTCATTTTATTATTCTTTTAAATTACACTTTATATAAATGGATATCAAAAACAGCCTTATGTATACACATGTGAAATGGGAAAACGGGGAAATCTGACAGCTTCCATAAACCAGTGAGACTACATTTAAATAACCACTGAAATCCTGACTTTTTAATAGGTGGGTAGTCATTCCTGCAAATGAGATTTTTCATTTTGATTCAATACAGCAGTTCTTCCCGCACAAAGCCTGCATTTCAGAACTTCTTGTGGACCTGACACATCATAGAGAATTGTATTACATGGGCTGAGGAATATGGAAAACATGCATTATGTTTCATTTATTATTTTGTGTAATTTTAAATATGTATCTTTTATAGATTATAATTATAAGTACAAATATACAAATGTAGTTAGGATAAAAATTTGTTATGAAATATTCAATAATAGAAACTGTGTACTATTCTTGAACAACCAAAAAGAAATTTTTTGTTGTTACTTAAGTCAAAAATGACAAAATAACATTTCCTTTAAACGTCTTGAATTATTTCATTCTACATTAAGAACCAGCAAGATGAAGCTTATCCCCACAGGTGCTTGGCAGAAAAGCTATAAGCCATGGAAAATGGGGCTTAAATTCAAAGTGCCATCTCAGAAAGCATAATAAAAATAGATTTTCAGTCTGCCCCAAACACAAATAGTAATGCCATAAAATGTGAAATGTTGTGAATGTGATATTGCCATCTTTAATTTTTATAGTGGAGTTTTTCTCAGATCTTCCTCCGTGCTAGAAAATAACCTTAGATCCTGTGAAAGCTACCCAATTCTTCCTGCAGACCTGGGAATTTGGAGGAAGTCTCTAAATGTGTGAGTTTTGAAGACTAGAATAGTGTTACAAATACAATGCCATAAAACAGAATTTTAAATGACATACATCATTTAAAACTATCATTTGAAATGACAGCTCAATGACCTAATTTATTCTACGTATAATCAACAAGAATGGAAGCTGAAAGGCCCAGACTGATAGACTTTATTTTTGGCTATTAGAACCCATTCCCTACCATTGGATTACACCCAACCAAGGAGAAATCTCACATGTAGGGTTCATTGATTTAGTCTTGGATTATCCTGTGCTACCTTTGGCTTGCAGTAACTCATCAATCAGAAGGCATCAGGCTTGTATTTACCTATAGGGAGTGTACTTGATCTTGGATTACTGTACCCATGTCCTGAATGCTTATCTGTGCTGTTGCTTTCACTCATGTAAGTATATGTGTTTTCCCTGCTCCGTGAGGGCATGATTCCATTACTCCTTCACTGTGGGCGTAAATTCCACCCCATGTTGTACTCATGTGCAGGCCACATTCCAATATGTAACCAATTAAATTGGATATTAATCAGTTTCTATAAAAAGCATCCACCACACCTCATTGTTTTCCTGAGGCCTGTTTTTATAACATATATCACAATGTTTTCATTAACATATTAATAAATATATGTTACAAAACCATATCAAAGCAATATTGGAGAGTTTCCAAGGTTTCACTCTATCTTAACTTTCCATGTTAATCTTAAAATGGGCCACAACATTACTTACACAAATGAGTTTATAATAAAATTTACACTTACTTTTTATTATATAAAATGAGCATGGTTAAAGGCTCATTTAAATCACTGGGACAACCATTTAGAGTATTTCTAGCATGAAGGGTAATTAATATATATGCCAAATAAGGGACCTTATTAAATACATAATCTACTAGATTCCAATCAGAGAAATTTTAGTGAGTTCTTACAATAATCATTCTCATTTGACATGACTAATTATGGAATTTCCTGAACTGTTGTTCAATAATGCCACTTCAATCTTTAAGTTGCAGCCAAGACAATTTTTTGATGAAATGGGGCTGAATTTCTTAACTGTTTTATATTCATATACTACTGCCGAAACACCTGTTCTCCATAACAATATTTCCTCTGAGCAGAGTTGTGTACAGAGCGTGTAGAGTAATGAAGGTCAAGTGGTACTCATTAAGTCACAGGAAATGAAGGCTCTGAGGGCCATAAAGCAAGCTCCATGCTGCTTTATTTTTGCTCGAGTCTCTACCTTGAGGCTTCCTTTTATCCCTCAGAATAAATATTCCAGGACCAATTCGGCACCCTCCCGAAAGTGACGTCACTTCCCTACTCAACCTTAGGTTCCACATAAGCCAATTGATCCCATATTTGGAACATCATAACTAATTTTATTGAGAATATATATGAGAAATATAATGGGAGTAGTTATTAGTAATTTAAAGTCTCCCACCCTTTAAGATGAAAGGTTATGCCTAAAGCCAGTTATGATCTAATGCAATCAGTACATATAGACTTTTATATTTATGACTTTGTTCTCACCATCTGACTTACGAATTGTGATGTCACTGATGTGTTAGCCACCTGTACACTCCCAAGTTTTCAAATGCCCAGTAAAGTTTGTAAGTTGATGATAAATTCTCAGTCACATTCTATCATTTCTGGAGCTCAACTGAAAATACGTTTTGATGTGATCTTTAAAAATATAGCAAATTATTCCTTTTGTTAAAATGATTTTCTTTATAATTGATTTGAAAATATTTCTTGAGCAACCTGTTAATGCTGGGGTGTAGTGATAAGCAAAGTGAGGGAAACTTCTGTTTTCAGAGCTTATGTTCTAGAGAGATAATAATAACAAACAAGATAGTGCATAAAATATATAGCATTTTAATATTTGTAATTGAAAAAATCTAATGCTGTGAAAAAAATGGGAAGTCAAGAGGGGTATAATTGCAGACAGAACATACAGGGAACATATTTGATATTTAAGTTAAAAAGAAAATTATCATGCAGTCAAAAGACACAAGAAAATTTAGGAAGAAATGTCATTATACAGTATCAAGTTGGTAAGTTCTTACATGACTAGTAACAATTTTACAAAGTCTTAACACCTAGTCCTGTCGGGGATTCAGGTAAAAGGAAACACACTTTGCCTAAGTGCTCTGTTAGTTTTCTAGGAGCAATCTAGCAATATAAATTATAGTTAAAATACACATACTCATATTAGCTGCCTCACTTTTTAATTTCTTCTACAGAATTATATGCATGTATATGTATGTATAAGTGTATGCATAAAACTATATATTAAATGTAATTAACATAATTTACATAAAATACTAAATGGGAATAATAAGAATGATAGAAAAAATAAACCACTTTAGAGTGAATAACTCAATGAAGATTTAACTGTGTAAAACATGTTATACATTTTCCATTAAATACCAAGCAGTCAATAGTAGTGATGCATTAGAGCTAGGGGAGTTGACTTTGAGATGCCCTGTTGTGCTTTGAGGTATTCATATTGAGCCAAGATTATGTCTTTTATCACCTATGATTTTGAAGCATTGATTCTGAGGCAATACTTTGCAGTTAAACCCTATGAAATCTGTAAATCCTCATTACCCTAATCTAGAGACTAAGTAGTACTTAAATTAAAATATGGCAAGAATGATAAGGATCATCCGATATGTCAAGCTAATGTGAATAGACATATGGTGAGATATAGATCAAGTGATAGAACATTCAGATTTAACAACTGTGATCACATATATGTCTATATATGCATATACGTAAATATAGGAATATATATATTCATTCGTCAGAGAATATATACCTTGCAACTTAATGTGACAGAAGTTGTTAAATCCTAGAAATAGTAGTGAAGATTGGAGTGTGCCCCCCTGAAATCTGAATGTAGCAGGGCTTACAAATAGTAGTATAAATGGGCTATAAATGTTAATGAATGAATTTAACCCTAAGAGTTACCCTAGTTATTGATGGCAGGAAACCAGAGAATACTAACTAAGGACTTGATATTAAAGAATGAATAAGGATTAGAGTGAAAAAGCACAGTGCACAGTTTGCAGAGATTAGGGGAAACGTGAGACGATTCACATGGGAGAGAGAAGTAGGACACTGTAGAGACGGGAAGGTGTGTGTAACTGGCTTCTTGGACACAGCCCGTGCAGTGGCCTGCAGAGATGGGCAAGGTATGAGCGGCAAGAATAAAAATGTTTGTCTTAGTCCTGAGAGCAATTGGAGTCAATTAAAAGTGTTCAAAACAGAGGAAGAGACTAGGCCACACATTCACCTTGGAAAGATCACTCGGACCTCAACATGGGGCAGAAAGTTTAAATACAGAGTTCATGGGAAGAAAAATACTGCCGTATGGGAGGGGCGTGTTTATAGGTTGAACCAAGACTGTGGTGGAAATGGAGATGTGGATTACATTTCTGAATTAAATTTGTTAAGACTTAAGCATGATTTAGATAGGAATGTTGAAGAAATGAGGGTTTAGGGAGACTCTCAGATGTCTGAGAAAGGTCTGTGGAGAGAGATTTGGGAATGGTTTGTATTTCATTGAAACCGAAAGTGGTGTAGTGATTACACTGGTGCAGGGAGAAGTAGAATGAATGGAGAGGGGGAGGAGGACGGCGCATTCAGTAACTTCACTCTGCAGTAGCAGAAACCTAAACTGAGGCGGCAGAGGAGAATGCAGGGAAAGAAGAGGGTCAGATCTAATTGTCAGCTTCACTGTATGTATCAGCTCCATCAAAAAAAATGAGACCCTATTAAAGACACATATTCTAACTCAACTCTATTGTTTTCAAGTGGCATGGATAAGTCTCTGACAGTGAAGAACAAAAATAGTCAGAAAAGCAAAGATACATTAAAACATCAGGCACATAGATGAAAAGCAACAATGTTGATGTGAGGTTAACATAAAAAAAAAAAGATAAGCAGGATGGAGAGATTTTAGAGTATCCAGGTGAATTCAGTGTAATCAGAAGGCTTCTTATAAAAGAAAGGCAGGTGGTCAGAAGTGAAGAAAGATGTTTCGACGGAAGCAGAGGTAATATAATGCAGACAGGAGCTGAGAAGCAGACAGCAGCCACCAGGGGCTGGCCAGGGAAAGAAGGGGTTCTCCTCTGGAGGCTGCAGAAGGGACACAGCTCTGGCAGCTTGGTTTCATCCCCACTAAACCTTGAAGACATCTGACTGCTGGGCTGTAAGACAACACATTTGTTTTGTGTTAACACCCTGAGTTCATGGTAATTTGTAGCAGAAGCAGTAGGATTTCACCGTTAGTGAGATCCGTGATTGGTACAGTCCTTCTCAGTCACTCTGTTGCTACAACATGACGTCAAGGTCACTCACAGAAAAACTAAAACTTACTTGGCATCTTATAAATCCTGGAAGTAGTATCATTTTTAATATACATCTTAATAGACAGAAGCAAGTATATTCTACATGTGCAGTTACGTGTGTATATGTATATCTTCATTTTTTGAAAAATAACCAGGGTCCCCCAGTAGGAGGTGACATGATTCAAGTAATTTTATCACCTTTTCTTATTTCCAGTGTGATCTACTCTATTTTCACAGATAATTTCCTCTGTGTAGCTTAAATTTCCTAGTTTATTATTTTACAAACAGATACTATTCTCTGTCCTGAGCATAATATTTGCTGATCAAAGTCATTAAAGTAAGGAGATATCAAAAATTCTATCTTTATAAAATAAATTAAATTAATTATATATGTGGAGTTGTGTGTAAAGAGTACATGAAATCACTCTATTTATTACATTTTCATATGACATAGGTATAAAGCTACCTTTCAGAGACAGACTTTACAATTCAGCATTATTTTGGTATGTGGATCTTTAAGCCATATTCTGTATCCAAAATTATTCATAGAGTGTGAATTGGCCCTTACAATATAATACTTATTCAAGTAAAATGTTATCTGGACATTTTTAATTTCAATAAAATTATTTTGAATGTCATTATATAATAGAGATGTGGTAGGAAAGTTTATGGCAGCTTATGAAATTTAGAATTTATACTGTAGGGAACCTTATTGGACCACAATGTAACAACCTTGCTTTTATATACAAACTGTAGTTCATGAATTATAGATGCTAACTGCAAAGTCACACCATTCTTCCTTTTATTTGAACAATTCTTCCTGGAATTGTTCAAAGTTTTAAACTTCAGAAAGATTTGCGTATTTTTAAAGAGATGTGCACCCTTCAAAGGTCTTGCGGAAAAGAGTAAAGCCTGTTTTTACTTTACTCCATATTTGGATGTCTGGGGTAATTCTGCTTCAATGCCACTTTGAAAGTAAGAGGCCTTTGCATTCCCCTCCATCAGCTGAAAGCAATGAAGCATTACAATTCTCTGCCCATCCTATTAATAGATTTGCAACTAAAGCAAAATAAATTCAAGGCCTTTTTTAGATCTTGGACAATTTTGCAACAGTATACCCAGTAAGAGGCCTCAGAAAAAAAAGCACACAAAGCAAAACGTACTTTTTGATGTGGTAGGAGATTTAGTGTGGTTATCAACTCTTTATACTGATACAGCAATTTTTCTCAAGCTACCAACAGAATGTACACTTCTGCCTTTCTGCATATTTTTAAATAAATACATTCTTTAGAGAATAAATTAATATTTTAATGGTTGAAGACCATATACTTTTGAATGAATATACATTTATTTTAAATTTCCATCCCATGAATGTAGTATATAATTCATTACATGTTAAAATAAAAATTTATTTGGGAGAAATAACTAAACTGTGTCAATTAGTTATTTTTTTAATACTTTCTAAAATATACATGCCAGCAAATCAACAAATCTTTGTAAAGCTTTAACTTAATGTAATTATGGGACATATCTAAATATCAAATACCCACGGTATACTAACTGCTGAAGATGGAATAGTGACATAAATATAGAGATGAAATTACGTTGCCCCACTTGGAAAGAAGATAATGAGATATGTACACATTATGGATGTTAGTGGGTATTTGATTTGTCCCTCCTGCACTGGTCTACCTTCTTCCTAGCCAGACTTCAGTGTCAGTGATGTGGGATTAAGTTCCATCCACAACTCATGTTGGTCTCTCTAGGATACAGCCTGTAGCCACGATCAATCCAGGCTGTACAACCGAGTATTGGAAAAGATTTTTTTTTTAATATGTATCTAGGTTTGGGGATATTCAAATAATATACTTTTAGGGATTGATTCAGTGGATCTAGGAAGATATTCTTAGCATCAATGCACTTTTTCTTGCCCATACATGATTCTAATATAAAACCATTCATAACCACTGAAAGAAACTGTTCAAGATAATTCTATCAATCTTGTCAAAGTGATGTATTCAGTGTGCACTTTCCTCAGTCAATCAAGAGGATAAGATGCATTATTCAGCCTGCAAATTTTGATGCAAGGGTAAAATTAGTGCGAAAATCAGAATATTATCTGTTAAGTCTGGATCACAAGTTGTCTTTCTTCCTCTTAAATATTTGCTGTGTAACTATGGTAAATAGAAGTGCTTCAGTCAATAAGAGGACGAAGCCAGAGTAGAAGAATAAAATTCCAAGAGAATCACAAAAAGTTGATTTAGTCATAATTAGTCATCATTTACAATATATCCAAGCTTAATCATTTTCAGCTGAGCCAATAACAATAAAAACTTTTATTTTTTAATCAAATTTGAGTTAATATTCTCTTTACATCAAACTTAAATTACCTAATTAAAAAAAAACAGAAGTCCTTTATGCTTTGCTTGTTCATTTAAAATAGTTCTGAATTAATTTTGGGGTCATATGCATTTTGATCATTCTTATTGTACCCTGTATCTTATTCTTTAATGAGGGTTGCCATATTTAATCTAGCCAGGAAGAGAAACTGTAAGCATAGTAAAGAATAGCACCCTGTGGCAATTTGATGATAGCACAATAGTAAAACGCAGCATCCCTTCATAGTCAGAAGAGAAATGCACAAATACAGGACAAGATTTCACACCGTTACCGCTGTTATTCACCAGAATATTTGACATTTGATCTGCTTCAGGGAGAAAATATATAGATATAATTGTTAGAAATTAAATCACATACTTAAAAATTTTTCTTAGATCAAATCAACTGTAATATTATTTTAATTAAAGATATTGCTCATGAAAATAATTAAGTGTAAAATAAATACTGAAAATAATTGCCTTTTCATGTAAGAAAAAAGTAGTATAACAAAGTATAAAATAACAAGTTTAATAAATATAATATTGTTCAATATACATATGAGACTTAAAAATATATACATGTTTAAAATAAGATATAAAATGAAATCCTAGAAGCTTCAGTGGTAACAATTTATTTTTTAATTTTGAGGACCTTGATATAGCATCAGAAAATCATTCAAAATAAAATAAATTGTCCTATTTTTACCTTCTCTCCAAACCATCTAGAAAAAATAACATAAGTGAAAATTATATTTGATTAAAATATTAGCAGCAAATAGACACTAACCTTGCTACAACTAAGTCTTATAAATTGAGATACATTCAGCAGATATCAGGAGATACTTCAGAAAAAATGAATAACAAAGAGAATTTACATTATTTATTTTTGTAATGAAATACAAATTTCCCAATAAGGTACAATTTTCACTTCTGGAAGTCATAATATTTATAATTATTGAATAAATAATACATTTTAAATAAATAATATACTAACATTCTCAGGAGATAGATACTATTTTATATTGCTGGCAAAATATATATAAATAAAACTGAGTAAAATGAGACAATAGTTAATATATGTTAAATAATCCAGGTTAGCTATAAACTTTGATCTTTTGCTTCATTCACTTTATTTTGTTTTATCACAGAGACACACAGATGTGCATGTGATTTCTATTTGAATTTAGATTATAAATGGTTAAATTTTCATGGTTTATACATATTTTTGAAATTAGTTACAATAACACATCTTTCCCTTGTACTCAAAATGAGATGTAAAAGTGAATTCTTTCTTTTGATACCATTTCTGTCAGCATATCTCCAGATTAACTCCAAATTATATTTGATTCAATTATTTTCTATTTTCATCATTTATCTCTTATTTCAGGCTGTTATTATTTTTAATTTAGATAGCTGCTAAATTACTCACCTATACTTCATCTCCTCTGACACTCCAATTTATTTTTGAAAAATCTCACCTGTTCAATATATTGTTTTAAGCCCAAGTATGTTCTGATAAATCAGACATGCAAGGTCCCAGGTTTCAGGAAATTTAGCTTTTGGTAGTTCAGACAATCTGAAGGTAAACAGTCCTATAGTACAGGAAAAAAAATTGATAAATGTGTAATTACACATTGAATAATGTGCTATTAATTTATTGAAAATAATTTTGAAATAGATATTAAAAAGTCACTTCAGGTAAAAAGAAATTCAGTGAAAGACTTAATCTAAGCAATGGAAGATGTAAAGGCAGAAAACATACACAGACTTATGAGCAATGAATTCCAGTAGACGGACCAGTATGCTGACTGCCTTTCAGTCCCGAAAGCACCAGTGTGCTCCGAAGTTAGTTTGTCTAGAAATGAATGAGCAAAGGAGTAGTGGTCTTTGATACACTTAGGAAAGTAAACAATGACAGGGTACGCAGGACTTGGCAGAGGTTATATTTTCTCCCAAGAGCAATGGAAAGTCTTTAAGTACATTAAAAAAGGATGGGATAGAAACAATTCTAATCTGTTTTTAACAAATTATTCTCTACCCCCAGGAAAATGGAATTACAATTCTATTAACTTTGTTAAATAGCATGTATTTGGTGCATTTATTATCCACTTAGGTTTTATGCTTTGATTATTCACATCATTCCTGGATATCGTTAGTTTTACAAAATGTCCTTTTCAGACAGGGGTCATTGTTTGGGCTTTATTTTGTTTTGGTTATTTTGTATGTTTTTAGAATTGTCCAATAATACCTTTGATCTATAGATAAAATTATTCCTATGTTCTTAGATGTTATACATTTATTTATGTAGAAAAATTGCACAGAATATGAAATTTGATTTACATTGAAGTATGATTTACATAATTTCCATGGAGTAAAAAAATCTGTAAATGAATGAAATATTAACAACATCAGATTTAGCTGAATGAAGAAAATATAAAGGGAATAAATCACATTTATATGAAAATACAAAATATCTAAAAGTATAAAAGATCTTTAACTCAAGAAGAGACAATATGATCAATGAAATAAATCAAAGTAGAAAATAATAAAACTAAAAGAGGAGAAAGCAGTTATGAATTAAAAGTAGTTTCATTGAAAAAAGATGAATAATACAGATATGATTTTAATTGATGTCAGCAAGGAAAGGGACAAGAAGTCAAATATTTGAATATAAAAAAATAAGACAAATGTATGGATACAGTGGTTTATTTTTTCAATTAGAGAATGGTAGTTTCTTTACAATAATAAATATAAAAACACCTTTTATAGAAGTAAGGCGTAATAATGTGACAGAGTCAGCTTAGTTTAAAAGTAATTATATTTTCCTCAAGCATTAAAATTTAAAGGGAATTTAAAAAATGTCTTTCCTAAGCATCTTGTAAATGTAAAACAAATACCTGAAAAAAATATAATACTCTATACTTGGCTATTTACTTGAATCTTTGGTTTAGGGTCCACACCTCTGACCTCATTTTAACTTAATTATGTACTTAAAGACCCTGTTTACAAATACAGCCACATTCTGATGTACTGGGGGTTAGGACTTCAACACATGAAAACCTGACTTGCATTTAGACCTTGACCCTGCCAAACACTCACCCTCTATTTCCTGCCTTACTTTTTTCCCTATCAACCTGTCTCCAGTTTTCCTCCTCCAGGACACGTGGTCTAATCCCTTGAATTGGTGAAGGTGAACAAGCCCAGCGTAGTTTCATATTGGTTTAGGCTACAACATTACAGCAAAAATATTTGGGGCTAGACTAATACAAACAATTAAAATATATTCTTAATACCAAAGGTACTGTATATGTTGCCATCCTTACGGGCACTAGGGATGGTTTCTTCCTTTCTCTTCTTCTGAGGCATGTACTGTAATTCTGTAAGGTTGAAGTTTATTTGCATCAACTCTTAAGAGTCTGAGAATTGATGCACAGTCCTCTTGACTCATTTATCATCAAGGAGGGGAAGGTTTGTCTTGCCTGATAGCCTTTGTCCACTTTCTTCTTAACTGATTTAAGTAAAATTTAAATAAACATGTTTCCAGACTTCAGCCTTACTTAGAGCTTTCAACAGAAACAATGCTACAGGAAAAATTCAAGAGCTAGATATGACCTCATCTTGAATTCATTACCCTTCATATTTGTATGTTGAAGAGGCATGGTTGGGACAATGCCTGATACCCAATTCATAAGAGGTACTTTAAATAAGACAGTCTGAAGGTTTGAACTGCTAAAGCTCCTGGCTCTTGTGATTTCATGTAGGTATTGCCCCAGGATTCTAGATATAACCAAGTTCAGTCGGGGTAAACACTGAGTCACTGAGGGGCTAATCTTCTAAGTATCCAAGCACAGCCTGGTCATGACACTTCAATATTTAAAAAGTGAAGTTATTCTATTACAGTTGTTGCTCAGCTGATAAAACAATTTAAGCATCTTTAATTAATAATTTGAAAATGTCCTAATAAATCAATCTAAAACATACCAATATTTTCTGAATACCATATTTATATTTTCTAATCATCTTAATGAGATGAATGATGAACTAAACAATCAACTTTATTGTTAATATTTCATTCTGGCATCCCACTCTATTTATTCCAATTATGACACTTCACAGATATTATGAATTCTTCACATGATATATTAGCTTATGCATTTTTATTAAGACAAATTGTGCTGAAAAAGGGACACTATTATGATAAAAATTCCTTAAGCTAAGTATAGAAAATCCAACATCAACATATACTTTTCCAAGAAAATCAACGAATACTGTATTTTAGTTGGTCATTTCTAAGGTAATATTTGTACTAGCTTTTAAGGTAATAAAACATAATGGAATGATGGAACAATGTAATTAAAAAGTCCAATGTTTAGAGAATGCATTTATCCTTCATGGTGACATGGAATTTACCAATATCTGATAGGAAAATCAAACATAAACAATTTATTAAAATTATAAGCATTTTAAAAAGAGAATGGAAACTAACAAAGTAATTGCATTTGCCCATATGGGTGTCTTTTTCTAGTTTGTAAGAATTTTCTTTTTCTCAATAATTTCACCTTTTGATACATGAAAAATATAAATACAAAATGAATCAATTTTTATGAAATGAAAATATTTCAGTAAAGCAACTTGATAATTTCAAATATAGTATATTTTATGTGTATATTCAATGAAGTCTAATTTCTGCTATCATCCCTATTACTTACATTGTCTTCTTAAGGAAAAAAGGAATAAGAGAATTAAAATAAATATAAGCTCATACCAACAGAGAGAAGTGTCTATAAGTATTATTATTTATATAGGTCATTATTATTTATACAAGAACAAAATAAAACAATGCATTACAAAATTATTAAAATCTAAAGCAAGAAATCTATGACAGATCTATTAAAATTGAAAAGTAAATTTATAATTATGATAAGTGCCAAAAATGACCACAATTCTCTTCATCCCTATCTTAATGCCCCTTAAAAGTGACTTCACAGCTTCTCCCACAACCAGGTAGGACTTATTTTCTTGACTCTTGAGTCACGGCGTGGCCAGATAACTGGATTTGACCAGTGAGTCAAAAGCAAATGTGATACACAGAGAGATTGGGAAGGCACTGAGCATTGGTATAGCTCTCTCTTGCTGTTCTTGGGTTCGCTTGCTGAATGGAAGGAGGTGCATGGCCAAGCTACCTCACTGTCCCAACTGATAGCAAGCCAACCGGCAGAAATGAAAGTAAACTTGTCCTAAAACAATTCATCCTCATCAGCAGAGCTTGGAGTCCAGACAGTTGGACTATACCAGCATTCTTTGTGGTCAGTGTCCTGATTTGGGCTATTCCAAATAGGCTTGGGTATCATTGTTTCAATTAGCACTTCCCTAGTAACTTGCAATGTGGAGCATGGTTTCATATGTCTATTTGCCATCTGTATATCTCTTTGTCTGTTAGGGTCTTCTGCCCATCCCACAATTTTGGTAGATTGTGGTTTTATTTTAATTTAGTTAAAAATGATTTCGGTTTCTCCTAATGTTTTTTGACTTACATGTTATTTAGATGTGTGTTGTTTTATCTCCAAGTATTTTGGGATTTTCCCAGCTTTCTTTCTCTAATGGATTTCTAGCTTAATTCCATTGTGGTCTGAAAGTATATACTGTATAACTTTTATACTTTTAACTTTGTTAAGGTGTGGTTTTTGGACCAGAATGTGGTCTATTTTGGTGCATGTTCTATGTGACCTTGAGAAAAATGTGCATTCTGTTGTTGTCGAATGAACTTGTCTTAGATGACAGTAATGTCTATTTGCTTAATGGTGCTCTTGAGTTCCTCTATGTCCTTACTGATTTTGTGCCTGTGAATCTGTCCATTTCTGAAAAAGGGGTATTGAAGTCTTCAACTATAATTGTGGATTCCTTTAGTCCTTTCAGCCTCATGTATTTTTGAGCTCTGATGTTAGGCAAATACACATTATGGATCCTTGTGGCTTCCTAGAGAATTGACCCTTTTTAAATCGTTATCCAATTTTTCTGTGTCATTGCTGGTAATTTTCCTTGCTCTTCTATCTCCTCTGTCTTCAAGTAATAAAGGTTATAAAGCTACTTCCAGCTTACTTATTGTCAAGATTTTATTTTACTTTTTAGAGAGAAGGAAAGAGAGGCAAGAGTGAGCGGGAGAGAAACAATGATCAGTTACCTCTCACACGTTCCATCCAGGAACCTGTCCCACAACCACTGACTGGTTGCCTCTCGTATGCCCCCATCCAGGTACCTGGCCCACAATGGAGATATGTGCCTTGGCCAGGAATTGAACTGGTCACCTTTTGGTTCACAGGCCAGTGCTCAGTCCACTTAGCCGCACCAGTCAGGGCCAGCTTACTTTGATTAGTGTTAGTATGGTGTATCTTTTTCCATCCCTTTATTTTAAGATATACATGTCTTTATATTTAATGCGAATTTTTATAGACCTCATATTATTGCTGTATTTAGGCTATTAACTTGGGATTGTTATCTACTATATTTGTTATTATTTTCTATTTTTACCCTTGTTCTTTGTTCCTATATTTTCTTACACTCTTTTTCTACCATTTATTCTTTTAATTGAGAATTATACATATATGATTATTCTCTTATTTTTAACTTATCAATTATCCCTTTTTGAAGTTATTTAGTGATTGCTATAGATTTTGCAAAATATATTTACAATTGATTTGTCTGCCTTCAAATAACACTATACCGTGTCATGGATAGTATGACTACTTTGTAATAACTAAATATTCTTAATTCCTTTCTCCTATCCCTTGTACCATTGTGTTTTATATATATACAGAAACACACAAAATCAAATACATTGTCATTATTTGTTAGACCAGTTAAAAATAAGAAAAATCAATACCTTTTTTGCCTTCCCTTATTCCTTGTCCAGTGCTTTATCTTTCTTTATGTAGATACATGTTTCTAATCTACATAAACATCCCTGCCATGTTGGAGTCTGGGTTTGATGCGTACTTTGTGTCTTCAGAGTGTTCTTTTCATCTTCTAGTGTGAGCATTTGAATCAATAGATGAGTAAAGAAGATCATATTGATGAATGCAGGTGGGCATCATCCAACTGGTTTAAGGCCTGAATAGAACAAAAAGGGGAAGGGAGTTAGATTTCTTCCATTCTGCTTGAGCTGAGACATCCATTTTCTCCTGCACGTGTACCTTGGCCCTCCCACTTCCTGTGCCTCAGCACAAACTAGAACATTTATTTGACTTTATTTTCAAATTGATATATACATGTTTAAGCAAAACAGTCATGACCTACCTTGCTAAAACTCTTTCTTAAATTCAACTAACTCATAAAAATTTCACAAAGAAATTACTTTGTGTATTCTTGACCCATGTAATAATTCATAGTACAAATATCACATTTCAAAGAAATTGTAGCTAAAGATAGGTAAATGACTTAGAAATCAAAACCAAAAAGGACAAATAAATATAATGCTTTTGGGAATTTTTACTCTACTAAGTAATTCATAGATCAAAGGAGAGGTCAAATTTGACATACACAAAAATTAAAACAGAATGTACTATAAGTAGATGAGAATATATAGCATTTAATCATGTATTAAAACATAATAAAGAGCTCAGAGAAATATTAAAAATTAAGTGAAGATGCTGATTATACATAGAAACAATAATGAGCTAAAGAAAAATACAAGGGTGAGGGATTTTTTTACTTACCAGCAAGATGCCCTATAAAAACCATTGATGAGTAGTTAGAAAACTGGTGAGAAAGAAAGAATGGAAATGTATATAACATTTTTTCCACTTAACATCATTTCTCCTTGGCCACCGTCCTTGAGAGATCTTCCTTTTGCTTTCCCTTTACCTAGTTCATGTTCCTTGCCTGTCCTCAGTTTAGTATGATGGATTTTAACTAAACATGTTCTAGAATCAGGATCGATCATGCTAAATGTAAGAGTATCTTAAACAAGACACACCTTCCTCTTCTTTTTCTTCAGACTTTTCCTTTTCACTTTTCTGGGCAATACGCTCTATGGAAAAATCTTGGCCCTGGGACGTTGAGACAATGTGAAAAGGTTGTCAACCAAACAATCCTTTTTCTTAGCTAAGACTGTCAACTCCATTTAAGAATGTTTGTAACGTGACTTATTCTAGTCTTTTGATAGTAGTAAAGATATTTTTGCATTTTTGTAGCTCCTGCCCATGTCTACAGCACTGAAACATTTCCAAATTAAAAAAAAAAAAAGGAATAAGGAAGGAAGGAGGAAGGCAGGAAGGAAGGGAGAATGATAAAAGGAAGGAAGGAGGGCAGGATGGAAGGAAGAAGGAAATAAGGGAAATTAAAAAAGAACAAAACAATATCTAAAGTGTTTATTAATAGAGAAAAAGAAAGTATACATAACAATTTTGTAGACAAGAAATATATCAAGTAACTAATCATATAATGTAATAAAACTTATAGTAAGGAAAATATCAAGTTGTAGTTTAAAAAAGTTCAGAAGTATTAGGCTATTTAATATAGTATTTAATATACCACAAAATATTATGAAGCTGTTAAAGAAAAACAAAAACATTAAGTTATTGTTTACAATTTCTTCAGAATTCTTCCTCTAAGATGGCATGCACCCAAATGTTGGGTAATAGACTTTACATATTGCAGACAAATACTTACTATATGTGTGTGTGTGTGTAAATGCTTAGTTTAAGCTTATTTTTTCAAAGCTTGCCAGTTATATCATTTAACTTTTGTATTTGACACAGAATTAAAAAATAAAACTTCTGAATGCAGAGTTGAGTTTAATTCATAACATATCACTGTGATTACAATTGTGATTATTTATGAATTGCTTATACAATACTTTTTATCTTTATAATTTGGGGATTTATTTGTTCACCAGCCTTAATTTAGCTTATTATATTGAAAATAATTATGTTATTTCTTTAAGAAAAATAAACAAGTATATATGTATTTATTTGAAATCAATTTACTTCATTTTGGTTGTGTAAAATCCCTTTGATGCAAAGCTGAGATTTGCCCAAGATTATTTTAATGCTTCACGTAGCTCTTAAGTCAGAGGGCAGTCCATATACGTGTTAATTCCCTTCAGTCAAACTGAATGAAGGCTTCAGATATCTAGTGAAGCATATAGTTATGTTAATATCTTACTGATTTTGAAAGAAATCTGTTTAATGATAATATAAGCTATTTATATCAAATTTAAAAATTCTGGAAATCACAAACTCCTTTAAATAAAAGTTATTTGAAATAACTTTTTAACCACAAACCCAGCCATTTTTTTATTAAATATTTATTTACTCATAAAGAAATTTTTACCCAAATCTCAAAGAAATAAACATTCTTTCCAAATTTATCAACCAAAAATGACCTCTGCAATTTTGTCATAGCATGCTATCAAGAAAATAATGCAGGGTTGTTTTTTTTTTTTCCTAAAAGAAGAGACAGAGGGAGATGGAGGGAAGAGAAGAAGAGAGAGACAGATTGATAAATAGAGACATCTCATTTCAGCTACCTCTACATTAGCTTATCTTTCTTTTTTGTACATCTAGAAAATCATAAGACTTGCATTTTTCTCTTACTTCATTTACAACAGAAAAAAAGGTATAATTTTCTGGCTTTGATTATTCACATTTAGTAGTTTAACTCATTCTAAGAGAAATCACCCTTTGGTAAAACTACCCACGTCTCTACATTTTTTCATCTGTGTCTGTCCCTCAGCAGACAATTGACTAGCAGCTTTAAAGGGACTGTGCCTTTGTCATTCACCAGCAGCCACCATTCATTTGAAATAAGAGAAGCATCTCTGGTCTGAATTGTGTTTCTTCTTCCACAGAGACAGCATGTTTTTCAACATAGTAGATAGATTGCTCAAGTTGTATCAAAGAGAGGCTATTCATTTGCGACAAACCAACATCCACAGCAGTGGTAAGACTCACACGGCCTGCTTCTAATCCAATAAGAATGGTAGGGTTTATTCCTCGTGGATGAGAACAAAGAAAGTAAGTGACCCGTGAAATGAGAAATGCAATTGAATAACTTCTGGTGGCGAAAGGAGAAAAGTAGTTGACTGAGTATAAACTTTGGAGCACATGAAAACATAGTGGTTCATTGAGGGAGATGGGAAGCCAAAATGCCAGAACTGGCCAGGAGATATGGTATATTTTTTATACACAGTGGATATAGTTAAAGTGTCACTAAGCTTCTGATAAAAATAATGTATTTTTCAAAGATTTTTGAAAATTTTTCACACACACACACCTATCTGTCATCAGTTGAACGATCTATGTATCATCTGTCTATACTTGAACAAATGTACATGTCTGTGTGGAGCTTCGTAAATATGGCAATAATCATCCTCCTAAGTTTTAAATATGTAAATATATCTTTGCATTCATATTTACCTGAATTAAAAATAACACTTAAACTGTGAACATGCCTCAAGATTTCAGAGTGGCCAGATATAACTCTAATTGTTTCACTTATAAAATTTGTTTAAACGTGGAAAAGTTTTATGCAGTAGGAAACCATTTTATCCACATTTAACAGTTGAGGAAACTGAAAAATCGAAGGCATAAATAATTTTATCCAGGTCACTGAGCCAGGAAACAGTGGAAAGAGTTTTCAAACCCTGGAAGTCTGAATTCACAGCTTGGACATTTAACTACTGTGATATATTACATTTTAGTTTAACTATCATTGATTCATGTGTTAATGTGAATATTGCAAGGTTTTATTTAATCTACATCTGTGCCAGTAAAAAAAAAAAGTCTACAGGATTCCTAGGAAGTATATAACACCAAAACTTTTCAGTCAGTAATCGCTGAGGAGGAACAAAACTAAATGAATGACTGGATAAGTAACCCTTAAGAATGAAACTCAGTTCTATTCAGTACATTTGGTGATGGTGGGGTTAATGACTCCAAGTAACATTCCAATCGATGTCTTTAGAGCATTTACAATTAGAATATCTTTGCTTATTTTGTAACATACATGGTTTCTGTAATTAATTCTGTGGTTATAATTCTATCCTCTATTTTTTCATACAAGCTTTTCCCTAAAATTTGAAGAAATACTGTAAGTCTTCATTTCCAACCTAAGTTGGCTTAAATGTGTTATTCTACTCTTATAAGTCAGGACCATTTTTGTCACATTTGTGCTTAATATATAAATATATCAATTTAATATATGTACTAATATATTAAAACATATGCTTTAATATTAAATTTAATAAAATAAGTAAATATAATATTACATTTAACTCATATATATATATGAATTAACTTCAGACTTGCAGTCTTGTGTATACTCAGCTAAGAGTAGATACTGCCAAAGAGACTTCATAATGGTTGCAAAAATGTGTCCTCCCATCAGAAAAGCATGACAGTTGTAGCCATTACACATTCTCACCAGCTCTCAGGATTATTGTCCGATTTGTCATTAATAGAATATGCATTATGGTAGGTACCGCATTGAGAGTTTAACTTAGTTTCCCTTGGTGACTAATGAAATTAAATACCTTTTCACGTGTCTGCTGACATTTTAAAAGCCTTCTCTTTAAAATGTCATTCTAAGTCTTTTGATAATTCTTACGTTTTCTGAATTTTGTTACTTGAATTGTAAAAGTTCTTTGCATAACTTACATATGGGCGCTTTATCAAATGTGTGCGCAATCATCTGACTTTTAAGTGTTATTTAATGCACAGAATTCTGTTCTTTTTATTGTATGTATTTAAGGTGTTCCCCTTGATATGTATACATTGTGAAAAAATCACCACCATCAAGCTAATTGACATGTCAATCACCTTACATTGTTAGCTTTTGTTTACTTTGTGCTGAGAACACTGAGGATCCCTCTTGGCAAGTTGGAAGTACACAGCTCAGTGTCCTTACCTGCAGTCACCCTTCTATGCAATGGTCTTCAAAACATACTCATCCTACGCAGCTGATACTTTGTAACCTTTGGCCAGAATCTTAATCGTAGCATAGTCCAATGTCTATCCTTTAGAAATAACACCTATTTGTGTGTCCTATTAAGGGTATTTAAAAATACTTCACCTTCATTTATCAAAGGCAATATTCCTGTACTCATGTAGCTATAAAATTCTAATTTATATGATTTTAGTAGCAGAAAGCAATTTGATGGTAATATCACATTTCTCTAAAAAGAACATCCATTTACTTAAAAAGTAATTCTTTCCATTACTCATTTCCAGTTTTTTGAGCTAAGCATAGTGGTGCAACATTTTATCTTTAAAACTTTTGAGATAATATTTCTACCTTTTTATATAGCATTTCAAATTTGCTAACTTTAAGTTTTAGTGATATGCAATATATCCATGAAAAGTGAAAATGTGCTCAGCTAGACGTTAGAAGCAAGATGTTTTATTTCTATTTTACACCAAACTTGTATGAGTATTTTGGTTCACCTTAAAACAAGTGAGTGAATTACAAGTTAATATACACAAAGCTAAGCTCCCACATCCTCAATTGTTTACTGATTCTTGAGAAATGTAATTAGGAGTCAGTATGCTTAGTTTAAATATGTCCCATTTTTAACTTTGTTTTTTAAATGTAAGTATAAAATCTAAAATCATACATATACTTATAAAATCATGTATATAGACCAATAACAATATGGTCTCTTAATATTTTCCTCTTTGCAAGTTCAACTTTAGAAAGTCAGTCATTTTTATGAAACTTACATATTTAAATAAATATATATGGGAGTATATTTATTCTTCAAAAATGTCCATAAATATCATCCAATTTTGAGAGTTTGTGATTCACCCCACTGAGACTCAGAGTAATAGACCTTGAATAATCTTGCTTATAAATATAATGTGAAAAATTGTACTGAGTAAATAGGGATGCTATTAGTTGTTGCCTGCCTGTTTATGATCACTGTCCTGCTGATCTTATTTTATATTTTTTCATTTCTACTCTCAGAGCGAACCATTTCTGAAGAATGAGAGAGATACAGAACAGCATTTCCTAATTATCTTCTGCATTCCCCATTTTAAGTTTGTAAGTTTCTTTTAACTAAAGGTCACTATCATTTTTTAACAGTAGCTATTTTTAAATCCTTGGTTTTGCCTTTAGTTAAATCAAATTATTAAAATGGAGAATGTTGACTATCCAAAGATATTGGTGAAGTGAATATTGCTCTATTTGCTTTCAGGTTTTAGTTTGTGATGAGTAAACCTTAAATATATGGAGAGACACCCCCCAAAAAGAGTGACTAAATTTATTCATATCCCAGGTCTATATAACTAATTTTCAAATATTAACAGTAAGCAAGCATACCCTAGTAGGCCATAATTGAGTAAAATATTTATAATTGGGAAAACTGGATACAGGATTTATGGGCATTTTATTGAAATTTGTAATTTTAATGTAAATCTAACCAGAGACATTGAATAAAGAACAAACTGACAGTAACCAGAGGGGCAGGGGCTGGAGGACAACTGAGGAAAGAAAGGGAAGAGTCATCATGGAATATATATAGAGTACCATGGACAAAGACAAGGGGGTAGGATTGAGGGTGGGAGGTGGGGATGTGTGGAGCAGGGGCCATGGTGGTGGGGAAATGGAGACAAGTTTACTAGAACAACAACAACAAAAAAGAAAAAGAAAACAGAACAACAAAAATAAATAACAGTATACTAAACTTTGTTTTTAATATAAAAAGAAGAACGATTAGTATCTTTATTGAAATCAAGTGGATTCTTATAATGTATGTCTTTTTTGTACACTTTCTTCAAATTGGGAAGGGATGGCATTCCCCTGAACATTGTCCTCCGCGTCTGGGGCAGATCAGTCCTCTGTAGCTGAGAAAAATGTGGTGCAGCTAGAAGAACATGGCGATGAGCCATTTGACATCTCTCAGGCTGTGTTTTCTCTTCTCTGTGTTTGGGTTTTCTGTTGCAAACTCACCATGACCAAAAAGAAAAGGAAGAACTCATGGTCACGGACAACAGTGTGGTGATTGAGGGTGCAGGGGTGTGGGTAGAGTGGGGTAAATGTTAATGGAAAAATATACTAAATAAAATAAATGAAATTTTAATATAAAAATAAAACAAAACCCACTCATTAAAGACAATCTCTTGTGAAAAGCTATTGTACAAAATTAAGATTCTATTGATGAAAGCGTGCATGAGTACAGGAAGGGCAAAATTTGGGTATGTTATCAGAACACCTTGTGAAAATGATTTTTTTAAAATATGGTGATTTTGATATTTCAATTTGGACTATTCTATACATTAAAGAAATGTTAAGGAAAAAGGGGGATTTTTTCCATGTATGCTGATCATTTACTTTATGATAATATTTAGGGCATTAACAATTTTTCATAGGCTTATAAAATGTGTGTTGATCCCTAATACCTATTTTGCGCAAGAGAGTCAAAAGTGAAATGAGGCAAACTCGTCCTTGCCCTAAGGAACTTCAGACTACTGGAAAACCTAGTAACACCTCCAATGAACATATAGCTAAATATAAATTTGCATCTATAAGAGATGTTACCAGAAAATGTATGCAGATATCTCAGAGAGTAAGTATTTTCCTTTGAAGATTAATAAGGATCAGACTAGGTTACTGTTAACTTAACCAATATGATTCTATGACCTGAAAGTGGACTTTTAAGGTGTCTTATCCCACAAAGCGCTGGCCTCAAAAGAGATTAAAGGCGGAAAATATTCCCAGCAAGCAGAACCTTGGGCAGTTTATTTCATGACCCCTCCTTTTTCAGGACATAATGGCCTAAATATAGGATATAAAATAATAACATTTTGATGATAATTTACAAACATAATCAGAATAGAAATAGAAACATATGGAGTTAGGTTTTAAGAAGTTATATGCAGATGATCCTCTTGAAAGGGGTTCACAGTCTTAAAATCTGTGTTGTGTTGTCTAGCAGGTGACATTTAGTGTAACCTCTAGAGGAAGAGTTCCCCTCCTCCAAGGGCAGCAGTCCCACGTGTCAAACCGTTTGCACAGGCACTGGACAGAGAACACTGCTTGTGAAGAAAGAGACAGCACAAGGTCAGTTTCAGCAGTGTGTGTTGGTCCCCATGGCCAGTGGGCCTAATCCCATGGCCAAGGCAAGGCCATGGTCTGTATGCTCTCCCAGCATGCTGTAAGAAAAGGACGTCACTCTCTCCCTGCCAGGAACAGCTACAGCAGTGGGGTTGACCAGGTGCCACGTGACTCACATGCTTAAGCAGAACAAAGGCGTGTAGGTTGAATCTGAAGTAGTGTAAGATATTTCAACACCAGGCTAGGAGCCCAGCATAAGCAATGAGGGCTTTATGTCTACGTAAGGAAGCGTCACAAGCTCAAGGCCCATTCTTATGTGGCTGAGTTGGAGTCGGAAGATTGCATACCTGAGATCATGTTTCCTGTCACCTATTCCAATACTTTCCAAAGGCCCAGCTTCAGAAGGGGTTCTTAAAAATCCATCCCATGGGTTCTGATCAGCCTCTTTCTGTCATGATCCAATAATTTTTTCAAACATTTAGAAAAATAAAATAAAATATTTTTTAGATTTATGTCAAAGTAGTTGATGTTCCCAATGCTGTTGTAAATGTTCTTTTAATTCTTTTGCTCTTTATTATTATTTTTATGTTTTAAATTACAGTTTACATTCAATTTTATTTTGCATTACTTTCATACACATTACAAAGCGTCCTTGCTGATATTTCTAGTACCCACCTGCAGCATGCATAGCTACTCCAATATCATTGACTGTGTTCCCTGTGCTGTACTTGACGTACCCAGGACTATTAAATACCAATCTGTGCTTCTCAATCCCTTCACCTTTTTTACCCATTCCTTCAACTCCTCCTGCTCTCTGGCAACCGTGAGTTTGTTTTCTGTATCTGTGAATCTGTTTTGTTTGTTCATTTATATTATTCTTAACTTCCACATATAAGTGAAATCATATCTTATTTGCCTTTCTCTGACTTATTTTACTTAGCATAATTCCCTGTAGATCAATCCATGCTGTTACAAAGGGTAAGATTTCATTATTTTTATGGTTGGGAAATGTTCTATTTTTGTGTGTGTATGTTCACGTACATATACCCACACACAACTTTTTATCCGCTTGTCTATTGGGCTCATGAACAGTGTAGGCAGTTTCGCTGAAAGAGCAAATCTACTTCCACTTGATATAATTAATATACATCTTTCCATTTATTCTAGCCTGGGAATAGCCTACTCTAAATGCCCCAAACGGAACCCACTCTATAATACCATAACCTGAAGGTGCTCATCAAGGCTGGAACAAAAATATTGTTTATGGGCTAACACATCTAATAGTCTTATTAACATAGCAGTGATTCTTTATAGAAAAACAAATGAGTGTTGTGATAGTTACGGCCAGGTCTGCTGTACAGAAACCTCGAACAACCCTAATGGTTTACAGTGAATATTGTGGGCAGCAGATGAATTACCTGCAATGGTTATTGCAAAATTTCACATTTGTTAAGTAATGTCATTTAAGTGTCACGTATAATATAGTGTATTGAAATATTATAAACCATGAAGCCAGATGGTATGTGTGGATGGCATGTTTCAGTGGAGTCTTTTCAGTCATAATAAACACCCTCAAGTCACCACATTGCGTTTGGCTCCAATGGTTCCTCAACTGAGGCATTTCCAAACTTTGTCTGGACTTGCACAGATGAACTTGGCATTGTGTGTGAACTTGCTGGCAGTTCCAAATGGCAATGTGAGAGACCGAATCTCCAGCCAAGACCAGAAAAACCTTTGTGATGGGCAATTAAAAAGTGACACTTACAATGAGTGACAGGAAATTGGATAGTGGTTTGAGTAGCTTTTTTGTGCAAAGTTCTTTATGAAAACATTTGTGTCAGCACATGGTTCTGTCTATCAGACAATGGAACCCAAGTCTCTGACAGTAAGAAAGAAGGCCAGGCTACTTCACACATAAAGTCCAAAGGGCAAAATGCAGAATGAAGCCCATATGTAATGGCATATGGTTCAGACAATTTCAGGGTAGTTAGTACACACTGGAAATGCTAGTTCCTGTAACTACTTGGACAGTATTGAGCTGATAAGGGTGAATGGGTACACACCTCTGAGGATGGGTTAGGATTCTTGACTTAAAATCCTATAAATCTAACTGTGATTTAACCAGGAACATACAGAGACTGGAGAGACATCAGTTCCGTAGTACTTGATTGTAGGCAGTCTTCTGTTGGTCTCATATTTGGTTATCTTTTTCAGTTTCTTTCTCTGTTTCAAGACTATTTTCATGATGTTAAAAAGGGTATGATTTGATTTAAGTACTCTTGGCCATCATTTTAATTTATTATAGACAGAATCACACACACTCAATACAGTGTGTGTGTGTGTGTGTGTGTGTGTGTGTGAACCCACTTGTTTACTAGTAAGTTTACTTCTAAGCTATATGTTCACTGTTTCTGGAATGCCATTTGGAAATATCTAAGAGTCTGAAAAGGTTAACTAAACATCTTGATTTTACTTATATATAAGTTTTGCATTGAATTAGCTGGTTTCATCCTTGTCATCAGTCTATGAGATAGAAACAATTTTATTCCCATTTTATGATAACAAAATGAAGATAAAGAGAGATTGAGCAATTTGTCGAAGCTCACGCACTCAGCTGGGAGACAGAGCATGAGTCACACCCCTGCCGATTGGCTCCTCAACTTGAATTTCACCTCCACGCTACACAGCTTCATGAATTTAACACTATATATTCACTTCCAGAAATGTATCCATTTCTTTTATCCATTGCTTTAGGGCTCAGTTCAGTCTAGCTAAAATACTAATTACCTTCACTAGCTGCACAGAGGAAAACAGCAATATTTGAAACCTTCTATTATTTCATTAAGTAGTTTGGTAACGTCAAGAACAAATGCTTCATGTAAATAGGTTCTTAGTAAATTCTAGTGAGAGGAATAATTTTCCTACACTAGATACGGCCCGCTGTATATGAAGTGATCATTTCCATTAGGAAGTACATTGCATTAGTCAAACTTGGTAGGTGGAACTATTACAAACATAGAGATACCCTGGTGCAAAGTGACTGTCATCAAACAATCTATTCTTTTGAAGCATTTTTATAGTATTCTGGTGATTTAATTTTTATCAAATAAAAATGCATTGTTTTTACTTCCATGATTTATATTCCTGATAATGCTGTCATTTTGCAGGCAGAAACATAGAATTTGCAAACATATTATATTTTTTATAATTTTGAAATTCTTATAAGATATTCAATGAATTATTTTGAGCTACTACTTGACTTTACAACCTCATGAATAAAACAGACTTGAGGGTAACTTAAAAGAATTAATGGAAGTAAAATTTAAGTTGACTTGTTCAAAATTAGATGCATGATACATGAATATTATTAATAACCTACAGATACTTATCATTTTTTCTAGGAAAAATGCCACTAGAGTTTTTACTGAAAATTGCATACTCTGATATTAGTAAATCTTTCTTAACTTTGAGTTCTAAATATTTTAAATACTGTGTTAATACATAGAGATAATTATAACAACATAAGATTTATAGCTTTTCAATTACAGTTATTAAAATTCCCAAAATAGCCATTAAACTATAAATTACATTCAGCCTTATTATTCTTTGGCCTAGAAAGTAAACAATGACAAATGCATTCTAAATGTACCTTCTGTCCTGAAAGATTTAATGAGTTTTGCTAAATGTCTGATATACATAAAGAAGCTTGCTTGAGTCATTAGAATACCTTTTTGTATTATTTATTTTACTTTGGCTGTGTGTTTAAGTTTATGACTTTCTAGAAATTTACCAAGGCTCCTGATGCACCAAGGGGCTTTTTGCACACCCTCACATTTGTGGAAAGACATTTACTGCTCCAATTCTTTTCATCAGGCTGTTAAGAAAAGCCCCGGTTTACATGTTTCTAGATTCCCCAAGAAAGCACACTTTGAACTTTGAAAATAATTGATACATTGCTTAACAATGGTAATTCAAATGACTGTATTTTTCCCTCAGTCTTGAAAATACTAGGTATAGTTTTTAGACATTTCTCCAGAAGGAAAAAAAATAATGTCAGCCCTTCATATTTTTTTCCTCATAATTTATTCATTCATTTGGCCAAAAAGGTATTGAGTACCTACTGTGTGTCAGGCATATTTAGGCATTGAAGATAAAACAAGATTTAAACTATGCAAACCTTTTCATAAAAATTGATTGTAAAGTATATGTTGTTTTCAACTTGTTATTTATAAATATATAGATATGTATAGTCATTCTTCATGCACTTAAATGACTGTGAAAAAAAATTTCAGCTATCAACTTACTATCTTTGAGAACGGATGGAATGTGGTACTTAACCATGCTCTTACTATAAATATAGTATCTGTGGATGGGAAGCACTCAACATACTTTCACTTATTAAATTTATTTTTCATAACAATTCAAACATATCTGAGATTTTTCTGTTCTATTTTTGTTTGAGTTCAAATTTATCTATGTATTTTTTGCTAGATAATTATAAGAAATTCTTTAGGATTTAGCAATTTCATTTAAAAAAAACAAATTAATTTGTCCTTTTTGTTTTTGTTTACATTTATTAGCCATTTTAATGTTATTTTCTCAAATGTAAATATAAAAGAAATTAACATGTATTTTTGTTATTGTTGACATTACAGTATTTCATCAGAATAATTATCCACTTTTGCACTATTGCTCAATTATTAAATTTTCATAAAATTTTTCATCATTGTTTTTAAGATACCTTTTTTGAAATTTTGACTTTTTTCCTTTTTAAATCCAAGAATCTATATTTTTGGCTTATTTAACTTTATATTTTATTAAATATAATAAAATATAGTATTATTATAAAAATATAGTATTATATTATAAAATATAATAAATATAGTATTTTTCATACTATAAAATGCACTGGACCATAAGATACACCTAAGTTTTAGAGGAGAAAAATAGGAAAAAAACCCAGCTCTACCATGGGCCCTCCCCCCCAACCTGCCCCCCCCCCCCCCCCCCGCTGCCCAGGGCGCCAGGTAGCTACATTTGGACTATAAGATGCACCCCCCCATTTTCTTCCCAAATTTGGGATGGGGGAAGTGTATCTGATAGTCTGAAAAATACAGTATATAGGCTTCAAGTGTACAATCCTATTTGTTGTGTTCCTACCACCCAAAGTCAAAAGTTCTCTGTCATCATAGACTTGACTCCCTTTACACTTGACTGCCCCATCCCCTTTTTCCTCTGTTAGGGTCCAAGTATTTACTAACATTCTCTGAAGTGGTTATAATTGTATATTTGCATATTTTGATGAGCTTTAATGCACTGGCATCAGAGAATTTGAAATAATTATTTTTGAAAAAATTTTGGGATGTTCTATTGATAACTGAAAATATATTTTATAATATCAAATTATTAATATATTATCCTCATTTATATCATACATTTATTATTCATAAATGGATAATATTCAATAAGAATTAAAATATTTTAGAAGTATTTATATAAGGTGAATTTTCAGTTTTTCCAAAGTAAAATATATATTGAATATATATTAACTATCTTTCTATTACATATTATTAAATATATCTTTTGGTAACAACTTAATAATTGAACTTTTATAATCTGAATTTATATATTTAATAATAGTATTCATTTAAATAATAGTTGATGACAACTTAAAATATGTTACATATGTTATTATACTTTGGGATCATTGGATAGTGTGTGGCTTTAATGTAAAAGTAGCCAAATTATATTTTAACCTTAGAAATTCCATTCTTACTAAAAAACTTAGATATATAATTTCCATGAAAATTTCCTAGAAAATCTATTACATAAATTATATCAAAACATAATGGAGCTATTCTTTTATCAGTATAGGAACTATAGAAGTGTAATTAAATTATATCAGAGTTTAATGAAAATTGGTTTCAAAGCATTGAAATGTCAATATAGTATTATTTTTAAAGTTCTAGTTAAAAATCAAGATGTAATTAAATTAATGCCATAATAATTTTCAGGGGTTCATTTTCTATTTATTAAGTTTCAGTGAGCAGATACTAATTTGTGTGTAACACAAACACGTTAAATGGTCTCCCTTCTATAAATTAAAAAGAAAAGTAAGTATGTAGAGACATTTTGCCAATAGTGTTAAAATAATATAGCAGTTGAATTTTTAAGGACATAAGGAGCTTAATATGTAGAATGAGATAAATTATGTTAACATGAAAAGAATAGGTACAACACAAGCATGCTATAGCATATTTATATAGTGTACGAACCAGTGGGAAAAGATAAATTATTTATGATACTATAAAGCTGTAATGGCTTCCAAAATATAATGGAATATAATGCTGTAATCAGTTATTGTGGAATTAAATGTCAGTGCAAACCATTAGATTGTAGCTTAATTTTTCTAGGCGATAATTCAGAGCACAAATTACCATTTTGCATATTAAACCTACATAAATAATGTCATAGTTATTGCTCTAAAAAATCATATGTTACCACAGAATAGACTGAATAGTGAATTACCTACTTATGATTACTGCAGAAAACTAATCCTCTCCCATACAATTTACTCAACTCTATGGTTCATGGAATTTAAAAGCGAGAGTACTTTTAAAGACATTCTTTAGTGTATTTTATAAATATAGAATCCAAGATCAGCAAAACATATGTGATTATAATACATGCCATCCCATTTATTTACACTGAGAACTTAGTCATTACTTTTGTCTCTATGGGACAAACAAAAAAATCACTGTCTGCCCTGGTGCTGTGCTCTCTATTGATGTGTCTCCTGGGCTCTTGTTTCACAATTTTTGTTCCTAATTTCCTCTTTGCTTCTTTTTCAAGAAGGGAAAACAGTAAAAAACAATCAAGCCAATACTAACCAAGAAAAATTGTGCAAATGGATCAAAAGGAGCAAACAAAACAATAAGCAAATTCAAATGTCTAGCAAATGTGTAAAAGATTCAATGTAATCAGTAGTAATTGAAAAATAAAATTTTAGTATACATGTAATTATATTAATACTTATTAATATATGTGTACTATATATGTATTGTGTAGATATGTAATATATAAATATGCATCAATGTTTAATAATTAAAGTGGTAGAAATTATAAAAAGAAACAAAACCTTGGCAAATTGACACCTGTATTATACATTATCATAAACATTTTAGAAATGTTTAGAAATGCCTGTTGAAATTAAGTGTGTGTGTGTGTGTATATATATATATATATATATATATATACACACACACACTTAATATATATATGCTAATATATGTTTGTGTCTCAATTCTGACTCAAATACTCCACTATTGAAACTCTCCTTTATAGAAAGATAAATACATTAAAATAATGAACATATATTTCTTTTTTTTTAAGATTTTATGTATTTAGTTTTAGAGGGGAAGGGAGGGAGAAAGAGAAACAAATGTGTGAGAGATACATCGATTGGTTGCCTCTTGTACGCCCACAACCGGGGACCGGGCCTGCAATCTAGGCATGTACTGTCTGGGAATCAAACCAGCCACCCTTTGGTTCACAGGGCAGCACTCAGTTCACTGAGCCCCACCAGCTAGGGCATGAATGCATATTTCTTGAAAATTGTATACTTTTGTATTACCTTGCTAGGGCTGCCATAACAAAGTGCCACTGACTGGGCGACTTAGCTAAAATTTTGTCATAATTCAGGAGTCTGGAAGTCTGAAAGCAAGGTGTAGGCATAGTTGGGTACTTCTGAGGCTTCTCCTTGGCTGATAGATGGCCATGTTTCCCTGTCTTCACAAGGTGTTCCCTGTGTGTGCACATCCTAATCTCTACTTACAAGGACACCAGTCCTAGTGGATGAGGGCCTACCCCAATCACCTCACTTTAATTTAATTTATCTGTTCAAGGTTACCTTCAAATGCATTTAATTCTGGTTTGCTTGATTTACGACTTCGCCATATGCATTTTTGTAAGACACAATTCAGCCTGTAACAATAGGATGTGTGTTGTATTATTATTGTTGATAATACAAGTGTTGGGATATATCAAATTTAAGTCAGTAGAGAAAACATTGGGTAAAAATGTAACTCATTTGTACTACAAGATATTATACAGCATTAAAAATAGGACTTTTTTGATTCATATTAACTTGTTTGCTTATCTATGATATATTGTCATAAAATATAATAGTTTTCTTGCAAGAGGAGAGACATTTCTCTATATCACTTATTAAAAGAAGCTTGCTTTTTTTCTACCTAATCAAAACATTTAAATTACAAAAACTGTATATCTCTTCTTATTATTTGTTCCTAAAGTTCCATAAATAAGAAAACAACTTTTTAACAGGTCAATTAATTTATCTTCCTATAATAACTAAAATGCTCTAGTGGACAGGTCAGATATTTAAAAAAAACATTATTTTAACTATTCTTATAACTATATAAATGACTTGACATTTTATAGGATAGCTGTTATGTTATTTTTCTTATTTTGTATTGTTTATTCTATTACAGTTTTCCCAGTTTCTTCCCCACTCCACCCAGCCCACCCCTTTATCCCACAGTCAATCCCCTCTCCATTGTCCGTGTCCATTCATCATTCATGCATACATGGTCTTTGACTAGTCCCTTCCACTTCCTTCCACCATTCCTTCACTCCCTCGTCCCCTCCTACAGCTATCAGTCACTTCCTTGTTTCCATGTATGTCTCTGGTTCTAATTTTCTTGTTAGTTTATTTTGTTCATTAGATTCCAGTTAGAAGTGAGATCTTATGGTATCTGTCTTTTCTTGACTGGCTTATTTCACTTAGCATAATAGTCTCCAGTTCCATCCACTCTGTCACAAAAGGGAGGACTTCTTTATTTCTGCTGTGTAGTATTCCATTGCATAAATATACCCCAGTTTTTTAATCCACTCATTTACTGATGGACACATGGGCTGTTTTCAACACTTAGCTATTGTAAATAGTGCTGCTATGAACATAGGGGTGCATAAATACTTTTGAATTGGTGTTTCAGGATTATTAGGGTACATTCCCGGTGGTGGGATCACTGGGTCATAAGGCAGTTCTATTTTTAATTTTTTGAGTAAATTTCATACTGATTTCCACAGTGGCTGCACCAGTCTGCATTCCCACAAATAGTGCACTATGGTTCCTTTTTCTGCACATCCTCACTAACACTTGTTTGTTGATTTATGAATGATGGCCATTCTGACAGGTGTGAAGTGGTATCTCATTGTGGTTTTAATTTGCATCTCTGATGGCTAGTGATGCTGAGCACTTTTTCATAGGTCTATAGGTCCTCTGTATGTCCTTCTCGGAGAAGTGTCTATTCAGTCCTTTGACCATTTAATTGAGTTGTTTGTCTCCCTTGTATTGAGTTGTATGAGTTCTTTGTATATTTTAGAAATTACACCATGCACCAGAATAAACTAAAATGGATAAAGGACTTAGATAAAAGTTGTGATACCATAAAAGTCCTAGAATAAAACAGGCAGTAAAATTTCAGACACCCTCTGTAGCAATATTGTTGCTAATATATCTCCTGGGGCAAGGGAAGTAAAGGAAAAATAAACAAATTAGACTATATGAAGTTAAAAAGTTTCTACATGGCTGAAAAATACATCATTAAAATGAAAAGGAAATTGACCACATGGGAGAACATGTTTGCCAATGATACATCAGGCAAGGGTTTAATCTCCAGAATATATAATGAATTGACATTATAATAAGTAGTTGATAAACATGGTAATAAAGCCCAAAATAATACTACACAGCAGAAAGAAGGAAGGAGCTCCTACCCTTTGTGACAGCATGGATGGAACTGGAGAGCATTATGCTAAGTGAAATAAACCAAGCAGTGAAAGACAAATACCATATGATCTCACCTTTAAGTGGAACCTAATCAACAAAACAAACAAGCAGGCAAAATATAACCAGAGACATTGAAATTAAGAACTGACAGTAACCAGTGGGGAAGTAGGAGGAGGTAATGGGGGAAAAGGGTGAAGGGTTTACAGGAACAACTATAAAGGACACATGGACAAAGCCAAGGGCGGTGGAATCAGGGGAGGGAGGTAGGGATAGCTGGGGTGGGGGAGAAAGGCAGATAACTGTACTTGAACAATAATAAAAAAAAACAAACAAAAAAAGAGTTCTTAGGAAATTATTCCTTTTTTTCTTTTTTTGCCAAAGCACTTGTGAGAATTTAATGAATTCCCCTCTGTGTGGCTTCATGCTACCAGGACATGGGCACCATCAACACTCTTGATCTTGTCCTCAGCTCTTCTGCTGAAGACTTTGGCCATTGCAATGACAGGCTGCTTCGGGAGCTTTCCTTGCCCCAGAGCTTTGTAGCCTGATCACACCACATCAAAGATGGGAGCAGCTCCAGCTTTGTTTTTGGCATAATTTACCTGTGTCTGCTAACCAACCAAGTGGCACGAGCATCTGCCCATGATGTAGTCTTTCTTATAAGTCCACCGGGCAACTGCTCAGCTAGCTGCCTATTAAGCAGCCCAGCAGCAAGGAATAGACAAGAGTCACACAAGGTATCTATGCTATTCACTCAGCTTTTATTGAATGCAGGTTCACTCAGTAGAACATCAACATACATTAATGTCCTGCTCACTCTAACAATCTAAGAGAAATATAACACACACACACACACACACAGAGCAATCAATGGGGAATAATGAGTCCAAGTCCCAGAGTCTCTGTCTGCAGGTCTGGGAGTCAGCACTGTGGGCAAGGGAGTTGTCAGCATCTTGCAAGGAAGGATCTCTGGAGCCAGGTGGGCAGCAGAGAAGATGAAATTCTCAGTCCATCAGGGCAGAGCCTCCAGAGACCGATGCCAAGGAAGATCAGCATGGCATGGAGTAGCACTCTGGTGTGTGAAACTTGGCTGTCTCAGCAGTGGCCTGGAAACTTCCTCGGTTATACCTTGAAAGGGGTGGACTCCACCCTTCTGGGTCTTTTTGATAAATGTCTTGGCAACTCTGATGCCAAGTGGGGAACTTCCCCAGGAGGCTATCTATGGGTGGTCCTGCTGTGCAGACATGGCTACTCTGACCACATGTGCAGATATCTTAAATGTGTCTCCTTGCCAGATGTGTCTGCTCTGACTTAGGTAATTTTCTTCTTGAACCAAAATCATGGCTGACTGACAGCCATTTTAGTTGACATAACTGACTGCACTTTGTTTAATGTACGTTATGCTGTCTTAGTTGGACCAATGCCATTTATTGGTCTTGCTCTCCACACCAAGGTGCACAGTTTATCAAGGTTGACAGTGGGGCAGAGCTCTGGTTCCTCTTTAAGTGGTGATGCCTCATACCAACTTCCCCAAAGTAACCTGGGTGAAACTTGTTGAAGTTGATCTTGTGATGATGCAAGCCACCTATTACCTCAGCCTCCCTCCTGGGTACTTCTGTGCTTGCCCATGTGGCCCTGGTCACGGCTCACGGGGCCCTGAGATTCCCAGATCTTCCTCAGTGGGGATGGCATGTTGGCGGCTGAGATGCAAGAGGGGAGCCTCTGTGAAGTGTCAGGAAACTATTACTTTTAAGTTACAACTAACCTCAAATTTAGTATATAAGTTTTATCATATTTAGTGACAATTATTTTGGCTTATATTAGCTTTATAAACTAATTTACTGCTGTTTTATCTAATATTCTAAACAAATGCACTACTGTAATGATATACATTACCATTATATATAAATAAATATAAATGTTTATGAAACTCAGTTGTCAAAATTAATAAATATTTTAATTGAAATTTCAGAATAAACAGTCGAGAGTTATTTTATCTATTTTATTTTTTCTGATTCTTTTTGGCATGTGAATATGTATAATTCATAGTCCATATAGTTAAATTAAGATTCACTTTAATATTTAAAAATGAAGCTGTCTTTGCCAAATGAAAAAAATTAAATGCTATTTTAGGTATATCTCTCAAAGGTGTGTCTAGCATGATTAATTGACTAATTGATAAGCTGTAATTATTCAATGACTAAAAGAAGGAGTAACTTTTTCTTAGTCTGTATGAAAATAAGGCATTTCCTTTCCATAGCATGTTGGAACATGAGTGATCCAGTGTTAATTCAATTTTCTAAGCCTTTTTTAGAACCTAAATCATATTGTCAACCAAAACTTCATAAGAAAACTGAGGTTTGGAGCCTTAAGTTCCTTTATACAGTAAAAGGATCTTTGGGAACAGATTTTTTTTTTTTGTAAGTCAACAATCAGCACAAAGGAATGCACTTTTTACTGCTGTTTACAATTTTACCAAGGTGTTCTACCAAAGAAAAAGTGAATAAACTTATAATAGAATTACTTTCCAAACAAACTGAGTTGAAATTGCACAACAGAACAGCAGTTATTCTGAAATCTGGGCAAACAATAAAAACATACCAGTGAAAAAAAAACTAGTGGCTAGTGACATAAGGCACATTTTTATAAAGAAAATATTTATGAAACAATAAAATATTTTGATTTTCTTCATTTCAATGAAATTGTATTTCTCAATTTTTTTCCATCAAATATTTGTTGGGGACTGCCCTGCCTGGTTTTAGAAGCTGTAACCCCCCTATGGCTAAGGCTGAGTAAAGAGACTTTGGGACCATAAGCCACTAAGGAGACAAAGCTTATCTTCCCTGGCAGGGGCGCCACCTCTGCCCACTTTACTTTACCCTGCTTGGCCCTTAGCCTGACCAGTTAGCCAATGACAGTTAAGATTCCTCAAGGTAGGGACGACCAAAGACAGTCATGGTTGTGAAGGGGACCTCAGGGAAGGACTTGGGGGGCTATAGAAAAAGGGGGTGATGGACCCTTGCCCCTCAGCTTTGACATAGCCTGAGTTGTTCATTCTGTCTGTAAGAAGTCTCCTAATCTCTTGGCTGCCTTACTTTCCCCATCTGACTTAAGCCTGAAACAATGACAGAGGGCAGTGCAGCCCTGGGCAGGAACAGGCAGTTCCCGGGACCAATCAGGCCTAAGAAAGAATGCATAAAATCCTGTGAAACCTGCTTTGCTAAGAATTTCCTCAATTTTCTGATAAGGGTCCAAGCCTGAAATGAGTTTTTTTCCCAAAGTTTTATGGCCCTTTAGCTAACTGACCCTGCTCAGAATAAGCCCTCAGAGTTCTTTGAATGTTATCTATTGTTTGATCATTACTGCCTGACAATGATGAATGAGGGCCTCCCTTGATGTAATGCTCCCAGAAAGGAATAAAAGCCTGTCCAGGCAGGGGTTGGGGCGCTCTCACTCAGAGAGTGCCCATGCTGTCCCTTTTCTCCACAGGACTTCTGCAGTCCCTGTGATTTTGTTCATCTCATCCACAACAGCTAGGACACTGCTGGCCAGAGTTCACATCAAATATTAACAAGTTTAATCACATTATATAACACAGTTTCTACATATTTGGAGGATGAGAAAAGAAGTACTTCAAACATATTTCCTAAATAGTTGTATCTGTTCTGTAAATACAATACTTGTATTTTGCAATTTTTAATGTTATAATCTCATGAAAGTAACATCATGAAAATTTCACAAAGTGATATTTTTACCATAAGGCCAGAAAAAATTAATGCACAAAGAGCACCATTGTCATTAACTGTAGATTTAAATCTGTGTCTTAGTCATGGCCTTGTGAGTAACTCACATTATATGATTGACTAGGTAATGTATTTCTACGAAGTCGCTGCTACATCAACTATTAACCCGAAAATGAAAAGAAATATGAAGACCTTTCAATAAACACAATTTCATTGACTCACCTATAATAATTTTAGTATATGAAGTTATATTTTAGAATATTAATTGAAACAAAGAATGAGAAAGAGAATTATGAAAGTAGAAGAAAAACATAAGAAAATTAAAGTTGAGAAAATCTTGGATCTGTTGAAGTCCATTATCGAACTGATGAAAAAGAAAGAGAGATCTTTTTGCATGAATTGATGGAAAATTAATGTAGTTAAAACACAAGATCCTCAGCCTTCTCTGAATACTGAAATTTGACTTTCAGGAGATGGAACACCACTAGACACCCAGCGTGAAAGTCTATGAGTGGAATATTATTTCCTTAGTAACTCCCCTGAACTCAGCTATAAAATCACTGGATTCAGCTGTAAACTGTCTACTCAGAAACTAGGAGGTCTTTTCTGAGCAATCAAGAATGCAGAAGAATAAAAATAAAAAATAGTAAAAATAATAATACTGAGAGTTAAGAATCTCTCATTGAAATAGCATGGGTACTCACCCTTTCAAATGCCCAACAGTCAACAGGCACTGATATGCAATTGGAGATGACAATGGACAATGATTCTGGAGTAACTGATAAGGCCTCTATCCTGATAGAAAACAAGAACAAAAGAGTATTGGAAAAAACACAGTCAATGTCTGGTGAAAACAATGTAAACCAATACAAAGTGACAGGCAAAAAAAGAAGTTTTGGTAAGATAAAAGTTGTCTATAACAAAGAAGAAAATGAAACACTAATTTTATTTTATTTTATTTTTTTAAAGATTTTATTTATCCATTTTTAGACAGAGAGGAAGGGAGCGAGAAAGAGAGGGAGAGAAACATCAATGTGTGGTTGCCTCTCACACACCCCCTACTGGTGACCTGAACTGAAACCCAGGCATGTGCCCTGACTGGGAATTGAATGAGAAACCCTTTGGTTCACAGGCTGGTGCTCAACACACTGAGCCACGCTGGCCAGGGCATGAAATACTAATTAAAAAAAGATTAAAATATAACCTTTAGAGATCAATAGTAACAATGAAATTACTTGAAAATTAAAAGCTGTAAACAGGAACTTAAAAAAAACAGAAAAAAAGATAGTTGAGACTATTTTCCAGAGTGTAGCCACAAGCATGAAAAATAAGAGACTATACTGTCATTGCTGAAGGTTAGTAAATAAAACAATAAAACGTAGTACTCAGAAACTGATACCACACATATATTAAAATTTGATACATGATAGTGTAATATTTCAAATAAGTGAGTAAATTTTAGACAATTTAATGTACTGGTCATTTGCTAGTTATGTAAAAATATAATTTGAGATCTACCATATAAGATATACCAAAAACATTAAAATTATACATATAAAATTTTATTTTTTGAGGAAAATAGAAGGTAATTTTATAGGGGGATTATTTTGTATGAAACTAAGTCTGATTTCTTTAAAAGGAAATAATTTAAATCTTGAAAAATTATCTTATAAACTTGTTCTGAAGGACTTATTTCAAAATATTAAAAAGGCACACACATACTATAATTTTAAAAATAATTATAATATTAAAATGGAAAATATCTGTGTATGGAAGAGTTATTTCCAGTGGGATTTCAAATTAGAAGACAATTTTAAGATGAAACATTTTTAAAAGTTAAAGAATTTTGTAAGCTAGATATTTAGTGCAGAAATTTTTATTTTTATATTCTGAAGTAATATGAATTATATCTACCACCATTTAATAACACGATTTAGTGATAGCTCGTAAAGTTGAAGTTGTGAATATTCTACAACACAGTAATTCTAATTATTTCATAAAATTCTAAAGATATTCTTGCACATATTTATATACAAGGAGATGAATCAAAATGTTGAAACCAGCATTATTGTTTGTATAAACAAGTATTTGAAAATGATATATAAAGCCATCACAGGACAATTGATAAATTGTTATACAATTACATAATGCAATGCTGTATATAAAAACAATTAGAGCTACATATTTCAACATGGATAAATATTTGAAAAATAATATTAAGAATAAGAAGTTATAAAAGGGTACAGGCACAGATTCCAATCACTCACATTTTCATATATGCCAACGACTATAGAGAAACAGAAAGGGAGCTACAGAAAGGGTGTACATGGTATAGCTATATACATGTAATTAAAATAATGGGAGTTAAGAAATTTTTAAAATGCAGTATTATTGGAAGGGTCACAGAAGATACTTCAACTCAATTTTTAATATCAAATTTATTCAGTACATAGTAAAGTCTTGTGTTTTATTTTATTTCTAATAAACATTCTTAATGAAGTATTTTATTATGAAAATAATGTTTAAAATATAATATTGAAAATAAAAATAAAGAAATAATGAAAATGTTGGCCATAAAATAGTATAGCCAATAGTCAAAATAGTAAGAAAATAAAGCTAAGGAAAAAGCCGGATGGATGTTAATATGTAACTTCTATTCTTAATTGAGATCCAGTAGCTGAGAACAATAGAAGACAAATACAGCTTTTTAGGTAAAACATGATGCATATATATAGATAATAAAACTAACAGATTATTAGACAAGTTTCTAATATAAAGCGGATGATATACTCAAATTACTATAATTCAGGATGGTTTTAATAAGGGTATTATTTACAGAAGTGTGGGCAGGTGGACATAAACAGGAAAAAGGAGCAGAGAAGTCAATTGCACTCAGTTGCAATAGTAAATCGCTACCTTAAACCGGAAGGAACAAGGGAAACAATAATTACAGAAACCAAAGAGAGAATATTATATAAGAAAAAAGCCTGGAAAGAAGCAATAATCTTTGATTGAAAATGAAAGTTAGAAGGGGTTAAACATGGTAAAAAAAAAAGAAGAAGAAGAAAATGTGAAGCATATTTCACATGATTCTTATTTCATGAAGGGTTTTTTTGTTTGTTTGTTTTGGTTTTGGTTTTTTAGATTTTTATAATAGCTTATTTGAACCAACACTGATGAGAATTGCTGGGAGCAAGATCTCAAATGCTTTGGAGAATAAGAGTTTTGTGGTTTCTTTTATGCATTTGAAATTACTGAGGGAATGTAAGCAAGACGGCATGAAGGTAAGAGAGCAAGTTGGGAACAGGATCACAGGATAGTTGAGACTATCGGTTCTCTTGAGGGTGGTCCGGACTGAGGAGGGGTCTGAAAAGAGGTGTTTCAAAGGGGTGTTAACCTAGTTGCACAGAAACAGTGGAGAGGGGTTACTTAAGGCAAAGAAAAACTTGTTACTAAAAAGTGATGTGCCTGGGACATGACTATACACCATTACCTACCCAGTTAGCTATTCATGACCTCATAGGTTACTTTCCATAGAATTCCTTTTTCTTCTGTGCATTCTAAGTACTTTTGTGTGTATTTGCTCATTTAATCCTAATACCATTTAATTCTACATAGTACTGTCTTCATTTCACAGAAAAACTGGCCCTCTCCACCAATCCATTAAAGGTAGAATTTACCATTTAGATCTCAGGGCAATCTGATTTCACATACACATAGTCTCTTAGATTAGATTCTGAAGTCTCTAATGCCTTGAGATTAAGCACAATTGCAGTTCTCTTTATTTTACAAAGTATACCATAAACTCCTTTGCATAAAATAGGAGTGCCATACATACTGTTGTGTCTAAGGAACCAGAGTCTTTCTGCCTTTTGTCCAGTGACTTGGCAGATCTTTCGGGTCACCCTGGCTGGGAGTCAGAGCCCTACAGAAACTAAACCAGGAAAAGGAAGACAGAAAGGTCATGTGGTTTGTCTGGCTTTATCTACTAGCTGAGGTTGGGGCTGAGGGAGAGAATTTCGGTGTAGAAGAGAAAGGTAATAGTTGTTTCCAGTTTCCTGCCACACCCCTTCTCCCACATGCTTAAACATGTTTTTTTTTTTAATTGTTGTTCAAGTACAATTGTCTCCATTCCCCCCCCCCCCAGCACTCTCCCCAGCCCCAACCTCAATTCCTACCCTTAGTGACAGCATGCATGAAACTGGAGAGCATTATGCTAAGAGAAATAAGCCAGGTGGTAAAAGACAAATACCATATAATCTCACCCATAAGTGGAACCTAATCAACAAAACAAACAAGCAAGCAAAATAGAACCAGAGACATTGAAAGCAATAAGAAACCGACAGTAGACAGAGGGGGACAGGGGGATAAAGGGGGGAAGAAGGGGAAGGGTCCTTAAGGAACATGGACAAAGGCAAAGGGAGGTAGGATTATTACATGAGCTGTGAGTTAGTGATCACACCTGCCCTCTCAACACTTTCTGTAACACCTAAACAGGTGCTTTGTGTTTTTCTTGGAGAGGTGACCCAAACATTCATTAGTACATGGTGTGATTCTTTATTACCAGTTTTGTTTTTATTGTATTGCCAGAATCTTTCACCAACTAGAATTACCAAGCAGAAAACTGTCAGTGAATTATCTAAATTATAGATATAATTATCATTACCCGAATTGTATAGCCCCAGTCCCGTTCCCCCTGCTGATCCAAACCAACCACAATGACCACTAATGTAAGCTCCTTTCGTGCTGTCAGTTCAGTGCTGTGGGGCTGTAAAATGGCTAGGGTACTGACAACTTCCTCACTTCATTATAACTAAGACTCTTCTTCCCTGGGAAATAAAATCTTCAAAACAATGGAGTTCGACGTTATGGGGACCACCAAAAATTGCTCCATGGGGACTTTGTAAGTGTAACAGTGTGATAGGACAGTCTTGTCTTGATTTCTGAACCTTGTATCCAGATTGTCAGAAAGACTACATTATATACGGCTTTGAAAGCATATGCTGCAGCCTTTTGGGTGGTGTCTCATTTTCTCAGCATGTTGTCTCTAAGAGCTGCAGCAAAGGAGCTCTCAGTAAACTGCTCAATCATCAGTCCAGCTGTGCTCTGGGTGATGGCTGGTGAATTCTATGAGAGCGAATACTCTGCTGGAATTTAGTTTTTGATGAAAAATATGCCCATTAATCACAGACAATACTCTGTACGATTCCTTGGCAATGGAGAAGACAGCCAGGACACTAATTGTTAGTGGTGTTGGCAGAAGCACTTCATATATGTCTATCAAAGTGCAGAAAATGAACTGTGCCCCTCCGGGAGGAGAAGGTTCCAATAAAATCAATCTGTCACTAGCTGACTGGTCATCCCGGAGAACAACGGCATACTAGTATCTCGATGCTGGCCCCTGATTGTGGGAATCTGAGCTACTCAGCAAAGCTCTATCCAGATCAGCTTTGGTTTAGAGAAAGCACATATTAGTGAGAGGGCTAATAGCCTCATCCCTTGTCACCATGTTTATTTATAGGACCTTTAGTCCCTCGTTACATAATAACCAGGAAAAGAGGCTGGCTGTCATCCACAGGATGGGCCACCTCACTTTCCTTATCACTGAGAACCTTGCCCACCTCGGATGCCCACTGTTTGCATTCACTTGTAATCCAAGTATCTTCCCATCAGTGTTTATCCCAAGAAGTCCATCCTCATTACCAGTTTTTCAGTGTTGCTATACAGGTGCCTGACCAGCTTCCAACTGGGTCTGCAATACCATGAAAGTTTATGCGTTAACCTTGGCTGCATTTCTTCCTCTTGTGTTAACTGGAGGCCTAAGGAGATTGGGAGAAATCTAGAAAATTAAGTTATTGAGTTAAAAGCCAGTTTCTTAGGAAGTTCACTTTGAATTCTGGACCTCGTTGGTCATAGTAGTCTATATATTACCTCAAATTTATAACGGAGTACTACCCTGCACGAACAATTTTATGATTCAGTGAATCAAAAAACACCCAAGTCATAATAATTGTGTCCTCTTACTAAAGGTCCTACTTAAATCTGTCAGCTTCATAGCTTACCCAATAAATGGACAGGAAAAAAGCATGCCTAGATATGAACCAAGTTCTTTCCTAATCTAAATGTATCCACCAAACATTGTGCCTCCCTTCCACTGGTGTAACAAAATGGACCACCACATCTTACTTTAGAAGGGATATCCCCCAATGCCTCAGACAAATTCTTTGAAATTTATCCAGGTTTATCTCTCACTCTTCCGCACACACACTTATGTGTTACTATGACATATAGGATGTTTACTCCTTTATGTCCAATGCCTAATTAGCATAATGTCATTGAGATTATAGCCAACGAGATGCAATGTTTTGTGGGATTTGAATGTGGTGAATTTCTTCCCAGATTGGACAGTATTATACAGACAGCAGTACATTGATTTAGCTCTGGAATAAGATAAAACATTTTCCTTTGGTTTAGCACTGATTTGTAAATGTAAACTGACAAAAATGTAAAATAAGCACACACTGCTCTTCAGGTGCCAATGGCTGTGTTGATTTGCTTTAGAAAAGATCCCGTTGCGGAACTAAAGCTCTGATTGACATAAATACCTGATTAAGTCTGCCACCATCTAGTACTATTATGCCTTATTCAGTTGGTTTGAGTGTTAGACAATGAAGCGATTTCAAGGGGAGGTGTAGGAGTCCGTACACCACACCCCTCAGGTCCTTGACGATGGAAATCATCTCCTCAAATCCTTAGGGATCCAGCAAGTACTTTGATTCACTATCTTCGCAGGAGTGTGTAGCTCCAGGGAGTTCTGAGTACTTCGTTCTGCCATCATACACTGTACTCCGTGGATAATGAAACCAAGGTGGATTGTAGTTATATGCTGTGATTTGTAAAATAATACATGATTGTTTATCAGTTCCATTGGATGCTTTATTAAAATGGTCTGGATCAAATCTTTCTATTATCCATTACCTGACCTCCATAAATCCCCCATTGACTGGTGTGCCAGAGTGGCATTGGGTCTCTGGGAAGCAGTGTAAGTTTAGAACCAACATCTGATATTTTCAGAAAGTTCTAGGTAATTCTCATTTTCTAGTGCTCTGCCACACACATAAACTCCAGTAAACATCTTCAGGTCCCTCCTGGGAATGCTTGGGGGAGCGGCCACACTATAGACCTGTGGTCATGGGTAGGATTCCCTTCAAGTATTTTCTTGCCCTGCAAAGTGCTCCACCTCTGTAACCAACACAGCGATTAGTAAAATGCTAATCATCCTCACAGGTTTCACTTGAGTGAGGGCTGTGCCTTTCAGTCCTAGACTTCCCCTTCCTGTACATATCAAGCAACACCTCAACAGAGTGTCCACCTCTGACATTGCAGGGACCATGCTTTCCTGGCCACCATCATAGATCCCATTCTGCCCCCTCCCTTCCTTTCTCTGATGGAGCACTGGTATTTGGCCTCTGTGATTCCATTTTTCTCATTGAGATTAGAGAAGTCAATTCTATTCACCACTCACCACTATAAATTGTAGCCCACAAATGACATTTGTAGAGCTCTTAAAGGACACTGATCAGTCCACCTGCCCTCCTCCTGCCAAATTTTAAATGTCTTATCAAAAATAGCATCTTCTGACTCCTCTCCAGGTGGTCACTACACAAAACAGATCCATTATAATTTTCCCATGCAGGTGGGGATGAGGTAGGGGTGAAAATCAGAGTGAAGGGCAGAGTTAAAATATTACCATTTTTATTTCTTCCCATCTTTAGTTTCAGAATCTGACTCTCTCTGGATGTTTTATTCATAAATTTTCATTGGCAATGGTACAGAGAGAAAATGTTTATTTTTTAGTATTCTCAATTAAAATGTAAATATCCCTAAAATATACTATACAATGTTCCTGAAAATTGACTCAGGGCCCATATGTATCAAAATTGTTTAGAGGCACTTATTAGAAGTGGAGGGACCTGGACCTTGCACAGGGACACTAGAATTAAATTCCCTAGAAGTTATGTCTGACAATATGTATTTTAACAAAAATCGTGGATGATAGTTATGCATATCAAAATGTGAGAATGCGTTATGTGGAGATTGTTAACATAATACATTCGGAATAACATTAACAATCCAAACCAGGTTATCACAGTGCATTTGGAGAAGGGAGGTTGGAGAAAGGGGAGAAAGATGTCCTTAAAATAATTCCTTCTTCCTTGGGCCATGAAATGATTTCCAGATAGGTGCAATACCCACTCAAAGTATGGTTTACCTCTCATCACTATTTTTCCTCCTCTTCACCTCCAAACAGCACAGCAGTAGGAGGAACTCACTAAGCTCTTTCCATCATGGGACCAGGTCCCCTTAAAATGTCAGTTGACAACTAATTTAAGCGAGATTTTACCTAATGTGACTGCCCCTTTGAATAGGTGTGGTAAGTGTTAGCTATAGAATGAGGTCAGGGGTAGAGGTTGAGACCAAAGGAGCCTTTGGGAATGGCAGCATCCCGCTTGATACACATTTTCAGCACTCACAGTTTCTCTTCAACTGCCTCCTACTGCGAATACCTGCCTCCCTGCCTGAGGGCTCTTGCAGGAAGTGATAAGGATTTAGTGCCCCTGAGGCAGCCCTCAGCCAATGATGAATGGAGTTGATGGATAAATAAACAAGCTTCCTCACCCCATGGGTAGGATAACAATGAGGCACATTTTATGTGGTTGCTCAAAGGTTTCCTCTGGGTTGATTTCCAGTGACTCATAGAACTTACCATATTTTTCGGACTATAAGATGCACTTTCCCCCCCAAATTTGGTCAGAAAATGGGGGGTGTGTAGTATAATCTGAATATAGCTTACCTGGCTCCTTCAGGGGCAGGGGTGGCAGTGGAGCAGGGTCACAGGAGGCAGGAGCAGTGTTGCCACTGCAGGAAGCCCATAGCTGCAAGAATGGGGCAATGGGGCGGGCCCTGGGCTAGGAGGAGGGGGGTGACCCCATGGTGCAAAGCAAGGGAGGCAGGAGTAGGGTCGCCCCTGCGGCATACTATAGTGCTAGGGAGGAGGGTACAGGCAGTGCGGGCACCTTAGGAGAAGAGAGCCTGCGGTGCCCCTACGTGCCTCCATCACATCACTGGTGTTTCCCCCGTTAACATTAACACAGGCAAATTCTACTGCAGGGTCACCTGTCAGTGTGGCCCTGCAGCTGTTGCAAAACTACAACTCCCATCATGCTTGGACAGGTTGGGATGATGGGAACTGTAATTTGGCAACAGCTGCAGCAAATCACACAGATTGTACAAAACTGCTGTCCCCAGACAAGAGTGTTGCACAACCTGTGGCCCTCCAGCAGCAGATCCCCCATAACAGTGTCAGCGGCAGATCCCCCCATAACAGTGTCAGCAGCAGATCCCCCCATAACAGTGTCAGCAGCAGATCCCCCCACAACAGTGTCAGCAGCAGATCCCCCCATAACAGTGTCAGCAGCAGATCCCCCATAACAGTGTCAGCAGCAGATACCCCCATAACAGTGTCAGCAGCAGATACCCCATAACAGTGTCAGCAGCAGATCCCCCATAACACTGTCAGCAGCAGATCCCCCATAACAGTGTCAGCAGCAGATCCCCCCATAACAGTGTCAGCGGCAGATCCCCCCATAACAGTGTCAGCGGCAGATCCCCCATAACAGTGTCAGCGGCAGATCCCCCATAACAGTGTCAGCGGCAGATCCCCCATAACACTGTCAGCAGCAGATCCCCCATAACAGTGTCAGCAGCAGATCCCCCCATAACAGTGTCAGCGGCAGATCCCCCATAACACTGTCAGCGGCAGATACCCCCATAACAGTGTCAGCAGCAGATCCCCCATAACAGTGTCAGCGGCAGATCCCCCATAACAGTGTCAGCGGCAGATCCCCCCATAACAGTGTCAGCGGCAGATCCCCCCATAACAGTGTCAGCGGCAGATCCCCCCATAACAGTGTCAGCGGCAGATCCCCCCATAACAGTGTCAGCGGCAGATCCCCCCATAACAGTGTCAGCGGCAGATCCCCCCATAACAGTGTCAGCGGCAGATCCCCCATGACAGTGTCAGTGGCAGATCCCCCATGACAGTGTCAGCAATGCCTTAGACGGCTCTGAAGATGACATCCTCCATGAACAGAGTGAAGACAGTGATACTGGTGATTCTGAGGAACTGAGCTTCATAAATGTGGACGGCGGAGTTCTTGGGGTCCCCTGACGATTAGAGGAGTTTCTGTACTTAAAGCTTAAAGTCAGTAATAATGGTTGTTAATGCTGCTGTTGAGTTCTGTTTACATTTACATTGGTGAAATATCTTATTTATGTTATTAAATATTTTACCACATTTTTTGCTTCAAAAAATTTTCCCCTATTTTCCTCCTCTAAAACCTAGGTATGTCTTATGGTCTGGCGCATCTTATAGTCCAAAAAGTAGGGTATCTGTTTTAACCTACCAAAACACCAGCTTCTTCTCTGGCTTCCTGAAGCATATTTTCTGAAATCCCCTCAAAATGAATTTCCACTCAAACTTTGTTTTTTTTACAGGGTAGCACAATTTAACACAAGGAAATATTAACTGTGAATTTGATTATGTTTTGTGTTTTGGACAGGATTTGAGGTTAATTTTAATAATACCATTTAAAATAGTTTAATACAAACAGAGAATTCTGTCTTTTTCATTACAATGGTATATTTCCCAATCCTGGAGGTTACAAAACTGTGTCTATCATTCTTAAAAGTCTCCTCTCCTTTCCAGAACAAATAAAAGGACCACTGCTATTGTGGAAACCCCCTCACTGCTCACCTCAGCCAGCAGTGACCTAGCTTTCCTACTTTTGAGGCAGGAGTTCTAGGCACACTGACTTCCCGCTCACTGCCCGCTCAGTGCACCCACACCCCTCTTTGTGTCTCAGTTACTACCTTGCCACTCCCCACCTCAACCAGTGCTCTTCACTGCCCTCCAGAACAGTCAGCCTTAAAATCTCTCATCTGCTTTTATTTTCCAGACAGATTTCTTATTCTCTTGCTATATATTTCCTTGCTCACTGGTTAGTTTACACATCATTCCTACTCTTCTTTGTCAAGAAGGCTTCGACAAAGAGGCAGTGATTTATGCTTCTTTGATGACTTTTTGTAAGTGTAGCACTAACCTGCATTGTAATCTCCATGTTTGCTGAGCACTCGCAAACCTCAGTACGCCGGGCACATGCCAATGAATCAAAACTAGGTTATCGTCAGAGTGAAGAGCAGCTCCGGCTGTGATGATCTTAGCTAAAGGGTACTACTTCCCTTTTGTTACTTTTAATTTTATTAGACTGCCATTTAACACTGTTTAAAGGAACAGGATTTTTACCTATCCTCTAGCAAGTTTTGTTTTGTGGACCAGAAAACCAATTAACGATTAATTGAAAAGTTTCATAAACATTTGTACACTCTAATTGTTTCTACATAATTAAAGTTTAATATGATGTTTATAATATTATATTTTTTTACAGATGCAAAATGCATTAACTATCTTTATTGCTAATCCCTGAGGACAGATTAGTTTTATCTTTTGGATTTTATAATTGCATTTTCACTTTGACCTTGTAATTGCTTCAATTATTTAATTAAACATTATTATATCACCTGGAAATATATTTTCCCACAGTTGGTTCTATTTGTGAGGTAATCTTATTTCCCGTAAGTCTTATATTAATAGCTTTCGTCTCACTGAAATTGAAACTATTAATTTGATTCTGAAATACAGTTTTTTCCATAAACTGTAAACCATCCTCATAAATTTCACTGCTACTAGGATATGTACCTTTTAATCCAGTGAAAAATACCTGTTAACAGATGGAGATTTCAAGTTGTATCTGTCGATGTTTTGCATGATCACTTGGACTAATTTTTACTATTTCTTTACAGATCTTTGCACCAACCTAACAGTTGCTGGAAATGCATCACTGTCTTTCACATTTCCATTCGATCCACACGCCTGTAAAGCGTGACCGAAGAGGGAGACTGCATGTTTTCCAAAATTCATACTGTCACCTGTATCAGAACTTTGTTCTTCTCACTGAATGATATCTCATTTGTAAGAATGCACCATATTTTGTTTACCCACTCATCTGCTGATGGGAACATAGATTTCTACCTTTTTGTTTTGTTTTGAGTAATGCTATATACAATAAAAATAAGTACACGAGCGTGTGAATCCTAGTTTCAATTGTTTTGAGTATCTAACTACATGTGGAATTGCTGGGTCACATAGTATTGCTATGTTTACTTTTCTGAGGAACCACCTCAATGCTTTCCACAGCGGCTACACTGTTTGACATTCCCATCAGCAATGAAAGCAGGTTCCAATTTCATCACATCGTCACCAAAACACTATTCTCCACTTTATACAATCACACCCATAATAGTAGATATTATGTGGTGTCTGATTGTGGTTCTTTTCATGTGTTTCCATAATGACTGTTAATGTTGAACACCTTTCTGTGTGATTATTAACCATTTGTGTACCTTCTTTAGAGATTGGTTTATTCAAGCTCTTTACTAATTTTTAAATTGGGCGGTTTTGGTGGTGGTGGTGCTGTTGAATTGCAGGAGTTCGTTATGTTCTCCATGTCATGTAAGTTGTCTTTTCACTTTCTTTGTAATGTCATATTTTTTATGAATTCCAATGTATCTATTTTTTCTTTTGTGTTCATGCTTTTGGTGTCATATCTAAAAATATATTCCAAATCCAAATCATGAATATTTGCACCTATGTTTTCTCTTAAGAGTTTTTGGTTAGCTCTTATATTTAGGTCATTGGTCCATTTTGAGTAAGATTTTGTATATGTTAGAAGTATATGTTTTGTATAAGTTGGAAGTCCAACTCCATTTGTTTGCATGTGGATATCCAGTTTTCTCAGCAAAATTTGTAGAAGTGATTGTTATTTAAACACTAAATGTAGGTGGCGCCCTTGTCAAAAATCAGTCAGCCCTAAACATTTGGGCTTATTTGTTTTCTGTATGTTATATACTTTGCCATGTGCTTCTGGTCACACAAACTAATCTTGATGCCATGTTGTAAAGGACCACACAAGAGTGAAAACGAGGAAGCGGGGAGGATCGGGGGCCCGTGTGGAAGCTGGCTGTAACAAGTTAACCTTCATTTCTTTGAGTGACCTTACAGACAAAGAAATAAGACTAGTTAATGACATTTTTAAAAGTTTCAATTATTTTTTTCACTCTGGGTTTCAGAATCTTGGCTCCTAAAGAAATAATTCACTTACACATACATGTGCAAACACAGACATATGCATACATGAGATAAAATATAGAAAAAAAGTTAAAGAAGGTATGAAGACTTCATCAGTCACTATGTCAGCAGGAAACAAGATGCACTGAAAGCATTAATGGAAGGCATATTGAAGTAACTTTTTTTTTTAAGTTTGGTTAGGATTACACAAGCAAACGAGGATGACTCAACAGCAGGTAAAAGCCAATAGCAAGAAGCCAATGACACACCCAGGTTTGAGATGAAAAAAATGAGAATTTTTTAAAACCAGAAACTGGAGAATTCTGCAGCCAAGGGTGGAAGGAACATGATAGGATCCACAGATTTTGGACATCAACTTTTCGGTCAGTTAAATGAATGATAGTAGCATAAAAGAACAGGAAATTGACTGAGGTATATCATTACTATTACCATCACAGTGGCCAAGGACACAACGATAGGGTGGGTCTTCACACAGAAAACTGTTATTTATTGAACACTGCAATGTTACCAAAATATGGGAGATGCAACATCTCACAGCATCAAATAATAACTGCTGTCAAAGGTATTTCGATACAATCATTCTAAGCAGACTGAAACAACATACTTTATATCTTCAGCCTCAGCTGTTCTGATGAGATCCAGGGATAGATCATGTAACATAGATAAAGTGCACACCCCTAAGGTTATATCAAAAAGGATGTATTTTCAGCAGAGCACCAAGGAATTGGCACTTATATTTCTTGACAGGTACTTGGAGGGCAGCTAACCTACATTGCAGGTCACATTAAAAGCTGTGTGGTGTTTCCTTTAACTCTCTAGCCACCTATGTTCCTTTTCACTCTTCTGCATGAACACTTTCCTTTGCCTAGCTCTTAAAATTTAGTGCTGTTCTGAGACTTCACTCTGCCTATTTCTCTTTTTAATGTATGTATGCCACACATGGACAATATAATCCATTTTCCTAATTTTACTTTTCTATGTGTTGATAATTCCCAAATGCTACTCCCTCCCCTAATTTTCCTTTTGAGCTATGGATCCCAAAGTTCCATTTACTGACTGGGTGCCTCCAGTTGGACACCCCAGAGTTCTTTTGAACTCTACACAGCTCTATAGCATTCTGTCTAACTCTGGTGCTTTGGCTTGTCCACGTATGATCAATCTCAACCTGTGTCATTATTTTACAGGCTGCTACAGTAACAGTTTCACACTTAAAATTCTTCTAGTGCACCTGCATTGCCTTATGGTAAGCTTGGTTAAGATTATGATCATTAGTTAATGATTAAGATCATTAACGAATCTTAATCTTAATCATAGGTCTTCGGCTCATAAGAGACACACTGGCCACCAGTCTAATTAGTTTTGTTTTGTTTTATGTCTTTATTGGTCTGAGCAGTTCTAGGATCACTGAGGATCCCGATCGTCTGCTGTGGCTTTCTTTCCTTCTCTCCCGAAATGTTCTTTCTACATGTTCCTTCTAACCTCCAGCCAAAAGGAAGTTCGCCTTTTGTATATGGTATTTTCAAATGGTATTTTTTTCACGTAATAATATATCTTTTCATGGTTGGTAACTCATGTCTTTTTAGTGCTGCATAATATTCCACTAAGTGCATTTACCACCATTTATTTTTCTATACACTAACTGAAGGGCGTGTTGGTTGCTTCCGAGCTTCAGCAATTATGAATAAAAGTAAAGATGGATAGATAAATAAATGATAGAAAAGGAGATAGATAAATAGTTACATATCCATATACATAATTATAAATAATGCTATAAACATCTGTGTACAGATTTTTATGTGGGGATAAGTTTTCAATTTATTTGGGTGAATATATACCAAGAAGTACAATTGTTATTAAGAGAAAGTTTAGTTTCATAAGAAACTGCCAAACATCTTCCAAAGTGGCTTCATCACTTTGTATATCCACTCACAATGCATGAGGGCTCCTCATCGTCCACATGCTTGCCAGCCTTTAGTAATATCATGTGATAGATGTGGGGCATTCTGATGCGAATGAAGTGGTGTCTAATTGCTTTGATTTACATTTTCTTAACAAGGCAGAACATCTTTTCACATGTTTATTTTCCATGTATATATCTTTGTTGAGGTTTCTGTTCGTATTGTTGGCCCATTTTTAAATTAGGTTGCTTGTTTCCTTTTTGTTGAGGTTTGGAGTTTTTGTACATTTTAGACAAGAATCCTTTATCGGCTATGCTTTTTGCGTACGTTACTTCCCAGTTTGTAGCTTGTATGTTGCTCTCTCGGCAGTGTGTTTCACAAAGCATAAGTTTTCAATTTAAATTAAGTTCCCAGTTCCCAGTTCCCAATTATTTCTTTCAAAGATAATGCCTTTGTCATATTTAAAAAGTCATTAACATGCTCAAGGTCATCTAAAATTTATGTTATACTATCCTTTAGGAGTTTTATAATTTTTCATTTTACAATTAGGATTATGGTTCATTCAAGGCCTGTGTCTAGATTATTATATTTTTTGCATATGAATGTCCGGTTATTCTACTATCATTTGTTGTTAAGATTATTTTGCTCCATTATATGCCTTTGCTCTTTGTCAAAGATCAGTTCATTGCATTAATGAGGTCTATTTTGAGGCTGTCTATCCCATTTCACTGATCTATTTGTTCTGTCACAAATACTGTACCATCTTGATTACATCAGCTCTTTGGTAAGTCTTGAAGTCAAACAGTGTCAGTCTTCTAAGTTTGTCCATGCCTGTCAATACTGAGTTGGCTATGCCGAGTCTTTTGTCTCTGCAGAGAAGACTTGGAATCAGTTTGTCAACATCCACAAAATAATTTGCTGGGATTTTGATCAGGATTTCATTGAATCTATATGCTACATCTGCAATTTTAAGTAGATTTGATAATATTTCCTCTGCTATATTTATGTAATACTGCTTTTATTCCCCAAGTTTCAAAAGCAATGAATTTTCTTTGTAGCTATTTTGTATATGTGCATAAAAAAGAAAATTAAAATTATCATAATTTAAAGCCATACTATAACCAGCATTGACTTTTAAAAATATACACATATTTTATTAGACTTTTATGTTCATATAATTTATTACCTACATATGAACATATACTTTTAATATAATGTTATGATAATTTTATCACATGTGGACACTGTATTTTCCTTAAAATTATGCTACTGAACATACCTGGAAAATATATAAATATATATTTTTATCTAGTTCTTATTGCCATCAACTCTGGTTAGATTTATATAAGAATTTATTATTATAGTTAAAAAAATTTGTTTTGACTCTTAAGATTTTATTTAGATGCTACTTTCTTATATGTCCAAAATGTACTACCTATTTAAGCACATAGTTTTGGATATTTTTCTTTATACTTTTATTAAAATATTATTTTTGTCAACATATTTTATGTTGCTATGTTTACTTTACTAATTTGTAGTCATGACTTTGATGTATTATGAATTAAAAATATTTTCTATCCCTTAATGGATGACTTTTGGAATTAAAACAAATGCTGTTATAACCTATTGAAGAGAACTGAAGTTTCAGAAGTTTTTTTTGTTTTTTAGTGTCACCTAGTTCCCCAATTTGTCAAAGGCTCACGTAGACCACATCATGCACACTTTTATTGTTTGTTGAAGCTCCTATTCTTTCCGTGAGTATGAGATACTAAAATTGAACATGTTGTTTTGAAAAGACATTCAACTCTGTATTTAATTTCTATGAAACAAATTGGGCAGTGTTTTGAACAGTCAGCTCAATATGACAGTAATATCTGCAAATAAATAAAAATATTTTATTTGTACATCTTTCCTCTTCTATTGCTAGTATGTTAAAAAGCACAACTTTACCACAAAGACTAATAAGAAAAATAAATTATGCAACTATGCTTAGTAAAATTACAAAGTACCTCAAAGCACATTTAATCTTTGGAAGAGATTAAAGGGACTTTTATGTTCCTCAAAGCAACTGATATTAATGTGTTTAATTCATGCATGGATATGCTTTATCACATTACTTCTTGGTAGATTTTTCATCATTATATATTTTCAAAGCATGTGCTTTTATAAATAAAAAGAAAACAAAATATGCTATTTTATTTACCAATCCTGAGTGAGAAATAAAAACACTATAAGTTCAAATCACCCTGGTCAAATTTCCTATTCATTTGAAAATGCTAAATGTAAACAGCAGAAGTTAATGCCTAGTCTCAGCTATAAGATTCAATTACTTTTATATCATTTTTATTTCTTTAGTTTTTTAAATAAAAAGTCATAAAATATTTATGAAGATTTGTGAAGTATGTGGCAAATCATAGTGTCAATTCACTTTTTTCACATCCACCAATATCTAGTGAAAACATAAGTAACATGCTTCATAACTTTCCCCAAGATTATTAAAATTCTTACAATATAGAAAGGGAAAAAATTAAACAAATAGATTGGCAATTAGCTTTAATATCTGTGAGTTTTTTACTTCTGATCATAGCTAAAATACCAACATTCTGGGAGAAAAGCCTAAGAAATTGTGGCAACTGTCTTTATATTATTAATTATATTATTAGAAACCATGGTTTACAGGAGCTACTATAAAGGACACAAGGCCAAAATCAAGGGGGAGGGTAGAGGTGGGGGAGGGAGGTGGGATTGGCTGAGGTCGGGTGGAGGGATGAGGAGAAAATGCAGACAATTGTAACTGAATAACAATAAAAAATAAAATTAAAAAAAGACAACTTAAAACAATAAAATAAATAATTCAAACACGTGAAACAAAGAAGAAACCATGGAAAAATCAGTATCTACCTCTTTGAATTTCTGTATGTCATTAGGTCATTAGGTTGTTAGGAGCTACCACTGGTCAATATATACACTTGATATTTTTAAGTAAAATATTCCTACTTTTGTCTTACATGATGCTTACCTTGAATGATTAGGAAGATATAATAAAAGTCAAAAGTAGATTTAAAGTTCAAAATAATCTTTACAAAAAATAGCATACTACAGATACTTACTTCATTCTGAAAGTATTCTTCTACCTCTCATTGGAAAAACCAAAAATTTCATATCACCCACCAAGTGGGCTTTAGTTAGGTTTAAAAAATCATTGCAATTTAATGAGCACAAATCAGTCTTTCAATTTTGTGTCATACCGTGCCCCCCACTATTCCTAAATAGAGTATTCCTATGAAACTTTCACAAGCCAAAAGGACATTAATGGAAAACATTTACCATTAGTTTATATGGAAAATTATTTTAGTATTTCTAGGCCCCAAATTAAATGCATGCACAATGTCTTTATTTTATTCACCACAATCTAAACTCTTAGTTATGTCCAGTTTTATGTGACGTGTAATACCCTCCTCATGAGTTGTCTTAGGCTATTCTGATATCTTAAGATGCACCTTACTAATGACTACACAAAATAAATAAAAATAAAACGTAACATTTACAGATGCAGTTCAAAGCAAGGGCAGCTCCATGCTGAGATGCTGAGTGTAGTTCCCAGTACTCCAGCTTGGCAGGGCCACTCTCGCTGCTTGAGGTGCGTGCTGCCTCTTTAATGGCTGCTGCAAAACAAATGCTGAACGCTGTTTTTGCTTTTGCTTTTTTCGATAAAAGTGAAAATTCTATTTGTATTTCTGTAGGTTAACGAAAACAGATGCTAATGTAGGTCTTTTGTAAAAGAGACGTGGTCTAACACCAATTACTGAAAAGCGAGGATACCTGTGGTAGGTATTATTTTTAATAAGTAACAACAAAACGAACTAACATGTGTTATAAACATATATGAGACCACCATGTCTCTCCTCAGTCATTTACCCATTGAATGATACACATGAAAAACTAGTTACATGACCATCACTCTAGTATATGTATATTTGTCCTTGTGACACAGTGAAGATTGTAACAGTGTCTCTCCTACCCTGCCTTGACAAAATTCAGTGTCATGGAAGGCTAGAATAACTTTAGGAAAATATTTAATTAAAAAAGTCAGTCCAATTCTATTAAATGTTTCTAAACAGAATACAAGTGATAACATGGCATGTATAACAAATCAATAAAGGCATTATTGACAAATTGACACTAAGAGTGACCTAAGAAGTTAACAAAATATGTCTTAAGGAAGAGGAAAGAGAATGAACCATAAAAAAAGGTAACTCCAGCCCTGGCTGGTGTGGCTCAGTGGATTGAGTGTCAGCCTGCAAATCAAAGGGTTGTCAGTTCAATTCCCAGCCAGGGCACATGCCTGGATTGTGGGCCAGGTCCCCAGTAGGGGGCGAGTGACAGGCAAACACATTGCTGTTTCTCTCTCTCTATTTCTCCCTCCATATCCCTCTATCTAAAAATAAATAAGATCTTTAAAAAATTAACAAATTTATTTTAAAAAGTAACTCCATTTATGCAAATATATAGTGTTTATAATATTATTTTAAAATATTTTCTGAATAATAGCATTTTCAGTTTATTTTTCAATAGGATCATATAAAAAGTTAAGGATTTGTATTATCATTTTTCACAAGTCTCATTCGGGACCACTGCCTATGTTTCTGACTCCCCCAAAAGTGTGGTGTGGCAAATAGATCTACAGTACGCGTAGCCAGCCCCACACAGATGCAAATTCCTGACTGAGAAGTCAGCCTCCAAACTGTCCAAGTTCGTATAATGCCTATTCTCTAAGAATAAATCACGGGAGTTGAAAAACCAAAATCCTGTTTTAACCCTTAAGAGAAAAGTAAAACTGTGTGAATAACTCCTTCACCTAGTCAATTAACTATATTATGTTGCTAACATAACAAGAAACAATAAGAGCAAGAAGAATTACAAAAAGGTTATTAGAGTATAAAAATCTAGTTTGAACATTTATTTAACACAAAGAGAGTATATTTGGATATTCTTCATTACTGAGTAATATTACAACATAAGTGAATAGTCAGCATGGTTCATGGGTTATGAACATGGATTTTTCTAATCAGACATATTTCTGGCCTTTGCTGAATCACATATGAACAGCGTGACCCTGAGAAAATTACTTTAATCAAAATGATCTTCATCAGTAAATTGAGAAAAATGCATGACCTTACAACTAAAATAAGCCTGGTAAGAATGAAACGGAGAGCAGTTAACATGGTGCCTAGCACCAACGTGTCCAGTTACGTGCAAAACGGAAAGTGAATTTCGGGTGAGTAAGCATCACTTAAAGTACTGTGTGCAATTTTTCTGGTGCATTGAGATAGTTTAATTTATCATTCCTGTACTGTTAGACATTCCATGTGTTTGCTTTCATGGTGAGTAAAAAAAAATATACAATAGTGATCCTCAGGCACCAATGCTTTCTTGACTGTATTTATGCTGATTTATTAAAAGTAGTTTAGGAATTAGAGTATACGGCATTCTTGTACTTGTCACCCGTATTGAAAATTCATCAACAAAGTCATTATTGGAGCTTACCACGCCATTATATATGTCAAGTAACATTCTTTCACCACGCCTTTACTAACACCGAATACCCATGTCTGTTTGGTCTATTTTAAGTTTTCTGGTTTGCTAGATGAAAATGATATTCCATATATTAATTCAAATATTTTTGAGCAGTAGTAACGTTGACCATTTTCCCAAAAGCAGTCTTTGAAACTTGATGAGACATTTAAAAACTAGCATGTTGTTATTATGTTCTATGTAAATAGGTTTAATATATGCAGTTCTTGTGTTGTACTCCTGGATTGCCACCTTTAAAAATTAATTGCTTTTTGTTTATTCTTCTTCTGCTGCTTAGATTACAATAAATTGTGCCATTCATACAAGTTCTTACGGACTTAATTGCTTCTTTGAAAGGTTTGGCAGACACATCAAGCCAGTTCATTAATGTGCAGATGAGTCTTTCACATTAAGAAAGACACATTGGAGCACCACAAATGTCAAGGCAGTTATTATCCACACAAAGCGGAAAATGGCAACCATCAAAAGGTGAGCCCTTATTCAGTCGGGACCGAAAATAAAACTGCAGCAATTCCTTAGTGCAATAACGGAGAAATATTAGATTATTTTAAGGTCATGCAAGGAGAATCTTTCATTTGTCAACTATGTCCCTTTGAAGGATTTTTTTCTGTGCCTCAGACTCTGTCCACAAATCAGTCTGAAAGAAAAGTAGACTTTACCACTGAATTCACTTATCTGAATTCACTTGCCCAAATGTTTACTGAGTAAAATTATTTCCAAGTGCATGTATGTTTATCCTTGTAGTTATTTAGAATTTAATAGGACAGTTTAAAATTAAAATATTATACATTTAAAATATATACAAAATGAATTAATAGTAATAAGAAAGGAATAATACCGAAGTCTGGAAATTCAGAATTACTACTAACTCTGATTTCTATCTGTGTGGAGTTGATATATTCATAATATTTGATTTGACATTAGAAAAATCTCAAATTATTTCTCTAGCATTTGAACACTGACTTAAACATCAGTGTGTACATCTATGTCACCTGCCTTTAACTGAATAGAATCACATGTCAATGACTAATTAGGATCTACTTCCTCTTAACAACTTTGAAAGATAGATAACTTCCTGACATCACTCCAAAATTATTTAATTACTCTCTCTATATAAAGGCATTCATTTTAAGTGAGTATGGTAGAAAGAAAACTAATAAAAAATCTGTATAACCTGTGCGCCAGGTATATGGGTATCAAAACAGGCAAACATCTTTATTTTATCAGGTTTATATTCTAGTGAGAGTACATAGTAAACAACATGAATATGTAAAGATATGGAAAAGTAGAGGAAGAGGCATTTTATAAAAAGTAAATGTGAGAGGCAGGTAGGAATTAGGAATTTGAAGGGAGCCCAGTTTTACACTGAGTTACATAGGAAGTCTTCCCCAAGTGTATGATCCTCGAGAAGAGCCAGGAAATTTCCAGTGGAAAATCATTCTAGATAGAAGGATGAGCACATGCAAAGACCTTGTGACCTTATAATTTTCATATTTTTTCTCTGAAAAAATGTAAGTTATTTGTACTGTAGTAGACTGGATTGTTGGTAGAAAGTAAGATACAAGGTGAGAAAACTAATAGGAAGAAATATAAATTTTAATTAAACTCATATATTGGTGTGGCAAGAAAATATTTTCACGGACTCTAATTTTTCACACTTTGATATTCCATTAAACCTTAAAAATATAGGGTAGTAAAAGTAGGGTTATATTAGTTTATCTCATAACTATTACAATCAAAAACACAAAAAAGTTTATAGGTAAGATATAGGCAGTATTAAAATTTCACAGTTCAAATTAGGAATACTAAATCAATGGGAAAAACACTTTTTGCTAAAATTAAAGGTTATATAATGTAAAATGATTTTTCTAGTGAAAGAATCAAAATATTTTATTTATATTAGTCTCTGAATATGATGAAAAATATCAGTCTTTGGTCATTGCTTTTTTTTAAACAGTGAAGTCATTTTCACCATATGTGATTCATTTGGATGCGTTAATACATTTGATAAGTATTGTACAATGTGATATTGAATATTTAAAGTACTACTGAAATGTTTTTGCAATGATTATTTATGACTAGCTTTAATAATAAAAAAAGATTCAAGTTCAAATGTACAAAACCAGAATCTGAGCAACGCTTATGCTTTGCTTGTGACTTTTTCTGTCATTACCGTTTAAGTACTTTTAGCTTTGTCCTAAATATACTGCCATGAAATGACAAGATGGCTTAATTTTTGAAATATTGTCACAAGCATATGTTTGTGATATAGTCTTTCCTATGAGTCAGCTGGGATATTGCTCAACCAGCTGCCTGCTGAGCAGACGGGCACCAAGGAGTTGACAAGGGTCACACGAGGTAACTATACTATTCACTTAGCTTTATTGAATGCAGGTTCACTCAAAGTAGAGCATTAACATCATACTCCAACAATCTAAGAGAAATATAACACATACACACAGCAATCAATGGGGAATAATGAACCCAAGTCCCAGAGTCTCAGTCTGTGGGTCTGGGAGACAGCACTGTGGGCGAGGGACTTGACAGCGTCTTGCAAGGAAGGATCTCTGTAGCCAGGTGGGAAGCAGGGCAGGCAAAGTCCTCAGTCCAGCAGGGTAGAGCCTCTGGTGGCCGATGCCAAGGGAGATGAGCATGGCATGCAGCAGGACTCTTGTGTGTGAAGCTCAGCTGTCTCAGCAGTGGTGTGGAGCCTGCCTCAGTTATACCGTTGAAAATGGTGGACTCCATCCTTCTGGGTCTCTTGATAAGTGTCCTGACACCCCTTATGGCAAGTGGGGAGGTTCCCCTGGAGCCTCTCTGTGGGTGGCCCCACTATGCAGACACATCTGTTCTGATCATGTGTGCAGGTATCTTAGATGTGTCTCCTTGCCAAATATGTCTAGTGTAACTTAGTTTCCCTCTTGAACCAAAGTGTCATGGCTGACTGGCAGCCATCTTGGTTGACATAAGTAACTACATCTTGTTTTATAAACTTTATGTTATCTTGACCAGACCAATGGCGTTTTATCGGTCTTGTTCTCGACAAACATTTGTCCTTAAATTTCTATAAAAATGTCATTTGTGCTGCCACTCTTTACCTCATTTGATCTCTGCTATGCTCAAAAATCATCACAAATTCAAAAGTGAACAGACCTGTGGGCACTGAGTTTGTTCATTTTACTTTGTCACTGTAATGGTCATTTGGGTGATTTAGGACACATTACACTGACTTTTTAAATTACAGTTAAAAACCAAACAAAACAATACATTTTCAAAGTCTTGGTGAACTGAAAAAAGTGCCAGATATGTCACTGCAGAGATCCACTAGAGACCCAAATGATTGTGGACTTTATTAAAATAACAAAAATAACAAAAATAAAAACCTTTTGGTCTGCTCTTAGCTGTAGAGTTGGATGTTTCTCCTATAGACTTCAGATAAAGGTAAAGGATTCTGGAGAGGAAAGTCTTACACCATCAAATACACTCCAATCAAATTGTCAAGCTGTCTAATTGCCTCTTGTCTTTGATATATTATCATTGATAAGAATAGAATAAATAAAGCCTATTTTGTATAACTAACCTTCCAGGGGATGAGATCAAAAGAGAAGTCAAATAAAGGTTAAACCAATGGTACATAAAATAAAGTATTGGCCTTTGAACTCCAAGTCAAACACATTTTTTCCAGGAGAAATCTAGCATTTGTAGCTCTGTAACACTCACCAAGGGGACTAAATTAAAATCCACACTGGAATTCTCTATTATTGCCTCACATGGCAAAGCAGCAGCATCACCATAAGGGGATGTATGCTTCATTAGGCAGCAGCTAGATAAACTTCTCACCAAACAAATGGACTAGAACAGTCACCAATGTTCATTAAACTTCTAAGAAAGGTGAAATCATAACACCTTGTAGCAGCGTACAAAACAGTACAAACTCAAAGAATATTTGGCAATACCAGAGTAAAATATGAGAAAATAACACAATTAAAATATTATATGAAACCTAAAAAAGACTCAAGCTATTCAATAAACACAATACTAAGAGATTAATTCCAATAAAATTTTTTCTGGATTATGTAGCCACTTGTAATGTTATTAGTATGTTTAAGAGCAGATGTACATTTTGCCATGATAACATGAAACCAGTGTGGTATTCATCATTTGCTTAAAATCTTTCAATTTTGTCCTGGAAATCTAGCAGAGTTCATGACTCTGGCCTCTAGTGGTGGATTGGTGTGGGTCATGTAGTTTGCTTGGTCAGTGAAATTTGAGAAGGGTCGTGCATGTGGATGGAAGTTCGGATAGGCAGCGCACAGTGTGTGGAGTGCGTTGCCCTCTTTCCCCGTGCCTCTGTCACTGGCAGCTGTCTGGACAGTGACTGTTCTCCCATCCTGGGTCCTCGAATTCAGAGGAGAGGAAGCAGAACTGCCAAAGATGAATATGCAACATAGACAAGAAATAAACCTTTGTAGTTTTGAGCTTCTAAGACTTTGTGTCCACTTGTGTCTTAAAAAAAGCATTAATCTCAAGGCTACTAAATGATGCAATTAGTATTTGTGAGACATCATGTACAGCTATTATGATTCTAAACACTTTCTAAAATTTGAACTTTGTTACTTTTTAGATATCCAACTATGAGATTAAGACTTCATGTTAAATCATTTTTATTTTATCATAAAAGATATATATATATACACAAACTGCTTATGAAAATATAACTACATTCTGCTTTTATTTTGTTATATATCTAAAAATGTACTTTGTCTTCTTAATTTCATATATTTGTTCTGACTCTTCTTTGGAAAAGAAGGTCACAGGAATAGTATTATTCTATAATAGCAGTTTATTCTATAAGAGCAGTTTCCTTGCTCTTTAAATTAAAAGAGACTATATATATATATATATATATATATATATATTTACACACACACATATATATTACTTCAATTTATATTATATATATATAATATTATGAAATACAGAACAAAATAAACTAAAATCCAAGTCATTAGCCATTATATTTAGAGTTGAATTTGATGTTTGTTTGTAGTTTGAGATATAACAATATCTATTATTGTAGTTTTCTTTTTTAGTTTTTCTGGGACAAATAATGGTGAATCAAGACTTTGTATCAAATCATGCCTTATACTAATTTGTAATTATGAAATGAGATTTTGCTCTTGGTTAAGTATTTTTTAAAAAAGAGAAAGAAAACCAGAGGTAAATGAGATCTACAATATGAACAGTATTGAGAGTGCATAAGTATAAATTTGTATCACATTTAAAAGTCACCAAGCCCTTATTATATGAAATGTTAAAGGGACTTATTTAAGAAAAAGAAGATGATCAAAAATATGAACAGTAAAATGATGAAAAACTCACAACTATCAACAACTGAACCTAAAAAACAAACAAACAAACAAACTAAGCAAACAACTTAGAACAGGAACAGAATTACAGAAACCAAGATCACATGGTGGTTTATCAACAGGGAGAGAGGGGCAGAATGGAGAGGTAAAGGTATAGGAAATGAGAAGCATGAATGGTAGGTACAAAATAGACACGAGGGGGTTAAGAATAGTATGCAAAAAGGAGAAGCCAAAGAACTTATATGTACGACCCATGGACATGAACTAAAGAGGGGGAATGCAGGTGGGAGATGGGGTTCTGGGCAGAGGGGCATAAAATGGGGGAATAGGACAACTGTAATAGCATAATCAAAATGTATTAAAATATAAAAGTCAACTAGATGGGGAAAGTAGGGGGAAGTGGAAAAGGGTATAAGGGAGATAAATGGTAATGGAAAAAATACAATAAAAATTTTAAAAAGACAAAAAAGTCAGCCTCTGAATATAAATATAATCAAAGTCTTTACCTCTATGTATGTCTTTTCAAATTACTGCAGGATGTATTTGCTGATAAAGAGCGCTATGGTTAAACGAGGTCTGTCCGGAAATAGTGCAGCCATTATTAACATAACAAGAAAGGTTTGCACGACATCAATGTAACCTGGTAGCCAAGGAAAGTGGCCTGGAATAGGCATGTGTTAACAATGACAACTTCATTGTACTAGCCAGTGGGGGCAGTAGATGTCATTGAGTGAAAATGTGTCCTGTGTGGCCATCTCAGTCAAAATGACTGAGGGAGTAAAGCAATAAATCTGCATCAAATTTTGCATTAAGCTTGAACTGTCCTCTGTGGAAACTATTTCAAAGATTCAGAAATTCCACAGCTATGGGAATCTGGTGACTGGCAGCTTCATCAGGACACCACACCTGCTCACGCATCACATCTCAAGCGTAGATTTTTGGCAAAACATCCAATCACCAGGTGACTCAGCACCCCCCTCCTATAGCCCAGATTTGGTACCCTGCAACTTCTGACTTTTTCCAAAACTAAAATCACCTTTGAAAAGAAAAAGATTTCAGACCATCAGTGAGATTCAGGAAAATACATTGGGACAGCTTATGGCTATTAGGAGAACTGTGTGAGGTCCTAAGGTGCCTTAGGCATCATTGTCCTAAAAGTGGTTTCTAAAAGTGGTTTTAAAAATTCATCCCATCTTGTTTGAGAGTTAATAGCTGTATTTCTCAAAATGCACATTTAATATTATTATTTTTAAAATTGTTTATGTATATCAAATCAATGGTGCAGTCCTCTATCAAAATGCAAATTTCTTTATGAACTATGTGTAATGGTGACAGGGATTAGTCATTGGAATTAAGGTGGCTTCTTGAGTCATGAGGTCATTGGATGTTTCTATTTCTGTTTTGTTCAAGTAATCAATTGTGAGCTCACACAATCCCAACATAGGGAGTGTACAAGAAAGTGGTAATTTCTCTGCAGTCCTACTGAACACATCCATCCAACACGTGACTAAACAAAAACTAACCACCGTGATCTGCTATAAAGCTCTGCTGTAGAGGGACTTGTGAGAACCAAGCTTCTGATATAAAGATAAGGGCAATGGACCCTGGCCATGAGAAGGTATTCATTCCTACTTCAAAGTAATTCATGGTGTTTTTTTAGATGTTTTCTTTTAGAGGATAAAAGTAAAAGTCTTGTGAACATTTGCAGTCATTAAGAAGAGTAAGCTTGTTATTTTGGTTTAGCTTGTTTGATCTTTGTCCCCTCATTAACCTCTTTCATATTTACATTCTTGTGCTGTATTTGATGGTTTCCTAATTTATTTTTCACTCCCTTTTTATCTGGCCACTTGAGTAAAAATTAGGTCAAGGGAGACAATTAGGCTTTTGCTGTCATTAGGATAGTGTTTGACAGGTGGAAAACAAAAACAAGGGAGGTCTAATTCAAATTCATAGTCTATCTGGCTAAAGCAAAGTAAATGTCCAGGAAAGAAGAATTCAAACTAGTAACTAAAGATTTTGGCAACGCATGTGTTAGGCTAGGATTTAAAATACAAATGTCCTACAGGAATTAATTCATCAAATATTTTTCATACTGTATTCACCAGTATTTTTTCATACTAGTCAATCCATTTGGTCAAATTTGTGGAATGAATCATTGAGAAATAACATTAAAATGATAGAAAGAATAAAAATGCACATAATTAAAATCTACTTGAATAATGCTAAATTCTTACAACCATTTTCTAGTCAATGATAGGAGAGAGATGTGACATGTTTATCTGAATAATTATCTTCATTTTTTTTTACTTTTTGGCACCTTTACATATGAGGTTTGTTAATTTTAGCTATAAAAACGATGCTTATACTTAGTGGTTTAACATTAGAACTACTCTTTAAGATATATGTTAGTTACCAGGCATGGTTGACAATCAGACAGGTTTGAGTGGTTAGAGTTGGTTGCATGCATGTATCTGTGATAAACTGATAGCTTAGTTAGGACTGGCTTATCCCTATGGGATTCATTCACATATCTGGAGATTTTTTTAGTGGTTACCCAATGTGATGAAGTGGCTGGGTACAGCATTTCTTATTAAAGATATTAGCAGACTAGCCTGGACTGGAACTCACAGCACAGCATGGTTCCAGAGTGCTTAGCAGAAGCACGTAAGTTCTTTCAGTGCCTGGGTTCATAGTTGGCACACTGCCATTTTGACTATACTGTACGTTCACCAAAGGAAGTCAAGCACAGCACATATTCAAGGAGCAAGAAAAGTAAGCTTCTCTTGATGGGAGGAATTGCAAAGGATACAGGGATATGTGGATACAGGGAGGGGAGTCATTGTGTTTTTACATGTGTGGGCATTTTTCATCTATTTGTATATATGTATGAGCATGTATAGTATATGTCCCTTTAAATATAATCATGATTGTATAGTATGGGAAGAAATAAAACCTTCTCTCTGATCTTTAACCTAGGGCCCAACTATGACTGTTAATATTTTATGCCCCAGTATTTATAGGCATGTGCTAAAGGCCATATTGTCAGATACTCATAAAACAAATAACTAACACCGATCTCTCATGATAAAGATTTCAGTCAAAGATATCATCAATTTGGGGGGATTTGGGCCTCTAAATTCCTCTGTCAACCAGCATATATATATTTTTTATCCTCACCTGAGGACATGGGTCTTGATTTGCTGAGAGGGAGGAAGTGAGTGAGAAAGAGAGGGAGAGAAACATTGATCAGTTACCTCTCACAGACGCCCTGACTGGGGACTGAACCCAAAACCTAGGCATCTGCTCTGACCAGGAATTTAACTAGTGACTTCGGTTTACAGGATGTTGCTCCAACCAACTGAGCCACACTGACCAGGGCCAATGTGTGTATTTTTGTTGCAGTGGTAATTCTGAGACAGCAGAGGCTAAGTTAAGGGGTAGAATACTTTGGGAGTTATTGTAATTTGGAAGTTTCTAAAACTTTAAAGTCTCGTTCAGAGTCAGGCTTCAAAAGTTGGTAGACTGAGGACAAAAGTGTATCATTTTTCTAACCCTTTCTGTGTCTGCGTGTTCCACATGACCCTGCATCTCTCATTTTATATTCCTACCCTTGTATCTGGACAGGTCTGGGGGCAACTTCAGGCCAGTAGAATGTGGTAGGAATTACACTGTGCCACTTCCAAGTCTAGCACGTAGTAGGCTATGCGCACTAGCTCTTTCATGGGACACCTGCTGTCTCTGCGAGAACCACCTGAGCTGTCCTGATGGAGACTGACAGGTCATCAGGGGCTGAGCCAGGTCACTCCAGCTCAGTACTCAAAACTCATGAGGCACAAAATTGTGAAAGAGCTAGACTGAGATGAACACAGCTGATAAGAGGTGCATAAAGAATCCTAGTCAAGCCATAGACTTGTGGGCTAAGTAAGTGTTGTTTTAAGAACCTAGGTTTGGGTAGATTTTATGAGCAGCAACAGCTAACTGACAGGGATATTGATCCACCCAATTTTTCTTCAAATGTTATATCAATCAAATGATCCCTTTACATTTCCTGGGTCTACAGTTACAAGATGGAATGATAAAACATCATCATAATATTAATAAAAATACAGTCTCTAATTATATGTATATATATGGGAAATTAAAAAATAGAACCTGATAGAATATTTTATGTAAGTGTTCACTTAAGAACTAGCACATATTAATTATAATAGAAGTTGGCCAACCCATCCATGACTCTCTGATGAATATAATGAAAATATATTTAATGATTGTATTTTCTGACACATAGATAATAGATACGTAAAATATGATCATCAAGTTAATTTTACACATAACACAATATCTTCTGAATTTTTAGCGATATTAATTAAGAATAAGACCTTGTATCATTATATTTTAATTGCAATTAACTTGTAATCATTTTGTTGCTATTAAAAGTTTGTGAAAAATTTTGCAAAATATCTGCCTATTATAAAGCATGATTCTTTTTGTTATTAAAATAACCTATATTACTGAGCTTTTTACAAAAAAAAACTATCATGTGGCACATATTTAAAATAATGTTTTCGGTGTTTCGAAAGAGTGAAAATGTACTGTAGATGCTGAAATACAGTTAAATAAGAAACGAGGATATGAAAGATTGACTGATAATTCTTGATTCAATGTACTATTGATATTTATATTTTGATCTTAGGGTTTTATATTTCAAAGAGGAGGCTATTTCTGCTATGTAATGTTTTTCCCCCCTTTTTTTTTTTACACTCAAGTATGGCTACCTAGCCACTAGAAAGAAGGGCATGTTAAAGAAAACAGTAACCACCTATGCATGAATCTTTGTTTTAAAAATTGACAAGTATATTAGACACATTATAATTTTTCTGTACTTTTGAATCCTAATCAATCCATTGACATTGCTACTTTTCTCCAGGATACCTTCCAACTCATAAATATTTCATGTGAATTTTTTCCAGTTTTGGCATAGAGAATTTAGGTAATTAAAAGATGTGTCAAATACAGGGTCTGGCAGAAGTAACTCCTGCTTGAGTGTGGTTGGTAAGGTAATTATATGGGTGTAATAATTTATAGTTTTAATTTGAACATTTCACCTAAAATTCCATGGGCTTGAGTGTGATATTTTTATGTTAGAGAATTACATTCTGATGATACTATAATAAAAGATTTTGTAATAAAGAGTGTTATTTGTGCTGGACCCTGAATTTTAAGCACTTTTATCAATTCACAAAAACTTTAATTTGTAGCCAAAACACCAAAAGTGTGGGTCTGGCTAAGAGCCAAATGCATACTTTTCACAGATTTTTCATTGACATTTCTTCCTTGGCCTTCTGAGTGACAGTCCCCTCTTTCCTTCTATCATGGGAAATGTAATGAAAGCAGTTGCATCTAATTTTCTTTCTCAGAGAATTTGTCAGTAACAGTGAACAAAATTGTGTTTATAAAAAGCCCGGAAACACAATACTGTATGTATTCAATAGAACAAGTTATATTCAACTGTCTTACATGAGAAAGACAAAATGCATTGAATTGATATTTTCACATCTCGAAGTTGTGATTATACACACAGAGCAATGCATGGAACTCACGCCGACATTGATTCGTACTCTGAGACTGATTTCATTGACTGTGCTTTCACATCATCTGTTACGCATTCCCTCACTTAGAGCAGGCATTCCTCCGTCCTAGGTTCTGGCCCTCAGGGGGCCCGGCTCTTCTAATGCCTTTGAAACTCTCAAGTTTTCCCTAGTGCCTACGTTCTTCCAAGGCCATCAGCCATGGACTTCATTTCTCTCTGTTAGTACTTTGATGACCCTGTTCCTGCCAGGTCTACTGATCATGGGTTGAATCAGACACCCTGAAGATCTTCAGGACATGCATCGCTGTGACTGTGTCAGGGCCGGTGGTCAGACCCCAGTTTGAGGTGGATGGTTTGGTAAGGGGATCGCATCCTCTGTCCTCTGCAGAATGTTGTCCATGGGATCATGAGTTTTTTCATGAGCTGACAGAATGGTATTGAAACATTGACTTTGAGTGAAGCAAACTAATTATGTGGAGAAAACACCCACAGGAAAACATTGCTACTACCATAAAGCACAGTCTAGGAGAGACTGCCATTAATTTAGGCATGATTTGTACTGGGAATGGCAGGAGGCATATTATTATTAAATAAAAGTAAAATGACAATTGAAAATAGCAAAATTGTCTTCCTGGAGTGGAGTCATGTGAGTTCTTTACATATTTTGAAGATCAAACCCTTGTCTGAGGAATGTTTTCCCATATGGTTGGTTCTCTTTCATTTTAATGCTGTTTTCTTTAGCCATGCAGAGGCATTTTATTTTGATGAGGTCCCATTTGTTTATTCTGTCCTTTACGTCCCTTTCTCTAGAGGAAATATCAGTGAAAATATTGCTGCAAGGAATATCTGAGATTTTCCCACTTATGTTCTCCTCTAGGACTTTTACGGTATCACAACTTATATTTAAGTCTTTTATCCACCTTGAATTTATTTCTGTGTATGGAGTGAGTTGGTGATCGAGTGTCATTTTTTTTGTGTGTGTAGCTGTCAAGATCTCCCAACACCATTTGTTGAAGAGGCTATTTTTACTCTATTTTATGCTTCTGCCCTCTTTGTCAAATATTAATTGACCATAGACACATACGTTTATTTCTGGGATCTCTGTTCTGTTCCATTGGTCTATGTGCTTGTTTTTATGCTGGTACCAGACTGTTTTGATTACTGTGTCCTTGTAATACAGTTTGATATAAGGTATTGTGATCCCTCCTGCTTTGTTCTTCTTTTTCAAAATTGCTGCAGCTATCCAGGGTCATTTTTGGTTCCATATAAATTTTTGAAATGTTTGTTTTATATCTGTGAAATATGCCATTGGTACTTTAATAGGGATTGTGTTGAATCTATAAATTCCTTTGGGTAGTATGGACATTTTGATTTTGTTAATTCTTCCAGTCCAAGAACACGGTACATGCTTCCATTTGTTTGTGTCTTCCTTAATTTCTTTCTTCAGTGTTGTATAGTTTTCTGAGTACAGGTCTTTTACCACCTTGGTTAGGTTAATTCCTAGGTATTTTATTTTTCTTGTTGCTATATCAAATGGGATTTTTTTCCTGATTTCTGTTTCTGATATTTCATTGTTGGTGTACAAAAATGCCTTTGATTTCTGAATATTGATTTTGTATCCTCCTGTTTTGCCAAATTCATTTATTAGGTTGAGCAGTTTTTTGGTGGAGTCTATAGGATTTTCAACCCAATTAAAAAATGGGCAAAGACTTGAACATACACTTCCTTAAGGAGGACAAACAAAAAGCCCAGTGCCATATGAAAAGATGCTCAGCATCACTAGCCATCAAAGAGATGAAATTTAAAACCACAATGAGATACCACTTCACACCAGTGAGAATGGCCACCATAAACAAATCAACAAACAACAAGTGTTAGAGAAGATGTGGAGAAAAGGGAACCCTAGTCACTCTTGGTGGGAATGCAGATTGGTGCAGCCACTGTGGAAAGTAGTATGGAATTTCCTCAGAAAACTAAAAATGGATCTGCCTTTTGACCCAGCAATTCCACTGCTGGGATTATACTCTAAGAACCCTGAAACTCCAAATGAAAAGAAACTATGCACCTCAATGTTCATAGCAGCACAATTTATAATAGCCAAGTGCTGGAAGCAACCTAAGTGCCCATCAGTAAATGAATGTACCAAAAAACTATGGTACTTTTACACGATGGAATACGATGCAGCAGAAAGAAAGAAGGAGCTTCTTCTACCCTTTGGGATAGCATAGATGGAACTGGAGAGCATTATGCTAAGTGAAAGAAACCAGGTGGTGAGGGACAAATACCATATGATCTCACCTATAGGCGGAACATAATCAATGAAACAAGCAAGCAAAATATAACTGAGACAGTGAAATTAAGAATAAATTGACAGTAACCAGAGGGGAGGTGGGAGGGGATAATGGGGGAGGAAAAGGGGAAGGGTCTTCAGGGACATGTATAAAGGACACATGGACAAAACCAAAGTGGGGTAGGATCAAGGGTGAGGAGTGGGGTTGGCTGGGGTGGGGGGTGGGGAAAAAATAGAGACAACTGTACTTGAACAATAATAAAACGTTTTAAAAATAGTAATATTATAAATAATTTTAATTGTTTGGGAACTGAGACCAAAATGATGAGATGGAACTCAAATATAACTGGGCTTAGGGATCTAAACACCATAGAAGTCACTTTTTAACTTATATCATGACTTCTATTTACATATGAGTTCACTACTCTTGTATAAATTCCTCAATGCAAACAAAGTTATATACATACCAAGGCTGACTTGCTTAAAGCTTCACATAAGAAAGGGAAAGAGACACTCTCCTGAATGGGTATATACCCAAAGGTACTTTGTCTTTTCCTGTGTGTCTACCCTCTTCTGTGCTATCACTGTTCCTTTACTCCAGCAGCCAGAAACTGTGATACTGAATTTGATGGCTTCTAAAAGTCAGGACTGAAGTGGAAGGGATGGCCAGATTCCCCAAAGAAGGACTAGTCAAAATAATAAAATTATTCAACAAATATTAGTGAGATAATAGTGGGAGAATGACAAAAATAAATATTAAAAATAAATTCAGAAATAGTTCACACTTGTTATATAGATATAATTTGTATTTGTGCAATTCTGTAGTATACAAAAACATTAAACATCTTTAAATACAGCAGGCTGTAGTACAGATTCACTGAATAGAGAATTATGCAATTAGAAGTCTTGTTTCAATTCTTTACTAGTTTGCTTGGCTAGCCAAATAAAGTCGTTAAGTTTACTGGAGGTTGAGTTTATTCACTTATTTTTTAAATCATTTTTATTGTTATTTTATTACAATTGTCTCCATTGTTTCCCCTTTGCCTCCCTCTGCCCATCCCACCAAGTGAAGCCTTCCATTAAGTACTCAGAATGAAGTAGGAACAGGGGGCTGTTTAACTCCTTTTTCTCATCACTCTCCATATCTTCCCAGATTTTGAGGTGTCTTCAAAGCATACCTTGTGATCTTCACAACCGAACTGACAAACGCTAAACTACAGGGTCTGGCAGCAGTAATGCCTGCTTGAGTGTGGTTGGTAGGGTAATAATACAGGTATAATAATTTATAGTTTTAATGTGAACATGTCACCTAAAATGTCATATGCTGTGCTTGAGTGTGATATCATTATGTTACACAATTACATGCTGATGATTCTGTAATAAAGGATTTTGTAATAAAAAGGGGCATTATTTGTGCTGGAACTTGTATATAATCTACTGATCTAAATAATGTACCAAATTCTATTCTCTATGAGCAGGGATGTCAAACTCATTTTCACTTGGGGCCATATCAGCCTTGCCATTGCCTTCAAAGGGCCGAATGTAATTTCAACTCCTTAACGGTTAAGGAGTAGTTACATTTACGCAGTTCTAAAATTATTTTGGTCCTTCGAAAGCAACCACGAGTCTGATGTGGTCCCAGTGAAAATGAGTTTGACACACCTGCTCTATAGCATCAAACCTTACTGTAATGATAGGGGTAGAAAACTACTTAAGACCTAATATAAATGGCATATAACTAGAAATCTAAAACTATTGATTTCCTTTTTATTTTGCAATGCTTTTGGAAATTTTCATTTGATTTCTTCTTTTACCTATTGGTTACTCCAGAGTGTGATGTTTAATTTCCACTTATTTTTGAAATACTCAAATTTCATTCTGCTATTATTTAAATTTTGTTCCATTGTGGATGAATAATTTACTTTGTAAGATATAAATTTTATTTCCAATAATGCAGTTTGCTTTATGGTCTACTGGATTACCAATTCTGGTCCATGCTCCATGTGTTCTTGAGAAGAATATGACTTCTGTTTATGTTAGGTAGAGTGTTATTCTGTAAATACACATTTGGTCCAGCTAGATTAGTAGTAACCACCATTATCGAGGCATAAAATTGCTGAATCTCTAAGCTGCTCTTAAGAAATATAACTGACTTGCCAGGAACAAATTATTATGCACAACTATCAACAAAGTCTTTCAAACATGGTAATGTGGTTTGTGGTGTGTGTGTGTCTATTTGGAGAATGTAGTTCTAGACATTCTAGAGTGTAGTTGTTTAGTTTAATTTCACAACTTGATTTTCTGAACCAATTTGCTCTTCTGTAGCAGCCTGAATTTTGAAGTTCCCTTGGCATAGCCTTGGACCAAACAGTCCTCATGCTGCTCCTAATTTACATAATTTTAGGGCTTTTTACCACTTTTCTATATTTAGTGACAAGAAGCCACCTCGGAAGATGGCACAATGTGATATTTATGAGATGTCAGAACTCAATAAATATGAAACATTCATGAAAATTTCAATAGTTTTCTAATGAACTCAATTAATTGAACAGAAGTTGATTATCCCTGCAACAAATTAACATTTGATAGGGTAGAATTTGTCTCAGAAGCAATGCAATATTAACATTAGCATAAATGTCCTACAAGATGCTTTCTAAAAAATACACATTCACTGACTTTTAGAGAGAGAGAGAGAGAGAGAGAGAGAGATCCATATGAGAGAGAAACATTGATTGGTTGCCTCTCATGCACACCCTGCCTGGGGATTGAACCTACAACCTAGGTGCATTCCCTCACCAGGAATCAAACCTGCAGCCTTTTAGTGTACAGGACTATGTTCCAACCAACTGAACTATACTGGTCAGGGCAAGGCTTTTTACTATTAATTACTATTATAATCTATAAATGATTCCCAAAAATTGCTAATGAGGAATGGAGGTGATGTCACTTAGTGTAAAATATTTTCATTCACTTTTTTAAATTTTTGTTATTGTTCAAGTAGGTTGTCTCCATTTTCATGCCACCATGCCCCCCCTTCCCCACCTCCCACCCATGAACCTACTCCACTTTGGCTTTGTTCATTCACTTATTTTAAAGTTATGGTTAACCATATTATCCAAAATTTAAGGAGTTGAATTTGAATAACAGTGTTTTAAAGATTATTTATTTATTTATTTTTTAGAGAGAGGGTAAGGGAGGGGAAAAGAGAGGCAGAGAAACATCACTGTGAGGTTGCCTATCATGTGGCCCCTCTGGGGACTTGGCCCTCAACCCAGGCATGTGCCCTGACTGGGAATCGAACTGGCAACCCTTTGTGGTTTGTAGCCCACGCTCAATCCACTGAACTACACGAGCCAGGGCTATATAAGGCCTTTTTATGCAAGTGAAGCAGGGTGCAGCCAAGAGGAGGGCCCCAAGAAGGGATTTGTAATGGGGTCCAGAACTCAAGGTGTCCAGGAAATATTAGAAAAATGTATGTAGGATGTCCTCACCCCCACAAGCCTGAGCCAGGGGGATGGAACACATGGAACAGGGACATTCAGAGCTGTTTTGGATAGCAAAAGCTTTGCAGTTAACCCCTGGCATGGTCATTTAACATATCTATAACCTTTAACTGGTTTCATAGATATGTTAAATAGCTGTGCCCATGCTTTGAGCCAGGGAGATGGGAACAAATTCCACCTAAGATGGGACTGGGAAGCAACTCCCCCTGGTTACAGGGCCTGTGTAAGAGCTTGGAGAAGATTGGCCCCATGCCATGGGGCCACACCTGCCCAGACTTACTATGGCAGCCCAGTAAAGCTGGAAGAGTACAGGGATGCTGGCAGGTATAACTGGTTGTAGGAGGAGTTGGAAATGGGGCTGCAAAGGAAGATGGGCACTGGGATTTAAACCTAGGCACGGCAGCCATAGAGAGAGAGGACCACAAGGTTTGCGGGGGGAAGGAGAGGATCATGCAGCTTTGGCGAAGTAAATAGAGAAGACCATGCAGTTCTGAGGAGAAAGGGTGAGGGCCACGAGTATCTGAAGTAAAAGGAAGGAACCACGAGGTTCTGAAGCAAGTAGATAGGTAGAGGTCCATGCGGTTCTGATGAAGTGAATAGGGAAAGAAGGAGGACCACGCGGTTCTGAGGGGAAAGGTAGAGGACTATGTGGTTTTGGGGTGCTTCTTTTTGCCATGCGGCTTAGGCAGCAGGAGAGGCTTTGCCAAGAAGAAAAGGGGAGAAAGGACTCTTGCTGGTGGGCCATGAGAAGGTGCCACATGGCTTTGGATTAACTGGAGATTGCAGCAGCCACACAGCTGATGGTGCCAGGAGTCTGAATCACAGACTTCTACTTCTTTTCCTGAGACACGGTACCCCAGACTGGGCACAGGGAGAGGGAAGGACTGTGCATCTGTGGGTATTCTAGAGGAATTTAGTATCTTATTGAAGACATTAAGCCATTACTCTAAGTCTGTGTAACTTTTAAATAAATAATTCCTTTCCTTTTCACCAGTCTCTGGCATTGAGAGACGTCTTTCCTCTGGCGGCGGGCATTTCGAACCTAGCAGGTGGGCGTGAGGGGGGAGGAACCTCCAGAGACAGAAATGGGGAATCCTTTCTGTAATAATTTACTGTGAACCACCACCCCCCATCTGCTCTGTAACACAAGCACAACTATAGGAAGTGGAATGCATTAATACTTAGTACAGGGTCAGAGATCTTGTGCACAGTCCATCATTAGAGGATAGTATCTTTTGCAGAAATTCTAAGTGATACTGGACATGTATAGTACCCCGCACTTTCTAAGTAGTTCCAAATTTCAGCAAACTATTTCTTCAACACTAGTCTTTCTCTTCTAAATGCCATGACAACTGAAACTTTCACCTTTAGCAACGTTCATTTGGGATTTGGCTACCTTTGTGAAAATTGACAGCTGATTTGTCACCTTATACATTGATGAGTTGTAAGGTATACAATTGCTCTCATAAGTTTATAATTTTAAGGCAAATTATTACATAAAGTTGCCATTGTTTTCTACATATAAAATTAATGAGCCTTGTTCCTTGTCTACTACTAACTGAATTTGCTGGCATGCATTTATAGCTTCAGAAGATAGACAAGGAGAAAACAAGCACTTTTTTCTTCCCCTTCTCTCCAGCATGCCTGGGTAAACCTCGTAGCCATGCCAACAGGGAATAAAGCCCCAGGACTCTCCCTGAAAAAACTTGAGAAGTAATTCACCAAGGCTAGACAGTTTCATTACTGTAAGGTTTGAAATGATCCTGAAGTAGAAAATAAAGTTTGACATAAGGACAAACCAGTGAGCAAAAAGCTTATGAAGTGAGATGCCAAATTTAAAACACAATGGAAGCAAAGCCAATGAATGAAAAGAGGGCTGGGAGAGATTGTTAAGTGATGATGGATGTGTTAATTAACTCAATGGGGAAAATTCCTTACACAATACATACAGCAAAGCATCACATTACACATTTTAAATATCTTACAATTTTGTTTGTCAATTATACCTCATTAAAGTGAGAAGGAGGAAGATGAGGCATAGAGAAAAAAAAGCTGGAGTCAATCCTGGAAACCTCTTTGGACTTCACGTGGTATCTTTGCCCTGTAGGTTTGATTCGGAATGGGGCCGTTTGTTCTTGAAAGTGAAGATTTGCCGGGGCTTCCTGCAACCACCCCATCTGCAATGCAGCTACAGTTCTGGTGCAGCTACCAGAGCACAGCGTCTGTTGTCCATTGTCCTTTTAGCTGTTTCTCTTAATCTCCTGCCCCCTTTTGCCTTGACAGTCTGCATTACTTCTTCGTTTCTTAGATGTTCACTTTCCCAGTTTCTTAGCTTTAGGCTCAAAGATATTGCCCTAGAGATATCATCAGTCAATGTTCGTTTTCTTACCACTTAATGAACCAATGAATCACCGCATGCCAGGTTTTCCTTCTTCTAGTTTGGATTGTCTACGTTGTGTCAAGATCTACTTCTGCACCCACCGCTCCTGCTATGTGATCTCTACACTTTCTTAAGCTCAGGACCCAAGTTTCATCTTCATGTACTGTCTGGTCCCTTAGTAACTAGGATTCTGTGTAGTGTCCCTATTTTGAAACAACCTAAAGACTGGGTTATGGATCTATACAACATGTACATGTTCTAAAGTCTGGCTTAGTTATAATGAATAGATGGCTTTTAAATAAGAAAAGATTGCACTGAATTTCAACAGTAACAGCAGCTTGGGGAGCAAAAACTGGTAATCAGAGATACCACTGAGGGCTTAGTTGTATATAAATAATGACTACAAAATTCATGCTTAAAGCTAGAAGATAGCAGCAGAACAAGCATAATCATAACCAAATCACAAAAAGAGGATGTGGTATCATTTTTTAAAATGTGTGCGCACTCTAAGTTTACCTCACAGGGCTTCAAAGCAGCTATAGTTATCTGATGCACAGTGCTAATATATTTAGGTGGAGGCATCTCTCAGTTTGTTTAGCTCTGCTGTGTGATATAACTTAGCATACTAATGAGAGTGGATGAGGGTCAGGTGTACTTGGATTAGGATTTAGATTCTGCTGCTGACCAGCTCCATAAAATTGGATAATATGTTAAATTCTATAAATTCCTGATACAGAAAATGAGATTAGATACAGACATGTGGGAATCAAGATTCCCAGTTGCAAGCAACAAAAACCAAGTTTGAAAGATGTGTGCAGAAAGTCAATTTATCACAAGGATTTGGAGTTTCTTGAGTAGGGCATATGTTACAGGAACATATGTCCAAAGCACAGAGTAGAAAAAGTCACGTTAGAATTTCTGATTGCTGCTCATGAGCAGTAATGGCTGGAGCACGTAGCTGAAGCTGCTGGTCCCGGGAACTGGGCACAGCCTCTCTCACAGTCTACCTGGGGTCACATGTTTTTAATTTCTATTAGCAATACAACTTGATTGCCTTCCAAACAATGGAAATTCAAAGAAAGGTGACATAGGTATCTCATAGACTCTTTTTTCTACCTTATTATCTATACCAATATTTCTATATCTAGTTTAATTACATGTCTCAACATTGATCTAGCTGTTTCAATATCTCTACAAATATCTTAAGCACTTTAGAAACACGCTAACAAAAAAAATTTGGGGTGGAGCTTCTGAACCTGAAAATCTTTCCTATTGGGCTTGAGATGCTCTTCCGTCATAGTAGTTTCTGCTTCTGGGTCACATTCCCTAATTTGGAAAAACATATCATTTTTAATTGCAGGTTAATTTTTTTCTTTATTTTAGTAAAAAATTACTTTAACATGATCTTATTTGTGGGCAAAGAAGTAATGAAGAACTCACAAAATCCTGATGAAATGGTGGTTAAAAACCACTGGTTTGCAAATCTCTGATATTTTAAAGTTAAACAATACTTAATTTGATTTTTAAACTTACTATTCTGAGTCAATACCTCAGAGAATATAATAAGCAAGTTATGGCTATTACTAATTTTTGTTGTAATATGCTTTTAATATAAATATATTTTCCCCTTAATATAACTTAACTGCCAAGGAGAATGGATTAGCATGCACATGCGTGGACAATAATGACTTCACTGTACTAGTCTGTGGGGGTGGTAGACACCATTGAGTGAGCATGTGTACTGTGTGGCTGTGGCTTTCAAAATGACTAAGCGAGTAGAACAATGGATCTGCACCAAATTTTGCATTAAGCTTGAACATTCCCCCATGAAAGCTATTTGGATGATTCAGAAGGTTGCAGCTATGAACAACTGGTGATCAGAAGCTTTATCAGTGCACCCATTCATGCATCAAGTTAGTCTTCAGCTGAGTGATTAGTGAAAAATAATAATAGCAACTTAGCAGTTTTGATAAATTTTCATATATATTTTTTAAATTAAATATGAAGGTAGATATTAATGACAACTTGTCTTTGACAGTTTAAAGTTCTATAAAAAACTTGATCTCATAATTATGATTGGGGAATTTCAATAGTAAAACAATAACTGTATAGAATAAAAATACAAAGATTATGAGTCCAAGTTTAAAGAAATAGTTGCAGTTGAGTCTAATCTGAAGCAAAGATTCCTTTTCATTGATTAAAAACCCTGAGGCTCAAAATAGAGGAAAATCTGAATGCCTTAAATTGATGGAATTAAAAAGGGACTTTAAATTGCATTTTTGAAAGTTGACTGGGTATGAAAATAATGTTTTAATTTCTCATCTATAAGCCTTAATTTAAAAACTTTTTATTGATGATATTTTAAACTAAACCAAACTATAAAAAAGTGCTTATACTGTTACTTTGTTTCTTTAATATTTATGAGAAAAATTAACCTATAGTTTTCTCTTTTGTTAACTCTTTATTTGTTTGGTCAAATAGCTTTGGAATTGTTCCTGTAAATATATTTAGAATCTTGACTGTCAAATTTTCTGGATCAGCTTTCTTTTTTTAATACTATTTACTATATCTTTGGGGATGGCACAATTTTGAGAAAGAGATAAACGTTGACAAGTGGAAGGAGTTTTCTGGTCACCTGAAGAATAGCTCTCCTACTTTTAATTAATCACATGTCAGCTCTGGGCATGTGTAATTAATGGCACATATCCCAAAGGCTGTAATGTATAAACACATTGCTTATCTGGTTAGAGAAAGAGTAACATGCTGATGAACACTGCAAATGAGAGTGAGCTGCTACGTCCTCTGTCTTCAATTATTGGATGCAGTGTATTAACCATGTCAGTAGGAAAATCTCACAAGGATTAGTTGGGAATAAAACATATAGAATGAGGCAGCATGCATGTGTTTGCTTACAGATATACACATTATATCAAGACATACTGAACTTAACTCTATTGCAGTGCCTTGTTTTACTAAAACACGGCATATACGCTATAAAAATAGTAGAAATTCTGGCTTCAAATAGCTGCTGTGACTCCTGTTAACTATGGAGTTTAACATAATTAATTAATTTCTCTGAATTGTCTTTTTATCTTTGTAAAAGAGGAAATTATAATTCTTACTGTAAAGATTTTCAGAAATATGGATATGAGAATTTTTATTTAGTTTTTAAATTGTCACTGAGGTATAACTGACATATAACATTGAGTGAATGTAAGGTGTGCAGCATTTCGATTTGATACATTTGTATATCACAGTGTGATTGCCGCCATACTGTTAACTAACACCTCTGACATGTCACATAAAGTTTTTTGGGGGGGAGAAATTTAAGGTCTAGTCTTTTAGCAATTTTTAAGTTTATAACACAGTATTCTTTACTATAATCACTTTGTTGTGCCTTAGATCTCCAGAACTTATATTTACCCTTAAATTGCATTGTCCCAGTCCCTGGTAACCATCATTCTACTCTCTGTTTTTACAAGTGTGGCTTTTTAAAATACCACATATAAGGATATTATACAATATTTGTCTTTCTCTGTCCGACTTATCTCACTCAGCATAACGCCCTCAAAATCATCCTTGGATTTTGGGTAGGGTTTCCTTATTTCTTGTGGCTGTATAATGTTCCATTAGGTTGTTTCCATATCTTAGCTATTGTGGGTAATGCTGCAATAAACCTGAGAGTGCAAATCCATTTTTAATATTATATATATGATAGATTATATACACACATACACAAACACAGAGTGGGGGGATTTTTCAATGAAAGTTTAGGGAAAGACAGCGGATAAAGTTATACCGTTATGACCATGATATACCATGGGCATTTACCAAAGCAAAACTGAAAGTCTTAAAGCAATATACTGTGAACCAGCTATACCGGTCTTAAAACTGTAACTCATATTAAAGATATAAATGAAAGTATTGGAGAACTTAGAGAGATGCTGATTTTCTATGAACTGCCCTCTCCAAAATTTTGGAAGTAGAAAAATTTCCCTCCAAAGTCAAAACTAGAGATAGAAGCTTAAGATAGTCCACTGAGAAAACAGGATAGATGACTGTCGTCAGTGTTAAGAGATCCAACTGGATCTTAATAATTGTTATTATTTAACAACTGAAAGCAGATCTTAAAGTTTAAGAATGAGTATGTTCCCCTGCTGAAGAAAACCAGAGGAAATGTGGCTCTTTGGGGACATATCAGGACACATGTGAGAAACAACCAGTGGGAGATCATATGAGGTTTTGCTAAAGAGGCACGTGGAGAGGCGAATAAATTCAGTGGAAATGCTGAAAATGCTGTTGGCGGTTGTGGGCGTATCAGAGGGTGAAGCACAAACACAGGGGTGAAGACAGCGCCTTACTGACACCAGCAAATGAAATATTCCCAGTGCAAAGTGCCTCCAAAGAGGACAAAAATATTGCCTGAAATTTAAAAAATCAGTTCTATATTTCATCTAGATGAGAGTTTGAAAAGCCAGTTTTAAACTGTTTTAGTCAGTAAGCACTTACTGCTGTTTCTTCTCCTTCTTCATCCTTGTGCCACTAATCCGAGGTGGTAGAAACAGGAGCTGGCTCATCCAGGAGAAAGTGTACAGTTAAAAGTGGGGAAAAGGCCCTCGTGCCCCTTCCCATGTTTTGGGATTACATCACCCTGAGCCCCTGAGCCCTTTCTAAAGAGAAGGAAAGATTAAACTAAACATTCAGACTGTTTAAAGAACTAAACACCGCATTTTACTGAAATGAGATTATTTGGCCAATTTAACATGATTTAAGGAGAAAAAAATAATCAGAAAAGCTATCCATGATGGGTTAAAATTAGCCCACTAATTTTTCTAGTGACAATAGAAAAATATTTTGCACTATGATTTAATCCCAACACTTAATGTTTCTATACTATTCTCATTGCATTGAAAATGGCATTACATTTTTAAAATAGGATTTTGTCCCTCCATTTATGAATCACTCATTTGGATTCTGAATTTTGCTCACAGCATATTTTGATCCTTCTGTTTCAGTTTTTCTCCTGCTGTTTCTACTGAAAAAAAAATTGTAACTGGTGATAAATGATATAAATGGGATTATACATTTACATAATAAAAATTAATAGTCTGGTTATAGTTCAAGAAGCTTCCCCACAATTTTATTATAAATTAATATAAAGCAGCACCATATCGATAATAAATATTTCTAGTGTGAATTCCAAAAATACTTTTAGTGACTAAAATGTCATCCAATAAAATTTGTTATTTATTAAATGTTAAGGAAATAATCAAATCTTAATTTTCAAATTTAAATTGGCTAAACTGATCAAGAAAAATGAATTTGAAGCATAATTCAAAAATATTATTCTGATATTTTTGCAACATTTTTGGAAAATAATTATAATGTTTATATGGAAATAAACTAAACCAATATTATTTTAAATTGCATTAGATGATATATATGAAAAATATATTTGTTGTCCATATAGAATACTAAGTTAAATGGGTAATAGAAGTTTTATGATGGAACTAATTTTTCATTAAAAAAATAACAATGGGGAAGATTTTTAACTTTACATTTTTGTTCTTCCATTTTTTAATAAATATAACATTTTGTTTCTAAACAAAATATTGTGTCCAAAATACTGGTATCCAAACAGCCTTGTGTTAGAAAAATGCAGGCAAAGCAACATGGACAAATCATTTATTCCCTATTTGTTGCGGCAGCCAAATCTCTAGATAGGCAGTGGTAAACACTTAATGTTCCTTCTCTTATCACATTTTATCTTGCTAGAATCTTGATGGTGTGTGTGTAGAAACTGACTCTTACTTGATTTTTAAAAATCATTTTTCTCCCCAGAGTCATCCCAACTGTTGTTTGGATTCATTTTGATTCATATCAGCCTGGTTGTTTTTTTTTTACTTTAAAGTTTAGATATTAAAAATAGAGTTTCTATTTTTATGCATAATGCTACTTAAAGTTCAGAATTAAAAATAGAATAATTTTCTGAATATGAGAAGTCTATGGCTTAGGACTTCTGTTATTCCTGTCTTACAACACATTAGGCATGTATACCATCATTAAAAATATTCAGTGATTGCCTACTAAGAGTTGGTCACAGTTCTTGGTTCAAATGATACAACTATAAAAACAAAGACAAAAATCCAAATTGAGTTAAGCTATGATGAAGAGAAACAGATGAGAAAAAGTAACATGTAACATAGCATTTGGATGTTAATACATATTATGGGGAAGATAAAGCATGAAAGGAAAATGAGACAGGGATCGCTACTTTGAACTCTTGAAATTTTCAATTATGTGGTCAGTTTGGCTCACAAGAATGTGGCACTTGGGGAAAGACTGAAATGAGGAGTAAACCACAGAGATATAACTTGGAGCAGTAAATCAAGCATAAGAAATAGTAGATGTTAGGGCCCTGTGGTAGGAACACATCTCAGTATCTTTGCAAGATGGCAGGGAGGCCAGTGGAGCAAACCAAGGCAAGTCAGAGAGACTGGGAGACTAGGAGAAAAGGTAGCAGGGCATTGTTAGTGTGGGCAATTACTGCAGTAGATAAAAGGACCCATTACAAGTTTTGAGTGGAAAATCGACATCATCTCAAGCACATTTTGCAGGTTCACTCCAGCTGCACATTTGAAAATAGGCAGTACACAAGCAAAAGAAGAAATGAGACACCAGTTATAATAGTATCATAATGATCTAGCAAAGAAATAATTAATGATGGCTTGGACCAGGGTGATGAAGTCATGATGGTGAGTTACCGGATCTTGAACATTTTCTCAAGGTAGAGCCTATAAGATTTCTGGATGCATTAAACATGAGAGGAAAGAGAAAGAGAGGTCATGGATAACCTGAATAATTTGGCCTAATCAATGAAAGCTATGTAATTGCCACTAACTGGTAAAAAAAAAAAAAAAGTGTTTGGAGAATAGACATGCAAGAGAATAGGAGATCAGTTGTAGACACATTTAATTGAAGAAACCAATTAGAAATTAAAATAGTGATGTTGAGGTAGAAGTTTTATTCTCAGCCTGTACATATTATTTGAAGCCATATAACTTGAGAGCAATACCAAAAAAATAAGTGAATAAAAGGAAGAGGTGGAAGGAATGGTCCCTGGTCACTGAAATATTAAGAGAGAGGGATAAAATAGTTAAGAAAATATGGAAAGTATTGCATACCAGCTAAGAAGAAAAGATATTATCAAATTGTTCCCCAAAATGTCTGCACCGCTCTGAATTCTAACAAGAATGTTTACAATGTATTTGTTATTCAACACTATCATTAATGTAATGTATGGTTGAGAGTTTTAATTTTATCAATTAATTAGGGAAGATTATATTTTATATGTCTTCTATAAAACCAAGTTTGAGCACATTTTATAGCTTTTTTTGCATTTAAATCTATGAAATGTCTCTTTGAAAGCCTTTATCTATTGATCTATTGGGATTTTGATTTTTTATTGAATCATAAATGTTACAGAGGTAGGAATTATCAGATGCTGACCAGAATATCAAATTTCTTCCCCGATATTCATAATAACCGTGGAAATGTAAGGTAGCAGCTGGCGAATGGTTTTGTCACATCATCCATTATAAATTTGAATCTGAGTGTTCATATTAGATTTTCTCTATATATTTTCTGCAAACAAATCAAATGTTTAAATTTTATTTTAGGAATGTAAGTATGTGTTAAAAGTTTTGTCTGATAATTGTCCTTGTTTTCTTGGATGAATTTGCTATGATTTAGATTAATTTTACTATCCAGTGATTATCTCTGAAGTTATCTTTTTGGTTGAAAATATGTACTCACACAGAGAAAGCTCTGATAATCACCAGACATGAACACTTGTGGGGCTTTGTGTCGCTCTTGAGAACTGCATAAATCCTACAGGGGAAATGCCCACAGTGGGTGAGAGAAATAAAATGACAGCAACCTGTCTATATCCTTGGATTTAAAAAAAACTACCATTTATTAATAGTATTAACAGAAACCATATAGTTAAACACTCTCTTCAACTTCTCCTTTGCACCTTGGCTCTGGACGTCTTTCTCCATAAATAATCAATCATACTCTGTGTCTTCACATGATTATCTCCTGGTCTGTGTGTTGTCTGTATTTAAATTCCTCTTCTAATACAGACACCAGTAATACCAGATAAGGAACCACCCATATTACCTAATTTTACCTTTCTCACCTTTTTAAAAGCTCCACCTCCAAACACATTAATAGTCTGAGGTTTTAAGGATTAGAGTTTCCATAGATGAATGTTGAGGGAACACAGTTCAGCTATAATTACAGATGATTGGGTTTAGGCTTCTGACTTTGAGACCAAAGTATCTTAACTAACCGAATCTGCCTTAAACTAGACAATGAGAGCAAAATAAACAAGAGTCCTAGACATCCCGGAATTAAGGAACAGGGTAGGGACTGTTGAGACCTAGGGCAACAATGGAGATATTCAACATCTACTACTGGAAGGATACAGGTTCTCCAACATGATTCAGTTTAATATGTTTGTGTAAAACTTCAATATTGTTTCCTTTCTATTTTTTAATCACAACATATACAAGGAAGCCTTGAGAGAGATTTAGCATTAGGGATATAAATTTCTTCTAGGCTTGGATTCATAATAATAAACATGAAGTGTCTAGGCAAACATTACACTTGTAACACCTATACTAGAATATTATGATTAAGGGAAAGATATGGTAGGACCAAGAATTTTTCACTGTGGCCTCTGCAGTTCCTTTTTCCCTAGAGTTTTTTCTCTCATCACCTTGGGTACATAATTGTTATCTTTAACTAGTATTCCACCCCTCTGGATAATATTCAGTTACCCAAACAGTGACCACCGACACCTAAGACCAGACCGTTCCACTTCCAAACACCACCTTGACCAACTCTTCTCCAAAACTTTCAGAACCTCAGCTGACCAAATCCTGTTTCAGCATTTCTTCCCTATGCCCAAACTGGAACACTGTTGTGGAGTCTTGAAATAAAAGCTCTCATTGGTTTCATTTCACAGAACATTAACACCAATTTTAAGCTTTTATTTAGAAAATTAACTTTTATAATATCAACACATAAAATTGATGATTTAAAATGCAAAACTTAACAGGTGATGAGTATATGGTATCCTTCTATCTTATTAACAACCTACCCTGATTTTTGAAATAGACAATCACAATTGATAATTTCAGAATATCAACTACTATGTCCACTGGAGTTTCATTCTCACACTAGCTATTATCCAGAGTTATTTTTTTCTGAAATATTCTGAAAGAGGAAGCTATTTAAAAAGAGTCATTGATTTGTTTAAAAATGAAATTAAATAAAAATAAATAAATTATGTCTAACAAATGATCTCCTTATCTACAAGGCTATATTATGGAGACATTTGCAATTGGTGTTAAATTCTTCATTTTTTATATTTCCCAGAATAAGTTACTTTGAGCTTACTCTATTCTTAAAGGACTTTGGTATTTATTTCTGTTTACAACCAATTGTTTTTAAGCTCTTCAGAAAGACATTACATATATACATTCCCAATTTGTCTTAAATTTTAATTACATATGATTTGCATTTTATTGGGGTCTTTTTAAATTGTACATTTTCCCACCTCTGTAATATTTCCCTATTTCCTTTAAGCTTTTATGCCTCCTTCTTTTTACGTTTACTTCCATCTCTCTGTTATATGGCTCCCTTTCTTAGCGAACTAAGAATTTCGTAAACATTTCTCACTAAGATGGATACTTATATGCAGATGATAGTGTGTCTGAACTCAACTCCAATATGTTTTGGTTGGGGGGAGAGATTCTCCATGTACCACTAAGCAATTCTGGGAAACCAACAGGGTGTCTGAAAATTCAACTATTTACCTGAAGATAGACTCAGATTCCACACGTTGATGGTTCATTCTAATAACACTACCCAGGCCCGCACCTTCTGATAACATAGTAAGCTCAGGTCATCACCTGTTTTGATGGACTGGTTATAAATCACGAGTTTCCACAACCCTGTCATTCCTCTTGATTAATTTGCTAGAGCAGCTCACAGAACTCAGAGAAACATTTTATTTACCAGATCACCAGTTTGTTATAAAAGGATATAACTCAGAAACAGCCAGATGAAAAAGATGCATGGGGCAAGGCATGAGGGAAGGGGACACTCATACCTTCTCTAGACACGTCATTCTCCACCATCCTCCATAGTTCAGGAACCTAGAAGCTCTTTGAAACCCAAACTGCTGGGATTGTATAGACCCTTCATTACATGACATGGTTGATCAAGTCACTAGTCATTGGTGTCTGATTCGACTTGTAATTCCTCTCCCCTCTCTGGAGGTCAGATGGTAGAATTGAAAGTCCCAACCCTCTAAACACCAAATTGGTTCCCCTGGCAACTAGTCCCCATCCCTACGTGAGATCCTAAAGTCACCTTATCAACATTAAAAAAAAAGAGATACCTTTAGGGTTTTCATTACTTAGGAAACCAAGAGATTTAATGGTTCTGTGCCAGAAAGGAGGACAAAGAACAAATATATTTTTCTTACTATAAACCACAATATCGTACCACATTTGTTTGCATAGAATGTTGTACGTTGTTTTTATTGTCTTGAATTGTCATAAGCAATTCCCTGAGTAGGCATGTTTGAATTAATTGCATTCCCTGAATTTAGCAAAACATCTGGGATAATGCAGAACAGCATATATGTTCACTAAAAAGGAAAGAGAAAAGGAGAGAGAAATGGACATGGAATTACACAGATGAAAATAAATGGAGTAGGCTGTTTTAGAGCTTGTGCGTCCAGTGCTTACTTTCAGTTATATCTAAAATATCTACGGTCATTTTCATCCTGAATTCTCTATGTAATATGAGTCTCCATAGTTAAGTTTGTGAAAATTAATGAATAGAAATCTCATTTAAAGTGGAGTCTGGAGGGAATAAATAATGATGGAAGGAGACTTGATTGAGATGGTAAAGACATAATACAATATGCAGATGATGTAGGACAGAATTGTACACCTGAAAGCTATATAATTTTATTAATCAATCACCCCAATAAATTCAATAAAATTAACACACATAAATAAATTTAAAAAATAAATAAATACATAAGATAAAATGGAGTCCAGGGCTATAAGAAAGAACTGTCAAGCACTCATCACTCAACACACACTACAGACACCAAGGCATCTGCAACTCCCACAGGATGATCCTGCTTTTCAGCCTCAGCAGGAGGATGCAAAGGCTCCTCTTTGCCCAGTAACAGCTCAGCCAATGGGAGATTACCATAACTTAGACAAAGAAGTTACTATACTTCAAACTTTCATTTTCCTCCAATGACTCCTTGTTTATAGCATCCTTTCCCAAATCAATAAAAGAGGGTTTCTCTACTTTGTTTCTGTGGACTTGAGTGTAGTTCACCATTAGAATGAATGTTTGAAATTGCAGTTCTTTGTGGTTGTGGGATATACCCATTTTTGCTGGAGAAATATCTTGCTCTTTGTTTAAGATCAACAGGCTCACATCTGCTGTCTTGTTTGGCTCTGTTCCTATTAGCACAGAGAATTTTCAGGCACTCTTATGAATTCATGGGATCCAAAGACATAATATAGGAACAATTCAATTTATGGTGACAGCCAATAATTATATGATGTTATGCTCCATAATTAAATACTCTTGCTGTTTTAGGAGAGTAAAGAAATGTCCTTTGGACTGATGGATACTCACGCACTAAGTGAAGTAAGTTAAAATGGAGAAAATAGGGCCAAATGCAGAATTTCCAAATACCTTTATTAAACCAAATGCTTTATATACCACAGCCAAGCTAATTCTCACATTTACCACATATGTATGTAAATGTTATAATTTCAGTCTATTTTGCAACCAGAAAATAATTCTTTCTCTTCCCCAAATCTACTCTAGGCTGATGTCATATCATTAAATTTGACATTTTGAAAATTAGGTTAACTACAGAGTTGAGCACATTATAATAAACTTATTCTGCCTCTTCTAGGATTGTTATCCCCTTACCCTCATGTTTAAAATATCCCCTTGCAAAAAAAAAAAAAAAAAAAAGGAATGTTGTTAACAAGAAAGTATCTTGAGGGAAAACACCTGCAGAGCTAATGAATGAAACAATCCGTAAATGCACGCAAACACCCAGTAGGCTTTGTTTCCCAGGGCTGCTCAGGGGAAGCTATTAGCTGGCAAAGAAGTAGATTTAGACTTTAAAACAGATACCACTAAGCACCAAGTGTTTAGACTCTGACTTGATGTCAATTTATTGTTCTTTCAAACTTCTCTGCTATTTACAATACCAACCCATACAGATATAAAAAAAAATCGATTTAACTATAAACCTGACTCCATTCCTACAGAGTAAATGACATAAAAATCTACACAATGACAAAAATTTCCGACTTGGTAAAAATAAAATATGCCCTTTTCAAAGCAAACATTTTACAGTAACTGTTTACTTTAAAAATCATTGAAGCGCTTCTCACTAAGCAGCAGAGCTGAGTATCTGAACATGATCTGGGTTTTTTAAATTGCCTTATGTATTTTTTCAAGTATTTGTAACATGAATTTATACAATAAAATCATTAAAATATACAATTTTTCATGTGTTGTTTTAATATGATTTCAAGTCTACATTTTTATGACTTCAGCGAGGTTGCTTTAGTCCACTTGTTTAGGACAAATAAATAAACTGCTTTCAGAGGTAAGTTGTTTGGATATAAGCACGGAGGAAGTTGTGTCAGAATGTCAGCCTGCCACATCTGTTGCTGATTCCGAGGCGCTCAAGCGTCTCAGTCGATGAAGAACACTGCTAGGGGCTTATCAGTAAAAACACGTGCAGAAGCAGCTATGCAGAGGGACATGTAGACACTCAATACTCCAAGTTTATGAGGACGGTCCCAGAGTTTTGATCTGGGAGAGGCACACTTTGCTGACTTAAATAGCTCTCTGAAGATCTGAAGATCCTCGCTCCTTCGTGACCAAGGTGACTCTTTGGTCAGCAGTGGTGCTCACTTTGCAAAGGTCCCTGGAGTGGTAACCTGCGAGCAGACTTGCCTGCTTGCCAGCACTGGAGCTTTTGTTCTTTAGAAAACCGCTCTTGCTACAAGGGGCTTTCTCTGCTGTGCTGGCAGCTGAAAGTCAGCTCACATTAGGTTAAGCCCTCTCTCCCGAGAAAACAAACGCACATAAAAAGGTACATCTGTTTGCACTTGGACATTATTCTTTTTATCTCCCCTTGCCTTAAACAGTATGATTAATCTGTCATTTGTTTGGAATATGTTCTATTCTCTTGCATGCTATTGGCTTGTAAAATTATTATAATCCCCACAGTGAACCTGTGGTAAATAAATGGCTGACAAAGACAAAATCAGCCTCTTAGTATAACTTTGCCAACACCAAACAAAACACATTTAATTAATTTTTCCAATAAAATGTTCTTACTTCATTTTGAAAACCTCACAATTCAGAAAGGGTTTTACTGAGTTTTTACCCTATTTTTGTAGTTGTGTTAAACATGGTGGAAAAAGAATGGAATTTGAAGCAAGACATGTCCAAATCTTGGCATCACCCCCTTGCTCTGGGGCAACCTTGTTTCCTTCTTCAGTTCTCATTTGTCTCATCTGTGAAATAGGATACAATGCAATGTACTGGGTATTCTTAGAATCAAACATGATAACGAATATAAAAGCCTTTGTAAAAAATTTATGAACATTCTATAAATTGTAGAGTCTGCTATTGTTATTACTTTACTATTAAACTGATATATTTTCACTTATACACTTATTGATATAAATGTATAAGCATTGTGCAAAGTCCTTGAGATATTTACATAATTCTTTTCAAGGAGTTTATGTCGTGATTCATTATTCTTCCAAGTCATTACAGAGTAGTAGTTAAAAGAATGAATGTTGATATCATGCAATACTTAAATTCTAAGTTCTCTATTTGATAGTTCAACTTTTTTAGTCTACATTTTCTCAACTTCATGCATTTATACAGCTATGATTACTTCATAGCATTTTTTTACTATTGTCCTAAATATTTTTTTCATTCACAAAATGAGAATAATTGTTTTTATTGTTCTCCAGTGATTTTTATGCTGCACTGTTGTTATAGGTAGGTCAGCAACAGAAGCTAAACTTTACTTTCTCTTTGGTGAGAGGTCTAGATGCAGAAATGTGAAATTTCCACCAGTGTGACAAAAAAAAAGGGTTTGATTATTCCATTGGGAATTTTTCTTTCAACTGACATCTGAATATTTGTCTGACTTGGTTCCTGGGCACAAATGGTATAGGAAGTTACCTCTGATGTGGAGACTGAATTACCAGCTGGCAATGTACATAACAAACACAAATGCTAAGCTTGCGAATAATGCCATCCTCTTGATTCATTGGCACCTTCTGTCCAGCATCTCATTCTTGGATCCCTCTTCTCATTCTAAATCTTCCCTCTTTTCTCTTTCATCCTGGAAATGTTCAGAGTATTAGCTACAAGTCATTGACCTCAGTCCATAAAAACCCTGCTCTCATTTCTTTCCTTTCATCGGTTTCATATTCATTCAGGAAAAATTTAACACTTTAGAGTGTAGTCACAGTTCATTTGTAGCCAGGACGCTGATGGTATTGGACAGTACACTGTCTAGTGTTGACATCATGAGGTATTAAAATAGTCATGTTATTAGATGTTAAAATATCCAAAACCGTCCAGAATTGTTGGGAGAGCCACTATCCTAAGTACCACCTGCCTCTTCTGCTGCCATGGAATTTCACCAGAAAACCCCCAGGATTCTCATGATCCAGAAACTACGATCAATATAGTAAAGGCTCTCCAGGATTTAAGGCAGCGCAATAACCAATATCCGCGACTGCTCAGTTTATTTGCTTTACATGTTGTTGTTTGGGGTCTAATTAAATGTGACATTCTTATATATTGACATTTATTCATGTGGAGGTAAACCCCTGAGACACAAGGACTAATAATTTTGTGATAATTCATAATAAAGATAGGGGATATATAAAATCTTAGACATTATTGTTAGTATTGTAATGGTTTTATGCAATTGCTTCAGCTCAACAGACAGTAGAACACGCTTTTGTTCTACCATTAATGCACTAAATCATTAACGTTACAAGTAAGTCTCCACATATTGGAACTAAAAGGCACCTATGTCTGTTACTGAAGGGAGAAGTTAGCGGAAGAAATTTGTTACTCCCTAGGAAAAATTGAGTTTCAGACATGTGCATTGTGTTTTATACAGGGATGGATGTGTTAAAAAATGGAAGAATGAAAACCAGCAAACATTTATGAAAAAAAGAAGAGAAAAGAAAAGAAAATCTGGAGTATTTTTGAATAGTTTAACAGTTTCCACTAAATGTTATCACTTGAGAAACAGTATTGATTGTGTATGCATGTCTGTGCAGAGAGAGATTTAAATGCAAATCAAATTTTAAATTGTATGGGTATTCATATTATCTACCACTTAAAAATATTTTGATAAATACCACTGGAAACAAAATGCAAATGGAATTCCCCGCCCATGCAAGGGGTGCTCTCCTCATAAAATTAATTGCCTTCACCCTTCTCTGGAAGGCGGCAATTAAACCTGAAAAAAAGACAAATCTTGCTCGAATATACTACTTCTATACTACTTCTTACAATACCTCAAAGAAAATATTGTTACATCAAGGATAATTTGAATGTCTTATCCTTTGAAGGGTCATAAGTTTCTTTGACCCTTCTTTACTCCTAAGCAATGAATGAACCACACAGTATAGGCTGGACTTCCTCCTCGTATCTGTCCACCTTTTCCAGTTGCTTCACACCGTATTCTTCTTTACTGTGCTGTCCACATCTAATATCTCAAAACTCTGATTTACAGACTTTTCTGACTCTTCCCTCTTCTGTTTCCCCTCACTTTCATCCTAAAGAGTTCTAAAAACTTGAACCATGGGGTGCTTATTAGCTTCTATCTAGCTATGGTTGCAATAACAAGTTGGACTTGTATGAATTGTAAGGAAAATGGTACCCTCACTAATTCTCTCAGCTTTTATATCTATGTTGGCCACATTCAGGCTGCCACACACATCAAATTTGATCACATGTTATAAAAACACCAAAAATAACATTTTGCACTTTATGAAAACTTGTGTGAGACTGGGAAATCAGTTTATACTGAGAACTATGATTGGGATATATCATCTCCCCTAGAGAGACACTGGGAATGGAGTGTGAGAGCATTTAAGTCATAAATATTTAACTGACCTTTGGTTAATGCTCTGAACTGAATTGTGCCCCCACCCCAAATTCATATGTTAAAATCCTAACCCTCCGTATCTCATAATGTAACTGTATTTAGAGATAGAGTTATTAAAGAGATAACTAAGTTAAAATGTAGTCATTAGGGATGGCCCTAACCCAATATGACGTGTCTTTCAGAAAGAATAGATGAAGACACCAACACCCACATAGAGAAGACCACATTGGTACTGTAGGTAGTTAGCTAATTATTAATAAAGGAAAGAGAATTAAGGGAATTAGACATTGAGTTTAATAAAGTGGGGAGCATAAGCCTGTTTGCTTCACCAGAAAGCTACAGCATTGCTTTGCCAAGGGGATTGACACTTGCCTCCTTTGAAGGACTGAGCTTTAAGACAGAGCAGACATTCTGGACACTGGCTTTTGTTTTGGCCTTGCTGAGGACACGGCTGGACTTTTTCCGTGGCAGGACAAAAAAAGATGGGATATTGGAAACCCAGGGGTTTACCTCCACATGGATAAAACATTTTGCCACACCACAATATCCTGTGTGTGGGTCTTTGGAATGCTTTCCTTATGATCGAGGGGAAAAACCCGATTTCCACTCACAATAACACGAAGATGCAAGGAGAAGATGGCCGTTGCAATTGTCTGAATGGTTGTATCTCTCCAAAATTTCCATTTTGGAGTCCTAATGCCCAGGGTTACGGTGTTAGAGAGTGGGGTTTGTGTGAGGTGGTTAGGTCACAAGGGTGAGACCTCATGACTAGGATTAGCGCTGTCAAAGAAGACACTACTCACAGGCAGCCCTCACCTCTCCTCTCTGTGAGGATACAAGGAAATATTGCACCTGAAAAAGGCCCCTTCCCTCACCATGCCAGCACCCTGGCTCAGACGTCCATCCTCCATAAACATAAGCAACAAATTTCCATTGTTTATAAGCTGCTTAGTCTATGGAATTTTACTATAGCAATTCAAACAGACTAAAACTCTGTAGGGAAGAAAAAAGTATTCCTTGACCTTCTGAGGGTCCCTGGCTGGGTCTGAAAATTAAACTGACAGAGACGGATTAAGAGGAAAAAATACAAATTTATTTAATAGAAGTTTTACATGACACCAGAGCCTCCATAAGGAAATGAGTACCTGAAGAAACAGACCTGAGCGTTTTTGTTAAGCTTCTCAATAAGTGAATAGTCCTGGAGGAAGATAAACCTGAAAGAGCATGAGGTAAGTGCAATAAACTGGTGAAACTTAGCAGAGCTGGTGTATTTGGATTCTTCTCAGCATTCCATTGTCTCAGAGATATGACCTCCTCTTTTCTCCAGGTATAAGGAGAGCATCTTTCACCTGAAGTTTTTGTGACCTGTTTCAGGGAAAAGTGTTGAAAGGTCAGAGTGACATTTCTGCTCTTCAATTTCCTGAAGCTTCTAATGGTCAGCAAGTCAATGTTTTATATTTTGGGGCAGTGTGTTCTGAACCTCATTAATACCATCTACAAGCCAATGAGGAAGGCTGTGGATGGAACCAACCCTGCTAACACCTCGATCTCAAACTTCTACCCTCCAGAATTATGAGAAAAAATAATTTCTGTTGAAGTTGTTCAGTCTGTGGTACTTTGTCACAGCAGTCCAATACACTACTGCTGGTGATGAGAAGAGCCAGCTTCTGAACAAAAAAAGATATCTATCTGTTAGGCCCAACCATAGACAACTACAAAAGCTTTCCCGGCAGAGCCTCACAAGAGAAAGCTCTCCCAGTATCAGACATAATTCCTAGCCAGTGGGCCCTCATCTCTGAAGGGCATTGTAGGGAAAGAAGGAGGCCCCACCCTGACCAGCATTCTAACAGGCACATCTGCTCTCCAAACCCTTTGCCAGGGCCCCTCAGCAGAGTGACCCCCCAGCACTTCTGTCAAGACCTCCTTACAGAGGAGGAGGAGGAGCTTGCAGTCCCTTTTCTGTGTTCTGCCTTGCCACTTGTCATCTCTTAGACTTTCGCCTCACCCTTGTCCTGGCTCCTGTGGTCAATCAAATGACAGTGGCTTTTTGTTCAGAGACCCCTTGACACTTAGACAACTCCCCCTATCTGTGGTGATGCACCTACCATTGTTGGGTGACTATTTGTTGTAAAAAATGAAAAATGATGGCAGGCAACATTTTTTTTGTTAGTGTAGCCTCTTGTTTATACTATTGCATTGAGAAATTATAGGCTGGACTGTTGCTTTAATTTTGGCTTCTTGTTGTAATCGGCCCCTCCAACAAGGAGAGCTCAGTTCCTGGTAGTAAGAAGTTGGATATGAAAAGTATGTGTGATTTATTTTATATCCTGCTACAAATGAAGAGTCACAATTTAGAACAAGAAATTGAAGGAAAGTGTGTAACTCTCCGTGAATATAAAGCTCTTTCTTACTTCTGAGGTGATTGCCTTGAAAATTATGAGTTATGTTTAGCTAATATTCCTAGTTGAAAGTAGTAAATAAAACTCTGGCTGATAATTCAGATGATTAAGCATTTTATTACATTTGTTAAAGGATTTTAGGAAACTTACAAAACCTTCAAGACAGTTGGAGGACCTAGCTCAGTAGCTGGTTTCCAAGGACAACAACAGGGTTCCTGATGCAAAACTGGTCATGACTAAGAAATAAGGACTGGAGACTAAGTTTGTGTCACTGTGTGTACCGCCCCAGGAATTTAACATTATAATTATTATTGCCACCAAGACAGGAGACAGAGAGAGAGAGAAGTTGTCTTCTGTCTTCTGACACCATCTCCTTGGTCAAACTCAAGAGAGAATATGTGTGACATGCAGATTGCATATATCTGGGCATTTGCAGTACTCAGAGGCTGTGCAATGGTCATCTACCATACTGTACTGTGTGACCTTCTGCAAGTGTCTAACCCTCTCTGTACTGCAGTTCCCTCATATGTAAAACAGGAACAATAGTGGTAACAACCTCACTGAGTTCTTTTGAGAAATAAATACATTTTAAATAAAAAATAGCACAATGCATGGTGTTATTTCATTAGTATTATTTTTAGTCAATAGTTTGAGTTGTAAGAGATACATACAAAAGTGATTATCAAGCATTATTTGTTCCTTTGAGAATGGCATGGAAATTTTGTCTCACTGACAGAGAAAAAATAAGGAACCCTACAAATATTCAATGGCATTCATCTTCTGGGTAACTCAAATAAAAACTTCATCATAAGAAGCTAGGAAATATTCTTATTTTCTCCTTGTATATCCATAGTATACCATGCATGAGAATTGATGTTATAGAAAACTTTGTGATTATTTATGGACTCCAAGAGGAAATCACGAGAACAAAGAAGAAACAAAACACTGCTCGTGGCCCGTGCTCTGTGGATATTAAAGATTCTATATGAAGGAGGCAGTATGAAAAAGTCCACTCCCACAATCTGATCCTTGAGATCTGTGTAAATAAAAACTCATCCACGACTAACCAGATAATATACTGATACTCAGTGTTTCTAACATGAAGGAATGTTACGTGAGAATTTTGAAACCTGGGAAGGTGTTGGAGACAAATCAACCCACTCTGAATAACGGAGCAAGGAGAGTCCACTCCAGTATGGCTTTGCCATAGATCCTTGGTTTCTGTTCTCAGATCAGCATACCTAATTCTTCACTTCAGTTCAGATTTTATAAAGGGGATAGAAAAAAATTATTATTTTTGGTTCCTTCGGCAGAGCATTGTTTAAGACTAGTACATGAAATCTTATGCTGTTTAAACTAGCTCATTGCATTCATTGTATTTTATTTAAACTTGATGACAAAACAGGAAGGCAAGGAACATACAACAGTTGTCAATACACACAGGAGAAGTTGAAAAAATTAGCAAATAATTGGGGACAAAATCTTATTTGGAGGAATATGAAATAAAGTGCATTATGATTATTGTTATTTAGTCAATGGCTATCACACAAATCATGTATACATGATTAGATAAATTCATTCTTAGTAATAACATAAACTTTTGTCTTTAACTTTGGCCCAGAAATTGCACACAGTTGATAATAATTTCTTAAGCCCACACTTATCCATAAAGGTCAAGAGAATAAAATGAACACAAATATATGAGTATTGGTAAATTTGCTCTGGATTGTCTTAGGGAGCTCCAAAATTGAATAGAGAGACATTTAACAAAATTTAAGTGTGCCAAATGCATGGTGAAACTTTAAGAACACAAATATTTGTATATTGTATTCGAAATGTCAGTTAATGCAAATTATAATGGCAATTTCAATAAAGAATACATGAAATGCCTTTAAAACTGTGAAATGTTTTCAAGTTGGGTTTAACCCTATTTTGTCCTTAACAGGTATTACTTAAAGTCACTAGAAAAGTATCATATTGAAAAAATAATTTAAAATAAGACTGAAAGGACCTGCTATCAAAATATCAAATATCAATGTAAATATAAATAAATATATATGTATATATATACATAGACTCATAAATTAGTCTTTTTATTTGTCATTCCTGTGAAGTACAGATATGAAAGAAATTATATTATAATGAGGTGAAACAGATTGAAAGAGGGATTAAAATACAGAAGACACTGAAAATGAGAAATACTGAGAGATACATTAAGTTCTAATAAAATGCCCTTTATGATTTGATTTTTCCTTATATTGATTTTTGTATGTGTTCATTAGAATAGCAGTTTAAGCTTTTAAGAAAATTTAGAAAGTAAAGGAAACAAAAATAAATTGTTACCATAAGACAGTCAGTTGGAATGCTGGGTAGTCTCCCCCACTAGCCAAGACAGAGACAGGGAGAGGTTCTTAAACTTAGTTCAGAAAAAGCTACCAAGATAATTGTATAGAAAAAATAGCCCTCCCCTGCCCAGTACCAGATGGGGGGGGTTGGACCAGGGGAAAACAGGCCTGTGTAGCACAGAAGTCAAGATGGCTCACCCGGGATCTCGACCAAAGAGGCCTGTCAGTGGGGCCTGGGGAAAGAAGGGATTGGTTGGGCTATGGACCCACTTGAAGCATGTGAAACTCTCAGAAGTTGATTGGTCATTTTCAGAAAGCACATGGTCTGTCCCACAACCTGGCTAATGCAATCTCAGGGGAACAAAGAAGCTTTCACTCTCTTCTGAGTGTGTCCTGCACTCTCACTCATCTGTTCTCTCTATGGGCCATGTGGTCTGAGCAGCCATGTGACCCCTGGCCTCCAGGAGGGAGCCTCTCTTGCCCACCTGGTGAGGCACTCACTGATGTGTTCGAATGCTCTCTTGCCGGGGAGCATGGCACCAAGTGGCCCTGGCAGCTGTATGGCTGGCCCATGGCCATGTGTGCTCCACATGCAGGCCTCACAAGGGAGCCTGAAATGAACGGCAGCTGGCAGCAAGCTAAGCTGCACGGATGGCGACTAAAACCACTTAGCAGCTACCTGCAGGCTCCAAAGCACTACACTCTAAACTGGAGCAGGAACCCTGGACATGGGCTTTTGTTTTGGCCTTGCTGAGGACGGCTGGACTTTTTTCAAGGCAGAAAGAGGAGCTGGGCTTTGAGACAGGAGTCAGCCATTCTCCCAGACTGCATAACACCTGAATAAAACGTCTTTCCTTTTTCACCAGCATCTGCCTCACCAGGTTGGCTTCTATGGAAACAGGCAGCTGGACTTCCATTTTTTGTTCAGTTACATTATGATTCACTAACAAAATAAACCCCAGTATTTGTATATTTTTACTTCTTAATTCTGCTCTTTTTGTGACTGTAAGCTTGTTTTCATGCTATTGTATTAACAAATAATACTTTATTTAGATTTTAATTTAAAGATTTTATTTATTTTAGAGAGGAGAAGGGACAGAGAAAGAGAGGGAGAGAAACATCAATGTGTGGTTTCCTCTCACATGCCCCCTACTGGGGACCTGACCTACAATGCATGTACCCTGATGGAATCGAACTGGCGACCCTTTGGTTCGTAGGCCAGTGCTCAATCTACTAAGCCACACCAGCCAGACCCTTTATTTAGATTTTTTCTCCTAATATTACATAAAACAAGTTTCCATGATTTAATTAGATTAAAAATACAGAAGTTTTACATAAATTTAATGTTCATTGTCTTGTTCTAATATTCTTAATCATGGTCATATAGCTAGGTAACTTTTTATCTAAATTTTTCTGTGTGCTTATGATTATCTTTGGTATAGTCTAAGAAGGCATTTAATATTTATTATGATATATATACTACTATAATAAATATTTTATTTTTATTATAATTTACATTTTGGTCCTTTAAGATATCTTAAGGCATTTCAGGATTAATGCAAATAAGGATTTATCTCACCACCAACTTACACAATACACAAAAATAAGTTCAAAGTGGAAAAAAGACTTAAATGTAAGTCGTGACACCATAAAAGTCCTAGAGGAGAACATAGACAGGAAAATCTCAGATATTTCACACAGCAATATTTTCACCGATATGTCCCCTAAAGCAAGGGACATAAAGGAAAGAATAAACAAATAGGATCTCATCAAAATAAAAAGCTTTTGCACAGGTAAAGAAAACAGCATTAAAATGAAAAGAGAACCAACTATATGGGAAAACGTATTTGCCAATGATAATACCTCAGACAAAGGTTGGACCTCCAAAATATATAAAGAACTCACACAACTCCACTCTAAGAAGACAAGCAACCCAATTAAAAAATGGGCAAAGGACTTGACAAGACACCTCTCCAAGGAGGACATACAGAGGGTCCAGAGACATGAAAAGATACTCAGCATCACTAGCCATCAAAAAGATGCAAATTAAAACCACAGTGAGATACCACTTCATAATGGTGAGAATGGCCATCATAAACAAAGCAAAAACCAACAAGTGTTGGAGAGGATGTAGATAAAAGGGAACCCTAGTACACCATTGGTGGGATTGCAGACTGGTGCAACCACTGTGGAAAACAGTATGGCATTTCCTCAGAAAACTAAAAATGGAACTGCCTTTTGACCCGGCAATTCCACTGTGGGAATTATATCCTAAGAACCCTGAAACACCAATTCAAAAGAACCTATGCACCCCAATGTTCATAGTAGCACAATTTACAATAGCTAAGTGCTGGAAGCAACCTAACTGCCCATCAGTAAATGAATGGATCAAAACACTATGGTACATTTACACAATGGAATTCTATGCAGCAGAAAGAAAGAAGGAGCTCCTACCTTTTGCCACAGCATGGATTGAACTGGAGATCATCATGCTAAGTGAAATAAGCCTGACATTGAAAGACAAATACCATATGATCTTACCTTTAACTGGAACCCAATCAACAAAACAAACAAGTGAGCAAAATATAGCCAAAGACATTGAAATTGGGAACAAACTGACAGTAACCACAAGGGAGAGGGGAGGGGATAATGGGGGGAAAGGGAGAAGGGTTTACAGGAATAACTATAAAGGATACATGGACATTAACCAGGGGAGGGGTGGAAACAGGGGTGGGAGGTGGGGATGGTTGGGGTGATGGGGGGGTGGGGGAAAAGGGCAGAAAACCATACTTGAACAACAATGAAAACCAAAAGTATTTAAAAACAAAACAAAAAAAAAAGAGAAGGATTTATCTCCTTAACTCTAGTAAAAAAAAATAAAGCACATGAAGAGTAATATGTAAATGAGAAATTAATTTATACTTTACAAACAAGACAAAAACTGACCAGAACTGTAAGACTGTCTGAGAAAGAGGTGTATTAAAGAATTCATTTTAGGTCTGGAAATCTCAAAGCTGACTTTTCATTCTGCTCCTTTCAATTCTTAATTTATCCACCCAGCTGCAGGGGAAAGAATGGAAAAGAAAAGCTTCTGCCTTAGTCTGACCAAAAGACACAAATCTTAATTGGGTAAGTTTTAACACATGGGAATGAACAGGAAAACAGAAACAAAGACGGTGCCCACAGAGTTGATATTGTAAGTTACAAAATCCTCATTCACTGGTGAAATGTAACCTAATGCAAGTTCTTAAATGACGACAACTCAGATTGGCCAAAATTCCTCCCTCGTGTATAAGTAACTAAATGATGCTTTAGAAAGTAGAGCCAGAATAGTCCCTTAAGTTTTTGTCTTTAATGGATAAGTCTGAAGCGTCTGGGAAGTGGTAAAGTCCTCATTATCCAACTGATTTATAGCATATTTTAAAATATTTTACTTATTTAGTTTTAGAGACAGGGGAAGGGAGGAGAAAGAGAGGGAGACAGAGATCGATATGTGAGGGAAACACTGTCTGGTTGCCTCTGGCACGCCCTCGGTCCTGGGACTGGGCCCCCAACTCATGCTTGTGCTCTGAGAGGGACCCGGGCCAGTGACCCGAACCAGTGACCCTTCGCTTTGCGGGATGACTTTCAAACAACCCAGAAACACTGTCCAGGGCTGATTTGTGACAGTTTTAGCAAAATAACAACATATTTGGTAATTTCTAGAGCAACTATATCAGCCACAGTATAGAACAAATATGTCTTAGACCCAGGTACTCCATATTAAAGATAAAGTGACAAGAAAGCTTTACTAACATTCTCTTATCTATTCAGAAATAAAGCTACAGCAACAGTGTGTCTATGCCAATATACAAAGGATGACAATACATTACTATGTTGTAAAGTTAAAAGGCATAATTCATAGTTCAATGTCTCAAGATTGCAGCTTTTTATATAGCATTAAAATAGTATACAACTATATGCATAATTAAAAGTCAATTTAACTAAAACATGTGTGAACATTTTATTAAAAGGTGATTACATATACATATATATATTCTACTAGATTTTGATGGCAATTTTATTGTGTAAGACAGCTGCTATTGCTACAAAGTCTCTAGATTATTTGGATCATATAGATTTCCCTTGTTTTATCGTCACCAAAAGAACTAGTTCCAGGTTTAAAGAAAAGGTCTGACAACTTGAAAGTGCCAAAAAGATATAAATCATTCAAAGATCATCATGAATTGATTACTAATGTAAAATTAGGGTACTATACAATGATGATTTTTCAAAGACTTTTCAATATTAAAAAATAAAGGAAGGTAGGAAGGAAGAAGAAAGAGAAAGAGACACAGAAAGGGATGGAGGAAAAGAATGAGGAAATACACAACAAGGGAGGAACATATTTCTTACCATGGACTAAATTTCATGTCCTCGAATTTATATTTTGAAGCCCTAACCCAGTGTGACGGTATTTGGAAACAGAGCTTTTGGGCGATAAGGATGCTTAGATGATGTCATAACCATGGGTCCTACACGATGGAGTTAGCTCCCTTATGAAATGAGTCACCAGATCTACCTATCATCTCTATTTCTATCCTCCCTCTCTCTCCCTTCCTCTCACATGTGAGGAGGCAGGAGTCCCCGTTTCACAAGCCAGGAAGAGATCTGGCTTGCCTGACCCAACCTCAGATTTGTAGGCTCCAAACTATGAGAAAATAAAGTTCTATTGTTTAAATATTCAGTCTATCATAGTCTTCTAGGGCAGTTCAAATGGACAAAGACACTTCTTAAATGATGATTTAAATATCTAAAATATTAACTGAATATTGAGGCATTGGATTTCAAAAAAGTCTTCCATATTATTTCTTAAATAATGAACATAATATTAACATATAATAAAAATAGCCCTCAAAACATTACTCCAAAACTCATTAAAAAGCTTAATATAGAAAAATAATAAGTTCCAGTAAAAATGGACTAATTAAACTTAATAGGCATAAAGAAAATGTATAATATATGCAGATAGAATTGAGATGAGGATTTCATATAGAGGAAGCAAAAATACATACTTTGTGGTGCTTGAGTGGCAAATATATTCATTTTATGTAAAAATGTTTAGTTGTTCTCACCACTCTTAACCATAATTGAACCAAAAATCTTTGTATATTTAAGAAGAAAAATTAATTAAGGAAAATAAATCTTTATTATTCATAAATAATTAAATTTAAACATAGAATTTAAAATGAAACTATAATTTTAGCAGAATTGTTAAATGACAGAATTACAAAATGATAAAATTCACACTCATTAAGTAACTATGGAACACTTACTAAAATTAAGCACATACTGTTAAAATGTTTATTCCCCTTTATCTTTAAATTTGAACACATATCCTATGATCCAGAAATAATTCTTCTCTGAGATTATAAATATAATTTGAATATATATATATATATATATATATATATATATATATATATATATATATATATATATACATATATACACACACACACACGTAAATGTGTGCTGGAACCTGCAAATTTATATACATGCATATAATAAGCTAAAATAAATCTAAGCTAGAAACTGAAATGTCTCGCAGCAATAGAATGAATAAAGAAAAGGTGTCGTATTTGTAAACTTAAATGTAATGCAGCCATTAAATCAGTGATGTGCAGCTCCATGTGACACCCTGCATGAATCTGGAACGTACGACTGTTCTTCAGAAGAAGACAGAGAGAAAATAATAGGCACTATATTATACTCTTATGAAGTTCAAAAATAAGATAAAAACTTCCCTAAGGGGTTCTCAAGAGAAGCAAGTGAGCTGATGTGAGACCACAAGAACCAAGATACCTCAGCCGACAGTCCCAGCTCACTGTCTATAAGGAAAGGAGGCCATGTGGGCCCGTGCAAGCTCAGGTGATTTGTCAGGTAACTGCAGTGACATGAGCGCTGTCAGGTAAGCCCAGCAGAAGTACAATCTAAATTGTAAAGTCATGAGCAAAATAAACTGATGTTTAAATCCACTAAGTCTTACAATAGTTCTAATCAAAACCATATTGATTATAGTGTGTTAATTGCAGCCACATACACTCTGACATTATCAGAATGGGGCTTAGATTTTAGTTTGGACGATTCCATATCAGACTTGTCAAAACATTTGTTATTTATTAAATGTAATTTTTTCTAAGACTTTATGTTCCTCCTTGTTAGGTATGAGAGAGAGAGCCAAGAGAGACATGTGTACAATACTGAAGTTGCCTACCTATCATTCCTCTTTGGTAGTAATCAACTCTCTCTTAAGTTTTAGGGAGGATTGTTTTAAAATGTATAAGTAATCTACTTCTTATTAAATTGTTGAATGGTCTAAGGGGAAACCATGTTCACTATGGAGAAGGCCATTCAACTTTGGGTAAAAAAGAAATTAGAAAATGGGATGTTAACCATACTTAGAAATATGCAAATTTACAGAGTATCTGATTATTTTTGATAACACTGAATAATTTTCTACTCCAAGGAAGTAATTAATTATACATTCTATTAGATATAACTTGGCCTCAAATCTATGCTCTGTGGTTGTCAAAAATAAATTATTTGATATTGATCCCTCTGATTTATTGTACATAATTAATAATTTTGTGGAATGTTTAGATTTGGAACACTGTAGGTTGGTGTGTAGAGTTCAGCAGCATCATGATGGCATTCACAGTCTATGAAATTACCAAGACACATTAAAAACAAGTAAAAATAAACTATTCTGAGAGCAGTCTTAGTATGTTATTATCTCAGCTATCACACAGAGTGAAAGCTTTGAAATAACACATGGGAAATTTTTCTGAACACTCTTTAGTAAATGATCAACCCTAACTCTTTACAGGAGCAGGTAACTGTTCTGTTGTCCTTGTTCTTTTTCTCCCTCAAAGTCTCCTAGCCCACCTCCCAGGTACCCTCCCCGGGCTGGCTGTATCTAGCGTGACTAGCAACAGGCTTCTGGGTGCTTTATGCCTTTTAATCTTGTAGTAGTGTTCTACCCTCAGTATAGTGAATCAAATTAAGTTAGCTTAAATCCTTATAATTTTCCAAATAATAGTCTTTGCTCTCTCTGACTTTATGTTTAATATATATTTTTGATTATGCTATTACAGTTGTCCCAAAATGTTAAAGGGACTTACCTAAGAAACAGATGAGCAAAACTATGAACAGTAAAATGACAACAAACAACTATCAACACCAGAGTCTAAAGAAAAACAAAAACAAAAATAAGCTATGCAAACCACCAGAACAGGAATAGAATCACAGAAACGGAGATCACATAGAGGGTTATCAGTGGGGAGGGGGATGGGGGAAATGGTGGAAAAGGTACAGGGAATAAGAAGCATAAATGGTAGGTACAAAATAGACAGGGGGAGGTTAAGGATAGTAGGAGACATGGAGAAGCCAAAGAACTTATATACGCGACCCATGGACATGAAATAATTTTCCAAATAATTTTTTCTCATTCAATCCTACAATGTCCTGGAGCAAGGGGCCAAATACAGAATCACTTTTAGTACATAAGAAGTTATAGAAAAGTCTGGGATTGCTAACACATTGGTAGGTGTATCATGTAATTGCTCTTACATGTGTGATTGCTAGATTACAAACAGTGACTCTCTCCTTTCCTCTGATTCTTTAAGATCTCAAGAAGGAAGTGGATGACAGCAGCATGTTATGTATTTTGCATGTACTTTAACACTGTAAATCTGTCACATTATCATACATTGTTAACACATTATTCTCAATACATTTTAATTTTGATCTAATTGTGTTGGAAAATTTTTACTGTTATATTGCAGACAAAAATCAAAAAATAAATAAGTAAAAATAAGTAAATGAAACTGAAAAATAGCAGCACAAAATAAAGGGTAAATGAATAATCAAAATGCTCCTAAGAATTATTGCATGACAGATTTTCTGTTATTTCCTAGAAATGTTAGTGTGTTTGACATAACTTTGCAATTCCATGAAGATCCAAATACTTCTAAGCTCCTTCAAAAGACAATGTATAAATATTAGGATGGGCAGTCAGTAAACCCTATCATATTCTCTCTGTAGAAGAGACCTACTAGTTATATTTCTCTTAGAAACACTTACCTTATACATAAGGTTTTCTATGTCCCTGCTGTATCATCAAGCCTCTTGGCTGTAATTAATTAAAAAAACAAAGAAGAAAGAAAGAAAGATCGATTGCTCCAAACTGGGATAATTAGGTGATTTTTCTCAGGAGTTTAGAGGCAGAGTCCAGAAAGAGTATTTGAATAAGGCTGAATATGAGAAGTATAGGGTGTTCCTGTTCTATCAAAGACAGGAGGAGCCTTGACAACATTTTAAATTATTATGCAGAGTCTGTACTTAAAGCAGAGCATCATCCCCAGTCTTGGAAATGGAGAAAAATAACTTCCATGCTTGGAGTTAGTTTGTATTGTCTACAATATGTGTCTTAACAACTTTGTACGGCAGACCAGCCATCTTTCATCTTTCTTATGGTGAATGCTGATGTTTTTGAGAACCAACAAAGAAAATGGTATCTGGAGAGAAGTAAGGGAGACATTAGAGGACGCAGTCAGTGAGGTGACACGGGCCATATCTAGCCTCGTAAGATGTTGTAAAGATGGATTTTACATTGAGTGAGACAAGTACAGAGTCCGGAGAAGTAACGCCATGGAGTGTGGCTGGTAGGGTACACGAATGTCACAGGATAGACAGCAATTTGAACGTTTCACCTCAAATGTCATATGATGTGCTTGAGAGTGATATTGTTCTGTTACAAAATGATATGCTTATGATTTTGTAATAAAAGGTTTTATGTGATGAAAAAGGGGTGATATTTGCGCTGGACCCTGTATATTCAGTGTGCTGAAATGAACATAAAAGAGCTGCTTAAACAACCTCAACAAAAATGGCACATCTGTCTGCGTTACATTTTTACCTCAACTTATAATTTTCATCTCAGAAGTAACCTCATAATTTTTTTAAATGTATTGTAATTTTGCCCTGGCTGGTGTGGCTCAGTGGATTGAGCTCTGGCCTCTGAACCAAAGGGTCACTGGTTCAATTCCCAGTCAGGCCACATGCCTGGGTTGCAGACCGGGTCCCCAGTGTAGGGTGTGCAAGAGGCAACCACACATTGATGTTTCTCTCCCTCTCTTTCTCCCTCCTTTCCTGTCTCTCTAAAAATAAATAAACATAATCTTTTAAAAATTTATTACAATTTTGCCACTATATTCAGTCCCTTTATACCCTCCTCTCCACCCCCCACAATCACCACACTGTTGTCCATGAGTGCTTTTTCCTTTTAAAATCTCAATCCTTCCAACCCCTAACCTCCTCTGCCTTGGCTGCCATCCGGCTCTCTGTCTAAGAGTCTGTCTCTATTTTGCTTATTGGTTCAGTTTGTTTATTAAGTTCCACATGTAAGTAAAATCTTTTGGTATTTGTCTTTCTCTGACTGGCTTACTTCACCTAGCTTAGTGTTCTCCAGGTTCATCTATATTGTCACAGAGGGTACAATTTTCTTCTTTTTTACAGACAAGTAGTATTCTATTGTGTAAATGTCCCCTGGTTGTTTTATTTACTCATCAACTAATGCTGTGTTCATGGATAGGAAGAATTAACATCATTAAAATGGCCATACTACCCAAAGCGATCTATAGATTCAACACAACTCTTATCAAGATTCTAATGACGTATTTCACAGAGCTAGAACACAAATTTCAAAATTTACATGGCACCACAAAAGACCCCACATAGCAACAGGGACCCTGAGAAAGAATAACAAAGTCAGAGCTATCACGTTACCTGATGTCAAACAATACTACAAGGCCATAGTGATCAAAACAACATGGTACTGGCATAAAAACAGACACATAGATCATTGGAACAGAACAGAGAGCCCAGAAATAAATCCACACCTTTATTATCAATTAATATTCGACAGAGGGAGTAAGCACAGACAATGGGCTAAAGACAGTTTATTCAATAAATGGTGTTGGGAAAATTGGACAGTTATGTGCAGAAAAATGAAACTAGGGCACCTTCTTATACCACACACAAGAATAAACTCAAGATGGTTTAAAGACTCAAATGTTATACCCCAAACCTAAAATATCATAGAAGAAAACATGAGCAGCAAAATCATAGACATTGCTAATAGCAATGTTTTATCCCATGTATCTCCCCAGGTAAAGGAAGCAAAATTAAAAAATAAATAAAGAAAGAAAGAAATCAGACTACATCAAACTAAAAAGTTTTGCACAGCACAGGAAAACATCAACAAAACAAATTCTTAAGACATAATATTTCCTAAGAAGTTTCAGATGAGCCAAACAAAATTAATTTGTTATGTGAAAACTGGTATGTCAGGGGTTTAATGGTCATTATCAAAGTTTAATAATTTCCTGAAGAGTTTGGACTGAGCTACCTGTGATTGTTGCATTGTTTTTGATATTGATTGAAACAAAGGTTTAAATATAACTCCTATAAATCATAAACACTTACAATCAAGCCCTAATCAAGGGGCAAAAGTATTTTTCTCATGGAGTTTGGGAGAGATTCTTATAGAAAAAATACTTTTAAAAAATTAAGAAAAATTATTATTTTACCACAGACAAACAGAACATTTCTTCCTTTACAAAATTATTACTACCGAATTCCTAATATGGAGGTGATTTTAGTAACAGCCCAAGTCAGGGTATCTAAATTGTCGTATTTATTATCAGAGTCATGGGGGTAATTTAAACAATACGTCCTCCTCATCCCAAACCTATGATCAGAAGTTTTCAAGTGTTTCCAGAAAAATCTTTATCAACATCACTGAATACTTATATTATGCCCCTAAATTTGATTATCAAATTTAGTGAGGAAATAGGAGAACATGGACTCATGTCGGCAAGGGAAAATAGACAAAAGGAAAAGATTTAGAGACTATAGAGAGTGGAATCACCAAATTTAGTGTTTAAGTGTGTGTGTGTGTGTGTGTATGAGTAAAAGATATGGAACATCAAATAATTTCCAGATTCTGGACTCAGTAATAACAAATAGTAGGAATTGCTAATGTAAGAAATAAAAGAAGATGGCCAAACAAAAGAAGGACATAATTCTCTCTTTTTCAAGTAGGCTAACTATTTTAGAAAAACTCCAAAACCTGTGTCTCAACACAGCAGCACAGTTACCGCTGGTTCAACAACAGGCCATGTTCAATGGCCAGGATTCTACCTGCAATGACCGGGCTTCCTGCTTTGCACGGAATGGAAAGGTTTTCAGGGTGCACTTTTAGCCTTTCACTTCTAAAAGTAGGGAAGTGCCAGGCAAATCAGGAAAACTTGTGGTCATCCTAATTCTACCTAAATGTGCTGGTGAGGGTTTTTTTCCTTCAACTCTGCCATTTTTAAATTTTATTTATTTTTACTCTTTGTGAGTCTTCTTCTATACCCCCTATGACTGACCATATAGAGAAAGTTTAGAGTAATAGTTTGAAAGAGATTTTACAAGATAGCCCAAGAGTGACATACATCACACGTTCTTACATTCTGATGGTCAAAAGTCAGCCATGCTACCGTGGCTGATAGCGAAGATGCATATAGTCTGGGCATGAGAATTAAGATAAGAGACTAGTATGTGTGAGACTAGTGGAGTGCTGGCTTTGCAGGCCGGCACTCAATCCACTGAGTCGCAGCAGCCAGGGCCTCAACAAATTAATCTTTGAGAAGAAAACAGAAAACATCTATCTAGACAATAGGAGCAAGCAGGAATATTTGTGGACTCAATTTTCAAGGAAAGCACCATATATCACTTCAATTGTCAGCAGAAAAGTGCAAGTTACTCAGTATACTCCATTGTTTTTTCTATGAAAACTACATGATGTCAAATAAAATTTTAAAAAATACTTTGTAGAACTCAGATAAAGAATTGTTACCATGAAACTATTATTAAAATGATTTTGACCTTGATTTCTTGGTCATTACTTGACTCAGAATAATATCTTGAATTAAAAAGAATCTTAGTTGTGAGAAATTTTTAAAAAATGATAAACATGTATAAATGAGTTAACTATAATAATTATTTATAAAATAATCTTACAAGTAATTTTCTTTTACAGAAGAGAAATATTGAAAAGTGTTCCTTTTCAACTGAGGAAGAAGAGTTTCAGTAATGAATCAGCAGCTAAGATTTTAGTACAATGACTCACTACTGTGTCCTGGACACTAGATATTTTCTGTGTCAGTACTCAAAGCAATGAAATATTAATTACCATCTATCGACACTGAGGGAGTAGTTAGGTAGCAGTAGGAGAATAAACACAAACACATACGATTGAAACATGGAGTTTTGTAATATGAGCATTTTCAAGACACTCAGATCTTAATTATAGCTGTCGCATTTGACTTCAATGTAAATTTTTGAAATGAGTCTGGAATCCCATGCTGATATACTGATGTTTCTGAATTGCAGTTGCTGATAAGTAAAGGATGTTTACATGTGTAATAGAGGAAAGATAAATATTAATTATCTAATTTAAATAAAAATTGGCATAGTAGAAAATAAAGAAGAGACATGTAAAAACATGTCTATATATTTTAGAGTGACTAATAATTCAGTATTTCAGAAGTATCTTTTTTAATTTAATTTCTATCAGTTTGTTTTAGCATACTCATTATTTTAAAATTACTTAAACAATGGTATTAAATGTATTACTGTAATTATCTCCTCAATCAAAATGATTTCAAAGTCCAGAGAAATCCAGTTGAAAAGCACCACAATAAGCATGGCAGATTGGCTAAGACATTTTCTTGTTACTAGCTCTGCTGTGAGGCCATTTACCAAAAGGGATAGATATGCAGCCAAGTATTACTCTTAAACTTTATTTTAATAATAAAAGCCAGACACCAATTTAATCAGTTTGTGTGCAGGGTTGGGCAAAGTAATTTTACAGTTGTGAGGTAAAACTTTTTGTTCTTGTATTATTAATTATTTACTTGTATTATGACTGTAGATCTACTTTTGCCAACCCCTGCACATTGAATAAATTATCAAAGGAATAACATTTGGGAAATCATAATGATAATAGTAAATATATGCATAATACTATAGAGGTTTAGAAATGGGGGCAAATGGGGGCAACTATAATTGAACAACAATAAAACATTTTTAAAAGCTCTTAGAATTACTTAATTGACCTAGAATTACTTACTTAATACATATACATGTATTCCTAACACTGGTAAGTTTATATTTAACTCTAGAATTTTGCAATATATTCACAAATGCACTCACATCTAAAAGATATAGAAAAGCAAATCACTCTCTAAGTAGATAACAGATTTCAGTTGCTAAAGCAGTAAAGTCGGGCATTCAAGGAAACTTCTAATACTGTTAGTTCAGTCAATGCACGTGCAAGAGACTGGGTATGACAGCAATGAACTTGCAGAAATTGGGTTGACTGTGCAGTAAATTGGTGCAACTGCTTTACAGTGAGGTTATAACATCTCTCAGATAAAAGAAGTCAGGATTCTGAAAAGGAACCTGACTAAACAGCCTCCAAATAAAATTAACCTGGCTGATAAAATATGCTCAGTGCTTATTGTCTTCTCATGGTCACCAGCAAGTGAACAGAAACAGACATCCCCGTACCCTCATAATAATATTCATAATGTATAAGGAATACTCAAAATTTCAAAGAAATATTTTATTATACAATTTACTACTTGAAATATTAATAAATGCCAATTTATGTATTAGTACTATATTAGTTAATGTTCTCCAGAAGATATATTACAGAGTAATATGTTTGAGTATGTACAGAGAGAGTACTCTGTAGAGAGAGTAATATATATATTTACCTCTCATAGATATGCATGTATCTATATTTATGAGAGAGATACATTTATTATAAGGAAGTAGCTCACATGATTGTAGAGGCTGTGAAGTCCAAATTCTGCAGAGAAGGCTGCAGGCTGGAGACCTGGGGAAGAGTTACTATTGTAGCTGCAGTTTGAAGATGGTGTGGAAACAGAATTTCCTCTTCCTTGGGGAACTTCATTCTGGTTTATGTTTTAAGGCTTTCTACTGATTGGATGAGACCTACCCACATTATAGAGGGTAATCTGTTTTACCCAAAGCATAGTAATTTAAATGTTAATTTCACCTAAAAAATACCTTCACAGAAACATCCTGACTGGCATTTACCTAAATATCTAGAGATGTTGAGGCATAAAATTGACCATCACAATTTCTGACTCAAATGGTGGTTCTTTATGTTTACTGAAAATGGGGTCACCTTTGTTTTTGATGGTTACTCAACTGAGAGACAGATAAAAATTAACTGCATAAGGGGTTTTAAAAGATATTTTAAATTAACCAATAGTATCAAAGAGCTAATATTGATTCTATGAATACGTTATGACTTATTTTCTTAGGTTATTATTTACTTGTATTTAACCTACTATCGTATTTGGAAAGTGTAGATAATAATCATCACCATCAAGCCCTGGCTGGTGTGGCTCAGTGGTTGAGTGCTGGCCTGCAAATCAAAGGGTCACGGGTTTCATTCCCAGCCTAGGGCACATGCTTAGGTTTCAGGCTAGGTCCCCAGTAGGGGGTGCACAAGAGGCAAGCACAGATTGGTGTTTCTTTCCCTCTCTTCCTCCCTCCTTTCCCCTCTAAAAAATAAATAAAATCTTTAAAAAATCATCATTATCATCATAAATATTTGTGATCATCAGTGGAATATATGAAAATAGGCATATAACCAAATAACATTTGCTATAAAATATTGCAGTTGTTTACATTTTTTAGTATTTTTATTTCTAAGAGAGTCTGTAGCTATAATTTTTAAAATAAGATTATGTATGATGATTATACATTAAACTAATATATCCCTCACATAGATTTTGAATGACTGACTAAAGAATAAAATAAAGAAGACATTATGCCTTTGATGGTATTTGACAATATTGTTAAATAATGGCATTATATCTTAACTATATTCAAAAGGTTTTATAATCCTATTGGCTCCTACCTACTTCTCTTATGAATACTAACCTTAAAATGACAATAATAATTTGATTAGGCGGAGAATTTAGAGTTTTTCATTTTTACAAACCTAGAATTATTTCTAATTAAGTATGTACATTTCATGCACTGGCTGGTGTGGTTCAGTGGACTGAGTGTTGGCCTGTGAATGAAAGGGTCTCTGGTTCGATTCCCAGTCAGGGCACATGCCTGGGTTGCAGGCCAGGTGCCCCAGTATGGGGTGCACTAGAAGCAACCATATATTGATGTTTCTCTCCCTTTCTCCCTCTCTTCCCCTCTGTCTAACAATAAATGAATAAAATTAAAAAAACAAAAAAATATATGTTTAATGTATATAAAATTATACAAATTTGTACAGAACTATATTTTAATAAACATTAATAAACACAAAGAAAGAGTTTATCACTAGACTAAGATTAAAATTATGTTATTATAACCATGAACATGACTGGAAATAGAATATTCTTATTCAAAACAGCCTCTCCATAGTGTTCTACTAAGTACTGGGAAGTTCTGTATGTTGCTAGACGGGCAACAATGTGTTGAGCTGTGCATATGTGGTTCTACCTATGGGGAGGGTTTTTGCTGTCAGCAAGTTCACAATTCAACTTCAAAGAATAAATAATTGAGGTAACGTTAGATTTTCACATTATGAATAGCCTCACATAACCAGATATTCAAAATATAAATGCATATTTTAAATAAACGTGCATTGTCACATATAAAAGGAAATGTAATTCTTATCACCTCCATATCCTGAGTATCAAACACAAGTACTTAATGAACGATTCCTAGACTGATGAACTGACTATTAGTGGATGGACTGAAGGATGGGTGATGGACGGATGAGTGGGTAATGGGATTTTTCTGAGGACTAACTTTATTAAGAAGTGGACACAAAGTGGACACTGAGTTAACACCTGCCACGGCTTAATTCCCAGAATGGCTCTCTTCTTATATCGATGCTTCATTATTGATGCCAACTGACCTCTGTAGTAAATCAGTGACTACATGACCAGTGTTTATTACTAAAATATTTAATTCTTCCTTGGCATAGTGTAAATATTCATATATCTTCTTTCTTTTTCTCATTAGTTTCTCCTTCTATAATATCACTGTTGAAGTCTTGCTTTAGTAGTTCTTCCCATCACTCTTACTTTTTCTAGCTGTACTGTACAGCTGCCTTTTTACTTTTTCTAGCTGTACTGTACAGCTGCCTTTTCAGGGCTAGCGCTAAATTTCTCTGTACTCGGTTTCTTTAACACTTTCCTGCAGTTGCTGGCCTTCCTCTGGGGGAGCAAAGTTATTTGTTTTCTATGCTTTCTGTTAGGGTTCTTTTTGTCTATGGTTTTTGTACATTTGACATTGATGAACTAGAGCAAACCTGTGATTTGGATGGAAATTTGGTTATTTTGCAGGGAAGACCTCTATCCAACATAAACAAACAGCATCTCTCTTTGACTATTTTAATGTTCCCATCAAAGCAAATGTTTGCCATCTCCACAATTTTACACTTATAGTACTTCATCTAGTGAAAGGGATTCAGGATTACAAAGATTACATGTGTGTACCTGTAAGAACTGTTCCCACCGCTAACCTTTAATTGTTTGGGTTTTATTAACAATATTTAATTACACTGAATATGAGTCTTGCTTCTTCAGGAGAACTTACACAGAAGTTCTCTCGCTTCATGAAGAAATGAAGTGAAATTACCTGTGTGGCCCAATTTTATCTGTGTTTTGTGAGGTGCCTGAAAAGGTACCATGTAGTACTTTTCTTATTGCTTCATTTTTCTATTGTAATCAAATAAAAATAATATTCATCTCATTAAAAACTATCAATTCTATGAAATGATATTCTAATCAACATGCATCTGAAATTAATAAAAACAATATTATTTTTAAACCGATGAAAGTGTACATTACATTTATTAGTGAAAACAAAATGTATAGATGAATTTCTATGTGCTAGTTACTGTCCTAATCAAGTTATGATTTCTGCATTATTTAATCCGAGTATCCTACCCATAAGATTAAAAATCTTCACTACTGCCACCATGCAGATAAGAAAACTACTTTCCCAGGTTCATGTAGCCATTAACGTTGGAGCCAAGATAAGAACTTCAGAAGTCAACAGTCTTAACTCTGTATTAAACAGCAGTTCTCTTGCTTAGAGAAATAATTTTTAAAATTGAATATTATATTTGCATGGCCAACTTTGATGGAGAATCTAGTTGTTGTAGATCAATCAGAAATCTGAAAAAGATTACGATGGCAGAGCTTGAATGACAGCCTGGTTGTTAATTAGCAGGCAGATAACTTGAAGGACACGGTAAGTCTGTTAAAAAATCTACCACACTTTGTGAACAGAGTCTTCAGCTTGCCAGGAATGCAGTGCATTTATTATGCTGCTGCTAAGACTGAGGAGAGCACATTAATTATTCAGGGTGTGGAGAGACATTAATTTTTTTACAGTGTAAAAGAGATTATTCATGGAATAAAAGTGATCAGAATGTATTAATATATTCCTCCATTTAAAGTGAATTTATGTCTTCCTCCTATTAGGATATAACAGAGACATTAGAATAAAACTAACATTTAACTACTCTAGCTTTATTTGCTAAAGTGTGAGTGTGTTTAAAATAGAAATTTTGATGGTGTATATTAAGTGTTCATGGAGAAGGGGGAGGGCGGGGATGGGTGGAGACAGGGAAAAGGACAAAAAGTGGGAACAACTGTAAAAGCATAAACAATAATAGTTTTTTAAAAAAAGAAGTCCATAAGTCACATTTAGGCAAATCATTGATTGACTAATGTATCCCAGTTCTTCTTCCAAGATTACCAGAAATCCATTAATTTGTTACTCAGAAGTATAATGCTTATTATGTTCACATATAAATGTATATTTCAACTAAAACTCTTTTTGAGGTTGGGCCTGATTTTATTCTTACTTTGGCCTTATGGCAAAGTTTCTGGCTTTCTGATTTTTTTTTTTTTGCCTGTGTTCTGCACACTTGAAAAGCAGGAATAAATTAGAGAATATTTGTCAAATTTTATGCCTCCTTACCAGTAGCACTTCAGGTGCTGGAAGTGGAAAAGAGGAGAAACATTCACAGGAATAAAATCAGTGAATTCTTTCACTCACTGCTCCTGGCAGCAGTGTAATCAATTGTATCTAAGAGGGAAAACAGTGTGCTAATACCAGCTGTTTTCAGGATTGTCAGCTAAGTGGTCAATTTTCATTTCCTACATACAGCATTATATTAACTCATTCTTGATCTAATTTTCTAAAATACAACAACAAAATGATCACTGCAATTGCTCATCGGAAATTGATTCCAGGTTTTATTAGAAGACATTTTCATGAATTATTTTATTCCAAAGACCCAACAGAAACTATGCAATAAATAATAAATCAATAAATGTTTATTCAGCACCTTCTGTGGGCAGGCGATGTTTTCACTGATGGATCAATAGCAAAGAATAGATTGGATAGAAAAATCCATGTTCTCTTGAAATTCGCATTTTGGCATGAAAAATAGTAACAAACTAAATAAATTAACTGCACACTGAATCAGAGAGAGGGAGAGAGAGATAAACCTGAGAAACAAAGGTAGAGGAAAACTATAGATAATTTGAGCCTGTCTGCAAAAACTTTATTCTAAAAGAGCATGATTCTATGATTCTAACTTTGTTATTATTTTTTCTTCTTCTTCATCTTCTTCAAATTTTAGGACCCATCTGATTGGGCTACAACTAACTTGAATAACAATCAGAACAAAAGAGCATCATATGTTATCTAATTAGTAAGTATTTTATTCTGGTGTTCGATAGAGTCAATCGTGGCCAGATTGGTGTAATTTTCTGGGTCTCAGATGCTTGGCCTTTCCCAGAACGATGCCACACTGCTGCATGGGATCACATCCGTCTACTGGGTATTTGTGTAAGTTTTGTGTCTACCCACCGCTCAGGGAGCAAGACTTATCGTTAACTTTAAATGTTTTTTCCCCTGTAGGTTGCTCAAAATTGTCTGTACCAATAAGAAAAATAGAGAAATGTAATACAATAAGAAATATTATCGCATGTGACTTTTCTTTCATACAGATATAATCCAAATTGAAAATGTAGTCAAATAAAAAATGTGAATCATAACTACCAATACTAGATAAGATGAGATACTTCATGTTGAGCATAATTGACCAACTTTCTAAAATCCTTTACTCATTCATTCTTTAAATACCCTGTTCCTGAAAATATACAAACAAATACTGAATTCACCCAGTTAAACAGAAGTAAATAAATTAAAACCACTTTTGGATCTCTTTGAGCTTCATTACTTGAGGAGAGTTAGGCTAGATTTTGAGCGGGCCGGGGAAACTTTACCATTGGGCAGACAAGCTAGTGCCTCATGCCTTTGACCCCACTCTGAATTAATTTGATATAGAAACAAAAAGAAAAATAAATAGCATACCAGGTCATAAAATGCATTACAAACACAAACACATACACTTCTTAATTTCTTTCAGGAAAACCATTTGTATCTGTCTTTAAATGAGCTATGTAAATTACATAAATTGACTGGAAAACACTAAAATGAAGCCAGAGAACATTTTCTACAAAGAGCTTTAACATCAGAGATTTGTCTGGAAAAGTGAGACGGTGGAAATGGAGAAGGAATAGAAGATAATTCCCGAGGAGAGTAAAAGGAAAACTAAAAATCGAAGGCAGGTTTCAGAGGTAACCAGGTCGGTATTGCAGGTACTGCGTGATCCCTAAACTCTTGAGAGACACTGTGCTTTCAGATTTTAATTTTATTAATAAAAATATCCGTTATAGTTATAAAAGTATGAAATGACAGACTTGAAACTATATAAAATGCAAGTGTTTTGTAACTATAGAATTATGATCAGTTATAAACAGTTCATCTAATGACAGGCTTTTAAATACCTAAGGGATTAATTTTAATTCACGATACTTTGAGAAGTTATCCTAAAACTAAATTACTTCTAATTATTTTGAACTTCTTTTCAATAACAAAAGTTTGCCGTAAAATACTTTTCAAATCATTTCTAGAACAAACAACAGCCCGAATGATTTTGACTCTGGCCTAGCACTTCACTAAAGTACATCTCCGTGACCAAATAACACCGCTTCATCATCTAGGGGGATGGATGCACACAAGTGACTGATTTACCGGAAGTGTACTTACAGTTATACTGTAAAAAGTCCCTTAAAATCCATATTTCAGAAAGTAAGAAATATTTCCCAACCATTTTGGGAAATCTTCATGTCTTCTCAGAAGTCATTGTTTATATCTCATTAAATCTTCTTCAGACACTGAAGAAGAATTTATGAGAGATATGTTATTGTCTCATGAGCAATTCATTAAAATTAAAAGTACATAGAATTTTGTTTTATTTTATTTTTTATTGAGAGAACGATAAAGATAGGGAGAGAGTTATCAGCTTGTTGTTTCACCTAGTTATGTATTGGTCAGTTGATTCTTGTATGTGCTCCAACCAGGGATTGAACCCACAACCTTGGCATATCAGGATGATGCTGTAAGCTACTCAGCCAGGGACAAAAATATGCAGAATTTTAACAACAACAAAAGTCTTCACGCAAAGCTCATCAAATTCAAGCAAAACTTTTACTTTGGTAAAATGTATTGCTAATGCCATATGTTAACAAATTATCAAGAATAAAAAAATAAATACCCAGTCAATTCAGTAAGTTCAACAATAAAATGTAAACTCAAAGAAAAATACAACATAATTAATATTAATAAAAATAAAATTAAAGATAAACCACAGAATGAAAACTTGTCTTTCTAACAAGACTCACAAGAATAATTAAACTTCTAGAAAGAGTAATAAGGGGGAAAAAAGGAAGAAGTTATATATTATAGTATATATCCAAATAGAAAAATAAAGCAAAACCACAGAGAGAGTAAGATAGAAAAATATATAAAAACATATTACAATCAAGTTGGTGATAATTAAAAAAACGTACCAACTCTAGGAGACTGCTGAAACAAGAACAAAGGGAATAACCAAAGAACATGTACCCTTAACCACGGACAGTGATGACAATATGGCAGTGGACTTAGGAAATGGACAGGGTGCAGCTGGGTGGAGTTGGATTAAAGGATAAAAAGTGGGAACAACTATAATTGCATTAAAAAATGAAAATCTGATTTGATCTTTAACTCACAAACTTTAGCAAACCAAAAATAAAAACAGGTTCATATCCTCTTACTACAATTAAAAATTTCCAACAATTAAAAAAATAGATTATTCTTATATAAATCAATCCATAAAATGGAATATTAAAACAAAATTCCTCTCCTCAATTTATGTGCTGTATTCACAACTATATTGTGTGAATACATAATACGTAGTTCTTGATGATAAAACTGGATCAAATTTCTCCAGGAAAAGAAAAAGAAAATCATACACTGATGTCATATATGATTCAGTTCCTAAACTCCAAATGAACTGTTAACAGAATCAATTAAAAAAATAGAAAAAAACCCCAATAAACACTGAAAACAGGTGCAAACAGCCTAACAGCCCTTCTATTAGAGAATCGTATATATAATGCCATTAATTTCTTAATAGCAGTTGAATGAATGATTACTCTCATATACATTGATGCAAATAAATTTTTAAAATAATAAACTATTAGATCCAGGTAAAAAATGTGACATACAGTATTGTTCCAAATATGTAATTTTTGAACAGAAAGTGTGCCTATATGTTTGTATGGATGCACTGAAATTCAGTACAAAGGAAACAACAATTTTTATGACAAATTGTATATCAAATTTAGTCTAATTTTTAACTCTGTTCAGGGAGGAAGGTGGAAGTGATGAGTAGAGTATCTTATCTGTATCTAACATTTCATTATACTTCATGTATGTGTTTAAAGTTCAAATAGCCATGTTATCATCCATTTAAATCTGGTGATTTATATAATGTAGCCTGTTAAATTAAATTCTGAGTATGTGAATTTGCCATTAATAAAATTGAGATATTATAAAAATAATGACTGACTTTTGTAAAAGTGACTAACCTCTTTTAAAGTGCCAATTACTTTACAAATGAACATAGTAGCAATAAAAGAATTTATAACTCAAAAATTTAGACACTACAATTTTTAAAAAGTGGCACAAAAGAAACCTTCATTAAGGATTTTTAAAAGCTTTCCGACTAATATTATACAGTAGCATAACTGATAATTATAAAACTACCATTTATTTGTTTTTCAATACCCACTCTATAGAAAGATTACAAAGTGGAAAGAAACCCTGGAACAGAGGTATTTTTAAAAACCTTCAACATTTGTTATTCTGTCTTTAATCTAACTTTATGTGTGTAAAGGACTGAAATGTATCCCCCAAAAATGTATATATTGAAACTTTCACCCTATATTGTGCCTGTATTTGGAGAGAAGGCATTTATAGAAATAAATAAGGTTAAATGAAGTCATGAGGATTAAGCTGCAATCCAACCTTGTCCTTGTAAAAAGAGGAAGAAACACCAGTTCTCGCTCCCTTCCCTGCCCCCGCTCTCTGCATGCCCAGAAGAGAGGCCATGTTCATACAAAGGCACAGTGAGGAAATGACTACCCACACACAAGCCAGGAAGACAGGTATAGCAAAAGCCAGTCCTGCTGGGACCTGAATCTTGGACATCCAGCCTCCAGAGCTGGGCGAAAATAAAATGCCTATTGTTTAAGCCATCCATCCAGTCTGTGGTATTTCAAACTTATGCAATTGGGTTGCCTAAACCAGTCTACTCCACTAATCTAATGAGGATATGCTAAACGAGTCTTTTACAGAAAGTACAGACTTAAACACACATTTTAGAATTTCAAGAAACTGACCTTTATTCTAAATTAGTTATTAAACAGAATCCTTTTAAACAGCAAAATGTTTGTGTGTATTTTTTCAAGTAAAAGATATATGGTGATTTCTTGCTAAAACATACTACTGGTTTTAATTACACACATGGTTTTTCTGTAATTCTGCTGTGAGTCCAATTGAGTTCTGCTCTATTTATACTAGCTTAACCTTCCAAAAGTTTAGAACTACCTCTGTATTCAAAAGCACATTATAATTGAGAGTGTTTTGGCAATTATGATTATGTATTGAAATTTTAAATATGTATCACATTCTCTTATATTTCAGAAACCATTTATTTGTTTCCATTTGGTTGCTAGTGATTGCAGGTGTTTGGAAACAAAATTTCATGCTATTGTTTCAACTTGTGACTGCATTTCCTTGTGTGTGCTAAAATTTGCTGCCCAGTTCTAGCTCCATCATTCCGTTTATTTCATCATGTATGCCACTGGCAGTTTATTATTATAGAAAATAATTTTAATAAAGCATGTTAATCAAAAATAACCATAAATGTTTACAGTATTTTGGAGAAAACATATTCTTCATCCTCATAATTAACAGAAGCAGAGAGTAGAGAGTGATTGTCAGGGGCTGGATGTAGGTAGAAATTTTTAAAAATATTTTATTTATTTACTTTCAGAGAGAGGGGAAGGGAAGGAGAAAGAGAGGGAGAGAAACATCATTGCGTGGTTGTGTCTCACACACCACCTACTGGGGATCTGGCTCATAAACCAAGTGTGTGCCCTGACTCATAATCAAACCAGTGACCCTTTGATTCGCAGGCCAGTGCTCAATCCACTGTGCCACACCACCCAGGGCTGGATATAGGTAGAAACTGAGAAGTACTAGTCAAAATGTACACGGTTTCATTTTTGCAAGATGGCGAAGTCTTACAGATACACTGTACAAAGTAGGGCCTCTACTGAATAGTGTATTGCATACTTAAATACGTGCTAAGAGGGTCTGTCTTATGTTGTGTGTAACATAAAAATGATAAATAAAGATAGTAGGAGGAAACTTTTTAAAGTGATAGAGCATAGATTACGGTGATGACTGCGTAAATGCTTTTTTAAACGCATCAAGTTGTACACATAAGTGTCATTATGTAGTATCTGCCCTTCTGTGCCTAGTATATTCACTGAGCCTAATGTCCTCCAGGTTCATTTATGTCGTTGCAAGTGACAGAATTTCCTTCTTTTTATGGCTGAATAATATTCCATTGCTCGTATGTATCATATTTTCTTGCATCTTGAGAAAAGAGACTAAACATTAGATAAAAATTATGCAAAAGTCAAGAACCCACAGATCACATGCGTAAGAGGCGTGGTACACATAAATAGATCTCAAAGTGGCTCTTGAATTTGAAAGAATTCTCAACAGTCATAATGAGATACAAACATTAAAATTATACTAAGATACCATTTCTTATCTCATTACAACAAAGTTTAAAAGCCTAATAATACACTTCATGGCAAGATTCGGATTAGCAGGCACCCTCATGCATAGCTAGTGGGCTTGTAACTTGTGTAAATCCTACCATATGATCTCCCCTTTAACTGGAACATAACCAACAAAAGAAAAAAGCAAACAAAATATAACCAGAGACATTGAAATTAAGAACATTGTAACAATAGCCAGAGGGGAGTGGGGAGGGAACAGTGGGGAGAGGGGTCTATAGGAGCTACTATAAAGGACACATGGACAAAATCAAGGGGGAGGGTAGAGGTGGGGGAGGGAGGTGGGACTGGCTGGGGTGGGGTGCAGGGATGGGGAGAAAATGCAGACAATTGTAACTGAAAAAAATAAATTAATTAATTTTAAAAAAATAAATAAATAAAAACCTAACAATTCCATTTAAAGAAATTTACCTTGAAGTTATACTTTTTACAATACAAATATATGTAAAATTATCCATTGTGGCATTATTTACAGTAATAAAATATAAGAAGCATCCTATAAACTTTCCCCAGAAGACTAGCTGAAGACTACAGTATATATATCAATAAATATCATAAAGCCATTAATAGAATGGAAAAATTTCATGATATGCAGTAATTTCCCAAAGTATCTCTTAGAAAACAGGAATGTGCAGATTGATGACTGAAAAGTAGACAGATAGACTTATGGATATATTATATATGTATATAAATGCCAACATTTGTGAGAAAATGAAAACGAGACATATAATCATGTATGAGATATTATTTTTGAATAAAAAGAAATGCAGACTATACACAGAAAACTAATTAAACCATTTATAGCAATGGGTAAGTGGGGACAGAGAATGGAGTAAGGCTTTAATATTTAACCTCTGTTAATTATCCCCAAAGTCAAGCAATACAATTGAATTGAAATCATATCAACTAGAAGTGGAAAAAACTAAAATTAAATGCAAATATAAACATACACATACATCAAATTCATAAAATGCAGAGAATGCATACACATTCCAGCACAATAATTTCAAGTAAATTTGAACACTTTGCTTTGATTGTAAATCCTTTGTAAAATATAGTTTTAAAGACAAAAAATAAAATGAAAGGTGAGCTTAGAAGGTTTGGTATAGTAGTAGCACTGGTAAAGAAATGTAATATTATTTGTACACATTGTAAAAGAAAATAAAACACTTTGATATGGTTGGGAACTCAGATGTCCTGTATGAGAAAAGATAGCTCTAAATACCAATATGGGTAAAGTGAGAACACCCATTAATTTTTTTTTTAATTTATTGATTTCAGAGAGAGAGAGATTTGTTGTCCCACTTATTTATACCTTCAGTAGTTGATTCTTATATGTGCCCTGACCAGGGATTGAACCTGTAGTCTTGGTATACTGGGACGATGCTCTAACCAACTGAGTTACTGGCTGGACCAGGGCCAAAGACACTCAATTTTGATGGTGGAAGAGTTGGAACGGAAAGCAATATGAACTTCGGAGAGAAAGACAGATGTGTAGACGACACAGGCCACAAACAAGGCCTACAACTCACGCCACCACTCTAACAATGAGCGTGACTAGACTCCAGGCTATTTTGTAAAATGTTTGCAAACTTCTGTGGTACGTAAGTGATTTTAAGTTTGGAGAATAAGAAACACAGACTAAGCCTTTACCAATTTGTGTGTGTGCGTGTGTGTGTGAGAGAGAGAGAGAGATCAAGCATATAATCAAAACCTAATGGCATTATCAAAAATCCTATTAGAAAGATCTAAATTATGCCTGGAACCTCTATGAGCTGGCTACTGCTCCCTTCCTAAGTCAACCTCAGGATTTTCCCACTAGCTCTTCATTCTGCTCCGAGGGCCCTCTCTCACTCCCAGGCCTGGTTCCATGCTCCTTCTCAGGGAGGCTCATCCGAATCACCCTATTCACAATTGTCTTCATCCCAGCACTTGAGATCCTCCTCTGCACACTCTATTTTTTCCATCACACTTATAATCTTCTAAATATTTTGACAATTAATTAGTTATCTTGATTTGTCTCCCCCACCTCCACACACTGGAACAAATGCCAGTTAAGGTAAATACTTTATGCTTGTTTTATTCACTGTTACTCATTATTCATTACTCCTAATCTAATGCCTAGGACCTGGCCTAAAATATACATTCAATTAACATATATTTTTGAATAAGTCTATTAATTCTTAAATGTGCATTTTGTCTACAACATAGAGCCACTTTAAATATGGTCATCTGCTTTATAAAATAGAAAAAAAATGATTTTCAGACAGCAAATCATTTTTGTTCCATTTGATATTAAAGTTACTTTGGGTATAATTCTTTTACAACTTATTTTTAATAAGCAGTCAAATCTTGACAATCCCTCCTTCCAAATGGCTTTAAATGTGTCATTTTATTTTGTTATATGTGTCATTTTATTCACTTGCTAACTTCCACCACCTTCAGTCTGGAGCTCATCATCTCACACCTGGATTACTGAAATAGCTTCTCTTCTGGCAACCAAACGCAAATCATTTTCTGCCTCATTCCTTCCTAAATGAGTATTTGATTTCTCTAAATAACAGCTTTCAAAATGTGACTTCCAAACTCAAAAATTATCAAGGAGTCTCTAGCCACTAATGAGATAATACCTTCAGTTTAGCTTTGAAAGCACTAAAGACTCGGTTTCTATTTATATTTTCCTTATATCTCCGACTCATTCCACACATTGTCCTCTGAATGAGTAGAGGCTTTTTATTTTATTTTATTATTTTATCTCACTTCATTTTACTAAGTTTTGCTTCCAAATGAACAAAGGAAAAACTAAAAGACACTCTAAGGGTAGTCTGCAATTATCTCAAGGGTCTAAACTTACTTTTAAGGAGTAGGAAGAATATGGAACTCGAACTTCTAAAACCACTTCATTGGGGAATAGAACTCCCAAATTATTAGGAATTAGAAAGAGCATATTAAGGAGAGAGAAAAACCATGCAAAAATTCAACATTAAGTAGCTTTTCTCTTATCTCATGACACCATTTGAGGAGATGTATTAAATATTCCCAGGGCCATCCATCTTGGGAAGAAAGATAGCAGCACTTATTTATAGGCATTCCTTTCAAGTGGGTCAAAAGTTCACCTCCATGAATAATTCACTCCCTTGTACTTCTGCATTGCATGGGCTGAGGAAGGGTGCTGTCATACTGCATGAATGTGAAGCTGATTGTGACCCAGGTAAAACTGGATGCTGCAGATGGATGCAAAATACAGACAGAGGAGTCTGAGCAATCACAGCAGTGCCAAAGTGATGTCAGATATAATCTACACCTGCACTATTCATGTTCTGCCCTCTGCGAAATCCAATCTATGTCTGAGGCCCATTAAAATTGGCAGCTTCAATATCTTGAAAGACTTAATGAAAGATATTTAGTGAAATAAATTTCAGTCTTTGCTGCAGTAGCTTAAACTGAGTATGTAATTGATATCCACCTCTCTCCTTTGCTACCCGTTACATATTTTTCTCATACTCCGGTGACATTCTGGCGGCCTGATTGCTTGCCTTTTGGTATAATCTAGAACTTAGTCCCAGAGAGTTCTGAGGACATAACCACTTTTTTCTTTTGAGGATGAAGTTGCTGTAATTTCACATTTTCTATTACTGATGATCATAGGAGCATAAAAAAATTGTTCCATTGGTTTCAGATTGCATCTATTCTGTAAAAAAAAAAAAAATTCTAGATCTTTCTGGCATCTGTCTTTCAGTACAGTATCTCCTTCTCTCTCTCTCTCTCTCTCTCTCTCTCTCTCTCCCCCTCCGTCCCTCCCTCCCTCCCTCTCTTCCTCCCTCCCTCTCTCCCTCATTAGGATTGTTAGCCCCTTTGGGGCTCCTGGCACTGTTTTTTTTTTTTTTAATAGCTACTGGAGTGACTGAGAAACTAATTTGTCGATAATGAACACAGAGACATTGAATTAAGATAGAATATATGAGTACTTTAGATATTAAGAAAGTTGGGAAGTTGGTGAATAAATTAGCATAGTGGATATAAGAATGAAGACAAGAGAGAATTTAAGACATGTTCCAATTGGGAAATGACACCAGTGGGGAGGTGGACACAACAGCGAACGAAGCAGCAGCAAGCCTCAGGTGGGTGGCTTGCCAGATTCATAGGGGCAGAGGGGTGGGGACTAAGCTGCCTGCTGCCACTTTGTGGGCTGTTGTCCTCCCGCTGCCTCTTTACAGAAGCCCTAGGAGAGCAAACAGGAAGCAGTGGGGTTCAGAAAATCTTAATCTTTTTCACAGCAGCTGCATGCAACATTTCATAGTAGGTTTAGATAAGTTTTGGTACTTGGTGGGATGGGGTTTTAACCCCTTTTCCTTGAGTAGCTCTCAAGCCTGATTATCTGTGCTTTTGGTAGAAGGATAATGACTGGCAGCTCTGGGCCTGACTCCCCGCCCATTAACTTTCTAGAGCAATGCATTTTCTCACACTCCCAAAACAGCCTCAGTCCCAGTCTCCCACTCCCCTGTGTGGCTTCCTGTGCTGGGTGAACTTGGCTGAGTGTCACAGGCCCATCACTGGAGGTTGAGGAGGCTCCAAAGCACAGGCGCAGGGTCATGTGGTAAAAGCAGAGCTAGTGAGTGTAGGCACTCTGAATGGAAGAGCCAGAAACCTAAGAGGGACAGGGGAAAAGCAGCAGGAAACAAATAAACAACAACAAAATAGCCATCATCTCCTGCCTGGATGCTTCCAACAGTGCATGGGGAGCAGGGCCAGAATTCCTTTATGTGAGTAAAGAGAGGAAGGAACAGAGAGGTTATCTCAAAGGAAAAAGGGGGAGGCCAAAGAATAAAACAAGGGTTTTCCCATTTTGGAAGAAAAAGAAAATGTGTCAAGTGTATTACCGATTGGATTTCACAGTTGATAAAAGTGTCTAATGAACCCAATTAAAAGGAGCTTGTTTTGTCTCTATGAACTAGGTGGATGAGATTGTAAAAGGAAAAAGAGAGATGAGTTGAGAATTAAGTGAAGAGAGTAGGAAGAAAATAAGCTCAGTTTTGAACACTGCATTAGTTTTCTATGGGTGCATAGCAAATTACCATAAATTGTGTGATTTTAATTGTCCCTGCTTTCTCTCCCTTTTCCAACCTTCACCTAGCCCCACGCCTCTCCCTCCCTCAGTGAGTCTTCATATCATTGTCTGTGTCCAGGAGTCATGCATGAACATTCTTTGGTTAACCCCTTCACCGTCTTTCATTCAGTCCACTTTCTTCCCCACCACTCCAGCATTTTCTTCCCTGGGTCTACTCTTCTGTTTCTGTTTTGTTTGTTAGTTTGGTATGTTCCTTGGATTCCCCATAGCGGAGGGATTGTGTGGTATTTGTCTTTCACTGCCTGGCTTATTTAACTCAGCATAATATTGCCCAGGCCCATGTCTTTTATAATGTCTCTATGTCCCAACCAGTACAACTGTATAGTGGGTGGCTGTTTACTTGAGACTTTTATGTAAGCCCTAGTAATATCCTCCCATTAAGCCAATCACTACAGAAAGATATAATTAATTAAATGTAGCATTGATTTTTAAAGATCAGAGATAAAGCTTCCTTTTGGAAGTGGGGGGCCCGGGGGAGAGATCATTAAGGAATTAGAGGGTTCATCGGCCAGAATTAACATATTCATTCATATAAATTATTATAGTTTTCTGTTTTATATGACCTATTATATTCTGTAAATTTCATGTATATCTTATACTTCATAGCTTAATGGCAGGCCAAGCCAACTACATAATTTTGAGATCTCTTAAAGTCATTTAGTGATGACCATTAAACTCATCTTGAATCAGTGAAAAAAAATAAAATGAGACAAATTTATTATCTCATAGTTTTGTGGGTCATAAGGCTTGGTTGACTGGATAGTGTTTTTCTGCTCCACATTTGACAAAGTCATGAAAATGTCAGTTCGCTAGTCCCTGATTGGGAAGTGTTGGGAAGGATCTGTCCCCAAGCTCATTCATGTTGAAGGCCAAATTCTGGTCCTCGTGTTTCAATGACTGAAGTCCTCATTTCCTCAGTGGCTGTCAGCTAGGGGTCAGTCAGAGCTCCTAGAGGCTGCATGTACTCCTTTCCATGCTGTTCAAACAGCAATCGCTACAGCAATGGCAGGTGGGATTTCTCTCACTCGTCCAATATCTCAGAAACTCCCACTGCTCCACGTCTCTTACTTTTGTCTTCCTCTTTCTCGTCCTTTTTACAGGACTTGAAACCAAACACAGGTTCAGCTTCCTGCTGCAACGAAAATCAAACTTTTGAGACATGCTGGTGAGGAGTAAAGAGATTTATTCACGCGCCTGCCACCTGAGAAAATAGGAGACTCCTGTCCCAAAGCCCATCTTAATATCTCAGCGCAGGCGAGGGTTTTATCAGGAAAGAGAGAGAAAGCAGAACAAAGGAATCAGGGGGAGGGGGCTGTAGACATGCAGGCAGAGTTCTTCCTGCTCACGATATGGATTGTTAATGGCAGTCAAAGACTGGTTGGTGTTCAAGCTGCCCCAGGCCCAGGCAGGACCCAGGACAGCTGGTTTCTGCAATGTGCTCGGAAAAGGGTGTTAGCGATTTATGGCAGGCATGGCTAACCCGGCCTTGGTGTTAAGGCGTACTTTCTGTTTCCTGACCCGGGGGAAAATATTGTTCACTATTTGTTATTTAACCAGAAGGTTGTTTAGCTGGTTAGCATACAATTGTGTGGGGGGTATGCAGGATGTGTAAGTTATGCAGGATGTCTTCCCATTGGCTTTAAAATGGATATTTATGGTCGCCATTCTTGAGCTGGCCATCTGGGCTTTTTGACAGCTGAATGCCTGTTGATGAAGCAGTCAGCATAAGCCAGGCCTTGAGGCCAGGCTGCCTCCTAGGTTTATAAAAACTCCTAAACTGCAAAATATACTTAAAAAAAAACTTTTAAAATTCAAGCTTTAGTTTTGAGAGAAAAATCAAATTTAACAAGCTGGGTTTCACATTTACTAAGATGAACATGAGTAACTTTATATAGATTCTTTTATAAGCTTACTTTGCTAGGACATTCTCTGTTTAGTTTTATCCTATGACTAGTCAGAGTAATAAAGGTAGTGTAGCAAATTCATTCCCCATTACAGACTCATGTTATTACCCTGGATCTACCGTGATAATCTAGGATAATCCTCCTATTTTAAGGTCAAGTGCAAACGTTTAGCTCATTTCTTACCTTTCAGGACCCTCTGGGGAGAGGAACAACCTCAGAATAAACTTTTTGTGAACATATTAAAGATCAGCCTTTTGGGAAAAGATACTAATCTTATTTATCATCAGAAAGAAAGTTAAGACCCCTTAGTTATAAAATATTATAGCAGCATATTCATTGGGCCAGTTATTTAATTTAAAAGAAAAGAATTTGTGTATTTATGAAAATATGGTTCTGAAATGGCTCATTTGCCCAATCATTCTCTCATCACATGTTGCCAGGATGGACCTCACTTGTTAAATCTGAAACTAAGCTGGTTCAAATATGGAAGAAGCGGGGCAATTGGGGCACTGCACCTGTGTTGTCAGATGTCTTCAATAAAGTAATGGGTCATTCCTTCCTTGTGCTTTTATCTGGTTAATAATCTATAAAAAGATGCTGAGTAAGAGTTATAATAAATTTTACTCTGACTTAACTATTCAACCCTTTTTGCTATGTATTTGCATTATATCATCAAGAAGGGTTTAGTATAAAGCCTAGAAAAGAAAAACCCTTAAATAGCAGTCATAGGAAGAGGAGTCTATCAATGACTGGTCAGAGGTAGAGAATCATATGATAATGCCACTGTTAATATTAGGGGTCACCTTGACTGAGCCACTAGGTGCCCAGACATTTGGTTCAATGTTATTCTGGGCATGTCTGTGAGGATGTCATTGATGAGATAAATATTTACATCAATGTACTGAGGAAAGCAGGCTGCTTGCCATAGTGGTGCTAGGCCTCCTGAAATCAACTGAAGGCCTGAATAGAACAGAAAGATGGACTCTCCTGTAACTTAACAGGGAATTACTCTTTCCTGATTCCTTTGTGGTAGTACCTCATTTCATCATTTGTTTCCTGCCTTATGACTCAAACTGAATCGTTGGCTCTTAGTGGGTCTTAAGAGTGACAGCCTTCAGACTGGAAGTACACTTTCTCCTCTTCTGGTTCTCAGATCTTTGGACTTGGACTAGAACTACGTCATCAGCATTCCTGGGCCTCCATCTCGCCAACTGCACATCTGGGGACTTGTCAACCTCCATTAGCATGTGAGTCAATTTCTTATAATCTCTCTCTACCTGAAAGCAAATGACTTGAAAGAGAAATAAATAAGAAACATAAAAATGTAATAAAATATAATGCAAAATTAATACAAAAGTACACTGATATCTAACATTTACTGAAATTATTTTTAGGTTTTTAAATAAGTGCTTAGTAAATATAATATGAAATCAAGAGTGCAAATAAAAACTTTCTACACTATCACCTTTTATTTTAACATCACACCGTGCCTATGTAAACTTAAATTATATTAATGAAGTATAGCATGAGAAAAGTTGTGATTTCAAAAGGTCAGAGAAATTGCCCTGACCTGTGTGGCTCAGTTGGTTGGGTATCGTCCCACAAAGCAAAAGGTCACTGGTTTGATTCCCGGTCAGGGCGTACTCCTGGATTGTGGGTTTGACCCCCAGTTGGGGTGAGTATGAGGGACAACTGATAAATGTTTCTCTGTCACTGTGATGTTTCTCACCTTCCTTTCTCCCTCTCTTCATCTCTCTCTAAAACACAAGAATGAATGAATGAATGAATGAACAAATAAATAGATAAATAATTTTAAAAAGGGAAACTGAGTTCAGAGACCAATACATTTGTTAAGAATTTATGCTGTGAAATATCGACTCATTTGAACCACTTAGGTAAAATAATAGTAACAATAATAATAATAATAACAGCCAAAGACAGAAACATATACTTTTCTATAAAGCCAGCAGTATGTTAAAGAGCCTTAAGAAAAATAACAAAATATTATTTATAGACAGATGCTTCCAAACTACTAATAAAACCAATTAAGCTCAGCAACGTTCTGTTCAGTTTCAGGTGAGTACAATAAATTCTGCTAGACTCTTTGACTAATGTAAAAAGGAATAATATACTTACTTTTCCCTCCAGGAGATCTCAACTTACTGGCAGGTGGGTAGGAGAACACTAATGCAAAGAAATCTCTAATGGTAAGGTAGTGGCACAAAGAAATTGCAATGGGAGAACAAAGTGGTTGAATATAATTCTGAAATGAATGGTTAAATGGGAAAATGTATTCTAAAGTGATCATTCTTAAACAGAGTCTTGAAAAGGAAGTTGATATTTACCATGCATGGTGACACGGACATAGGACAGATGCAGTCTTCTGAAGGAAGATGAGTAATGAGGGAAAAAATGGGAAATTAAGAGTGCAAACCAAGAATGGCTGATTATTGTAGCGGTGTGTTGAGTTTAACAACTGTGGTCTAGGTTTTAAAAAATATGAATAAAAGACCTGATAAATTGTGTTTGCTAAGTTCTCTGGTATAAATGCCAACCAAGGCTAGTTTCAAGGGATCAGTGTGGTGTCACTGAATACAAAGTTGGAGTAAGGTACACCCACTGCCTCTCCCTCTGAATTGGCTCCAGCTTACCACTGTGTTCTCAGCTATGTGTGTCTGCATGCATATGCAGTAGGAATAGAGAGGAAGTAAATAGAGGAGTGGGAAGACTTCATACTCAGGATTGAGATCAGGTACATAAAACACCATTGGGAAAAAAAATACAAGTCCTTTTCTCTATCATGTAAAATATACTCCGAAGGTAGCAGTCCAGGGTTGATACAGTGGTTTGTAGAGGAACCCCGGGTTCTATAACAAGCAATACATTGCTTTTGCCCCACCAGAATGAAACCAAAACACGGTGTCCAAGACATAAAAAGCACTGCTCTGGAAAGATGTCTGAGGAGTAGAAAGGACTACGGAGATGGCAGAAATGAAGAGGAGAAAGAAGGCCAAAGGAGAAAGAACCAAAAGGAAAGAGTGGACTTTCAAACTGTGGTGGTGGAAGGGAATTCCACGTGATGATATAACAGCAAAAATCATGTTTTCCCAGTTACAATTTACTCAAAGCAGTAATGGCAATGCTGGCCTAAGTAAGCTCTTAACATATGCAGCCTAATGCAATTGAAGTTGTTTGAGGAAAATAGAAAAAGTAGCCAAGTCTAGGTTTCTGCTTAGAAGGCTTATGCTGGTGGCTGATGTATAATTCATCATATATTTTGAAAGAGTAGCCACTGGAGGCACAAACATTGGGAAGAAATCAAACCCAAGAATTCAGGAAAAAAAATAATGAGCTCCAAATTAAGGCAACAGTATTGTTGCAAAGAAAAGGATAAAGTAAAAATCTAGTCAAGTTTCATCACTAGGTTTTACAAGTAATTGGCTGTGGAAATTTGAAGAAAATATATCTAACTTCCTTGAGTGGGTCACTAATAGAATATAGGGTTGCTTAACAAGGTAGAAAATGCATTGGAAAGAAGATATTTGTGGAAGAAAGAGCTACAATCAAATTGAGCACTATTTATTTTTAAGTATTTTCTAAATATCCTACCATGAACATTCTGTAATTACTGGAGAGATAAATATAAGTATGAAAGTCAGGTTAGAAATGCAGATATTTTAAAAAGTATCTGCTGGAAAAGTAATTGCTGGAAGTCACTGCCAAAAAGGAATGAGTAAGTACAGGGAAGGAGCAAAACTTGAAATTGGGGGAAATCTTCATTAGAAAGACTAGTGGAGTAAAGGGAGCTAAACAGACATGGGGGAGACACAATGTTGCAGTTACAGGAATAATTTGTCTGCGTACAATAATACATTTTGAATTCTCTGCTAATTCAGACCTTTTTCTCACAAGAAAATTGAAAACACAAAAGAAAGCAATAATAGTGTTTAAATCTGTCAGGGTTCTTCATTACCTGCCTCAGAAAATTATTCTAGACATTTTAGGAAAAGATGCAACAAACGAGCAAACAAGAAAAACAAGTGAAGGAAAACTCATAGACACAGACGACATCACCAGAGGGAGGGGGTTGGAGGGGAGTAAAGGGTGCAGAGGATCAGATATACGGTGACTTTGGGTGGTGGGCCCACCATGCAATAAGCAGATAACGCATCATAGAAATGTGCACATGACATCTATATAATTTTGCTAACCAATGTTACCCCCCAAAACTTAATTTACATATAAAGAAATAGAGAAAAGCAGAAGTTCAAAAGAAAGACAAGAAATGAGCCCAAAGACCAGCTGCCAGGAGAATGACCTGGTGGTCAAGACGGTTAAAAGACAAGTGGTCCTGTGGTGGCCCGCACAGGGTTTGCCCCTGCAGTGGCGTTTCTTCTTTCCCTACCCCTCCAGGTCTAACAGGTACCAGCAGAGGGACTTGCTGCCCATCCGACAACGCACCCCTGACTGTGCTCGGAGAGGCAGCTGGAAACACGGGCTTTCTGGGCTTCTGCAGGCAGCACTGCCTTGCCTCCATCATTACTACACTCAGTGGGGGTTCCACAAACGGAGTGGAGGAAAATAGCAGCTGGGAGGGGTAATTCAGAGGAACTATGAAAGCGCATGATGTGCTTGGTGAGTGTTTGTATTGCACCACTGAGCACAAAGATTAACGTGCATGTTCTGAGATAATTATCACCATTTGTGTGGCTTTATTATTCTCAAAGTACAGAAACTAAAGTGTAGAGATTAAATATTCTAAGGTCACACAATTTATAAATTGTGTAATAATTGTGTAATGTGGAGTAATAATGAAAGCTCAGCAAATTTAGCTGCACGTACAAATATGACCAGGTTCAGAACACTTAGACTTTAATACTTCTCTATATTATTAACTTTCCTCAATTAATTCACTTAATTAGTGGCTGAATTGTAAACAAAAACTGTTAGCAACTCTCATTTTTAGGGGTATAGAAAAAATGTTCTCTCCCAAGTACTTGAATATAATGGGATTAAGATTTGGTGCTCAAACTAAAATTATGAATTGAATATATAATGAGTGAGACCATGAAAAGATATCAGTATATTGATTGAAATGTATCTGTTGCTTCAGAATTTTGGTTGCGATACTTAAAATTGGAGAAAATAATGGTGAATCAAGGTCAGATGATGGTCATAAGTTTATCACTCAACTTGAGAGTGTATGAAAAGAAGTAATATTGATTTTAAAAAGTTCAAATGATGGATAGTTATTTAGGAGATATTTATTGAATGCTAAGGATTTTTATCCCCTTCCCTTTATTGGGACGTGTGAGTGCATGCTTCCTTCTTCCACTCCTGCAACTAAAAAAAGATGGCAGGTCTTTTAGCAAATAGCAAATAGATGATTTAAAGAGAACCTATTGGAATTTATGGCCTGTGCCCAACAGAGATTATAGGTATAGAGATTAATGCCTGAACCCCTTCCTGGATAGTCTGCATGAAAGGGACTTACTGTAGTCGCCTATGACAACAGAAAGCACAGAGAGCAACATGACCTTCTACATTTTGGCGGGAATTCTGGTGGACCTCATTCAGGTGGACTTCTTGCAAGGTAGCTGATTTTGATTTACCTTGAAAACACTGCAATTCAAGTAAAGCAAGTGCCACTGTGAGTCACCATACAAAAAAAGACTACTGGGGAGTGTTTGGGAAAGGTGATCAATATGAATCATTTGTGTCAGAGAGAAATGCAGTGGAATTTTCTCACAAAGACTTTCAAAAATTCACAGAATAGTCTCAGGAAGCCAAGCACTAAAGAAGTGTTCAGGATCACATTTTAACCAATTTCCTTTCCCCTCCTTTCCTCTGTTTCCTTCCTTCTGGGATCTGGAATCTAAAAGTAAATGAGGAGCAAGAATAAAAGTGCAAATGGGATAAATATGACAATCTTGCCATTCCTCACCCTGTCCTCACTGCAGGCATAAAACTAAGTCTAGGTGGATTTATGTGAGGGGAGTGAAAAGCTTAAACTCAAGGGTCAATTGGAGCTTTAATATTAGACTTGAGCGTGCTCTTTCACATGATAACACCATGGCATATTAATAGACAAAAGTGACCAGGGATACATGACTGAGGGATAGGACTGAGCTTTTGAGTCAGGGAAGGGTGATTTGACAGATCAACATAAAACATGAGTGAAGATAATAAAACTTAAAGTTGACTTCTGCTGGCTTAGTATTCCAGCTCATTCAATAACTCAGCTTTAGGTATAAAAGCAGTTGAAAAAGACAGACTTATTCTCTGCCCATGAAGTGTGACTCTAAATAAATTGAGTTCATAAAAATATATAAAGAAAAAAATAGGCCCACATTGGAAAATGGACACAGACATCCATGAAAGAAAACATTGACAAATGATATGATAAGATGTAAGACCTAAGATGAGAGAGAGAAATGGAGGTGGAGTAGAATAATGAAGTAAATAATTAAATAAAAATGTGATTATAATGATATCTAAATATCACTAAATGCTTATCATGTGGTAGGTACTCTGCTAAGCATTGTGATGAAGTCTCTTATTTTAATCCTCTCAAAAGTAATATAAAGTAAATATTAATGTCATTGTGGAAAATGAGAAACTGAGTCACAGAGAATTGAGGCAACTTGCCCAAGGTCATAGCTAGTTAATGTCATGGGAGATACATACAAAGCTATAGTAACCAAAACCTTAATTGTTTGGACAAACTGAAAGTGGATCAGATTTTAAGAGAATAGAACAGATATTGAATTCACCTAAAAAAGGAATTTAGTTTGACCTTTTGGCCAACTGTGGTAAATCAAGCTCACTTAAATTTTCATTTCACTGAGTCTATTGCAAATTAAGTCTGATCTCATTAATGTTGTCTAAGTTGAATGCTTTGGGGAAAAAATAACTCTATTAAGCCATAAAGGTACAATTAATACAATGTATTAGATGTGATTATAATGTGGAAGATTATTTTCATAAGCATGCCAATCGTATGGATTCAAATGGATATTTAACTTTATGCTATTAACTTTGAAAGAACAGACCATATTGTAATGAACATTCTCTTGTTGAAAACTCATTTTTCTTCTTATTTTGAATTTAGTTCAGAGAAGTTTTCAAGGTATATCAATAATATATATATATTTATAGATAAATGATACTAATGAAATTATATTACCTTGTTGATAACCCAGACTTTTCCCATAATGTCTTTGCATATTTATAGAAATGAATCTATATTCTAATTATAAAAGTATATAAACATAGAAGGCATTTGTAAAATTAATTTGGAGACATTTTTGAAGGGAATGGTCCTTAAATACTTTTAACAGTAGTAGGATTATCAATAGAAGCTCATGGGGTCTAGGTAATTATTTTGAAAGTACCACATTCAGAATATATTTGGAAAATATGTCCTGGCTTTTTATGTTTATACTTCAGCAATAATAATAATAATAATTTACTACATAATTATGCATCTAGTGATAAGGGATTGATTTGAATCAAGAGTCCTAATATATTAATAGCAGTAGGCCAAGTAATTTTACCTTGAGTTTACATATCCTATCTATAAAGAAGCAAAATCTTAACTCCAGAAAAGACAGCATCATGCATTATTATGTTATCTATGGAATTACTGATAATTATGCAGAGTTGACAGCAATTTGATGAAATGGGAAATGCTTATCACCATTGGTCAGTATCTTATGAACATAAAGGAAACAACAACAACAGCACACAACCAAATGGCAGGACGTGTATGAAACATGTAAAGAGTCATTGGTTTAAGTGGTAGATGGATGAATAGCTTTCCTTTTCATTTTTTTCCTTTATTTTTCCCATGTCTCAATTCTGTCAACATAGATCGGCCTTATACATTACTAAAATTATAACATGTCAATAGTTAGTGTCCGAATAAAAGGGTTGAAATATACATGGCTATAAAAACCAGGAGGTGGGAGAACTGAGGGCCATTTTCAAGGTTGCCTACCATAGTCTGCCCCCAGGCCTCCAGGATTCATATGAAAAATACACTCGCCCACTTCAGATGTTTTCAAAAATCACCTACTTAAAATTCAGAATCCAGTTTTGTATATAAGGTCCTAATGTGAATGCAATTCCTTGGTTCCTTAAATACTTCTTCTTGAACACTGTTCTACTTGACCTCTACCTGTGAAAGTCAGGATGCACGTTATCTCCCTTCTCACACATGCAATAGAAAATGGTGGGATAGAGGAAGAGTAACTGTGACAGACATTCTTGCATAAAAATGGGGACATTTGGGGGGAAAAAGGAATCACTGCCTCATACCAGTTCTGCTCTACCATGAGGTAAATGGTGGAAAGTTCTTGAAAGGGTTGCAAATTCCTGGATCAATCTCCATTGATTTTCTGTCATCCTTTGGAATCTTAGTTCTGTGATCTGAATTATCCTTCCATTTCTGTTTCCTTCAGCTTATATTTCCTGCAATTTCAGCCTAATTACTGTTGTATAATTCACAGGGTCCAAAAAGGACTCTCTACACTGAACTGTGTCTGTCTCCCTCAGTAAATGCTAGTGATATTTCTGCATGTGTAACTTTTTTTAGAAATCTGTGGATGTTCTGCACATTTTGTTGGGAGTACTGAATTAGACAAAAGCCTTAACTTGAAAAGACTTTTCATGATAAACCTTTCTCTACCTTGGTGTTCTGGTGAGAGAAAATGTCCTTATTCTTCTTAGAAACACTTATTTGAGAGGATCTATGATCTATACCTTTAACATCTTCAGAGGACTTTTGTCTTTGTCTTTGCCTTTAGACCATGCCCCCCACCCTTTTTTTCTTTTTTGCAGAACCCTGCATTTGAACTTCATTCAGAAGTCATGTTTTTATTTTAGTATCAAAACAATCTGAAGAGGCTGAGGACTTTCAAAACTATTGAGTCTGGCTTCTTTTTATTTAATAGTTCTTCCTTTATTTTCTATCCCCTCTCACATTTTACTATAAGAAGCAAGAATTCAGGTGACATCTTCAAGACTTGTGTTAAAATAGTAGCTAGATACACCCAATTCATTAAGTGTATTTCTTATACTCCATTTACATGTTACGCCACTGCATAGCAGGCATCCTCTTTTCTACTATCACAATAAAATGTATGTCACTGCCCTTTAAGCCCTCAACAGCAACTTCTTCAAGTCCAAAACTCAATGGTGTGTTCCAGGCATTTTACTTCTTTGGAAATACTTTCTTGAAAGCTCATTGCCCAGTCACAAAGCTGCTTCCATGTTTCAGGTGTTTGTTACTGCTACTTATTGGTAACAAAATGTGTAATAATTATTTATTATGACATAAAAGTTACCAGAAAATCTTTGCTATGTCACTATTTCTGTGAGACAGTATCAAGGACCCAGGTGCAGCTTCGCTGGGTGCCTTTGCCATCATAGTGCCTTCCTGGTTACAAGGCAAGTTGTTCCTGGAGCTATGGTTTCGTCAAGAGATTCAATTGAGAAAGTGGGAAGTGATCTAAAGACCACCTGAAGATCTTATAACTCAAGTTGTTTTTAAATTTATTGAAGCATAATATGCATAGTGTTGATATAGAAGACCGCATATACTGTGAGTATACAGCTTACTGAATTTTCACAAATTACTGATGCAAGCAGTGTACAAATTTAGAAACATTGGCAGTAATCCAGAAGTCTGTTGGGCTTTTTCTAGTATCTCACACCCAAACGCCTAGGGTAACTATGATTTTGATTTCTCAAACCATAGACTTGGCTTGCCTACTTTGGAAATTTATATACACTCTGATGAACTTGGAAGATCTATTCATAATGTTGCCTATATTTATAGATTATTTATTTTCAATGTTACATAATACCCCATGGTGTGATCATAGGATGATTTATCCATTCTATTGTAAGAAGATTTTTTTCAGTTTTGGCTATTATTAACAATGTTGTGATAAACATCCTTATGCATCCTTCTAGGTAAATATATGTTGCATTATTTTGGGGTACACACCAGCTGTGAAGTTGTTGGGTCATGGACGTTGTGTGTATTGTGTTGTAGTAGATAGTGGCAAATGGTGTGGTTTAGGGTTTCCATCACCACTATGTGATTTTCCTGTTTGCTCTCCATCCTTGAAAATTCTTAGTGCCTTTGCAGTGGACCGAATGTTCACATGTCTCCAAAATTCAAATAAAAACCCTAACTTTAATGTGGTGCTATTTGGAGGTGGGGCCTTTGAAAGGTAGTTAGTTTGTGAGGGTGGAGCCCTTATGAATGTGATCAATGCCCTTTTATGGAAAGAGGAATGAGCTAGATAGCTCTTTTTTCCATGGTATGAAGATACAGTGAGAAGTCAGTTGCCTGCAATCCAGAAAAGGACTTTGTCCAGAACCCAACAATACAAGCACGTTAAGTTCAGACTTCCAGTCTCCAGAATTGTGAGAAACAAGTTCTGTTGTTCATAAGCCACCCAGTTTATGGCATTTTGTCATAGCAGTCCAAATTTAACAATCATTTGCCATTTTTTATTACTTTACATTAAAATAATATTAGATTTATTGACTTAATTTGTATAAAAAATAGGCCCAATCTTTTGATGGAAAGAATGTCAAAAATGTGGAATACTTTATCAGAAAAAAATTAAAATGAAAACTAAAGAATAATACCTTAATCATTAATTGGCTTGAAAATACTGTTTAATGACATTTATCTTACATGGTTAGGAAAGGGCATAAAATGTTTTGGAACTTATAATTACATAAATATTTATATATTTAAATATATGCACATATGAATAAATTTAAATATATAAATATAAATAAATTTGTGATGACTATTGTGCACATTTGATATTTTGTGCAATTTACCAAATATACCATTTTTAGCAGGCTTAGCTCAGATGACTTAATGTTTCTCTCTTTTTTGATGATTTCTAGTTGTATATAAAAAAACCTTAGAAAATGTTCATTTTTCCATTACTTTCATAGCATCATGTGAGGCTTAGATATGGACAGCCATATTTCCCAAGGAAGTGCATTTTTAAGAGTTTAAGCAAAAACAATGGTTTAAGTGGAAAATACACAAATAATGAATTCTAAGGAGGGGAAATACTCATGAAATCTTCTTTACAAATAATGACATTTAAAGTCACATTTTATCTTGTCTCATTCACTATTTTTAAAATAGACTCAAGACTACTTAATTCTTCAATTTATTTTCAAATGATCGATGCTAAAGTACAATTTCATTATTAGATGTGTTTACAAAGAGTAAAACAGTTTGCAAAATTTTACAGTCAATAGATTGGTAGATTTAATATTTAGAGATATTTTTAGACATGTGAACATGTAACATATCTAAAGCATCCACCAAATAAATCAAATGTTGAGATAAGATCCAAAACTCAATTGTACCATTCGAATGCTACCGAAAACCTTTGAATCACTCATTTGGGAATTAGAATGATTTCCCAGTATAGTAATGTCTGATAATAATAAATAAATTGTAGAACTTTGAATTAAAAATAATTTCACATTCACTTTATGAAGTTGATCATAGATCCTGAAATTTATTTAAGCACATCACATGTGAACTGTCTATTATCATTAGAAAAGGTATAAACACATAAAAAACAGCTATAAGAAAATTAGTCACTATACAAATTTAATTAGATGATTAAAACATTGAAAATGTTAGCATATATGAGTGAATTTTATGGGAATGTATATAACCATATAAATATCATAGTTAATTCTCTAAGCTAAAACTTATCTGAAATAAAAATAAGAAACAAAGGAGAAATAAACATAAAAATATAAAACAAAGTGTATATCCCCCAAATGAAGAATTTCTTTTAAAAATGTGTGTACTTATTCGTACATATTTAGTCACCTTAAAATACTCTCCATTTAGTGCAATACACCTATCAAAATAATTTTTCCACTGCTCAAAAGAGTTTTTGAACTCATCGATTCTGATATCTTTTATAAAGTGCTTTTGCCTTTTTGTTTCACCTCTTTCATATCCGCAAAGCATTTCCCTTTGAGGATTTTTTTTCATCCAGGGAAACAAACAAACAAAAAGTTGCTCAGGAGAGATTGGGTGGATAGGGAGGGTAGGGTATGAGGGTCATGCCATTTTTGGTCAAAAACTGCTGAACCCTCAGCGCAGTGTAGACACGTGCTCATAAATCTCCCTTCATGAAATGGGCAAACGCTTTGAAAGGATCTTCAACAAAAATTCACTGAAGCCAAACTCAGCCTCTCACAACAATGCCAGCTAGTTCACTGATACAGTTGGGTTCCAGCTAGAACGTTCTAGCTAGAATGTTCAGCTAGTTGGGGAAGACTGTAATACAAGGTGCTCATCCTCCAGAAGATAATTCCATTTTTATGGGTCCCAATTCATACATGAGCTTAATATTTTCATTTACATTGCAACTAAATTTTAAATCAAATCAAAATATCTAGCAAGATTTCAAACTAGACTCTCAAGCATATTTGACAGCTTATAAAATATGGCTCATTTTTTCAAGAAAAATTCAATTTATTGGGGAGATTAATACTTAAAAGCATACTATAATAAAGAATATTTGTGATAATAATATTGAAATATTTACACTATTCTTATCCAAAATATAATATTAAGCTAGTAGATAATTTATTGTTGGTTGTCATAATCAACAGATTATTGTAACTAGGGCATGAATGAACTTTGAAAAATGAATATATTAAATAATTGGCAATATAAATAACAGAAAAAGGATCATTTTACTTAGCAGAAGATATATGGAAAGGTTAATTAAAAACTTGAAATTTCAGAGTAAGCAAGCTATTAATAAACTGAATTTATATACTATATTTATACATATTTTAATATATATATGTTTAATTGTATATGTAATGTATGTTGTTTATATCATTTACATAAGAAACAAAGTGGGGAGAAACTTGAAATTTAAAATAAAGCATTTAGACAACTTTATTCTCTAAATTTATGGATGTATTTGGGCCACATACAAATACAATTTTTTAAAGCATGGAATGTAAATGTAAATTTAAGTGTGTAGCAGGTCAAAAAATAAATTGGAGGGGAAAAATTAAAAAATGGAAAAAGTTACCAATGTTAGTTTGGTAAGTCTGTATAATCAAATAAAATAATTATTCCTCACTTCCATAATTATAAGCAAATTCAGTCTAAACCCTAGAGTTTGTGTGTGTGTATATACATATATATGTATTACACATATACATATATATAATATATAAAATAAATAAAAATAAAATTGTTTATATATATATATATAAAATCACACTTTTAAACATCTGTAATGCATTCTGGATTAAATCAGATATAGACAAGATGAAAATGCAGTGAGACTCAGTCACTTATAGGAATTTTTTTACTCATGCATCTTTTTCTCAGTTTCCAAATATATATGTTTGCAAAAGAAAACCAGTAGCTTTAAGTAAATTGCACTAAAATATGCTAGTTTTAGTAGTTTTAAGTATACTGTTAGAAACAGAAAATTACTTTAAAACAAAATTTCCTTGTATACTGTAAATCAGCAAATTTCAACATTTTTCATCAGGTACACATAAACTAACTGTTAAAATTCTGGCCCTGGTTGTTGTGGTTCAGCGGACTGAGTGCCAGGCTGCGAAGCAGAAGGTGTAATTCTGAGTCAGAGAATGTGCCTGGGTTGCAGGCCAGGCCCCACTTGGGGCTGTGTGATAGGAAGTGTATCACGTTTCTCTCCTTCTCTTTCTGCCTTCCTTCCCCTTCTCTAAAAATAAGTGAATAATTTAAAAAAATTCTTCATCACACAAAAAATATATTTTTGCCAATCTAACTAAAAGTAAATATAATTTTGATTGACTCATACTGGACAACTATTGTTGTGTACACTGCTGTCATTTTTTTTAGTTAACAACCTAAGGGAAAACAGATCAGTGTCCCAGACTAAATATTCAGGTACTGCATGTTTTAAAATTTCCTGTGGCACACAGTGTCCCTGCCATTAGTCCCTATGGCTTTAAATAAAAGATAAATCAACCGTTAACAAAGAAGACTTTCTTGCGAAAATAGGAGAAGTGGATCGAATTGTAACCCTCCAAAAACCTATGTTCAAAATCTTAACTCCCAGAATCTGTGAATGTGATCATATTTGGAAAGGGGGCTTTGTAGATGTGCTATGTTCGCACAATTCACAATGGCATCATCCTGGAGTTAGAGCGGGCTCCCAGCTCACTAGCAGGTGTCTTTATAAGACACAGAAGAAAGACCATGAGAAGATGGAGGAAGAGTTTGAAGTCACTCAGGAACCATAAGAACACCTGGAGCCGTCGAGCTGGAAGAGGTACGGAGCCGGCTTTCCCCAGAGTCTCTGAAGTGAGTGTTGCCTGATGACACCTTGATGCGGTCTCTGACCTAAAACTAGACTCCATTTCTGTTCTCTTAAGCCATCCAGTTTGTAGTACTTCTCACAGCAGCCCTAGAACACTGATACAACAGGATTAAATACAACTCCGCCATTGCTGACCTTTGTAAATATTGATTATAATATTGAAACAAGGGAAACTCTGAACCTGTCACCTTTAATCTCTCAGAAGGATATGTAAGTGAAACATTTCAGAGTCCTTTTGGGAATATGTTTTTATACTTAATGTGTAACTTCATTAATAACCTCAGTGTCACTTGTTTTACAAAAATATCAAATATTTGGAGGAAACAGTTTTGAAAGGAAAAAATGGAATACCTTATATCTGGGGCACTCTGTTTATTCAAAGCTCTTTAGAGCTCTTGTTTGTTTTGAATAGGTGTTGCTTTATTCCTTAAAGGTGGTATAAACGGTGGCAAAGCACATTCATTTCGGACGATGTGGGTTTGTGTTGAGGTTCTACCGTTGTAAGCTGTGTGTCCCTGGGCCATCTGCCTTCTTTCTCATAAGAAAAAATTTCTTCATCTGTGAAGTGAGAAAAATAAAACTGCCTACTATACCGAGGGTCTTAGACTAAATAATATTATGCATATATTTGTGCTCTTTGTTATTGATATTAGAAAAATTATTCTTAAAAGAGGCAATGATTGCAAGATAATATAAGACAAATATTTAGCAGAGTGTGGGGCATATGGCATTGCAGTAAATATTTTTATGACTTTTATTATTATCACTTTTATTATTATTGTGTGTTCATTGTGATTGTAATTATTTTTAATTGGAGAAAAATTGGCAGAAGCCTATAAGAGTGTAATGTATTAAAGATGATATTTAAAAACCTATAGAAAGCTCATTATAATAAACTGTTCAGTTTCAAACAGAATAATTTATTTTGATGTCTAAAATTGATTACTCTTCTCTTAAGTTGTTAATATTTACTCAAAACTGAATAGGCACTTTATTTTTAACAGCTTTTAAAATTTTAATTACTTCAGAACATCTGTGTAGTTATTTTATTATATGGCAGGATACTTAATCAGTTTGTTAACAGGAAGCAGGAAGATTTAAACTATTCTTTTTTTAATTTTTAAGTCTTTTGTTAGATTTATTGAAAAGGTCTGTGTAATTCATATGCATGTACAATTTAAAATTCTTATTATTTCAAGTAATTTATGAAATAATTTCTTAGATAGAACTCTCGTACCAAGTAGGGAGTACAGATACTTTAAATATTGCTTACAATAAATTTTCACATAAATCCTGAAAAACACTTTATAGAAATTTCAGACATACTTCAAAGTAAAGAGAAGGCATATACCTAACTTACCTACTTTACTTGTACTGTAGTTTTTAATTGCTGGTCCATTGGGATAAGTGAGAAGTCTTACTTTTCTTTAAATAGAACTTCTGTTACTTGAGTGATGAATTAAAAGCTTTCCCTAGTTTTTTAAAATTTTTTAAAATGTTTTTCATGCACTAACACAAGACATTGGAACTAAAATCTCATAAATTTGAAGATTCCCTCCTCTAAGTATATTGATTACTTCTGACAACTTACTTCTAAGTCTGTGGAATATAAATCATAGTATAATGACCATTTACTCTGTGATCTTTACTTCCTCAAATTTCCTAGGACAACATATTCATTACCACTAAGCATTTCTTAATCAGATGAATACTTTTGAATAAGATGAAAGATTAATATAATCCTTCTCATTTCAAAGACTAGCAGATAGCAGATGCTACCAACTTCAAGTTTAAATTGTCTCATTTGATGTAAGAATAGGGTTAGCTCATATACTCGTTCACGCACAAATGCACACACACTCACAGACACACACAGGAACATTCCCTTTATAGCTTGTTGAAAATGTCAAAGTACAATTTTTCTCTAACATTAATAAAATTCTACCATTAAATTAATGATTTATTCCATTGACTAGTCAGGCTCTACTGTTTTTATTTATTTAATTATTTTTAGATTTCAGAAATAATTAGAGGTTATTTCTTTCTAATTATGGGGATAGCATTTGGGTCTGAGCACAGGTTTTTAGTTTTCCATGCCGAAACCCTGCCCTATATCAGGCATACTTCTTTTTTTCTTTATTCTTTCAATGCATATTTTTTCAGTGTTCCACTAGATAACCCTACAGCCACCATCTCTTACCAAATTGGAAATTAATTCAAGTGAAAGTTCCAAAAAAAAAAGTTTATTGCACTTTGGTAGGAACTGATGATAGAACTCAAATGATTTACAACATGCAGTTACATCAGTAAGCTCTGAGCAACCTAAAATAGTGTCTCTGTGCTAACACAAAGGATTGAGCTGTCAGATCAGACTCCCATGAATCAGACACCTTGCCTATGATCGGCCCCTGTTAATAAAAGCCAGCATGCAGAGAATCAAGGGTCATAGTCAAACAAAGGGAAGTTTGGGAAATCCAGGGCAGCTCCACGATCCTTTTGTTTCACACCAGAGACATGCTTTCTAATGCAGCAGATAAATTCTCTAGATGAGGTGTCTGAATAACCTGACACTGCAGAGAACGTTTGCGTTTTGAGAGAACTCTATTTTACATCCCAAAGAGCTGGGCCACTGACACTTTGTGTTCTCCACAGAGACGTGCCTTATAGCCAGATTCTAGGCTTGTTTAGCAAGCAGTGCTAAACTGAGATCATGCTGTTGATAGAAATCCATAGCTAGGACTCCCTTCCTAGCAAATACTATTATTCTATTTACTAAAATATCTGGTATCAGTACATTTACAAAGAGATTAGATGACATCTACAGCTTGCTCATTTTCTACTGTAATATCCTTCTATAATCTTGAGAGAAATAAATCACAGGCCAGCTGTTTTAATTCTTTTATTCTCAGTCTAAATAAACTGAAATGTAATTTATGAGTTAAGGTACAGCCTAGACTCAGTTCGTACTTTATTGACTGCCCAATTTATACCCTTTCTCTGAATTATATTTGAGGACCCATATTCAATATAGCAGTCCTCTCTAAAGCAGGATGTGCCTCAGGAGAATGATTTCTGCTTCATGGGCTTGTACCTGGCCACATTAGTTAAGGTAGTGTCTTAGGTATTTCTTCCTGCAGCACCTGACTCACTGGCATTTCAAAAATGGCTACACCAAAGGAGATGTGATGACTGTGAGTGATGTTCACATGAGATTACTTGCTGACTATCTCAGAATAAACTGGAAATTTTAATACACCCTAAAAATTACAGATAGAGTTACTAAATTAACTTTATTATCAATATTTTAGGATTATGTTTTCTATTAGGTGAAAACTATCTAAATTATATTTTACCTTTTTTTGCATTTAATATTATCATTTGGAACATGAACAAATAAACCCCAAATCTGACTGCTTATATATTAAGTTTTCTAGTTGACTATCTACATATAAGTTCTGTATAGAAAGTATCCAGGTATGTTATATGAAAAATACAGGCATTCCCTGAAGAAGATGCAAGAAATATTGTACATAGGACAATGACATCACAGAACCCTTCAAAGTAGGCAACTTGGGACCTCACATAGATCTCCCCACATTTCTTCTACTCTTCAAAACCCTGAAAAAATCCTTTGCTGAAATCACCATCAGCTACCCCATCATCTTTTCCTGAATATCATAGATGGTCTGAAATCTCTTCCCTTTCAAAGGTGATTTTAGTTTTGGATAAAGCCAGAAGTTCCAGGAAACTGAAGAAGTGGGGCTGAGTCACCTGGGTGATTTGATGTTTCAAATCTCTTCATGAGATGTGATGCATGAGTGGATGCATTGTTGTGATGAAGCTGCCAATCACCAGTTGTCTATAGCTGCGAGATGTTTTGTCATGTTGCATCTCTCAACCAATGAAGAATATTGAGGTAGTACTCCTGATTAATTGTTTGTCCTGGAAGAGCATAGTCACGATAGCCAACACCTGTCCAATCAAACACAGTTAACATGGTCTTGATCTTGCTGCAACTTCACTGCATCTTCTTTAGACAAGGACCAGATGACTTCCTTTGGGGTAACTGGGCCTTCATTTCTGGATCATAGCCATAGACCCATGATTCATCTCTTTATGATCTTCCTGAAGAAATCGGGTTCATTGGTAGCAGTTTGTATCAAGTCATTAGCAACTGCAGCACGGTGTTCCTTCTGCTCTGCTGGTAGAAACAGCAGAACAAATTTACCACTACATGTTTCATGCATCAAAATCTTGCACGGAGTAGTTTTGGAATCTCTAGGTCAGCTTCTAGTTCTCACACTGTTAGTCACTGATCTTTGTTGATTGCATCCTGTACACATTCAATATTATCAGGTGTTCTGCTTGTTGCAGGCCTTCCAGAATGTGGATCCTTTTTGACAGATTCTTGGCCATCTTTGAAACATTTGTGCCACGCTTTTATTTATGTTGCACTCGTTGCATTATCCATAAAAGCCTTCTGAATCCTCTGAATAGTCTCCAAGGAAGAATATTCAAACTTCATGCAAAATTAGAGGCAGCTTTGTTGCTTTACTCCCTCAGTCATTTTGAATGCAATGGCCACACAGCACACATGCTCACTCATTGGTGTCTACTGCCTCCACTGACTAGTACAGTGAAGTTGTAATTGTTCACACATGCACCTCCCAGTCCACTCTCCTTGGCTGCCAGGTTACATAGATGTTGCACAAACCATTCTCATTATGTTAACAATGGCTGGACTTTTTCTGGACAAACTGTGTATATCTATATAATATTGTATTTATTTTGACCTATAGAAAGAAATACAGAAGGACATACAACTTTTAGTCTAAGGTTAAACTTATATTGAGGTTAAAATAACATAACTACTAAGGAACCAAAATAAGAACAAACATAATCTAAGCTTATTTTTACTTATCTTAAACTTAGCTCACATGCACATACTCATAAATCCCTTATAACATCACACTGTAGCTCGACATACATGCCTCCCAACATGCCTCCAAAATTCCTGAAGAGGATTATGCCCTCCAGGAAAGCTCTACATGTATTTTTCCCCCCTTTCTTGCCTGTGTAGTTTGCAAAAACATCTCAGGTATAGAATAACTATACTTTAAGAGCAAGGGAAGAAAACCTCTAGGGAAACCTGATCTCCTTTAGAAATGTGAACAGAAAGATGGTGACCCTGGGTTTTAATAACACCGGTCCTGTCACATTTTCCAAAGGTCAGGGCCTACAGATCAGCACAAAGTTATGTCACCTACCCGTGCCCTCAAAGTACAAACTAACCCCGTGTGCATGCGGAATAAGTTTTAAGTTCTAGGAACTTATTTTTATGGATCTTACCCCACATCACATCTCACATACTACAGTAAATTTAATTAAATAATAGACTTTGAAACTGAATAAGTTTGCTTTTGAAGAAATTTAATTCATTTAATTTACAACTACATATAATTGATCTACAAGAATTCCTTACACCAGTTTTTGAAAGCTGTTTTATTATTTTTACTAGGATACATTTTCAGTTGCAATATATTCTATGGGCTTTAGATTTATACAGGGTAGAGCAAAAATAGGTTTACAGTTGTTCATATAGACAATAATATAATAATTAATAACTAATAATACAAGAATGAACTTTATTTTATATACTCACAACTGTAAACCTACTTTTGAGCAATGCTGTATATTGAAAAGTATAAAATTCTCTATATTGTCTTCAGGAATCTATTACACTTATTGAGGTTGTAATTTTTCCTTCTTATAAAACATTCATCTGGGGAAGAATTGTTTATTACAGAACCAATAGAATTTGCATTTGATTTCCTTCCCTTTCAAGATAAACACTTCCGCTGTTCTAACATTGCAATGGACATCTGAAGCAAGGGTTGAATCACCTTCCAGTTTTCAAATGGTAAGTTTTCTCTTCTGTGTTCTTGAAAATGCAGAGATTATATGATAGAATGCCTAGAGCAGCCTTACTTTGGGTTTGCTCTGCTACATTAGAAGAAATGTCACACATTCCACATCCCCCAGCTCTTCAGCTGGCCTTGGAAAGTCACCTGGTCAAATTAGGAGAATGGACTCATTTTATCTGTGTTTCCTCATATGTGGAATGATTCTGTAAAAAGTAACACCTATACGTAGATTTCAGCTTCCCAAGTCTACCCGAGTGCCTCAAGAAACAGTTTCATTTACACTTCTGTTTTTTGTAAACTGTAAGTTTCAAATTCCTCTTTTCCACCTTTATCCATAAAATCCTGAGAGGCAGGAGGACAGTGGGGTAATCATTCATAACCTACAGTGTATATCTGTGGCTCATTTTACTGGAATGAGACCCCCCAAAAGGCCAACTTTAGAGCCATTCACATTTGTCATAAATAACCTCTACTTTATGACTTTGTAATCTGTGTGGATTCTCTGGCCCATCAGTAGCCCAATAAAGATGACTGTAGTAATTTTGGAAACTTTGTCAAATTTTGCTAGCATTTCCAAAATTCGTTACATTTTATTTTTTGTTACTGATAAACCCTACATACTTTGTTATTTTCTGTGTGTGCATCCTCTGTTCTTTACAACTTGAAATTGGTACAATGATATTGTTGGTATGATCTCTCTGTGAGTAGATTTTTCAATCATACTTGTAGAGTGAAGCAGCAAAAAAGAACATGTAAATAGAAAAAGGAACATTAAAAAAGCAAGCCATTTTATCTATCCTGTATATTTGAGAGTTATAAATAAAACTGGATAAAAATATGACTTCATGGTATAAAAGATTTAGTATATAAAAAGTGTCTAAAACAATCCAGGGAAAATAATTAAAATAAACATTTTCAATACCTCTGACTCAGTTTTATCTCATTAATTCTGCTCTGACAGCTCGCAGTCAGCAAGGCACCACCCAATGTCATCTGCTCATTTTACTGCTTTTGGGTTGCTGTCTGTCATTCAAGAATTCTTCTGCCCTTTGTATGGATACAGTGCTGCAGGTCCTGGTTCTCAGGGCCTTGGCACAGGTCTCTATTTTGAAGTTCTAAGGCTGTATTCATTAGATGCTTCTTTCAGAGGAATGAGTAATTGGTCTCCAGTGGATTGCACGATTCTGTAGGCAAGGTAAGGGGAGAACAGAAATTACCTGCAGATGAAATAATGCTTGAATTGTGTTATTTTATTACGGTAAATGATAATATCTGAATGACAAAGTTGAATCCTCTATTGGGAGTAAATATATGGACACATCTATATTTTTTGAAGACAGGATTTTGATATGTCTATCTTACAGACTTGAAAGAATGAACAGATCTCTAGTATTTCAAAAGGTCTGAGAATTAATCACCACACAAAGACAGATATTCAGAGTAGAAATTATATCTTTCATAAATGACTTTATTGCTAGTTATTAAATCAGTCTTACACATACACATTTATATGTCACTGCACATCCAAAAAAAGATGGCTGAAGTCACTGAAAAATAGCCTAAACACTATTTAACTTATATAAAATCTGCCTAGAAAAGAATGATCTATGTAAGCTATATAAAATCAGCCTAGGAAAAAATGATCTTGTCTCTTTGATTTGATTTGAGACACTTCTCACTTTGGATGTCCAAAAAAAAAAAAAAAGAAAAAAAACAGGAAAGCTTACAAAACTTTGAGTTAATGTAAACCATATGGCACAACTAAAAATATCAATTTATTTTCATCATTCCTCCTTTTATAATGTGAGGAGGTACATTGTGGATGCCAAATATTGGCTATATGAGTAGCATCTAATAAAGTTTATATAGAGAGGAAACCTCAAGGGTTTTTTCTTCCAAATTGAAAAATATGTGATTGACTAAAATAGAAAATTTGTATTATCATTGACACTAATAAAGAAATTAATAAAGAAATATTTATTTATATTGAGACATGTTCAGATTCACTGATCTTGAGAGAAAAATAACTTGAAAAAAACAAATGTCAGCAGAGACCAGTCATTCAACTGAGGAAAGATTATTGGTGCCAGAGAATAAAGAATTATTATAGCCTTGGATATTTCCCGAACCAGAGTAATAACATAATATTAAAAGTAAGCCTGACAGGAGGGAAATTTATTGTTATTTCCTTTCTAATGCATCATTTCAATGAGTTTATATCAACATATGACTCAGCTGCCATTCATGTATATTAATTAAGTCTTATAAAATAAGTTAATGCCTTCTTATCGAATGACTAACATGCCATTTTTTTTCTGTTTATGTGTTGGCTTCTTCAAAATCTCATCACTTATATCCAAATTTCAAATGAAAGCAAAATGAAAGAAAGAAAATAATATTTAAAAAAAGAAAGTTAGTGGTACATGTGTACTGTCACACCTTTTTTTACTCTAAAGTGAAACGCTGACTAGAGACATGTTAATCAAGTCACAGAGTAGTCCTAAGTGAGGAGCACTTGACTCTCTCCTCTGTGCCTATTGTGTGCGGACTTTCTTCCCTGCCTGCCAGGCGCTACTCTCTGACTCGGGCCCAGGTATGGGGATACCTCACGTTAGGCTCTCCGTGGCACTCTGGCTGCCCGCAGAGGCAGGCCGGATCTCTACGCCCCCCTACTCTATGACCCACAGCAGGTCATAGGTGCTCTGGGGGCCCTGGGTGGCTCAACGACCTGCTCATAGCCCATCGAGGGCCATCCAAAGTTAAGCAGTCTGTAAAGGACATAGGTGGAGGGTTTTTTTAGGTTTTTAGTTTTTAATTGAGGTATAATTGACACCATTAGACACCATTATATTAGTTTCAGGCATACAACATAATTCCATATGTGTATATATAGAGATATGATATTTTTCCTCAGTTGGTAAATAGTCTATGTTATTTTCTTTACATTAAATAGAATCATCCTAATAAGGGCAAACAGGTAAATTCTTGCAAAGACAACATAGGTAAGGGGGTGACTTTTATACTTTGAGTATATTTAAAGAAATGTGAACTCATTAATTAATTAGAAAATTATAGAAACAGAGGCATGGATCCATGGAGCAGACTGAAAGCCATCACAGGGGAGTGGAGCTGGGGGATGGATTGAAGAAGGTGGAAGGATTAGTCCAACAACATATATGCATAATTCACAGACACAGACCACAGAGCGGTGGTGGCCTGAGGGAAGAGGGGACAGGGGCTGGGTGGGGTAGCACAAAGTGGGGAAAATGGGGATATCTGTAATATATCAACAATAAAAATAAAGTTTAACAAGGAAAATTATTAGATGGGATGGAGTGAAGAACTAAAACTCTAAAGCACAGGTGGTAAACACAAGGCTCGCAGGACGAATCCGGCCCTCCGCCTTGTTTTATCAGGCCCAGCACCTTGTTTCCACCCAGTGGCAGCACCAAGCTCTTTGCCTCTAGGTAAGTAGTTCCATTTATATAGTCCTAAAATTACATCTGGACCTTTGAAGGCCACCGCGAGGCTGATGTGGCCCCGGTGAAAATGAATTTGACACCCCTGCTCTAAAGCTTAAGCCAGATAACATGTAGATTGAGTTACAATAGGGAAGTGTATAACTCGTGGGGTTTTTTGGTCCTTATAGATTACAAAATACTTTCAATAAAATGGTATAAAATATTTAAGTCTGTATCAGTACATACTTCCACTGTAATGTTTCATCTATTAATTTTTAAACCTATATGTATTATCTCTCTGATTATTCTTTCTGCCTTTGCGGCGGAGATCCAGATATTTTTATACCTATGACAGACAAAAATGAGTCATTTTATCTTCTTGTATTAACCCAATGAAAAATTAACAAGAGGAAATGTGCTTATTTGAAAGGCACACATTTTCATATTTTAAAGAAATTGCCTTACCTTTTAACCGAGTTTATGGAGTGGCTCATTACCTACTTAATTATTTGGTTATGTTATCTTATTTAGTGCTGGATAGTATTAATAAGGTAACCAATGTTTCAAAATCAAAAATAAAAGCTGAGAAGTGACTGGAAAATATTCTTGGCAGATAATATAAAGGTGATGACAGAGTCTTCACTCTGACAATGACAGTCTTTCAGAACTTTGACCTCCTTTTTAGTATTTCAAATTGTAAAACTCCATATTTTTTTAAAAAATCTGGTGAGGAACTCTATCAATAAAATGCGTTGCCATCTTCAACTGTACAGTAATTTATTATCTAATATTAAAGCAAGAAATACTTAAAAAATAAGTGGATATCTTTTCTACCAAATGCACAAAACATCTTCTCATTTGACAAATTAAAAATTGATGTTTATCAACATAGGGAAATATGGCAAGATACCAAAGTTTCAGTTCACTCTATTCCGTCAATGTATAGTATAATGAACTGTCATGGGCATCACAAGCAATCACTCTCTGAGTTTCTATCAGCTTTGAACTTGGGTAAAGGTCCTTTTTACTATTTTGGTCTCCTGTTCTTACTCACCATCAGATATATTCTTGGAGCTTTACATACCAGTTTTGAAAACACACAGTACAGGGAAAAACACCTTCAGAATATTTTCTTTTTGTTTACGACTCAAACACACTCCTCTCATGACTATCCCAGTCTTACTCTCCACACTAATATTATAGTGTTGTCACGCTTCCTCTACATGTGGACATATTGCTACTTGTATGACATGAAGGCCAAGGGATGTAAACCTCACCCCTAAAACTATTTAAATGTATTTACATTAACTTTAATTTAATAACTATAAGTGAAGTTACATATTGTTTGCTAAACCAGGAGACTATATAAGAATATACTAAGTCCTTGACAAAGGCAACTTGAGAGAGATATTTAAAAATATAATTTTTCATTCAAATCATTTTTATTGTTATTCAGTTACAGTTGTCCCAATTTTTCTCCCTTTGCCCTCTTCCACCCATCCCACACCCCCATTTCCACAGAAAATTTCCTTACTGTTGTCCATGGTGCTGGGTCCTGCATGTAAGTTCTTTGACCAGCCCCTTCTCCTTCTTTCCACCACTATCCCCCTGCCCCCTTCCCTTTGGTCATTTTCAATCCATTTCATGTTTCCACACCTATGTTTCTATTTTGGTCCTTAGCTCATTTTGCTCATTACATTCCTCTTATAGGTGAGACCACATGGCATTTGTTTTTCATTGACAGGCTTATTTCACTTAGCATAATGCCCTCCAGTTCTATCCATGCTGTTGCAAAAGGTAAGAGTTCCTTCTTTCTTTCTGCTGTGTAATATTCTATTGTGTAAATGTACCACAGTTTTTGATCCATTCATTTACTGATGGGCACTTAGGCTGTTTCTAGCACTTGACTATTGCAAATATAGCTGCTCTGAACATAGGGGTGCATAAGTTATTTTGAATTGGTGATTCTGGATTCTTGAGGTAAACTCCCAGCAGTGGAATCTCTGGGTCAATATGCCATTCCATTTTCAGTCTTTTGAGGAATTCCCTACTGTTCTCCACACTGGCTGCATCAGTCTGCATTCTCACCAACAGTGCACTAGGGTTCCCTTTTGTTCACAACCTCACCACCATGTGTTGTTTGTTGACTTATTTATGAAGGCCATTCTGACCTGTGTGCAGTGATAGCTCATTGTGGTTTTAATCCGCAGCTCTCTGATGGCTAGTGATGTTGTCTTTTCGTATGTCTATGGGCCATCTATGTCCTCAGAGAATTGTCTATTCAGGTCATTTGCCCATTTTTTAATTTGCCTTTCTGATGTTGAATTGGATTAGTTCTTTATATATTTTTGAGATCAAACTCTCATCTGATATATCATAGGCAAAGATATTCTCCCATCCGGTCATTTTCATTTTTATTTTGATGATGGTTTCTTTAGCCGTGCAGAAGTTTTTTAGTTTGATGCAGTACCATTTGTTTATTTCTTGCTTTATTCCCCCTGCCCTAGCAGATATATTGGCAGTATGATAGTTCGGTGGGATGTCTGAAATTTCCCTGCCTGTGTCTTCCTCTAGGACTTTTCTGGTGCCATGACTTATATTTAAGTCTTTTACTCATTTTGAGTTTATTCTGGTGTATGGTATAAGTTGGTGGTCTAGTTTCATTTTTTTTTCATGTACCAGTCCATTTCCCTAATACCATTTATTGAAGAGGCTATCTTTACTAAATGTCCATACTACCCAAAGCAATCTATAGATTTAACATAATTCCTATTAAATACCAATGGCATATTTCAGAAACATAGAACAAATATTTCAAAATTTTATATGGAATCCCAAAATACCCCAAATAACCCCAGCAATCTTGAGACAGAAGAACATTGTAGGAGATACCACAATACCTGATATCAAACTATGCTGCAAGGCCACTGCAAAAAGTCTGGTACTGGCATAAGAACAGACACATAAACCAATGAAACAGAATAGAGAACCGAATAACAAACCCAAGTCTCTAAGGTTAATTAATATTTGAATAAGGGGGCATGAGCATAAAATCATAACTTCTCTATTAAAATGTTATTTCATTAAAAAGCTTTACTTTTGTATTATTTTTAAAACATGAGTGATGAGTTATAAAATGACACTTGCTTAAACACAATGCTCTATGCAATGTCTCATAAGGTTAGTGGATGTCTATGTAAAATTGTACTAGAGCCATTAAGTTGATGGAATGATGAAATAATTTGTTCAGATGGTGTTAATTTTGTTTGTTATTTTAAAATTCATTATGCAGTATTTTAAAAGTTCAGTCATGTATACAGAATGATATAACAACTGTCAGTGGTCCCAACATTGAAATTTAAATAAAAAATAATAGAAAAGTTTCTATATTTCCTGTGTAATGCCCCCTGATCTCCACCTTAACTCCTCTCCCCAGCCTGCCCCATACAGGTAAACAAACACGCTCCATAATGTGTATTTCCCATTCCCCTAAATTTTCACAGGTCCTCTCTATGTATGTTTGCAAATAAGCATGTAATACTATTCTGCATATTTTAAATGTTTCTATTGTTTCATTATCTATAACATTCCAATTTGTATTCAGGAATATAGTTTATTCCATGTCATCAATACACTAGGATATATTCAAAAATGTTACGTTGATTAACATTTCAGTTGTTGCTATTGATTTTTTTCGACAAACAACACTGATGGGAACATTTCTGTGACTCTCCCCTAGGGCACAGGTGTGATAACCTCTCTCTCTAAGGTATATATTGCATAGGAAAATAATTGCTGTTTTATAGAATTGTGTATTTTTAAGGAGTCAGCTACTGTCAAATCACAGTCCAAAAGTCGAAACAATGGAAACATGAGTGTGTAAGTGGTTTCCTCTTTCTTTCCATACTTGGCAATTCCTGATATTGTCACCCTTTGGTGGTTCTCCGCAGAGCGTAGTCACAGCCCCGCAGTGCTGACAGCGTCCGCACACTGTTTTCTAGTGAGGTCCCTAGCAGACTTTTTTTTTTAAATTTACAACAAAATATATAAAACATAAAATTTAACATCTTAACTGTTTTAGATGCATAGTTGTGGTATTAAGAGTATTCAAGTTATTGTACAACTGTCACAATCATTCATATCCAAATATGTTCATCTTCTCAAACTCAAAAGCTATACCCATCAACACTGACTCCCCAATCCCCTCTCTCTCCAGCTCCTGGAAACCACCACTCTACTCTCTGTCTCTATGAATTCGACCACTCTAAGTACTTCACATACTTGGGATCGAACTGTAATTGTTCTTCCTGACTTATTTCACTTAGCATAATGTGTTCAGGTGCTTTGGAGGCATACCATATCAGCATCTCTTTTCTTTTGATAGCTGAATTATATTCTTTGTTTGAATTTACCACATTTTGTTTATCCATTCATCTGTTAATCAACTTGGGGTGTTTCTACCTTTTGAATATTGTGAATAATGCTTTTATGAATATGGGTGTTTGAATATCTGTACAAGTTCCTACTTTCATTTTTTTGAGATTCCTCCAGAAATGGAATTGTTCGATCATATGGTAACTCTATCTTTAATTTTTTGGAAATGCCATACTGTTTTTCAAAGTAGCTGAACCATTTTACATCACACCAGCAATGCATGTGTATTCTAATTCCTTCACATCCTAACAATTGTTATGTCAAAGAAATTATAGTCATAATGGCTGAAGAGTTTTCATCGGCACAGTCAGAGGGGCATCACTGACGTCTAGTGGGTTGAGTTTGGGGATGCTGCTAAAAACCCTACAGTTCTTGTGACAGGTCTCAGAGCAAAGACTATCCCGCCCAAGATGTCAGCGGTGCCAAAGTTCAATCTTAATTATTTTTCAACAAATTCGCGAGTGTAAAATGGCATCACACTATGCATTTTAAGATATATACACATGTATAATATCTAATATTTATTGTAAAATAGTCAACAATTCCATGTAAATTCTTACTGGAAAATTTATTTGAGTTATACTGATAGATTTATTGTCTATATTTATGATTTGAGTTTCAACCTGAAATATACTAAGTATATCCTATAATTTAACCATCCTTTTATATTTAATGTTAGTTCATATATTCATCTTATTCTTTAGCTATCACACAATTTCAGGAAACTTGAGCTTCCCTTATGTCATTTTATCATCTTGTACTGTATTATTTTTGCTATTTAATTCATGCATATTTAGAAATATATAAATAGCTATTAAAATTTCCTATTGATAATTACAAAAGTTTAGCAACATTTTGTCATTCTTTTTCATCATTGTTTCTTGCATCTCACTGTTATATTCAAGTATCATTTTCCTTTGCATTAAATTATATCTTTATTTTCACATGGATTAATAAAGGAAACATCTGGCACAGCACTAAAGAGAATAGATAGACTCCATACAATTGAATGGCAGTTGTGCTGACAGCAATTTCTCATATGCAATAATAGAAACACAAATACAATGGAATAATCTATTTAAAGTCTTAGAGAACATAATTGTAAATCTAAAATTCCATACCCAAGTAGACTGTCAGTTATAGAGAAGATGAAATAAATACATTCAAATGTAATGAGAGGATATCACTAATAATTTTTCTCTTTAGATATTGAATATGAAAGAAAATAAAACTAGAATGAAGCAGTGCAGTTTAAGAAGCAAGAGTGTAAAAGAATCCAATAGCTCTGTTTTTTTGTCTTTGTGTGTTTGTTTTTTATTGCTTGGTTGGTTGTGAATTTACCTGTTAGTATCTCAGTGCAATTTTCAGTAGAGAAATACATCCCTCTCTTTAATTGCACAAAATCTTAACTATTACATGTGTTCTATTTTTCCAGTACTTTATTCACAATTTAAGGCCTCTGACCTCTCTGTATTCTAATTGTGCCTACTTCTGAGCACCTTATTCTTTTTCCCATTACTAACTTACTTATGTTATTTTTTTAAGTTTTCACTATTATCTGTTTAATTCTATTCTTTTTTACTTTCAGATCTTTCCTCTTATTTTGCTTCTTTCTCTACACTTTGAGTTTGTTGGGGTTTTCATATTTTTGCATGTTGAAATGGATATTTATCCTCTTTTATAAGACATTATTTCTTTAGAGCAGTTTTAGGTTTATATCAATGTGGACAGGAAGGTACAGAGATTTCCTGTGTACCCCTACCTCCCTGTATGCACTGACGTGTTATCAATACCCGCAGCAGAGTAGAATAATTGTTTCAACTAATGAACTTAGCTTTGACACATCGTAACCACCCAAAGTCTATAGTTCACATGATGGTTCCCTCTTGGCGTCATACTTCTATGGGTTTTTGATAACATGTATCCATCACCATGGTAAAATACAGAATATTTTCACTGGCCTAAAAATCCTCCATGTTCAATGTATTCATCTCCCCTTACCCCCATAATCCCTAGAAACTGTCAATATTTGTGCTATCTCCACATTTTGTTCTTTTTTTCAGAATGTCATATAGTTGGAGTCATACAGTCTATAGCCTTTTCAAATTGGTTTCTTTCACTTAGTGATATGCATATTTGAGAAATGTGTGCCTGGTTCCCCCAAAGGAAATATTCCATCACATTTGGTCAAATCATTAAATGTGTTCTCACAAAGCTTCTATTAGCTTTTACATGGAAGTCAAACATTGTTATTATAAGATCTTGGTGAATTACATTGTTGGATTTTTACCTTGGGACTTAAGCTAGTAATAATAAGGTTTCAAGACAGATTATTTTACCATGACCAGGTCGATACTTGGACATAAAAGTCAAGGAAAAGTAATGCAAAAGTAATTCTAAATGAAAGCTAAAATAGGGATTAGAAAATTGGTGGTTTTGTCTCTCAGATAAAAGAAAAGACATAATAATCTGTGAAAATAATACCTTAAAAGAGACGTTGAAATTAAGAACAAACAGACAGTAACCAGAGGGGAGGTAGGAGGGAATAGTGGGGGGGGAAGGGGAAGGGCCATCAAGGAACATGTATAAAGGACACATGGACAAAGCCAAATAGGGGTAGGATAGAGGGTGGGAGGGGGGTGGCTGGGGTGGGGGAGGGTTGTGGCGATAAAATGGAGACAACTGTACTTGAACAACAATAAAAAAGGTTTAAAAAGAGACTAATAGAACTTAAAATTGTGTTATTATATTACAGATTGAATCAGATAATAAAAATCATCAATTGAAAAGATTTCAGTGAAATATTTCATTAATATTTGCCTGTCTGTTTTGTTCCACACATCCTTGTGTGTGCATATGTTTATTTTTTGTGTATGTATACGGGTACAGTCTAGAGTGTGTGCAGTATGAAGATAATACTGGAGAAATTACCTATACTCCACTTATTCACTAATGTGACCTCAGAGTTTAGACATATTACCCATCAGTAAATACCATTTGAAGACATTTACACTGAAACTTAATTAACAAGTAAATGCCATTTCAAAATATTTAGTCCCATTCAAAATATCCATGCTGACATTTGTGCTACACCAAAAGTTCCTTGTTATTTGGTTCCATCCCAAAACATCCATGGAAACATCTGGTCCATGATTTGATACAGAATACAAACACTGTACAGATAGTATTTTTTTTCATAATTTATGTGCAATCATGGATATCACATTTATTCTGGTTCTTCCTCGTGAAGTTAAGAATGATTACACTGAATTTGAGCAATTGCTCTTAAGTATACACGAACCTGATTTTTCACTTTCTCTTCATTCTATGAACAGTTTGCTGATACTAATTGATTCTGTCAGTATTGTTGTGAGGTTGGTGGTTTAATCACCAAGAACCTGGGTGATAACTGGCCTGTGACTTTGATGTTTGTAACTTCACACTTCAAGGACTTATCAGCATGGACCCAACTTTTCCCTGAATGTTTGAACAGGACCACACATCCACTAACTAACCCAATGTCCTGCAAGGTCAAACTTTAGTTACTAAAGTTTATTTACCAATTTAGTCAGTTCATTCAACTCTTAGAATATCTGTCACCTATACTGAATTTTTTCACCTCTATAAACCTAAAAGAAAGAAAAAATACAAATGTTACCCAACTGCTTTCACAAAAGAGAGAAGAAAATCTCTTCCAACTTCTTTTTAAGGTCATATATACTTTCACTTAATACAGACACCTGACAATCATATTACAAGAAAATGTAATTACAGGGTAATATTCCTCATAAATCCTAGGTACAGACATTCTTAGCACAGTATTAGAAAAGTAAATTTAAAAATCTTTTAAAAAATAATTAATGCTGGAACAAGAAAGGATTATTCTAGGAATGCAAAGTGCACCCAACATTAAAAGTTAATGTATTTTTCACATTAACACATAAAGGAGAAAAAACACATGTAATCTCAAATATGCAAAAATGTGTTTGGCAAAATCCTAACATGCATTCATTATAAAATTATTTTTTCTAAGAATTAATCTGATGAAAGACATCAAAGAAAATCTTTCCACTTCCAATTAGTTTACTATTCAAATATATTTTCAATAAGCCTACTGTTTTCATTACTGTATGCCATATAAAAAACAATCTCTAATGAATTAACATATGTGAAGTTTTTGGAGTTCTGTCTGGTATATTATATGTGATATATAATTTTTTTAGTATTTACTCTGAGGCACACATACTTTTCATCCTGACATATTTATTCTATGCTATTTTGTATGGTGAAATAAATTATATTTTTAAATATCCCTTTTCCTAATCACTTTTTCTAGTGATAAAAGTGTGAAAATAAGTGCCCCAAAATTACATTCTCTTATTTATTAATTAAACCATCTTCATGTCTGGATTTTATTATTATGGCTGAGGTAACATTGTATATTAATTTTCTACTGCCCCATTTTCTCCCTGGTTACAGTATCTCTAAATTACTCATTTGGTTAGGTAAAGCCACCCCAGGATAATTTCCATTTTGATCAAAACAAAATCAACATTTTAGTGACTTTCATTAGATCTTCAAAAATCTATTTACCTTTGCCATATACCAAAATACAATCATGGGGGTATATCCATCATACTCATAGATTCCACCCACACTCATAGGTTCCACCCACATGCAGATCCATTATGAAAGGCATATACATGTCATTTAAATGGCCATGGGGCTTAGTTTTGTATAATTGTCTACTTAATTCAAATACTACCCTAATAAAACAGTACTCCAGATCATTGACTTATTCTAAATCTTCTTCCACTTCTTTACTGGGTTTTCTATGTTGTGTCTGGGGTGGCGGCGGGGTGGCGGGTGGTGGAAGAAAGAGAGATCTCCACCTTAACTAACTCTGGTTATTCCTAGTTCTCACGTTCCATTCTTGATTCTTGACGATGTCTCATTTGCTCTGACTTCAGACTTTCCATCTCGATTATAATTCATTTGATCATGTCAAGAAATTTCTTCTGGCCTTTCTAGTTCCCAAGGACTGACTAGTTTAACACAGGCATACTAATCTGCCTTTAATCAGGTTCATCCATGATGCTAAACAGGTCCGGGCACAAGCTGGCACTGAGCAGTAAATTTTTCTCACGTGCTCTTTCCCTTACACGGGCATCCAGTCATTGTGAAGGGCAGTAGCTCAACGACTTTTCTGTGGCTTGCTCTCTAATAAATGCTTAACCTTATCAAGGAGAAGTCAATGCATTTGTTTTTAAATGTTGAAAGTAGGATGGTATATGTCACGTTCCTTATGATGTTTTATGAAGCCCTAGTAACGTTCTGTTTCTTTGTTCTCACATTTAGCTTATGTAAGAAATGAATAGAGTGGGCATCAAAGGGAATATTTTAAATGCTTGAAAAAACATGCAGGTGATTTTGTCATTTTACAATAGAACACCTAAAAAACTTTGACAGACAAATATTTCAGTTTTTCCTTGCAATTCTTCTGAAGTAAAACATTAAATTTATATCAATCTACTATGACTTCTAATCACTAATAATTCTTCATGACATGTCACATCAGTATAATACAAAATGAATTCAAGCATATGCTTATACTTATGGCGTCTTAAAAATAATATAAAAATACTAAGTTTGACTCTGGGGTAAGCTTCTTGAGTCTGAGACATCAAAGGAAATGTTTTAAGTTGTTTCGAAAGACACACAACATGCTTATTTTTCTATCTATAATATTTTGACAATGGTTATATTAAATGTTTGATAGTTTAAGTTTGGATTTACAAAATGAAATAGGTTTTAAGTGCATTATAAACATAAGGCATAGAGTAAAAATTAAAATAGTTTTTTATTTGCATATAACTCTACCTTCCTTAAAAGCAGCACATATAGCACAATTGCAGTCATATGCATTTATTGAGGGCAGTATTATTATATGTTTAAACCAAATTTAACCATAATTAGAATAATATTTTACCTTCAAGTAATGATAATTCAGATTCAAATGTATTTCTGGTGGCAGCAGAGCTAGGAGATTTTATGTATATATAAGTATGTAACATATATTTTATATAAATATTTAATAAAATAAATATTATAAATATATGTATTACCTTTATTTATATGCAAAGATATATAAATATGATGTTCATATATTTATATATATAAATATATGCATTTACCTTTATGCCATAAAAATATACATATCTCCAGTACTAACTCTTGCAAAGAAAATAAGAAAGTGTTACACTCTAATGAAACAGGAAGGCAAGATTCACACTAACAACCACAAGACTAGATTCAGCAAATTCTTTACACAAAAAAGTGGCATATGACTTTAAAAGAATTTTCAGAAATGAATGATGGAAAATATGTAAAAGATACATGCATTACTCTGTGAAAAAGTTTTAAGACAGGCCTCACCTCAAAATATGCCACTTTGGTATATTGATTTTTTTTTTTAGCTTAAAACACTAGAAAAACAAAAAAATGCAAGAAAAGCCTTTCTCTGAACTCCTCTTCTCTGCCTGAAGACAGACCCTCCAAAGGGACCCAATTGTCATAAATCCCCTCTCCAGGAGTGTCATCCATTAGGAAGGGCGAGGAGACTGGAAGTGGCCACCACACTCAGGCACACTTTGTCACAAATTATCGTATCTCCCATGTCTTCTTCTCAGAGTTCATTTATCTTTCCTAAAAGTGATTTAGTGTACCCTAAATTGTCTACATCCCTCTCCCCTATTATGACAGTACATAAGCTCTCAAATCTCTCCGCCTTTTGGGGATATTCTTTTTTTTTAAATTTTGTGATGACCCTGTGCATGTACTATTCAAAATTAATAAGTGCATATACATTCTGTTCTGTCAATCTGCCTGTGGTCAGTTTGTTTCTTAGACCCAGCCATGGAAGCTAGGAGATAGAAGGAAACTCTTCCCTTCCTTCCTTTTGCTAGGAATGCTGTAAGAAAACACCGCAGACTGGGTGCCTTACACAGTGAACTCTATCTTCACACAGTTCAGAAGGCCAAAAGATCCAGGTGCTGGCAGCATGGGTCTCTCTCTGGCTTAAAGATGGCCCCCTTCTTGCCATGTTCTCACATAGCCTTTCCTTTGTCTGTGAGCACCTGTGGGGGTTCTTCCTCCTCTTACAATGCTACAATCCTGTTAGATTAAGGACCCACCCTTATGAACTTTCTAACCTTACTTGCCTGTTTTAAGACCCTATCTCCAAATATAGTCACATCATAAGGTACTGGAGAGTATAGCTTCAATATATCAGTTTTGGGGAACATAATTAAGTCCATACTATCACACCATAAAGAAATAGACAGAAAAACAGTAATGAACTTTGGAAGTTAGGCAGTGATTGTGTATGTAGAATGGGGAAGATGAATAGGAAGGTAAGAATGACACTATTTTACATAATTTGCCATTTTGTCTGTTGTCTGTTGTGAGCTTCACACCTTTTTAAAGCTAAACACAGGAATTGTAATTTTTAGCCAATAATTTCCTTCACTTTAGGTACTATCAAGTTTTATTTTAGATTGGCCATTTTCTTCCTGACCTGGATGTAAAGGTATGGAGTCATTGAATTTCACTTGAGATGTTATAATCTGTATTTACATGTTTTTCCACTTTTATAATTTTGGATTTCATTTGTGTGATAAGTACTGCTTCATAAAACAAACTAAATCATCTTCTATTTGCAGATATCAAAAAAGAGTTTACATGTAATGGTGATTATTCCTTTTATCTAGTGTTGCATAAAAAGTCACCTCAGATTGAAATGACTTAGAACAACATTTTTTATTATTCATTATAATATTGGGCATTTTCAGTCTAAATAGGTTTTCTGTTACTCTTAAGCATTCATATTATCATAGTCACAAGATGACTTCACTGAACATTTAAAGTGATCTATGAATAATGAGTGGGTGTTCAAGAAAGAAATAATAGGCTTAACATTAGTCTCTTTTATTTCTTTTTTTTTAAATATCAGGGATTTTTTTTTTTTTTACCCTGGCTGGTGTGGCTCAGTGGACTGAGCTCTGGCCTGCAAACCAAAGGGTTGCTGGTTCGATTCCCACTCAGAGCACATGCCTGGGTTTTGGCCAGGTCCCAAATTGGGGGGGGGGGTGCTCAAGAGGCAACCACATATTGAAGTTTCTCTCCCTCTCTTCCTTTCCTTCTGTCTGAAAATAAATAAATGAAATATTTTTAAAAATAAATTAAAAAATAATAAATAAATTGTAGGATTTTTTAAATCATTATGTTATTAGGCTACTTGTTTTCAACTTCTGAATTCTTTATATAAGTGAAATTATTAGAATATAAAACAAAACCGCTGTTAGAGGCTAATCATACCTATCTACACACAACAGTAAATAAGTCAATATATAGGTGTATTTTTTCCAGATGTCAGTCAGAGCCTGCCTATTAAAATATAGACTAGATTGTATCTATACCAAATATAGATTATAATGCCAATGACCTCCAATAGATTTCTTTTAATTTTAAGAGACATATACAGTGAATATCCTTGCTTGCTTTGACTTATTTTTTTCTGGCTTTTTTGATCTCTGATATGTATCTTGTGTTTTTAATATGATCAATACTTGGGGAGTCAACACTTCTCATTGGCTTTTATAAAAACAAATAATAAGTTCAGTTAATTGTCATTTTTGTTTAATATTACATTGAATTATAAATAGATAAGCATAGTTTTACTTTGCTAAACATGGTATTTCATGTTATAAATATATTTACCAAAGCTTTTGGATACACAATCAATATGAATAACTTAAGTATACTTCTGGAGAGCAACATCAAACAACTTAATATAAAAATTTAATATACAGTAGCATCAAAAACATAAAATAAGAGAAATACATTTAATGGGTGACTTTTTTTCTTCTTATTATTTAAGTTCAGGATGACTTCTAACATCTACAAGAAAAAGTGCAAAACATTGCTGTAAAAACATTTAAAAATCTTAAAAAGTTAAATAGGTTCCATATTTCTAAAAACATATCAACAAATAAATTTTTCTCACATTGATATTTGTGATCAGTAAATTCCCAGTTTAAAAAATATATAAGGTTTATTTTAAATTTGGTAGTGAGATGATTATAATATTAGTTTGAAATGCAAATAATCTAGCATAGTCAATATATTCTTGAAGAATAATAAAACTGAAGTGCATACATTCGAGGTATCAAGACTTACTGAAAAAGCCACAGTTATTAGCACCATATGGTATTGGCATAAGAACTGACACATATAGTTAGTTCTAAAATAGATTTTTAGATGTGGTCACTTGATATATATCAAAGGTCAAACAAGGACATGATGTTAAAGCAATAATTGGATAAAAAATGTCAAACTGAATAATTTGATAATGACAAAACAATGAAACTTGACACTTGTCTTAGACACTTAAATAATATTGACATAAGTTAGTTCACAGGGATAATGAGGACAAGGAAAATAATATAAAAATCACTGGGAAAAAAATACATAGAGGAATATTCAGATCACCTTGCAATAGGCCAAGGTTTTTAACATAGAAACCCAAACGCTAAAGTGCTAATTATAACAGAAACAAATTAAATATTGGCTTTCAGAATATTTGAGATTTTCTACATCAATAGACCTCATGAAGAAAGTGAACACACAAACAGTGGGAGGGAATATGTAAATGTTCATATCTGGAACACATAAAGTACTTCTACAAATTAATAAGGAAAAAACTAAAATAATGCGAAAGATTCCTTGTAAAGAATTTTAAGATAAAATATATTTTAAGGACTAATAAGTATGACAAAAGTTCTAGGCGGTAGTGGCATGGGGAATACACATGTAAACTTCATCATGCTACACTTTAGACTTAGTTCACTTAGCTTTATTAAATGTGTCCCCTCCCCCTTGATTTTAAAAATTGGAAGTAAATACCTGCATTTGTAAAAATGTATCTCAGGAAAATACTTGTACTCAACATTTTTCCCCTAAGGAATGTTTTATTTCAAAAGAGAAAATAGTTCACTTTCTGCATTATCACAAAAAGGAATCCGTATTCTTGCCCCTAACCATTAAAAATAAAAGAAATGCTTTATTAAACTTGTTGATAATTTATTTGAAGGTAATACTATACAATATAGTATATTTTGTATCATATATGTAGTTTCCTAAAGATTGTTACATAAATGCTGGAAGAAATGTAATATAGAAATGAAAACACTAAAGAACTATAACAGAAAAGTAATAAATATTGGCTTTCATAATAGTGAAGATTTCTTTACATTAAACTACTTCATGAAGAAACTAAATACACAAACAGTAGAAGAGAATGTATAAATACTCACATTTGTAACATATAAAGAACTTCCACAAATGAATAAGGAAAAAAACCCTGAAACAATGGGAAAAATACCTTGGAAAGATTTAAATATCATTGACTTCAATGTCAACAATAATTACCAAGTACACAATCAAAAGCATATTTCCACAAAGATATTTGAACATTAAAGAGTAGGCAGATAATCTAGAACTTTGTGTTATGAAATTTCAAAGTTATGTTCACAGAGAAAATACACAGATAAAACAAGTCAAAGTCATTATAAAAAAAACCAACCCGGCTTGTCTTTTCACACATAGCCAGCAGTTTCACAAGTTCTGTTTCATGTTTTGAGACTATTGGTCACTATTAGAGCCCGCTCCAAATTTTTAGTCCAATGTGAGATATTTTTAATAAAAAGAGGATTATGATTACAAACAAATCAGCAAACTTTGATATGGAATTTAAAATAGCACATGGTGGACATGGTTGAAAATGTGTCTTCTAATTATTCTTTAGCATGTGTTGGCTAATACTAACTCACTAACAGGCCTGTATTCCCACAGAGTTGTAGGCTTTGTCAAAGATGTTCCCCCTGTTGTGAAAACCTGCCTGTGTACTACTGGTACTTTATCCTTTTAGACATATCGGTTTCTAAATTTATTTTTTTTTATAGTTTACTAATCTCACAGAAACTCAAATGATAATTACACTTATAAACTTTTTAAAAAGGAGAGAGCAAGAGGGGAAAAGGTGGGACAACTGTAAATGAACAACATCACTAAAAACATAAAAGGAAACAATAAAGAAGTAAAAGTAGAAACTGATACTCACAAAGATCAAGAGTCATTTTCAGGATTACACAGTTAACAGGAAGTAGAAGTAAGACTTGAAGTGTTTTAGGTTGTCTCCGGAAGCTGAATGTTATGGGAATAAGAAAACATTATTGCTAGTTTCCTCCAAAATCATTGTGGAATTTAAAATATGGCTATATAGATCAAATTTCCAACATAAATCTGTGCATTGGCTTTCACCCTACTGAAAAAAAAAGTGATTTCAGGTCAAAAGTCACTGGTTGGATGAGACTTACATTTTAAATCTGAGTTCTTTATTGTGATCATCTACCATGAACGTATCAAATTTGTTCCTGAGTACAAATGATAACTCCTGAAAGATGTTATAAATTTAAGCCAGTATTTTAATATTCATTAAAGGCATAAGTGATACTTTAAATGTAACAAGTGAAGAAAGGCACCTTTACTGTGAATAATCTTACATATAGTTTCAACCTACATTATTCAAGACACTGAGTATAAATCATAGTTTGCAAATGAAACTTAACGATCACTCTTTTCTGAGCACTCAACCACATTAGATGTTATCCTGAGATACAGAGAATTTACTGTCTTGTACATCCACTAATGAAAAAGCATAGTCTAATGATGATAAATATGAAATGTGAAAAGGTGAAATGCAGTGATATTTTGAGTGAGGTAATTGAGATGTTTAAAAAAATAAATTTAAAGCATTGTAGGTTTTGTCTTACTATTCCACAACACCAAAATTTTGCTATGTACCCAAGCATCAACTTTAAAAGTTTTTATTACCAAAATAAAAATTTGTTAGTGAGAATATATCCAATAACTGTAATAATAATAATTTTAACAGTATGTCAATATGAAATAAAATACATTATTCACATAGATTATGTTGAGAAAACAGTATAATCCTATTTTCCATGTTTATATATTTTATTACCTGAGCATAAGATAACCATTTGATATTTATGCAAATCAAAATAGGACTTTAAAACAATAATCCAAGTCTGATGCAAATATAAGACACTGTACACTATTAAACCTTGATAATGTTTATTGATTTGATTTTATTGTATTTTTATTTCAATAAATACAAAAATTAAATTAAGATATATTTCTCTTAATGTTTGAATTTAATAATAAAAATTAAACATAAAACAAGTTAATTCAGCTTTGTTATACAGTGAATGGGCAAAGGTAAGTTTATAGTTATAATACAAATAAATAATAGCATAATTAATAAGTAACAATACAAAAATAAACTGTATTTTGTGTTGTCAGAACTGGAAACCTACTCTTGTCCATTCCTATATGTGATTATAACCATTTATAACTTTATTTGCAAGTCAAGAACATGATTAATTACTTATATATGTATTCTTGTTGCCTGTCTGAATAGGCTTTTGAAAAAAATAAGAAAAACATGAATTTAATTACATTATTTTCTTAAGAAAATTTATTTTTAAAAGTGAAGACAATTGTACTTGAATAATACATACATACATACATACATACAAATTAAAATATTTTAAAAAATTATTTTCTCGTAGACTTGGCTTCCAATTGTTTTACATTTATCTTTTTTATCTTGAAGACTGTTGAAAACAAGTCAAATCTTTAAACACTTTATTTTCAGTATACATTGATATCTTCCTCATCCACTATTCATTATGTTATGTGATTAAGCCTATTAAAGGGACAATGGGCAGGTAAAAACATGGGTCCGCTTACTTGGATGACAGGCATCACCCTGCACTACTGCCGGGGGAATTTGTACCTCATCCTTTCTCCCCCTGTCTCTTCCTCTCTCTCTCTTCCTCTTCCTCCTTCAAACATATAACAGACTCTTAACCTTCCCTTCCAGAAACATAACCAAACACTTGTAAACTTTGACTAAAAATTTCAGTGCACTTTTGTATATGTACTTTTAAAATTTAATATAAACATTTTATTGGGGTGACTTTGTTTTATAGGCTTATTCTTAACAACTATGAAGGAAACTTTAATATATACAAAAATTAAAAAACCTCAAAAAGAAAAAAAATATAAGAAATTCCTCCGAAGGGAAATATTTCATTGGTAACTGGCTCTTTATAACACTGACTATTTAACTTGCTTAACACTCACTCCCTGTTGTATTTACTTTCCTTTAAGGTTGTATCCCCGTTTTATCCAGGAAAATTGGGATCTCAGTGAAAGCAGCTCAGTCTTACTTTTTAATCACTGTGACTCCGTTATGTAGATAGAACAGTGCCTGACAATGAGTAGGCACTTAGTAAACTACTGACCAGATAATAGGATATGGTTAAAAAATATTTGTGGCATAATAAATAAATGAATGTGTTTGTTTTCTTCTTCTTCTTCTTTTAGTTTCTCTTTCTGAGAGTTCATTACTTGTGTTTAAAAGTGCCACCAATTTCTGGATATTAATTTTGTATCCTCCTACTTTCCCAAATTCACTTATTAAATCTAGTAGATTTTTGGTGGAGTCTTTCAAGCATGATATGATGGCATCCGCGAATAGTGACAGTTTAATTCCCCCTTTCCAACTTGGATGTCTTTTATTTCATCTCCTTGTCTGATCACTGTGGTTAGGAATGGTGAAAGTAGACACTCCTGTCTTGTTCCCAATCTTAAGGGGAATGATTTTAGGTTTCACCCATTGAGAATGATGTCTGTAGGTATTTATATATCACCATTATTACTCTGAGATATGATCTCTCTACTCCCACTTTGCTGAGAGTTTATAACAACAAAAAAATAATAATAAGGTACTAAGGAATAAACTCCACCAAGGAAGTAAAAGACCTGTACTTGAAAAACTGTAAGACATTGAAGAAAGAAATAGAAGATACAAACAAGAGGAAGCATATACAGTGTTCATGGATGGAAGAATTAACATCATTAAAATGTCCATAGTACCCAAAGTAATCTGTAATTTCAAAACAACTTCTATTAAAATGCTGGTGGCATATCTCACAGACCTCGATTAAAGATTCCAAAAATGTACATGGAACTAAAATAGAAATAAATGAATAAACAAATGAATCTAAAAATTAGAACTGAAATTACTATTAATCTATAACCTATACATACTAATGAATCATCTTTTGAAAATGGTATTTACTGACAATTTGGGAAGTAAAATGATTGTTTTTTATGCTCTTTTATTACAAGTCTGAATTCAGATGTTGTAAAAAATAAATCTGTATCATCTACATATTCTTACACTTTTGAAATTAAAGATCTCAGTTTTGCTCTAATTTGAAATATGACTGGTGCTATTGCAATTAATACATAATCTTCATTAAAATAAATTTTGTGATCTTACATTTTGTATTATTGCTTATGATTATAAATAATAATGGCGAGTAACACATGTGCATATTAATTATATTAAGAAAAGTTTGTCTTCTTAACTAAACAGAAAAGTTTGAAAATTCACTGAATTGAGAAAAGAAGCTGCCAGATGGTTACCAGATGGGAGGGGGCAGGGAGAGAATGGGCGAAGAGGTGAGGGGATTAAGAAGTACATAATCAACAAAAGAAAAAAACAAACAAAATATAACCAGAGACAATGAAGTTAAGAACAATCTAACAATAGCCAGAGGGGAGTGGGGAGGGGATAGTGGGGAGAGGGGTTTACAGGAACTACTATAAAGGACACATGGACAAAATCAAGGGGGAGGGTGGAGGCGGGGGAGGGAGGTGGGTTTGGCTGGCGTGGGGTGGAGGGATGGGGAGAAAATGCAGACAACTGTAATTGAATAACAATAAAAATTTAAAAAAAAAGAGAATTAAAATCAAGATTAAATTTTACTTCTGTACTCCAGATACTTTGTGCCCCTCCTAAACTAAATTAGAGTGACTGGACTGTGTAAACCGGTGATTGGACTACCTTAACTTTAACCATGAGACCCCACAACTTATTCACAAATTTGTAACAATAATAAACAAAAAATAGTGCTCTTCCCAAATGAAACAAAGAACAGAAACATACCATAGTTGCTGTTAATATACTCTTAAGATACATTTTATTGTATTGATACTAAAGTATAAACATGTTGACATTAATATGCTATATTTATAATAAGATATTGTTTGTTTTACATTTAAAAATAAATATATGATATCATTTATTGAGTCTTAATATCATTTAGGCATTAACTTAGCTGCTGGAGTAAAATTTCAAGAAACTAAACACTTTAGAAGGAGATAATTATGTTATAGTTGCAAAACTAGTCTCTTAATGCATCATCTTAGGTTTTGACATTTCAATCTGTTACAAGAATCCTTTGTTAATTGGATTTATCTCCTTAAATTCAATTTATCTCCACCCAAGAGCTACTTTTCTTGTCAAATAATATGATTTACCTGGATATTAGAGCTGAAGTCTGATAATAATTTATCTCCTGCTTAAATATTTGCTACATGATATTAAATTATCTTTTATTACTTAGGAAAAAACATTATAAATAAATTTTATATTGAGTTGGTAAGAAGAGGATACATAATAAAGTACCTAATATAATATTTTTCTTTTCCTTCTTATGTTAAAAACTTAGTTAACTTCCCCATAAAATTTCTCAAAACTTGCATGGTTCACAATAGTTCTATCCAGTATTTATTTTTTAAAATACAGAACATCATTTAAGTAACCACTAGGAGAAATAAAAATAAAAACTATTCAAAGCATTTGCCTCCAGGAAATTGGGCTACATGCTGGGAATGGTGAAGTAGGGAATTACTGCTTTCATTACCAGTCTGCTATATAACTTAAGAAAAATAAGTTGCATATTTTATTTTGAATAAAAAATATAAAAATAAAATTCTCAAATATTGGGAATTCAAAAGCATTTTTAAATTTTGTATTATGTGGTTAAAGGAAACAAGCTGTGAAAATATGTGCAAAAATAAAATTATCTCACATAGCTATAAATGCTAGGAAAGAAATAAAATAAGAGCACATGCCAGAGAGTGAGAGAAGATCAAGAGTTCCATGACCAAGAAAGACTTGTTGAGCAATTTCTGATTGCCCCTGCCCGGGCCCTTGGCAGTCGGGAGTCCGTTCTCTGCTTCTCTGACTTGGTCTGTTTTAGATGGCTCGCATAGCTAGAATCTTGCAGTGTGTACCCTCTGTGACGGGCTTATTTCGCTTACCAGAACATCCTCCAGATGCACCCATGTTGTTACATTTGGCAAGGTCCCCTTCCCTCTAAAAGCTGAATATATCAGTTAATATTTTACTTTTAAATATGTGTGATTTAAACCGACTTTGAGTCTTTACTAAAATAAATAACTGGATGCTTGGACCTATGAAATCAACCATAAAGAGAGCATTTGGTACTGTCATATATTTTCACCATCTGTCCTTTAACCCTGGCCTGCTCTTCCTGGCTGTCTGCAACCATGAAAAAAAAAAAAAAAAAAAAAAAAAAAAAAAGAATTTCAAGGCCCAATTTAAATCCAACTTCCCTGTGATCTATTTCAAAATCCCTCAGTCTAGAGTGATTATTTCTATTGCTTTCACAGCAGATAAATATAGGTTAACATCTTTTTTAATGTAAACATAACATTTTATTTCATATTATGATCATCTCTTAGCATGCTTTTTCCAAACCCCACCTTCTTTTCTACCTATGGCACAAGGACTCACACTAGGTGAAAGAACAGGGTTCTTGGTGGTAGACTGTAAACTGTACTACCTCTGAGAATTGGATGACAGCTGAAGGTCTCCTCCCTCCTAAATGTATCACCAGGTGCATGCTAAAATTAAAGCAGGAAACAGAAAAAAGCCCACCGCATAAACATATTTTTGTTATAAGAAGAAACAAAGACACATACAACCTGTCCTTAAAGAGTCATTGACTGTTCAAGTAATTTCATTACTTTCTATCATTTAACCACCATTTTACAATTTGTGTAGAGTATTATTTCTAGAAAAAAAAATCATTTTAGGACAAGATTCACTTAAACTTCTGGAGAGATTCAGATGACAAAATCATTCAAATCTAAGTCCTAGGCCAATAACTATTCTCAAAAGTGGGTATTGTATTGGATCCTTCTGAATATTCAAAGGTAGACAGAAGTGCTTGTGTAGTATTTCTAAGACGTCAACGTACCTTGAGCATCACATATTAAAACAAAGAAAATTGTTCCTCATAAAATTTTATCTAACAAAAACTCCAATGCTGATGTGGAGAATCTACAGCTTCTAGAGTGTAGACATAACACTTAGAGACGTTACAATGCCAACTCACCCTTTTTTTGCCCTTAATCAAAAATAAATGCTGAGTATGTCAGTGGGGAGAGCAGAGGAAGAGTGTCAGATTAATGCTACCACCAAGCACTTAAAAGTGGTCATGGCTAAAATGTACAAACCTCCATTTATAACATAAATAAGTCCTTGGAATGTAATGTGCAGCTTGGAGACTTTACTTAATAATCCTCGATTATACATTTGAAAGTTGCTAAGGTATTATAGTTCTTTAAAGTTCTCATACCCCCTAAAAATATGTGTAACTATGTGAAGTGTTAACTAGACTTATTGTGGTGATCATTCTACAATATATACAAATATTGACATATTATGTTCTACACTTGAAACTAATATAATGCTATATGTCAATTACATCTCAAGAAAAAGCAAATCACAGTAAAAAACTAGAATCTATTGGAACAGTGCTGTGATAGGCCTACTCCATGAAGAGATGTTATGAATAAAGTTTGATTTTAGGGCTAGCCTTGAACATAGTAGACACTCAATAAAATTTTTCCAAATGACAAAAAACAAATGCAGTGAATTCCCACCACAGCACATGCAACTTACCTGTTTTGCTTGTGCAGAGGACAGGCATGAATGACAATTATGCAACTAGATGATTAAAAATACAAGCTTGCAGTGACTCAAATCACAGCTGCTAATCCAGATGTAGTTTCAGTACTAGAGCAAAGCATTATATCACCTGGTGCCTCATAGGCAGTGATAAACGTGGAAAATGCTCTTTTCATCTGTATCAGTTAACAAAGAGTAGTTTGCTTTCAGCAGGCAGGACCATACATATATTTGTACTGTTCTAGCACAAGGTCACATCAACTGTTAAGTGTTCTGTCATAGTCTAATCTGTAAAGACCTGAAATACCTCTCAATTCAAAAAGGATGTCATGTCTATTCATTATATTTAGGATGTAATGATTTGAATCTGGTGAACAGGAAATATCAGATACTCTAGCAATTTAAGGTAAAACACATGCATGCCAGTTTGGCAAATGCATCCACAAAATTCAGAGGTCTGATACCTTGGTGAAACTTCTAGGGAGTCCACCTTAGGGGGTATGTTGAAATATCCCTTCCAAGTTAAAGGCCAAGTTACTGTCTATGGTACCTTCTACTATTGAGAAAGATCATAACACCCTATGGACCTTTTTAGATTTGGGAAACCACAATATCTCATTTGGCTGTGGGAATCTTGTCCATTTATGGAGTATCCTGAAAAAGTGCCAGTTTTAAATGGGACCAAGAATAAGTCTCTGCAAAAAGTCCATCTGCCACACAAGCTACTCTACCACTTGGACCATATGACCGAAGAGATCCAATTTTACTTGAAGTGTCTGTGGTAGTCAGGACTGTGGTGTGGAACATTTTGCAGGCTGATATAGATGATTTATAGAACAGAGCTTTGGGATATTGGAGCAAAGCTGAAGTAGTTTCCATCCATGATCTTTCTTTTAAGAAATCATTAAATTTTGCTGTCATGACTTATAGAGATTGAGTGCTTTAACATCGGGCAACCAGTTATGAAGCCTGAGATGTCCATCGTGAACTGGGTTTATCTCAAAGCAACTAGTTGCTACTCATAAAGTACATGAACACAAAAATTGAAATTTACAAAGATCTATGCATAAAAGAAGTTGAATTATGCAAAGAAAACTTCATTTATTTATTTTTATTTTTTTAAATATATTTATTGATTATGCTATTACAGTTGTCCCATTTCCCCCCCTTCACTCTACTCCATCCTGCCCACCCCCTCCCTCCCACATTCCCCCCCTACAGTTCATGTCCATGGGTCTACTTATAAGTTCTTTGGCTTCTATATTTCCTACACTATTCTTACCGTCCCCCTGTCTGTTTTCCACCTATCATTTATGCTATTTATTCTCTGTACCTTTCCCCCCTCTCTCCCCCTCCCACTCCCCTGTTGATAACCCTCCATGTGATCTCCATTTCTGTGCTTCTGTTCCTGTTCTAGTTGTTTGCTTAGTTTTCTTTTGTTTTTGTTTTAGGTGTGGTTGTTAATAACTGTGAGTTTGCTGTCGTTTTTACTGTTCATATTTTTTATCTTCTTTTTCTTATGTAAGTCCCTTTAACATTTCATACAATAAGGGCTTGGTGATGATGAACTCCTTTAACTTGACCTTATCAAAGAAGTTCTTTATCTTCCTTTCCATTCTAAATGATAGCTTTGCTGGATACTGTAATCTTGGATGTAGGCCCTTGCCTTTCATGACTTGGAATACTTCTCGCCAGCCCCTTCTTGCTTGTAACGTCTCTTTGGAGAAATCAGCTGACAGTCTTATGGGAACTCCTTTGTAGGCAACTGTGTCCTTATCCCTTGCTGCTTCTAAGATTCTCTCCTTCTGTGTAATCTTAGGTAATGTAATTATGATGTGCCTTGGTGTGTTCCTCCTTGGGTCCAGCTTCTTTGGGACTCTCTGAGCTTCCTGGACTTCCTGGAAGTCTATTTCCTTTGCCAGAGTAGGGAAGTTCTCCTTCATTATTTGTTCAAATAGGTTTTCAATTTTTTGTTCTTCCTCTTCTCCTCCTGGCACCCCTGTAATTCGGATGTTGGAACGTTTCAAGATGTCCTGGAGGTTCCTAAGCCTCTCCTCATTTTTCGGAATTCTTGTTTCTTCATTCTTTTCTGGTTGGATGTTTCTTTCTTCCTTCTGGTCCACACCATTGATTTGAGTCCCAGTTTCCTTCGCCTCACTATTGGTTCCCTGTACATTTTCCTTTGTCTCTCTTAGCATAGCCTTCATTTTTTCATCTAGTTTTTGACCAAATTCAACCAATTTTGTGAGCGTCCTAATTATCAGTGTTTTGAACTGCGCATCTGATAGGTTGGCTATCTGTTTGCTGCTTAGTTGAATTATTTCTGGAGCTTTGAAGTGTTCTGTCATTTGGGCCTTTTTTTTTTTTTTTTTTTTTGTCTTGGTGCATCTGTTACTTAAAGGGGCAGAGCCTTAGGTGTTCCCTGGGGCGGGGTTATGCTGATCATTGCCCTGTGACGCTGTATGTGGGGGAGGGGCCGAAAGGGAGCAATGGCGCTTCCTCCACTCTCCACTGGATTTAAATCACTCCCTCCGCTACCCGCAATCAAATTGGGCCCCTCTGGTGCTGGTTCCCGAGTGGGTGGGCTTGTGCATGCTCTAGGCCCCTGTGAGTCTCTCCAACGACCTCTCCTGTGAGGCTGGGAGTTTCTCCTGATGCTGCCTCAGCCCCCATGGGTGTTTTCAATCAGAGGTTTGAGGCTTTATTTCCCCACGCTGGAGCCCTGGGTCTGCTTCGCTCCCGCCATTCGTCCAGGTTTATCTGTGCACTAATGTGGGGCCACGGGGTCGGACTGCCTGCCCCGTTAGTCCCACACTCCACCAGTCTCCGTGGCAACATGAGTCCTCTCCACCCTGGCTGCCATCTCCACCCCTCCTACCGGTCTGGGTGAATGTTTCTTTTTTATCTCCTTGGTGTCGGACTTCCTTGCCCTTCGATTTTCTGTCAGTTCTGGTTGTGTGAGGAGGTGCAGTGTGTCTACCTATGCCTCCAAGATGGAGAACCATCTTGGTTCTCTGAATTATGCAAAGAATACTTTAAATGTATTAAATTAAAGAAAAACATTAAAATTAATGTGAACAAGTCTTAGGAAATTTGTAGAATTTCTCTTGGAGTAAAAATGTTTTTGGAGCAGGTTAAGTACTTCAAAGAGGGAATACAAAGATGAAAGAGGTGGGAACAAAATGTTGGTAGCCTCCTCCTCCAGGGCACCCAGCTGTGCTGTGTCCTTCCCCTATAAAGCCTGTTTCCTGGCCAGCCCCCATCCTCCAACACACACACACCTCCATACATATAGAGTTTTTAGTTCATTGGCTTTGATTTCCATTTTATTAAAGATTTGATTTATTTTTAGAGAGAGAGGAAGGGAGGAAGAAAGAGAGGGAGAGAAACATCAATGGGTGGTTGCCTTTCATGCACCCCCTACTGGGGACCTGGCCCACAACCCAGGCATGTATCCTGATTGGGAATTGAACAGGTGACCCTTTGTTTCACAGGCTGGCACTCAATCCACTGAGCCACACCAGTCAGGGCTGATTTCCACTTTTTAAAGTAAATGGACAAATGGTAAATGGTCAGAATTGAAATATTAAATTCACCTTCATCTAAAGGGATTTTATCTGTGTTCTTGTCTCTGTAAGAGTAGAACTCTAGAACTCAGGGTAAACTAAAATAAGGATTAACAGGTAGATGTAGGTGTGTTACTGAACAGCAAGTGGGGTCCTGCTGTCGGCTGCCACCCTCTAGGGAAAATTCTGGAGGTGAAAGTTTGGTGATAAAGGAAAGGAGTCTTTATTCAAAAGCTACACAATTTTGAAATAACAACTTTCCATACACATTAGTCACTTAAGCCTAACAATTAAGGCTAGACTCTTTAACTCTTTAGTTATATCTTTAATCACTTAAGCTATCAATTATGGCTAAAATCTTTAACTCCTGGGTTCCTCTAACATTCCCTATGTTAGTTTTTAATTATCTTATTTCTATAAGATTAGTATATAAACTAAAACAACATAAGGTACAAAAGCTACACAATTTTGGAGGAATGGTGGGCTTCTGCCTCAGAGCTCATCCCCTTTGGAACACCCAAAGAATAACCCTGCCACCCCCTGACAGACCAGCCAATCCTAGGCTGCACCCGCTGTTTCTTCTCCCATCCAAAGTACCATCCCTTGGGAATACAAGGAGCCCCAGCACTATCATCTAGACATCCTGAAGGAAGAGAGCCAGAGAGCCAGTCTCTGACCTCCTTTTATGTTAAATCTGTTGGCCCATAATCCCATGTGCTCTGGAGGGCAGAGTTCATTTTCTCAGCCAGCCCAGTCCTAGGCTGTTTACCATTGCCCCAGGCAACCTGTGTCCTGTGCCTCTGCCTTCCCCTCCCCAGTGATCTGATCAGATCTCTCTGTATCAGAAGCTAAAGGCTATAATGGATTTACAGGTGATTGGGTTATGTGGATAAATTGAGGAAGATAATGATGCCAGAGACTCCACAGTTTAGTAATTTGTTGTTTTGGGTTATGATTTCCTTCTCTATGTTGAAATCTTAAGTAATTGTTTACTGTGTTCAATTGAAGTTGTTATTGACAATTTCAGAGTAATGCAAAAGACACTTTTCGACATTAGTGCAGCAATTGCAAAGAATAAGTCTCAATTTGGGCAGTTTCAGATTGATCTGTAAACACAATTTCTCAGCAATGACAAAATTCTCATGGAAATTAAAAATACATATTTATAATAATAAAACCAACAACAATACTGGCAGTTGTGATAATATAAACAATGATGGTGATTCTCACCGTGAATCGATACTTCATCTTATTCCACATATTGTTGCAGTGCTTTTGCTGAATTATCATTGAATTATCACTACAATAAATGAGGTAAGAACTATTGTTCCCTCTGTTCAGTGAGAAATTTGAGTCACCAAAAGAGCAAGAAACTTACCAGAGATCAAACTTCTTATATGTGAGTCAAATGTCAGAGTAGGTAGACATAGCTTATAACCACTACACTGGTATAGTTTCCACTCACAAATAGGGGATGAAGGAAGTTACAATTTTATTTATATATTCATTAGCAAAGTAAGTCTAGAACACTAAGTTTCTTTGGATTGTCTCTATCATACTGTATTTGTGTTTATCTCTTAACTTTTATTAATGTCATTTTCCATTTCATTCATATGAGACACAATAGTGTTATAAAATAAATATCACTAGAAATATATTTCTCATACTGTCAGCTTGCAAAGGCACTAATTAAAACCGAGCAAGTACTATTTATGTAAACAGACAAGTTTCATCCTCCATAAGACTGGTGATTTAGGAAATACTTTTCATAATAAGTTAAGAAGACTGTAGAAATATCACTTCACCATAAGTGAAACAAAAGAATCAATTTGTTACACAGAAAATGGATAATGTGGAAAGAATCAATTTGTTACACAGAAAATGGGTAATGTGGAAATTGGATTCTGTGACAACTCATTGAACAAACAATCATGAGCAACCACAATAAAATGTAATTTCCTTTATCTCAAATTCTTTAAAGTTAGCAGTTAAAGCTGGATTCTCATATATGCCATTCCATATAGTTTATCTTTCAAGCAGATGATTTTATGTGTCAAATATCTGTAGCAGGGATAATTCATGAGCTGAGATTTTAGGGGTGAAGAAATCAATGGAACATCACACTGCTGTTCCTTTGCTCCAAACCCATAATTGCACAATGTTAATTTTTTTCACTTTTGTGTGAGTTCATGTAGCAGCAGGAAAGCATAATATAATCAAGACAGCAGGGAGCTTCTCTCTACAACTAGAAATGAATTTACATTTGTCCATTATGTAAATGATTCTTTACCATTTTTGTATTTGCCTATTTGAAGTAGTAACAGAGTGAATTTTCATGTGCACTTACGAGACTGTTTTCAAAATTTTATACAATACACATTTTTTTCTTTTTTAAATATATTTATTGATTATGCTATTACAGTTGTCCCATTTCCTCCCCCCTCACTCCACTCCATCCTGCCCACCCCCTTCCTCCCACATTCACCCCCTATAGTTCATGTCCATGGGTCATACTTATAAGTTCTTTGGCTTCTACATTTCCTACACATTTTTGCATTAATATTAAGACAAGTTACTGATGTATTTCATTCAGAAATAACAAATTGATCAAATTTCTTGTTTTCTTTATTTATCTTATATATGATTTAACCTGTAAAGCTAAGTCTGTTAATAGATTATCTACCTTGAATTAGCCATAATTATAGATTTACTAGTTGGTGGCCATTAAATACTTCTTAATAATTAGTAAATCCTCTAAAGTTTTCACTAAAAAAAGACACTAATATTATTTATTAAATGAGAACAAAAATGAAATTATTATAATTTCTAGATTCTGACAGATAGTCTTAATCAAACAGTTCTAGAAACTTATAAAACAGAAAGTTTCCAGACTCTGAAATTTTTGACTTATATCTTTCCAGTTTTGTTTTCTTGCATTATAAATATAGTTGAAAGAATTTGCTGCAAGTATGAAAAATAATTTCAACTGAAGAAGTAAGTGAAATTTCAAATGCATGCTTTTCTATGGATTTCATTCCATTGCCAACTTTGCTTTTGTCTCAGTGATTGCCATATATTTTTAATTCCTGAAATTTAGTTCACTTTATAGCAGCTGCACAGTCACTCACTCAGTCAGTGCAATTAATAACAGATGGTGGGCAAGTAGTAAAAGTGTTCAAACCATTTATTTTCTTTAGTGCAGGCTCTTGGGGCACAGGTTTCTCACTAGTAAGCAAGTTTTTGTTGAGTAGTATGTCTTTTTTTCCTGAGAGTGCTGTCCAAAGAATAGTGTAAGCTCAGGAGTCCATTCTTCTCACCGAAAGCTTCTCCCATATTGCTCATCTACTTGTATTCCTTCAACTATTACCTTCGAGATAACAACCCTCGTATTTACAATCAGGGCCCTTTTTCCTTTGCTTGTTATGCATTTAAAGCTACCTTCACTATATTCAAAATATTTACACGTGAATTTTCTCCCAACCACGTGCATAATCTTCATAACAGTTCTCTTCCTACTGTTCTGGAGTCTTCTCTCCCTGTGTGTTTCTTTTATGTCTGTATAACCTGCCCAGTGTGCCCTCTCCCCACACTTGAAGGGTTTAATTCCTTCCACAATGTTCTCCTACTCCCAGTAGCTTCAGCTGGTTCTGCCCTGAGCCCTGTCCCTGCATTAGTTCATTCTACAAAATACCGTTACTTTGCAGTGCCTTGGTAATTGAATTAAATCCCTTGAGCATCTAAGACTTCTGTAACTGGCAGAAGGAATTTTTTTAGGGTCATGCTTATTTCTTAGCTATGCAAACCAACACCTCTAGTTAAGTCATTTTTGCTACATTTCCCCTTTGCACCTCTCTCTACACACAAATATGCATAAACACACAGACACACTTTACTCATAATGGCAACTGTGTCTTTCTTCATTTTATGCCTGACATGGGCACCTCTCTCAGAAATGCTCAGCTAGCTCAAATCATATATTTTACTCCAAACTACCTCAGAATTTACTTCCGAATTCCAAATTTTTATGCTTAAATAATCTCCCACTTTGATACTCTCTTTACAATCTTTTTTTGTGAAAATTTTTATTAATTCCTCCTTATTATTGAGGTATACTTGACATCCAACATTATATTAGTTTCAGATGTGCAATATAATGCTTAAATATTTGAATATATTGCAAAACAATCTCCATAATACATCTAGTTAGCATTTTCTTTACAATCTTGACTACTGTGTGATGCATGGTGACCTGGAAATTAGGGGAAATTTCACATGGCTAGTATCCATTTTAACACAATGACACTTGTTTAAAGATCTGTTTCTGTATTATAAATCTGATAGATATGACAGTGCAGGTTATAAAAACCAGTTGTGATGAAATGATCTAAATTACAGGATTTCTGTAGGGACCAGAGGCAAGATATAATTCAGAAGAGGAAGTATGTAGGCAAACTCTGTAGGAACTCTGATAATTTAAATAGAGTACCTCGTAGACTTTTACTCTGCTTCAAAATGATACACGCACAGTTGAAAGTAAACCTCTCTTCCCTTTTGATGTTTTAAGTTTGCAAATGCATTAACCATTCCAGTTTCTGTTTAACCAATGTATTTTTTGAGACATGGGCAGTTATTACTTCTTGCACAGGTTTGCCGCCATGGCCTTAGGTTTAAGTTAACAATTAGAAACCCCTTACATAATCAAGTACAAGAAGAGAGGGCGGTCCCACAAGAACTCTTCTGCTCTCTATCTGCTCCAAGTGGATCATCTGTCATCTGGTGGAAGTAGGGTACATTCTTGCCACAAAACCAGGATCCCCTTGTACTTACTTTTTATTTTCCTATCACTGTCAGCGAGTGTTAGTGAAATGCAAAGTAGAGAGTGCAGTATGAGTTGGGTAGGAAAGCAGGGCAGCCGCTGGGTGAGAAGCTACATCTGGCTGAGGGTCGGGAAATCCAGTCTGAGACGGATATGCTCGCAGGGCATGTTGGATGGTGCTCTTACAGGCGACTCCCTGAGGGACTGAAGAAAACAGTGAGTGTTTGACCCTTGATAAAGTTGAAACAGAAGCTTCATTCAATCTTCTGAGAAGTTGTAAAGTTTGATGGACAAATAGACTGTAAGACCTAAATGAACATTTGCAATAATGGCATTGTCCAAAAATATTGAAAAAGAAAGAAAAGTTAAGAAGAGAATAGTGAAATATCATAAACTAATAAAATAGAACATGAAAAAAGAAGAAATGAATAAAAATCATAAATATAAAAATTATAAACTATAAATTTTGGCAGTTTTATATGTGATATAACTTTGTACACTATAATAACTTCACATGATCAAATTTATGTTCTTACTAATACACATCCTATTTTTTTATGTTGTAAGGCCTTTTACATAACCATCAACACAACAAAAAGACTCATTTTTAATACAAATAACATAATTTTGAAGCTTTAATTTAGGAATACTAATATAAATGTTGAGTTCTGATAAAATCAGTGAGTCACCAGGGTATTTAAGAATATAAAAAAATTATGCATTGTATTCATAACTGATTAACTGATTAAATTAACTGATACATAAAATAGAATGCCATTAATAACTCCCAATCACAACTGAATATTTCAGGACATATAGACTTTTTCCCCTTCTAATATTCCCTATTTTGCAACTTCTTACTCTTCTTCAAGTTTACAAATATACTCTCTTTCTTACTCCCTTTCCTCTGAAGGAGTGATCTTTCTTATGTTTATTATCCAAGATGAATTTACAGGAGTCAAATGAACATATTAACAACTGGTAAATTAGTAATACTGACCCTCTGAAAATATGAAATAAAGGCTGAAACTTGCTAAGGGATAAAAAGATGGAAGCTCAAGAACAAATAATATTTCTTACAACATAAGATTATCAAATCTGTAAACGTGTAAATGGTACTAGAGACTAGATATGTCAGTTTTTCTAAATCAGCAGAAAGTTGTTGCCAACCACGGCAGGAAAACAATCAAGCCACAACAATGGCGTTCCACATCCTATCTAAACACTAAACACTAAACACAGCAAACACTAAAACAGACACTAAAACAGGGGCGAGACCTGGTGCTGGAACACGTAGGTGAAACACAGCTGGTAAATGCAATTGCTTTAGAAATAAAAAAGACGTTTATTTTTGTTATTGTTGTTATGCTTTGTGAGAGGATAATGAAATGCCAATTTTGGAGGAATTAAACTTATTTTCAAAATTGTCTGAGTGAGCTAATCTATATCGTCAGAAATCAGGTCAGTGATTTCCTTTGGGAGCTGCAGCTAGAAGTAAGGACAGGCAGGCTTATAGACTAAAGTATTTAAGAAAATTGGTATAGCCCCAAAACAATAACACGTTTTTGATGCTTTAAGCATATTTGCAATAATGATTGATGTGTATTATGGAGACAGCACAAAAATAAATAAAAAACCAATCATGGTAGTTAACGCTGTATTTGAATCCTGGGGTAGGGAAGATTCCAAGACATCCCCCAAGTCCCCTGTCCCTGGGCTGGTCTCCTTCCCTCCAGTGTGGGTTCAGTCCATGAATACGACAGGGTACCACTGTTGTGATTAGTTTGCCAACAAACTGTGCATTAATGGAAAGATTCTCTGGTGGGGCTGACCTACTTAGGTAAGACTTTCAAAGAAGGTGAAACATCAGAGGTAGAGGAACAAAAACGAAGAGGTTGTGAATTGTGTGAATCATCTGTTACAGAAATCGACTTAATAAGACCTATCTGATTTCATAGACGTGTGTCTTACTGCATTTTCTGTTTTTGATGTTATAAATAAAATACAACTGGTTTAATTCCAACTCTTTTATTATTTCTTCTAATTTACTTGGTTTTGATTTTGTTTTCATTTTCCTAGAATCAGAAGAGAAAGGATTACATCATTGTTTTCATACCTTTTGCCCCCAACATGAGCACAGAAAGTCATACTTGTCAAGACAGCTTTTGTTGTACTGAACAAATTTGCATATATTGTGTTTTCACTTTTACTCAATTACAATATTATCTATTTTCTTTAGGTTTTGTTTAAAATATTATTTAGAGGTGAATTGTTTGATTTCTACACATTTGAATATTTTTAATATGTGACTTTTGTGGATCAGCAATGTAATTATATCATATAAATGTGACATTGTATCTCTTTTCATCTAGTTTAAATTTTTCACAGCTCTCTATACTAGCATGCATCAGTACTGAATTCCATTTTATTAATTAATAACATTTCATAGCAGTTATAAACCATGCTGCTATGAAAATGTGAGTATAAATTTTGGTATACATACATTTTTTTTTACTATCCATAGGCATAAACCTATGAAAAAATTACCTAGGATTTGCATTTCTGGATTATATGGTAACTCTATGTTTAATATTTTGAGAAACAGTCAAACCATTTTTCATTCCTACCACCAATTTCTCAAAATTCTTGGTAACATTTTGTTATAATCTGTCCTTTTGATTTTGGCCATCCCACTGGGTATTAAGTAGTATCTCACTGTGATTTTTATTTGTATTTCTACGATGGTTTATGGTGGTGAGAATCTTTTCATGATTCTTTGTCCAATTTTAACTTTGGCGATCTTTTGTAATTGAGTTGTGATACTTCTCTATGTAGTCTTGTATGTATCTCTAATCAGATATATGATTTTTAAATATTATACACTGTATTTTCACTTTCTTGATGGTGTCCTTTCCAGCACAATTATTAATTTTTTGTGAAGTAAAATATATCTCCTATTTCTGTGGTGGTTTGAGTTTTTTGCGGCATGTCTAAGAAACTGTTGCCTCATTCAAGCCCGTGAAGATTTATTTGTGTGTTTTTTTCCCTAAAAGATTTATACTTTAATTCTTAAGTTAGACCAATGATAAGGTTTGGATTAATATCAGTGAATGGTGTGAGGAAGTTGTCCAATGGCTTTATTGTGTGTGAATATCCTGTTTATCATTATGTTTTATGACAAGAATATTTTTCTCCATTGAATCATTTTGGCATTTTGTCAAACATGGGTTGACTATAAATAACAATGTTTATTTCTGAGGTTTAAGTCATATTCCGTTGATCTGTATGCATATAGTTATGTTGGCACAACAAGTCTAGATTACTGTAGGTTTGATTTAAGTTTGGAAGTCAAAGAATGTGCATCTTCCAGCATTGATCCTTTTTTTAAAAAGATAATTTGTCTATTCTGTTCCTCTTGCATTTCACATGAATTTTCAAAGCACCTTGTCAATTTCTGAACCAAAAATAAAAGCTTAAATTTCGATAGGGTTCGCATTGAATCTATAGATCTGTTTGAGTTTTGTCATATAACAGGGATGCCCATGAATTTGTGATGTTTTTTCATTGATCTGCATTTCCCCTATTTCAACAATATTTTGCAGTTTTCTGTCCATAAGTCTTCTTGCATTTTTGAATATTTCCCTGAAGAATAGTATTTCTTTTTAGTCTATTTTAAAATTCATACTATGCATAACTTAGAGAAGAAGTATTTGGTCTTTCACCATGGATTTGGGTAGAGCTGGTTTTAGTATGCATTCTTGAACAAGTTGAGGAACTTCACTTACATTCCTGGCTTTTTGAGTACTTTTATTATAAAAGGTGTTGAATTTTGTCAAATGCTTTTTGTGTGTCTATTGAAATATTAATGTGTGTTACATTGATAGTTCTTATACATCAAATTCTTAATGTATTCTTTGGCTGAAACCCATTTGGTCATATGCAATTATTTTGATATGTTGTTGGATTCATTTTGCTAGTATATTTGAAGATTCTTTGTCCATAGTCATTAGAAATATTAATCTGTAAATTGTTCTTATTATATTATATTAGAAGGAAAATAGACACCTGGCATATTTCTATGACAAGGAAGTATTGTTTTTTCACATTAACTCATGAACTCATTTTGTTTTTGTCAAGATACATGCAGAAATAATGCAAATTTATATTAATACAGGAAAATTAGTCATAATCACCAGGAGGTGTATCTTTTGAATGGAAGAGAAGCATGTGATTTCTCAGGGAGGATGCACACTTAAAAAGAACATTACGAAGTCTTGCTTTATAGTGCTTTAAAAACGATTTTTTCTCCTTCAGTTTTGTTATTTTAAACCCAATAAATTAAAGATGCATATGTAGGGCAGTGTTTATGTCTCATGTGTAGTTGGTCCATAAACATTATTCAAAATATGTAAAGTTTTACAATAAGGTATTATTTCTGAGCCTCTCAACTAAAGTTTATGAATAACTGGTTCTGGCACTCTGTACATTATAGTATAAATGAGCATGGGGTACAATACTAAGCTTTTACCATAACTGGTCATTAACAATGGAGAATGCTTTATGTTGGAGGGGGAAAAAGTTGACTATCATTGAATGGAAAACAAAAACATGATTATACTTAGAAAGGAAAGGCAGTAAATGGTTCATTTACTCTCTTTCCATTTGCAGAATTGTAATAAAAATGCCAACGAGATTGATATTTAGGCAAACAGTGCATTGCAATAAAGTTAAGATTACTAGAGGAGCTGCATTAATGCACAACATTCCTCTTTGGGGCTGCTTTTCTACTTCAATTTCAGGAGTACATGGGTATTATAATTTCAGTTATAGATACTTATTTAGCTTCCGATTCAAAGAGAACTGTCTTTTGGTATGAAATTAATGTTAACACTTCTAAGTTGTTTTATTTTACCATGTGTTCTTAGATTTTAATCTTAATATTAAAAATCACATTTGAAAGAAGTTACAGTCCTGTATGTCATACAATGTACTGAATGCCTTCCAGTTTCCACATTATTAAGCTGCTGTAGCAGCAGCTGCATAGGATTTAGCACAACATATGGTGTTGATTCTTTCTGGTTTTAATGAAAATGTGATTTATAAATCTCTTGCAACAAACTGGTGATGAGATGTTTAGCAAAGCTATAAACACATTACTTGATATTTAAAAATGCCACATATTTTCTTGTGAATAAAAGGATGACAGAATTATGAAGGTAGTTTTAGAAAGGAGAGAAAAATAAAATAGAAAGAATGGGAAAAAGGTTTAATTATAAGGTGATAGCTAATAGCTTCTAAAATGAGTCTTATAAAATAATAAATTTACTTTTATGGGTTAAATAATCACTTAAGTATTAATTTTAGAATTCCTAAAAATTTAAAGCAGTAAGGATATAATGAGGATGTTTGTGTGCTTTGTTAATCCAGGGCAGAGGTTATACAGCAGCTAAAGAGAAACTACTATAGCAGGATATATAAGAATACTATGTAAGACATTTCAAATAAATGTTGTTAGCATGAACTCTACAGCTCTTTAAATATAGAAAAAAATGTGCCATCAATTAAATAAAATAAAAATTTGTCATACAGACTCTGGATATTCATATTCTAAGAAATAATACCTTAATGAAGCTTGCCTCTTACTCAAGTTTTTTCTTATTCATATGGTATTTAGTCTTTGTACAAATTAAGCAGTGATTTTATGTGATTCTAGTATCTTCTGATGAAAATATTTTTCTTATGTTTTTAAGATGACCTATTATGGTACCTGGGATCTTATCACTTAAAATAAGAATTATTTAAAAAACCTCCCAATGAATCTCTGGCTGGTGTGACTCAGTGCATTGAGTGTTGGCTTGCCAGTCAAAAGGTTTCTGGTTCAATTCCCAGTCGGGGCACATACCTGGGTGGCAGGCCAGGTCCCCAGTTGGGGTCATGTTAGAGGCAACTGATTGTTCCCTCACATGTCAATGTTTCTCTCCCTCTCTTTCTCCTTTACTTCCCTTCTTTCTAAAATTAAATAAATAAAATCTTTACAACCTTCTGATGAAAATAAATATTATCAATAAAATAGGAGATCCAATAGGAACAAAAACATCTTTCACATTTAAAGTAATATATAATGCAGGCTTTTTAAGGAGTAATATATGTTCCTTGTATGTACATATATGAAGAGAGCTTGATTACACACTTAATAATTTTTAAACCTGCATTACTGACACAAATAAAGTATTTTTAAATCAAAGATGCTATTGAAACCTATGAAAGCAGCCCTTCTTACAAATAATGCTGCCATCATCACCACTGGTGTTACCGTATGTTTCAATGTCATTGGTATTATAGATTCAGATTAAGATGTAGATGTATTTCTTCATACTCATTTGTTTAGTGCCAAATATTCAGATGCTATTTTAGTCTGAGCTCAAGAAGATTGGGGATGGCAGCTTCTGTTTTCAGACTGATCTCTCTCTGCTAATCAATTAACTTTTACAGTCTCCACTGCCTCTTCATGCAAAGTGCTCCTCCCTCAATCCCTGCTACAAGAGGACTGACTTCCACATCTTGGAAGAACGTTTCTCACCCTAATTTAGTTTTGTCAGGTGTGTCTGAATATTACAGTGGGCATCATTCGTCTACAAACTGGTAACTCAGCTGCATATAAGACTAACGAAACCAATATCAGACCCCTAAGAAATAAAATAACTAAAAAACAAAGAAGATATTTTGTTTTAAAAAAGGAAAATAGTAACTAACATCTATTATTGAGTGTATTTACTTATGATAAATAACACAGATCTCTTTAAGCCAGGTAATACAGCTTATAAAATATAGGTATTTCCATAGAAATTATGGTATAATAACAGTGGTAGGCCTGTTATGCTAAGTGAAATAAGCTGGTCAGTGGAAGACAAATACCATATGATCTCACTTATATGTACAATCTAATGACCAAGATAAATTAACAAATAAAATAGAAACAAAGGCATAGATACATGGAGCAGACTGACAGCTGCCAGAGGGGAGGGGGAATGGGGGACTTGATAAAAGAAGGTGAAGGGATTAGCCAAAGAACATATATGCAAGGCCCATGGACACAGACAAAGGTGTGATGAGGGGCTAAGAGGCAGACTAGGTGGAGGTGGGCAAAACAGGAAAAAGTGGGGACAATTATACTAGAATAAACAATAATGTATAAAGGCACCATCATTGTTCTGGTTATTACTACCATAATGCCCATTAGCAGTGAACACAAATAACTTACAGTTGTCAGTTGTCCTGTCTAGGAAAATAAATGGTACCAAGAGAAAAAAAATCAATAGAGGGGAAATTAATTAAATATCAAATTAAATCTTGACAGCAGGCTCTCAAGGGGCAGTAAAAAGATTCTGTTTCTCATACCAAGGAAACATACTTAACACCATTTCTCTTTTATAGTATCTCTCTGACCTATCACAGGAGACATCTGTCTCAGAGTTTCTATATTCCCAACCCCTAAAAATATGAGTGCTACAGCCCAGAGCGATAGGTGCATGTATGTTCTTGACTTTTTATCCTCCCAAGTATTTTAGAGGTTTTCTAGAACAATTTTAGTGTTCAGCTTTTTCTAAATTTCATTTTAGTGCCTTGCAAAAGGTGAGCATTGGTCAGACTCAGAATCTGTATTCTAAATCAAAGACCAAGAAAATTCCATGAGTGCTCATGTGTGAATACTTTTGCCCCTGACATAACTGCTGTCAGAATGACTTGTTGCCTTGTACATCTGCATGGAATTGTTCTCTGGGGAAGTAGCTACTGAAACCATCCTCAAGTGTCTCCTGCTGAGGTTAAAATTTTCTGATAAATAATGCTGTTCATTTTACAGATTACTTAATTTTAAAAATAACGGGAAACAATATAGGCTCTTAATTCTGGATGCCGAGGAAGCTTGAAGAGAGTGGTAAAGTTCTATTTATTACTGGGTTGGCCAAAAAGCTTCTTTATTCCCCTATACTATGGCTTCAGGAGTGCTTAGCTTTCTTTAACTTCTCAGAACAATTTTGTTAGATTGTATTGTGACAGCTATCATATCAGTGTTCATTTAAAAAAATAAAACATCAAAATGGGTGAATTTCTGTGCAGCCATTTTAATATTGAAGAGGGAATAAAATACACAGCATTTTCAATGTATTATACATTATTATTTCAAGAAAGGTAAAAATGCGACTGAAATACAAAAGAAAAGATTTCTGCAGTGTATAGAGAAGGTGCTGTGACTGACTGAATGTGTCCAAAGTGGTTTGTGAAGTTTCTTGGTCTATTGATGTTTTGGCCAAATGATTCTTTGCTGTGGGGCTGTCTTGAGCATTGAGAGATGTCTAGCAGCCCCCCTGGCCTCTACCCACTACAAGCCAATAGTGGGAGATATCTGATATACTCAAAACATCCAAATTAATAAAGGTATAGGTGAAAATGGAAAGTGTATTTTCTAATTTATGGAAAAACCTAAATGGGCTTCTTGGCCAACCCAATTATTTTCATGGCTTCCCTCCCCACTTGGGTCTGGAGTTCAAGGCTTGGTCAGTCTGGGTGGGACTTCTCTCACTTGGGTATGAGAGTGATAATAACTCATGAAGTGGTACTTGAACTTGCTAAGAAGAAGACACACCACTGGTAGAATCTAATGTTTCTCTAGTTCACAAGCCATGGTAGAAAAATACTCAGGAGCCATCAAGATTGTAATGGACAGAGTGACTAGCTGGTGTATGGCTTTTTTGTTTCAGAAATTTGGGAAACTCACAGCAGCTACAATAGGTTGCGGCCTTTTTCCAGATTTTTCAATCATAGTTACTATGTGCAGATTAACAAAGAGCTGAAAAAGATATAAACAACACAAGACATGTTAAAATAAGCAAATAAAGCAGCACTGGAAATCAACAATATAACTGAAGAAGCTGCAAAATGTATCCAACTTAAATGTGTGATATCCAGTGGATTTGTGGGAGGTTATGATCTAGTCTTGCACTGTCTTTTTTTTTTTACTTTCTTTTCTCCTTTATTATTATTTTAAATCATTTTTATTGTTATTCAATTACTGTTGTCCTAATTTTCTGCCTTTGCTCTCTTCCACCCATCCCACCTCACCTCTCCCATAGCCCATCTCCACACTGTTGTCCATGCCCATGGGTCCTTCATCAATGTTCTTTGACTAGTCCCTTCCCCTTCTTCCCACCATTATCCTCCTCCATGTTCCCTTTTGTCATTTTCAGTCTGTTCCATGTTTACATGCCTATGGTTCTATTTTGTTTGTTTATTTTGTTCATAGGATTCCTCTTATGAGTGAGATCCTATGGTATTTGTCTTCCATCTACAAATTTATTTCATTTGGCATAACATTCTCCAGTTTCATCCATGCTGTCGAAAAATGTAGGAGTTCCTTCTTTCTGTCCACTGCATAGTATTCCATTCTGTAAATGTGCCACGGTTTTTTGATCCCCTCATTTGCCGACGGGCACTTAATCTGTTTCTGACACTTAGCTACTGTAAATAGTGCTGCTTTGGATATAACGATTCATAGTTCTATGGAATAGGTGATTCAGGATCTTCAGGGTAGATTCCCAGTAATGAATTGCTGGGCCAAAAAGCTGTTCCATTTTGAGTTTGTTGAGGAGATCCCATACTGTTTTCCACAGTGGCTGCACCAGTCTGTTCCCTCCACCAGTGCACTAGGGTACCTTTTCTCTGCATCTTCTCCAGCATTTGTTGTTTGTTGATTTATTAATGATGGACATTCTAACAGGTGTGAGATGATGTCTCATTGTGGCTTTAATTTACATCTCTTTGATGGCTAGTGATGCTGAGCATCTTTTCATGTGTCTATGAGACATCTGTACATCCTCCTCAGAGAAGAATCTATTCAGGTCCTTTGCTCATTTTTAATTGAATTGTTTCTTTGGTGTTGAGTCATGTGAGTTCTTTACGTATTTTGGAGATCAAACCCTTGTCTGAGGTATCATTGGCAAATATGTTCTCCCATACAATTAGTTACCTTTTTATTTTGATGATAGTTTCTTTAGCTGTGCAGACACTTTTTAGTTTGATATTGTCCTATTTGTTTATTTTTTTCCTTTTTTTCCCTTGCCCTAGGAATATATTGGCAACAATATTGCTACATGTGATATCTGAAAATATCCTGCCTATGTTTTCCTCTAGGATTGTTGGTGTCACAACTCATATTTAACTCTTTTATCCATTTTGAACTTATTCTCATATACGATGTAAGTTGGTGGCTTTGTTTCATTTATTTTTTTGCATGTACAAGTCCTATTCTCCAAATACCATTTATCGAAGAGGCTATCTTTACTCCACTGACTGCTCATGTCCTCTTTGTCAAATATTGATTGACCATAGAGATTTGGGTTTATTTCTGGTTTCTCTGTTCTGATCCATTGATTAATATGTCTGTTCTTACCCCAATAAGACTGTTTTGATTACAGTGGCATTGTATTATAGCTTGTTATCGGGTATTGTGATGACTCCTACTTTGTTCTTCTTTCTCAAGATTGCTGATGCTATTTGGGATCTTTGTAGGTTCCGCATAATCTTTTAAATTATTTGTTCTAGATCTGTGAAGTATGCCCTTGGTATTTTAATAATAATTGTGTTGAATATATAGATTCTTTGTGGTAGCATAGACATTTTAATGATGTTAATTCTTCCAATCCATAAACACAATGTATGCTTCCATTTAGCTATGCATCTTAAGGACACAAGTGTTCTTTCACAGTCAAAACAGTAGTGGTTATATGGTGGTGTCTCAAATATACAAGCCACCAAATTCTCCAGGATGAGGAGAAACAACTACATGAGAAAAATGAGACCCAAAATTTAACATTTGACTTTTGAAACTTGGCAAAATAATATCTGCTATAAAACAATCTATATAGTATGTTGACAATAGCATTCTTGATCAAAACATGGCTTTCTTTTTATTTATTCATTTATTTATTTTTTATTGTTCAAGTACAGTTGTCTCCATTTTTGCCCCACCATCCCCCCTGCCCCACCCATCTCACACTCCTACTTTAGAACGTACCTTCTTTGGCATTGTCCATGCCTCCTTTATACATGTTCCTTGATGGACTTTCCCCTACTTTCCCCCATTATCCCTCTCCCACTTCCCTCTGGTTTCTGTCAGTTTATTCTTTATTTCTGTGTCTCTGGTTATATTTTACTCGATTGTTTATTTTGTTGATTAGGTTCCAGTTAAAGGTGAGATCATATAGCATTTGTCTTTTATTGTCTGGCTTTTTTCACTTAAGATAATGCTCTCTAGTTCCATTCATGCTTTCAGGAAGGGTAGGAGCTCCTTCTTTCTTTCTGCTTCAGAGTATTCCATTGTGTAAATGTATCATAGTTTTTTGATCCACTCACTTACAAATGGGCACTTAGGTTGCTTCTAACACTTTACTATTTTAAATTGTGCTGCTGTGAACATTGGGGTATACATTGGTTCTTCTGAGAAAGAACAAAGTAGGAGGGATCACAATACCTGATATCAAACATTATTACAAGGCCACTGTAATCAAAATAGCCTGGTACTGGCATAAGAACAGACACATAGACCAATGGAACAGAACAGAGAGCCCAGAAATACACCCAAGTCTTTATGGTCAATTAATATTTGATAAAGGAGGTAGAAGCATACAATGGAGCAAAAACAGCCTCTTCAACAAATGGTGTTGGGAGATCTGGACAGCTACGTGCAAACAAATGAAACTCGACCACCAACTTACACCATACACAAAAATAAATTCAAGATGGATAAAAGACTTAAATATAAGTTGTAACACCATAAAAGTCCTAGAGGAAAACATTGGCAGGAAAATCTCAGACATTCCATGCAGCAACATCCTCACAGATACATTCCCTAAAGCAAGGGTCATAAAGGAAAGAATAAACAAATGGGACCTCATCAAAATAAAAAGCTTCCGCATGGCTAAAGAAAACAGCATTAAAATACAAAGAGAACCAACACTATGGGAAAACATATTTGCCAATGATACCTCAGACAAGGGCCTGATCTCCAAAATATATAAAGAACTCACATGACTCCACTCCAGGAAGACAAACAAGCCAATTAAAAAATGGGCAAAGGACTAGAACAGACACTTCTCCAAGGAAGACATACAGAAGGCCCAGAGACATATGAAAAGATGCTCAGCATCACTAGTCATCAGAGAGATACAAATTAAAACCACAATGAGGTACCATCTCACACCAGTCAGAGTGGTCAACATAAACAAATCCACAAACAAATGTTGGAGAGGATTCGGAGTAAAGGGAACCCTAGTGCACTGTTGGTGGGAATGCAGACTGGTGCAGCCACTGTGGAAAACAGTATGGAATTTCCTCAGAAAACTGAAATGGAACTGCCCTTTGACCCAGTAATTCCACTGCTGGGATTATACCCTAAGAACCCTGAAACACCAATCCAAAAGAACCTGTGCACCCCAATGTTCATAGCAGCACAATTTACAGTAGTCAAGTACTAGAAGCAACCTAAGTGCCCATCAGCAAATGAGTGGATCCAAAAACTATGGTATATTTACACAATGGAATTCTACACAGCAGAGAGAAAGAAGGAGCTTCTACCCTTTGCAACAGCATGGATGGAACTGGAGAGCATTATGCTAAGTTAAATAAGCCAGGAGGTGAGGGACAAATACCATATGATCTCACCTTTAACTGGAACATAATCAACAGAAGAAAAAAGCAATCAAAATATAACCAGAGACACTGAAGTTAAGAACAATCTAACAATAGCCAGTGGGGGAGTGGGGAGGGGACAGTGAGGAGAGGGGATTACAGGAACTAATATAAAGGACACATGGACCAAATCAAGGGGGAGGGTGGAGGTGGGGGAGGGAGGTGGGTCCAGCTGTGGTAGGATGGAGGGATGGGGAGAAAAGGCACACAACTGTAATTGAATAACAATAAAAATTAATTACAAAAATCTTACGATGCTGTCATTTTGATGCCAGGACAAAGATGTAAATTGACTCTCCAAAAGTATGGTTAGACTGTGGAATCTTTCCCATTCTTGTTATTAAAATATTTAATTTCTATACATGATATCGATGAGAAAAAGCAACCTGAAAAGAAGGAACATGACTTCTGTTTAAAATAATTATCTAGAAAATAAGAAATAGATGATCAGTAACATAGGTGAATTAATAATGCTCAGTGATCAAAATAGAAGTAAGAACTTGTTCACACAGGCAAATTTAACTAAGTTTAAAATACTGGTATTCTAACTAAAAGGCGCGCGTGTGTGTGTGTGTGTGTGTATGCAAGCACATGCATGTTCTGTCTCACACAGACCCTGCTTATCCAAATTGTTAGTATAGTATAGGATTGCATTGCAGTAACAACATCATGCATGAGAAAGCCAGTGTTATTTTTCTTTCTCAAATTGGACTATGTTTTCTGAAATTAAAAAAATGAAACTGATCACATTGACAAAGTTTACTTAATTTTACACCTATATAAAAATTACTCTTTACAAGATTAACTTCTATTTATCCATTATTTTAATCACTGTAAGATTGACAATTTCATTCTTCTGCAAGTCAGACACATTTAAATTTTGGACGAATCCTGCTAATCCTGACCAAGTAAAATGTGTTTTTCAGGTTTGTGACAATTAAGATGATAGCTACAGTTTAAGAAAAAAATCCTGCAAATGCAATATTTATGAATTTTAGAAATATGATAACACATCCATGCAAAGTTTTCTCAAATCATTAGTGAGAAGCATAGTAATTCAACTATCCAAAAACATATTCAAAACATTTAATTATGAAAAGGGTTGAAAACATTTTAATTCTCAAATGAATTTAAATTCTCTGCCTTGTTGTATATAGTAATGAAAATTGTATTTTACCGATTAAAAATCTAAATTGCAAAATTTCAAGATTTTTTGTAAAAAAACATAATCTCAGTTATTTTGTGGAGTTTCTGATGCTTAGGTAAATAGAGTAATTACAATTGCAAAATTTTATTTTTTGCTTGGACATTAAATAGTTACCTCAATCACAAAATAAAAATTTTGTTTTAATTAAATCACGAGAAGTTCTGTCCTTCAGATATTTTCAATGGAATGAACCTCAAAATCAAGCAGTTAATAAAAATAGTGTCCTATGATTTTCAAGGACATAATTTATAGTAAAATTCAGGTAGATTGACAGCTGATAGGAAGCCCCAAATGCAGAGGTATTACCACAGTGTTTGCCTAGATGTACGTGGGCATTCTAGTAAGAGGTGGTTCCTAGCAGTTACTGTGATATTAATTTATCCTTCTTTACAGTGGGATTTCTCAATAGATAGTCCTTACAGCATTTTTCTAAGTAATCCTTACTCACATTAAGTTTGAGAATGCATGTATATCCTTATATCCAAATAATATGTGAAACATATATATCAAATAGTTCACACAGCTGTCAGCCACATCTAGGATCAGATGATCAAGTGTTGATGAAGTATTTACATAACAATTATAACCCGCTTCACAAACTTTGAGTACAAATGAGGAAAATTAGAGCACTTAGCATTCCAAGGTCGTGGAAATTCTTTTAGCCTTGGTGATTTTCAAGCTCTCCTGAAGAGTTTTGTGGGGTGTTTAGTAAACAACAGATAACTGTGTTTCAGCAAAATCTACCGAATGAGGACCTTTTGGGCAGAGGTCAGGTAATCCGTATACTTAACTTGTCTGGTGACATTTAGCATCAAGAAAGTTTCAAATATACTTTCCAGAGTATTCCCAGGCTGACACTGCACAATAATTGTAATAACTTTTGCCCTAATTGTTAAGATTTCTAAATTGCTAGTGTGGTATTATATCCTTAGCGCAATCACTTTAATATTTATAACTATAGACCTGATATCTATTAACACCCTCTATGTTCTCATTTCTACTTACAAAGGATTGACTTAAATATGTCTTCCCATTACTGTACTTGTATTTCCCAAGGATTCTGTTTAATGAATAATCATTAATGTATTCAATATACGTACAATATAATCAGTGAGCTGTCAAATAATTTTCCTACATGAATTATCAAAAGCTTTTTGCATATGTAAATTCATAAATAACAGTTAACGTGGTTACACATATTTTCCAGAAATTCAGAATCTTGAAATATCTGTGTACATTATGGCATGAGATAGACCTAGAAATGATAACTCTTATTAATGCTCATATAAATATGTTTGATTCAAAGCTTATATTGAATAATTGAAACACATTTTAGTGAAAACAGAATTCTCTCTGTTTAGGAAACAATTATACAATTGTTTAAAAATAACTTTAAAATTCCATTGTATACATTCTAAATTTGTTACATCCCATGTAAAACAACAACAAAAAAAATCAGTTCCTCAGAAGATCCTCCTCTGAGAACTATCTGTGCTTTAGAGTGGATTAAAAGCATAGCCACCTTGCCCAGCCTTTGCCAGTGACTTCTGTGCTGAGAAGCACAGAATACAAAAGGCAGAGCCACATCCTGGTTTTGCAAGAGAAGCAGATGAAAAACATTGGGAGATACATGCTGTCCAAGTCACGTCATAAAGATCAAATATGTCACTGTGTTGACAATAGATTTAAAATAAAAAAAAAAAGTTTAAATCAGGCACAACCACTTGAAGAACAGTAGTGATTATTCCCCCAATATTAGATGCATCATAAGATTTTATAGCTTGAGATTTTTATTTGATTGCAATTAGTAACAAACTCTGGATTTAATATTTGTTTATCTAAAAATGTCAAATTTGATATAAAATTTAAAATTTTTAATTTACTTTTCACATGCCTATGCCTTAGTCAAATGTTCTGTTTTGTAAGTAAGGAAATTTCTCTTTGTGAGTATTACTTTATTTTGTATTTTATCCTAAATACTTGGTTTAACATCTAAGAATTAATAGATTTCTAGCAATGTTTCAGAAACAGAACAAAGTCACAATCTGTAAGAACTTAAATACAAAACTCTCTTTTTAAATAAAATATAAAATTAAAAAGGCATGGCTATTATAATTGTTATAGTATGAAGAGTGTGTAAAAAGTTCATAGACCTGTGTCTCATCTAATATCTCAGAATATAACTAATAGCTATGGTTTCTTTTCTAGGAAAACATTTTAGATACTTATTTATCCAGGAGATTAGTTAAACCAATATCCCTAACCTACTTAAATCTGCCATCTCAATTAAAGACAGGCCAAAAAGTGACCCAGTGGGCTTTGAAATATGTGAACACTCTTAGTGGCTGTCCGCTTATTAGAAGCGAAAAGGTAATTACAAATCACAGAGGTGGCGGTAGCTTGAAGGGGTCAGGTTAGAGAGACGAGTACAAAAGTGATGGTCTCATTTTGTTTTAAAAATGTGTGTTTAAACCCAATTGAGCTATTTTATGAGTTAGAGAAAGGATTGCGCCCCGTCACACCACTTCAGCACACTGAGCAGCCCAAGGGGAAAATGTTAGAAGGAAGCTTTAATTAATTTCCTTCGTCTAATCCTCTGTTAACACTGAACAAGCTTCTGTCACATGCATCATATGAATTCCAAGGACAAAGTAAAAGCCGTTTAAAAGTAGTCATATCCCAATAAGTTTATTAAGAGACCATTTCTAAGTTCTTCATTAAAGTCAATGCTTTTAACACTGTTACCATTCAAAATCCATATTGCAGTCGAGCCACATTATAAAATATTGATTGCTTTGGCGTGTTCTTCTATACTAACTTATTATATTTTTAAGTAACTTAGTGAGGCAAAAATCCAAGTTATTTAGTTCCTGCCTCTGAAAGATTGCGACTTCGGTAACAGCTTTAAAAAGCAATAGTTCAAGCCTTCGGGTATATCAGTTTCCATATCTAAAATTGAGTGCGAGCCTTATAGCCCCTGTACTTTATCCAGAGCTTTTCTGTCCCAGGGTCACACCAAGGGATGGGAGATTAATGGAGTGACATATTAAAAGTTTTATGAATGATAAATATTACCCCTATTTTCTGTAAGAGAAATGGAGTCAGATGTAGGTTAAGTAACCATTAAAACTGTTATACTTTAAAAGGATCCATTTATGCTGCATTTAATTGCATTCCAAGCACTTATTTCCTGCTCCTATTCTTAACTGTCACTTTGAGTGCCAAAGGTGGGGTGAGGGTAGGTATCATGTGTAAAAGTATGCAAATTTTGAATCATTTAAACTATCTTTTCAAATATAGATTCTAATATTTTAAATTTAATGTTCAAAGAACAGATATTTGCTTACCGTTTGGCAAAAAGTCCCTTTTACTGAGATTTTTATTAATGCCATGAAAAGGGGGGAAAATGATAGGTTTGCATATAAATGCATTTCCCATCTGTACACTTACTTCCCCACGCCTCTACTAACACAGTCTGAACTCTGAAGATGGTGTAGAAAGAGTTTCAAAGTCTTTGTTGAAGAGTCGTTGTGGAACGCTTCCCCGTGGACAGCTGCCGTGGACAGAGCAGGTTTGAAAGGGTGACAGCGTTTCTCACTGTCCGAAGACGATTCTTTTTTTATTTTTTCAGTCAGACAAAATGTAGCTGAATTCGGTATTTGTGCAATAATAGCTTGTTATATAACATCTTCCTCTTAACATTAACAAATTCATTTTAATGATCATTTCTCCGTTAAGACTTTTGAAGTACATATGTTCAGTATAATGAGTAAATGGGAGAGAATCTTAAAATGTAGTGGGAAGGGAGGTAGAAAAGCTATAACAAAATAGAGCAAAACAAATAAAAAGACATCACTTTCTTATATTATTTTATAGAAAATAGAGTTTAAATAATTAATTTGTATAGTGCTAAGCATAATAGAGCCTGCTAAGTGAACTGAAGAGTATTATCAGAGGGTAACAAAGCATCTTCACTGACATACTCATCTCTAAAAAAGAGAGAAGGACATGCAGAGAATCCTTTTTTTCAATTTTCACACAGAACATTCAAATCAGTTGATATCAGATAAGTTATTTTCATATAGACCTTTGATGTGTGTGGTGGTTGCTGCTTCAACATTCACAAATCCTTCATCAATGAATTTCAAATTCCCTATGTATATATCAAAGAGAAATATAATTAATATGTAAATAGGTAACTCAAATTAAAAATAAGAAAAACTAGAGAAGAGAGAGGAAGTGGAGGAAAAGGAGACGGGCAATGGGAAATGCATCACTATGTCAACAAAACACAAATGATCCAAAGAAAATAACCCTCTGTGTGCAGAGAACTGGGGAGATATGTTGCTGGCAATCTACTCTGTTGTGATTTGGTCTTCTTTACCTTAAGTGTAGTTATATGCATGCAAACTCACTAAAACTTCCTGTATTTCCTAGGGTCAGACTGACACAAGTTCATGTCTTGAGCACGTGATGAGTTCCCCACTCCGTCTAAGCCAAGCCAAAGCATGCCATGTAGCTATGTCGTAGGGAAGAATTGCAGAACATGGAGTGAGGTGCATTTGGAAGCAACCTGTTGGGGGGCTTTAACGCAGCACCCCTGTCCACCACGGATGAAGAATAAGTCTACCAAGACATGATCTGCTTGGGGAGGAAAGGTGGCTGATCTCTCAAAGGAGAAGGGCCCAGAGCCTTTCTCTCCATGGGATTTATTAGGTTCATTCGCATAGGAATACAGATAAAGCTCATCAATCATTGTCAGCCAGTAAGGGTTAAACAATACATGATTTACAGAGAACTTTGAGGGCTTATTCTGAGTTACAGCCAATTAGTTAGAGGGCCATAAAACTTTAGGCGCCAGACTCATCTCAGGTCTGGACCCTTATCTTTTAAGCTGAGGGTACAAATTAAGTAGGTTTCACAGGAATGTATGTATTTTTGTTAGGCCTGATTCCCCAGGGAATCCGCCCCCCCCCCCCCCCCCCCCAGCACAGTACTGCATTGCCCTCTGTCATTGTTTCAGGCTGAAGTCAGGCAAGGGAAGTAAGGCAGCCAAGAGATTAGGAGACTTCTTGCAGACAGAATGAGAACTCAGGCTATTTCAAAGCTGAGGGGCAAGGGTCCATCACCCCCTTTTTCCACAGCCTCCCCAAGTCCTTCCCTATGAGCTTATCCCTGGTGACCAGAGCCTGTCTTAGGTTGATCCTCCCTTGAGAATTCATACCCATCATTGGCTAACTGGCCAAGCTCAGGGCCAAGCAGGGTGAAGCGGGCAGAGGTGGCACACCTGCCAGGGAGATAAGCTTTGTCTCCTTAGTGGCTTATGGTCCCAACTCTGACTCAGCCTTAACCATGGGGGGTTACAGCCTCTGAAACCAGGCAGGGCGGTTCCCAACAGCAACCAAAGGAGACTTTGCTAAAAGATGGATGAAGTTCCAGTCAGTTAAAGCCTGTGGTGTTTACAGAGCCCCTGAAAATAAAAGTGCAACATGAATAGAATATTCATGTAAGAGGACACAATGCTATGGTGAAATGAGCTTAAAAGAGTTGAAGGGAATATGTCAAAAATGCCTAAAATTATTATTTTGGATTTTACTAAATAGAAAAGAAAAACTGTGGGGATATTTTACATGAAATAACAGGATTAGTTTGTGTTTGAGGAAATTGATTCCTTTTGCAGCTAAACAAAGACGGTAGCAGTTGGAATCTGACAGTGGAAGACTGAGAGAGAATAGAAATGAAGTAGGAAGGAGGTAGAATCAGGAACTCTTGGTCATTTGCAAGAGGTGGACATAGGACTTCCATGATAACTGCATGAATGGAATACAAATTTCATTTACTAAGACAATATTTCTGAAGGTAGAATTTTGATGAACTGATCCCATGGGTTAAGTTCGGGATGTGTAAAATTAGAGTAGAACTCTCCAATCTGCTAATTATATAAAGTAAGCAAAAGAAAATTGGTCTAGGCTAAAGAGCAAGCGTGTACATAAAACGGGCTTATGACCAGCAGAGATATCAGATAAATTGGGTTTGAAACCTTCCTCGACCATTTAGATTTTTCCTAATCAAATGATTTTACATCAGTCTTTTTCACCCATCAAAAAGGAATTAGAATGGCAACTCTCAGCACCAGTTTCAGGAGAATAGTGTACAAATTCAACGAGATATTCTATGTAAGTCACTTAGCATAAGTCTAGGGTTTTACACATATCACAAATATGAGCTGTTATTATAATCACCAACATCATGATTTAAAATCTGGAGATGTATGAATCTCTCAGGAAGAAAAGAAGGTGTCTCAGGATTAAAGAAGCAACCTCAGCATCAAAGAACCAGTTAGAGAAGGAGAATCCAGAACATAAGTTTAAGGAATATGCACAGCTATGGAAGTAGAGGTTTAACTATCAAAATGTTATGCCATCGATTTGAAAATAAATTTGAGTACAGCAAAGAGGAGGACTGAAAATTGTCCACTTTACTTAACAGCAAGGATATAGTGAATACAATTGCCAGGCAAATTAAATAAAATATAAACGTGAAATTCTCATGGTTTTGTCATGAAGTCTTTGAAAGGTAGATAGCTATGCGTGAGTAACAGATGGTTAGTGTGACCAAAACATTTACCCATAACAGATGTTTCTGAAGAATAAAAAGAACAAAAGAATAGGAAAAAGAGAAGCAGTTAACAATTTTGTCCAACTATTGAGGAAAACCTGGGTCATGTATGATCAAATTAATTTTGCTATTTTTTGGGAAGAGAGCATACTTTTAGGTATAAGAGAATTGACTTGTGCTCTGGAAGAGACGTGGAGTCAAGTAACTCTTTATGCAGCGACTGGCACTGGCTGGCTTCAGTGGAATGGTGATCGTGAGCGAGCTGATCTGTGTGAGAAGTAAGAGTAGAAAAGTTTGTGCTGAATGTTGTCACGACATGTTTGGTCAATGGTCCGTGTTGTGCTATAAGTGGACGGTTGCCCAGTATCAGTCATACAGCTTACATGCCAACCTTAAAACAAAAACAGTTTCCAATAGCTCAGTCTTGTGACACTTCTCCTTCCACATATGGATAAAAGTTCTCATAGAATGCCCCCACCTACAGCTTCCTACCATGAATTCTACAGTATTTCAGAGACTGCCCTTCAAAAGAGACTCATCTCATCAACACTTGTTCATGTTTAATCTCCATCAAATTAACCAAAGGCATGCTCAATACCAAACCTCACATCAATTATTGTGTAATTTCTATCGTTTTCTTCATTAACAGTTTGAGAAAATTTCCTACTTTTAATCTCTAGTACTCTTGATAGCTCTTCTATAACATAAAAATGTGGCTAAATATTGGATTGTTTTAATTTCTGGTTCAGTGTATCTGGTGTGCATTTATTTTCTGTATCCTTTCAGTATAGCTTCCACTTCATTATTTTTAGCTTGTTTTTAATTATATTTTACAAATACCTATGAACATGTTTCCAATCATTGTAGGAGTGCTGTTTCTAAGAGAGCTGTTTGCTGATGATTTTTATGTGGGAGGTTTAAGACGGATTGGCAAACAGGTGGCGTGAATTTAGGAGTGTTGAACGAAGCACATTCCCACCACATCAGCACTGGAACTGCACCTCTGCTGTGTATTCCTTTTGTCTTCTATGGTTTGCACTGGAGTGATATACTTTAAGGTGCTTTATTTTCATCTGTTTCTTTCCTTGTTAGTTCATTGGAAATGTTTTCTTAATTTTTCATCACATTTTAAAAATAAATTAGTTTATATTTTACCTTTCACCTATCTCTCCCAACCCCCACCTATATAAGCACCTATGTGTTCTCTGTATCTACGAGCATGGTATTTTTTTTAGATTCCACATACAGAAAAATCATGTGCTATTTGTCTATCATCTTTCTCTGATTTATTTTTATTCACTTAGAATAATGTCCTCAAGCTCTGTCCATGTTGTCACAAATAGCAAGGTTTCACTTTTATGGCTTAACATTAATATTCTAGTGTATACATATATTACAATCCCTTTATTCATTTATCCATCAATGGACCTTAAGTTGTTTCTATATCTTGGTTATTGTGAATAATGCTGCAGTGAACATGAGGATGGTTATATCTTTTTGAGTGTTTTCATTTTCTTCAGATAAATACTCAGAAGTAATTACTCTTCAATTTTGCATGTATTTGGGAATGTTAATGACTTGTGATACAGTTTAGTTGAGATAGATAATAAAAGACCTTATCATCACTAATCCAGTGAACTTTATTTAAGGCAAGAGAGCATTACAAAAGCCATAATGTAACCGAGTAACAAGATTTGCACTTTAAGAGGATCTGTCTTGTGTCAGAGTGAAGGGATTTCTACCACTCAGGAGAGAGAATGTTCAATATTGATATGTTGTTGTTAATGAAGTATAAATGGAAATATATAAAGCAAATAACAGATGGATGTAGAAATGTATCCAGACCCCAAATTTCATACACCAAGATAAACAAAAAAAAAGGTCTGGAATGAAGAAAATGTTCTGGAGATTCTTATATAACATATTAGTGTTTTGATGGCAGCTAAAGTCACACGGTTAATGTGGTCTCACCTTTATTAATTTACCTATTTATAACAACAAATATTTTGAGTACCTACTGTGTGTCAGGCTAAGATCTAGGTACATAGCACGAAACAAAACAGAACATATTCCAGCCTTCAGATATTCTAGTATATGAACAGGAGAACATAGAATGAGTAGTCTGTACTGAGATTGACAATAGACACAATAACTAAGATAAAATAAGGGAAAATGATGGCATATAACCACCTACCAGGTGTTAGGAATAACGTAATTACTAACAGTAAAAAGCTTTATATTTAATTCCATGTATATTAAAATGTTTCCTTCTATGATATTAATAGAGATAGTGAGGATGTGTAAGAAAGTATAATCCACCTGTGAGGCAAATAGGTAGAAACTTGGTATAAGGGGAAATGGGATATGAGCTTAAATGATGTATAGAAGTATACTTGCAATAGTAACATCATTTTAGGCAGAAGGACAATCTGAATGAACATATGGAAGCATGGGCTATCAGGGGTCAGAGAAGGAATATATTGTGGATGAGGATTGTATTCAAAATAAAACTCAGTTATTTTTGGTTTTGATAAGGAATTTGGCTTTTGTATTAAAATACTTGAAATTGCTTTGATAATCTGGGGGATTGAACAAGAAATAAAAACCAAAGACACTACTTATGAGCCACATGACACATTTAATATGAAAGCTGGGGTTCTGGTGACTCTGTCAGACCAACAAATGAGAACCAAAGTGATGGCCAAAGATGAATGAAATCTAAAATGAATGGTGAAGGAAATAGAAGACAAATATCATTTTGATTCTGGGATCACATGAATCATCAGGGACTATATCTAAGAATACTGAAACTGACCTATATTTGGAAGGATTGTACTTGTACCTTCTTTTTTTCAAAAAGTATTAAGGACCTCTTTTTCTAATAACAAATGTGTGTGCTGTAAAAGCGCATAAGTGTGATATATTTGCATGCAGGTTAAACTGCTACAGACTGAGTTAATACACAGCTCATAGTTGCCTGGCTCTCACTCTTTCCCCTTGTTTTCAGGGTGGAGAGAATGACTGTAAAGCCCTGGATGCAGTGACTGTATCTAAACTCTGATCGCCCCAGTTTGCCTGGGGTAGGCATGGGACCAGGGGTGGGTATTAGCCATGGCCACTCTTGTGTCTTCTATAACATGAGCTGGAGCATCTCCAGCATCCAGTCCTACTGAGCTGGACTCAGGTCCAGCTAGAAACTTCTGCCTTCCTAGTGGCCTGTGAGAAACCAGGTAGACTATTGCTTCACAAAATTTTTAATAAGAGACAAGAGATGGGAAGTAACTAGCATAGAAATACCTTTCCTTTCTTCCTTCAAGGAATTGATCTGATATTAGTAGTGCTGTATAATCTCATGGAGACACCCCACAGCTGGGCAATCCTGTATGTTTTCTTTGAAACTATGTTCAGATTGATAAACACCACAAATTATTTTCTGTTCTTCTTTCTTACACTCTCGCTTTTGCTTCACTTCTACCCCTCCAATAAAGATTGGACACATGAGATGTTCCTTATGCTCTGCTTTCTGGGAAGCCAAGACTAAGACACAATGTTCATGAGGCAGATAGATATGATAAAATTAAGGGCAGAGTACATGATGATTGGAGCATTTTATGGTCCTATGAATATTGGAGGCATAGAATTTTGCCTTCAGATAATTATACTTACATTCTAACTTTCATAATGTTATTGAGATTATAGGTAGTGCCCCCCAAAGCAGAATTATGAGTCCTTACGATAGAAAAGGCTTTTACAGTTATATTTTCCAAAGATAATTTTTTTCCAATGTGAACAGATGAAACAGATTATTTTTTTTCCTTGCAGGGATATAAAAATGTTGCAAATAATCTGTCAGTGATGACCTTTAAAATGATATTGGCCTTTCCATCTCATAATGATGAAAATGCAATGAAGTGTGGATGCACATAATTGTATTTCAAAAGTTTCCCACAAACGCGGGTAAAACCAGAAGCAGAAAAATACAGGGTTGTTCAGTGCAGTCACATGGAGGGAGTGTAAGAGTTTTTATGAGATAATTAATTATTGTTTACATCCAGGTAAAAAAACGTGTTTATGAGAATCTTGCTTATCTTGCTTATCTTGCTTATGTAGGACATATAACTAGGTTTTTTACACCTTGTTCAGCAACAATTGAACTCAATTTATCCTACTGTTTGAATGAGTTTAAAGAAAAGAATAGGATTGTAATGAGAAATAAATGAAACAGTAGGAAGTCCTTGCCTATTTAAAGGCAATCCTATATTACATTGAAGTTTATATACCAGGACTAATTAACAGGGTAATAAAAGGAGCCTTTTTATGCTAAATTTAAAAAAGATGCATATTAGAGAATCTTTCTTGTTAATGCTTTAGCAGATGATCATGACAATAATCTTTCCTTCAATAAAAAACACGTGTAATGTATAATCAGTCATTCCAGTTTGATGCCTATGTTTCTAGGATAAGTCTCCAACCTGCTTCTCTCAAGTTTCTTTGTCAACAAAGACAGAGGCTCCATGACTTCTAAATCCTTCTAAGAATGAGAAACTATAATTTAGGCCAACTTTCACCTAAACGAAATATGGTATTAGACATATTAACACTCTCTGCTAGCAACAATCTCTTCTCTCTGTCAAACACGCATCCCAGTTCCAAGCTGCTAAATCAAGCTGAACCCGATTCTTATATCAGCTGCTAAGAGTAAAGACGAGCCAATCAGCATGGTCATCTTAATTCCCAGACATGCCTACCAAGACTAAATAATATATTTTATTACTTAAAGTTGAACCTTCACTGTGATTTCTAAGAAAATAAACTACAAAGAAAAAATAGCAACTGCAGTGAAGTTGAAAACATTTCCTTAATGTAATAAGTCCAATTACAATTACAAAACAAAAGAAAACCACAAAGGCAACATTTCAAACCTACCCCTAGAACAAAACTTGGAATTGTGTATCTCTGTACACAACCTCTAATTTGGATGAGCATGAGTGTCATCTGACTCATGCTTTCCATTCACCAATAATGGATAAATGTAAAACGTCTGACGGTACCAAAGAGGCAGAACTGCTACAACACATTTGAATGTCTTATGTATTTATAAAAGAAGTGCTGTAGTAATTTCAATAATTGGAAGTTAACTTCTCCATGTTCACCCTAAATAAAAGATCAACCATATTTAAAGATCATGCATTTGAATTAGGATTTTTAAACTGTTGTGTTAGGACACAGTTTAACTGAGAGTATGTAATCCAAGAAGCTCCTTGCTTCTCTGAAGTATTTCTTGCCTACATTTACCTCATTACTGTGAGAATCACTCTTAATTGTAGTATTCCTCTTCATTTCTCCTTTTAATCTATAGATGCTTTTTCCCTAAGAAACCAATAACTTCTGCATATCTAACAGTTTAATTTGTTTAATTGTATATAAGGGTAACTTTACATATTTTACTGCTTTAAAAAAAGATATTCGATGATATATTATTGAAGTTGTGTGTTTGTTTATACTCTCAATTATTCTCATACTTTCCAATGATAGCAAATAAACCCTTGGGTCATTTGACCCAGCTTCCAAAAATACCTCATTGTCATTTGATGCATCATAATATTTTGATACCAATGACTTTTGGTTGTTTTAATATATCTATTTCATTTCTTATATATGTTGTTTAAAGTATGATGGTATGATTAAAGTCTGATTAAAAGAACACATGAGACTTTATTAAATAGACTTTTCAAAATGTCATTCATGAATTAATGTATAGGTTAAATGCAATCTCAATTAATTCTGCAAAAGAATATTACTATTAAAATAATCAACAAGTGAATCAAGTCATTTATGAAAATGCAATGGACCTAGGAAAGCCCATATAGGAACCAAATTTGGACCATATGCACTACCTGACTTCAAGATTTGCTATAAGCCTGCTTTAATCACATTGATATTATATTTGAGTAAATGTAGACATATAGAACAATAAAATAGAAAAATCAATAAATAGATATATTATGCCCATACATGGTTAATTCACTTTCAGCAAATCAGGAAACAAATATAGTGGAGAAAGAGATTTTTTAGAAAAAAAAGGTTTTGGAATAAGTGGATATCATGTGAGAAAAAAATTAAATAACTTTAACTCTTACTTTATCCAAACAGAAAATTAACTCAATATGGATCATAGACCTAAGCAGTAAAAACTAGGAGTATGAGGGGGAGCCCCCAAAATGGAATTTATTTATAAAAAATGTGTATTTATTCTTACATGTTTAAACTTCAGTCACCTTAGAAGTACTCTCTATTTGACCAACACACCTATTTTGATGTTTTTTTATACTGCTCAAAACAGTTTTTGAACTTGTCTATTTTGATGATTTTTAGTGCTTTTGCCATTTTTGGTTTCACCACTTCCACATCAGCAAAATGTTTCCCTTTGAGGATGTTTTTCACCTGGGGAAACAGAAAAAAAGTCACTAGGAACAAGACCAGGTGAAATGCTATTTTTGGTGAAAATCTGCTGAACACTCAGACCGGTGTGGGCAGGTCCACTCCTAAAGCGCCCATCACGAACTGGGTGAACTCCCTGAAAGAGTTTTAAAAAAATCCACTGAAGCCAAATGCCGCCTCTCCAAACAACGCCAGCAGGTACAGTGATACAGGTGTGTTTCTAGAAAAATCAATTTGTGGGAGAAGCCTATAATACAAGAAGCCTACCCCTAGAAGCTAATGCCAGGTTTTGGGGGTACCCCCTCATTAAAAGTAACTTTCTAAATTTGATCAGGTACTGACAAAATTTTATTTAATGGTGAACTTTTAAAATTTCCTCAGGGTTGTGTTGGGGAGCTCCATCCGCAGAGCCCCCTGTCCACCACGGATGAAAATAAATCTACCAAGACATGATCTGCTTGGGGAGGAAAGGTGGCTGATCTCTCAAAGGAGAAGGGCCAAGAACCTTTTCCTCAATGGGCTTTTATTGCGTTCAATTTGCACAGGAATACAGGTGAAGCACACCAATCATTGTCTGGCAGTAAGGATCAAACAATAGACAACAAACACAGAACTCTAAGGGCTTATTCTGAGTCAGGGTCAGTTAGCTAAAGGGCTATAAGATTTTGGGAAACAAACTCATTTCAGGCTTGGACCCTTATCATTTAAATTGAAGGTATTAGCAAAGCAGGTTTCACAGGATTTTATGCATTCTTTCTTAGGCCTGATCGCCCCAGGGAATCTGCCCTTTCCAGCACGGGACTGCACCACCCTCTGTCACTGTTTCAGGCTTAAGTCAGGCAGGGGAAGTAAGGCAGCCAAGAGATTAGGAGACTTCTTGCAGACAGAATGAGGACTCAGGCTATGTCAAAGCCGAGGGGCCAGGGTCCATCACCCCCTTTTTCTATAGCCCCCAAGTCCTTCCCTGTGGGCATCTTCTGACCATGCCTGTCTTTGGTTGTCCCTCCCTTGAGGAATCTTACCTGTCATTGGCTAACTGGTCAGGCTCGGGGCCAAGCAAGGTAAAGTAAAGTGGGCAGAGGTGGAGCCCCTGCCAGGGAAATAAGCTTTGTCTCCTTAGTGGCTTATGGTCCCAAGGTCTCTGACTCAGCGGTAACCACGGGTGGTTACAGCTTCTGAAACCAGGCAGGGCGGCTCCCAACAGGGTTGGACACAAAAGGATTTTTTTCTGTCAATAACTCTATTTTAAAATAAACTAGAAGTACTAGTTTATTAGTACTAGTTTACTTGGTAGAATTAGGCAATGGAAATAAATAAAAATTATATAGATCGATAAGAAGAAATAAAACTTTTATGGTTGGCATGTTGTACATATAAAATATCTTAGGGATCTATGAAAAAACTACTAGAAATTCCAAGTAAGTTTGGCAAGGAAACAGTATATAATCTTAATATAGAAAAGACAATTGTAATAAAAATATATATACACATACAAAGTGAAAAGATTAAAAATAATGGTTAAAAACTAAAGAACTATAAACCTGGGGTTCCTGTTTTAATGTATGAGATTTTAGATTCTTTATAACTTCCCCATATTTGTTACTTACAATTCATCAGGTTTATAAAAATAGTTATCAATAAATTCTTCAAAAAACAAAGGGCCTGAAGTGTATCTTTGGGACACTGTAAGAGAGGAAGTGAAGACAATTCCAGTACACCTTTACACAGGTCTTAAAAGAGAGGATTTAAAAATACACATATGATTTTAAAAATTAAATTGTATTTCTATATACTGGCAAATAAAATTTTAAAATTGAGAGAATTTAAGTACTATTTACAGTATCATGAACAAGCATGAATACCTTGTGATAAATTTGATAGAATAAATGTAAGATGGTGAGGACTAGAAATTATCAAATTTCCAGGATAACTTACAATAAACTATAAGTGGAGAAATATAAAATGGTCATTGATTGAGAGAAACAATATGAAATTATGACTAAATTTTTCTATAAACTTACTGTAGTTATTTTTGGTGAAGTCAATAAGCTGATTCTAAAATTTATATATAAATAAAAAAATCTAAGATAGCTAAAACAATTTTGAAAGAGAATAATAATAGAGAATGTATTCTGCATAATTTAACATATATTACAAAGCCATAGTAATTAAAACAGTGTAGTAAACAAATAGATCAATGAAACAGAGTAGGGAATTTAGAGATAAATAACATATATGGCCAAAGGGGCCAAGTCATTCAGTGAAGGAAAAACTGGTGCTATAACACATATGATTATGGAACACATAATTGCCCTTTATTTAAGAAATCACATTGTAGCAAAAGCACAAAACTATCTGCTCCCTATCCAGTCACTGGAGCGAGCACTTGGAATAAAATAAGAGTAAGCTAGATATATTTTCTTTAATTTATGATACCTGATTCTGAGAGACTAAGTGATTCACATTAAATAGCATATTCTGTTTTTTCATTATTCCCATCTTATGAATGAGGCCCAGATAATTCAAGTAAATTGTCCAAGCCCACAGAACTAGGAGAAGCAAAGCCAAGAGTTGCCCCAGAACATTGGTCTCTAACCATTAAGTCATGTTGAGGTGACAGAAATATGGCAACCATTTCAATGACAGTGTATGTGCACTGGGTAGGGTAGAGTCAATATGTAAAATTTTCATGTTTTTGAGAGTTCGTATTAACTTCATCAGTTGTATTGATTACACTAATTTTTGGAAAGTGTACTTAATAAACAGAAGGTTTGGAAAAGATGTTGAAGTTACTAGTTTCTTTTGGTTTGGGTATTATCATCTACTTAATATAACACTTTAGAAAAAATACCCTCTAAATTTATCTTTTAGGATTCCAAGAATTAATTTACAACAACAAAAAAAAAATCATGTGAGTAATTGTATCTTTCCTATTTAAACAAATCAAAAACAACGTCATCTGACCCATGCAAATAGATTTCTAATACTGATCTAAGTGAAATGTTGGTCAGGATCTCTAGTTATCTTGGATATGACAGAAATGAGTGAATTAAACAACAATTATGCTACAGTATTGCTTGCCTTTTCACCCAACAATTCCAAATGACTAGTTCCCGTTGACAGTGAAGGGGGGCAGACTATGCTGTGCCAAAATATACAACTTGGCATCTTTTGTGGTTTTTTGTTTGTTTTTATGTAAGCTTTATTGCATTTTTTCCATTACCATTTAGTCCCCTTAAACTCCCCTACACCCCTCAAGCAATCACAACACTGTTGTCCATGTCCATGAGTCCTTTTTCCTTTTTGTTTTGAATTAAAGTTATTTGAGAAACAGACAGTGCAAGAACAAAAGTGTGACCCTCTTTTGTTTCCCCTGAAAGCAGGAAATAAATCTCCCATGTGAAAGAATTTCTCCCTGTACAAGAAGGTGGAGATACATTCTTATCACCAGATCTAGGGAATTTAGGGCCAGGAAGGCTACATAAACAAGCCATGTTACTTCATCCCTGATTTACTACCCCAAGCCCAAACATCTGTGTCTTGTCACTTCTTCACAGCCTATTGGTTCTTGCATTAAAGGCATAAGTATAAAAGCTTTCTCTTTGGGTCATTTCTTTGAGTCTCATTTTATGGGGCTTCTGTATGTAATTAATTAAGTTTTTGTCCTGTTGATCTGTTTTATGTCAATTTAATTATTAGACCAGCCAAAAAACATAGAAGGGAAGAAGTAAAACATTTCTACTGTTACAACAGACATAACTTTAGCATCACAGAAACTGATTCTATTTGAGGGTGTGCCATTTCCTCTATCAATGTTGAAGAGCATTATGCTGATAGGAAACAATAGACTACTAAGACTCTTCATAATAAATTATCTGCTTACATTAAAAATAGTCAATATATAGAAGCAAACTAAGTGTCCATCAACAGATGAGTGGATAAAGAAGAGATGATATACATATGCAATGGAATATTACTCGGCCATGAAAAAGATGAAGCCTTACTATTGGTGACAACATGCATGAACTTAGAGGCCATTATGCTAAATTAAATAAGTCAGACAGGGAAAGAAAAATACCATAGATTTCACTTATATGTGGAATCTAAAGAATATAATAAATGAATAATCCAAACAGAAACTGACTCATAATACAAAGAACACACTGATGATTGCCAGATGGAATGGGGGTTGAGGGAAAGGAGAAAAAAGAGGTAGAGATTAATAAATACAGATTGGTAGGCACAGAATAGCCACAGGGATGTAAAACAAAACATAGGGAATACAGTCAATAACATTGTAGTAACTATTCACGGGGCTGGATGGCTACTGGACATATTGGAAACATCACTTTGTAAATTATAAAAATATGTAACCACTATGCTGTATATCAGAAACTACTATAAAATAATAGTGAATGTCAACAGTAATTGAAAAAATTAAAAATCGTGGACTATTTTGAAAAATAGTCTTACTGTAATTTATTAAATGTTTAGAACAACTGTATGCTGCTATTATTACTTCAGATGATAATTAATGAAAGATTATAAATGGTTGTATATTTTGATATTTTTTTAAAAGTGATTCTTAAGTACATTGGGAAAAAAGAACATGAATACAAGGCCAAATGTAGAAAGCAAATATTAATTAACATTTTCCAAGGAAATAACACTAAAAATCAAACCATACTTTAAAAAATTAGTTCCCTAAAGTGTAAACTATTAGTTAAAACACTTAACAATTTTGTACAAAATAAGAGGGAAAGCCCTTCTACTATAAAATACCAACTGATTGACACAAAAACACAAATACTTAAATATAAAATGTCATATATATTAAAACAGAACATTTTAAGAAAAAAATCATCAAAAAAGTGACAAAGATCGTTTAAGGTGTCCTAGCATTAAATTAGTTATGTAATTGCTATATAAAATATATTTATAGCACTAATATTTGAAATAACTTGAATGATTCACCTTCAAAAATGAGTTGAACATTCCCTTTGTCAAATTGAAAAAAACAACTTAAAGACTAGTGGACTAACATGTATTATTGTATATCAAAGCACTTTCAAAGATGTAACAACTTTAGTCTAAAATTATTAATAACTAATTTAATCATTATAGATTTGAGGAGTATGATCATATATGCATAGCATAATTTTATTAAAGTGAAAATTTAATCAGTGTTTTTAAATTTTTTCTCTGCTTAGATGCAAAACACACATCAAATAGTCACTAATGTAAAAGGTATGTGATCTCAGCAAATACTGGCGTGAGCTTTTCAGATCCTTATGTAAGTGACAATGCGCCGGAGGGAGTGACTCCAAGGGGAAGAGCTGAAGGGCATGGGCGAGCAAAAGAGTAGGGACAAGCTGCATTTCGAAACAGGAAGAATACTCTGTCAGATCACAGTCACTAAAGGCATAGTTTTGTTACTTCACAACTTTGCCTAGGAATGATTCTTTTTCCAGGTTAGAAACTTTAGGAATAAACCAGATAAACAATGTTGCAAACAGTACACAAATCCGCATTTTACTAACTATAAACTCTGTATTTGTGGGAGCACGCACCCACGTGTGTGTTGTGTGTGACAGAGAGAATAAGACTATCTCTGGTACTCCTTCCATCTAATTAGGAGACACCTTTGAATCTTTGCACCGCCTTTTAGGAGCACACGCACGCACGGTGGCAGACAGCTGGACTCTAATGTGAGAAATAGACATGTCTGAAAGGCAAAGATTTCACCTGAGAGCTAACAGTTTCAGAACAAATTGGGCAGCTGACAAATATTTGGTCTCTAGCTCTCAGAAGATTGTTAAAATCAGTGATCTCAAAGACTGACTCAGAACCCTAACATTTACTGTGGCTCAGTTTAAAAAACTCTTGAGTGATATTTTAAAAATCAATGTTGATGGATTTTGCCAAGTTTTATTAATTTGACAGCAGAGTAGACTTATGCAGTTTTTTCATGAAATAATATATTTTTCTAAAGTAAATGTGAATATAAATAAACAAAAATATTTCAATCCAAGATCAAAAAAAAGAATAAAGTATGATTCAAACAAAATTTATATATTCTTTATTATATGGCATGCATACTATATGTATTTCAGATTGCTTATGTATAGTTTTTTAAAAATTTTGTTTCATTAAATTCTGGAAGATTTTCTTCTTTTTCATGGCCAAGGAGTATTCCATTGTGCAAAGCTCCCACAGCTGTTTTATCCACTCTTCTACTGATGGGCACTCAGGCTGTTTCCATGTCTTCACAACTGTAAATAGCACTGCAATGAATAATCATTTGAGACAGTGTGGATAGACCTGGAGAGCATTATGTGAAGTGAAATAAACCAGTCAGAGAAACACAAATACCATATGATCTCACTCATATTTGGAATCTAATTAACAAACTGAATCAACAAGGAAAATAAGGATAGACTCATAGATGGAGAGTGGGATGACAGCTAGTGGGGGGAGATTACGGGGGATGGATTGAGCAAAAAGAAAAAAAAAGACTCATGGACGTGGACAACAGTGTGGTGATAGCTTGGGGGTAGGGGAGTATAAGGTGACTAAGTGGTAATGGAAAAAATACAGTAAAGATTAAATCAAAGAAAATTCTGGAAGAAACTACCTTCTTTATCAATAAATACTTTCCATGAAGCTGGAGATGGAAAGATGAATTACTTGAACCAATCTTATTTGTATATATGTTGCTGAACAAAAAAGTGCATTTAGCTGCCAGTCACCACAAAAACCAAACTCATGAGGCAAAAGCTGGTGGAAAGGGAAAGAGGTTTAATTCAGTTGCTGCGTTATCTGGGAGAATGGCAGACTCTCGTCTCAAAGCCCATCTCCTCAGCAAGACCAGGACAAAATGGCAAGGTCTGCCTTTGCCTGGTCCCACCCCCAATCTGTACCAGAAGAGGGGAGGAGGGCTTTTTCCTCCATCTACTTATCTTACTGTCTTTGTGTGCACTCACTGTAAGAACCTCCCCTGTCCCCATCTCGCCTGAGGTGGGTAACTCCCCTGGTGCTCCTTCAACTCCCTGCCCTCCCATGCCCTGATCCCTGCATACAGCAAGCTGCCCACACTCAGGGCCCACTGACAAAGAGCCACCCAACCAAGGCCTAAGCAAAGAGACACTGGAAAACCCACACCTTTCAAGCAGCACCAAGGGCGGCCTCTACAGGAGGGCAGGGCAACTGCAGCCAGGTAACACCTACTCTTCAGAAAAGCAGTTTGTCATTTTCAACTCACATTACATATTCAATTGTAAGAACATAACAGAGAAAAAATATTGAGAACAAATATGTAATAATAGTTATACAATGTCTAGTAAGCTTGATATTCTTGGAAAAAGTAAATTTTTATACGAATGGCATAACTTGAATTCTTACTCTTATGTGGAAAAATCATGAGAATTTGGAATGCTGTTATATTTTTTCTATGACTTCATCCTTAAAATTTGGAGGAGCAGTATATATGGTGTAACCATTAAGAACACAGACTTGAGACCAGCCTGTTTAGGTTAAATTAATAGTACTGCCTGTCAATGGCCGTGTTTGCTTGGGCAAGTAGTTTACCCTCTCTGGTCTTTCTTCCTCATCTGTAAAATGAAGCTTATACTTTCATATGTGATGTTAATTAACTAATACGTGTTTAAGGACACTTCAAATGTGGCCATATCCACATTAACACATTCTGTATTAATGATTATAATTAGTCTGTGCTCCTATCCAGTGGGGGGGGGGGGAATATTTCACCATTTAAGAGCATTTTATAACAACTAGAAACCATACTAAAAAGCACCAAAAAATTCTCAACACAATTATTTTCGCTTCCCCAACATGCTTTCTGAATGTATGCATTTCTTCCTTGAGTATTCTGCATTTTACAGCTGGTTAACCTACTTCACTCCAATATCTGCCTCTCATGTTATCCTCTCCAGTTTCACTTCAGATGTTCCCACCTTCATTCTAAAGCCTTACTAAATCCCCCAGCATAAACTATTTTCTATCCGTCTTTAGTCCCATAATAATTATCACCTCTGTGGTAGCAAAGATTACATGCTGCTTGGCATTTCTTCATCCTCATGTAGATCTTAAATAACTTACTTTTTATTCTTGAGCTTTGAGTCAGCTCCTTCTCCCTCACGTGCATAATGTGAGCTTTTCTGTTACTTCACAGACAACTTCTAAATCATAAAAATAAGGGTTTGATGCATTTAATGTACCTTAATAACACCTTATAAATAGATGCATTTACTTATATAATGTGTTATTAGAATCCAGATTCAATTGCCTTCCAAATATTTTCATTTGTGAATATTTAAGTATGCATATGCCCTTACTCTATTTTCTTTTTAACTTAAGAAAAGATATTAATTTTCCTCAATTTACAAATGATTTTATAATATTTTAAATTTTATTTTATCATATAGAATTCAGCCACAATATTACATTGTATAAATATTACTAAGTTGCTATAACTTATCTTGCTTATTAACAAAAATTTATTTTAAGAAGTACACTGTCAATTAGTTTCTATGTGACTAATTTACAGAAATTTTACTTTTATACCTTCTTTAATGGCTAATAGTGAATAACAAAAATATTATGTGAATTAGTGATTATATGATATATTGTTTATCTTAGGAACTTTAAGCATGAGATAAATCTAAAATGTTTATGGTTTAAATAAAATGTATAACAGCAAAAACAGTAACAAGTTGAAATATTCAAATAGTTCTTACTATTTTTCACACACTATGACTTTTTATCTATTAACTTTATATATATATATATATACACACACACATATATATTATACATATAAAGTTAAAGAAAAGTTTCACACTGCCCTGGTTGGTGTGGCTCAGTGGGTTGAGCACGGGCCTGTGAACCAAAAGGTCGCCAGTTCCATTCCAGGTCAGGTCACATATCTGGGTTTCAGGCCAGGTCCCAGTAGGGGGCGTGCCAGAAGCAACCACGCATGGATATTTCTCACTCTCTTTCTCCCACCCTTCCCCTCTATCTAAAAATAAATAAATAAAATCTTTAAAACAAAAATAGTTTAACACTGACTGCCTTGGCCAGACAGCTCAGTTGATTAGAGCGTGGTCCCAACACATCAAAGTTGCAGATTTGAGCCCTGGTCAGGGCGTATATAAGAATCAGTCAATAAATGTATAAATACGTGGAACAACGAATTGATGTTTCTCTCTGTCCATGTGCCCAGCCTAACTGAACATGAATTACCATTCATTCATTCACAATGGTTTATTAAGCGCTGCCTTAGGGGCAGGTTCTTTTGTGGACTGTGGAATTTATATAAATTTATTTTAAAAAATCAATCTTAAACTCTTGAAATTCAAAGCCTTATCATATTTAATCCTTTCAAAAAGCCTGTTGTAAAACCTTGTTTTTTGGTCATTGTTGTTTTTAAAAGACTCAATTTCAAAAATTTAAAAATAGATTATGTATTTTATGTGAAATATAGGTTAAATTAAGAAAAAAGACAGAAGGTAGCTTTCAAATTTCAAACAGGAGATTATTAGTTACTTGCTAAATCCTTTACCCCAATAAAATAAGGGTGCTTGGGCTTCTTATCTCACTTCCTCCCTAGGAAGGGATTTTTGTTCTTTGGAGAGAAAGGTTTCTGGCATTTTTCTCTTCTGGTAAAAAGAAACTATTCATACATATGTAAACGTATATTTTTTTACTTGATTTTCACAGCATCAGGGAATAGAATAATCAAAGTCATTTGCTGGAACAGCCATGCACTCTGACAAGGCTGTCTATAGTGGCAGCTTGTCAAAAATGGAGCCATTTTTCAGGTAGAAGAACCAGGAAGAAATGAAATAAAATACCCGCCCTTTCACATTTCAGATCAGGAAAACTGGTTCACTCTGCCCTGCTCTAGTTAAAGGGAATAGATATATGTGTGTATGTGTCCAACCGCAGAGCTCCTGATGGACATTCTTTCTAAAACTCCTGCAAATAGAACATTGTCTTCCTCTCTGCTTATTTTCTTTTTTTTCTTTCTTTAAAAAAAAATATTTATTTATTTATTTATTTATTTATTTATTTATTTATATTCTTTTACTGGTGTTCAATTACAGTTGTCTGCATTTTCTTCCCACCCCTCTACGCCCTGGCCAAACTCACCTCCCTCCCCTGCTTCCACCCTCCCCCTTGATTTTGTCCATGTGTCCTTTATAGTAGTTCCTGAAAACCCCTTTCCCTACTGTCCCCTCCCGACTCCCCTCTGGCTATTGTTAGATTGCTCTTAACTTCAGTGTCTGTCTGCTTATTTTCTTTGGAATGACAGCTACTTCAACTTACTGAGAGTGAGACTACTTTTTGAGGATCCGGTGCTGGTTTAGTAAGATTAATGAAAAGCATGCAAGCTTAGTTTGTACTTTAAAAAAATGATAATAACTATGTGTGTGTGTATGTGTTTACCTCTATCCATGGGGATCGATGTTCTAATGAACGATGAATTCTGCCACCAGTCTGGACACAGGGTAACATGTAGAGTTCAAACTATGACCAGTAAAGTCATATTTTTTCTAGTTTTCCCAATATTCAGCTCTAACAATATTGGGTTTTGTTTATCTTAATACAATAGTTAATTCTGAAAAACAAAAAATATTATTCTTTCTTTGCTATTAATATGCACTCCATATTTATCCTCCAACTCTGCTAATTTATCATAATTGTATCATAACCATACATGTAACAGTCTCAGATCTGTTAGAATCATATTCTTAGAAACATCTATAATTTATACAATGATATATAAAGTTCATTCATATCTATCTTCTCACAGTGAGTGTATTAATTTATAATATTAGTTAACATTGATAAATATTAACAATTTATAGCGCTTCTTTTTAATCACTCAGCACAATAAATATTTTTCTTTCCCAAATAGTGGATGCAGTTTTAATTACGTGATTCCCAGCTTTGGTTGTAATTATAAATTTGAGTGTGGTCCAGCTTCTCTGCAAACTAGGACTGAAAGGACTTTCCTATTGTAATGACCAGTACTTGTCCTGAGCACCTGCCAGTGTCTCTTCAGCTGCAATACCCTTTCTAAGAACCCAACTCACTCCATGTCTTTTGAGAGGTATCCTTGCAAATTTATTCTGCCACAAGTGCTACAGACACAGGAAAGGGCAAGAGATAACTAGCACATCATTCATGAATTTCGTACTTGACTATGCGACAACCTCATATAGTTCTCCAGATTGTCTTTCCCAATCTCATGATGCATTTGGGGGGGATTGAAATATCCCTATTTTGAAGTTATTGTTTTTTTTGTTAATTTTGGCTACTCTGGGTTGTGGCCAATTCAGATTGTTTGTCCTCTACAGTCAATCTGATCTTGTTGACTCTATATTCTCCAGGAATACCTCAAAATTTATTCCTACAAGGGAGTCTTCTTGGGTTTTCACTATGTCTATGTTTTTATTTGGTTTATTTACTTCATTTGGTGATTATTCTGTAATTTCCATGTGATTTTAGAAAGAAGTGGTTTATATGTGTCCATTGTCAGTCATTTTGAGCCCCCAAAGCTCATATTCCTTATATGTAAATGTGATATGTAAAATTACCACAGTGTTGGAGCAGAAGAAACAGTTAACAGTATCAGGGTTTGGTATGTAATTACATTTATACTTTGAATTATGTAAATAGCAATTGAAATTTCATCCACAGTAGAAGGAATTTCACATCCCTAAATGTGATTATTTTAACTTTATTATGATTAATTTTAATAAAATTACATACCAGTTTTTGGAATCTAGTTTATAATTAATTAAAATGAAAGGAATGATTAATGTATCCACACTAAAAATCCTTTTAATAAATTAAGCAAGAACAAATACACTAAGAAGTAAATGTAAATTTTATTAGTAAATAAATAAAGTCAATTGGTTTCAAATAAATTAGAACTAGATATTTCCTAGAATTTAAATTAAGTGTACAATAGAAATACCATTGGGAATGTAACTTCAATTCGCAAGCTACCTCTGTGAATTTTGCAATATATAACTTGAGTGTGAGTGAAAAATCACTTGGGTTTCTTTGTAAATGCGTATTCCAGGTCCCCATTTTGTGCTTATGTGGTGCAGAAAAACCTAAATTCTTAACAAGAATCCCCAAGGGATTCCAGTGAGACACAGTGTTCAAAGACAGCATGTCCTAATTTTACCACTCAATGTAAAGGTTCAGTGGAAATAGGTGATCAGATTTGATAATGCTGCAGCAGAATAAATTCAATAACACAATAGCAGTAACAAGAACAAGAGCAAATACAAATGAATTGCTTTTCTTACAGTTGCCACTTCTAAGATTAGGCTGTAAAGAGACTGGCTTCCATTTTGGATGCTCTCTAACACTCTGTTGGATTTGCTCACCAAACGTTGTGCCTTGTGGTGTGGCAGTCCTAGAAGGGGCTCATGTGTCAAGGGACTGAGCCTGCCAGCAACTATACGACGGGCTTGTTAGTGGATTTATCGCCCCTCCTCCCCTTGAGTGCTTAGCTGTGACCATAGCCCTAACTGGCCAATGGCTTGACGACAAAATATCAGCATCAACCTTGAGACAGAGGCACTCAGCTAAGTCACACTCTGATTCCTGACTCCTGTAAACTGTTAGAAAATACATAGGTATCGTTAGAGGCCATTTATTCTGGGGTGGTTTTTACACAGCATTAGGTAATACACTCACACATCATTCCCCTTCCTGGGCTGTGAGACAGGCACAGAGCCCTAGGTTCTCCTATACACGTTGTTTTCTTTGTGTCTGGAGCTTGCAAATAATGCCATCTTGTGTCTGATACTTCTAGTTAACAGTAGTTCTTCTCTAAAATCGAACTGTTAGTCACATGCCCCTTGCAATAAGTTGTCAAAACTCCCTATGTATTTTCTTAACTTGATGGAGGTTGTGGCTGATCTGAGAGATACAAACACTCTTCTTAAATATTGTTACATATATTGGGCACATAGGCATTTTTACGTGACTAATGTTAAGCCATAACATTCAAGTTAGTCATGACTTTGAACTTATGCACCAGATATGTGTAACAGTATTTAAGAAAAGAGTTTACATCTCTCAGTTCAGCATTGTTGATGAAACCTATCATAGTTTGGAATTAAATTTTTGTATGATTATTTGACAAATACCTGAGATTCCCATTTAACTGCAAGCTTCATGAGGCAAGTTTATTTATTTTTTTGTTCTAGCTTTCAACATATTGTAGCCTGACACAATTCTTGATTACTATACATATACTTACTCAATGAACATATACAAGAGGCATTATACAAGAGGCATAACTATTAAATAATGGATACAAAATATTCACAGTTAACAGATGCTGTACCTGGACAATCTTAGTAACGCAACAAAAACAAAAATAAAAAAAATGTTAAATTAGAGATTTAATTACATACCAAAAATACTTTTTTCTTAATGAAAATTTTCATATGAGAAACATAATGAAATAAAAAGAACTTGCTGGGTGAATTGTTCTAGAAATGTTAATTAGGACTTTTGTTGATAGAGTTCAAGTCTTCTACAATAGTACTGATTTTTTTGTCTACCTGTTCTATCAGTTACTATGAGGATTGTTGAAACCTCCATTTATAATTTAGATCTACTTACTTGTTTTAATAATGTCCATTTTAGTCTCATTTATATTTATGAATACCAGTCTGATATACATTGAGGGTCATTATGTCTTCTTGGAGAATTGACCAGGAAGATGTAATAATGTCCTATTTTATTTCTGATAATATTATTTATTGATATTATTTATTGTGATTCTGCATTTATTGATATTAATATGCTGTTTTAAAAATATTTTTTTAATTTTTAGAGAGAGGGGGAGGGAAGAAGAGAGGGATAGAAACATCAATGTGTGGTTGCCTCTCATGTGCCCCCTTACTGGGGACATGGCCTGCAACCCAGGCATGTGCCCTACTCTGGGAATCAAACCGGCAGCCCTCTGATTCGCAGGCCTGCACTCAATCCACTGAGCTATGCCAGCCAGAGCTAGTCTTTTCTTGAGAAGGAGTTATTGTGTGGTATGGTTTTATTTTCTTTTTTACTTTTAACCAATCTCTATTATATGTGAATTTTATTCCCTATTGACAATATACAATTTGATCCTGTTATCTGATCCAGATAACAATTGCAGTCTTTAGAAAGCCATATTGGAGCTGTTCATTTGAATGTGATTATAGATAGATTTGAATTAAAAATAGACCAGATTGCTAGCTCTTCTCTACTCATTTCATCTCTTCTTTGTGTACTCTTGCACTGACTTATTTTATGTTAAATAGCCATTATCTACTACACCACTTATCTTCTCTTTTGACATTACTTTTACATTTTTTACAATTCTTTATAATTTCCTTAGGATTTGCAATATACACCTATGGTTAACCAAGTTCTATCTTCAAATGAAATTATTTTTTCACTTCTCATTTAAGGACCTTAAAACTGGCCTTAAAATGCTTTAAGGACAGCCTTACTTCAGACTAAGTCTTTTGTTTTTTGGTGAAGATATCAGGAAGGATTTAGGCAGAGATATTAGACCCTCCCATTTGGTGGTGCTCCCTTCCCCCATCTGTATCACAGCAGCCACTTAGTGATATTTGAGACTCTTAATGTGAGAGGCCATTAAGGTTATTGAAGAACCTTCCAGATCATGAAGATCTCCACAATTTCTTTAGTGCCTAGACATTTCACGTGGTATTTCCAGCCAGCAATAGTGTTTCTTCGATTTCTCAGCTAGTTAGTATAGCTAAACTCTTCTTACCAGTGTCCTGCTGTGTCTACCAATTTTGTTGTTTTGTGTTGTTTGAAGAATATGTGTTATCAGTACATACCAGTACTATTGTATTATTTGAAACATTACTCTGTCTCCTAGATCTCACTTTCAAATAAAGACAACTTTGCATCTGACTCTGACAAATTTAAATTCATAAGTATGTATTAACTGCTAGAATTTTCACATCATAATAAATGTTACATTGAAAATATTTTATAATAAAATGCCCCTGGAATACTGTAGACACAGTTTGAATATTTTAAACATGGAAGTGTTTAAATAGAGGTACTTAGTAAGTTCTTTACAACTTGACGTATCTTTACACACATACCTCACGAAGAATGATTACCTCTATTCCATTACTGAAATAGATGAAAATCAATGTGTTATTGGAGGATATATAGCCAGTTTTATATTTACATTGTGCAGTATACTCTATAATAAATGCTCACGGATTTTAAATTATTATAGCCATGTGATTTACCCTTGAAATTCAGGGATTACTGTTATGCATTGGACTGTCATATTTTATATAATAGTACGTTTATTTGGTTCCGAGTCCTAAATGTTCCCAAATGACTTCCAATGCCAAGCAGTTTGGACAATAATTGCTTTGAATCTCATTTATTTTTATTACTCATCATCTACACTACGCCATCCAGACTAGAGAACCGAGAAGTAAAAAAGCACTTTTGATTTTCTGGTTACATTACAAAATGACTTCCCAAAGTCATCAACATGGGTGGCATTTTTTTAAAGTTCAAGAGCTAAGATCACGAAAAATATAAAATCACATGCCTTAACTTTTGTTGTTAGATAGCCTCTAATATAGAATTACTGTTTTTGAATGAATAACAAAATGCTACTAAATTTAGATACATAAATATTATACATGTTCAAATATGTTTGCTCAAATTTATCTTAATTACAATTTTTAAGAAAGATATACTATTTTATTTTCTCTGTTATCATGGCATTAATCAGAAGTTGTATGTTTAATAGCAACTTAAAGCAACAAGAAAATACCTAAGAGAGTGGGGGAGATGAAAGAGACTGTAATGAAATTGTTTTTGTTTTCTTCCTTTGTTTGCATTCTTTCTTTGGGAGAGACACCATTATATGATAATGCAGTAAAAGCACTCAGTATTTACAGTTCATTTATTCAGTATGCTTTCTATAAGAAGAAGAAGAAAGAACATTGTTCAATGTGTCTGACAATTGTCGAAGTCTGCCAGAGGTTTTCTGTTTCCTGGTTATTCAGTCTGAGTGAGCCTCATGTAATTACATGAGCCCTTAAAAAACAAAGAGAAAGACCAAATAGTCAGTCAGAGATAGGAAGCTGGGGAGAATTGGGAGATGAAAGGGACTAGATCTCTCGCTGGTTTTAAGAGGGAGAAATAAGTCCAGAAGTCACGAAAGGCTAGCAGAATCTAGAAGCTGTGAAGGATCCAGATCCTTGGCTAACAGCCAACAAGGAAACTGGGACTTTCATTAACCCTACAACCACAAGAAGTAAATTCTAGCAACCACTTGCACACATTTGGAAGTACACCCTCCTCTGGAGCTCACCAGGAAGGAACACTTCCCTGCTGACACCTTGGTTTGTGTCCTTCTGAGACCTAGGCAAGCTGGTCCTCAGACCTACTGAGCTGTGAGTTAATGTCTGTGTTCTGAGCTTCTAAATTGGGGGTAATTTGTTATAGCAACATTATGAAAATCATAATCATGTTGGGAGAATTTGCAGAAAATATCCTTACATACAGGCCTTTCAACAATTTTCATCAATTGGTAATGGTCAGAGAGGAGAACCTGCACAGTTGCTACTTATTAACCATTTCAATGGAAGAATGAAAAGTTCGGGTCATGTGATGCAGTCAGAGTGGGCAGTGGGACTGTGGACCTGTATACAGTTCTTGGCGAGTTGGTGCCTCATCTGAAGTATGAAAAACAAATCTGTAAATCTACACTATGTCTAAATTTTCAATAACATAAATTTTTTGAAAAACCTCATAACATAATATAATTTTGACAAATTACTTTAATTAACATTTTGTTTTGCTGTAACTCAGATTTTAACTATAGTGATGTGGTTTACTGGAAAATATAAGAAAATTATAATTATGTATTCTGTTTTTTGCATATAACAAGTAGGTTGATACAAACTATGTAATCTGATTTATTTACCCTTTTTGCTGTTGTAGTGCAGCAAAAAATCTACAGTGCAGCTGAAAGGAAGGATTATAGTGTCATAAACTATTCATTCACATAAGTAATATTTTCAATCAATCTAAAAGTATTAACTAAACAACCTTTATGGCCACAAATTTTTACACATAAAATTATATTTCCACAACACAACATATATTTGAGTGTATTCAAATTATTTACACACATACAATAAGATGAAAGCATGATTATTAAATTTACCTATAATATTTTATTGGAAGATTAAATAGTAGTTAGCACAGAATGCAGTTAATAATACCACTTTTTGCTTTATCACCCACTCATTGTATGAAAACACATTAAATAAAGTCAGTGTTTCATTCATCTAAGTTCCCCAGACAACTAACAAAGTACCTAATACACAGGCTGTTGGAGTGTTGCTGTTGGAGTGAGTTGTATATTAATATTTACAAAATTTAAGCAGGACTATGACTAAGGGTAATTGTTTAACTGAATATTACATTTTGTCATTTTGATGAAAATTTTCTAAATAACACTGAAAAATAAAAATTAAGTTTTATTCTTAATTATTTGACATATTTCATTCTGTAATCATAAATTATATGAGCACTAGCACCTAGCCAGTATTGTTCAAGACTTTTAGGGTATGAAATGAACAAACAGTATCTCCAACTGTAAGAATTTCCTGGAAACATTAGAATGATTTCCAAATGCAATACCTGCAGATGCCCGTTAGCCATTTATTCAGCATCTAGAAAACAGCAGAGGAGTAAGTGCTTAATTCAAGGTAAGCCCTTCATTTTTTCTCTGCTTGATTGCTGGGAGAAAATCAGTGACTTTGGATAAGAGCGAGTGTCACGTAATATTAGTGTTTTAATCATTCTGAAATGGGAAATGAAAGAAGCTTTAATATGGATACATTAATTTCTGATGAACAAACTAAATGTTTTTACATTTTTTAAATGAAAATGTATCCATGTTAAGTATAAACTGTAGAAAAATTCAAGTGGAAAAAGAGGAAGGAGTGGATATTTTGGTGTTGAGTTAAGGGGGGAATGGTGGTGGCAGTGGCACCAATAGATGGAGCTCGCAGGGCTCTGAAAATCCATGCAACAACAACAGGTGGTTCGGTAAAGCCGGAGGAGAGAGTTTTTGTAGACAGTAGTGACAAGGGATGAGTCTGAGAAATAAGTGGGCGCAAGATCACAAAAAGTCTGGACTATATTGCCAGAAAGCATTCTACTTCAAGGGAGCTACAGGAAGACCATGGCAGATGTGAGTTGCCCAGGCATGACTGTATTTCCCTTCCCCCCAAATCCCACTGGCAGCGAAGTCGGGGATAGTGAGAAGGGAGTTCAGAATATGAGAACCCAAGTGCAGAGAAAATGAGCATTAACATTAGCCCAGTGCCAGTGGGAATAGGGTGGTGGAGAGAGCTTCCAGAATGATATAAGGCACAGACAAAACTTTCTGATAGATTTGAAACAAAGAAGAGGAACAGTCCAAAGAAGATTCGAGAACCACCTAATTTACTGTCGAGACAAGTCATCACACTTACTTGAAATAACAATGCATTAAGATGAAAGAAAACTTATTTACACTTAGATTTTCAGAATTAACCTCAACATTTCCTAATGATGTTTTCCTACAAATTAGGCTCATTTCTATTTTCTTTCCAAGCACTTAAAATTAATAATTTTACTTTTCATGTAACCATGGTATAGATACTATGAGAAATATTAATTGCAGAATATTTCCTTCAGTACACCTTTCTCTCAACTGTTTGCACATTTCAAACATAGTTTCTTATATTAAATAAGGAATAAAATGATGTAGTTAACTCTAAAAGAGTTTACTATGTAAATGTGCAATCAATAGCATCTAACCAGATTAAAAATGATAGGATATTTGTCCATATACATTTGCATGAGTGCCATCAGAATGAAAAAAACTGCAATTAGAAGACAGGCAAATTCAAGGCACTCTTCTTATAAGGTAGTTTGGTACCCTTCGTTCTCTATATTTTAAGATGAATATAGGTTTAGGGCATATCCTATTTCCATAGCAAAAGTGTGTTGCTATTTTATCATGTTATCAGGAGTAACTGAAATTCAGGGTGCATGTGGGTTCAAATCCTCAATTTTATAGTGAGTTCTAGCAGAGTTTGTTTTTTGATCTCTTATTTTATCTACTTCATTGAACAACTAGCAGTATTTGCATTATTTGTGAAGTTGGTTTCACTTTGCTTAGGAAAAGCAAATCTGTTATCAGGAGTTGTTACCACCACCCAGTAACTTTGGGAAAAGTAACTTGAAGTCCCTGGCTTATTGCTGACGAGGAAAGGAGGCTATAAGTGTATAGAAAGAACATAAAGCTTCAAGTAACTGCTAAAGAAATAAGTTGTCTTTCCTGTTCCATTGCAACTGTTAGGCTCATTTCATGCTAGTGTCCTTTATATTAAAGCGTTCATTTTGTCACATAATGTTATTTACTTATTATTTAGAACCTTCTCATCATTATTCAATTAAATCCAGTGAAGATAAACTGAGTTCTTTTTAAGTGACAAGCGACATGCTGGGTTTGGAATACAACAAGGATTAAGAAACCTATATCTTCAAAAAAATGAGAGTTAAGTGATGGATACTTACACATAAACAAATGGTTTTGTGTAAGAAAAGATAAATGCTAAGATACAAATTTTCACTAAGCTATGCTAGGGAATTTAAAATGGATGTATTTGTCTACCCTTGAGTTTCAAGGAGTGTACTTAAACTGCGTAATGACTGTGAGTACAAATTAGTAAGATAAATAAATTCTGAAAGTCAAAACATGAAGCATTGGCCCACAGGTATGTAAAGGAGTATGCAGATGGCAGTGATTCTATAGAATTATATTGATGTGTGAGTAAAGGAATAATAGGTGAGACATGGAGGTATAGCTGTGGATTAATCCCATCCACTACAAAAGTGGGGGTGTGAGACTAGGTGCCCACTCAGGAGTTAACCTACCTGCTGGGAAACTTGATTTCACTAAATTACCTGGGTTCCCTTGGCTGAATGGCTTACTTCTCTCTACCTAAGTTTCTTTATCTGTAAAATGTGCCTGAGATGTGATGCAGGCACAGATGACATGAGAAATGCAAGCGCTGGTCCCTTCTCTGGGTCCAGAAATATAGTCTGTTCTTATATCATTGCATCAATTATTCATAGGCATTTTATTATTCAAATAATGTTTACTTGTTCAAGCTGTGCTTCAATTAATATTTAAAACAAGTGCCCTTTGGCAGGAACTCAAGTGACCATTTCTGCCCCTTATTATTATCAATGCTTACCTTTCTATATCATGATAAATTAAACGTCCTATTAAGAGTTCCCAATTCTGAAGTTCATCTGAGCCTACTGAACTTTGTTTCAACACTTACAGACATGCCACATTACATATTTCAAATTTTCATTTTAGTCACTTTATGTTTGGTGTTACTCAAATATTCCAAGATTAAACTCATTATAAAGCTAAATTTAGCATTAATTATTTCTCAAGGTTAAGAGAAGTATAAGCAATTAGAGAATACTAACAAATTTTAGCCTTTAACATTAAAAAGTCTCCAGGGCACACTATTGTCAAGGAAGAAGAAAAATTCCTCTTTACTCCCCTTGAGCTCTTACAGTTGGGCTAATAAGAAAAATTTTCACAGACCAGATTAACAATAGAAATCCAGTTTAATATCTGTACGTGGGAGACCATCAGGGTGCTTTGAGAAATGATGAACAAGCCAGCTCTTTACAGATGTTAGACAAGTAAGTAAATGAACAATTAAATAATAAATAAATTTGTGAGTAATGGGACAAAGACACTCAGGTCAGGTTCTCATTAGTGAGGAAACTAAACAAAGTTTGGGTTTGGGTGGCAAATCAGTGAAGGTGTAACATTCATTTATGTAAGATTTTCAGGCCTGGCTATCTTAACTCTATCGAAAAAGGGTGTATCTTGGTTATTGACCCTTCTGTAGAGCAGAGTGAGGAGGGCATCTTTCACTGGAGATATTTATATTCTACATACAAGGAGACAAGGGAGGATCAATGTGCCCTTCTTATACCAACTGCTTGTCAAGTAACTTTAAAGTAATCAATGTGCCATTGTGAGGTATTTGGGCCAGCCTCTCCTGGGCCCCTGTAGTATGGTGATTTTTCTTAGCTTGAAATAAATGATGGAGGCAGACAGACAATTTCTAATCTAAAGAGTGCCTCAAAGCACAAAAAGAAAAAAAAAATGTGTGGGGATAGAGGCATTGATGAGAGCTCTGAAAGGTGCTCTCTCCTCTATGGTTGATTAAAAAGGTTTTCCAGACTCATAGTTCCTTAACAGTTGGTCACCCAATGTGGGTGAGGGGGAAGGCCAAGGAAGAGGCTGCAGTGAACAGGGAGAAGGAGAATTTCACTGAGCAACTGGAAGGAACTCTGTCTCAACGGTGTGAGCCTTGGGACTCCATGCATTCACAATACAGATTTACCAAAACACAAAACAGAGTCACTTCCAGTGCTAAAGAATGCCTGAGTCTCAGAATGGATCAGAAACAGAACAGGTAACAGGCCTCAGGAAAGAGAGAAAGAAGGATCAAGGAAAACATATGGTAATAGGACACGAAATGGAACATGTGGACCCAAGGCTCCGCAAGTTGAGCCAAGGAAAAAGTAAACTGTAGGAGAAACAGCTATGTGTTTTTCTTCTGAGAAAACTAGCATGAAAAACACAGACAAGAACCAAATATTAGAGAAAACCTAAATCAGTGTGTAGAAGAAATTTCCGATTGAGATTTAATGATAAAATAAATTCAATAAATATAAACTCAAAATCGAAATGGATAATTACAGAAGCTCATGGAGCACAAAGAAAACCTCACACAGAACTAATTAATAATTAGACATGGCAAGGAACAGAAGAGATAAAACTGAAAATAGAGTCACTGACAAAAAGAAAAGTGAAAACTTACCAAATAATAAAGTTTAAAGAAATTTGGAAGAGGGTAATACATAATGAGGATGGTAAAAATCATCCAATTTAAATGTAATTGGTATTTCTAGACACCTTAACAAGTGAGAAGAAAAAGATTTTAAAATAACATGTCTTTCTGAAGGGAAATTTATAAAAGGAATAACAGAATTCGAAGCCACAGGCAAACTGGGAAGTGATACAGATAATTGACACTGCGACATATCCATGTTAAGTTGCAGAAATTCAAGAATTAAAAAAATGAATTTAAGCAACGAGGCAGAAAGAATCAATTGACATTCATGGGCTGAAATCCAAGCTGAGCCCAGATCTCTTGTGAGTGGCAGTCAGTGCCAGGAGATGAAGGAGCAGTCAGTCCATCTCTCGCATAAATAAAAGAAGATTCTATACTCACACCGAACGCAGGTGTTGTTCAACTATTAAAAAAACACGCACACATACACGTTGTCAAACCAGAAAAGTTAAAGAAATCAAACACCCATTGGTCTTTCCTGAAAACGAAAACCAGTCAAAAAAATAGATAAAACCACTCACAAAGAAGCAAACAGACAACTACTGTGGTGTTTTTTCACAGAAGACAAGGGTGTTATGTGTGAAAAGTTCTGAGGAAAAGTGTGAAGTTAAAATTTTGTCCCCAGCCATTGTTTAACTGAATAAAGGAAAGGTAACACTCAAGCATTCACAAACATGCAGAAAGTAGGACACCTGCCAATCCATTTCACAAACGTTAAAACCAAACACAGAAAAACAACAAATACACTATATAATTAAATTAATCAAATTAAAGATGAATGTGACTACCTCCTCACCAGTTCTGTCTCTAGACATGAAGTCGGGATCAGAGGCAGAGAGAATGAAAAAAAAAAAAAGATGAATGTGACTAACTCACTTGTGATTAGAGAAGGTTTAGCAAAGAGACGGAGGCCATGCTGAAATACTATAAGGATCCAAACATGGGCATTGCTAAGAGAGACTAAGAAACATGAAGACTTTTATACATTTGAATTGCTATTAATGTAGTAATTGGACATAGAAAAACTCTTGCCTTTTTAATATGTATTATTATATAAATGTTGGAATAATTTTTAAACCAGGTCTGAATAAAATTCTAATGGGGATCCTGAGGCAGTCTCAATCTTGTCTTATATGGTGAAATGTCTTTAATCTATTTTAAAATATAATTCATATTAAACAGCTGTAGAATTAAAGGCTATAGCAGGAAAATTTAAGTAACAGAAATGATGAAAATTGGGAGATAATAGGTAGAGATGTGGGAGGAAATTTAAGTGAGCTAATTCCCTGATCTTTCAAAGAAGGATTCAATCCCAATTCAAATTATGTACCTTTTTGTATTAAAAAAGATAATGCTTCAAATGCTTAATTTTTTTCTATTTTACTTCTAACTTTAGCAGAATATTTAAGAAGAATCTTATATGCAAATAATACAAATTTGTACCTGGAATTCACCATGTCTTTCAGTCTTATTTCCACTTGTTTTAGTATTTCAAATCCAAGTAAAAGTATATTTTCTTAATATAGCATGCATTTGATAACAAGTTAAATAAAGGTATATGTGAATATTTTATTGGAGGGGGTTATCTCAGGGAACAGCAGTGACAAATAGTGGGCAAGAAACAGAGCTAGAGGGAGGGGCAAAATGAAGAGAGATGAGTAATATTTCCACCACTATGGGCTATCGGTGACATGATTCCAAGGGCCTGACGGCAAAGCACTGGGAAGTGTATCTTAGGACCAGGGAGCTACAGGAAAATGCATTGATCCATCATCCCCAATTCCATGTTTTTCCAAGGTTTATTCCATAACTCAGTGATTCTCCTTCACTTAGGGTTACATGTGAGAGGCAGCCAGGTTCTACTTACAATGATTATCTGCCCTGGATTTTCTGGGACTGAACGATTGTTCCGAAGAGACTTTTGGTGCTAAAAATAAGATGACCTAAGAATACTAGAATGAGTTGGTCTAGTCTCCTTGGTTATATTGTAGCTTGTGCCTTAGTGTCAACAGAGAAGAGACAGAATGGAGGCAAGAGGCATTGATGTGAACTTAAGATGAGAATTTTCTACATTGAAGAACAGGTCACTTCAGTGGCAGGGGTCTAAGAGAGTGAAATAGAGAACATCTGAACTGGTAAACAGAAATAGTGATATATAGTACAGGGTCTGGCACAAATGATGCCCCCCCCCTTTTTTACAAAACCTTTTATTACAAAATCGAAAGCATGTAATGCCGTGACATGACGATATCACACTCAAGCACACCATATGACGTTTTAGGTGAGATGTTCAAATTGCTGTCCATCTAGTGTGAGGCACTCACATACCCTTCCAACCACATTCAAGCAGGCCTTCCTTCTACCAGACCCTGCACTTCCCCAATAGTTGTAGCTCTCATCCTACCAAGTAGGCATTATAAACTTCAAAGCTGCTAAGCAGCTGGACCTTAACTGTAGGGAAATAATTATGTGATGTGTTGCAGTTGTTAGCTAACACAGGGCAGTAGTCATGTTGCAGTATATACATGCAACAGATCAGCACATTGTACACCTGTGACTTACACAATGTCATGTGGCAACTATATTTCAATTTTTAAAAAAGTAATTGATGGAGCTAAGTTAATTATCAAAATGGATGCATGTTATTTTACTTGCTCAACATTGAGCCTTGGTCTCTTTCTGGTCTCAAGTCCAGGATTTAGTTTTATAACAGTGTTTTGAAAAGTTCTGAACATAAAATCCATGTAGGTACATATAGCATGAGATACATGTACATATACATCAGACTTCGTGTGTTTATTTTAATTATAAAATGAAATAAGCAGATGAGTACAGTTGACCTTGAACAACAAGGGTTTGAACTATGGGTCCACTTATACACAGATATTTTTTAATAAATATACAATTTGTTAGGAATCCATGAATTTAAGAAGTATCTACTTCTTTCCTATAATCTATTTATGACTTGCATTCTGGTTATCCAGTCAAACACATCAACACTCCCTTCTAAGGACACAGTGCTGGATGGAAATCCTATTTAACCACAGCCCACATCCATGTAATAAATCTATATTTTGAAGGATGTGTTAGTCATATTATTTCATTTGATTTCCCAAATACTCTCAATAGTTGTACCATGATTCCTATTTTCCAGACATAGAAACTTCAACTCTATGAGGGTAAGCACACTGGCTCTAAGTTATGCAGCAATTTAGAATTGTAGATGATATTAGAGTCACATCTCCCTGTGCTTTCCTATCACTCTTTACTGTAGATTGTTGCAAATGTGGTTATTGACAATTACATGTGGTAATGATCATATGATTTCAGAGAATAACGTCCATGTGTTAAAATTTAAATGCAGTTTCCATAGGTCCTTACATCCACACCTTTAATGACAGAAATCACAATTCAATAAGTAAAAAACTAGGCTCTTTGAGGTTTTTATTCCTATTGCTGTATTTACATGGTGCCCTACATAAAATAACTGATAAAAACATCAATGTTCCCTGGTCCAATCTCATATATAGTATGATAACTTGGAAAAACTACTTTTTGGAAAATAAGATGCCTCAGCAGTAAAGGAGAATGGTAAAGTATTTCCATGAACTCTAATAAATATTAGTTTATCTAGTCCAGGGGTTCACAAACTGATAATGTTCACCAAGGTAAGGGAATGCAGAGCTCACATAACCCATTCATAATTGCCAGGGAAAAAATAATGACATGATAATAATACAGTGTTAAAATATGAATAATTGTGTTTTGGGAAGTTGATTTATTCTCCTATATTCACTATAAATACATTCATTATTAAAATTGAAAAATTAATTTAAATATTTATTTGGCTTCTTATTCATTGAATGACTTTTGAGAAATAACACATGTGTTTAAGACTTGCAGAAAAATTATAGTGCAAGTGTAATATTTCATAACTACATCCTAGACTAATCAAGTAGTTATAATAGGTGAGATAAGCAATAGTACTTCATAAAATAACTATAAAAATCATTAAGTAATATAATAAACTCAAGATATCAGTGAAATAAAAATAAAAACTTCCCTTCTGTAAAGGCTATTTGTGTGTGTATATATGTATGTATATGTGTATACATGTGTAATACACCTATATGTGCATATGTGTGCATATCTATATTATATATGTGAATGTTAAATATATATACATGTGTATGTATATATATATGTATATATACATGCAGTAAAAGGAAATTTGGGAAGGAAACAAAGATTTATGTCAATATTCTCAAAACTTCTACCACTTGAAATAAACCCGAATACTAGGTTCTGCAAGAAAATCTTGGCATTTGCAAAAATGAGAGTATCAATTTGTACTTGATCTCCCTGTAAAACACTGTAAAAAGGACATTCATTTCTCAAAAAGCTTGCAGTTGAAGAGAGGTTTCATTCTTTAGTGTGCCTACATTCACACTTTGAGACTCCCTGGCTGAAATAATGATGACACTGCGTGTGACAGCAAAAGAGAGATGTGGAGTGCTCTTTACAGAATGAAGTGAGAGAACCACATCTACCCCTTTGCTGTTGAATTGTTGGGGTGAGTTGGGTAGTCATGAAAGAAATAGGCACTTCAAAAAATTCACTTCCTGGTGAATGTCTACATGATAGATGTGTACTATCCTGAATATAGAATCCAATCCTAGTAAACACTTAATGCATGCATAATAGGAAAAGGAATGAATCCTCCATATATGAGATTATCTGTGATTAGGTACTTATTGTGTCATATTAGTGTCATAATTGTAGTTATTTAAATAACTAATAACTTCCAAAAATATACTAAAATTCCTAACATTTACACAACTATGTTGTTCAATTCATAATAATCAAGGTCTTATAATTTCATTTGTAAAACAGTGGAAAGGTATGGAGAATAAAAACACATCAAGAATAATGTAAAAGAAACTGGAAAATTTATTCATGAGCTTGTCAGTAACTGTAATTTTATTCAAGAATCTAAATGTAGCATTTAACATATTACATCCATGGAAATTGTTGTTACAGAAAACAAATATTTCCACATTTAAATTTATGCTTCACATCTATGATAATTTATTTTTATTATAATTCTATTTTTCAGTCTAATGCTAAATAGTGTCCTTACATTTTTATCCTATTTTTGCTGTCATAAATGAAGTTATTAATGTAAGACAAATAATTTTGAAAACAATAGAAAATATTGGATTACTAAAATTATATAATTTTCTGAATAAATGCCTTTAAATACTCCATCTTATTTTAACTCTAGGAAAGTAGTATATTACAGTAAATAAAAGTAAAAATGCATGGAAATTATGCATGTGATATACTTATTCAATAATGAATTTCTATTTTGTGGATTTTTAGGTTGTTTTTTGTTTCCTTTTTAATGGAATAAACTATCACATTTTTATAAAATAAACATAATTGTATTTACAATGTATATTTATTTTGGGTAGCATTAAAGAAAGCTGATTCTACCGCCTAGGGTTTAGAAGAGAAATAAAATCTTAGTGTTTCTAACTGAAGAAGTCACACTGGAAATATGTTTTTCTCCTATGTTTCTGAAAAGCAGTTTTAGAGAGAAGTGTTTTTATATAAATTATAAATAAGATTAAGTCATCAAAAAGTCATACATTTTTGACAGTGATTAATAGACAAGGAAGAAAAGTGACAGCCTCATCCTCAAACGTAGAGTACGTGGGAGCCCACCTTCCTGTTGTCACCTCAGGGAGCCTGTGCTGTGAGTCAGGAGGGAACAGAGGGAAGGGAAGCGGGATGGATGAAGACAGAGGAATGTATTAAAGACTTTTTAATGAAACAACTGCATTACTCATCTAACTTCCCACCAAACGATTGATGCACTAAGAATGGAAGCATCAGGCATTTTTCCCAAAGCAAAACATGAGCATGCTTATTAGAAAGCAGTGCTGTCAAACAGAATTTTTTTAGAGCTGATGTAAATAAACGTTTTGGTACCTGCTCTAATATGCAAACCATTGGTTGCATTCATTGCTTTAAGGAGGGCTAATGTGGCTATGCATTTAAATTTTTAATTTCACTTAAATGTATATTTAACATCATTTAATTTTAATCAATTTTAATTAACTTACATTTAAAATTAGAGCTTTGGGAAAGATGGTATATATGCATTTTTCCTGATTCCTCTCACTAAGTACACCTAAAATCTCTGGGTACACACAAAAACAAACACAAAATAGACTCTGGAAGATGAGGTGAAGAAACCATAGCAGGAATTCAATGCCAAGGAATGACATAGTGTTGAGTTCCGTGCATTTGATTTTTGCTTAATATATCTCAGAATTGGAGCTGAAGAAGCTGGAAACCTGAAAATGCCAACTGGCCTACACAATAGGAGCCATGCCAAAAAACTCCTGCTCTCTTGAGCCAAAAAACCAAGAAAGAGCAGCCTAGCAAGATAGAAAATTGTTCAATAAATGTTCCACTCCAGGAAACCACTGTTTTTCAGTCTAATGCTCATTTGTAGTCTTGGATGTGAAAGGAACTCTCAGGTGGGCTGGGTGAGGAGCTGGTGCCAAGCTAGATGTGGGGGCAGGGGGAGGGTGCTGATGAAGGGAAGTCTTCCATGGTCTTGTGGCATCAGTGATCTTCCAGCCAATTGGGTACCTAGGAATCACTCGACACAGCAGCAGAGTTTAAAGCCTTTGAAAGAAAGCCAAAACAACCTGTAAATTAGGCACAAACTGAAGCACTAGTCTCTGTTCCTGGGACTACCGCTGCTAACCCCAGGGCTTCCTTTGCACTCAGCGCAGTGCACTCTGTAGTCTTTTCTTAAAACATCTCGGTTGCTTTTCCTTTACAATGATTAACAAAAACCAAAAAGTCATCCTCATTCTTATGTTTTATGGAGAGATTTTTACCCTGATCCTCTGGTATGATCTGACAGGAATCTGTGCCTTTCACTCACAAGGTACAGACCTCAGTCTCATCACAGACTGGTTTTGCTTGTTACTTTTTCCCCCTCTCATCCCTAAGTATTGGCCGTTGCTCTTCCCCAGTGATGTGGACAAGTCTCCTATGTGTAAGGCCCACTGGCTTCTGCAAGACTAAAGCTCTGTCCAGATATATCCAAGTAAGTGGATTATTTAAATCCTTCAAGTATCTTACTCTATTCCTGTTGACATCAGGAAGAAGAGATGATTGAGAATGTTGGGTTCTTAGGTTTGAATGCTTTAATAATATCTAAAGAGCTATTCTTTTGCCCTGGCTGGTGTGACTCAGTGGATTGAGTGCCAGCTTGCAAACCAAAGGGTCATCTGTTCGATTCCCCGCAGGGGCACATGCCTGGGTTGTGGACCAGGTCCCCAGTGAGGGGTGTGTAATAGGCAACTACAAATTGATGTTTCTCTCCCTCTCTTTCTCTCCTTCCTCCTCTATCTAAAAATAAATAAGTAAAATCTTTAAAACAAAGCTAAAGCATACAAAATAAGCATAAAATATTAAGTGCATTTGAGTATTCTGGAAATTAACAAGTGTACACTAAAACTTAAAATTCAGTGCCACTTATAATCACTTATGAAATGAAATACATGTAAAATAACCAAATATTTACAAGAGTTGCATTAGAAAAATTATAAAATACTGATGAACTAATTCAAAGAACCTCTAAACAAATGGAAAGAAAGACGCATGGTGTTTTAGATGTAAAGATTCAACTTGTGTAGTGTTTAATTTGCTGTCATGAAGTATCATAGACTAAGTAGCTTAAATAGCAGAAATATATTTTCTCACAATTCTGGAGGCTAAGCCCAAGATTAAAATGTCAGCAGGATTGTATTTTTCCTAGGGACTTTCTCCTTGATTTGTAGATGACCATCTTATCTCTATGCCTTCCCTAAGGTCTCTGTGTGTTTCTGTGTCCTAATTGACAGTCATACTGGATTAAAGCCTACCCTAATTACCTCATTCTAACATAATTACTTTTGTAAAGACCTATCTCCAAATACAGTCACATTCCCAGAATGTCAAATCTGGGGATTAAGAAAGATTTCAACACATGAATTTGGGGAGGCACAATTTTTGCTCATAACAGTATGAATGTCAATTTTGCCAAAAGTTGTGTGTGAATTTAAAACCTTTTACATTAAAACACCAGCCAGAATCTTTATGCAGACAGAATTATTTGAAAATATATATGGAAAACAATAAAGGAAATAGAAGACCCAAAGGAATGTTGAAAATAAAGAATACAGTGAAAAGAACCAGTCTATTAATTTTAAGATTTACTTCCTATAGTGATCAAGACTATGTCATATTGGTAGAAGAATAAGCATGGGTCAATGGAAGAGAATAGAAAATTCAGAAACTGACCTATAAATATTCCCATATGATTTTTTGCAAAAGTGAATAAAAATAATTCAGTGGAGGAAAGATAGCCTCTTCAACCACTGGATTTAGAGAAAGTTGACCGCGAAGAAAATTGAGCTTTGACCTCAGTCAGAAGATTTATACAAAAATTAACTTAAAGTGGTCAATAGAGTTAAATATAAAATATAAAACTTTTAGCCAAAACTTTGGAGGTCTTTGGACTCTTAAGTCTTCTTAAACACTGACAGCAAAGGCACACTTCATACAAAGAAAAATCATTCAATAGACCTCCATAGTAATTAAAATCCTTGCTCTATACAGGACCTATTGTTAATAGTGTACGACAAGCTGCAGAGTGGGGCAAATATTTCCAAACTGCATCTGCAACAAAGGACAAGGTGTACATTGTATAAAAACTCACAAAACTCAATGAGAATTAATTAATTAATTAAAAGCTCGATTAGAAATTAGACCCAAAACACAAAAAGAAAAGAAACTAGATTAATTTCTCTTTAGCATCTTCATTGCTAATTCTATATATTAAAAGCAAAATTATTTAAATAATGGCAAGCTATTTCCTAGTGATAAAAAATTTTAAAAAGTTTCATTTAAGAAGATACACAGATGGCCAATCAGCACATGAAACAATGTTCAACAACATGAGACATTAACACAATGCTAATTAAAACTAAAATAAGATATGGGCAAAATAATGTTACTATAGTGACAACACCAGATGCTTGCAAAGATTTAGAGAAACTGAATCTCTAATATATTGCTGATTGAAGTTCAAATTTGTACAGCCACCATGGAAATTAGTTCAAAAGTACCTTAAGAAAAAAGACATGAAATTATAATATGATTCAGTAATTGTATTCCTAAGCACTTATCCTAAAGAAATTAAAATTTATAAAACCCATACACAAATTTTTATATCTGTTTTACTTGTAACTCAAAACTCAAAATGACTTAGGTGTTCTTCAATGGCTGAAAGGTTGATTCATGGAATACCACTCAGCAATAAATAGGAGGCACTATTTTTTTTTTTTTTTAGTTTTAGACATTTTATTGGAATTATTTTTTAACTTTATTGTTCAACTATAGTCTACATTCAATATTATTTCCTGTTAGTTTCAGGTATACAGCATGGTGGCCAGACAATTATATACTTTACAAAGTGTCCTCCCTGATATGTTTAGCACCGACCTGGCACCGTATGTAGTTACTACAATATCGCTGACTATATTCCCTATGCTGTGCTTTATATCCCTGTGACTATTCTGTAACTGCCAATTTATACTTCTCAACCCTTCATGTTTTTGAAGGGACTGTTGATAAACACAACACTGGGATGAATCTCCAGGGAATTATGCTGAGGGGAAAAAAAGCAATGTGACAAAACTAAGTGAAAAAATCCTACCGTATGTAAATCCTATATGACAGGATTCCATTTATACAACATTTTTGAACTGACAAACTTATACAAATGGAGAACAGATTCATGTTTGCCAAGGATTAATAGAGAGGTGTGTATGTCTATAAAAGAACGGCATACGGGATCCTTGGGGCAATGCAATTTTCTGCCCTGACAGTAACAACGCTGATATCTTGGCTCTGATATTGTACTGCAGGCTTTAATGTGCCACCATTGAGAGAAACTGAGTAATGAGTGTCTGAAATCCCTCTCCGTTTTTTCTCACAACTGCTAGTGAACTTACAATTACTTCAAAATAAACATTTTATGGAAAACTAATTCTATTTAAATCCCAAAGAAAATAGTAGTTTGAATGTTGATGTCATACAGGGGTGTCCAACCTTTTGGTGTCTCCAGGCCCCACTAGAAGAAGAAGAAGTGTCTTGGGCCACACATTAAATATACAAACACTAATGAAAACTGATGAGCAAAAAAAAATAAAAGGCTTTGAGTAAATTTATGATTTTGTGTTGGGTCGCATTCATAGCCGTCCTGGGCCCCATGCGGCCTGTGGGCTGCAGGTTGGGTACCTGGAAGCCTTTGACAGTGTGGTGTTTTAGTGCGAGCAGGTAGGCAGACTGCTGAGACAAGGTCAAAAAAAAAAGATGATTCTGTGCTTCCTCCTATCAGGAATGATTGCACCTAACTATATGTAAACACGTGCATATATAATATATATTGCATATATAAAAATTAGGATTTAGATGTGTTACATGTGCATTTCATAGTTTACAAAGATCTTTCATTGTGAGCTTAATTTAAGAAAGAAACCTAATGTGTAACGTAACCATAACAAAAAAATAGAGAAGAGATAGAGAAAAACAAAACAAAACAAAACATTAGAACAGGTGATGAAATTCCAGTGCAGACTATTGCAGGTATTTTTAGGAAAAAAGGTATTAGAGCCCAATAATAAACCTGATTTAAAGCTAACAAGTGTCGAGGATAAAAGCAATACATGCAACTTTAAATGGTCATTATGAACTCTAGAAATGACAGAAAGTGAGGATAAAGATTATTTTCCATACATGATTTAAAATGATTTTTCACCAACTCAGGAAATCCTTCTAGCCTAACATTTTCCCTCAAGGGGTGTTTAGATTGTGACTGTGAACTCTTAGAGATGGAAAGCTAACTGGTATTTAATTACTTAATATGTTTACAACTGTAATAATTCAAATATTGTTTATTGGCTTTAAACTTTAAGAATCAATCTTTAGGCAAAGAAAATATATTATTTTTAAAGGTTGCTATGACAATCTAAGAGCTGAAAAGATATGAGAGTGTAACTAATACACAGTGAATTATGGAGAAAATTTGATAGAGAAGAAAGTATGGTCATATAAAGAATGAAAAGAATAAGAAATAATAGAAAAGTAAATTGAAGTTAATTATATTTTTATGTGAATAATAATTGAGAGAAAAACCAAAAAAGAAAATCCCACAATTGTGAAACACAAAGATGGAAGAGAGGACTTGAACAAACTAAAAATTTATATTTGGTATTGGGAAAATAATGTTACCTAATATTGATAAATGTAGAAAATAACATATGTTATTTTGAAAGGGAAGTAACCAAAGTATAAACAGTTTTTTAAAAAGTCCTCTGGAGAACAGATTTAGAAGTGGTGTAGTATGAAACTATTAATTTCCTTTGTAAGATGTTCCTTAATGTGATTTTTTTAGCTAAAATAAAAGCTTTAATTTAACATATTCATCTCTATATCAACAAAAATTCAAAATATAATTTTAGTTGTTTTCAATTTTTTATTGTTGTTCAATTACTGTTGTCCCCATTTTCCCCCTATTACTGCCCCCTGCCCTACCCGACCCCCACTTCCTGCATTCAGTCTTCCCCTCGCCTCTCTTGGCTTTGTCCTTGGGACCTTAATACAATTCCTTGACTTGACCCCTCCTTTTCTTTCGCCCGTTACCCCCTCCCCCTTCCCCTCTGGTTACTGTCAGTTTGTTTTTTATTTCCATGTCTCTGGTGCTATTTTGCTTGCTTGTCTGTCTGGTTGATTAGGTTCCACTTACAGGTGAGACCATATGATATTTGTTTTCCACTGTCTGGCTTATTCCTCTTAGAATAATGCTCTCCAATTCCATCCATGCTGTCACAAAGGGTAGGAATTCCTTCTTTCTTTCTGCTGTGCAGTATTCCATTGGGTAAATGTATCACAATTTTTTGATCCACTCATTTACTGATGGGCACTTAGGCTGTTTCCAGCACTTGGCTATTGTAAATAGCATTGCTATGAACATTGGGATGCACATGTTCTTTTGAATTAGTGTTTCAGGATTCTTAGGATATAATCTGAGCAGTGGAATTGCCAGGTAAAAATGCAGTTCTATTTTTTAAAAAGCTTCTGCACAGCTAAAAAAAATACATTAGCAAAATGAAAAAGGAACCAACTGTATGGCAAAATATATTTGCCAGCAATACCTCAGAAAAGAGTTTGGTCTCCAAAATATATAAAGAACTCAAATGGCTGCACACCAGGTAAACAAACAATCTAATTAAAAAGTGGGCAAAGGACCTGAACAGTCACTTCTAAGATGACATACAGAGGGCCAAGAGATATATGGAGGGATACTCAGCATCACTAGCCAGCAGAAAGATGCAAATTAAAACTACAATAACATACCACTTCACACCTGTCAGAATGGCCATCATAAACAAATCAACAAACAACAAGTGCTGGCGAGGTTGTGGAGAAAAGGGAACCCTAGTGCACCCTTGGTAGGAATACAGACGGGTGCAGCCACTGTGGAAAACAGTATGGAATTTCCTCAAAAAACTAATATGCTTTTTAATGTGCACATATTGCTTGATAAAATAAATAATTTAAAACTATAACCCTGTTTACTTATAAGGTATAGTGATTATTATATAAGAATGCTTATTATTGAAATAATATGAATAGAAACAATTTAACAAACTGGAATCATGTATATAAACATTTTTCTAGGATATTTTAAGCATGAAATGATGTTTTTTCTTGCTTTATACTGGTAAATTTGAAATCTCCCTCACCTAAGTTTCTTTGTTTCTTCTTACTTGCTTAGCAGTTGCTTCTTTCTGCAAGCATGTATTATGTGAATTACAAGTAAACTATGTAACAGGCCTTCGATTGTACTAAATCTTTATCAATTGGATTGGTGTGCTTTGATCATGCCTTTATAGACTGAACAGCCCCGCTCATGTGTGCCACAAATGTGCCACATTAAGGGCCCCAAATGTGCCCTTAACTTAATTAATTATTTTTTTTAGTAAGGAAAGTGTTGTTTTACATAAAACATATTATTAAAATAGCTATCATAAAAAGTAAGAATTACCTTTCATTAGGAATATACAATTGAGAGCAAGATTTAAATAAATTTAGCTTGAAAAGTAAGATAATGTTCAATTCTAACTCTAAAGAATCTTACTCTTTTTTAGCTTTACTTCTAAGAAAAATTATCAATATTTAAAAATGTATCCTTATGGAATAAATCATCCAATTACTTTATTTCTATGTTAAATCCCCCTGATCTTCTGGTAGTAGAGGGTAAGTCACTCTAGCTGTGTTCCCAATAGAGAGTGGCTGGTACAACCGGTCTCATCCCATATACCCACGGTTATAACATCTAATACAATTAACCAGTTTTTTTTTCTTTTATTTTAGTTCACTACACAGGTTTCATATTTATTTGTGATGTTGTTCATTTTTCCAGCTTGACATCATATCACACACATTACAATTAAATTTATTACACTTTAAAAGTTATAATTTCCTATCTCTGTTTTGCTATTTATCTACCATTACTTTTTTCTAATAATGAATATAATTAAAAGTAATCATTGATCATTTGTTTTAATTTGTAAGAAGTTATTATTTCCTGATAAAGATATTTTTTCTTAAAAACATATTGTTTAAATAAAACATAAAAATGATCAAGATGATAAAAGATTGAAGTATTTTTCCATATGAATTTAGAACTTTAAGCTATAACAGAGTATACCTATTTTGTTTTATAGAACATAGAAACAAAATAATAATATGTTTTTTCAAATAGTTAATTAACTTTCTTATCCCACAAGGATCATGAAAATTCACTAACTGAATGAGAGGTATGCTTAATTATCCACAGGATAATAATTTCTATTACTATTTACAAGTCTTAACTATAAATTTATAAGGCAGACATATGTATAATGTATTTTAAACATGTTCAATTAAAATCAGGAACCGAAAGAACTTATTAATAAAAATGAAACATCCATATGATATTTCTTCTATTCTTCAATTATACTTATCCAATAATTAAATATTATATTCAATTTCACTATCATATTTATGAATTAAAAATCATTTTAGCTTCACTTAAATTCTCCATTACCAAGAAATAAAAATTAGATGTTACATTTCCATTTATTTATTAATATCTCATTTTATAAAGATTTTAATTTAATTCTGTAACTATAATTACAAATAAAAGTTTTCAAAAATGAGAAAAAATAGAGGAGTAGACACATTTCATGTCTCTGTGTTAATGATAATTATACTTATCATTTATTGGCCTTTTGAATTACAAATTATCACAAGAAACAAGGAGAGCATTATATGGCAATAAAGTGGTCAATTCATCAGGAATATGTAACAAATATAAATATATATGCATCAACATTAGAGTATCTGCTTATATAAAGTAAACATTGACAGAACTGATGGGGAAAGTCGACAGCAGTGCAATAATGCCAGGCCAGGTCGATGTCCCGCTTTTAGTAACGGACCACATGGACAGAAGCAATATGGAGAGGTACAATGTGAATGACACCATAGATCAGTAAAGCCGAGCACGTATGGACGGAACATTCTGCCCAGCCTGACTAGAATACACACTCCTCAACTGTGCCTGTTACTCTCCGGGACAGATCTCACTCAAGTGACAAAACAAGTTTTAACAAATTTAAGATGATTGAAATCAAATTGAGTGTGTTCTCTCACCACAATGGACTGATTAGAAACCAATGGCAGGGGAAGTTTTTTAAAGATATGTGAAAATTAAACAATCTTCAGAAGAAGAACAAAGTTGGAGTACCGCACTCCCTGATTTCTCAATATAGTGCGTTTACAGTGATCGCAAGATTATCGTCTGGCACACAGATGGACATATAAACCAGTTAAACGATGGAGAACCCAGAAATAAATTCACGCATATACGGTCAACTGATCTTCAATAGGATGCCAATAATTTACAATAAGGAAAAATAGTTTTTTCAACAGACAATATTGGGAAAACTGAATATCCACATGCAAAAGAATGAAATTGATACTTTTATATCACACCATATACAGAAATCAACTCAGTGGATTACAGACTTAAACATAACACCTGAAGCTGTGAACTGTCTTAAAGAAAATGGCAAAAGCTTTGTGACACTGGTCTTGGTAATGATTTATTTACTTTTTAATTTTTGGATATAACAGCAAAAGGACAGGGACCAAAGTGAAGATAAACAAGTGGGGTTACATCACACTGTAAAGATCCTGCAGGGCAAAGGGAGCCATCAGGAGAGTAGAAGACAACCTATGGATTGGGAGAAAATATTTGCAAACCGTGTATTTGATGAAGGGATACTGCCAGAAATATAAGTAACTCATATTTTCATTGTAAAAACTTACCCTATTAAAAATGGCCTAAAGACTTGAATAGATGCTAAGAAGTCCAAAACTATGAACAGTAAATTGACAACAAACTCACAACTATCAACAACTGAACCTAAAACAAAAACGAGAACAAACAAACTAACCAGACAACTATCAGGAACAGAATCACAGAAATGGAGATCACATGGAGGATTATCAGTGGTGAGAAGGAGAATGGGGAAAAGGCACAGGGAATAAGAAGCATAATTGGTAGGTACGAAATAGGGGGAGGTTAAGAGTAGTATAGGAAATGGAGAAGCCAAAGAACTTACATGGGCATTAATTAAGGGAGGGGATTCTGGAGTGAGGGGAGTGCAAGGCAAAGGGGATAAAGGGGAGAAAAAATGGGACAACTGTAATAGCAGAATCAATAAAATGTACTTAAAATGAAAAAAAAAATACATCCAATGATTGTTTAGTAAAATTAAATGCTGTAGCAAGTTTTTAGTTTTCTGCTTAATAGTTTCAAATTCTAGTCTTCTGTTAAATGACTGCATCTGGAAATATTTACTTTCTAAAAACTGAACAAACTCTTTTGCACAGAATGGATGAAAAACTTTAAGTTAGATTACACAAAGAAACCTATGCTTTTCTTTTCAAAAGAGAGTGATTTTAAAGCTTATAGGCCCTGGCCATGTTAGAGTGTCTTCTCCATACACCAAGTTTGCAGGTTCCATCCCCAGTCAGGGCACCTACAGGAAGCCACCGATAAATAAGTGGAATAACATATGTATCATTCTCTCTCTCTCTCTCTCTCTCTCTCTCTCTGTCTCTCTGTCTCTCTCTCATCAATAAATATTTTCTTTCAATTAAAGCTTTTAATGAGTTGGCAAAGATTTTCTGAAGATCAAATGCTTCTTAAATGCCCCTTCTTTTGACTGGCAATTTCTAAATTAATTGGAGGTACGCAAGGTGGTTCCAAATTAATGATAAAATTCAAGTTTAAGTGATTTTAACTGGCTCTTTAAGTCTTAAATTAATAAATCTCAGCTCACAATATAATTTAAAGATTTCCGATGTATTATGAGATTACGTTTTTCTAAGGAGGAGATAATACATTTCTACACTCATTTGTGATTAGTGGGACAATGACTGTATTAGACTAAAGAATGACATTTTAGCACTACTCAGGTACAAATGTATGGAAAAGTGACATTTTGCCAAAGATGAGCAGATATATTTTTATACTAGTGTGACTTATTCTTTCAATTCCACTAAACACTCCCTGATATATGAGACTTTTTTCAGAACTTACCACTTTTAATCTACTATGTTATTTCCTGTTCTATGTTTGGTAATGTGGAAGTGACAATATAGACACTATAATATCCATATTATTCAGAGTATGTTAAGAGATATTATATGCTAAGCACTGATGTGGTTCTAGTTTTTCTCCTAAGTGTTTGTTTTAGTTAAGAAGATTTTTCTCTGCCTGTCTGTACTTGGGGTGATTGAATTCATCACGTACATACTATGGTGGAAGTCATGCTTAGCCTCATCAGGGTCAGATCTCATAAAACGTTTATGTAATTCTCAAAGGAGCCTCCGTGACAAGGTACAAGTGTGAGGAATAGCAGCGTATTGAAGTTTAAGTGGGAAATGAAGTGACACAACCATAATACCAAAATTCAAATAGAACCCTTTGAAACAAGGACATTTTCTGACAACGTCTAACCCAAGAGGTAAGGGGGAAATGAGTAAGAGCAGCTCACAGAGAGCCATGGTGTGTGGAAAGCCACATTCACATGAATGTTGAAAACGCTCAGAAACAAGTTCTTTAATATTAATTTTAACTGTAATTGAAACACAAAGCGTAACTCATAAAGGATTTTTAATCTGACACCCTTGGAGTAAAAAAAAAAGGACAAATGTTATTGTGAGATTACAAAGCACTAGTGTAATCATTATACTTCATTGTAAAAATACAGAACAAAGTTGACGAATACTTGTATGCCTCTTATTCTAACGACACACAGAAAAAGCTTTGCCATAGCCCATGATTCTGAACTTGAGAATCTCCTCATCTGGCATTCAAAAGAGGAACAAAAAGAGAGCTGTAATAAGCAAATGTTTTATATTTAGGTCTAGGGATAGTCACATGTAACATGATGTTTATAATAGCAAACTGCTGTTCCGCTGGGTGCCGCAATGGATCGTTACCCTTAATAAGGTGTTTAAATAGCAAACTGCTATTGTTCAAACGGGTGTCACAATATATTTGTCTTGTTCACCAGGATTACAATCTGCATTAGACATAAGAAATTTACCTTGCCAATTTACCCTAATTATTCATCCACGTATCCCTGCTACGTTTTAATGAGCACACATTATATAAATGTATGTAAATTATTTTGAAGTATAAAGAAGCATTCGAAACTATCTTTCTTGCATAGTGTGAAGATAAAAGTAAAATTATATTTAGAATAGATTAATTTAAAAACTTATTTTTCACAAGATTTTGTCTGTAAAAATGTATTTACTATTACCTCTACCCTTAAAGGGAATAATGTGTTTCTTAGTCACATGGGTTATGAATTATTCTGTCTTCATGTAAACTCTCATTCAGACACTTAGTTTCATAATCCTGTGAAAGTTACCTAGTCTCTGTTAGACTCTATTTATTTGTGAAGTGGGCATAGATACAGTTTTTCCTCATAGATGAATTGCAAAGATGAAATAAAATACTTCACATAAAGCATCCTTCTGTATATACAATAAATGATGACAATTTGTTGACTACTATCGATACTAATTTTAATGTAAGGACATTTATTTTATTCCTACCCTACCAGTCTCTCCATAGCCCTCCTAGCTTCTGTGGTATTATGAGAACCATTTTCACTAAACGTAGGAAATAATGTCAATATAGAATGCTTTATTCAAATATGTTTTTGATCCTGATTTCTGTTTACCATCTTTTGATGTATATGGAATTGTCTAAGAGGAACAAACCCTCTTTTGCCACATTGTATGAACAGATCTTGAACTCAGTACCTGATAGGACAACACAGTTGATCTCTTCAGCACACAAGGTTTTGGTCACTCAACTCACAACATTGCTCAGTGGCCTATTTTCTGTCTGCTGTTCATCAATTTCTGTATCTCAATTTCTGTATCACAGTTTCTAGAGATATTTATTCCTACACCATAAGCATTATCAAATCACCTTAATTTTAAACTGATTGTTTCTTCGATCATTTTATGTGTCAAAGGCATTCATTGTTAATGGACCAGCTCCGGAAACCTAGATTTGCATCTGTGTCACCCATCCCCATGGGGGGACATGTAGAGTAGTGGCCTGTATGCTACTTGTCTCAAAAGCCATCCCTCAGATGTCTCCCACTGTATTTTGAAACCTCTGAAACTGAGTCTTGTAATTGAATTCAGTTCTTATTTTTACTTGCTGTGACTATGTAGAAGGGAACTTATAAGCCTTCAGATGGATAAACTCATCTGAACTAGTAAGATTTGAACTTGCCCTGTACACCACACCCTCCAGTTATGGTTGTTACCTTGCGACTCGGTCAGGACTGGAATCTCCTCCTCTTTCCTTGTCGAGAGGTGAGATCATACCTTTGTGCTTGAGTTTGTTAATTTTCTCCTCATAAGGTGACATATGTTTGGAAAGGCTGTTTTAATTATTCTACAATTCCGACTTTCAAGTGTGAGTATGTTTCACTTATTGTGGCCAAAAGTTTTAAGGATTCAGAAATAGATCATCACCTTTATGCTCTAAGAGAAGAAATAGTGCCACTATCAAAAGGAAGATTGGTTATTGGAGATCTTGATTTCTCTGAAAATATGTTATTAAAATGTAGACCACAAACAGCTTTGTGCATATTTATAGTGCATTGTCTAAGAAAACAAAACACAGGTAAATAAAACTTCCTTCACAATTTCACAACTCACTAAATAGCGTTCTAAAATGTCTTTGTAAAGGAAGATAATAGGTTTGTTGTTGATTTCAAAGCAGTTCTAGGAGGGTGTCTTGAACTGACACCGAATGTGGTATCTATCTTATCTATTAACGGTCTGGGGGAGACTGTTTTCTGAATACAAAAGTTTAAACCTGAAATTCACTTCTTGGGGTTAGAGCTTTTAATGGACTGTCACTGATAAGGAAGTGATGGAAAGCACAATGTTTCTGCAGTCTCATTAGTTGGATGTATTGTGTGAAGCTGAATTTCCCAATCTCCAGAATACTAATATATACTCCTACCTGAAGAGAGAAAAGGAAAGCAATTCAAAGTTTTATATATACAATTTATTCTTTTAAATCCAGCATTAAAATAACCATTTCCATTGCATTGCATTTTCCTTACTTTTAGTGGACAATAAAGATAAATCTCAAATCATTTTAGCCTAATATCATCCTTCAAAATGAAATCTATTTTGGATATCCCAAGTGGTCGAGAGCTTCCCATAGGTCAAATAAAGTTGGCCACCATACTGCTTTCTATGTTAGAAAGAGACAAGGAAATACACTGTATTATCAGTGTCACAGGGGCACTCTGCACAAGTGTTTGCTGCAAACTTTTAGTGATGTGCAAATGTGACATTTAAGAAATATTTACTCAGAGGACACCAAAATGAATTTAGTGACTCTTTTTCAGAATACCCATGAAACATGATTTTCTATTGATTATTTATATCAACTGCTGATGTGTGAAACTAGATCTCAAAGTGCAGAAACATCTGGATATGAATGCAAACTATGTCAGTCACACAGAATTGGTTGACAGGTACCCAGATGTTTGCCGTTTATAGTTTAACTAACACAATGTGTTTCTTTATAAGAAATAATGGCTGTCTTTTGCTATTGCAGTAATTTCTTGAAACTTAATGGATAAAACCTATTAATTAAGCCATTCAATTTTTCACATCTATATTATCCACTGATATGCATCCAGATAGAAATATATATTTAAAGAAAAACAAAACAAAACAAATTTGTTTTAATCTCAGCTCTGCCACTCTTGTTTTGCCCCAGATTACTTAATCTCTCAAAGTTCTTATATACCCATTTGTGTCTTTTAAATACATAATTGGCAAAGCCATTTTTACTTTTATGATAATTTGACAAAAGACCAGAGAGTGGATAGAGTAATCTCAAACATGCATTAGATATGTGCCACAGTGAATAAAAATACTATTTTTTTCTCCAAGAAGGTGACTACTATAATTGTGTGAAGTTTCAATTGGGAGAAAAACATGTCTTGTGATATATACAGCAGTATAAACATATAAATAAACAAAAATGGAATGACTTCAAAGGACATACTAATAACTAAAATGTATGGGATACTTTCTATTTTTCAGGTGTTAAGTTGATGGCTTTAATGATTTCCTTACAAAATTCTCATAACAAGCCTACAAACCAAGTTCATAATGACTATGATTTTTCAGATGAGAAACTTGGGATTTGGGGGGTTTAGATAGTACGCATAAGGTGAAACAACTAGGAAGCACCAGGACTGGATTCCGAATCTGAGAGTCTGATTTTGGAGCTGATATAATTGAGTCATGCCTACAGCTACAATTTTGAAAACAATTATGAGGATTTCTTTAGAGGTTTGGAAGATATGAAAAGAAAACATATAGAGAGCAAATAGTGCATTGAGGGCGATTTTTTTTTCAGAAAATATGTGTACTACAATAACTTTTAAAGACCTTATTTAGTTATCTCTCTTTTCCCCTCTCTCTTACTTAGAGAGAGGGGAAATTTTCCCCTCTCTCTTACTTAGAGAGAGGGGAAAGGAGAGATAAAGAGAGGGAGAGAAACATCTATGTGAAAGAGAAACATTAATTGGGTGACCTGGGGACCTGGCCTGCATCTTAGGCATGTGCCCTGAGCAGGAATTGAACCGGAGACCTTTCGGTTTGTGCCCAACCCAGTGAGCCATACCTCTCAGAGGTGTACCCCAATGACCTTTATAACTGATCTTTTCAAATATTCCTGCTTTATAAATAAGAAAAATAACTTATTAGGAAATATATAAACAATCTTATTTATATTAACTATATGATAAAGTTGCTTCAACTTTAATGAATCATTTTTGGCATAAAATAAATTTTTTTCTTGTTGCTTCCCAAGAAAACACTGGCATGCATATGTTTTAAAATATTTTAAGGGCTTTGAGTAAAATGGCTAAGGATGGAGCAGGTCCAACGTCAAGTAATGCTTTTACTGTTTCCTTAATAAGGAGAGAAGTTTCTCAGCTTATTTTGTTCAGCTCACAAGGACTTTATTTTTAACATCAACATTCAAAACCTGAAAGAGTTCACATTAAATTATGAATTTCTGCCTTTTCCACAAACATTTGATTATCTGCCAGATCTGGGTCTGGTTCCAACGTGGCAAGGATCCATGGTTGCTGGGTAGCAGCTGCCACCTTTAGGCAGGCCACAGGCTTTGCATTGTTTCCAAGCCACCTGGGGGGTCTGAGTCATCATTTACATTTTCAATCTGTCATAAAAATAAAAAATTTGAGTAGTTTGCCATATTTTCTTTAACACCACAGTTTAGTACTTTTTTCCCCTTCCCAAAACTCATTAGAGTCCTGTGAAATGCCCTGTATCCAAATCAGTGAATAATTTTTATTGCCAGTAGAAAGAAGGATGGATTAATTTGATTAAGTTCCTCAGATGCTTTGAAGTCAATTATCAAAGGATCACTGTTTACCTCTTGAAATGCTCAGATTTGATGCTTGAATAAAGAAAAAGGGATTCAACTTTCAATCAAAGGACAATCGCAGAGTGTTGGAACTTTGTGCTTAAACACAGACATGTCACAGTTCATTTTATTCTTTCCATAACAGACATGTATTTAGCATGAATATCATTTACCCCCTGGCATCTATAAGTAAAAAGCTTCCCTTTAATATGGTTTTTAAATGTAGAGGTCTAATTAAAATACATTTGCACTATAAAGGAAGCTTTCATGCAGGAAAGAGAAAATTTGAAACTATTTTAATACACTCAAATTCAGGCTTTCAGAAGAACTTCCTGAATTATTGTGTTACAATTAGTTGCTATACAGTAATTATACAGAATTGCTGGTCCAAGCAATTCTGAAAAGCACCTTGTATGTTAACCCTATAATTGTTTGTGCGTTAATCTAAGGTCATTGACAACAGTAAAATAATATATTGGAATAAATTCATAAAATTATAATATGTATCACTTAGGATATCATTTAAATTTTCCAGAAAATAACTAGTATTTCGATGTTTTACATAATAAAACAAAATAAAATAAAAATGAGATATAGTAGCCTTGTAACCATGCAAACTGTGCTTCGGCTGCTTGTTGCCCTTCTGCATGACTGAACACATTGTGCTGAAGGAAACGGGTTTTTATTATCAGGGCTCCCACCCTGTGGGGTACCAAGAGCACTCCTCCTCTGAGACCTTCTCTCCCAGGAGACCCAGAACTCCTCTTGCTTCCTAAAAGACTACAAGCCAAAACCATGCCCAGAAGTCCCCCATGTCCTTATCTGTCCTTAAGCCGGTCACACAAACAGATCTCCATTCTCCCTGGAATGTGCATTCATGGGTTTCAGAGTCACCATCTTTTCGCAGCAGCTCTCTCCTTCAGGATCTTGGGTGCACTGCTCTAGGTCTCCCGTAGCAGTCCAGGAACCATGTGGCGTGTTACACTGGGTCATAGTGTCCCAGAGGCTGGGGCCCAGGAGGCACACATGGCAGAGTGGGACCCTGCCTCCAGAAGTGGGCTCCCTGAGGGATCTAAGCCCCTGGTGGGTCCAGCATCTGCCTAGTCCCACAAATGCTTCCCTCCGGGCCAGGGACCCAGAACATCCAAATGCCAAGGCCCAGAGAGAGAGCATGTCCCAAGCTTTAAAGCAAGAAAGTGACTTTTCCATACCAAGCACCTGTACCAAGAGCACACACAGGAGAGAAAGAGCCTTTCCAACCTTTACTTTTAAAAGACCCTCCTGAAATACCATGTGCCCAGGAAGCCAATGGGAGTGTCCAGCTTTCCCTATGGCATTTCAGTGTGCACTATTTTTGTCTGTTCCCTATTGAACTTGACCATTTTCTGGCTGCCATCTTTAATCAGGGCAAAATTTTCCCAACCATGCACAGGGGCACACACATCTGTTCGTCCAGGGTATACAGCCCCTGTAACCCACGAAGGCACTGTATGAGCTCCCCCTCCTCGGCCAGACTTTATCTGGGGTGACTCTGCCAGCTCATATTCTCACAGTCACATTGTCTTTGTTTACAGATTGCCCCAGGCAGCATCCGCCTTCCCCAGCCCCTTCTTCAGGAAGGGAGGCCCAGAGGTGTTAATCTGCCCTTTTATGCGAGTGCTTTAAGCACTGTGCCTTCTGTTCCATTGGCCCTTCTCGCCCCCTGTTTTTTTGCAGGATTGGGGGTTTCTCTTGCTTTCCACGGACCTCTGGTCCAACATACCCCCATTACAGTCTTGCTGCTATTGGTGCCTTGGGTTTTTGTGATTCCAAGGATGAAAATCAAGAGACATCACCAGATGACTGCTGCCAACTTGACAAAAGGAAATAATCATTCATCTTGTTCACAAGGAAACCAACGCCATCAAAAAAAAAAAAAAAACAGGTGGCCCCCCTGAGGGAAGTTAAGGCAGGGTTTATGAAGGGAGCTAGGTGGGGAAAACGTTATGTCTAGGCATGTAGAAACAGAGGTTTCTTAGTGCCTGCATAATGTGACTACATGCTTCTTCATGTGTCACATGTCTGATTAGCATGATAGGTCTCCAACTAGGAGTGCATTTTTTTATCATTTAAAAGAGGAGAGTTCATCAAAAGAGCAGTCTCTCTGGCACTTGTGCTTGATCCAAAAGGAAGGACCTAAGTCCCCTGAAATAGATCTGGCAGTCAGCAGTGTCACTGCAGGCTAGTTGTTGATTGGCTGTTTGGACTAAGGAGAAGGAAAGGCACTAGGGGCCACGATTCAGCCAGGCCTGGCTTCCTGCCAGCTGTGCCAGGGAAGTAGCCTGCCTATCCCAGCGCTGACTTTATCATCTGTAGCCTCTCTGTTGTCTCTGTCTGCCTGTCTCTCTTGCTCTCCCTTGCTCTCACAAGCATGATGCACACACACACAATAGCTTTTCAAAGTCAGAAAGATAATATTTACTTAAATGATGTTTTGAAACAAAAAATTCTATGCTATGATATACTCTCCTTATAACAGTCTATGCTGTATGCACATACGGTTAAAATGGAAAATATTTTAAAATGATGAACAAGAGAGTGATTTTCCAAGAGCTTTAGTAATGCATGCGCTCTGACATACCTGTTCATTTTATAGACAGGACACTGAAAAGTTCTAAAAGCAATTCACATCGCCTTCCTGCATAGAGCTGTTCATCATGGTTCCGCAAAATGAGAACCAGGAAAGAGAATTTCAAGCCCGGAAATAATAATTTTTCTTATATCACAAACTCTATTATTTTAATACTATTAAAATGATGTATATGTAATGTGTAAAAAACAAAGGCCATCAAATATGTCCTAATGTTGAACGGCCAAAGAGTGCCTCCCTAAATATCTTCCTCCGTCTGGGACTTGCCTGTTACATCTCTCACTAGTATATTTTGAATAGCAGAATTTCTTAGCTGAAATATAGACTAATTTACCAATAGTGTTTTACCTTATGCCTTAAATGTCCTGTTTAATAAAATATTGTTTAAAATAAGGTCAGAAAATTATTTGCAGGGTTATCTTCAGGAGGTTTGATTTTATTTTTCCTTTACATATATGTGTGCCCCGGAACACAATTTTATATAGGGTATGAGACTAGAATAGAGTTTTACATTTTTTGTATGGATATGTAATTTGCCCAATGATAGACATTTTAAATATATTTCTTTCCTCTTTGCTCTGCAGTTTCACATTTAAAAAATGGTTTTGTTAATTTTCTCAACCATATCTTTATTTTCTTTTTATTAATGTTGGCTATATTGCTACCAGTTATTTACCTTGACTTCAATTTTTTTGATATTTTCATGATATTTTTAGACTAATATTTTGGCTAAAGATGTTAACCCCTTTATGGGTTTAAGATCATGAATTTCTCTCCATTGTCTTCGTGATAATACACAATATTTCAAACTACAATAGGCCCTCAGGAGTATACATTCCCCACAGTAGATATGTTCTAAGATGCCCTGAAACCATGGAAAATACAGTATCCCATATATAATATGATTTTCCCATACATACATACCTATGATAAAGTTTAATTTATAAGCTAGGCATAGTCAGAGATTAACAACAATAACTAATAATGAAATAGAACAATTAGAACAATTTACTGTAATAAAAGTGAAGTAAAATAAAGGTTACTTGAACACCAGCACTGAGATACCGTGGTAGTCCATCTCATAACTGAGATGATTACTAGATAGGTGATGTATATAGTGTAGAAATGCTAGACAAAGGGATGACCCATATTCCTGGGAGGGATGAAGCTGAGTTTTTGAGATTTCATCATGGTTCAGAATGGTGCATAGTTGAAAACTTATGAATTGTTTATTTCTGGAATTTCCCATCTGATACTTTTGGACGTGCCATCGACTACAGGTAACTGAAAGAGTGGAAACAAAACCTTGGTTGAGGGAGGGCTACTGTACTTAGGATGGTGTACTAAGTCCTACATGCTCGTTTTATATTAATCCCAACATGAAAAGTTTATAAATAATTCCTCCTTTGCAGCAGGCAAGATATTAAGGTTTGCCAATAAAGGACACTGGGGCCATTGCTGGAGAAAGGGGCGTCTTGACTTCCTCCTCAATTCCCTTCTTGTGGCTGAGATGCTCAGCCCGGGTTCAGGGCCTCGAAGACGGAGTGAACCTCAGTGCATTCTGTATGCAGTTTCCCAGCAACTGCTGCGGGACCTCAGTTTATCCCCAGCCAGCTTCCTTACCACTTCATACCCACCCACCCCACCCCAAAAGCAGCTTTCTCGCGTGTTTCCTCAACACACAAGAAGGCAGTTTCCTGCTCGCCAGCACCTCCTGTAGAGCCTCAGTGTACTTGTATACTACCACTGGACCACAGCCTCACCCACGCTAGGTGGGCCTGAGCCTCAGCTAAGGGTGAGGAGGTTGTTGAGGGGGTGGGAGTGGAGAGGATATCTTGTGCTGTAAATCAACCCTAGAAGTAGTGGCTGTTTTCCATATTTGTCATTATTCCTTTCTTTACTCCACTCACCGGCTACTCAGTATTCATTCTTTTAATAAACTTCCCCATTAAAATTACTTCATGGTTTATGTCCTGACTGGACCCTGACAGAAAAATTAGCATTATTTAGAGGCAAAGACAGTTTAAAAGAAACAAACTGACAAAATGCAAGGGCAATATTTAAATCAAATGTAAGATACAAAGAAATGTTGTTTACAAATAAAACCTTCCTCACTTAAGGAAAAAAGAAGGGGGGGATATGACTGTGGGTCTAAAGACTAAAATTCTGAAAAGGAAGGAACAAAATTATTTTACCAAATTCATTTTACAAATCATTGCAACAGTAAGCATAGAGACAGTTTTGTAAACTATATTCCATACTTGATAGATTGGTCCTACATTAAAAAAAATGCCATAAGAATTTAACTAACAGAAGCAAAAATAAATTAATATGGGCTTAGAGTAAAATGGTTAAAACCCCAGCTCCGATTGCAGGCAACAGGAGTCACCAATGTGCCTGATGTTCTGGTACCGAGAACAAGTGTGCATTTTGGGAGAACCCATAGCTCCCAAGAGCTTTGCTGGACACTTTCCCCGAGGTCCTCACCAGGCAGTGCCCCACTCCTGGCCCCCGTTTATCCCTCAGTCAAAGAAACAACCCATCTACTGTCCTGCAGGGGTTCAAAATCACGTTGTCACATGTGAAATTTTAATAATACAAATTAGTCACTATAATTTGGAAGCCACTTTCACTAATCTATCAAAAGTCGGAATTTATGGTCAGAAATGTCTGAGATATTTTGACCTGAGTTTCAAAGGACTCAAAAAAGAAGAGGGCAAGTGAGTTTTCAAAGAAGCAATTTTATCTATAATTCAACTTTTTAAAAGTCTTGTGTGCCCTTCTGAGTCAGTAAAATAAACAAACTTAACCTTTCACCTGTGGAATTGCTTCCTCAGAATGTTTACATAATTAATTTAATCCCTTTACAGCAATTTCTTCAGAGAATTTCAAATGTTTCCATTATAAATTCCTTAAAGCAGAGCTCAAATGTAAAAATTCCATGGATCTTTATGAAACAAAGGAGTCTTTTCAGTTAAAACACTCCTAGACCTGTATGCTAGTACCATGCATTATACATGCTTTGGTTGTATGCGTTTTTTTATACAACCTCACAAATGGAATTTGAAATTCCATCTCCCATATTTACTTTTTGTTACTTTATCTTTTCATACAGTTTCACTTTTTCCCTAGGGAATGTGCAATTCTGAATGTTACATAAATTATGTTGAAATTATTTTTTCAAAAGTTTAGAAAGAATCCATTCATGCATCTCCCACTTTCAATTGTACAAAGAAAGTTTATTTCTCTCTTTATTTGATTTATAAAACAGAATAATAATTTTGAAATTTTCCTTTTAAATCTACTCCTTGTGCAGATTTAAGCCTGCATTTTCAACATAAACTAAGATATGAACTAAGTTCACATTTTTAGAACAGATATTCTTTTCTCTATTCATTTTTCTCTGCAAGGTTTAAAATGAGAATTTATTTGTAAAAATTGTGAATTTATTCTTACATGTTTAATTTCCAGTCACCTTTGAAGTACTCTCCATTTGATCCAATACGTTTATTGAGACATTTTTTTCCACTGCTCAAAATAGTTTTTGAGCTTTTTGGTTTTGATGCCTTTTTGTGCATCTGCTGTTTTTCACCGAAGGAAACAAACAAACAAGAAAGTCACTCAGGAAGAGAACAGATGAGTGGGGAGGATGGGAGCACAGGAGTCATGCTGTTTTTTAGTCAAAATCTGATAAACAATTAGTGTTCCATTGGCAGGTGTGTTCATAAATCACGCATCATGAAATGACCAAAAACGTTGAGAGTCTTCAGAAAAATTCATTGAAGCAGAATGCAGCCTCTCACAACAATGCTAGCTGGTACACTGATACAGATAGGTTCCTAGAACATTCACCTAGTCGGAGAAGCCTATACTACAAAGGGCCCGCCTTCCAGAAGATAAGTTTGTTGTTTGGGGATCCCCCCCACATATGTATGTGTGTGTATGTATATTTTTTCAACATTCTCATTTTTAAAAAAAGTGTTCATAGAGAAATCTACCACTCAAATAGGTGACAGTTTTATACGTCATTTCTTCTTTTTTATTTTTTAACAACCTACCATTCATTCTACTGTACAAAATTCTCCAATGAAGACTTGCAGTAAATGACAGTATATTTCACAGGTCATACAATTTGCAATTTTTCATCCTTTATTTTGCAGGAAATTGTACATTATGTCAACAACACATAACAACATATGAACATTTTTGCTGTGTTTCAATATGAATCTATTCTTCCTTTTAATTTTTATAACATTGAAGGCAAGCTATGTAATGTTATGAACTGCACAAAAAGGAGATGTGCATTCAGCTGGAGGTGATGCTGCTACCCTGTGATGTCTCTAATTGATGCACCTTGCTTGTTTGATGGAAGTGTGATCTATAAACTTCTAGGAAGAGACATACTTTTTAACCATTCATTCATTCATTTAAATACTCACCAACGTTGCCCACATGCTTTTATCAAATGCTTAATGACTTCAAGAAGAAAAGTCATTTTGGTAACAAACGATAAAAACTACAGAATAGTTTCTGCTCTTGTGAAATATAATGGAAATTCAAGAGAAACAAACAAGCAACCATGTGTTTTTAAATGTGAGCTTTTGTTGTTTGTCCATGCCTCTGCTGCCTGGATGCTTGCTTGCTTGCTAAACACTTTTCTGTTCAGCAAGAGTCTTTAGCAAGCTAGTATCACCATGCATTCGGCAGCAACAGAGGAGAACTCCCATGCCTGTTGTACATTTCTTACCTTAGTACCTCTAATAGAAGTGCAGAGGGCAGCTTCTCCATTGGGGGTTATGGTCAGACACGACTCAAGCTTAATCAAGAGCACATTTAAAGGTGGCCTTTCAAAGTGAGATATTTGGCTGAAGAATTGGGAGAGTTTGGGGTTGCTGGGTCTTCAGGGTGATGGCACTTGTAATTGCTCTGATAACCCCAGAAGTGGTAGCTATGATGGTGGCTCTGACCGAGGTACTGCTGGGGACATGGAAACAGATTATAGCTATTGTGTGTCCTTATCCCTACTTTTTGCTTTCTAGCACCCACAGACATGTACCTTGTTATAATTCCAGGATTGCTTTCTCCCGTTGATTCTATAAAGCTTTTATTTACATCTACTTTCAATATCCACCTCCCCCAAGGGGTGGGTGGAGATGGAGGAAGCTAGGATCAGAAAGATCAGCTAGAATGATCAAAGCCTAAAATAAATTTATTAGTCAATATTTTTTGCCCCAAAAGTGTGAAATTATGATTAAAAGAATACATTCCCTTCCATGTGGACATAACGGTCCTTTTGTGCTTGAGTTTTAAATGGCTTTCTATTCATTAAAACCTGTAAACTACTCAGAAAAGGGCTTGATGAGTAACAATCACGCTGTCAGTGCGAGCTATTTTATTGTGCTTTGGTAGTAAGCATAGAGAGTAAGAGCCCAGGTTGTGGACCTCCACTGACTTCATTCATAAACTAGCTCTTTCATTGACACAGCTGTGTGATTTGGGCAAGTTACTTAATATTTCCGTGTCTGAGTTTCTTCATACCTAAAACAAGGCAAACAATAGTATCATTTAAGTCTGTAATTGATAATTCACGCAATATTTGTAGAGCAGCAGTGGTATATAATAAGCTCCAATTAAAATGTTATTTACTGGCAGCTTCATATATTTTTCTGTCTGTATTTCCAAGAAATGAATTAAAATTTAATAATGAACATGGTATATATTCATTCTTTCATTAGTAATGAAAGATTTTGTAGCTTTTCTTGTTGCCTGTCAATACACCTTTAAATATACTTTATATACTTTGTTATGTTGGGTTCTACCAGTCCTTAATTTCCAAATAGTTGTTTTGGAATTTTGATTTCATTTTAGGAGAAATTAGAGCTTTTTGGATCAGTTCTATATTGTAATTTACTGGTTATTGTGGTATTAAGCTGATTAATTTCTCAAGTTATTACACTGAGGTCAGAAACTGTGATCTTTTACTTTTAATAATTGATTATAGTGTATTTATTCACTCAAGAACATAAGTTTTGAATGTTCCCAGACATGTCTACATGTTTTAATTTTGAATTTTCACATAAACCTAATCATTCAGACCTGTTAATAATGATTTTCTAAACATGTATCATATCTGACTTTTCTATGGACTTACTTGGTGCCATTTAAAGGAATGGTTAAAGATATCCACTTACATCATAAGACCTGTATTAGTTTTGTTCTCATTATTCTGAAAGTGTTTGCTATTCACAGAATTGTATATTATTTGTGAATAAGGCATGTGCCCTTATACAACAATTTTCTATGTATTCAATGTAATATCCCCTTGACTTTATCTAATTTAATGTTCATATCACTCCTCCTTTTTTTGTTATTGTTATTATTTATGTATTTGCTTCTATCAAGTCTATAAGGGTCTCTTTGCACATTGCCCATAAGGCTATGGTCAGCAGAGCCAAGGCAATTTTAGAAAGGAATGGAATTTGAGGTCACAGGCTTACTCCGTGTTTTAGAGAGCAGTCACGATCCATCCCAGGATTCCTGAAGTGGAAGGGTCACTGAAGTCACATGGCCAGCAGTTATGCCACCAGTCTCTCCTTGACTCAGACATGACAGCTTTCCACACCAATGTCACCTGTACATTTGCCACTACCTATGACTATGTGTACTCAGGCCTGGCTCTAGAATTTATAAGGCATCTAATTTACATAAGGAAAATGCAGTGCCTCTGTTTAAAATTTCTTCAGAATTTTAAAGAGCAACAGCAGAGCATTAAACCAAGTGTCTAGTCCTGCATCTTGGGCCCAGGGTGGCTGCGTGGGTGGTCACCCATGATGCTGGCTCTGCTTGTACCTTCTGGTATTCAGTGGTCATGTTTCTATCTCCTCACCAAGTTCCTTCAGGACAACATGGAGTTAAAAGGGGAATTATTTTTTTCCCAATCATTGATTTTTCAGTTTTAACAACCATTGTAATAAAATCCAGGCAACCAAAGACTTGGCTAAAGGACACCCGTCATAAACCATGGGGATTTTACACAGTTTGATTTTTATACTGTGCACAGGGTTCCTTTTTGTGGTATATCTCCAGATTATGGAATTCAATCATGTTAACGATGGCAAAATTGTTATGTTGGGGAGTTAAAGACAGTCCTATTTAAGAATGAATAAAATTTGCCTTCCTTTTCTTATCTGTAATATTCTTCCATTTTTACTGTCAATAGTATATTACATTTTTGTTAGTTATAGAATTAGTGTTTTTGTTATTTTAGGAATGTTGTGAAATTCCTTAATGTTATTGATTTGAGTTGGGTTGATGATGATGATAATCATGATGATTGATGATTGAGGGCATAGATGTACATTATTCATGAATTATTTGTATTAAGATTATCTCCATGTAAGAATCAATAAACTCAAAGTTATAGAGTTCATAAATTAATTATGTTTCCATTTACTCATTTATTCATTCTATTATTTTTGTTGATATAATTTCATTCTAAGTAAGCCATTGATAAATGTGTCTCTTGCAATTTCAAGGCTAGAAACAATTTATTATCACTTCTTCTCAGTTTAAGTGTGTTACTTAATTTAAAAATCTAAATGCATCATAATTCAAAGTTAATTGTAGAGACTTTTTGTTAAATTATTTCATCTCATCCTGTTCTTTGTATTTATAAGCTCTTTAACCTTGCATGTATTCAAGATATCAAAGTAGCCTTGAAAGCCTATTACAAATGATAGCTTTTTCACTTACATTAATCCACTACTATGATTCAAAGGGTGTTTTATTAAATATTCATTTTCTTCTATCAGCACTGATATTAGTAATTTAAGTTTGGCCGGAGAGTAATCAATTAAAGTAAAGCATGCTGTGTGAACACACAGCCTAACACATTAATTTAATCTATTTTGGCTACTCCTGCTGTCTCACAAATCTTTTCTATGGTTACAACACATTTGTCAAAGTTTCTAATAGAAAAACATCCCAAGATAGCAAGGCCTCTCCTAAATAAATATCAGATTTAGGGATAGAAAATATTTAGATTTAAGTTCTACAAATTAAATGACATTTATCCAATATCACAAAATACGTACAATAAAATTGAGCTAAATATGTGAAAATCTTTAATTATTGCAGAAAAATTGACTGTAGAAAGTTAATCATGTAAAGTGCACAAATGATTAGATAAGAAAAGGGTAAAATGTAACTAACTCTATAATAAGCTGAGGATAGTGAACAGACAAGACACATTTTAGAGTTTTCCCTTTGGGGCTGCATCTTTTTCCATATTCCTGCTAAACCTCTATTAATATTGCTGCATAATAAACAAGAAACTTTCCAAACAATACTGTCTGAAACTTTAAGCATCACAATTGCTAATCCTTCCAATGATAACATGATATGACCTGTGGCAAATGTACTCGCGGTGTAAGGAATTTAACTTTACCCTAAGAGATGTCTTGGTTTTACGCTTGGCTTCAGGGAGACAATCTCTTTCAGAACGTTATTCCTGACAACAGTGGCTTGTTTAGGGGCCCAACCACATCAGAGTAGGAAGGATGCTGACCAGATAGGAAGACCAGCCATGGGATAGAGTGTAGGGCTTCGAGTTACACAGTATCATTTGAAAAGGAAGCTGAGGTCAAGGGGTCAGTGAAGTAGAACCCTATTAACAACTGAACAGTGAAGCTGAATACTAGGCTGAGGTACCCCACTTGGCAACTTTGGAACCTTAGGGTATAGTTGCACATTGGTTCCAGGGAAGTAACACCTCCTGATTCCCCAGGGGAAGGTCAATGGAAACTCTACATTTCGTGCTCCTCCAGACTCCACCTATGTGCTTCTTGCCTTGGTTAATTTTAATTTGTATCCGTTCCCTGTAATAAGCCACAACCAGCCTATAGTGAGTTCTGAGTCCCTCTAGCCACTACTCTGGACTTGCAGTGAGCGTCATAAGAAGGAAAGGTTGTCTGTTTTTTCGAGGACTGTATTTCTTCTAAATTTATATTTTACATAAACTCTCGCAAAACTACATGACCTTGGTCAAAAAAGTTTTCAAATGTTATTTTTCTGCCCCTTGACAAATAAAGACCTTAAGTCTATTAATAGAAAATAGTTCACGAATACTGGACAAAGGATTATATGCATAAAGTAAGTGGTATATTAAATGTAATAAATATTTCCAGTGATTTTTATCTTGCCATCTAAAATCTGTTTAAACCTGCCTATCTAGCTCTGGAAAACTAGGAGACTGGGTTTTAAAAGTCCTCTTGGCTTTTGGAGAATTTAAGGTCTCTGTATATGATAGTTAAGCTCTAGACCAGCGATTTTCAACCTTTTTCATTTCATGGCCCACATAAACCATTACTAAAATTCTGCAGCATGTGAGTATATATTTATTGCCGATCTGAAAAAAAATAGGTATAACTTTGATTCTTTCACACCTGTGCAGCTATTGTTGTGTTGACTGTTATTTATTTTTTCTTTGACAATCTAAGAAAGGAGGTCAGTGCCCTGACTAAATAGTTGGGTATTGCCTGTTTTAAAAAAAAATTGTGACATGCTAGGTGAAAATTGCTGTTCTAGACTTGTATTTCTTGGTTTCCTTTATATCTATTTCCTTTAAACTTTTATAAACTTTAGCGGAACTCTCTATGGCCACGAATCTCTTCCGGAATCTTTATTAATATATAACTTTCAACTATAGTTGCAAGTCCTTCAGTTGCCTCGTATCCTCACTAGTTTGGGAGCTGACTCCACCAGAGGGCCCTTGAGCGGCAACAGCAGATTTCGTTTCCTGCTCTAAGTACTTTCTACACGTATATGGTGAATAATTTACTTGACCTTTTCGTTAGCATTCTTAATTCCTTCTCCCCTTCCCCTTAGCCCCAGGAGAAAAATCTCTTATATCTGAAGGGATAGTTCTAGAAATTTCCCTCTGCTATGTTAATGTAAGCCTATTATTCTTTAAACTAGATGGCATAATTTTTCTCGTGCTTCGTTTTGAGTGCTGTGTTAGCTTTAAAGATACAAAAATAATGGACTTAAACTCTGCCTTCAACGGAAGTCATTGGGGAAAAAAAATGAGCAAGAAGTTCCAGAGGCTTGTAATAAATGCTATGATGAGTTAAATAGAGAGACATATCACGATGATCCAGTTGATTCAAAGACAATCGAAGATTAGGCATTACTTATGAGAGAATGTGCTAAGAAATATTCATAGGCAGCTTAAAAATCAAGTTGTAAAACACAGTCTTAGTCAATTAGCTAAGCTTGGAATGATGTTTGCCTTTGTTCTTATACCTAGGGAAATTTGATTCCATATTTTGATTCTGATTATATCCCTCATGGACTCTATTCATTGTTAACCCTTTTCAATCCCCACATAATTACAGCCTTGCTTCCCTTTGCTAGTGTACCACTCAGACTATTTTAAAAAAATAATCATTCATGTATTTTCAATCTTCTGACTCTATTTCTTCTTGGAAATATTTTTTAGGCAAGCATTTATTTTTCAGCCTGGAAATAAATCTTTTAATAAATTGTTTTAATAAAAAGGCTTTAAAGTTGACCTCTGAATGTTACTATTCTCTCTCTCTCTCTCTCCCTCTGTCTCTCTCTCTCTCTCTTTACTTTAGCTGAAAATAATCCTATGTGAAAGTGGCATACTTTGGGGTGTCATTTTTTTGCTATCCTTCATAGTGTTATTACTACTCAAGAGAGCTGATATGAGGTTTATTTTTTAAATTATATTTTATTGATTATGCCATTACAATTGTCCCAATTTTCCCCCTTTGAGCCCTTCCTCCTAGTGCCCCCAACTTCTTCAGACAAACCGCACACCATGTTCATGTCCATGGGCCATGCTTGTATGTTCTTTGGCTACTCCATTTCCTACACTGTAGTTTAATATCCCCATGGCTATTCTGTAACTCCCTATCTGTACTTTTTAATCCCCTCACCTCTTCACCTCTTCACCCATTTCCCCACACCCGTCTTGCATCTGGTAACCATCAAAACACTCTCCATATCTATGATTTAGACTCTATTCTTATTTGCTTAGTTTATTTTTCAGATTTAATTGTTGATAGATAAGTATGTATTGCCATTTTATTATTCACAGTTTTGATCTTCTCTTTCTTAAATAAGTCCCTTTATTATTTCATATAATAATGGTTTGGGGGACGATAAACTCCTTTAGTTTTTTCTTGTCTGAGAAGCCTTTTATCTCCCCTTCCATTCTAAGTGGTAGCTTTGCTGGGTAGAGCAGCCTTGGCTGTGGTTCCCTGCTTCCATGACTTTGAATATTTCTTGCCAGTCCCTTTTAGCTTGTAAATTATTTTTGAGAAGTCAGCTGAGTGTCTTATGGGAACTCCCCTGTAGGTAACTAACTACTTTTCTCTTGCTGCTTTTAAGATTCTCTCTTTATCTATAAACTTTGACATTTTAATTATGATGTGTCTTAGAGTGGGCCTCTTTGCATCTATCTTGTTTGGGACTCTCTGTACTTCCTGGATTTATATGTCTATTTCCTGCACCAAATTAGGGAAATTTTCCTTCATATTTTTTTCAAATTGATTTGCAATTTCTTGCTCTTTCTCTTCTCCTTCTGGCATCCTTAGGAAATGAATGTTGGAATGCTTGGTGTTGCCCCAGAGGATGCTTATACTACCCTCAATTTTTTTAGATTTTTTTATTCTTCTTGTCCTCTACCCCCACCCCCCACTTTCTGGTTGTTTCTTACTTTTTTTCCCCCTTCTGGTTGTTTCTTGCTTCCTTATGTTCCAAATCACTTATTTTATTCTCAGCTTCATCTGCTCTACTGTCAATTCCTTGTTCTTTATTTTAATTAGGGTACACTTTGTTTCTGACTGGATCTTTTTTATGCTGTTGAGGTCCTCACTAAGTTCCTTCAGCATGCTTATAACCAGTGTTTTGATCTCTGCATTTGATAGATTTCTTATTTTAATTTTGTTTAGTTCTTTTTCTAGAATTTTGATCTGTTCTTTCATCTCGGCCATGTTTCTTTGTCTCCTCATTTTGGCAGCCTCCCTGTGTTTGCTTCTATGTATGAAACTACTCCTTCTCCTGGTAGTGTGGCCTAATGTAGTAGATGTCCTATAGTGTCCAGTGGCACAGCTTCCCCCATCATCTGCCTGGGTACTTGGGATTCACTGTCTGTGTTGGCAGAGTACGTTCTCCCCTTCTATTTGAGCCTTGATTGATATTGACAGATAAACAGGAGGGATTTACCTAGGCCAGTCAGCTACGAGGACTGGCTGTGACCACCAACCACCAACCTCCATCCTTCATGGAGAATTAGCTATGTAGGGTCAGGGTAGTGGTGCCCCAGTGTGGTTTGTAGTTGTCCATGGGGTGTGCAGGCTCTGGAGTTTGTCAGGCAGTGCAGGCCAAGATCCATCACCACCGGTTTCATTCCTGGCACCACCCAGCATGAGATACAAAGTAATCTGTGGATAGCTGCTACTTGTGCTGGGCTTGGAAGTTCCATGGTGAAACCCAAGCTGTGAACATATGCTGGCTGTTGCAAGTGCCAGGCCTGGTAACACTTAGTAAGAAGACGGTGGGCTGGGGGCTTGCTAAGGTTGGCTGTTGCTTTTTTGAGAGGATTTTCAAAGATGTGAAGCATCAGCCAAGACAAGCCATTCATATGGAAAAGCCACAGTTAACAGTGTGGGTGGGCCCATAGGTTTGGTGGGGCGGAGCCTCAGGGGATCATCAGGGCGGAGCAAACCCTGTGAGCCGGTTGATGGAATCTCAGATATGGCACCCACCAACCGGCTCCTTGGCTCTGAAAAGGAACAATGGCCATTCTGTTTGGGAGAAAGCTGTCCACCAGCTTCCACGTTGATGCAAGCCACTTTGGTTTCTCCCTGTATGCCACTGGTGCCTTTCAAGCTGCTACCCTGGTGCTGGAGTTCAGAGGGAGTGAGTCAGAGTAGGTCCGTGTGCAGGTCATGTAAGAGGAAATACTTGAGAATCCAACAGTTTCTTCCACAAACTCAATCCCTGCCAGTTTTTATAGACAGAAGTTATGGAGACTTATTTTCATGGCACTGGAAACTTGGGCTGGAGGGCCTCGTATGGGGCTGGGACTCATTGCCCCCAAGATATCCCTCCTGAATTTATATCCACCACACACGGGTGTGGGACCAGTCCACTCCATATATCTGCTTCCCTGCTCCTTCTATCAGTTGGATGGATGTGGTTTATTTAATTATGTAGCTGTTAGACTTCCATTCAACTCAGTTTTTATTGTTCCAAGTGATGGTGGTGCTATACTTTGTTGTAATTTTGACGTGGGTGTGTGAGGAGGAGAGCTGTGTTTACCTATGCCTCCATCGTTGAGTGCTACTGTTCTTGAAAACATACTCATTCTTGACTTCTTGAAAACATATATAACATAGATTCTCATAATACTACTTTCCTAATTCTTCCATTTTATTGAAGTTTTTCCTTGTTTTAACTTATAATAAAATATACATAACAAAATTTATCATCTTAACCATTTTAAGTGTCCAGTTGTATAAAATTATGTATATTCACATTGCTGTAAAATCTCCAAAATGCTTTCGATTTTACAAAACCAAAACTCGAAAGCCACTAAACAACAACTCTCTATTCCTCCTTCCCCAATCGCTGGCAAGCCGTTCTCCCTTCTGTTTGTGTGAATTAGCTCAATCTAGGTGCTCATGTAAGTGAAATCCTGCATCATACGATACTTTTCTTTTATGTAACTTATTTCACTTAGCCTAATATCCTCTATGATCATATTTGCTACAGCATGAGTCAGAATTTTTATTCTTTTTCAGGCTGAGTGATATTTCATTATATGTGTATACAAAATTTTGTTTATCCAGTCACCTATTGATGGAAAATTGAGTTGTTTCTACTTTATAGCTATTGTAAAAGATCCTGCTATGAACTTGGATTTAAAATATCTGAGTCTCTGCTTTCAATTATTCTGGATCTGTATCCAGATTGAGATTGATGGATTATACGGTAATGTTATTTTTAAGTTTTTGAGGATCCACCATGCTACAGAGTCTGGCGGAAGTAATCCCTGCTGGAGTGTGGCCGGCAGGGGACATGAACATCTACCACGACATGGAGAGCAATTTAAACATTTCACCTAAAATATTGTGCTGTGTGCTTGAATACCTATTGTTATGTTACCGAATTGCCTACTTATGGCTTTGTAATAAAATATTTTGTTGCCTGGCTGGTGTGGCTCAGCAGATTGAGCACAGGCCTGCGAACCAAACTGTTGCCAGTCTGATTCCCAGTCAAGGCACATGCCTGGGCTGTGGGCCAGGTCCCCTGGGGGGGGGGGGCGTGTGAGAGGCAACCACACGTTGACATTTCTCTCCCTCTCATTCTCCCTCCTTTCCCCTCTGCCTAAAAATAAATAAATTAAGTCTTTAAAAATATTTTGTAATAAACAGGGGCGTTATTTTTGCCAGACCCTGAATTTTGCAGTAGTGGCTGCACCATTGTACATTTCCATCAAGAGCACACGGCTTCCAATTTCAACCCGTGCTTGGCAATGCTTGCTATGTTTTTGTTTCCATGAGAGCAGCCATCCTAATGGGTATGAGGTGACAGTGCATTGTGTTTTTAGGTTACATTTTCCTAATGATTAGTGATGTTGAGAATCTTTACTGTGTGCTTGTTGTGCATTTATACATCTCCTTTGGAGACACATCTGTTCAAATCTTTTGTCCACTTTTTAATTGTTAGGTCTGTTTATTTTGGTAATGAGTTTTTAAGATTTGTTCTGGGTATTAATCTTTTACTAGGTACATGATTTGCAATGTGTTCCACCATTCCAAAGGCAGCCTTTCCCTGTGTTGATTATTTCCTTCAGGCACACAAGTTTTGTATTTTGATGTAGTCCAATTTATCTATTTTTACTTTTGCTCCCTATGCTTTTCGTGTCAGCTCCAAGAAATCTTTGCCAAATCCAATGTCTAGATGTTTCTTCTTTATGTTTTCTTTTAAGAGTTTTGTAATTAGCTCTTATGTTTAGGTGTTTATTTCATTTTGAATAGAATTAGTTTTGTATATGGTTTAAAATAAAGTTTCAACTTTCTTTCTTTCATGTGGATATATACTTGATATCCCTTGAGATTCTGTATAAATTTTGGGATGTTCTCTATTTCTGTAAAAATAAAATGCAACTCAGATTGTCTGAAATTTGTAGATTGATCAGTTTAGGAAATACTGACACATTGACAACATCGTCTTCCAGTTCATCAATATGGAACATCTTTCTATTAATTTGTATCTTCTTTAATTATTTTCAATGAGGTTCTATAGTTTTCAGCATGCAGTTCTCTTGTGTCATTTATTATGTTTATTCTTAAGTATTTTATTTTTTATGCTGTTGTAAATTTAATTTTCACTTTATAAATTGTTCGTTGTTAATTTATAAAAACACAACTGATTTTGTGCATTGATTTTATATCCTGAAATTTTTTGCTGAATTCATTTATTAGTTCTAACAAACTTTTTGTAAAATCTTTAGTTTCTAAATATAAGGGCATATCATCTGTGAACAGAGATTTTACTTCTTTCCAATTTGGATGTTATTTCTTAATTATTTTAATTCACTGATCACCTCATCTTCTTTCTCTTCCTTTTTTTATTCTTAAATGTTGCTCTCTCCTGCTCCTGGCTCCAGTCCTCCACTGGTTTTATTCTAAATTAGCCATGCTTTCAACTTTAATGATATTGAATTTCTCATCAATACCTTTAACCTGGCTTGTTCCAGCCCTATATTTTCAACTTCCTTCCTGATCTCTTCAGTTTGATGTCCTCTGGAAATCACACAGTTAACATGATAAAAAGCAAATACACTAAAAATAACAGCTCTAAGCTCAAAATAGGACACTTAGTTCTGGCCCTAGAAATGTGATGCAACAGATTTCTAGAAGCTTCTCCCAAACTTCCCATTCATGTCACCACTTCAGCAGCTGGGCTTGGTCTCCCAGATTTCCCAGTTCCTGACTTGTTTACCGATACTGGTATTTCAGAAGTCTTGTTACTGATTTTCCCCCCTGATATTTCAAATTTTCGACTTTGTGACACAGTTCTATAATTTTTTATATAGTAAATTATTTATTTCATTTTACTCATACTCATTCTATTTCCTTGTATAAACCCTGTCTGATAAAGTTACTACTATCATTGTGGTTTTGCTGCACAAAAGTCTAAGATAATTTACATTGTTTTGTTTGTGAAGAAACAACCAAAGGGTGTTGGAAAGACAATAAATATATTGTTTTTAGAGACTGCAAATAAGGCAGCTCATATTATTGGATTGGCCAAAAAGTTTTTTTTTTTTTCAAAAGAGGGCTGTAGTAGTGCTTAATTGTCTTTAACTTCATTTGAAACACTGTTGTTAGATTGCACTGTGACAGCTGTCATGTCAGTTTGCACTTAAAAGATTTATCAAAATTGGTGAATTTCTGCATAGCCATTTTAATATTGCATATGGAAGAAAATAGGCAACACTTTGGCATAATATGCTTTATTATTTCAAGAAAGGTAAAAACTCAACTGAAATGCAAAAAAACAAAAAAAGATTTGTACAGTGTTTGGAGAAGTTGTTGTGACTGACCGAACATGTCAAAAGTGGTTTGCAAATTTTCATGCTGGGGATTTCTCCCTGGATGATGCTGTACCATCATGTAGGCCAGTGGAAGTTGACAGTGGTCAAATTGAAACATTGAGAACAGTAAGCATTATGCCATGTGGGAGAGAACTGACATACTGAACATATCCAATTCTTGATAAAGGTATTGGTAAAAATTAAAAAAAACACGTCTTTCATTTTACAAAAATAAACTAAATGGGCTATTTGGTCAACCCGATATTTATAGAGGAATGTTTGCAATATTCTCTAAGGTGGGTGATGGAAAAATATATCCAACCCAGTACTTGTGACTTTGGAAAATAAAACTCTTTCTTATATTCACTCTTTCTAGAAGGTGCAGGAAAAGAATTCTCAAAGTAAAGGAAAGACTCAGGAAAATAAAAGATCAAATTCAGGATACTGCCAGCAAAATAGCAAGGTAAACTCAAAGGTATAGATTGCAAACCTTTTGTTAAACGTTGCATTAAAAATAAAATTAAGGCATTGCATTATAGACTCACCAAATTATTCAAAATGACTTCAAAGATTATAAATAACATGGAATACAGTATCCTGGCACACAGCCCAAAGTAGACAGTGACTTCAAGAAGATGTGTTGGTAATCCCTTTTGTCTAATGGGGAGAGTGACAATAAGATTTATAAGAAATTCACAAAATTTTTACAGCAGTAAGACAAAAGTACCAACAGTTTGGAATAAAAGACATAAAGATATTTTAAAATGAAAAGGAATCTCAGGGCCTCCAAAGGATGAGAACACTACCCAGCCTGAAGCATATGACTTTCCTTTGTGAGGATATAATAATTAATAATAATAACAATAATAATACAAAAGAAAGAAGAGCTCAGAGCAGAGTTGGAGCAAAGTACGTAAAACAACTATTCCAAGAATCAGAAAGATGCATTAATCAATATTCATTACTTTCCTTCAGAGCTGGAGGGTTGGTAACATGGGCTTGGCTCAATTTCAAAATTAGTATGAAACAGTGTCTGCTGGGTGCCTTCTGATCCCCATTTTCAAAATAAGAGCATCCATTGCAGTTATCCTTTTTTCAATCTGTAGTGGACTGAATGGTGACCCCCCCGAAAGTAGGTCTACTTCTTAATCCCAAGACTGAATATTATCTTATACAGCAAAGGTAGCATTTGCTTTATGTGGCAAATCAATCACCTGAGTTATGGGTCTGGAGAGGGGAAGTTTCTCCTGGGTTATATGATGTGAATGCTATCGTATGTATTTCCATCAGAGAGAGACAAGGAGTTGAAGAAACACACAGGGGAGAAGGCAATAAAAAGTCAGGCAAAAAACAGACCAAATCAAGCAATGTCAGCAGCCACCAAAACCTGGAAGAGACAAAGAACAAATTCTTCCTAAGAGACCTTGATTGGAGCCTAGCCCTGCCATTCAGACTTCCATCCCTCTCAGTGTGACAGAATAAACTTCTGTTGTTTTCAGTCACCCAATTTGCCCAATTTGGTATAGCCGCCACAGGAAATTGATGTGCTGTTTCACATCGTATATTGCAGGGGATGCGTGTTTCAGATCACTTCTTTTTTTCAGGTCACAGATCTCTGCCCCTGAAGATCTGTATGCAAAGTCTCAATGGCCTGCTTCAGATGATTTGATTTCGTGCCTAGAGCCTGAACCTGTGTCATGGCTCGATGAAAGTTTTGAGGTCTAGGTTATAATGTGTGTGTGGAAATTATGTAAATAACTTTAGCCTGATGACATTCTGAAATGGAGATGGTCCCCACTTCTTTGCCACTCCTCCACTCCGGAGCTGAAGTCCATTTCTCTTCAACTACAACATTGCCACGAGAATCGCGGGTCTCCTCTAATGTGGTGGCACTCTTTTTAACCTCACGATGCTGAAGAATTAAACGTGATATTGTTACTGTATTTCCCATCCAACTTTTCTGTTGGGAAAGCTAAAGTAATAAAAATGAAATGATGAATTCTGGTGTTTTAAAACCACACAATAAGGAGATTGAACCTGGTTATGGGATCAGGAAGGTTTTTTTGTTTTGTTTTGTTTTGTTTAAGAATATTACCCTTTGGTTAATGGTTTAAATTGATTCTGGTAGAAAAGAGAGAAAATGATTATAAAAAAAGGGATGCGTCATGTAGAAAGGCCAAGGGGCAACTGGACTCTGGAATCAGAAAGGTGATGCCTGTAGCTAGAACTAAGAAAATGGGGATAACCTGTGCAGAATGGGGCGGGGTGTGTGGAGTCCAGTTACCATGACACTTGGAGGACGTGTTAAAAAGCTTTTCAAAGCCTAAGAGCGATGGGAAAGTGGGAAAGGGTTTTAAACAGAAAGTGAAGTGCCATATAAGTTTTATGAAAAAATAAATTTTGTGAAAACAATGTTTAAAAGAAACTAAAGCCTATGGGCTTAACAAATTTCTTTATATCAGATTGGGTGAAGGCTGATGGAAGTTCAGACTAAAGTGTTAGATACAAAGAAAAGTCAAAATTCTAGAGATACTGAAATGTTAAGAGACAAAGTTTATTCATATAATTTCACTAAAGTTTGAAGAAATTTAAGATAACAAGAATATTCCTTTGATTGGTACAGTTGATTTCTTGACAAAATCAACCCACCTTAATTTGATGGAAGACTCAAATGTAGGAAACTTTTTAGTTCCAGGTAATAGTTAATAACCTAAGTAAACAATGTATATAAAAGCCTTTGTTTCAGGAACTGAAGGTATGGCCCACCTCAACTCCAGGAGGCCATAAGCAGTTCCACCTTTGTGGCTCAGGAGGTCCCAAGCAATCCAGATGGTATCTGAGCCATTGTGCTCCAGGGTGAGACTCCACCACCCAGGACACAGATGAAAGAGTGCTGCAGCTTTTTATCTGATTAACTTTTCCCTGATTCCCAAACCCCTTGCCTACACTTTTCTTCTCCTTATAAAAGGGCTATAAAATGGAATTTAAGATGGTCTTTTGGGGTACAAACCTGCTGTCTTTTCAGATCACTGACCATCTGAATAAATCACCCGTAAAGATTCAATTCCTACCTCTGCGTATTGGGTCTGGTAGGTGACAGGCGGCATGTGTGCCGGCTTTTGCGGTTTCAAATTAAAATAGCCAGGATATATTACCACAATTTACTATTTAAGTTTTTCTCTTATCTTTGTCAATTCTTAAATGTATACCTCTTAAAATATATGTATACGTGTGTGTTTATATATATATATATATGTTAGCATTAGAAAAACATAAATAATCCCATGATTTTAAAAAATGCATTAAAATTAAACATATAGTCCAAGGGAAAAAGAAAATAAACTTATTAAATTGAATTATTCTTGAATTTGATTATTATAATATTATTTCACCAATGATCAGAATAAATATTAAATAACTAAACTTTTGGAAAATTGTACTGCCTATCTTAACATAAGTGCTTGAAAATGAATACATTCATGATTACACTATAAATTCTAGTGATATTTTAAGCATATTTATGATAATAAGTGATTCAGTCTCAATTTTCTCTAATTTTAGTGAAGATATGAATTTACTCACCAAGGTCTTCTAAGGACAAAATAATTAAAAACACAGAGACACTATTTACAGGGCAATGTTTACAAATTTAAACCTTTGTATTTTGTGTGAAAATGACCTTTGTCTCTGACTGTTAAGATATCCAACTTAAATAGCACACATTAAACATTTGAAATCTATCAAAATGAATGAATAGAGTGATGTCCACTTGGAATTGTCTTATAAAATATATTTCCCTAGAAGTTAAGTTTTGTCCTAATATTGCTGTTTTAGATCATTGGCATAGAAAGGAGAGAATACATTACTGAAGAAAATGTTGCAAGACTAAACTTTTTTGAACATTAAAAATGGGAAGCTTAACACAAGTCTGTAGACCAGACTCTTTCAAAGTTTCAATCTCTGAGCCCACATAACTGTTGAACTTCAGAAAGGACTTTCCCTCAGCATATTTTCTCTGTGCACTGTGTGAAACTCACATGAATGAACAAATAGGGCTGATTTCTCTCAAATGAAGAATGAGGCCAAAATTTAACCAAGGTTCACTTACTGTCTTATTAATATTTTAAAAATCAGTGCCTGTTTTTGCTAAAAATGTAATCATTTTACTTTTGCACTGAGACACAACCACCACAACACACACACAATAAACCTAGTCTTAGTGAAATGTTTGCTTCTCACACTAAAAGATCAGACTTATTTAACCTGCTTACCTATAAGAAAATATATAACTTTGATTGAAGCGTGGAATCTATAAAACATGTTGTGTCTTAAAGGAATATATATAGAGAGAGCATTTGGACATTTGGCTGATCAAAATTGTTTTAAGTAGAAATATTGGGATGCAATCAATGGATTAATTTAACAGCAAATATTTCAGGTTTATTTTTTCTGCAATTAGTTTGTATAGTAATAAGGATGTGTTTTGATTGCTAGGTTATATCAGTCAATTATGAATGCAAAATTTGAGTTCTTCATATTATTTTTGTTTCAGCAATGTTAAAAATTAAAAAAAAGAGATCTGTTACCATACCATGTTTTAAAATGTGAGGCTTCTCTAAAATAGCATGTACAGTCATTATAATATAATTTTATTTAATCTTGTGATAAATACTTAATTAGAGTAAGAAAATACAGAAAATCTATTGGCCAATTTAACCACTGACATTACAACAAATTTAAAACATACTGCCATATTGTTTTTTAAAAAATAAACAACTTATACTTTATATGAAATAAAATTGAATATTTGCACATTGCACTTGTGGTTGTAGCACATTTATAAAAAATAAACAATAATTAAAATATTAATAAATATATTTTTAGTTTATAATTTGAGAACATTTCAACTTATTTGCTTCCTTTTTAAATTTTACAAGATTTTGAACCATTTTTAAATGGAAATGCAGCTCCTTTGGCTCTCCTTTGTGTGTATTAGGGTCAGCGTGTTACAGGAGAAACTCAGTTTTTCTTGACAACGCAGTAAAGAATTACAGATTAGCAAATCTGTGAGTGTGCAAGCAGGGTTTGGTGGTGATACCTTCTAATGGAAGAGAATGGCCTTGGTGAGGTGGGGGAGAAAGGCAAGAGCAAGGGTGGCAAGGGCAGGGGTGACAAGGTCAGGAGTGGCAAGCACAGGGGTGGCACGAGCAAGGGTGGCCAGCACCCAGGTGGCCAGAGGCTAAGGGAGTGATTCCTTTGTTCTGAGGACTCATATAGTTAGCTGGATGGAGGTGAAGAAATTAAATATTGATTGACAGGTAAAAGTAGTGCCAGCTTTTCCAAGGGGGCGGGAGGGGTGGGATACCCAAAGGTGTTTACAGGCTTCTTCCTTTGGGCACTATGGGTCCTTTCCCACCTTTCAGACCTTGGGATGAAAGCACTGTTTCAAAGGCCTTCTGTCCCAGGTAGTGGAGACCATACACAGAATTTCAAGGACTGCCCTCCTGCCCTGTCGGCATGGTGTTTCCTGTGGTGTTGGAACACCTGGCAATATAGTCGGACCGGGCTTGAGACTGCTGAGTGAGTGGGCGAAACATGTCTGCCTCCTCCTCTCCCTGCCTTGGTTTGCTATCGTCCGTCCTCCTCAACCTTTACAAGTCAGAGTCACTGCAGTCAACCCACAAGAGGAGCAAGTTCACCAGCGGTAATTTTGTCACCGCTGGAACCACAGCCAGACACACAGACAGGTGACCTCTACTTGTTTCCAGATTTGTCTCCTTATTTACTCCACTATTATAAATTTGGAGAAGGGAAAAGCAACTCTTGATAGTTTTAACTTTTCTAGGAAAAAAATATACACTTTAATTCTCAGTTAATGCCCTTGCCCTCTTTTTTTTTTTTTTTAATATGAGTTAATTGTAATTCAGAACAAAAAGAAAGCACTCTCTGGAAGAGTTTTAATTATTTCCAAATGCCTCTCTAGCATGTAAATGCTAAACTGTGTGACTTTTCCATTTATGGGCTGTGAGAAATAAACAGCTGGGATAAACAGCAGGCATTTCAAGATATTTTATTTATTTCTCAGCAGAAGTTTAAGCATATGTCATAATGATGGCATTTACATCATAATATATGTTGCTTCATACAGCTTTGCAACCCCATCAAAATCCACACAAATGCCTATGGAATGGCACAATGAGGAGAGTCTATCAAACACACTTCCATCTGCTTCGATTCCAAAAGTTTAACTTTCATTATAAACCGAGCAACTGAAAATCAAAGTTCTGAAAACTGAACTGCCTTCCTTAAATCGTGGTTTTATCTTAACTTTTAGAATGCTCTATTATGCCATGAAATAAGCATTTACATTTTCTGCTGTATTTTCTCTTTCCTCAAAATTCTGTTGTCTTGGCTTCCTAAATATTTAATTAATGCCAATGAATGCCATTTACCATGTTAGAGAGAAAATATATACTATTTAAGATCAAATAGCAAATATTCTGTTAATTCCAAAATGAAACTGTTCTTCTGCAAATTAGATTTGGTAAGAAAACAAAAATATTTTTTTTTATAATTGTAACTTTTGTTAACATATGGAGGACAGGCCTTGGAGAGCTGACAATATAATATTTTATTAGACCGTAGGCCAGACGGAAAATAGGATAGAATGTGAAGGTCATATTTTTTGTCAAAGAGGAAGACAAAATGGAAAGCTATTTCTTCCCGTTCAAAGAATTACATGCTGGGAGAAGCTGAGAAGGCTTCTGCAGACGTTTGGGTTGTGTGTGTCCTGGACGCCTTATTCTGAATCACAATGTTGTAATGATTAAGCGAAAGTGCTAAGTAAGCGAGACCCGAAAGCAGAAGGGCTTTGCCACCTTTCCTTTGGGCTCCCAGAATACTGCCTCAGGGGGGAGGATGGCCCAGAGACATTGTGCAGTGACAGAGGATGCGAGAGTGAGACAGGAATCCTGATGAGCACTTCTCCTGCTTCACAGGGGGGAAAAGCCCAGTCTCCACGTCCCCTGAGGCCAGGCCGTAGACGAAGAAGCTACACATCTCTTTGGGAGAGCTCTAAACATGCCACTGTAGTGGGGTTAAGGGTTCTGGTACAGAAGGATTCTGGGCATTTTGCCTGGATCAGAAACAAATGAAAGCCGCAGCCAGAACATGGAACTCTAGAGAACCACAGTGGGACCAAGCAGGGACAGTATGGAACGTCGGGGAACTGCCCGAAGTGGAGAGCCTGACTTCCATCGTCATTGCCTTCACCAGGAGATGATACGCGGAAAGCAACTAAGTGCAGTGCAGACGTTTATAAGAGCTCCCACCTAGCTTCAAGACTGCTGCTTTGGAGCAAAGATGGCCAAGAAGACTAGCATAACTCCTTCACCTGCCATGTTCTTAGGGTATTAAATATTGCCTTCTAGAAAACCATCATTGGGATAAGAGTAGAAGCATGGCAAACAGACCTTGCCAAGGGGATCTTAATCTGAGAATGTTAAGAGATTCATAAACTTGAATATGAAAAATAATTGAGAATTTTCAATCACTTTTATCCAAAATGTAGTAGCCTTTTCGTCCATTTGTAATGTTAAGCAACAAAAAACAGTACTATATTTGTACTTGTCACTCTTTTTGCAATAGAAATCACAGATATTTTCCTATCAATTTTTGCAGATATCTCAAATTATCTTTCATGGTTGTTATTACTTCAAAGGTCGAGTAATCATATTTTCTACAGGTTCCTGTTACTTACTTCATTAATAAAACCAACTATTATTATACCACATATTAATGTTTTGTTAACCATTTTCATCATAATAATTTTATTCCATAGTCCTTTATACAGGACTATGGAATAAAATTCCATTTTTTTATTTAAAAAAATGTTATTCTGAGAAGGGATTCATAAGATTATTCACACTGCCAGAGTAGCCCACGATACACACGCACATAAATGACAGGCAAAACCACGTACTTCTACGTGACTTCGCAGTTGCAGTGACTAATTATTGTACCATGGATGATTGGAATTTAAACGGATGATGACCAAGCGATTAGTGATTGGTAATGTAAATTCATGTTTGTTTGTTTTTGCAAGTGTTTATCTTCTGTGTCATCAGAAGGATTGAGGTCTTGAGAAATTATTTGATTATTATATCAGTTATGAAAACAAAGAACTTATATTTTCTTTTGTAAGTTGTAGTATGAACGAACTCTCAGCTACAAAGAGGAAATATATTTTTTTCTCATGCAAAAATATGTCTCACTTGTCCGAACAATGCAGATTCATTGAAAGGATGAAACACACTCCCTTCTCTGTGAGTCCTGCAACACTTCACACCTGTGCTGAGTTGCCAGTATTATATAAATAAATAAAACTAACCAACACGATTATTCAGAATCTTCCAAGGAACAGCATAGGTACAGTAAGAATTTGAAATTTTGTTTTTGTTTTCCATACTTTTTTCAACAGTATTTATTTATGCATCAGACAGAGACACTCCTACTTTTCCTTTAGGATGAAAGCAGGAATATTAAGCTGGGAGGGATTCGAGGAAAACAAAGCTAATTTGCAGAATGGACTCAGAGAAATTCAGAGAAATCCTAAGAATTTAATGCAGAGAGTCGAGATATTTGATCTACAGAAAAAACTCATTGATCCAAACAAAGGGGCCTAAACTTTCTTTTCTATCTATAACTATTTTTTAGTTATGGACATCTTTGAAGGTCTAAAGAAAGTTATGAATAGTATCTCACTCCAGAAATATAACACAGGCAAAAAATCTTACCTACACTATCTGAAGACCCCTAGCTATGCTGAAGTCCATCACCTACTGCAACCCTGAAGCTAACGCCTGAGCTCCTACCCGCTGAGAGAGGCAGAGATCAGGGAACACTGCCTCCCCTGACTGTGCAAGTGGGTACACGTGTTTTATTAAGGCTACAGTCAAAAGGAAGTATAGTCACTTTCTTCTTTTTTGTCTGTGTTTTCCGGATGTGTGTGCTGGGTTCTTCTCATTTGGAAGAACAGTCTTCCTCATAACTCAAGGTGAGAATAGTTGAGGAAATTAACAAAACAAGAATCTCTACCCTGTTGTCAGCCTCCCTCAGGCAAAACTGCACAGGCAAGCCTCATGGTGACATAGAAACGGACACCCCCAGGATGGGGTTCTTAAGTTCTTTTGGGCCTCAAGGAGACTCCAAAATAGTGTTCCTGTGTCTTTTACCTTAGTGTGCCTCTGCTACTCTCTTTACATTCGTTTTTCTGTGGTGCACTCCTGTCTTTGACTCACTTTCTTTCTGAATTATAGGTGAGTTTCCCAAAACTGGTTGCCTCAGGTGATCACTATTCCCAGCAGATGGACTCTCCTAGCGTCAACTTCTACCCCTGAGCCAGTCAGCTTTGACCGCCTTTGATTCGGTCATTCTCTACACCATTCTGCCCATAAACATCGAAGACTCTATATAAAAGTAACCCCAAGTATACACCTGTGAAACTACAACTTGGAGGCAATTATAAACAATATGAATATAAAATAATTTTAGATTTTTATAAGTGGTGATTAGTAAATGAACATACACAAAAGAAGTTAAGTCATTCACTGACCAGAAAGCTACAGACAGTGGAGTATAACCTAATAGGGTGCCACTTTTAGGTTAATCTTTAAATCATTAGTAGTATTTTTATTATCTTTATTAGGGTGACATTGGTTACTAAGACTGCATAGGTTTCAAGTGTACTTTCCGATGATACATGATCTGTGTAATGCACTGTGTGCCCACCACCCACAGTCAAATCTTCCGTCACCATATATTTGACCCCATTCGCCCTTTATTACTCCGCTACCCTTTTCCCTTTGGTAACCTCCATACTGTTGTCTGCATCTGTGAGTTTTTGCTTATTTGTTTTTCTGGTTTGCTCATTTGTTGCTTTTTTTTTATATCCAACATAAGAGTGAAATTTTATGTTTCCAACTTTTTCTGCCTGAATTGGTTCACTTAGCATGATATTCTCAAGATTTTATGAATTTGACCTCAAGGAAAGGGAAATAAGGGCCAAAAATACATTAATATAACTATACCAAACTAAAAAGCTTGGTATATTTCACTAAATGTTTCACTTGGTATATTTCTTATTTCACTAAAAAGAAACCACCAAAAAAACAAAAAAGCAACTAATCAAATGGAAGGAAATATTTGAAACCAAGAGCTCTGACAAGGGGTTAATATCCAAAATATATAAAGAACTCATATAACTCAACACCAAACCACCAATCCAATTAAAAAAAATGGGCAGAGAACCTGAGCAGACACCTCCCAAGAAGACATTTGTAATATTTTAAATAGGGAATTCTCTAAGAAACTAAATAGAGAATATTTTTACTAAGTATTTAAATTTTTTTCCCAAATAATTTCTTCCCAACATGGGCAAATGTAACATGTGTGCTATTTTTACTGATTAAAATTGCATTGGAAGAAATTTGTATTTTGTGAGCAAAATCTGCATGTATTTATAAATGCTAATATATTAAAATATTTCACACATTGGTCTTAGGTATTAATGATTATATGATATGTAACTAATATGAGTACCACCAAATATGTGAACTAAATTATTCCCAAACAATTGAATTCCTGACATTGCTGGGCACCTGCTACTATGTTTTCATCATTGTATATAAAAGAGTACTATTTACTTTAAGAACAGTATTGGTAAATCCCAAGATGTTAAAATCTATCATTTTTTTCTAGAACACATTACATCAATTCTACCAACTGTTGTTCATAGCTGTTTAATCTCACTATTTATTTGTTTTTCCTACATCTGTCTTCTAAAGATAAGACTCTAATTTACTAATAATATTGTATTCTTGATTGTATTAGTTTAGAATCTTGCGCTCTCCATTACTAACCGTACTAACCATGTCATCTTGGGTAATCACTTGACTGTTCTTTGTCCTATTTATCTCCTCTGTAATAAGAAAAAATAGTCATAACCTACAGAAGAGTGGGGACATAAAAAGAGAGACTGGCATATAGTGTATATTCCCTAAATTTAAGCAATGAAATATAGACTTCATGATGACTGGATTTTCTGTGTGTGTCTTCGCTGATATATCTCCAACACCTAGAAAATGTCTAGCTTGTAATAGATACTAAATATGTACTCATTGCATGAGCAAATAAAAATATGGGGAAAAGAGCGAAATTTATTTTAGTTACACAATATCTCTTTTAGTTCTTAAAGTGTTTGTTTTTATGGAACTAGCATCTAAGCTTTAAAAGATTACTGTGCATGTGATTGCACAAACAAGCAGACTTCTTGGAAAGACAGAAGCTGATGAAAGGAAAAGAAGATGTATTTGCCGTGACCCTTTGGCACCTTTTATTATGGCCCTGGAGCTCAGTACTCACGAGAGGTCTACAGGCAGAATCCTCCTGAAACACCACAGACATGTGTTATAAGCCTACTCACCAACCGAATTTTCTGATTATCTATTATCCTCACATTCTTATTAGATTAATTTTCTGCATACGAGCTATTATATACTATTTTTATTTTACAATCTTCTATAACTTCTAGATGTTCATAGATGTAAATAAGTTCTGCAGACATTAAGGTTTAATTGAGGGGAAATGCAGAGGACACCAGAGAATTTCATGGAAAAGGCCTTTATTTCCCCTATGTGTGTGTAAATACGTCCTACTGAGTGAGAAATGCTTAGTTTGGTTTACATGTAATGAAGGAAAGAGCAAGATCTATTTTATGTTTATTCCGAATATAGTCTAAATTCAGACCATATAAAGTTTATATTTTGCATGACATTTTGTCTAATTCTGATTAGAATGTTTTCTGAGAAAATACGTTCATCTAGCAACGTCCTGTGTTGCTGCCTACAGCTCGCACTGTCCTCAGGGTTATTCTCAGCGATACATATCCAAAGGAAATTGCAAGAAACCAACCATGTAGCAACCCAGGAAAGTGTCTCTCAACATTTTCAGTGATCTAAATTATTTAAAATCCATGCCAACATTGTTTCCAAGAATTCCCAGGGGAGTATTTTCATAGACTAAACATTTCCCTGTATCCACAAATGGCCACACAGAATGCATGTCCTTACCAATGTTATTATCTACGTGAAGATGGAATAGAGGAGGGTTTGATATTTATACATTTTAGTGATAAGATTACAGCATTTTTCAAGTAAACTTATTTGCCCAGCACCTAAAGAAATTAGCTTAGTAAGGGATATGTTTAGTAGCTTATTATTAATATCTAAGAACTCACTGTATGGTAGAACAGGGCATCTCATCTATGAAATGTGTAGGAGTCACTTGTTCAAATTCAGATTCTGATTAAGCACATCTAGGTTGAAAATCAAAATTCTGCATTTTTTAATAAGAAACCCAGTAGTTCTAAGATTGTTCTGAGGACCACACTTTAAGTAGCAAGATGTAGATACTATCCTAAATACTGACATGCTGTGGGATTTGACAAAACTGGTTGTCTAATTTCAGAAAATTCATAAGCCAGAGGAAATTAGATATAATTACTTATGCTAATTTCTCTGAAACAAGAGAGTCTGTAATATTTTAAATACAAAACAATTTCAATATGAAGGATGCAATGCAAAAGCTACTGAAATTATTTTATTTTCTTTCCAGCTTAAGAACATAGTATTCACTTTCAGATCTTAAATACCTGTTTAAATAATATATCTGTATATGTTTAAATAAAATATTTTTTATGCCAGCATTTGACAAAAACAACAACCTAAACTCATTCCATTTACTGGAGGTGATGGCGTCGTGGTTTCATTCATTTAGAAGGAAGGTCTGCAATCCATGGGCTGTGGGCCAAATCCAGACAACCATAGCTTTTGTAGGGATTGCAAGCTAAGAATGGCTTTTGTATTTTTTAATGGTTGAAAGCAATTAAATTTTCCTGAAAGCAGTTAAAATTAGGTGAAATTCAAGATTACGTGTTCACAAATGTATTGTTGACACACAGCCACATTTGTCCTGTAGACACCGTGTGTGGCAGCCTTCATACCCCCCAGCAGTGCTGAATAATAGCAACATAGCGTAAAACACATTTTATTTGTAAAAATCACAGCAGTACAAAAAGCAAGCAGTAAAGTTTTTTGTATCTGCATACGTTTTTTGTTTTTGTTTTTTTTTTCCTAGTGGTGTTGTCACGTAAATGGTCATTTTCTGTTTTTGGAAGAAAGCACTTCTTTTTTCAAGGCACACAACTTCAAGCCAGGAACCTGTCTATTAAGACCCTGGCAGACTTGCCCAGCTTCTCCAGCCCAGCAGCCCCGATTCTGTTAAAAAGTTCATATCACAGGTGGCTGGGATCTTTTCCTGGCCCAACATGTATTTACATATTGAGCTTTTATTTGTTTCTGTTTGTTTTAATTTGTGAACTCTGTGATGTCTTAATAAAAAAGAATATTCATACTATTTAAACTGTTTCACAAAGAACTTTCCTTTCTGCCAAGCTTGAACTTTTTCCTCTTTGAAAGTGTTTTATTATCTCTGCTTTATAAGCTTGTTTTTCTATACACTTTGAGAGTTTCAAATAGGTTATTTGTGTAGTCATCTGATCAAAACTAATGAAGTCTTATTACTGAAATAAAATAAGACAACACAAACTCCAAATTTCAATTAAAACAACCCATCTATATCCAGATCTAAAATCCAATGTGTAACTGAGTTACAATTTTTACCTAAAATATACAATAAAGACTCATGAAGGGAACCTACATGTATGAGGTATTTAAATAGTCACATTAGAGCTAGGATTACTTATGCTTAAGGACATTATTTCTCAAAGGAAAGTAAACTAAATGAAAATGCTTTAACAATTTTGCAAACTGCTTGTCTCGTTTCATATAAAGAAAGCAAAACAGCATAAAATTTAAAAAAACAGTAAAAATGATTCATGTGTTATTGGAAACGTTATGTAGAAAGGATTCCATAGTGGATTGGATGAATAGTTCATGGAACAAAGAAATTCTCCAGTAATTCCTAATCTTTAAGAAACTGTTATATGAAAATGGGCCAACTGTAATAGCATAATCAATAAAACATATTTTAAAAAACCCTGTTATGTGCATGTGTGTGTGTGTGTGTGTGTGTAGTTAATTCTAGCACTTTCTGGCCTGAAGACTTTATCTCTTTAATCCTCAGTCTTCATATATATTGGTTAGTTCTCAAAATATTTTTATGTGCAGTTAATGACATGTATGAAATGTAGTTAACATTGGAGTGTCAGTAATAAATTCTTGATAAAAATGAACAATTATTATAAATTCTGCAAGTGCATACTTCCCAGAGAAGGGTCAGATTTAGGAGTCTTTCCTACTGTATAGTTTTACTAAATTTTGCAAACATTTTATCAATTACAATGTTTAATGTTAATATTTTATATCATGTCCCCAAGCATACAGAAACAAGCGACCCTAAAGAGCATCCTGCAAATGATGGCACTGTCTATTTTTTAACAGCTTTATTGAGATAGAATTATATACTCAAGCAATGCACCTATTTAATGTATGCAATTTGATGAGTGTGGATATATGTATATGCCTGTAATATCATCATTACAATCAAGGTAATAGATACGTACAACATCTCCCAGAATTTCCTTGTGTCCCTTTGTAGCCTCTGGATAATTTTAAGTGAATAATCATATTGTTAACTATAGGCACTGTGTTGTACAATAGATCTCTAGAACTTATTATTTTTGTATAACTGAAAACTTATACCCATGGAGAAACAACTCCAATCCATTTTACTGTCTAAATCTTTATTCAAATAACCATATATGTATTCCCATTAGTTAGCTAAAATACTTATATTCTGTAAGAAATTATTCAGACAATGAAGAACTTCCCAGGAGTTGTTCATGAACAAATCACATTGCTTCCAGCTAGCTTTAAGATCTCTCAGTAAACGTGGCTACTTTTAGAAATAATGCTTATATTTCATTACATTTAAAGTGAACTTGATTTCTGTTTTCTCAAGTTTGATGCACCATTTTCACTCTCAGATAACACTCATTTTTTTCTTCTTTTAAAGTTGTTATAATATAAAGGCTATTTACATTATATGTCTCCAATTATTCTAAACTCTACATCTGAGAATTTTCTAATGTAAACTACTAGCTATTGTTAATGTATTATTTACAGCTCAATTTTTTAAAAACGTATTTAGTACTCCTCTTTAAGTCTGCAGATCTAATGCTCTTTCCAGGTAATTCACTAATGTTTTGGTTGAATGTCACTTGTTTGATAACTGTGAGGAAATGAATACCTACACTTTCCTGAACTTCTATGTTATAGATTATTCACATATTCAACACAAACGTTTGTCATACAAAAATAAAAAATCCTCCAATAATTTTCTATTCAATAAGAATAGTTTTAGCAAGGTTTACTTTGGGTTTTTAAAATTCCTTTCAATCATTCTCTTTTTTATGTTTTGAATTCTCAGGAGATTAAATATGCTAAAATGAAGCTCATCTTCAATTAACAAGAAGAACATATGCATGCTCTTCATTAAAATCCCCAGGTATCATGAGTAACAGTTCATTTCTAGTTTTCAGATAATTAAAGCCTCATACACATTTTCTGATATTGCATCTGGCATTAGAGTGTATTCAACTAAAGGCTACTTGAGCAACCAGACAGCTTAAAGGCTTAGTAACAAACATTAATATTGGGAACACCTCCACTTTGATGTTGAACAGAAAAGTTGATTGTTATAACTTTAACTCTTCTCAAACAAACAAACAAAAAAGATAGTGGATCTTATCTGCTTTAATAACCTTGCTAGACAGTAACAGAAGTCTTTGGAAAGTTTCAGTTTAAGTAAATCGCATATGGTTGTTAAAGTGGAAATACAGACATAGAATATGGTTTGAATGTATTTCAAGAAATACTGTTTCTATTCTACTCTTCCACTAAAAAGGCTTCACTCTCATAGCCACTAAAAAAAAGTAATGATCTTGTGGCACTTGTTCACTGAGTAAAGCCTATTATATAATTGGTGTCTGATAATAGTCGTGACATATTGTCTATTCTTAAATGTTTGAATTTAAGGTGATTGTTATTTGACCCATTTTCCAATTTGAATTATTAAATATATTATACAATGTCTCTTATACTTAAAATCATATTTTATAATTACAAAGTATTACCAGGAAGTACGAGTCTTGATTTTTTAAGCTGAATCAGGATTTTCCTTGATAAACAGATTCACTCATATGGTACCTATTTGTCATATATTTATCAAATCATTTATATCCCAAAAGAAAATCACCTAACATTGAACAATCTTTCATCGAATTTTAAGTACCAATAACTGATGAATATCAGATACCATGGCTAAATTATCCTTCCCTTTAAGTGGAGGATGAAGACTTAACAGTAATGGATGACCAGATAGTCTCAAGGGAGAAAGGCAAACTTTTACTTTAACATATGCTGGTATTACGACAAAAGTCATTGAACATGAGCTAGTTGCATTTACCTCGAGTTTCAGGGGTTCACTCTAGATTATATTTGTGCAAGGTTCTCCAGCGCACATACAATGACTTAGCAGGGACATGGGGGCCAGGGCAGGCCTCCTGATATTCTTCTCTTCTATTACTTTAGTTGGCAAATATGCACTCATCAGGGAAAATTATGTGAGAGAGCTGGTTGATTCAACAGCGAAGTAAAATCTAATATGTCAAATGCAGCAACACAAATCTAAGCTTCTGCCTTGATCACAGTCTGTATACTTTCTGTAGTTACCAAGAAGGTCTGCTGTATCACTGTTGTGATAGAAGTGAGTTTTGAAGTAAAGAGAAATAAAGGATAAATGTTGCTTCCAAGTTAAGTTAGAGTTGTCACTGATTTCTATGATAAAGACAACTTATACTTTGTGATCCAAAACAGCAGCTCCCACAAACATTGAGTTTAGTTATTTAGTCAGCAATGTTTAGTTATTTAAGGGCGTCTAGGTGATATGTAAATAAAAGGATACGTGGAGGAGTAAGATAGGATGATACTATGATGAAAATGGGATGATGGAATAAATAGATAACAGGCATTTCTACCAGAGTGAACAGGCTAATTGGAAGGAAAGACAGGCAAATAAACACGGGATGGCACAGGTGCCATTCAAGCACGGTATCATGGATTTTAATGCAATTGCTGCAAGAAATTGTTAGGTTAGTGAAGGCAATTCAGTCAATGGTCTCTGTGAGAATAAACAGAATTTAAAATGAAGACTCAGAGGGTGAAATTATCCTCAGGCTATGCTACAGATTAAAAGGAACATCAAGAGTAGAGGGATGGTTTTGTTATGAAGAATATATGTGAGAAATTTAGGGGGTTTTTTGGATAATTTTTACTTAAAGTACCAAATAAAATCTCTTAACATTAGGCCATGTTTGATTGATGCAGATAATTATATATGAGCCTTTTTCCTTACAACTCATAAATGTATTTTGGTGTTAATTTTTCTTGGAAAAGTTGAGAGTAGGTATTTTATTGAGGATATCACAGAGAAATGTTTAATTTAAGCTATCATTAAAATAAGGGACTGCATATAGAAAGGTTTATATTTAATATAAAATAAAATTCATGTTTGAAACTTTTATCAGGGCAGGAACATTGCAGAGGGTGAGATGAATTCTGAGTTTTGAATTGTAAGAAGGGCATTTAAAAATTCCAAGAATAAGCCTACAAAAACAAATTGATAGCACGAAGGAGCTAATGCTATTATTTAAAATAATCTTCATTTTCTAATGAAAGTAGAGATAAATATTTTTTAAATATATAATAAACTATATGTTACAATCAAGTATATTCAATTGCAATAACTATAAAATATGTTCAGTGTTAGGTGTTTAGGTTGATAACGTTAATTCATATAATGAGACCCACAAAATGAAGGCCTTCCCTGGAGGTTCAGCCCATGTGACGAATCTAAACCCAAATCAGCTTGCACTTTCAGAAGATACTTTTCTGTCATGAAAACCTAACACCAATCCCTATTCTCCAACTCAGCTTTAGCTAGTTTACCCCATCTTAGAAAATAAGGCAGTTAACCTTATAAGGAAATTCCTGACCTCCAACTGTTTCTGAATTGCCTCTTTTAACTGCAAAACTCCTACTTGCCCCAAAACCCTTAGGGTCTGGTCTCCAATGCAGCAGCCTGCTCCTCCAACCATAGATTATTTTCCCTGGAATTAGAGCCACCAAACTTGTTAATGAATTCTTTGCTTGTGTCATTTGATAGACTATGCCCTTATAATAATAATATTTATCAATGACTGTATATTTCTAATGTATTATACATAACAAATAATATACATATTCATATATATTTTATTTCATTATAATTTCACAATCTGTCAACAAATGTGCCATTGGCTCTACAGATGAAGGCATAAAGGCTTGAGCCCTTAAGCCAACAATGGATTGAATGAAAATTTTTAAAATGTTCCTTTTTACACTATGGAATGTGGATTTAATGACTATTGGTAAACAGAATAGAGAAGGTAAAGTGTGTGTGCATGTGTGTATGTTTTCTGCTGTGTTCCAGGTTTCTTCATTAGTATGCATTGCCCAGAAATGTATCACTTGCGAAGTTTTGCTCCCTGGCATGAATCAAGCCATGCCTAGCATGGTATAATGCATTCTATAGCCTCATGTATTTGCATTTGCAGCTTCATGTGGACTGGTTTAGGGTGTAATTCTTGTTCTTCCCTCTTTCTAATATGTCTTCTGAACCACAAAGTCCCCAGGAGTGGAATTTACCTTTCTCCTCTGCTACAAACCCTTTGGGTTGGTGAAAAATTGGTTCTTTTTCATTTGCCTGATTGAAAGGGCTATGAATTCAAACCAATTCTTAGTTTAAATTGGCTTTTCATTTATGGAATCCTGCCTTGCAGATTTGTCTTGGCTGATGGCTGAGACTTTTCATTGCTAAGTGCATTGCCTTTCTTTAGAGTAAAAGCACTATCAAAGTGCAAAATGTTACAATTAATATTAAAATGAGAGTCTACTGGCTTTAAAAAGACTCTGTAAAAGAACCACAAAGAGTTGCAAAATAAAAGCAGCATGTGGCTCTTTATATTTTATAGATATGCTATTTCACAAAGTGGATATGTTTTTGTCAATATGTGTAATTTTTAGAAGAGAAACATAAAAATACTGCATATTCAAACTGACACAATATTAAGAATTCTAAAATATTAAAATGGAGCACTGCAGTTAAGATACTTTCACATGACCCACATTTTAAATTTCAACTGACACAGACATTTCACTTTGTTTCCTATTACAGTTTTTATAACTGATCATACATATTGTTACTTAACTATCATTGTTACATTAACAGTTTTGTATGGTAAGAAGTGCCTTATTGTTTCTTAAATGCTATATTGATACAGAATGAGGCAGTGAGAAAAATACCAACATTACAGCAACTATTTCATAATGCTCTAAAATAATAAAAATGGTGCTCTTCTGATTCTGCATTCTCTATGAAAATATGAAAATATTCAATATGAAAATATAGTCCTACTTGATGAATATGAAAGAAATGTGTTTTATTCAACCTATGGGCATAGATTTGGAATATTACCAACTTGTATAACAGTAATATGATTCTTTAAAGTAAGATCAATAAGTTATGCTCACTACAACATGTCTTTGTATAGAAATCACAGATCATGATTTTAGGATCTAAATACTAGCAAATTACATCTTACTTTAAAGTGTAAGTACATTTCCAATGTGCATCTTCCTTTTTTATATATGTATTTATGCATCTTTCTATCTGTGTGTAAATAACTATTGCGATTACACTTAGCAGCTATAGCTTTTCATAGAGAAAATGTGAAATAAAACCACAAGTACTATAAAATTCCAGTGTAATGTTTTAAATTTCAATGTAATCAAGCCATGTTCATAAGTACTATATTAAATATATAACATTAAAAACCTTAAGTTAAATTTATTTATTATTTTGATATAGTATAAATCTTATTATATAAAAAATCTTCCAAAGTTACAACAGCTTTGGAGTGCATTTATTATCTATAATATATAATTATATAAATTCACACAGAAAATTAATTCAAGACAAGGGTTTGATATGCATGTATTTCTTCTTCTTGGATTGAATATTTATGAGTTTAGAGATGGGTCTCCAGAAACAGATTTTCAACAGGAAAATTGAACTTAAAATATTGTTAAAACATTTGACAGGTGATGGAAATCACCATATGTCACGGTACATGCCCTAAATGTCTTGCGAGAAGTAAATACTGCTGAAGAAAAAAAGAAAGGCTTTTGATGGTTGTAAGCACTAAAAAATAAAATAATTATACAGCATAATCTTCAGGGTTTTGTCTATCTAGTTTTTAATAAGCAAGCCTGTTCGTTTTGCTGTGTCGGTCCCTTCAGCTCTCATTGTCTTACAATCAGCTGATGATCAGGACAACTCCATTGTTGATCCTCACAGATTTGAGAGTGGGGAGAAAGCAGCTCACTTTCCAATGAGATGATCTCATTTTACATTAGTTTCACTTTTTTACTGTTCAGGTGAAGGAACAAATTTCTAAAAATACATCTCCCTAATATCAATGACTATTGTTCAACTACAGGTAAAAAATGAAGATTCGCACATATATAGGTTACATTAATTGAGTAAAATAATTTCCTACATTTTGTTTTCTGATCATTTTAAAGACAAATAACTACTTAGTACATATGATTATTTAAAAAAATTCTTATTTTGAAACTGCTGCGTATGTGAATACATATACAAATTCATCAGAGAAAATTTATTAAAATTATTCTTTGTAATGTTTTTGTTTTAAAAAAGATATATAATCTTTCAAATATGTAATAAATCAATTTTAGATAAAAAAGACACATTGAACAATCATCCCCTTTTGAGCAGTATGTATTCACAACTTTTTCATCCATGTTTTAATATTCAAAATTTATTTTAAGCTTATCACTTATTGTTCAAGTCAATGCAAACATTCTGGTTCCTTAAACAATATGCAGAAAACCTTTTAAACAGCTGTATAAACTATGAAAGTGTTGTTATGTTGTGTATGCATGTATTATATCTACATCTATTTACTCAGTAATTGATATACAAAATTTCCGTTCCAGTAATGTTATCCATAGCGAAGTCAGGGAAATAGAAAACCTGAACACGTTTCAATATTGTAGCTCATAAACATTAGTTACAGTGAATGAATGAAGACTATGTGTCATAAAAAATCTAATGTTTTTCTCTTGTAAATTTGCCAGATGTTTAGTCATATAGTTTGGAAGGTTTGCAATTAATTACTCACGTCAATTCCCTGTCATTATATTCTCTGATGTGATACAAAGTTACAGCTGATAAAAACAAATGATAACTATCTCATTCCCAGTATAAACTTAAGACCTTTGTTTAAATATGTGGAAAGAAAAATTTTAAAAGCAGCATATGTTCTGTTTTTAAACAGTGTTCTTGAAACATGTATAATATTTATCAACTTAGTAAGTAATAACCATTTATAATAGATGCCATAATTTCTTAAACTCATCTTAATATGCCACAGTGCAATCAGTTATGATAACTGAGGTCAGAAAAGTAACAGAACTATTTGTGTCACATTTAAATAGATGTGCAAATTTGACTAAGAAATAAGTGTTTAATATTATAGCCTAAGCAGTCACTGAAGTTAATTTCAGATTGTATTTTGTATTAAGTATAAAAAAATAAATAACTATGAAATAATAAAAGAAAATAGTTTTGAACATCTTTTTCATTTTTATGTATGATATTTAAATTATTTAGATAAGGATTTTCTCATAAATCATCTTCTCTATGTATTTTTTACTTTGAACTTCTGTCAATTATTTTAGCAAACGTATAAAATTGTTAAGCAAATTAAAATGAGTCCTTAGTTATCCCCCTTAACAGGTCAATTCACTTAATTCCATATATCTTATTGCTTCTCTCCTTTTACACATGCATTAAAGAGAGAGGTAACTAACCTGACTTTACCTGAGTCATCCATTTTCTTAAGTGAAAGAAGTATTGAACATTTCTTCTATGAATGAGAAATGCAGCAGATGCTGAACTTGGCATTCTAAAGATGCACTATCATACTGAAATATAGGCAATTGAAAATAAATGTTAAAATTACTTATCCTTGAAAAACAGTTGGCAGAACAATCACATCCATCTACATTAACGTAATTCCAGATATGTCCTCCTAAACATACTTGAAATTCTCTTCAAGAGAAGATCATAAATTTAATGAGCACTTAAAACTTAAGTTTAAGTTGAAGACAATTATTCTCATCTAGTGTATAGACAATAACTTGTGGGCACAAAAATATTCTGACAAATATTAAAATTTGCAGCACATTTTTGAGCTAGAGTTGTGAATGTGGAAAACTGGAATATTATATCTTAATACCAGATTGATTATGGCCATATCTTTTAGAAAAATTTATTTATCTGCAGAAGAAATGTTGCTAAGATATAATTTGTTACTATAAATAAGTTACAGCAATATGTCTTCCCCTTGCCTAAAGTAAAAAGTTTACTTTAATTACTACCTCAGTCTCGTGATTTAAATATCAAACACTACGTATGCTGAATTCTCACACCACTTAGGGCACACACAACTGCTTAGAACTTTTAGCTACAGGTTCGGCTCTGGTCACCAGGATTTTCTGGAGACCTCTTGAAGAAAAGATTTACTTAATCTCTTCTGTTCAAATGTTCAACTGGCATTTATTGTTTACAGTATTTGAATAAAACAAGAAAAAATGTATTAAATTGGGGATTTAGTATAAACATATGGTAAAATCTCACAATCTTAAGTGGTTATTATAAAATAATAATGTCTGTATAAAATATAGTTAGTACAAAATATAAATTATTATTTTAATAAGCAATTTGCAGTTTTCTGAGGATTGTGTCATTAGTATTTAAATGACAGGTATGAGAAGAGATAATTAGATAAAATCGAAATCCTCAGTTTATTTTTGAATTTCAAATATATTTACAATAATTGTATAAATAATTAGAGGTGGCAGAATTCTGTGGGTATGCTTACCTAGTAATAATTTACCTATTTCAACCAAATGTACTAAATAAAGATGAACAATTAAAGGATTTAGGAAGAGTCACAGAGAAAATGAGGATCTTGTTGACCGTGTATAAAACATTTCCATAAGATTTACAGGTTGCATTCAATCAAGGATACTGTTTGGAGAATAGTCAGATGGTTAGTGTGCTAAATAAAAGTCTCCCTGGAGCCTCAGTACCCACTGCCGATGCAGAAGGGGACAGGCGATACACAAGGTGTGTTCCAAGGGTCTTTAGCTTGGAGATACCAACTGGAGTGAAATAAGAATCCCAAGTTATTTTTCCAGGTGGTTAAGTATTTTATCAACATCTTTCTATTACTTTTTGCTGACTTTAGATTACTACTGTTGTATATGTGATCATGATTGTATTAAAGGTAAATAAATTTTGTAGTCAACACATTCTAAAGACATGTGAAACTGAGTAATTAATAAGTAATCTATAAGTACTTGAATGTATTTGAAAGAGAAAAACAAAAATATTGTGGCAATAATGTTAATTCATTCTTATTCTTTAACATTATAATATAGCTATAGAATAATGTAATGTCCAAATGTTTTTGGAAATGGTTTTGTATATTTGTATTTTTGCCATGTTAAATTTTATAAAGATGACATAAAATGTCCTTTTATGTTCTGAAAGGAAGGATAAAAGAAGTAATTAGGTTTGTCATAACATTCTCCAAAGACTAATTCAAAACTATTTTAAGAACTGTGCTGTTTATCACACTTACAATAAAAGGAAAAATCAGTCTTCTTTAAATGCGTTAAGTTAAATCAGTCTTCTTTAATGTGCTAAATTAAATCAGTCTTCTTTAATGTGTTAAATTAAAATAAATATACTGTAATAATTTTGTAATTTTCAGTTTTAGTAATAAACCTACTTGACATCAATCACAAAGACTGGCACAAATAATTAGTTACATCTATCTGTTGATGAATCAACTCGTCCATCTCTCCATTCATGTATCCATCCATTCATCCATCTTTTATCAACAAACTCATCAATCAAGAAAAATATCATGAGTTCTTGTGGCTTTTTTCTGAAGATATATTATGTCAAGAGGTAATTCTCTCACGGTTACTAATATTGTTTTTGATGCAAGGAATATACCTAAGTACATATCTACATATTACATTTTACAGCCTTATTGAGAATTTTACTATCTTTGGTTTTTGCACAGGATCATGAACAGAAGGATTCCCCAGAACTCTATAGCCTTTTACTGCAATAAGTATAAATTGGCCACTGTTTCTAATCAGGACTTTTGTGAAAACTGTATTAAAATCTTCAAATGTGCATGTTTAGTCTGCCATTGTTATAATTTTGGTAAAATTGTAAGGGAAAGACACTGACGAGAGTGCAGAGAGTAAGGGTCCCTCTGAACCTCTACTGGATTTCATGCAGCTAACCTGCAATACATTTTAAATATCTTCTAAGTGTGGGCTTATACTTGAGCTGGCTGAAACTTTACTTCTCATGTAACAAAGCATTATCAAAGCATTATTTGATTTGTGTTCCCATACTGGGAAATTCTAAAATAGCTCTAAGGACAGTGCCATCCATATTACTGGTAAATATTGTAAATATCTTTGTATAACCTTGGCGGTTAACAAGAAATTAAACTCCCCCTATCAACTCCAGTCTTGGGAAAGGTAGAGCGAGTATATTGAATTCTGAGACTAAAATTGACAAACTTTTCAGAGTCTCTCGAACCTTCATTAACTAAGGCATTGCTATTGCTTTCAATGACAGCAAGATCAACACCTTCTGGGTTTATAGCTCCTTTTAAAAATTACTAAGAAGCAACCCTATGTTTCTGAGAATAGCTATGCCACTTCTAATTTTCACACTCTGGCAAGCAGACACGAACAGATGTTGCAAGGGATTCATACAATACATCCAGTATTGCCGCTAGGTGTGGACAGTCATTTCTCATCATCTTCCTAAACATCCTCTGCGTGAACAAAATCTGGAGAACTGGTCTCTGAAGCAATATTAGAAAAAGAAATTATTAGAACTTGACTTGAAAGTATTGTATCAGATACTGATAACCACCATCATATCAGTGAACTCTAAGGATCTCATCATTGTACCAATGTTTATCAGGTAAAGACACAAATAATTCTCAAATCACTTGAAGATTGTCAAGATTCTAAACCTCAAGCAGAAGATTCTTAGAAATCTTCTAGAAGTAAGTAGTCTTCAGGAGGTAGTTAGGTTCCACCCCAAACACGGAGAACAAGATGCAGACATCTGAGACCCATACTGCCACACTTTAATACACATGCTCTTATATTTTCCCCTAGTTACTTTTTTTCTGGTTTAAAGTTTTAGACAATTAATAGATACGTGTTACCTGTAAAACCCACATTTTAAAAATTGCTTTCTGCCTTCTTATTTACTTCCTGGCATGAGTCGATAACTAGGTGCAAGTTCTTCATGATTCAGTCCAAGAGAAAGATGACACTCACTTGTTAGGTCCAAGCACATTTTCCTTTGGGAACCACCCAACCTCCTGTGATACCAGTTTCTTTCAATAGTCGGTTGATTTCCTGTATGATTTGGCTCAACCAGTCAGTTATTTTTTACATGGTAAACACCACAACAAGACATCCAGGAATCTAAAATGCTAATAATTCAAGGAAAATTCTACATTTTTTAAGACTCTACAAATTAGTGATGATGCACTATAAGAAGTTCACACAGTAGGAAGGCTACGCCCTGCCATAGTTCAGAAAATAGTAAGAGAAATAGGTAAAGCTTCCAAGGCTATGGAATTCCTTGCCCAAAGCATTCATTAAATTGAGCATTACTTAGTTTGGAACAGGGTATATAGATATAACATTGACTTCTCAAGAAGCTCTTTGGTCTGCATGGATATAAACACAATATTCCAAGAATACTAACAAGCACACAAAATTAATAAATGTAGACATTTTAGCTTTTCTGTCATCAATTATACTCCATACCCTCTTCCACTTTCAACCACTTGCTGTATATTTCCACGTGTTCTTCAGGTTGGAGCAATGAATTGCTCTCTTGGCTTAATTTCGGCACTCCTGAGCCTTGGCTTAAAAATTGGTTCATAGGCTCTGATCACAACCCTTGTCTTACTATTTTCTACTTCATAGTGTTGAAGTGTGTGATCTCCAAAATTTTAAATGCTCCTGTGGGGCTGATATCCTCTCATATGACCCAACACGTGACCCTCCAAGTAAAATAATAGGGAAAATGTAACTTTCACAGAGGCTGAAATAAACACCCTCACATAGTTATTATGTAATAATCACAACACTTCATAAGAAATAAAGAAATGGATTTGGCAATTCTCCCCATGTCAATGTTTTATGTTTTAGATTAAGCTGAAGAACAACAATAGAAGTTGATAGTGAAAATCAAGTCCATCTATACCCACACAACTAAATGTCTTAATCAACATAACCTAATATTCTGTTGTTCACATTGACATGGCTATACAATTCTAAAAACATTTGTTCAGGAGGATGGAAATTGTATATAACTTTTATTAATGGTTTCAAAAACTTTCTGGAAGTACTCAACTATTAAAAATAAACAGCTCCAGTAAGCTAATGACTCACTAAGACTTGCCTCTAAGTCCTGACCTTGACTGCTGACCCTGTGTGTACATCAAACTTAAATTATTATGTCATGAATATTTCCAACCCTCATTAAAACCTCAAACTGAAAGACTTGTTTTAAATCAGACCCCCAACCAACCTTTAATATTTCACCTATGACCATCTTCTGTGAGATGCTACTAAATTTCTTTCGAGAATTGATCTCCATTATTGTGGTAAGCAATACACACCACTTCACTTTATCAATGAGTTGTTCTGGGGGCCAACATTTGACACTTTGAATGCTTTACTGGGAGAAAAATAAAGAAAAGGAAGCCTGTTAGAACTCTATCAAAAGTTTGCTTGAACAAATGAGAAATAATAAGGGTGAGTAAGTGGAGAGAATATGTTTTCTTTATGCAGGTGAAACTTTTACCTGATCAAAAATTGCATATGCATTAGAAGAGAAATGCATTTTTAAATACAATGATTTAGAATACATTGTGTATCTATATACATGCCTGACAGAATATCTAGAGGGGAGAAATGACTTGATTGAACTGCCTATACTAATTATGTTATATAATCACTACTCACTTCTCTCTGTATTTAAAAGCAAAAAAGATAGAGTACTTCATGGTTGCATTAATAAAATATTTTGAAAGTATGCATATATTCTGTGTAATTCTTCATTTCCATTCCCAGAGCAATAAAACCTACATGGATAAATAGCCCATCCAAACCAAGTGAAGAATCATTTACAAATTTTCTTTTGCATTTTATATTAAAAAACAGAGCTCTTGTGAAGACAGACATACCTTTGATTAAGCTTTAGGGAAACTTGAAACGAAGTATAATATATCTCATAGAATTTTCAATAAAAAAGCCTATGTAAACTCAGTGTGTGAAATCTTAGAAGACAGATACTTTACAATTCCTTTCAGGCTTGCAACCTTATGTTAAATATATAATCTTTTTTATTTTTATATAAATACATCATGAAATTTATAAAAATTCATCATTATATATGCTTGATTTTTTATATTTATGTGTTATGGTGCCATGCAAATAACAAAAGAAAATGTTAGCAGTAGATTCTCCGTGAATACGAAAAACATAAACTTTGCTTCCCACTTTACAGATGAACTTGATTTCTTTGTAAGTCCTGTATGTAACAGCTAGATGTACCTTCCACTAGGAGTTTTTGCCTGATCTATTATGTATCTAAGGTGTTTCAGCAAGGTGAAAGAGCAAGAGAGCAGATGGAAAACAGCAGGTGAGCACTTTTTGATGTGAGAAACTCATTCGTGATGATGACACTATTACTGTTCAAGACGGAAACAATGCAATGAGAACAAGCAATAGAAGTGCAATAAATCAAAATAAATGAATACTAGCTCCTTCTGAAGAATATAAATAGTGGCAGTGTATTTCATTCAGATATAATTACTTTCTTAAAAGTAAAATGGAACTTAATGACATCCTTAATAATAATTACATGTTTCCTTATTAATAGGAACTTTCCCATTATCATCTTAAAGATGAAAATAATTCCTCTCGAAAAGCAATATCACACTTCAGAAGTTTTGGAGTCATTGCTTTGAAAAAGCTATTGAATTGTATTGTTCTTACCCTAAAAGCAGTATCAACACGGATATGTCAGGAAAAAGTTTGTCTTACAGTATTCGGAACCAAGAAGTATTCCTAACCAAGATATTTATCATGCTTTCGCTACATTCCATTTGCGTGCAACATTTTTATCTTTCTAGACTCAGATCGCTGCTATATCCTCTTATTTTTCCTTAGTAAATGCAGAGCTCTTGATGCCCTTTGTGACCCAAGGTGTGATAATTCAAGTTCGTTCAGCTAACATTTCATTTGGTTCTTCACTTTTTTCTCTTCCTTTTTCTTTTATTGTTGTTCAAGTACAGTTGCCTCCATTTTCACCCCACACTCCCCCACACCCCAAGCATTCCTACCTCCCACCCTTGATCCTAACCCCTATTAATTTTTTCCACGTGTCCTTTACACCCTGCCCCTTATTTCCCCCATTATCCCCCCCATTGGTTACTATAAGTTTGTTCTTTATTCAATGTCTATGGTTATAATTTACTTGCTTGCTTTGTTGATTACATTCCACTTATAGGTGAGAAGGTATGGTATTTGTCTTTCACCACCTGGCTTATTTCAATTAGCATAATGATCTCAGATCCATCCAAGCTGTCAGGAAGGATAGATAGGAGCTCCTTCTTTCTTTCTGCTGCATAGTAGTCCATTGGGTAAATGTTACCATAGTTTTTGATCCACTCATTTTCGGATGGGCACTTAGGTTGCTTCCAGCACTTGGCTATTGTAAATTGTGCTGCTATTAACATTGGGGTGCATAGTTTCTTTTGAATTGGAGTTTCAGGGTTCTTAGGGTATGATCCCAGCAGTGGAATTGCCGGGTGAAAAGGCAGTTCCATTTTTAGTTTTCTGAGGAAATTTCATGCTGTTTTCCATAGAGGTTTTTTTGTTACAGCTGTTTCTATTGACTGGAGTCAAATTCTCTACAATTTCAGAACAGGGAATTACACATAAAGGCATAGGCAGGGGTCATTCCTCATTGATTAGAAGCAAAATGTTCTTATTCATTCTCCTAAGTGCTGCATTGCATTTCTTTTATTTTTTCTTGTTTTTGTCTGTCAGTTTATTTTGTTCATTAGAGTCCACATATAAGTGAGATCTATAGTAACATGGTATTTTTTTCTCTGACTGTCTTATTTACTTACCAAATATATTTATTTTTTTTATCAGGATACTACACACTCAGCTCATTAAACATTTTGTAACTTTGGTCTTTAATTCTTAAGCAGATGTGAGAAATTCTTTCTACCTAGTATGTTAAGATTAAATGTGAAGGCAAAATGGCAGGGCCAAAAAAAGTCACATTAAATAAAAAATAAGCCACCTTTTGTATTTTTAATAATGAGGGATAAGCATGGCTAGCAGGAGCTTTTATTTGTATGGGGTGAGTTGTGAGATTGAGCGGACATGACCAAGACGGTTTAACAGGGTGTATTTATTTCTACAGTCAGAATGAGCCATTAAAAAAGAAAAGAAAGCATGTTTTCTTGATGGAGCTTAGTGATAAAGTTCAGGGGCCTCTGAGGAAGAGAGAAGCCAGACTAAAGTTTGGTCCAGGCAAATAGAGGCACATGGTGAACAGAAATACAGTGGTTACATTGAAGCCCAGTAATCATGACAACTACAGAAGAAGTTAAGATACGAGAATTTTTAAGTAGTTAAGTTATACTTTACCACATTAAATCACAGCTGCATGTATACATGACATCTATCTATATATTTATAATTTATGATACATGACAACACTTTATGTGCTCAATATGCTGTTTCCTTATAGATTGTATTACTATCTTGACTCAGGCTGCTATAATAAAATGCAATATTCTGGTTGGCTTAAACGATAAACACTCATTTCTTACTGGTCTGGAGGCTGGAACTCTTAGATCATGGTGCAACAGTCGTGTCCTTGTGAGGAGCCTCTTCCACACTGCAGACTGCCCACTCCTCCTGTTGCATCTCACACGGGGAAAAGAAAGGGACCTCTGGTCCCTACGTTGCCTTGTCCCATTTCTGAGGGCCCCGCATTCACGACCCAATTACCACCCGGAGCCTTACTTCCAAACACCATCACAATGCCTGAACATTGAAGTCATAATGCAATATATTATATTTATATTATATTTTAGTAACATTTTATAACATTTACAAAGTGAAGCATAAACACAGAAATTGGAAATAACCCAAATTTATAGAGTTTGTACTAAGCTCTTTTCACACACTACCTCTATTTATAAAAAGAATGCACACTTTTGAAAAGTTAACTGCATTTTAACTTAAAATATAAATGTTTTATACAAAAGGGGAATTTTAGTGAAAAAATAGTTTATCCTCACTTTGGTGAATACTTAAGCATATATTTTTGACTAGAAGTCTTTCAATTTGGGATAGAATAACATATGATAGCCTATAAGATAATAACATATTCTGCTCTGATAAATAATAGATCTACAAGTTTACTCCTGCTATAATAGTAGATTTTTCTCTCTACTGCGGAGTGGACATTTTTAGTTTAGCATTTTTAGATACTAAATACTTTTTTATCCATATGACTAACTATCATTAATTACTTGCTATAAAATATTACCTGTAAATTCCAGAGACTTAAAGAGAAACTTACTAGAGCATCATAGCCTTTAAAGTAAGCTGAAACTTGAGCAAACATAGTTTCCTTCAATTCCTCAAGAAATGTATGTGGTATTACTGAAAGCAGCTCACATTTAAAGTAGTATGTGCTTGCTGAGTTAATTTCAGCATGTTGCTGGTTAATTGATTCTGTAGTTGTGATTTATAAAAGGAAAGTAGAAAAGGACTATAATGTCTCAGTATCACCCATCTTCCTCCAAAAGCATTTGGAATATTCAAATATATCTTATAGGCAGATACTAGAGAATTGTTGCAAATTATTGATTGAAAACCCAGACATTTCCATTATTTTTCTGCTTTCTTTATTGTAATCTTGCTAAAAGGGAAAAATAAAGGGGCAGTCAAACATATCTCAATATTCTGCACTTGATTAATTCATTCATAGCTAAAATATTATGCAAAGCTCTTTCTTGGATATGTTTTGGTCAAACTCTTTGTATTAAGTTACATTCTGCTTCTCAAAAATAAGAAAAGCTAATAAATTATGAACATTAATGATCTGCCTTGCACTTATACTTAAGTAAGATTTTTCTTTCCTTACCTTCATCAAACATAGGCTCAGCAGGGTCGCTGAGTCATTTAGACTAGCCTACCAGGCACAGCAAGCTTTTAGATTTTACAAAACTAGATGTAGAAAAATAAGTGTATAAAAGGCTCTACCAGAGTCCAACGATCTAATTAAAAGGCATTTTAACTGATATTATACATCACAAGATATTAGTAGATAAAAATTAGCCTACTTGTACATCATGTATATTTACCAGGTAAATGAGTGATGAGGGAAAACGTGATATATGTATGTTTAATGTTATACATTATTTGGTTCCCAATTACAGAAGGAAACAGTGACAAACAAGCCATTTCATTGTTTTGGATACAGGTCAATTAAAAATTTTCAAGACATAAATCAAGTAGAAATATATGTCTCAAGTAAAAATGGTTGTATACAAATGATGATGAAACATGTCAGAGATTTTATGGCCAGTGTCAAGTTAATTGAATAATTTTAATACTTACCCACTGATCAACCAAGTTAATGGTATCTGGAAATCACTACCAGAAACCTTTGCATTTCGCTGATACTCAAATAGTATGATGCATATTTAAAAGTTATATTTATTAAAACCTTTAAAAATGTTATTTAAGTAATAGCTATTTTATAGGAAAGGGTTTGTCTATGTGGTAGTTGGAAGTGGTCAAAGAACATAATGTTTAGAATATTACATATCCCAAAAATCACACGTTAATGCCAACTCCATGTGTAAGGTCATGTTAATACTTAAAACTTCATGTAGAACTACTTTCATGTAAGCAAAGCATTATGTTATTTCCCGCACATCTAATATAGGCTCATTTTCTGACACGCAGAATATGAGTAATAACTGCCTGACATATGTCAATGTGGAACTACTTTTCAATATTTATCTCACTTACTTTAAGTGTTATTTCCATTTCTCTCACTGTCCTTCCAACAGCACACGTGTGCATGATTCACATGAGTGTATCACATTCTTATTATCTTATCACAGCATAGCACTGTTTAGTATTGAATCCCCTTCTTTTCTACCCACAGCCCATCATAAGGTACTGCATGCTTTGAATAATTTGATAGGTAGGCCTAATGTTAAGAAGTCTTAATGAAATAAAATAAAAAGGAATATAATGTATAAAATAAGTAAATAAGTAGCATTTTATTTCTTTTTTTAAGACTCAGAAATATGTAGTACTATGGCAAATAAATGACAAACCCTGATAAAAACCACTTCAATTTTTTCACATGTATGTTTTATTTTAAACTATCATTAAATATATTTCTTTCTTCCTTGACAGTGATCAGATCCAATATGCTTTCACCAGCAACCCTTCTATCCCTTTGTGTTTCTGTCCAGTTGTTACCTAGTGCTGTACAGAGAAGAATAAAAAGAATGGCGTGAATTAGCTTTGTCTACAAAACTTTGTCGTAGTTTCCCTTTATTCTTTACTATATAGTGGCTTAGCATGGTTTTTTACTGAGCGGGAAAGGGACAAAATAAAGCAGGCAGGAAAGGGGGGTGCATGCCCTCCTCCTCATGGACATCCTTCTTTCAGTCAGTCTTATAAAGAATAAAGTCCAATCTTCAAGGACAAATGATGGGTCCAGGTGACTAACAATAGAATACCTCACCGAAGTGAGCGGCTGTCACTCTCCCTATATAGGCTATAACAGCATGAGAAAAAAGCAAGAAGATTTCCAGTGATATCTCAACTATCTCAAAATCACAAGATTTCTTTTTCATGTTTATATGGGGGAATAAAAGAAATGAAATTTTTGTGTGGTATCAACATACTTTCTTAAAAGCTCCTCAATTGGGGACAAGGTGTAAACTTGCAAAAGTATCATTAATGTGTTTCAGACTATCAAGTATCAGGGTAAGAAATGGAACTCTCAAGCCCTGAGATTTTAACCACCAGGGTTGTAAAAGCACTTTTAATAATGCATGATTGTTATGTAAAGGATATACTGATTCCCTTAAACATTTTATCTTTTAAAAGGATATTCAGTTAATACTTAGCTGACTTGTGCCTTAAAAAAAAAAAGATAAAATAAAGTGATACAATGGAGTGATTTCTTGACTAGAACTGAACAACAATGAATCATAACACCGTCCCTGTCACTAACAAATTGTGAGACCTTGATCAACAGCTGTCCATAGGTCAAAGAGATTAATGCACATCAGTATCATAAATACATTCTTGATATTTGGAAAACAAAGGCTAAACACACCACAAAAGACAGTATCTCCCCTGCAGTGCTAAGTCGTCTCTCTGTGTAACACGCTCGCAGAGCAGGCTAACTCCACACCTCACCCTCTCCAGGTCATTGAGAACTCAGTCTGGACTCTGAAATCCCTCCTGAAAGAGTTAAGCAAGGAGGAAATCACTAATGCAGACTAAAATTTAGTAAAATGTGGGTTTGCAACATGGGTTATTTCCTCCCCATTCCACGGGATGTGGACCTGAGATCACAACTGACACCTTATCTTTGTGTCAGAACCGACTGAACCACGTTGGATGGAATACTTCAAACACCATATGAGATAGTGGTGAGGTCACAGAGAAAAGAATTTGTGAAGAATACGGTCATTAAGTGTAACCTCAAAACTCTTGATACTACTTTCTGATCATCTCATTTCATCTTTTTTGTGATCCCATTCTAAATCACTGTCTTTCAAAAATTTATATTATGCAGTTATATAAATATAAAATGAATATTTCAATAATAACTTTAGTGATGTAATGAATGTGTGTCATAACGACTTAATTTTACTCCAACTAACACAGTATGAAATATTTTCTAAGTAAATTGGATTTATTCATAATACTAAGAAAGCATACTGAAATATGATAAATGAATGAATGAATGTTAGTAGTCATAATTTGACTTAATCAATATTTAAATTTAGATAACCACGTAATACTTGGGATATATGTAAGTATCTAGCAAAAAAAAAAAAAACAGCATGTGCAGGAAATCTCTGGGTCTTTCAGATGTTTAGAAAATTTCTTTGTGATTATATGTTCACTTTGATATTTATATTTAATTTGCATTATATCAAATTTTGATACTTTTATTATATCTCTAAGAGTTTTACAGAATATCTAAGAATAGTAAATTGATTTATTAAACTTCCCTAAAATACCTATAAAATTCCAGAACTAATTATGAATCCAGAACAATTAATTTTACTTTTGTCATATGTATATCAATATCTAGATGAATTTGAAAACCATTTCGAGAATAATTTGTGAGGATTCTCTCATTCTATAATATTTTAACAGACAGATACTTTTTACAATGTAATTTAAGCAAGGGAAACTTCTGGTGATTAGCCCAGAAGACTGTGCTAATCCCTGGTAATTGATGAAAACTTCCATAAGGTCAAGATCTGTGTCTGTTCTTAAGAAAGTCATCTGACACAAATACTTTCTCATGTATGTGTAATAATTAATTTTATTAAATAAAACTATTTTCTTCATTTATTTAACAAAGAATATGTTAAGTAAAACTTATCTGGTATATTAAGTAGCAAACCACATTGATGACTCCTTTCTTTATGAAACCTCCTGCTCCTGATACAAGTAGCCTGGCCAGACTGCCTGGCCAAACCATTGGGCCAAAGGAGGGACCAGAACCACGGAGGCAGTGTGGGTGGGGCCTGGTTGGCCAGGTAACTAAGCTGGTGCTTTGTGAACTTTCTGCCCCCTGATACATCCCCCTGATGACTTTTCCTTCCAACCTTGGGCAAGACAAGGCAGGAGGAAACTTTGTCCAGAGCATGCACAGGTCTAGAGGAAATGACTGGCTAAAGGCAAAGCCCTCTTACCTCCCTTCTAGCCCCCTGTGGGTGGGACCGGGGAAAGGCGGCCACGTATACGTCAGAGGTCAATATAGTGACAGTGGGAGGAGCAGTGCCAGAGAAGACCTGTCAGTCTAGCTTAGGGAAGACAGGATTGGTTGGGTTGGAGCCTCCATGGAGCGCGTGGGTGTTTGGGCTGGGAAATAGCACCAGGCTGGACCCACACAGACAACATATATAAACCCAGGGAAAGAAACAGACACTCTTTTTACTTACCATGTGGTCACGATGGCCTGTGCACTTGCAGGACCTTATAGTGGACCTTGTAGCTCTGGAGGCTACGTGGCCAATGGAGGCATCAGAAACAAACTCAGATTCCAGGAAGGAGCCTGGAGCTGGACAGCCACCTTCTTAGCTGCCTCAGGCTCCAAAGGACAGACAGATAAAGATGGATTGGGAATTCTGGGCATTGCCTTGGTTTGGGAAAGTTTGTTCTTGTTGTAAATGGCTGATATTTTTGTTTGTTTCTTTTGTTTTGTTTTTTAAAGATTTTATTTATTGATTTTTAGAGAGAGGAGAAGGAAGAGAGAAAAAGGAGAGAAATATTAATGTGTGGTTGCCTCTCCAGTGCCCCCAAATGGAGACCTGGCCTGCAACCCAGGCATGTGCCCTGACTGGGAATCAAACTAGTGACCCTTTGATTCACAGGCTGGCACTCAACCCACTGAGCCAGACAAGCGAGGGCTCATAAGTGAAAGGGTTTTGCTTGTGTTTTTGGAAGAGGTGAACCTGATGAGCCTGCAGATGGGGAGTTCCCAGTCCTCCCAAATTGTGAAACATTTTAATAAAGACTTTGTCTTTTCTCACCAGAACTGAGCCTCAGTTCTCAGCCTCCAGAACTGAGGGTAGCAGGCAGCCGAAACCCACTTTGGTCTGGTGACATTCCTGGAGATGAAGTCAAGAAGCCAAGAAACGAGTACCCAGGAACTATTACCCTGTCAGGTCAGCAGTTCATCTAACAAACAGAGAAAGCGAAGTATGACGGGCTGAAGATCATCAGTGTAATGAGAATGGAGCAGAGGACTGTATAAAACAGATCATGGAATTTATTTCCAAACAAATTAGAAGGAAATTATTGATCACTTGTGACTACACTTTCAATTTGTTTCCAAGAGCCTTTTCCTGAAAAAAAATTCTGGAAAAATTCATCGCATACTATGTCTTACATAAACTCTGGGTGGGGCACTCTCTACCATGGCTTAGTAGAGTGTGAACATAAGAAAATCCAAACCTCTAAGAATTTTTGAGGTTGTTTGAGCCAAACTGACAACAATTGCCAGGAAGCAAAACCTCAATGAATTGAGAAAATGCTCTGCCATATAGCAGTTTTATACCTTATGTTATGCGTACAATCAAAGGTGGAGGCATAAAAGGGTTACATGAAATGCAATGGTGATTAGAGAGGCAGGAGGAAGCAAAGCAGAACGATCTCTGAGAATGGATAGCAAGGAAAACAAATGGAAACTTTTTTTGTTAACTAGGTAGGTATAGGATGGTTAACATATAACATGATAATAATAAAGAAGGGGTTCATGATCTCTGCTCTGTGCAGCCATTGTACTTTCAGGGTAAAGAAAAAAGGAAATTACTTTGATATTCCAAAGGTATACTGTTAGTTATATTATTGTAGATGCAAAAACAAAAAACAAAAAAACAAAAAACCCAGACAGACTCAGTTAAAATAAAGATTGACCTTTGTTAAGGAAAATAGTGGCCTAAGATATGACCTCGCCATGAACTGCTTTTCTTTGGAAAGTTTTCATTTCAGACCATCCCACAGGTTTACTATAGCTCTCTGGGTTTGTAAGTCCTCCGTACTGGCCTCCCCTGAGCTTGTCAGATTTTGTTTGTGGCCCCCTTTTTAATCAACACACTGAAATTATCGGTTTTCCTTTTATCTCATAATGAACTTAAATAATCCTCACAACTCTATAATAGTGAAAGAACTGATGAAATATATAAGGATGAACTTGTATTAATTTTGTCCTGAGAAGATGCATAATACTGTAAATTACTCAGTTACATGTAAGACTTTCAGAGCATTGAAAATTGTATTCATATTGGATTTTAAATGCTTTTTTGAGGGTTTATAGTAAAATATATTAACATTAAACTCCTACTGGTATTCAATATTCTATCATCATCTACTGGTTAGCAAGAGTGAAATATCACTGCAATTCATCTTCCGTATAATTGCCTCATCAAATTTTGATATGCTGATTTTTTTTTAGACTTTAGTAGAAACTTAGTCATGTTGCCTTTCTTAAATACTTCATTGTTAACCAAAAAGCATTATTGCATTTTTTAAACTGATGGCCAAGTAATTTATGCAGATAATTAAAGAAGTGCTTCAATTTTCATTACATCCTTAAGCATACTATCTTTTCAATGTAGATTAAGCTTAATGGAGTCATTTGCATCAACCTTTTACTGATTTAGAGTTTGCAAACAAATTGATATTATAAAACTTATTCACTTTCAGTGTATTTCCTCATTTTACTGATATATTGAAATACTTTTAGTGCTATAACAAGTTTTTAAAAATAATTCTCCATTAGAATTATAGGTTTACAACTCTCCTGATCAAATAATAGTAAATACAATTAGGTGGAAAACTTGCTGAATATAGAAATTGTTATTGTAAGTCCGAACATAAAAATAAAGATACAAACATGGAAATTGTTGTCATTTGGTAGACTAAATGATTTTTATAACACACACATTTTTCTAATCAGAATATGAATAATCCCAAATTTTTTAGGGAAAGAGCAAATATAATTTACTATTCTTTTTGAAGCAATACAATTTTAGTTTATTTATTTAGTTGTTTTTTGCATTTTCATGTGGATTCAGTAATTATTCTTAAATAATAATATATTCCTTCTATGGTACTATGGTACATTTCAAGATGCTATTTTTTCTTCTTGTGCAAATGTAAAACAAAATAAAGCAACAACTTTTAAAAATATTAAAATATTATAGTGACCTAAACTGAAATTATCAATTTATTCCCCTGTGGATGAAAGAGGGCCACATATTAACCTGACAAACTCAGGGGAGGCGGGCAAGCAGCCTCTAAAACTCAGAGACTAAAGTAACCACACAGGATGGTCCGCAATGGAAACTTTCCAACTGAAAGCAGGTCGTGGTGGGAGACCATGTCCTAGGGGAGAATCTTCCCTAACAGAAGTCACTCTTTACCCTAACTGAGCCTGTTAGTGTCTTTGTGCAGCTACAATAATGCCTTTGGAAGATCAGGGTAACTTTCTTTCTCCCAGACCCCTCACAGCCCCAGAGCAAACACCACAGAACCCCTCATTGTTATTATCATGTTAAATGTTAACTGGTAACTATCCTACACCCACCTATTTAAAATAAAAGTTTCTATTTGTTTTACTTTTTATCCTGTCTCAGAGATTTTCTTGCTTTGCTTTCTCCCGCCTCTCTACCATCATTGGATTTCATGTAACCCCCTCACACCTTAGCTTTGATTGTAAAGTGTAAAATGAGGTGTGGAAATATGTCTATTTGTTGTTTTACTTTTTATCAAATGCCAAAGATTTCCCCACTTTGCTTTCTCCTGCCTCTTTAATCTATTACCAATGAATTTCATGTAACCATTCTTAAGCCTCCTCCTTTGATGGTGATGTATAAAATAAGGCACAAAACTGCCACTCTCTAGAGCAGTTTGTCAATAGTTGAGATTTTTGTTTCCCTGAAATTGTCATCAGCTTGGCCCAAATAAACACACAAAATTCTTACAGGTTTGAACAATTTTTATGCTTATATATGTGAAACTCTTCTTAAAATTTAAATCAATTCAAATTATAGTAACATGTTTACATAGATATATTTTTGGCAAGTTCATACACACTTCAACATTAAATAATTTTATAACATTTTAAGATGGTGTTCTCCACGCAGCTGAATTGAAGAAGGAAAGTAATCTCAAAGGAAACTGAGAGTCTTTGAAGTGTTTGAAATACATGTACTTTAAAAATGATTAAATATCACTCTGACTGGTGTGGCTCAGTTGGCTGGGCGGCATGCTGCAAAGCAAAAGGTCACCAGTTTGATTCCCAGTCAGATCACATGCCTAAGTTATGGGCTCAGTCCCTGATTGGCGGGTGTATGAGAGGCAACCAATTGATGTTTCTCTCTCACACCAATGTTTCTCTCCTTCTTTTCTCCCCCACTCCCCCTCTCTCTAAAAATAAATAAATAAAATATTTAAAAATATTAAATATATGTCCTGGCTGGTGTGGTTCAGTGGATTCAGCCCTGGTTGGTGAACCAAGGGTCCGTCAGTTTGATTCCCAGTCAGGCAGGTGCCTGGGTTGTGGGCCAGGTCTCCAGTTGGGGGCACCTGAGAGGCAACCACACATTGATGTTTCTCCCCCTATCTTCCTCCTTCCCTTACCCTCGCTGTAAAAAAAAATAAATAAAAACAAATAATATATATTAAATATAGTTTGAGAACTATTTGGAGGTGAGACAGAAAAAACACAATTTTGTCAATTTAATTTCCTCAGTTTAATCTACTTAAAAGTTTAATTAAAAATTTATTATAGGTGAAAGTGTTAAAAAGATGCTTACGCTTTAATTAGAATTATTTCCCTGACTGCTAGATGGTAGGCAGCTTTTATCTCTAGGTCAATTCAAACGTAATAATCCTCCCTGTGTTTCACTACGCAAATCCTAAAGACCTAAATGACCTGTAAAAGGTTTGGCTCTTGTCACTTGTAAATCCTCATTTATAAATTTTATGTAAATTTGAAAAGATAGGATCTCCTGCTGAGGAAAACACTTTCTTTCAAATTCATATTAAAAATCTATGTGTCATAGAAAAACAGAGCTTCTTTAATAAAAAAGAGGAGGCTCTGAACATCTGATCTTGCATGAGGAAACCAGTTCCTCAAGGAAGCCACAAGGATGTCCAAGATAAAAGCATAGCCTTCCCTCAAGAACATTCATAGGCTTGAAATAAAGTTTTCCTGTCCACCACCTTTACTTTTCCTTGTGTGTGTTCCAACTTCTTTTTCACTTAGTCACCAGCTTTGTATAATTAAAATTAGAAAGAACATGTGAACTTTAGCCCATTGCTAATCAATATAGAAAATTAATAAATTACTGTATGTATTAATTTCATGTGGTATCCCTCCTGTGTGAGCAAAGGTTGTTTCCCAAAAGTAATTGATGTAGGCTGAAATCTCCTGGCTTCCTTTCTTCCTTTCCCACAAAAACATGGAAACTCCCAGATATGAAGAAGTCTAGGAGAGCAGATGGACAGATTTGGATCTGAATGGCGGATGCAAGGGAGGCCAGTGGTGGGGTGGAGAGAAGGTGGGGAACCTATGGATCGAGATAGCCAATTCTGAAGGTAGCATGTGAATGAGACTGCCTACTCTGAGGTCCACAGCACTTATCGTGACAAGATAAGACAGTAAGAATCTAGGAAAAGTCCTGGGCAAGTGGAATAGAAAAACAGACAAGAAATTTAAACAAGGCTGAACAATTTGAACAACACATAGCCAGCTAGTGAATCACAAGACCTTATCTTCCCCAACCAAGGGCACTTGAGAAAAAATGGTTTATATCTCTCCTTCCTAACCAGAGAATAAATAGCTTAACTCACCTTGGACTTGGAAAATAGAGAACAGAGACCCAGTTAACGCCATTTGTTTCAGCTAAACCCAAGGACAGATGAAGTCAATGGAACAAATTACAAAAACTTTAAAGCCAGACGGATCCAAGATAAAAAGTAAAACAGTAAAGCAGACCAAAGAATAATCCTAAACTCCCCTATATTCCAATTTTGATGCAAAAGTGTGTTAAAAAAGGACCTGTAAAACTAATGATTACTCTGCTAGCACTCTCCTTTAAGATTCTCAACCCCAGAAGACAGGTAAAAACCCTCCAAACAAAACCAGGTTGGCTTGCTCTAGAGCACACTTACATCCCATCTAGGGCATGAGCTGTTTACTTCCTCCTAAATTCCAAGGGCCCCCTCCAGATTTGCAACCAGGGAAGCAGTGGACAGTCCAGCTCATCCCAGGCTTACCCTGGATCTTATCTCCAAGGTACCCTTTCCTCAGACTTCCTAGTGAGCTAAAGAAGCCCCACCTGGGCTCCCTTCTGACTCTATGATCTTCACTTCCCAGCAAACTAACAGCAGTCCTGCCTTGGCTCACTGCTTTCCTGCTACATTTCTAGGGATCCAAAGCTAAGAGCACTGCCTAGCTCTATCGGGTTGCTTTTCTACCCCAAATCCTTCCTTTGTTTCACTGTCCCCAGTCTTAATACATATACTCTCAGAAACAACTGGCCTTGGTTTGTGAAATCTTTCCTACACAAAGTCAAGAACCCATACACAGCACAAGCCAGCCTGAGACCAACACTCCAGGCTGGTCCCTGTTTGGTAGCATTACTACCTCAAATCTTACTTGCGAAAGCACAAAGTAGGGTAAGATAATTTTGATTAGCTTTGGCAACAGAGAAGCCCAATGGGAAAAAATAGGAAGTCACAAGAAATAATAGAACACATATAAAAAAAGAAATATTTAAAAATAAATAGGTGGAAAAACATTATAGAGAAAGCAACATTAATATAAAATATTTAAATATGACTAGCCTGATAAAAATATTTTACAAATATAAAAAACTAATTGTTAAACCACCAAGTCTAGTGTTAGAAATAAATACAGCAAACAATTTTGAGTATCCTGCAATTTAGGGTCAAAAACTCAAGTAAGAGGTACAATGAAGGTGGATAAAATTGAGAAAAACAGACTAAAAGTGTTAACAACAGTTAAAGAACAATCTAGAAGTCAAGAATGATACAAATACAAAGAGATTAATATTTATACAAATAAAAAATGACAAATCCTGATAATTATTAAAAACAAATTGATAGATAAAGCACATAAAGCTCTGAATAGGACAGACAGAACACACTGAAAATAAACAAAAATTGAGAAAAAATACATAAAGTACTCTAGACACTCATTGTAAAATATAAAGTGATTTTCGAAAAGAAAATTTTAAAGTTCCCTTGAGATAAAAGGATACCACTCATAAAAGTATAGTATACAAAATATATTTTTCAAATACATCACCAGTGAAAGAAAACATGTAGTAACATATGTATATAACAAGAAGAGAAGTAAGCCCATAATTTTATATAAATCCAGGCCAGTGTCAACCAACTATGGCTTGTAGCTTGCTGCCTGTTTTAGACATAAAATTTTATTGGAACACCGCCATGCATACTCATTTATATATCCTCTGTGGACGCTCTCCTGATATAATGGCAGAGCTGAAACTTGAGAAGGAGAGCAAATGGCCTGTGAGGCCTCTAACATTTACTGTTTCTCTCTTTCCAGAAGAATTTTGCTGACCTCTGATCTGAGCAGTCATTTAAATACCAGCATGAATTACAGATGTTCTCAGGCACACAGAATCAAGGACATTACCACAAAAAGAGAATCTGTAAAATAACTTGGGAGGAATTCCCAGCAAGAAAAGTAACTCATCCAGGTAGAAGCAATAAGATTTTAAAAATTAGATAAATAAAATCTTAATTAAAAATCTATTGCTGGCTGAACTTTTGAAATGTCCAAACAATTAGAGTATAACCATAGAAATCAACACATACTGTTACAGAAGAAACCGATATTGGACCAGTGCAGGGAAGGCAGAAAGGACATGAGAGCACAGAGAGGTTGAAACAATCTTGCTCTAGGAAATATACAGATATTGGTAAATTTCAACATTGATGGGGAAATTGAATTTGAGTTTTAATAAGCGTTTACTATGTACTCATCAAAGTCATTAAAAAATGAACATATTTCAAAGCAGAAAAATAAAGTAATATGCAAATAATTTAAAAAAACAAATTTTACTTTAAAATATATGTTAGCATTTAGAAAATATAAAAGAACATTAAAATATTAAGTAATTAAACTTAGTGATTGAAAAATTATTTCAGATAAATAATGGAGAGGCAGATTAAGGTAATAAAACATTAAAATGCTTATAAAATAAATGGATTAATATCTTAGGAAAACATAATAGTCATAGACACATGTAATCAATACAATAGAGACAGCTGTAACTATATTAATGATTGTAATTTTATATTTTATAATGGTTCTACTAGTATATTAATATAATAAGTTAATTAAGTTTATAAAAGATTAAAATAACAAAGTTTTATATATGCAAACTTCTTTAAAAGAATTCTGTGTAAAAGATCCACTTTATCTAAAACTGCATCTAGAATTAAATATGTATATCATATGAAAATAAATCTAATTACATTTATTAAAAAGAAAAACTTTATCATAATTAACAACTAACAAAAATTCTTTCCAAGCAGATGTGGGCTGTTGATCGAACTGACTACTTACCAGCCCACAAAACCTCAGTACATTTCAACAAGTTAACACCATTAAAATTCTGTAATTAAGTGAAAGAATAATAGCAAATTCTTACTAATCACCACCCAAAGATCAGGGGAAAAAATGAAAATAAAAATCAAATGTGATTACATAATTTTTCAACACATGACAAAATTGGTAAAATGCAGGTGAAGTACTATTTAGGGGGAAATTTGTAGCAAAAATAAATCTATCAAGAACAAGAAAATAAACTGTTCAACTAACGAAAACATGTAAACATCACAGATAAGTATAACATTTGATTTAATAATATTCATTAAGTCATTTTCTATCAGAAGTAACTACTCCTTTAAGTATGTTTCAAAAGTATCAAGCAAAAAATAGTATTTTACCACATATTTTCAATGAATTAACATATCAAAATAAAGCAATAAATGTTCTAAACATGAAAAACAATAACAGAGAACTATTAAATTTTAGATCTCTGGCCTGGATTTCCCTTTGGGTGGGTTTTATCAGCCATTCACTTACTTCTTGTGACATTGGAATTTGCATCTGAACCTGGCACTGGAACCCTGCTTGTGTGAGTCCCACACCAACCCAGGTCACATGTGAGAACGTACATGCATGAGGGGAAAAATATTTATATACATACAAACCATATTGCTAGAGGGAAGGATATGAAAGTCACCTGATCACTTGTTTAAATATCCATAGCACTTTAAGATTAAATCCTTTAATGCTTAAGCCATGCTAAATTAGTAAACTATTTTATATTAAAACTTAGCTGTACATGGATGGAACTGGAGAGCATTATGCTAAGTGAAATAAACCAGACGGTGAGGGACAAATACCATATGATCTCACCTTTAACTGGAACATAATCAACAGAAGAAAAAAGCAAACAAAATATAACCAGAGACACTGAAGTTAAGAACAATCTAACAATAGCCAGGGGTGGAGTGGGGAGGGGACAGTGGGGAGAGGGGATTACAGGAACTACTATAAAGGACACGTGGACAAAAATCAAGGCAGGGGGTGGAGGTGGGGGAGGGAGGTGGGTTCGGCTGGGGTGGGGTGGGGGGATGGGGAGAAAAGGCATACAACTGTAATCGAATAACAATAAAAAGTAAAAAAAAGAGAAAAAATGGGTTACAACAAGTTAAAAATGTGTATTATAATCAAAGTAAACTACAGATACAGATAATATAGAATGTAAAAATAAAAAGTGAATAAAGGGAAAAAAAACTTAGCTGTATGCTGAGTTAACAATCATGTATTATTGTACAAGTGCAGGGCTACATTTCTTTTCAATTTCACTTTATTTTATTGCTCTTTCAATTGTTTTTAGAGGTGAGCACATATTAAACATATTATTATATAAAGAACATTCTCTGTGTCACTTCTGCCACGTAGGCATCTCCTATTACGCAGCATTCCTCAAAAAGACAGACAAAAGTTATAAATCTGCTGATTCTCTGTACAGCATGAGTAATCATGGTAGGCTTAGATGTGTTACATAATCATATATGTAAACACACATGTACTCATTGAAAATATGAATTTTATCACTAATTTATTTCAATCTGTAAAAATCACAGTTGTTTTACTATATGATACATTTGGCAACCATTTTCTCACTTAATAGCTTTCATTGTTAGGGTTTCCAATATAATAAATATTGGTCTATTCTAATGAGTTTGCTGTAATATCATAATATGCATTACCCACAGAGTTCCTTTTTTTTTCAAAAAAACATACATATGCATATGTTAGTGTTATAAATTCATTTTATTTCTCTGGATGATGAATATTACAATTATTTTTAAAATGCCTTGCTATTCACTTAATTTAGTTTATGTAAGATATAACTACTTTTATGTTTTCTCATTTGCCTTGTAACTGTGCCCAAAGTCATTATAGTATTATCTAACTTTGATGTTACCACAACATGTGGAATACTTTTTAAGAAAAGAAAGTTAGAACTATGTTATAAAGATTACTTTACAAGCATTGCAACCCTTTAACAGACTGAATTTCTACTGTTAGGTTGTTGAGATGATAAAAAGTGTATGGGGTAGAATGACAATGATGTTTTAGAAAGAGTGTGCTATAAATTTAAATATGTTCTGAGATTCAATCCATCAAAAAGTATTCACTTGAAACTCATCTTTAAAACAATCTTTAAGCTTATATTCCTCATAGAAGAAAAAGCATAGAAAATACTGACTTGCATTTGTGTGTAGAACATTGAGTTCGACAACAAATTCTGGGATCTAGTCTAGCATTGTCCGAGGAAGTCCCTCATGGATATTGTCCGTAAGAAAGAGTTATGTAGTGCAAGATCTTTGATTAAATAAGGGTGGTTTCTGGTATTTCTTACAAACTTATCAAGTTCCACTTTTCCCAAGCATCCTAAGGAAAACATTTATATAGAATTAAGATCACATATTACCACTGAAAGTTACATTGATAAAAAGGAAAATAAGATTTAACATAGAAAATTGTGTAATGAGCAATATATTCAACATTTATAAAATTAATTTAATTGTAGCAATTTCAGCCTATGAAATATGGACTTATCTATTAAAATTTATTTTTAACTTGTTTCTTTTCATTATCCCCAATTTACATAATTTAATATATTCTGTTGAATTCACCTTGACTTTGTATTACAGAATATGTCAAGTTGTCTCTTTCCAGTGCCATCCTATTTACATCATCATAGGACCATATTAATAAAAAACTTTTTCTATTCTATAAAGCCAAGAGAACAGTGTCTCCCTGTTCTTTTCCTTATTTTAACTCTAATATTTTAGTTTTACATCTGTTCACAGATACATCTGGCTCACCACAAAATAAGATTTTGAGCATGAAACATTGAGTTATATTCTAATGAAGACATATGGAGTGACTCAGATGGAGTTAACACTGCCTTGGAAAATCCCTTCAAACACTCAGAAGCAACATGATAAATATAGAAAAAAGGAACAATAAGTTTTTCCTCATGTTATGAAAAATAGCTTTTTAATAAAATGGGAATCAGATGAAGTAGTTATCATACATTTAGGGGTAATGATGTATTAAACTGACATGTTATAGCTTAATACATTTTCAGTTAATATTGGGCTGTTTCAGTTGATTCTATATAAAGTAAATATTTATCTTACTTGACTTCACTGTTTTCCCCCTATTCATTAGAGTATTTTGATTGGATGTTAATTTAACTCTTACAATGTGATAAATTTTGATACTCTCTATACTCAGAAAGTATGTTCAAACCTGCAACTTCAACACACTGGGTATATGTAATGTTACCCAATATTTATCTCTCTGCTCTATAATAAGAAACTTATTCAATGCTTACTACACGAGGAACAAATATCTACATGCTCTGATACCTTTAGCTTATTTAATCCTTTATGGAATCCAAGGGATAAGTACTATGCAGACCCCATTTTACAGATAGAGGAATTGCGGATGTAAAAGATCAATAACTAGCTGCTGACAGTTTCATTGGAGGAGCAGGACTTTGAAGCGTGTATAATCGGATCCCAGAGCCTCTAATGAGCCATGCACCGCAGTGGCACGCCCGAAGAAACCCAATCAGTGCACAAACACGCACGGCTTCACTGTTCTCCAGTTCATTTCTATTCCACAATTGCGCGTGTTGAAATCTTACCACCAGTCTTGAACACAATTTTAGAAATCGTGTAAGCTAGTAATATTATTTTTATAACTATGACTTTAATCTATTTGTCCAAATTTCATACATATTAGCAGAAGTGAAATGAGACCTTAATCCTGTGATGTAAAAATCACTGCGTTGTCAATCATCTATATTATTCCTTACCGTACCATAAAATAAAATAAGATAAAATATAGTATACTTACTAAATTTAGTTTTATTTTGGTTTTAGTAATATCTATAGTAAACAAAAGGATAACATTAGGGATAATTCAGTCACATTTTCTTGTATACAACTTATGTTGAGTACTCAAACATTTAGTATCTTGTGAACATGTACAATGTACTTGGCTAAATGAATGTAGTACTGATCCCTGTCCATGTGGAGTGTGCATTAAGAGTACAGAAGCAAATAAGACAGGCAACTTAAAAAATCAAATAGTAAAAGGAAGAATAATATTGTATGTTTTATAGAAAATAATACCAAGCAGTGCTACAAACTAAAGAGAACTTGAGAGGTGTATGCAATCAAAAAGGAAAGATAAAATTTGGAAATTTGAAAGAGGTGATTGAGCTAAGCATGGGCACATCTGGGAGAAGACTATTCCACTCACAATACTGACTAGAACCAAAAAGCCAGACGGCAGAACAACTAGCATAGCCAGTGATCAATAGCGATGCCAGTGGGGTTAGAGCAGAGAAAGTGAGAGAAAGAACAGTAAGAAGGAAGGCGATAGACTGATGAGATCGTGTAGAATATTACAAGTCAGTTTAAGGAATGTGACTTTCATGATGAATGAAATAAAGTAACTGGTGCATTTTTAGTCAAAAACTCACTTGTGTTTTAAAAGGATCACTGCGGTCCTCTTTTTAAAGAGGGGCTATCAGGGTTTAGGATAGAAATAAGGAGAACCATTAGGAAGATACTGCCATAATCCAGAAAGAAATGGCTGTGGTCTGGACAAAGATGGTGAAGTGTCCATTTCTGGATATATTTTGAGGCCAACAGTATTTCCTGGTGGCAGTCACTAATATATGTGGGAAAGAGAGGAGGCAGGGTGAATACGTGCTCTTCGACCTGACACTGGAAAGATGGAGTTTCCATGAAATAAGGAAAATTATGGGTGGAGTAGGCTTTGGAGAGAAAATCCATAGTTTTGCTCATGTTTAATTCAAAATGCCTATTACAAATTCAAGTAGCAGTAATGAATAAACAGTTGAAAATGTGTGTGGAAGTTGTGAGACAGTTGGGCTAGAAATGTGAATTTCAAAGTCCTTGGTATAAAGATGATATTTAAAGCCATTGCACTAGATAAAATCATCAAAGAAAACAGTAAGGATAAAACAGATCAAAGATAGGTCCTGTGGCATTTCTATATTGAAAAGTCAAAAATAGAAGGATAAAGGAGACTGAAATAAAAAGAAGTAGGATAGAACTAAGGGAAATTGTGCTCACATAGAAAACAAATGAAAACTGTATCAAGGAGGAAGAGATAATGAACCACATCAAATGCTGCCAAAAGGTGAAAAAGATCAGGACTGCCCAGTGAAAGTAGCAACATGGAGGCAGTAGACACATTTGCGGGGTCAGTTAATAGAGTAGACACCTGATACTTGTCATTTTAAGGGGAAGAAAGCATTAAAAATAGCCGTATGAGGTATTGCTTACAGTCGCACTGGTGAAAACACACAGAGCTGTACTTGGGAAAAATGGGGTTCAAAAGGTAACTTTTGAGTGTGAAAGTTTTGTCAGAAAATGGGATGTTTAAATATAAACAAAATGTGAGACTGTGTAGTTGTGAATTCTCCAGTTTGTTCTTATTTAAAGAAATTGAAATTACATAGTGTTTAATGTTAAAGCATTTTTAGTACTAAGGTCTATTTTAAACAGTTTCCTATTAGTAAGCCATGCATTATACTTTATCTCTACTTAAATGCTCAAATACAATTCCAATATACTTATAAAGAACTGCCAAAAAGTTAAGAACATGGCAAAGTCAGTAGTTTGAGATGAAAACACAAAAGATACAATTATAATAAAGGCAGACGTGAATCATGGAAAAAAAATGAATGTTTTTGATCAGGGTTCTCAGGGTGCAAAAGGGAAAGATGTCAATGGTATTATAAAATAAAATTTCCTGAGTAAACTTGAAACAAAAAGAAGATATATTTATTGTACTTTTCCTTTTAGTCAGGTTGAAGGAAACATACACTTCCATTATAGCTAACCTGGGTAGTTAACAAGAAAAATACTAAACCCACCTCTTTGCCATAGCACTAAAGATGGAGTAACAATATGTCTCCCATGGAGAAGCAGTGTGGCAGGAACTCAGTTGATGGCAGCATTTTAATTAAAAAGTGAAAAATACTTCACATTCGAGGTAGCCTATCTTTTATATTTATGGGTTGCCTGAATTTATTTCATTTCTGAATCTTTGTGTAATGAGTTCAAACACCTAATATTTACTTGTTAATAATAAATTATTCACATTTATATGGACATTTACAAAAAAACAACAAATGTGTAAAACAGTTCTGTCTATCTAGACTCTGTATGAAAAAACACTTTCCCCAAACAATTTTCTGCGCCTACTTCCTCCTTAACTCTTCTCTTGGAAGGTAAAAGAAGAGCAGTTCATGAGAGCATCTAACTTCCTTGACACAGAGATGGAGTAAGAAACATTCGAAACAAATGAAGCTGATCATAGTGGTCTCAATAAGTATTGCTGGAGCTATTAGTAAAAGGTTAATTTTCTCTCTCTCTTTCTCTCTCATCACTTTAACACCTCTGGTGGTAATTAATGAATCCAGGAGATGGATTCTGTATAAAGATAAAGAAGATTGACAAACCTCTAACCCGAGTCATCAAGAAAAAAGAGGACCCAAATAAATACGATCTGAAATGAGGAGGAAAAACTGACACCAAAGAAACACAAAGGATTGTAAGAAAATATTGTGAACAAGTCTGTGCCAACAAATTGGATAACCTGGATGAAATGGATAAATTCCTTGAATCATACAATCCTGCAAAGCTAAATCAGGAAGAATCAGAGAACCCGAATAAACAGATTATTAATGAAATTGAAATAATAATTAAAAAAATGCCCAATAGACAAAACTCTAGACAGGATGGCTTCGCAGGTGAATTTTACCAAATATTTCAAGAAGAACTAACACTTCTCAAACTATTCCAAAAAATCTTCAAGAGCACAGGAGGCTCCAGGCTTATTTTATGAGTCCAGGATTACACTAATTCCAAAACCAGATAAAGACACTACAAAAAATATATATAGGCCAATATTCCTGATGAACTTATATGCTAAAATTCTCAATAAACTATTAGCAAACCAATTACAGTAATGCATCAAAAAGATCATACACCATGATCATGTGGGATTTATTCCAAGGATGTATGGTTGGTACAACATTTACAAATCAACAAATGTGATAAACCACAAAAAAAATGAAGGATAAAAACCACATGATATATCAATAGATGCAGAAAAAATATTTGATAAAATCCAACACACATTTATGATAAAACTCTCAGCACAATGAAAATAGAGAGAACATACCCAAACATAATAAAGGCCATATATAGCAAACCCACTGCCAGGACCATACTAAATGGGCAAAAAATACAAGTGTTCCCCTTAAGATTGGGAACAAGAGAGGGATGCCCACTTTCACCTCTCTTATTCAACATAGTACTGGAAGTCCTAGCCACAGCAATTAGACAAGAGGAAGAAATAAGAGATGTCCAAATTGGAAAGGAAGAAGTAAAACTGTCTTTATTTGCAGATGACATGATAATGTAGATAGAGAACCCAAAAGAATCTACCAAGAAACTACTAGAACTGTTAGATGAATTTAGTAAAGTAGCACAATACAAAATTAATACCGAGAAATCAGTTATACTTTTATATGTAAAAATTAATAATTAGAAAGGGAAATTAAGAAAATAATCTCATTCATAATTGCTTGAAAAAGAATACAATGGTTAGGAATAAATCTAACCAAGATTGTAAAAGAACTGTACTTGAAAAAATTTAAGATTATAAGACACAAACAAAAGAAATTGAAGAAGAAACATATAAGTATAAGCATATATGATGTTCATGGATAGTTAGAATTAACAACAATAAATGTTCATATTACCCAAAGAAATCTGTAGACTCAATACAATTCCTATCAAAATATCAATGAGGTACTTTACAAAAGTAGATCAAACATTTCAAAAGATTTTATGGAGCCACAAAAGGCCCCAAATAGCAAGTGATCTTGAGTGATCTTGAGAAAAAAGAAAAGAGTTGGAGGAATCATGCTACCTAATATCAAACTATACTATAAGGCCATAGTAATCCAAACAGCATGGTACAGGCATAATAAACAACACATAGATAATGGAACAGAATAGAGAGCCCAGAAATAAACTCACACCTTTATAGTCAAATAATATTTGAAGGAGGAAGAAAGCAAATGAAACTAGACCACCTTCTTATGCCAGACACAAAAATAAACTAAAAGTGGATTAAGGACTTAAATGTTAGACCCCCAAACAAAACAATACAAACCAAAATCCTAGAAGAAAACATAAGCATCAAAATCTTGGGCATCGCTCATAGCAATATTCTTTTCTGATACATCTCCTTAGGTAAGGGAAACAAACAAAAAATAAACAAATGGGACAGCATCAAACTAAAAATTTTTTGCACAGCAAAGGAAACCATCCAGAAAATATAAAGACAACCCACAGAATGGGAGAACATATTCACTATTACATCTGATAAAGGGTTAATATCCAAAATTTATAAGGAAATTATAAAACTCAACACCCAAAAAACAAATGATCCATTGAAAAAATGGGCAAACGATGTGCATAGATACTTCTCCAAAGAGGGCATACAGATGGCCAATAGTCATATGAAAATATGCTCAGTGTCACTAGCCATCAGAGAGATGCAAATTAAAACTACAACGAGGTATTATCACACATCATTCAGAATGGTTATCATGAATAAATCAAACAATAAATGCTGAAGAGGATGTGGAGAAAGGGGAACACTTTTGCTTGGTGGATGTGAATGCAGATTTGTGTGGCCACCGTGGAGGACAATACGGAGATACCTCAAAAAACTAAAAATGGAACTGTCTTATGATGCAGCAACTCTACTTCTGGGAATTTACCTGAAGAAATCCAAAAAACTAACTTGAAAAAATGTAAGCGCCCCTATATTCTTAGCGGTGTCATTTACAATCGCCAAGATTTTGAAACAGTCCATGTGTTCATCAACAGATGAATGGATAAAACAACTGGTACATTGATGAATGGTACATTTGCACAATTAAACACTACTGGACTGTAAAGAGTACAAAAAGAAAGAAAACAAATTTTACCTTTTGCAATAGTGTGGGTAGACCTGGAGAACATTATGCTAAGTAAAATTAGCCAGTCAGAGAAAGACAAAAACCATATGATTTCACTCATATGTAGAATCTAATGAACAAAGTGATCTAAGAAGCAAAATAGAGACAGGCTCATAGACAGAGAGCAGGCTGACAGCCCTGGGTGGAGGGTAGGTGGTGGGATTGATCAAAAAAGAGAAAAGACTCACAGACATAGACAACAGTGTGGTGATTGCAGGGGGAGATGGAAGAGGGTATAGAGGGGCTACATAGTAATGGAAAAAGATACAATAAAACAATGAAATGAGGTGAAAAGCAAAACAAAACAAACAATTAACAAATTAAGGCTTGTCCCAGATAACCTCTCAGTTCACTTCTACCAAATATTTAAATAAGAATTAATGCCAATTCTTCATAAACCCTTCCAAATTTAGAAGAGGAGGAAACACTTCTCAATTCATTCTTTTAAGCCATTATTGCCTGACTTAAAAACAAAAAACACAAATGTGTCACATATAATATCCAGGAATTTGGGCATAAAAATCTTCAGCAAATTACTGGCAAATTGAATCCAGCAACATATATATCTAGCTATACAGCATGGCTAAGTGGGATTCATTCCTGGAATGTAAGCTTGGTTTAACATGTAATACATGATGTCAATACAAGTAAAGACAAAATTCACATGACCATCTCAACAAATACAAAAAACTCTTTGGACTAAATCCAACTCACTTTCATGATAAAAAGTGTCAACAAATAAGAGTAGAAGAAAACTTTCTCAACCAGATATATTGGACTTGATCAAAATTAAACAACAACAACAACAACAACAACTTAGATCTAGATCAGCAGCTTGACTCAATTGACGGAGGCTTCTCTGGTGCTAAGTGTGGCAGCAATTCAGCTAAGAAGCCCCTCTAATGAGAGGAAGGCTGTTCCTTCATGGTTGCATGTGAGATGACGTCAGGGGCTGAGCGCTAGAGGGAAAATTCTGAGCGGCTGGAAGGCAGCATGTCTTTCTTAGGCATTCTGCTGTTGAGACCAAAAGCCTACTATTTTTACAGTAACTATTGGAAGATGATTCACTTTTCTGGAGCAAATAATATAAATTTAAATTTAATACTTAAATGGCAAGTAATAAATCATTTTTGCTAGAGTGATCAACTATATATCTCTTATTTCAAAGCTCCTGAGTCACTTTGATGACCGTTTTGTAAAATGGCAGGTACAAGAGTTGATCTTGGCCACATGTCCAATAGCTCTTTCTTCAATAAATATGCATTCTTAAGGAAATAAGAAAGAATACAAAGCAAAAGTAGAGATGGAATCAAGTCAAATGCTTTATTTCTGTTTTTCATTAGGTTCATTGACAAAGTTCCTGCAGGACAGTTGTGATTTATTTCAGTTTCTGTAATGGATTAGAAGAGCTTTGGTTTGTGTTATATATTGCTCAGTAAATAAAGGAGGTGACCTATTGAGGCTCATAAATTAAGTCTAGCTTGAACAAACACTTTAATTGGATTGTCCTATGTTATAATACTAGTGCAATTACAGAAGCAGTGGCATATACATGGCAAAACATAAGAAACTATTCGGAAATAGAGTATCAAAGAGGCGATATAGTACAGGGACCACCTGACAATGGTCTGTCCTTTTAAGAAGGAACGCTACAAGATGTCAATTGCTATTCCTTCAAACTGATCATTTTCATGGGTCACATATATGAGAATGATAAAACCATCTCATATTTTTGTTCTATAAGATATAAACAAAATTATCTAAACTGTTGAGGTTTATACATAGCATCCTTCTATCCACCTTGCAGCAATAGTTCCTTCCAAACTCCATCCCAAATACCATGATTTTGTACATACCCTTCTCCCAATCCCCTGGCATAAAAACAAAAACAAACAAACAAACAAACAATAAAAGTCTTCTCCCTAGTTAGGTTCTGCCTGGAGCCTCAGGGAATTGTAGCCCCAGTCTAAGTGATGATCACCTTGTTTTTTAATTTTGTTTCTTACAAGTTACCTGTGTTGGTCTCAGGTTAAATTAAATGACAGCCATGAACAACAGCATGATTCTGAAAGTGTCAAAGGGGTAGTGGAATGAGGGATTTGAGGGAAACTCAGCAGGTCCAGATTCTTCAAATCATATTAGTCATAAATGTATTCTGCTGACAAACTAAACTTGACATTGAATTTTTTTCTCACTGTTGGCTAAAAAGACCTCACCTACTTAACACCTTGACTTTGGTACTGGGAAACTTAAAAAACAAATCTGAGCCAACCTAGACTTTTGAACTACAGAATTGTCAGAATATATATGTGTTGTTCTAATCCATTAAATTTGTGGTAAGTATTTATGGCAGCTATATATTAGTACATCCAATTATATGATGGTCAGGAGACATAAAAGGGAGGGGGGCAAACCACAAAATTATATTCTGGAGGGCCAGCCCCTTGTACAGGCTTTCAACTCTAGGTGAGTGTTCTAGGAACCCATCTGTATCAGTGTAACAAGCTGGTATTATTGTGAGAGGCTGTATTAGGCTTCAGTGAATTCTTTTTGAAGACTCAACATGCTTGCCCATTTCATGATGAGTGATTTATGAGCACACCTGCCCATACAGTGCTGAGTGTTCAACAGTTTTTGACTGAAAATGGCATGGCCCCCATGCCACGGCATGCCTATTCACCTGATCTTACGCCAAGTGACATTTTTTTGTTTACCCAGATGAAAAATGTCCTCAAAGGGAAATGGTTTCCTGATGCAGAAGAAGTGAAACAAAAAAAGGCAGAAGCACTAAAAGGCATTAACATCGATAAGTTCAAAAACTCTTTAGAACAGTGGAAAAATGTCTCGTTAGGTATACTCATTGACAAGTTCCAAAACTGTTTTGAGCAGAGGAAAAAACATCTTCATAGGTGTATTACATCAAAAGAGAGTACTTCTAAGGTGACTGAAGTTTAAACATGTAAGATGAAATATACAGCTTTAATAAATAAATTCTGGGTCTTTTGCGTTCCCCTTCGAAAGAACCTAGAAACTCAGACTCTAATCATCTGATTCAAAATGACAGTCTGTTACTCAAAATCATCTCTTCTTGTAGAGCCTTTTTTGGGGGAAAGAGGACAGGGGACAAAACACACAACCTACTGATGTCAAGGTGATCAGATAGACTATTGAACTTCATAAAACAAAGACTTCTTAGGTCAAAGGCAGGTCATTATTTGATATCAAAAGAAGGTCATGGAAGGTTGGAGACAAGATCATTTAAGAAAAGACAGTATCTGGGGAAACAATACCTAAATAATACTTTCTTCCTCTTTAGATTTGCTGAAGCACTACCATAAGAAGCTAGGGCGGCCTTTCGTACCGAGAGACAGGCAGTTCTCTGGCTGCGCTGGCAGAACACATCTGCCGTTCATTGCTCTGAGCAAAGGAGGGCAGATTTTCTGCATGTGCATATAGTTGTCTTCTTTGCGCCTGGAGCAGGCCTTACCGACAGCTGTAAGCAAAAGGGGAAACTTGGAACACACTTCTGGTGGTTAAGAGCAAGCTTAATTCACACAGTAAATTTCCATGCTTTAGTGGCATTCTAAGGAGCAAAAAAGAAAAGGGATTAAAAATTCTCTAAATAAGGAAATGAATGTAAAGTTAAGGCAGAGCAAGAAATACTGGAAGATACAAGGATCTGAATTATCTTCATAGGGAAAATATGATGGTGAATTAAAAGCCAGATCCTAATTACTCCTTTTCTTATGTGAGAGACTTAGTGAGAGAGTTCAGATCAATTTCATCAAAGTTGGAGTTTATGGGACACTTATTTTAATGCACCAAAATGCATAAAAAATACCCTCGAAAGCTTCTTATTTGATAATAATATATTAAGCCTCTATTATGCGTCAGATTCTAAGTATATTATATTCAATTGTGCTTAAATTTATTTAGTGAAACCAATCTCCTAAGTAACTTTGAGAAAACCACACGGAATATAAGAATACACAAATATATATGCTTATATTTATTCAATGATGGTATTAGTAATATAAAATGTAACAATATAGGCTTCATAGAGTAGAATATCACTAATTGGAAAAAAAGGCATTCATGACCTAGTATAAAAAAATTCATGTTCCAGCATTTTCATTGATTCTTTTCAAGTGGTTGGTTAACAATTGATTTAGTTCATGCCAGAAACAAAAGCCTTAGAGAAACATTGATTATTCAAATTTAAATAAGAAAAGAATAGAACCTCCATTATAATTTTAAGTAAGTGCCACAAAAATTGATAAAAAAGTCAATCATAAGTGAGATTAAAAACAGTAGCCTCAGGAAATCCAACTCTGCAGCTCTTTTCTTCTTGAGGATCCAAGTTACCAGTGCTTCATGTTATTGTGAGAAACCAATGTCACACAGAACTTCTAAAGTCAACACATACGCCTGATTTGCATATTTTAATTCCATTTTCAATGTGTCTCAATTGAAATATCTTTATTAAAAATGTATATGTACATTTCAAATGTCACTTCTTATTAACTTTATTTCAAATGGTATATACATACGCACTTACTGCTATAGGACATTTGCACAATAATCTTTAAGGAGGTACAAGAAAGACTTAGTTGTACTTTTCAAAGATAAGTCCAAGATTTTGTCTTTAAGTCTACATTAGTAATTAAAATCAAATATTGTTTTAAATGGCACTTTGTAAATAAGTCACACCACTATGAAAAATAACAGAAATGAACAAAAAGCACAACTACCTCAGAGGATATAATATATAAGAGATTGACTTAGTATTTTTAAATATATTAGAGAATATTAATCATACAAAACAGGGATGCAACTTTCAATAGACATGCTAAATGGAGTATTCAAGACTAAAGAATTACTTAGAAGGTCCTTGAGCATAAAACAAAGATAGAAAGATTCACAAAAGAGGCAAATAAAATACATCATGTAAAAACCAATACCTGACTCACAGATCTGAAGCAACAGACGCCAGGAACGACAATATATGGCAATTTACCAGAGCTAAAGATTAAATTCATCATACTTTTACGAAAAATAAAGCCAAAATTAAAAAGAGAAGAAGGTTACATAGGAAGCAGAAATTGCTGGAAGACTGTTGGAATGCTTTCAAAGTTCTGAGTAAGATACTTTTGAAACTGAAGACAATCAATGAAAGTATTAAGTAAGCATAAGGCTTAAGAATTACATGTAAACGTACAGAAGTATCAGGGAAATGGCTTTTGAAATACAGCATTTCCTCTTTGGAAATGATATTGCATAGAAGAAATCCCCCAACTAACACCTCCTGAATCAGATAAAACAGATTTTATATCTATTTTTTAATTGAATGGATTGGCTTCTTGAAGAGGGTTCAAGATAAGGAAGAGGAGAGAGGAAAATTGGATGAATTTCATAATTTAATTTGAAGGGCATAACTATGATAGCAACATCACTGGATGTTGGAACTGCAACAGAAATGGGTTTATGGGAGAATTAAGAGAATAATATAGTATATTAAGTCTCAAGCATATTAAACTTGAGGAACTTAAAAGACACACATTGATAATCACATCAAAGTAACTATGAAAGTTTGAAATCGATTACAACATTTTAATGATCTCATTAAAAAATTTTCCCTGAAAGAATTGTTTACGTTGCACACATCTAACCCCTTCATTTGAAATACTATATCATCATGGTTTCAAAAATTAGAATTTCCAAACTGGACTCCTCACTCTTGCTCCCAATGGTTTTTGTTTAGTATCTCCAGTAACATCTCTAATAACTTAAATAAACATGGTAAAACAGGACCCCGATTGCAAACGTGACCCAAACCCCACCATTGAAAATGCAATCTCTTTCTGTTATGGTCTTCTTTATCTCAGTAACTGTACAATGCTATGATTGTCTGGCAGTCCAGGCAAAACCCTAAATAATAACTGATTTCCTATTTTTTCCTTAATAATTCATAACAAATCATTCAGAGAATCTTGTTAGTTCTTCATGTTTACAGTTAAACTACTTTTTAGTAATGCATCTGGTCATTATATCTCAATATTATATCCCAAACCCTTGACATATTTACATTAATTCTAATAGTTTATTTTTCAATTGTAAGTTATATATTTTGTCATTTGAAAATTGGATTTTTTAAAAATTTTTTCGTGCATGGGATAGAATTTTGAGGACAATGTGGAAGAGAAGTGATGATCATGACTACCTTTTCCAAGAGAAATGATCACGTCTCATTTCCAAGTTACAGGCAAAACTATTTGGAATAAAACAGAAAGAATATCAGTATTCTGCCAGTATATATTGTGCGATTGATATCTTTTTTTATTGGTACATGTGACTGATTGTGTCTTTTCCTAATTGGTTAATAGTTCATCATTACTAGGTTTTGAATTTTATAGAATCCTATTACATTTATCAACATATTATCATGTTTTTTCCTTAATTTTATTTTTAGTGAGTCACACAAATTAATTTTTAAGTGTAAAAATACTTTTTAAAAAGATTAAATCTAAATTATATGTTATGCTTTATTCATTTTATAACATGCTGAACCTGGACCAATAATATTTTGTCTATGAATTTTCAGCTATGACAATGTATAAGACTAGTCTATAAATTTTCTTTCTTGAAACACCTTTGTCAGTATTAAAGATGTTGGCATTAAAGATGTTTTATATTCTTTGTTTATTACAGAATATCCTATTTCCCTTTTAAAGTGGGTCCCCCCTAAGATTTGTTTTATTTATTAAATATGTTTTTGTTTTATTTATAAGATATACACAGATGCATGGAATTGGTTTTGATCAATTTCTTTAATGAGTATATAGAACTATTCATATTCTTGTGAATTGTATATTTTATCTAAAAAACATGTTCCAGGGGATGGTGGGGATAAGTGAAAAAGGTGAAGGGGATTAAGAGAAATAAAGTTCCAAACATAAAATAAGTCAGTCGCCGGGATGTACTCTGCAGCATAGGGAATAGAGCCCACAACATAATGACTTTGCATGGTGGCAGAAAGTTACTAGAGTTGACATGGTGATCACTTTGTATAGTATATATAGGTGTTGAATTACTATATTGTACATATTAAATTAATGTAATATTTATGTCAGCTATGCTTTAATAAAAGTAAATATAAATATAAATGTAACCATAAATATAAATATAATCAACTCATTCCTATTTTATCTTTTCTTTTATTTCACTATTTTGTGCTCTTAACTTTATATTAACTTTATTCTACCATACTAAGTTTACGTTTTCATGTATTTCTAAACTGTTGTGATGTATGTTTAGTTTTCTGAATTTTAAACCTTCTTTTTTCTAATACTTTTGCTTGAAGCCATTAAATTATACCTAAACTTAGCTTTCGTAGGAACGCATGTGTTTTTACACATTGTATTTTTATTATCATCCACCTAAACTATTTTCTATCTGACTTAAGAAATATTTAGAAACCTCATTCTTTTTTTAAAGATTTTATTTATTTATTTTTAGAGAGAGGGTAAAGGAGGGAGATAGAGAGGGAGAGAAACATCAGTATGTAGGTGTGTCTCATGCGTCTCCCACCTGGGACCTAGCCCACAACCAGGCGTGTACCCTCAACAGGGAATCGAACAGGTGACCCTTTGGTTCGCAAGTTGATACCCCAGCCACTTTGCCACACCAGCCAGGGCTAGAAGTATCATTCTTAATTTTCCAATATATACAGGTACTTTTATTTTGTATATTTATACCATTCAAACGTGATTATATTTAGACATTAATAACAAATTGCTATATCAATTATCTCCTATGGGATGAAGGTACCTCAAAATGAAGTCAGTATTTCCATAAGTAATTCTATATTTTCTACTCTTTTATATTTCAATGAATTGAATCATTTTTTACATTCCAGTTCCTGGAAAACAATTTGACTCCTTTTTAAAAATATACACCCCATTATTTATGGTTTAATTTTGTTCAGTAAATATTATTTAATTCTTTAAAATATACACCCTATTATTTATGGTTTAATTTTGTTCAGTAAATATTCTTTAATTCTAATCAGATGGAGAGTAATGGTAGAAACTTAAAAATACTTTTTTTTCCCATTTTTTATATAACATCAATTCATTCTTTCAGAAATATTGCTTTTGGGGGCATATATAAATTTTAACCATAAATGTTACTAGTGATGGAAGCTAATACTATAATTTACTCATTACAATATTTGTTCTAGGTATTTACTAAACACTAATTATAGATTTACTTATCAGTATTTAATAAAAGTATCTCATAGAAGAATCCATATTTTATTAAATTTTAATTTTAAAAATATATTGAAAGTGAGTAAATAGTATTGTTCAAATTTCTAATGAAAGGAAAACTAATGTTTCTAAGTAGTGAATACATTAATAATAAAATACAAATGTGAACCTGTAAATTTAACCAAAAAAAAAACCTGTCCATACCCAAATACTAAAGAAATGAACATTTATTCATACTTTATGTCATATACAAAAATTGATGCAAAATGAGTAGTAAATCTATATAGAAAACCTCAACCTATAAAACTACTGAAAAATTAAAGTAGAAAATGTTTCTGATCTTAGGTTAGAAAAAGAGCTCTTAGGTGTGGCAGCAAAAAGACAGTCAAGAAAAAAAATGTTAGACTTTCTTAAAGTTAGAACTTGCTATTTGGGAAGGCATATTTAAGAAAATAAAAATAGGAGGCACACACTGGGAAAATATTTGCAAGTACTATATCTGATAAATGAAATGTATCCAGAATATACTGAAAACCTACAAAACTCAATAGTAGTAAGTAAACAACCCGATAAGAGAAGTGGAAAGTGGGAAGACCACATAAAGACTCAAAAGGTGGCCATCTACAAACCAAGGAGAGTCCTCAGAAGAAACTAACTCTGCCCATAACTTAATGTTTGCTTCTAGCTTCCAGAATTATGAAAAGTAAATTTCTGTTGTTTAAGCCTCCCAGTTTTCTGATACTTTGTCATAGCAGCCCTAGGAAGCAAACACAAGGGTGATAGATAATGCTTAGCATCTTGCTGGTGATGATGGTTTCATGAGTGCAAAGTTCAAAACTTCTGAAGTAATACAGTTTATATATGTGCCATTCATGTCTATTCCTCCATAAGACTGTTTAAAAATGTAAACATTGTAAAGAAAATCTTTCAAATAAATATCCATCTCTCAATTTTAACTATAATTTTTAATATGTCAAAAATATCTTTCAAACTTTTTCTGTAAATACACATCATTTTGATGAAGCCATATGGAATATAAACTAAAGGTTAAAAATCTAATCTGCCCCCTTTGCAAATAACAGCTAAATACCATTATGTTTAAAATGTTATCAAATTGCCAATATGTCAGGGTTTCTATTTATATTGAGCGAAGCACGAATTCTGAAGCCAATAGGCTTGGTTTCAACACTTCGTCTTAACTGTGCTGTTTATGAGAACATGAACAAGTGATTTTGTTTCAGAATTCTTATTTGTTTTTCAAGTGGAAAAGCAAAATACCCATCAAAAACTGTTCAAAGAATTATAACCATCAAAGAGTCTGTCACTATGGCTCAATGACAGCTTTATTTTGTTCTACTCTTACTTTTCTGTTTATTTGTTTAGCATCCTTCTTTTTTCTTTTTCTCTATCAAGTGCCTAATGTTTATGAATACTGATTTAATTTAATTTCCTCAGAAGAGTTTCATTATATCCGTCTGTCTTCTGTTTTCTAAGCAAGGTACACGTACATCTTTGGAAATCGTCATATAAAGCTTTGATTAATAAGGCCCTTAGACTTTAAAATGTCATTTAAAAAAAGATAAGTGATGAGAGCGATCCATTTTTAGTATGCAACGTATGGAAAGCATTTTAGTGTATTCAATAGTAATCAACAGCCTCTGCACTGTTATTTACTGATTGCTATTACATCTTCCTAAGCGGCCCGGGTAGAGATTAAGTGCTTCATAGAAAACTCGCACAGCCTGAGCCTGAAGGCATTTCATAATGAAGGTAAAATTAGAGAGACAGTATTTCTGACATCTGTAGGAATCACATTTTGCAAATACAGCTTACCATTCCAGGATTTTTTTTTTTCCCTCTGAATTCAGATATTCTGCAAATCTCTGTAGATATTGTAACAGTAAAGCTGTCAGTATGGCTGGCTTTCTCAAAATAAATCCAAATCTCCCTCCTGAGTTCCTGACAGACATGTTTTTCTTTCACCAGTGGACTGATACAGGTGAACAACCACAGTCCCTTTCCCCATTAATCTAAATGTTATCAGATGACTCAGGTTCACATCCTTTTTAGCAAAGATAAACAGGAGACAGGAATACTCTCAGGGACAAATTCAAACTAAATGCCAACACTCTTTTCTTTGAGCCCTGCAAACTTTTTTTAGAATAACGATATTATTTCAAAATCAAATGAAGCCCTGGGGCAGAATACATACCACATGATCTTTGAACACCTTGTAGTTCTAGAAAAACAAAGACTTATTCAAAAATAAAACCTAACAGACCTGCAACCTCAGTGGGGGTGCTAAAGGTTTGATTTTTAATTAAAAACAAGGTATCCATATTTCTTCACTAATTGAGATAAATGAACCATAGTATTGTAGATATTCAGATTGGGGAACTGGATGAGTGTTATGTGAAAAGGAATTCTTTTGTGTTTGTAATTTTTCTGCAAATATAAATTATTCCAAAATTTAAAAATCTGTTATAAAAAGAAACAAGTATACTTAATGACAGGGATTTTTGACATAACATGCTTGCATCAAGTTTATCTAAACTATTAGTCAATACATTTAAACAGTTTTTCATTTTGGAAATAAGACCCTATATAGGTATTTTCTAAAGCTTTTTTTTTTACAGTAATCTTCATGTATTCATTTAAACAAGTTAATTTATTATTACTATGTGTAAGGAAACATTTCAAGACTAAGTTTATGTTTACTACTACTAGAACCTTTTCTTTTGCTCATTAGTTTTTATTTATTTTTTTATTTTCATGCAAGAAAATGACTGTGGCAATAGAAACATTCTTACACTTTATGGGTCAGAAAGATCTGTAGCAGAAATGAAGTAATAATCCATAAAATTTTTCTGAAATCTATAGGGTTTCAATTATTCTTATTTATAGTGATTTTATTTTTTTGTGGCAAATTGAACAATGTGTATACAAAAAGTATTGAAATGTCATAAAAGCGATTTGTGCAAGGAAAATCCCATTTCTATAGTTATGGCCCTGAGTCTGAGCGAGCTATGGAAACTTCATTATTCAGAAGTGGCAGTAGGATAAAATGCAAGCTTCTGCAAAGTGTGATCCTAGGAACAAATCTTTTGAAACATCACATATTGTATTCATCTATTACATTTCAGAGCCACACATTATCATGTATGTCAAGAATCTTGCATTAACAAAATCTGCTTAACATTGTTTAATTCACTATGTCTCACATTTATTTAACAATAAAATGCTTATTCACACAATAGTTATTAAATTTGTACAAATATTATATTCCAAGGAATAGGATTTGAGAAACGCTGGCATGTAAGTAAGAAACCTTGGAATGGGCTCAAATAATTGATAATATGGAAATGCCATATATTAGCTGTTTGGAAATAAGGAAGCCAGTTACATTTTCTTAGATTTAGTTTATTCAGATATAAAATGGACATAATAACACCTATAACAAAGGACCATAAAGGTATTTTCACATATTGGAAATATATATAAGCCAACTTGCTTCTTTATTTTTGTGTATTTAAATCTTATACTAGGATTACTGATATTTTAAAAATCTTATATCTATCCATCTATTGACCATTTATCTGCACATACGTGTTTGCAGTGCATATGTACATGCATGTATTCACCATATTTATCTATATTTAGATGTTTGTAGGTACACAATTAAATACCTAATGTTCTCCCCCTCTCTATAAATATCCCAGAATTTATACTGTTATAATGAATCAGAGTGGCAGGCCTGTCTGAGGTTGTGCTAAATGGAGCCCATGAAGATTTTTTTTATTACAGTTTTCAAGGATTTAATAAACGACACACTCTTAAGTTCTCAATAGCCATAGATATAGAATTGGAGATTTTGCTAATATTGATGATCTTAAATGAAATAATTTGAAAGACATTTAGGGAAAGCTAAAATAGTAGTACCGGTTGCAAATTTAGAAATCAGTAAATGCATCCTTGCTTTATAAAAATGTCAGAATCTTGAGCTCTATCCAATTTATGGAAATAAAGATAATCTGAGCCTTGGTGATGAATATGTAGTGCTCTTTATGTATATCACACTGAATCGTATCTTGTATATACCGAGAAATTGTAGTTGACTAGAAAAATTATTTCTTTATGATCGAGGTAGACTTTCACAGCTGACAGGAGAAATGGCGCACTACAAGATAGAGAATAGAGTAAAATTTGGGCGTGAACACTGCCTGCCATTAATGCTTTCATGCCTTCCATTGAGTAACTTGATCCATCTGAATATCCTTAGCTTCATATTTAAAATGGGTATGTAATAGATTAAACGCTTAAAGTATGGCTGTGAGGGTAAAAGTAGATACAATTTAGGAAAGGCTTAGCTTAGCACAAAACGAATTCTAAAACCAAAAATGCCATTTCTAAAAGTAATTTTGAGGAAATATTGAATTAAACTCCTACTCTAATTATATTTTTAAAACGTTTTCAAAGGATAAATCTAAAAACTGGCTTAGAGATCATTTTGTACATTTGTTCACTGAATTATAAAAATTACCCATTATGATTAAGCTTGTGTGGCAACTTGACTGGGTCGGGAGTTTTTCAGATATTTGATAAACTTGTCTTCTGGGTGAGTCTCTGAAGGTTCCTCTGGATGAGATTGACAATTCAATCAGTGAACTCAATAAAGCAGATTGTCCTCCCGAATGTGGGTGGGCAGCATTCAATCCATTGAGGCCTGAATAGAACAAAATGAGGGGGAACTCAGCTTGGAGAATTCATCACTTCTGTCTGACTGATTAAGCAGTGACATCAGTCTTCTGCTCTAAACTGGGATTTGAGCCATCAACATGTCTGTCTAGTTTTCAGGCTTGTGAACTGAATTTCACCACTGACTTTCCTGCATCTCCTACTCACAGACCCCAGATTGTGAGATTCTTAGCTCCATAAGCAAATAAGCCAACTCCTTGTAATAATCTCCTTCTCTATACACATCCTATTTGTTCTGTTTTTCTGGAGAATCCTGACTCACACAGGTGTTGGTGCCAAGAGGGGTCCGAGAGCAGGGGAGTCAAACTCATTTTCACCAGAGGCCACATCAGTCTCCCGGTTGCCTTCAAAGGGCCGGATGTAACTTTAGAGCTACATAAATGTAATTACTCCTGAGCTAGAGGCAAGGAGCTCAGCAGTGCTGCCAGGTATAAATAAGGTGCTGAGCCTGATAAAACAAGGTGGAGGGCCGGATTGTGCCTGAGGGCCTTGTGTTTGCCACCTGTGTCCTAGAGGATCAGGATGTTAAAAAGTTTTTTGAATTGGTTTTAGTGTTTCTGGAATTTACACTCTATTCTGATTTGATTTAAAGATTCTAAGGACTCTGTTTCTAGAGAGAAGAGAGCACTGGTAGTCGCTGTCATTATCTTAAAATAGAGATGTGTAAAATATCTGCATTAGATACTACTATAAGTAATTGTAAGGAGTAAGGAGATGGGTGATTACATATATATGATACTTTTGAATATTTTTGAAAAGATAACGAGTATAATAGTATTAACTGGTTTCTACTAATGCAACCAGACAACATGGTACAAGAAAAGGATGACCTCAAACATTCAAATTAGCAGATCAAGCTCCACAGTTAACGACCTAAGAGCTTCTTTGCCTTGAAAGAGACCTTTATCTCCTATCATTGAGACTGCACATATCAAAAGCAAAAACTCACCCCAAGACTGGTTGAATTAAAATGCAAGTCAAACTCCCAGCTTCATAAGATGTTTACTGTTTAAGTGAGGGCATTGATTGGGAGAGAATGGGATCCTATAAGTTGGAATGGAGACTTGTGGGAAAAACCCTGTGAAGCCAGTGATACTGAGCTCCTAAATTCCCATGAGAATTTTTTGCTGTGGAAGAAGCCTCTCCACCCTCAGTGGAAGTGCCTTCTTCACCCCATCGGAAGTGGTTTCCTCACTCCAAGTGGTGTTAGCCTCTCTACCCTCCTCTGAGGGGTTAATCCTAATTGCCTGAAGACACTGTAATGGCCTTCGCTGAGGCTGTAACTATGTAAGACAAAGCAGAGTTTCCCACGTATCCATGCCCATAACTAGACTTGAGTCTCAGCAGGTGCCTAGTAGGGAGGTACCTGCTGAGCCACAAAGTGTGACTCATGAGGAGTTGTGCTACTCTCCAAAATAACGACTTGAATTTTGTAATATACAAAGATATAAATCCAGGGAACCTAAGTGGGAATGGATACTGATGGTGTGGTATAATGCTGGAAGGTAAATAATGTTGAATCAGGCTGAGTTCAATGATATGGGCTCACTCAGCAAAGATTCCACGTTTAACTTTGGAGCTCTGGAAACTGGAAGGTATCTAACCATCTGTTTGGTTGGTTGACTGAAACAGGAGCCCAAAGGTGGCACACAGTATGTAAATTGGAAATTCCAGACCTGCCTTGATTCAATGTGAAGGGAAAGAGTCAAATGTTAAGGAGTTTGGAATGTTAGAGTGGATTTGTCATTTCAGACCCACTCAACCACATGCGGAGGACCCATAAAACATATCTTTCACCAGTACTATGAAAAATAACTGTATGAGAAGAGCCAGATTTTTGAAGGGCTCATCACTCTTCTCTGTAACCCGGACCTCACACTGGTAACTGCTGTCACTGAACTGGGACACCTAATCACAGTAGAAATGACTGGATTCTTATGTAGTTGGGGCTGGTGCCAAGTGGTGGCACTCATCTGCCAAAGGCACAGTAGATGTGGTTTACCAGGATGAACATCAAAGTCACAATCAAAATAGTGTGACTATCACAGAGCTATAGCATTTAGTAGTTGCCATGGTGTCCCAAGAAGTGAAATAGAAAGTCTATTGAATTATTACTCTGTCTGTATAAGAGGAAGAGTTCTAGGTCAGGTGAACAAAATTCTACTCTGAATTGATTGGGAGTCATGGCCCCTCCATCAGTTCCCAGACTTAAGACTTTTTACAGACCCAGAACTTCGTAAATGAAGTGGGAGGCTGGTATCGTTGAAGAAGGACCTTAATCCACTACTGAAAATTTATTCTCTTATTCGTTCTCCTACCCTCGCCAAAGGAGTCTATAGCCTTTTACTAAGGTAACTGTGCATTGGGGAAAAGCAAATAATCAGATATTCCAGAACTTTTAAAATACTGGTTCTGAGCTAACAGTTATTCCAGGAGACCCCAAACATCACTGTGGTCCATCAGTCAGAGTGCGGGCTTATGGAGGCCATCGAAAGAGTTCTAGTCCAGGTCTGTCTCACAGTGGGCCCAGTGAATCCTAAGACCCATCTTGCATTTTCCCACTAATTTCACAATGCATAATTGAATAAACATGCCCAGCTGCTGGCAGAATACCACATTGCTTCCCTGATCTGTGGAGTGAGGGCCAATATTGTGGGAAAGGAAGTAAAAGCCCCTAGAACTGGCTCTATCTAGAAAAATAGTAAACACTTCCCCCCAAAATACCACATTTCTGCTTAGATGGCAGGTCTATTTTTAATCTCATAGATTAGTGTCCACATCAGTAATTATTCAGTGGCCCTGTAGTTTTCATTCTAGAGTAAGGATCTGCTGGTTATTGACTAGCAGAGGACAGATAGGTCATGACCAAGCGCTCTCAGCTGCCCGTTCCTTATCCATTGACTTTAATTGATCAAAATTTATTCAGGTTTTTATCCTCTCTACATGTACTTGGACTTGTATTTGACCCTAAGCTTCAATTTTACAAGGAGTACAGTGCAGAACATTTCCTAAAAGCTTGTCCTGAGAACAGTTGATTCTAGAGGGAAAATTCTCTTAAACATCCCTCATAATACCATCTGTTCACACCCACCTGCTATAAAGTTCCCATATGAAGTTCCCGTTAGCCCTACATACTCTCTTTATGCAAAAAGTCTTTTTTTTTTTTTTTTGAGGCTGTAGATCTTGTGGTCAGAGAACAATTCTTATTACTGCAATAGTCTTTTAGAATAAAATCTCTCCTTACTTAAGTCCAGATTTACTGATTTGACAATTAAAATTCAAATGGCAAGACCAAAAAAAAGAAGCCCCCAAATGACTATAGATTCTGATAGGGTGAGAAGAAACTTTCAAAAGGAGAAATTTATAAACGAGTGAGAGAATGAGGAGAAAGATGAGCTTTCAAGTGCGAGACTGTAGGGACATGGAAATGCAAATGCTGACGAGTGAACACTTGTGTTGCTTCCTTTGTTTTATATACATTAATTAAATGCTCACAGCTTTATGTAATATGGACTTTATTAGTATGTGTCATTTTACTTTTACAGAAGAGTAAAATGAGAGGCAGAAGCTAAGTAACTCGCTCAAGGTCACGGTTTTGAAATGAGGAGGAGTGTAATTAGTCAGCTGGCTCAGGGTCTGTCTTCCTCAGTCTCACCTTCTCCATGACATTCTATTGGAGAGTTAAAAAAAATCCAAGTTTGACTCATCAAAACATGGCAATTGAATAATACACATAAAAATGGAAACTAATTATCAGTTGAGTGTTTCAGAAACACTCCATAAACTTTATCTCAAGAGGAGATTTTTTACTTGGATGTGGCTTTCAGTTTAAAAAGGAAACACAATCAGCCAGTGTGATTATACCTACTTTATTTGTCAATTCTTTTTGGGAAGAGAGTTGCTATCTCACAACCAGTCTGGACTTCGACACCTTTGTATAATTAGATATTACCACATTGACTGCCTATCTGTGAATTATTAATGAGCATATTTTAATTTGCTGAAGCACTAATTCTTTTGAAATAAAAACAAAAAGTGCTCTATATAAAATTGATGCTCCTGAAACATAACAATGTTGGCAGGTGCAGATGTTTCCATTTCATTCTTAATACCTTTGTAAGTCAATTCAAAAGCTCCCAACTCTCTGAAATTCCAAAAATAATTAGTAAAAAAAAAGTACTTGAAAAGGGATCCAAATTTGATAAAATCATAATCTTCCTCTTCAGATACATCTGACTAACACTGGATCTGAACAACAACTGGCAATCAGTGACACATTCTGTATTTTCATAACTTAGAATGATGTCAACTCTTTTTATGACTAAATTTTAAAAATAGTAATTGAAAATAGCAGACATTTATTTTCTACTATTCCTTTTGTAGGTTTCAGTTTAGAAAGTCAAATTACAGTACTAGAAATCAGCTCTCATGTTTGCAATTGCCTCAATTTACATCAAGATAACACTTTATCTTTAAAATCAGTTCTCTAATATTTTAATCAACTTATATACTATTCTTAATTAAACTGACTTCCTAGTTTAACATTCTGCCATGCTTCTCTCTAGGTAGTATAACAGCATACCTTATACCTTCTTTTTTTTATTGTTGTTCAAGTACAGTTGTCTGCACTTTCCCCCCACCAGTCCCCGCCACCCCAGCCATCCCCACCTCCTTCCCCTGATTCCACCCCTGCCTTGGTTTTGTCCATGTGTCCTTTATAGTTGTTTCTGAAAACCCTTTCCCCCTATTCCCCCCCCCCATTGTCCCCTCCCACCTCCTATCTGGTTACTGTCAGATTGTTCTTAATTTCAACATCTCTGGTTATACTTTGCTTGCTTGTTTATCTTGTTGATTAGGTTCCACTTAAAGATGAGAGCATATGGTATTTGTCTTTCACTGCCTGGCTTATTTCACTTAGCATAATGCTCTCCAGTTCCATCCATGCTGTTGCAAAGGGTAGGAGCTCCTTCTTTCTCTCTGCTGGGTAGAATTCCATCACGTAAATGTGCCATTGTTTTTTGATCTATTCATTTCCTGAAGGACACTTAGGTTGCTTCCAGCACTTGGCTATTGTAAATTGTGCTGCTGTGAACATTGGGGTGCACAGGTTCTTTTGGACTGGTGATTCAGGGTTCTTAGGGTATAATCCCAGCAGCGGAATTGCTGGGTCAAAGGGCAGTTCCATTTTTACTTTTCTCGGGAAACTCCATACTGTTTCCCACAGTGGCCGCATCAGTAGTTTAACAGCATACCTTTCACCTTCTTTAAGTAAACAATGTTTAACTGAAATTTTTAATAGAACTGTAAAAATTAAAAAAAATATGTATGACTTTGGAAAAGCAGTGAAATAATTTAATAAAATTGACCATACATCAAGAAAATTAAATTAATTACTCAAAATTATATCTCTTCAATCAAAATGCTCTCTTTCTATATGTGTCAAAAATTTAATTTTAAAATTATTTCCATTTTTTAAAGATTTGAAAGCCTACTTATTCTCCATTTGTCTTTTTTAATATTTAATATTTTCTACAGTCTCTCCCTTTTCTTTTTGCTATCTCTCTTTCCCCATTATTAATCATCAGACATTTGCAGATGCTCTGACATTTACATACTTTAGCATGCATCTCTGAAGAACAAACCACATAATCATGATGCAATTATTGCCCAGAGATTTAATACTGGTAAAAATAGTATGTAATACAGAGTACTTTAAAAATTTTGTCTCAATGTCTATTTTATAGTGTTCTGTTTTTAATTTGCATTTTCAATCCAGGACCCTTAGTGATAGTTATCATGTGACTTGGGTCTTGATCTTATGAAATATTTTGCCATTTTTGCCTTTCATGACTGAAAGTTTGGAAGGATCCTGACTGGCTGTGATAAATTTCCAATACCATCTTTGCCTTCAGAGTGTGCCAACATGTCTAAACAAGTGTATCACTTCATGCCTTAGAGGGTTCTTATTAGCCCATAACTTTATTGGCCTTTTTTCAATGATTAGAAATAATTAAGTTTATTAATTGATTGCAAATTATGATGTAATTCTTTTCCAAAATTTTATTATTTTTTATATGTATTTCTATTTTTCATGTATACACATACATGAGTATGCATTTGTGTGCATATGTATATGTGCATGTATATATGTGCACATGGCATAGCAGACACATTTATATTTTTTCACAAATGTTGATATATATTGTTTCTCTTAAGTTAAATGATACATCATCACCATTTTTGTTATGAGATGAATGGAGCTCAGAGCTGAGCATGGTATTCAAGACCACTTGTCAGTGGAAGTTGTGATTTTATCTCAGGCTCTTTGCACAGAAAGATGCTACTTACTGGTCAGCATGTTGACAGAGAACATCCGTAAAGTATCATTTCTGTATATTAAATCAAAAGTTTTTAATCAGGGTGATGAGACAAAAAATATCACGTAGCTATTGGAGCACCTGGAAGCTGGGGTGAGGATGGAGGGCACATGTGCAGGTAAATTTTTCCATGAAATAAACCCTGGTATTAGCCTTTGCCACAAATCTCTTGAGAAATTCGCTATTTAAGAAAGAGTGGTTGTGTCCAGCACTGGAGAGAAGCATCTTCTCACTCTTCTTTATCCATTCCCTACCAATATTCAGAGCACTCCTCATTTATGGAAAAATAATAGCAAAGAGTTTGATAATAGCAATGGTATCACTTAATTGTTAAAAGTTGATTGTCTAACTTCTGTAATGCATATAATTAGTAAACTTTCTAAGTCAGAAGTATGCCAACATTTATTTGAAATGCAATATTAACTGTATTGCTTATATTTGAGGATAAAAACAATAGCTCAAATCATGATAAATAGTAGGTCAAAGAAAACACCACTATTGGTAAATATTGTGACATTATTAATTTATGTATTTTGTTTACTTTTTAAACATACGTGTTTGTGTTATTTCTCCAAAAGATAAACACAGTTTCAACTTTTTGTGGAAAAGCTATTAAGGAACCATCATTTCATGGTTTTCTTTCTTTCTATTTTTTTATTTTTTTGGTGTCACACTCACTTTGCTCTAATAAGTTACAACTATATTTGTGTCTAAGAATATAACTATGTTGCTTGTTAAAGTTCTGATTCCTGGGACTCTCTCTCAAAGATTCTCCCTTGGTTAATCTAAGGCCCGAGAATTTCAGTTTCAGCAAGCACCACAGGACAGCCAAGGCTCAAGGACTGTTTTGAAACGACTGTTCTGATACACTGGATAGAGAGGAGCTTCTGTCCCCAGTCCCGGCTCAGGAATCTGGAAGATACTACTCATTGTTACATCTGTCCTGAGTCACTGAACTCTTTGTCACTGGCCATCAGGTGAAGCTTCATAATGAAATCCAGTTCTTTCTGCAGTTTTCAGGATAAAAGAGAATGAATGAAGATTACTGCAGTGTTGACTGTTAACCGATAGGAGTTACAGCATTTTCATGCACACTTACTTTGACTGCCTGTTTACTATGCATAAAGGAAAACAACAAAAAACACATACCTCAATTAAAATATATTTCTTTTACCAGGAGGTTAACTGCATGAATTGACATCAGTGTTAAGCCTCAATTCCCTGTCTTTAGTACAACCACCTCAGAAAAGAGCCAGTCTTTTAAAATCTAAAATACAGTGTTCACTCTTTTCCTAAGTCCCTAAATATAATATTTGGGCTGATTTTTGTCTCAATTTTAACTTCTTATTAGTAATTTCAAAAGATAGGTGGAGACAGAAAGTGGGATGTGTCCCAGGATGCAAAGTCAAGGACCTTGACCAAAGCCACATGTCTAGAGAAACGGACAGCCAGATTTTGAGCTCAAGCATTGTGCTTTCCAACCGCGCCTCCGAAAAGAAAATAGGTACACTTCCTTTAGGATCAGTCATGCCAGTACTACCAGGGTGATGATAATATGACATCCTTAATCGCACTGGCAAGCATACATTTCTATATTCTTATTTCTCTCTGAACACCAGAGCTCATTATTCTCTGTAGTCCTAATTATGCACTATCTACTAGAAGAGTTAATTCCCAGGTATCTTTGCACATGAGGCCACTATCTTTGTGTAAATTTTAATTTCCTGACGAGTAAGCTTTCAGCTGATAATTTTAGAGACAGATAGAAATGAACAATCTCTATATAATTAAATGTGTGCTGACACATGCTGTCAGTTTTCTCTTGGTTGTCTGTTTTTTTTAACTTCTTTGGACTAAAATGTTATTCTTCATATTCTAACTTTTGGTGACTTTTCTTGAGAACAAGTATGGTTCATTGCAAGAGAGCACAATATTCTTATGAGGTGGTATGATTTCACCTTCTATGGTCACTGACCCATACACATTTCTGAGATGTTGAAAACAAGCTGCAGTTTTCAGACGCTAGGGAATACACAGTTCTTTCAGAATTTAAGCTTAATGAAATACTTCTTTTCACAATTGTATCTAAGGTGAGCTTTAATTATATATACCTTTTAATGATTTTATTTAAAGTGTACAACATGATGAATTGCTGCATATATTTAGTGAAATGATTACTATAGCCAAGCTACTAAGCACACTTTTTCTTCACATAATTACCTTATTTTTTTTAAGGTTATAAGAATTTGTTGAAGTGGTTAAATTTGTTTCTGCAAAAACTGGGGAAGGAGGGCCTCCAAAATTTGTCTTAACCACAGTAAGTTCAGGAGCCAGTGCCTCCAAACATGCTCGGTTGGATGGCCTGCGTCATGAGGCCCTGTGATATTGTAAAGTGGGAGGTTCTAGGCTCCAACTCCAGATTTCCTTAACCTGACTCTGTGAATTTTTAAGACTTCTATTTTTCAGACTTCTGTCATTCAGCACTGGAGACAAGCATGTTCTCACTCTTCCTTAGCTATTCTCTACCAACATTCGGAGCATTCCTTCTCAATTATGGAAAAATAATAGCAAAGTAAAAGAGAACAAAGAAGAAGGAAGGAAGGAGAGAGGGGAGAAATAGTTATTGTTATTTGACCTAAAGTTTTCCTCTCTTTTCTGTTTCATAACCTCCCAGTAATTCCAGTATCCATAGAATAACCTGCAAAGTTGCAGTCTTTTATTAATTCAAATTTTCCATGTATGAAACTTTCTCATTGAATCCAATGATAAAATAGAGCAAAAGTCGTAACTTGGATTCTTTCAGTTGTCTTGCAATCTTCTTCAAAACAGCTCACCAAATATCCCACTCTACACATAGAAGAGAACTCTTATTCTTTTCTTTTTTCATTCGAATTATTCAACTGTTCTTGAAGTTTGTTCAGAATATTCTGCTTTCACTATACCCATTCATTTTTATGTCCTTTCTTATTAACATCAGATTTCTTGGTCCATCACTTCAAAAATAACTTCCCATTAATCCAAACCCTCTTACTGCTCAGTCCTCTTGTTTCATAACTTCAACGAATCTCAAATCCTGGATGAATTCATCTTTCTGTTCATTCATTTCTGAACCAGAGCAGCCTGGCACTGCTAAAGGAAGTCATGCAATGGGGAATTTGAACATTAGGTTCATATACATTACATTTCCAATAAGCTAATCTCGATAATCCCATTAATATTCTCTGATGAATACAGTCTCACACAATCCAAGATTAAATCACCTTTCATCACTGCTGTGTAGGGAGAAAATAGAAGTAATCCCATTGAGATATACTTATTTGTCAGATGCAAAGTATGCAGAGTGATTTTCTTTTCCATTTGTTGGAACAAACATGGCCCCACTTCTACTCAAACAACTACCAAATATTTTAGATTTTATGACTACCACTCTTGTTTTCTTTTTACTTTCTCTTATAGATCATGTATTAAAACTCTCTCTACAGGATCTTTGTCACATTCTATTTTCACACAAGTAAGGAAGCACACAAAAACTAATTGAGGTATTTGAGGTCTGTGCTGCATTTCAGCAAAGGCTGTGCGAAGACAACTGTGGCAAGCTTCTTAGTCTGTGTCCCCGAGTATTTGATGATCTAGAGGTATATTTTTTAACCCATTATTTTATTGCACATGATCTCCTAATTGAAACTTGCTAGAGATTCCCATTTTATTAGTAAAATATAGACCATGGACCAGCACAGAGGATTATTTTTAGAAATACAATGAAAAATGGAAAATTTTTCTCACAAAACACCCCATTCTCGGTAATAATAATACTTACTATATATTGCTGAGACACCAGTTGCTGTGCATGGATCATCTCAGTCCTTGTACAATAAATCGTTTTCATCACATCCTGAAATAAAATTCATTTTTAATGAAAAGTGGTGAAATGAAACATGGAGGGTACACAAGGCTTTGGGGATTTCACAAGGGAGTGAGATGTCAGAGCAAGGGGTGGGTGGGAGGAGTGGGATATACTGGGCGGGGGGTGGAGGAGAAACTGGTGATCTTTTAATTTAATTATTTGTGATTCCATAAAGGTTCCATAAAGTATATGGTAGTTATACTTTCTTGAGAAAAACAAAATAGAGAAATGGTTTAAAATTTTCACTGTTTAATTCAAATAGCATCGCGCACATCTTCATCATGATCATTATTTTTACTATTACTCTAAGTTTGTAAGAATGCTAAATTTTAACATAATAATATTATACTTTTTAAACTTTCTCCTCATTGCTATCAGAGTGAAAACATACTTCATGCAATTTAGGAGTATTTAGCTGTTGTTGTTTTAAGATAGATTAAATATCTTTTCTATAAGATTTTTTTAAAGGAACTAATCCATAAAATTAAAAGAAAACATTTGCAAAATTGCATTTTTCTTTATCTTAATGATTACTACAGGCTTATATACATCATCATAGTTTTAAGTACCTAAACTTTCTAAAACTTATTTAGACTCTTAGTAATATGCATACTGAGTAAGAACAATGTGCATTGAATGCTCCATGAATTAGAAATCAGTGTTTCAAAGACTATGTTCAAAAAAATAAGCAGCCATAGAAACAGCTGGAAAAAAATTATGCTTATCCAGCCTTACCAAATGTAGTTAAAATGAAAGGAATAAGGAAAACATTTTTCATATTTTATTTTAAAAACAAAAGAATCATAAAAAGAACTCCCAAAGGACTAGTGCACTCAATTCTCCCTAATGCTAAAGAATAGATTCCAGAAAGAGTCTGTAAGAATATAATAATATGACTTGTCAAAACTGGACTTGTTTTTAGTTGTTATAATTTAGGGGGAAAAAAACAACAAGAAAACTCCTTGTTCCGAAATACAGAACAAAATTAAAGTTGTAATTATATGAAAGACTACACAGTGGCAGCTGCAAAATCCTTTATATTGCTTCCCAACTTGAATTCCCAGAATTAATCCTGATCTTATTGACTGTCTTATTAGCTGCTGTAAATAGCAAAGCAAAGTGTGTTTGTGGGAGGAAGTTGGAGGCATCTGAGTATAGGATGACAAATGGTGTTATGATAATGTATTCTCTCCTCCTGAATGGTATATTCAATTTTCAAGTATATGAAAAATCATGTCAAAGTGTTGATAATGATATCACAAGCTTATTACTTTCATAATTAAACCTGAAATATTTAATATATTTTTAGCTTTACATGAGTTAGGAGCATCTGTTCTCCTTTGTTAAAGAACACAACAGACTATAATATAATTATTGTCCCCCCCCCCCCAGTAATTCTATCCCAATTTTTCCTGTGTTAAACTATGTGGTTTTTTTTTTTTGCCTTTTTACAATGTTAATTACTCACAGCTATTGACAGTGGCTTTTCCAAAAACCTCATTTTTTTCATTCAGCTTATGGCGTTCTACCATTTGAAATTATATGATATAGCCTGTTCACTTTTTATTACCTCTCCTTTGGATTTCTGTTTTAACTCTCTCATAGCTTTATGTAGAGGATATTTTGAATAAATTCCACATATACCTTTTGTCTCTTCCATATGGTTTTGGACTATTGCATGTCAGGGGATTTTACCTGTTTGGGGATGATCTCTACTTAAGCTTAGCCAGTCATTCTAACTGCACACTACTATGGGTAGATGATTTAGGAAACCAAGCCTGCGTAAGCCAATATGGGCATTATACCCCCCTTTGCAGTCATTGGTCCAAGAAAAGACACATGGCATGGGTTTGTCAGTTTTGATATGTCAAATTTTGTCCTTCAGGTTCCAATAATTATAATTATTTAGATCTTAATAATTTTTTGCAATAAATACTAACAATTGAGTGAATCTTGAAAACAAATGAAGTTTCTTTTTTATTGAGATATAATTGACATATACAATTTGTACAACATTATTCAATATTTGTAATGATAATGCAATGATTACCATGCTGAGTCTAGTTAATATTCATCTCCACATACAACAAGATTCTGTCCAGAAAGTGTCCAGCCATGTAACATGAAAAGGAGTGATATTTATTGAAGAAGATACAAGAAACATTGTACACAGGACAATGATGCCTCATTCCCCTTCAAAGTAGGCACCTTGGGACCTCACACAGTTCTCCCAATATCCATCAGCTGCCTGTCATGTTTTCCTGAATCTCATTGATGGTCTGAAATTTCTTCCCTTTCAAAGGTGATTTTAGTTTTCAGAAAAGCTAGAAGTCATAGGGCTCCAAATCTAAGCTGCAAGGGGGTTGAGTCACCTAGGTGATTCAATGCTTTGCCAAAAAACTCTGCATGAGACATGATGTATGAGCAGACCCATTGTTGTGATAAAGCTGCCACTCACCAGTTGCCCATAGCTATAGCCTCCTGAATCACCCTGGTAGTTTCCGTGGAGGAATGTTCAAGCTGAACACAAAATGCAATGCAGATTTGTTTCTCTACTCGCTCAGTGATTTTGAATGTGATGGCCACACGGTATACATGCTTACTCAACAACGTCTACTACCCCCACTGACTAGTGCAGTGAAGTTATCATTATTCATACACATGCATTCTAGTCCACTCTCCTTAGCTGCCAGGTTACATCAATGTCATACAAACCATTCTCATTATTTTAACAATGTTTGGTCTTTTTCTGGACAGACCTTGTGTAGTTACAATTTTTTCTTTTGTGGTGAGAATTTTTAAGATCTACTCTCTTAACAACTTTCCCATAAAGAAGATAATTTTATTAACTATAGTCATGATGTTCTATATTGCATCTCCAGAACTTACTTGTTCTATAACTAGAGGTTTGTAGCTTTGGACTAATCTCCCTAATTTCCCTTCCCCGACACATCACCTCTGGTAACCACTAATCTAACTTATTGTGTTAAAATAATAATAAATCTTAACATAAACAGTACAGCTAAATAAATGCACATTCAAATACCAGAATCAAAAAAAAAAAAAGAAAAGAAAAAGTGAGAGAAAGAAGTCATGAACAGGAGCATCAGTGTGGTGATTGCAGGAGGGAGAGAGGTGGGTGGAGATAGAAGGGAGGAGAAGGGGAATAAATGGTGATGGAAAAAATACAATTAAAAATTATAAAATAATACCAGAAATGCACTTTCAAACATCAGCATACAAAATTAAACAGTTTTTTCTTCATACAATATTCCACCTAATTCAAAATTATTTATTTTGCATCACTGTACTAAATTCACTATTACAAAAGTCATCCATTTACTCACTGTTGCCAAGAAATAAATACCTCTGGTCCTCATTGGGCATTATCTGTTAGCAGCATTTAGTGTAGAAGGCATTGTCCGTCCTTGGATTTTCTGACATGTGTCCTTCAGTTTTGTCTCTACATCACTGGAATCTCCTCACTATGTCACATGGGCCTATCACTGATCATGAAAGCCAGGACTCATTCCCCCTTTGTCATCTAAATATTCCCTTTTAATATAATCATATTATATTCACAATTGCCAGATTTGTCCTCTATCCTGCACTCTAATTTCTTTCCTCCATTTGCATTGCATAATCCTCCACTTGCATCTCTAATAGCATGTGGAACCTAAGAAGTTGCACAGACAAATCTTTGTTCTTCTTGTGCATGATATAAGCTCGTCCTGTCCTCCTCCTTTTCAATGTCATCACCAGCTATTCCATTGCTCATTCAAAATTCAGCAGTTATCTATAATTTGCCCCTGTCTCTCACAGTCCACATCTAATTAATCAGTAAGTGCCTTTGATTCCCTTGTTTAAATATAGCCTTATTATTGGACTCCCTGCTTTCTTTGTTGCTGCCTGCAGATCCAGTCTCCACCAAATCCTAGAGTTAAATTTTTAACATAAATCATGTCATATAATTTCCTTAATTAAAACATTCAAAACTGTCTCTCTGCACAAGAGTGAAATTTAACCTCTTCATAATGCCTGCTAAACCTTGCATGATTTGTTTCTATGTAGCTTATAAGATTTAACACTTATCCCCAAAATGTATTAGGACAAGTAAATCAACAATGAGATACAAATATCAACTTTTAAAATGGTTAAGCAGACTAACCAGAGCAATTATAGTAGAGGAAGCACTTTTCAAACCTACCAATTTGAAGTGAGTGTCCCATTATATTGAAATGACTCCAATCAATAACATTTAGAAGCTACTCTATTTGAATCTGAGCTTTGAAATTATCTTCATTACCAGTAACTCTCATTTACTTATGAGGTAGGTGATCTTGGAGGAAAAGCTTCCATGACAAATGCGTGTATAGACAGAGGTTTCTGAAACTGGGGTTAGTGATAGATGGGGCCTATGAAAACCTGTTATAATATACAGGGCTGGAGCTGATAAGGAATTAATTGGGACCAACTTTAGGTAAATAGAGTCTTTCACAGCAAGAAAATGTATCAGTGTTTGAGGACCAGATTAACTCCTTGTACTTCTGGAAAGAGATTAGTTTAGGAGCTGCAAAACAATAAAGAAGGAATGAATCATCAGAAGGTGAAAAGTGACAAATATCAAAAAATGAATTTCATCAACTAACCACTCATTCATCTATTTAACAGACATCTTGTGTGACTTACTTGTGACTAGTATTTTTTTTTTATGTGCTGGAAATGCCACGTGGAATAAAGTCAAACACTTTTGCCTTCATGGGTTTACATTAAATAAATCTGCTGTGGCAAAAACAGCACATGGGTTTCCTGTCATTGTGCAGGTCCCTTTACTGAATAAAATGTGCACTAGACACTAATTCAGAGGCACGCATGTTTTAGAGTGTTATAGGAAACAATGTTGCAGAAATAACCAATGGCTATTAAAATAAGGGGTACTTGAGATAATTATGTTTTATATCAAAATGTGGGCTCCAGCCAAAAGGGTTGGCAGTCCCAAAAGTAGTCCAAATGATGTTTACTGTGATGGGTAGATTAATAAAACATTGCAGAAACAAAATTGCATTGCATCATATCATGCTGACCATGTCACATGATTCTGTAAAACCTGCACTTTGAAGATCATGCCTCGGTGTGCAAAAGAGTAACGTTTGGTTAAGGAGTGGATGGTGGTCATTGATGGGAGGCAATCTCTGCATGGGGGGCTTCTTCATTTTCTGCAGGATGCTTTTGGTAAAACTCCTTTGTCTGAATCCTTTACCTGTGAAGAAACTATTAAAATCATGGACCGAATTAAGATACTGTCACAAATATTACATGTATATATATGTTTTCCCCTCTGGTAAAAGAGAAAAGCTGATAAGAATATAAAACATAAGAAAAACATGAATGTGTAAGCCAAGAGAATAGAAGGTATCTTAAAAGAATGACAAGGTGTGTGAGGAGCAACTCAAATGAGAATCACAGGAGAAAGAGAAGTTGATTTCAGAGAAAATAGAACAACAATATACACCGAAGGGGTTGGTTAATATCCAGCACTTAAATTTTATAAACCAAGAGGACTGGGATCAACACTAATAGACAGTTGCTATTTGTGGGCAGAAAGAATGCTTGTTGTTCTTATACAGCTCACGTCAGAGATGATACAATATACTATAATCAGCACCGTAGAATTTCAAATCTATGTGTGTGATTCACCAGCCAAAATATTTTATTGGTTTCATTATTTCTCTAGATATAAAGGACTGACTTTAGGAAAATTAGCTTTCAAGATAAAAATTTAAAGAGTTCATATGTCTAGTTCCTTTAAAAACAGTGTGTTTTGCATAAAATGATATTGGAAATTGGGGCTTGGGAAGTTTTGCTCTTAAACATAAAATTAAATTGTAATATTTGTCTGGACTATGAAGTCTCTAGTTAGCTTCCATGAAAACCTTGACAATATAAGGGAGAGATGAAGACCATCAGCAAAAACATTTAGAGATTAGGAGAGGAATATTGCTAAAGCAATTGGATTAAAACCAATTGTAGGTTAAAAGTAGATTTTCTCTCATGATAAAATTGTATATCTGTTCTGGATTAATCATTTCCCTAAAAGGAAACTAAATATCACTTTAATTTTAATCTTTTGGCACAGAGGTGCTAAGGGATGAGATTTCATTCAAACTCTAAAACTTCAAATCGTAGAGAGTTATTTGCTTGAACAAAATGTGTATTATTTTTCTGTAAGAGAGGGTTCTGTGGTTTAAAATGTATTCCAAGATTTGGTAGTCAACCTAGGATGCAAATCCAGATTCAACAGCCATTTTAAAACAATTAGCAGTGCAATTTTGTTGATTAGTACAGTAATGTTCATTATAGGTGTCCAATAGAACATGTCAATACGTAGCAAATGCATTTTGTAAAGTGCACAATTAATGCATAGTACTATGATATATAAATTAATCTAAGTTTTGAAGTTTTACATTTTACATTGTTTATTACATTGATTACTTGTGGTAAAATCAAGATAACCCTGATTTTATGCTATAATTGTGAAAGTATATTAAAATTACATTAAGAAAGAAAATATCAAGAAACAATTAGTGCTGGCGAGGATGTGGAGAAAAGGGAACCCTAGTACGTTGTTAGTGGGAATGTAGACTGGTGCGGCCATTGTGGAAAACAGTATGGAATTTCCTCAGAAAACTAAAAGTGGAACTGCCTTTTGACCTAGCAATTCCACTGCTGGGCTTATCCCGTAAGAATCCTGAAACACCAATTCAAAGGAACCTATGCACCCAAGTGTTCATAGCAGTACAATTTAAAATAGCCAAGCACTGGAAGCAACCTAAGTGCCCATCAGTAAATGAGTGGATCAAAAAACTGTGGTACATTCACACAATGGAATACTATGCAGCAGAAAGAAAGAAGGAGTTCTTACCCTTTGGAGAACATTAAGCTAAGTGAAATAAGCCAGAAAGGGAAAGACAAATACCATATGATCTCACTTATAAGTGGAACCTAATCAACAAAATAAACAAGCAAACAAAACAGAATCAGAGACATGGAAATAAAGAACAAACTGACAGTGACCAGAGGTGAGGGGTGAAAAGGGTAAGGGGGAAAGAAGCAGAAGGGTCAAGTCAAGGTACATGTAGGAAGGAACCATGGACAAAGACAATGGGTGGTGGAGAGGGGAATGAATATGGGAGGTAGAGGGTGGGTAGCGCAGGGGAGAGTAATGGGGGAAAATTGGGACAATTGTATCTGAACAACATTAAATTTTTTAAAATAAATAAATAATTAAATATCACTTCAAAAGAAAGTGATATTCCAGAAACATTTACCCTTAGTAATTACATGTGATTGACAAACATTTGTATAATACAGAATTATGTCAAAATTTTCAAAGCTCAAATGCTATTTAATATTATTGTCGTTTAATTTGCTTAGATAAATTAGAACTCTACTGAGTTAGAGATAGCTTTTTTTTGTATTCATTAATTTGCTCATTCATTAAATAAATATACTTGGGAACCCAGAATGGTGGTATATCAGTATATCAGAGACCAAAAATATAGGCAAAGTCTTTATTTATAAAAAACCTTTTTTTAAGTATAGAGAAGCAAGCAGTATGTCCTTACAGGATGGTTGGAAGCTTTAAATGAGACTGTATGAAAAGTGGTTAATGAGTCTGGCACATGGCATGTGCTTAATGAAAATTAGTCAGTAGGCATCGATGGCTAAGACTTGCTCTTCTGCAGCCATGGCCACAACACGAGGACAAAGACGCAGAAGGAGGAATGCCACTGCGCCTTCCATGGTGCTGCTACTTGAGCTGACAGGAGTGCATACGCATCTATGACGTGCACACCTGCAAGTAGGGAGCCAGGTGGGGTGGCGGGGTGGGGAGGCTGGGGGCCCTTGCTGCTGGGACCTGGGTTTGCCGGTATCCTCTTCCTGCTGATCCTGTTCTAGTTCTCAGCTACCCAAGTTCCCAAGTGTCTGCTCTTGAGGCTGCAAGCAATTGCTTAAAGTTCTTATACATGTTAGTCAAAAATAAAATGCTGTTACATAAAGAAGAACATACTTATGAAAATATCATAACAATATAAAATATACTATAGGGATGACAATGTAAAACATGTGATATATAATGACTACAGGTAGGGGAAGGGAAACATTCATTGATTATTTAGAGAAGGCAGTTTCTGAAAAATTAACCTTTACTCACAAGGAGTCAACCTTGAGATAAGGTAGATGAAACACTAAGTGCATGATACAGATGCACTGGTGTAATAAGTGTCAAAAGAGCATCACAGGTAGATCATCTGAGGAGGTCTGGTCCAGGGAGAGGCCTAAGAGGGAAGAGCAGCCTCATCCTGACAGTAATGGAATGTGCAGGCCATGCTCAGGGGTTTGCAGTTCAAAAATGGCAAAAACTGCAAAAACCCGAATCCAGAAAACAAGTTATCATACCTACAGGATTCAAAATGAATCAAAAATCAGAAGCTAGGAAGCTACAGCCATCAATTTTCAGGACTGAACTCAATTTATCACAAGCAGAGAATAAGGAAAACTGACTATAAAATCTTAGCATAAATGTTTATTCAAATGGAAAGTAGAACTCATAAATTAGGAATAAAAATAATTAATTTCAGGCTGTGGTGCTGGAAGGGATATATTTAAGTAAAAAGAAAGGAAAAAAACCTTCAAGGAATAAAATTAAAACCAAGAAAGCCCATAGGCAAAGAGATGGCATTTCTACAAGTTCTGTTGTAAGTATCAGCATACAGGATAACACAGAACGATTTAGGAAATAAAGAATAATCATCCAGATTATCTGGATTGCACAATCGATCTTTTCATGTATTCTGACAATTCCTTTGGTCTACATCATGTGCTTTTATTTTTCAAACAAAGCTACAATTTCACAATTTTCTTATTTTTTGCACAATTTTATGTGCATAAAACTCAGATATTTTTAATATCTTTGTTTATCTCAAATGGTTGGACAAGACTTTTACCTCAATTAGAGTCTGTAATCTCCATCTAGTAAATCATTTATACCAGTGTATTTCAATTCCAGTGGCACCTATAATACATGTACATCTATTGTCCACTGAAGATACTTATAACTTTTAGAGTTAATACAAAAACCAATATTAAGATGATTATTTCACCTTTCAAAATGCCACAATATGCCAGGAACTTAGACTCTAAAGATAGGAGATGATTATTTTGCTATTTACATGAGTTTGAAGTAAATGCAAAAGTCAATATATTATGAAATGTGTAAATGCCTCAAGAATTTCTTTGGTAAATAACAATAAACCATCTCTTTTTAATAAAAAATATCCAAAATTATGGCATTATTTGATCTAACATAAAGTTAAATATAATCTTTGAAAGTACTTGTATAGCAACATCAAATCATATATATAAATGGCTTTTAGGCAAAGTACTAACAGTATAATTTGGAAGAATAAAGTGTTTTTTCCTAAAATTTGACAGGAACAGAAAAGCCTTTACCACTGTCAACAATATATGTCACCAATAAAAAAACAAATATTTTCCTAGCATCGTGAGGCATTGTGTTTATGGGTGAGGCCTTGAATTCTTGACATATTTGTGACCATTTGAGACAGGAAATCATTGGGTAATTTTCATGTCCATAAAAGAGTAAGCAAGTATGGCAACTGCTAAGGAGACTTTAGAGAATGTTATAGTTGGAATCCAAATAATTTAAGTGACTGAAATGACTGCAGTATTTTATCTAAATCACATTTTTAATCAGCTACATAAGAAATATATAAAACCCACCAGAAGCATCATTATTCACAAGAAAATTTTCTTGATGTCCACATAAGTTTCCTCTCCTGCTGAGAAAGTCATGAAGTTATCCATAATATTTAATATTATACAATATAGTGATGTTTGGTTCTGCTTTTTCCTGACAGTGTTCTGATTACCCTGGTTAGTCAGCTGTTATTATTTTGCTTTATCCACCATTGCTTCTGTAGTCAACTCATTAAAGTTGTTGATGTTGTTATTATTACTACCATTACTGTTGTTATGTATTGTTCTCTTACCATATGCCAGAGAGTTTTCTATGTGTTCTGTTGGACTGCAGAGAGTTTGGAATCAAAGTATGTGCCTGTTTTATGCAAAGTCCAAGATGGTATCATTACTCTCTTATTGTAAGGACTGTATGTGTTCAGAGTCATTCACTTGAACTACTATGTCCAGGAAGACGGCACATAGGAAGTAATATATAATGGCTACAAAAACTAGGAAATCACCACTGTAATGGCTCCTTCTTCCTCATCCTGGACAGAAAGAAAGCTCTTATGTTCTAAGACAATGCTTAGAGATGAATGACAGCTTCATGGGTAATCTGTAGCCTTCTTAGAGTTTACAAAACAAGCAAAAAATGTGCTTGCAGAGGATAGTTTGATGAAATAAAGTCCCTGTATTAATCAATTATTAAAATATATACTGGGAGTGAATTTTGAATATTCACAGGTTCCAACTAATAAGGGACCACCATTTGGGAAAGTGAATATTTCAGCAAGGTAGAATCTAAGAAAAGATTTAGAGAAGATAAAAAGACAAGAAAATTCAAGTGTGACAATCAGTCGAACAAAATATAAGGAATGCATAATGCATGTGAGAAATTTCTCTAGATATTGGGACAATTCAAAGGAAAAGAAAATTCTCCCTAGTAGTCAAAGAAATGCATAATTAGAGCAACAATGGGCTAAAGCTATATATTCAGGGCAGTAGTCTAGAAAAAAATAATAAGACCAACAAGGCCCAAAGCTGGTAAGAATGGAGATAAGAAGGAGAAGAATAATCTCATAAATCAATGGTAGAAATGTGAACTATTATAACTTCCTTGTAAAATCTAAAGCTATGTATTATGAGAATATGTATGTAAATATGTTTGTACACATATACATATAAATATGCACAAATGAATGTAGCAGTTTGTTTTTAGAAGAAATATATTTTATGTCGCTCAATATTAGAAATCATTGAATAAAGTAATAAGTTGTTAAAGCCTACCATAGAATATCATGCAGATATTATGTTGTTGGGCACATGGGAAATTGTGTATTATGTGTTATAAACTGAGAAAATTCTAAGTAATAAAATCTTCTTAAAATGAGTGAGAATAACTTTCCAGTATATATCATATATTTGTTTATAGTTTATTATGAGCATGAGAAGATGTTGGGATATCACAGGAATTACTTATTAAACTGGAAAGCCTGGGACTCCCCAATGGGAAAGAGAGAATAAGAGAAGTATGGTGGAAAAAAACTATTATAGTCTATACTCAAAACTAAACAGCATTAAAATCCTGTTAAGTTTCAGTTTTAAATACCCCTTATTTGTATTACATACTCACTGATTTGTGTTAACACTCCTAGAATTTCTCCTGAATTCCAGACACTCATATCCAAATATGTTTTCAAATTTCATTTATCAAATATTCATCTCAAATTTTATATGTTTTAAACAATACTCTTGATTTTTTTCTACAAACTTAGCTTCTCCATCTTTTCCAAATGAGAAAGTTGCAAAACTGTTCTTCCAAATCTTAGCCCTCCTCTCCTAAAGTCCAGCCTCCTCTACCCTCAAATGGTACCCCGATTCTGAATATTCTCACTCTCCTGCACAGAGAACTACGCACATCCAAAGTGCTTTCTTAGTGTTAATTCTCTACACAAAATCATATTCTTTCTGCTAAAAATTAGGTAATATGTTAGTGTTCTGTTAACCTCTTACCATAGTTTTCAATCCTACGTAGAGGAATACCCATAGACTTTTTAAAGCTTTAGAAGGTCAGATTCTATTTCTTCTCTGATCTCAGGTTTTTTTTTTTAACTTTCAGTCATTCCTTTCTCACTTCAGCTAATCAAACTCATTAGTGTATTTATCTGTACCCCAGGGCCTTAATTCCTGTTCTTTCAATGACATTTATTTTTCCTCCTGATAGTCATGTTTTGCTTCCTTACTACCTTCAGATCTTTGCTCAAATTTTACTTTATCAAAGTCAGTCTTCCTTGTGACCTACGTAAAATGGTCCTCTCCTCCACTTCTTACACACCATCCCTCCATCTGCCCTGTATTATCTTCACTTCAAATACACACACACACACACACACACACACACTAACAGATAATAGGTGGATAGATAGGTTAGACAGAGAGAGAGATGATAGATAGATAGGTAGATAGATAGTCTCCCCCGGAAACATTTCCTCTTAACCATGCCTATGAAAATGTGTTTTATGAAATAAACACACATAATATTAGATGTATTAAAAACAGAAGTGATTGCACTATTTAAAATTCCTATTTATTTTATCTCTTTCATAACATCCTTTTTGTGCATTTACCTCATTTCTTCAGAATGACAACAGTCCATAAACAGCCCCTCAGCCTCCAGTGCACACGTAGACCTAGGCGTGCCCTTCTCATCACCTCACGTGAGTGTGCACAAGGTCGGCCTGTCTTCCCCTTGTCCTCACTGCCGCCGCTGTGGGAGAACTATCTTCTGTTACCTGTCATCTAGATGCTGTAGGTTCCATCTGCTTTCCCTTCATGAACACATCTGTCACAATGTCCCTCGCCGCTTTGTAAGCACTGGTCAAGCTTGTGATACACATTACTTCTTCCTTGTTTCTGCTGCTCCTTTCTTTTTTTTTTATTTTACTTTAAAAAAATTTATTGTTGTTCAATTACTGTTGTTCTCTTTAACCACCTTACGTGTATCTCCAACTTCTCACTGCCACCCCTTTTATGAGGACCCAGTTGAAATGCCTATGTTATTTAACTCAGATTAACTTGTCAGTTGAACTCACAACGCTTTAGGCTCTACGTCCTATCCAGCATGATATAACAGTTACTTGCACGTATCATGAAAGCAGGATTTTTTAAATTATAAATAAGCTATTATATTCATTTTTTACGGGCGTAAATGATTCTAGAACTCAACACAAAATCCTATAACAAAATTATACTTTAAAGGATAAAGTGAATGAAATTTTATCACAATTAGAAAAAAGAATAGTTAATTTTACCTCCTGAAAAATAAGAAATGTGTAATACTTTAAAATACAATAAATGAGCATTTATTGTATCTATGGTGAGCATATTATATATATAGCTTAACAATTATTAATATGGAGACTTTATTTAATCTATTTTTCTCTAGATAATTTCCTAAGGTATCTATAATTAAAAGACATTAATACTAATGACCGTTGTTTGATTTTCTTCATCATGGGTTTGTAAACACTTTGGCCAGTGCTACTACAAGGTCAGAGTTATCAACAAGAAAGGCATTCCTCCAGGACATCACTGTTTTGTGTGAGGCTCCATTTTCACCTAGAGCCCACACTAATGGCTTTAGTCAGCTGAAACTATTAATTTTTCTCACAGAACATGAACACTCTATGCCTGGTGCCATTGTTAACCCCAGGTTTACCAAAAAATAAAAATAAGGGTACAGCATGTGCCAGCCCTTCTTATTAGTGTGTGGTCCTACTTCAGTAAAACACTCTTTAGGACAGATACAGGGATTGCGATCTTCCCTGGGTATGACACGGATTCCTCCACACTGTGGACAACCTCGGCTTCCCCTCCTTCCTCTCCTCATGATTCAAACACACACTCATGACTCCAGCTCATCTGTCCAAAAATTTGACCTTTGGCATTTCCTTAGAAAAGATATGTCTATTTAACAGTGTGTAGATATACTGACTTATAATTCAAAATAATTAAGTGTTCCCACTTATTTTGTCACAGGACACGTGCTATAGCTATAAAGAATATAATTGCTCATTTAGCAATCAAGATGCCCAAGGCAAAGACAGCATGAAAACAATACCCAATTCTATGTAGTAAAAACAATGAAATGCACAAAAAAGGAAGAAAAATAGTAACATACTTTTCTCAAGAATAAAAGATTTACTTAAATAAACATTCATCTGTAAAGTTACTAAAATCATATTCCTTATTTAGGAGGGAGTGGGGCTGGTGGAGTGTGTGGTTTCCTAAGAAGGCAAGCAAGACAGTGTGATGGGAACCCGCAGGGTGTGCTTTGTGGCCTTTGGGTGGGTTGGGGGAGTGAGTGCCAGCTCCTGATGGAGGGGTAGGGGGTGGTGGGGGAGGGTGGGCCGGGATGCACTAAGCATCTGAGTGGCTCAGACAATGGTGGAATAGCCTGGGGGCAGAAACAGTGCTGCCCAGGCCACTCTTCCCGGAGCAAAGCAGATCTGGCGGGCTCTAAGGAGGTCAGCTGGGGTGGTAAGGAAGTTCTTGGGCGAGAAACTCCTGGGCACCCCGGGTGTTGGAGGCCCCTAATCCCAGACTCATCTTTAAGGAGTCGGGCACATGCCACCAGCAAGCAAACCCCAATCCCCTTGTTGCCCCTCCCCCACTCACAGTCACTGTCCAGTGGCTTCAAGGAATCCCTTAATATCTATTTTAAAAGCTTTAGAAAAATCTTACAGAACTCCAGGCAGCTGACCCAAATAACGATAAATAAATCAAAAAGTAGAGAATCTGTGATCCTACTAAGCAGATGATAAGCCATAAAGAAAATAAGCACAATATTAGTTAACTATGAGATATATGGTATTAAAACAAGTGGCAAGTATGCTTCATAAAAGATACAAACCATCAAACTTATAGGCAGTGATATACTAATATATACATATGTATATATATATATATATATATATATATATTAAACACAGGCATTTAAAAATATGTTCATGTAACTATATAACATAATATAACCAGAAATTAGAGGGAGAAACAGTCTATATATATATATATATATATACATATATATATATATATATAGTATCTATTATATATCAGAGATATAATATACATATTACAGATATAAATGTTGGTTTGCAGCTTTAAGTACACAAAGCACAGTTTATTCTTGTATTAATTATTGTGGTGTTTTCCATACAAACTGTAAGCCTACTTTTGCCCCACCCTGCATATGAGAGAGAGAATTAACTATATGAGCTACATGGATTTAATTTAGGTAAACTGAACCTAGATTGTTCAGGTTACTGCTCAGGTTATTGCTCAGTTGTGCTATCCATGAGAAGCCTCTGCTGACAGAGTGAAATATTCTATAAAACATGGGGAAGACTCGGTGATATGAGTTCTTGTCTTAAAATAAAAAACTGTATTATAAATTGATTTTTCTTAATCCAGCTTTTCTTACTAAGGAGCGTATGTACTCTTTCACTATTCATTTGTTGATGCCTTTACTAAAGGAAGAAATAATTACTAAGCATGTACTTGTGTCAGGAAGAAGAGTTTAGAAGGTTGAAATTTGCTGAATATTATGAAGCATTACTGAAATATTACTGAAGGATATTAGTAATAAAGTTATAAAAATTCATCAACTAAATATCAAAGGCTCTATGGAGAACTTGGGATATATATAAGAAGAGGTAGAATATTAACTAACTTAATTAAAATAAAAATCCAACAATTTAGGGCTATTAATGCCCCCTCTTAAAGGGGGAAACAGAAGAAGGCACCTACTTTGTTCAAGATTATGTTGCTTATTTTTAAAAGCTCAACTCAAAGCTATTTGGCTCAGATTTTTTTTCTAAAAGACTAAAGTCTACTTTTTTGAGTATGAATAAATATAAGTCCTATTATCAAAGGCTTCATAGTATAACTGGAAATATGAGCATATAAAAGATTTAATATTGTGATATAGTTGGTATAAGTGTTGTGATACGAGTTGGTGTGGAATTTTATAGAGATTTAGATTAAAAAGTAATTTTTCAAGTGTGTAATAGGTAGTGAAGCATGGAAAGCTATAGAGTGATGATGCCTCATTTGAATTTGAGAGAGAATTTAAAAGGGGGTTCTTTTTCCATTCTAGGAAATTAAAAATAATATATATGATGAATATTAAATGAGTCTGTAAGGTCACTTCTAAACTTATGTGACTTGTATTTGTCTATTGCTGTCTCCATAAAATATCAGTGTTAATATTCTGAGATGTGACTATCTATTCTTGGAACACATGACTTTATAAACACTTGAGGACTGAGAAGTATTAACATTTATTAGATGAATCCTTTATTCACTGTTAACATGTCTGGTTTCCCTCCCTCTCATACTAGTGGTACCTTTCCATCCCACATACAGTAAAAGACAATTGGGTACTTGGAAATAACATAACCAAAGATGAAAGCCAGGAGCATTCCATTGTCAGTCTGTTGCATTAATAAAAGTGCAAGCATCTTGCTTCATTTTCAATATGCCTTGTGAGAAAATATATTTTTAAAAAATCCAGCATCCCTGGTATGCACCATTGCCATTTTAATTGCCAGGTTGTTCTCTAATGCAAAAACTCACAGATGTTGACCAAAATTAAAGTAATAGTTCACTCTCATGAAACCAGTGCTTTACAGATTGCTTGGATAATGTGATAACTATGAACGCAGCCATATGCTTTATGTCCAGCTATTAGTAAGGTTACTCCATTTATTTCATTTAAATCTTTATATTGCATAATCAGCCATTCAAAAAGTTTTTGTTACAATATTCCTATATTAGATAAGGTTGTGCCTTATGTTTTCAACCTTGAACATCCTATATAGTTTCAATTAAGCTTTAGGACAACAGGAATTACTGGAAGTTTCTTTGTATCTGTTTCCTCCTGCTTGACATGCTGCTAAATCCTATGTAGTTTAGTAGAGATGCAAAACATAAAACATCTCAAATTTAAATTTTGTAATAAAATTAAAAATTTGTAATTTTGTCATAAAATTAAGGGAAGTAAGGGAAATAAGTGTTATAATGTCACTTCTCCCCTTTTTCCTCTCTAATTCTAGGCAGATGATTGAACTAGCCAAATACTAGTTGAAATACAAACAAGCAAGAAAATATAAACTGAGACATTGAAATAAAGAACAAACTGACAGTGACCGGAGGGGAGGGTGGAGGGGGATAACCAGGGAAAGAAAGAGAAAGCTTGTCAAGGAACCTGTATGAAAGACCCAGGGACAAAGCCAAACTGGGGGAGGATTGAGGGTGGGAGGTGGGGGTGGGTGGAGTAGGGGAAAGTGGTGGTGGAGAAATGGAGACAAATGTACTTGAACAACAATAAAAAAGAACTAAAAAACAAAATACAAATACTACAATTCTGTACTGAGTTCCACTTTATGTCAGTGACCCTCTGGGTATTAGAAATGCCAGTGTAAAAAGACATGGAAATCTCTGTTCTGTTTTCACAGAACTTCATAAAATTAGACAAATACCCAATATTAGTGAAATAAAATAATACCATGTCATTATGGTTCTTGTAGACAGGGAGATAATGATGATATAAAAGAATAGCTGGGTTTATTTGGAGGAGTAAATACGTTGCACTTTAATTTTTTGAGGTATGAATGGCCTATCTGAGAAGGTGACATTTGACTGGTTTGTTTCCTGTCTGCAAAATCTAAAGTACACTTACAAGAAATCACTTTCTCCCCAATTAGAATACCTTCTAAACTTGTACCATGACAAATGGGAGACAAAACGACTGGTGCAAGTCAATTTCCGTGAACTCTTACACCATTTTGTTCTTACTGTGCTCACCAGATTGTTCCTTTCTGATATTTCGGAGAAAGCATCATCACACGTGGGTGAACTATGAAGTGGAGCAGTTGCATATGATCACAAATGAAAGATAAAGGAAAGAGAAGTGCTGACCCCTGGGTTTGGGCTTCAGCAACTGGGAGGATTTTAAAGGCATTATGAAGAAACTATGCTTCCTTTCTTCTTCCTTTTCCTTCTTTTCCTTTTTCCCTCTCCTCTTCCCCCCTTTGCTCATCTATTTTTCCTCTGTCCTCCCTTTCCCTGTTTCCTTCCCTTCTTGCTTCTTTCTCCTCCCCTTCTCTTTCCCTCCCTCCCTCTGTCCCTTTTCTTTCTTCCTTCCTTCCCTCCCTCCTTCCTTCCCTCCTTTCTTTCTTCCTTGTTCCTTTATTCCTTTCTTCCTTCCTTTCTTCCCCAAGCAGAGATTGCAATTTATTAATTTTAAATCATTTAAAATATTCTAGTGACCAGCCAGACCCCTCACCCATTTATTTGTACTTCTGTGTGTTATAACTCAGTAATACACACTTGAACTATTTAGCTTTTTTTGTAATTTACACCTCTATTTCTCAACAAAATACTTATGATCTCATTAATAAATGTAGATATGATAATATTAAAATGTAAACTACAGGAATTACAGAGTAAAGGAGGTATTTGTGACTCATGTAGCTAACAACTCAAAAACATCAAAAATAAAATTAATTCCTTGTATATTGACAAGAGAAATGAAAAAGCATTTCACAAAAGAAGTTGTCAATGTAGTTAACTAGTTATATGGAAAGGTGTTCAACTTCATTAATAATTAGGGAAATTCAAATTAAAACCACAAGAGGGAACTACGATAAACTCACAGAATGTATAAAATGGGAAGATTGACAACTACAGGTGTTGAAGGAGAGATAGAATAAAGAAACCCCCCAAACAATCTCACAATTTCAGCGTGTTGACAGAATTTCTACATTGCTGTATTATTCTGGGAAAACTGTTTAGCTTATCTATGAGAGTTGTAAAGAATTGCCCTCCATGGCTTAGCAATTCCACTTCTAGGTAGGCACCCAAGTTGCCTGAACGCACTAGTGAATCTGAAGACATGCAACAACTTTTATACTAACATTTTTCATAGTAGCCTAAAACTAAAGATAATCTATGCTCATCTACTACAAAATAAATTATGTTTTTAAAATACAATGGACTGTTATATAGAATACAGATGAATGTACTATATGTGCACAGAGCACAAATGAAACTTGCAAATATGGTATAAAAACATGAATCCAATGACAGAAATTTGCATTGTGAAGTATGAGGGCATGCTACTGTATTTAAAAAAAATAGTTTGGCTTGATTCCATATTTCAATTGCAGTTGACCACCTAACCATAACCATGGTTGCACAAAATTAATATTTGACCTGAACAACCTATTTCAAGTTGAAGCTTAATTGTTTCATTGACCCATAAAATAGGATGTACACTGAAAAAGTCAATTCTAAAAAGAAATATTAAAAAGGTGATCAGAATGAAAAGGTTCAGATGGCATAAGTGAGTTTAGATTTCTGTTATACCTATTTTTAGTTGTATTAGTCTGCCAGTGCTGCCGTAACAAAATGCCATAGAGCGGATCCCTTACACGGTAGGAATTTATTTCCTCACAGTTCTGGAAGCTAGAAGCCCAAGATCCACATATCACCAGGCTTGTTTTCCTCTCAGACTTCTTGCTGTGGTCTCCAGATGTCCATCTTTTCATGGGGTGCTCACATTACCTTCTTCTCGTGTGAGTGCACCCCTGGTATATTTTGTGTTTCAAAATTTCCTCTTTTATCAGGACACTAGTCAGACTGGATTAGTGTGACACTAAAGGCCTCATTTTTACTTAATCGCCTCTTTAAAGCCATATTTTAAACTACAGTCACATTCTGAGGACTAGGGGTTAGAGTTTTAATGAATTGTAGGGGGACACAATTCAGGCTATAACATTAATACTGTTTTGTCATCACAACCTAAGCTCATTCTATGGCTTCATGAAATGTCACCTATGAACACTGAAAGTAAGTAAAAATGAACAGAGCCTGATTTTCTGATTAACATGGTATGCTGATTATGAATATGTAGTAATTGGGCAGAGGCCCATATTTTGGCTGGGTATTCACAGATCTGAAAAAATTATGTTGAAAAACAAAACACATGCATTTATAGAAGAAGATCTAAATGATAATGCAAATGTTAAAGTCTATCTTTTCAATGTCAGTCAGCTCCTTTATTCCTTTCTCTGCTTAATGAGCCTGTGTACTGAGAGGCCACAATTTCTAGGACCAAGGTCAATGCTGGGCTCAACATGATGATCTTCCTTCTGTCCAGTAAACAGTCTGTCTGGAGCACCAGGGAGTCTCCCCCATTGGCCAAGATGGTGGCAAGGGGAGGATCTTAGACTGAGCGTGGAAGGCTAGAAATATCAATGGGTAGGGCCCTAGAACAAAAACTCACAAGATAACTAGATAGAGAAAAAAGGCCTTCTCCCCCCACCTGTTTCTGATACCAGATAGGGAGTGGGACCAGAGGGAAGAAGGCGCATGTGCCATGGAATTCAAAATGGCACATGGGGAGGTGCTAGACCAAAGAGGTCTGTTAGTGTAGCCTGGGAAATAAAAGATTGGTTGGGAGGTGCACCCATCCTAAATGCACAAATGTTTGGGAAGTTGGTCATTTTGAAAAAACACTAGCCAACCCCACCCCAAGCTAATATAACCCCAGGGGAACAAAGACGCTAACTACCTTGTGGCTCGCTTGCTAGCGATGTGCACTTGCATGGTGCATTTGCCTATTTTACCTACCTGTGTGGCCTATGGCCATTAGGGCTCCACAGTGAGACTCCAGGAGGGAGTCTGAAATGAACAGCAGCTGGGGACATGATAAGCTACCTGGGGGAGACTATGACTGCTTAGCAGATGACTGTGGGCTCCGAAGAACTAAACTTTAAATTGGAGCAGGAATTCTGGACACTGGCTTTTGTCTTGGTCTTGCTGAGGAGATGGGCTTTGAGACCTGAGTCTGCCATTCTCCCAGATTGTGAAGCACCAGAGTGAAACATCTTTCCTTTTTTTTACCATTATCTGCCTCACAAGTTTGTCTTTTGTGGAGGCAGGCAGCTGACCATAATTTTTACGTTTGGTTATACTTCCACTCACCAAAGCTCACCTGATCCTCATCACTGTTGAATGCCCACCACTGGAGAGGCTAACACATAACTCCGGATGTTAATTTAAAATTTAGTTAACACTATCCAGTGTTAAAAGGAATCAGACAGCTCCCTAGTAGCAGAATAATTATACTTGACACCTTTTATCATGGAGAATAGGTGCACACAATCATAATTAGGCCATTTAGTAAACTCTTCCATAATTAACCAAATATTTTATTTTTTCATGTGAGTAATTCAGATGTTAAGATTAAAATATGATAGTAATAAAAAATTTACAAAGCATAATTAGTTTCATATTACTATACCCATAAATAGTCAACTGACATCTCAACCTAAAAAAAAAGCCTTGGAATTTGCTTCAACTTGCATAAATTACTTTTACTGGGCATATAAAAATATTCCTACATATTGACAGGTTGAATTGCCTACCAAAAGACTACTAATGTTTAAGAGAATGAGGCAAAGAAGAAATGGTCATTTGGGGAAAAAAATTAGGAAGTAATGGTACTTAGCCAAGAAAGATGAAGATGTTTAACTATAACTGTCAGTGAGACATGAGTAGAAAAATGAATAACATCATACTGTGGAAGTTTTAGTTTAGAAACTACAAAACCTGAACCCTAGTGTAAACACCAAGATTGGAAAACAAAGATGCAGTGGAATCAATCACTTTTTGTGTGATATTTCTAAAAGATATAGACGGTTCCTTTTAAAATTCAAAGTCAATTACAATGATAGCAAGTTCAAAGTCAATGAATTTGATGGTTCACAAGATTTTGGGAAATTTAGAATAAAACTCCTGCCAAGTACTGACAGCAAAATTCACTGAAGTGACTAGACTTCATTAACATTTGGAACAAATGTAGATTTTTAATGAGTACAGGATCCAAGAAGCAGTATACCAGTTTGAGGAGCTGAACATAAAGCGTTGATCTATATAGAAAGACTTATTTATGAAATTAGTTTTTCATCAGAGAATTAATATCTTTAACCCATTAGTTTATTTAGTTAAATGGAACAAATTTACCTTATATGAAATGTATCAGTTCAGAAATCCTTCTATCTCAATTTACAGATTATTTCACTGGCAAATGTATAAATCTCTTTTCCCCTTGGCCAGATAGCACTCTTCCACTATGCTTTCATGGATATTGAATACAAACTGGTTATTCCTTAAGAGCCTAAGCTTTGTATTTGGTATCATATCTATGCCAAATTTGCAACAGAAATCTTACAAGGATAGCTCCATTATTTTTTGTAGTGATATGTAATAACCCTTCATTCATTGGAACATTTTATTCATTTCTTTTGAGAATTTCCAAATGAAAAAAATATTAAAATTAGTGTAGGTGTAAAAATTTGTAACCAAATGCAAAACCAGCATTTTTATGATAATTTCTGAAAATGAAAAAAAGTCAAAGGATCAGTATACTTTCATGATCATTACACTTTATGAACCACAGGTATGATCGCACACCGTTGTTTCCGGTATTGACCAGTATCACACTTACAGTGCGTTCCCTAGCAGATGGTGGAGCAGATCACTCTATCCTCCTACGGCTGCACGCTAGATGTTTAAAAGTGTAAGAGTAAATTCTTAAATACAAACTGACAAACTTCTCTTCATATGTAAATATTATTTGAGTTTAAATTATCCAGATAATATGGTAGTATACTTTTTGTAAAACACTTGGAAGTTTTGATGTTTATGTAAGTGTGTACTTGATGTCTAAGGGGATTTTCCCATGTGTTTAAAATTTAGTTAAGAGGAATAAGTGAACAATAGGTATCAAAAATAGGTATCATTTCAATCACTATGTCAAGTTTATATTTGGACTGTTTATGTAGGCATAGAACATTTTTGAAAATGACAATGCAAATAACTCGGTCCATCACTGTCATTCTCTAAGTGTAAAAAATGGGGCTCAGCACAAATGACGTGCGCAAGTGTGCACAGTTAATTAATGGCAGAACACCCCTAAAGTACAGCATTCCCTTTTCCCTAATGGCTATGCCAATTTAAATTCCCGCCAACAGTGTACAAATATTCCCTTTTCTTCACAAACTCATTGACATACGTTTCCTTTGTCTTTTGATACTACCCATTCTAACAGATGTGAAGTGATGTCTCAATGAGGTTGTGGTTTGTAGTTCCCTGATTATTAGTGAAAAAAGTTCAAATGAGTAACTTCATCTTTGTGTGAACATCATAGAATACACTTACACACACAAAGACAATATAGCCTATTGCACACCTAGGCTATATGATACTGCCTATTACTCCTAGACTACACACCTGAACAGCATGTTACTGTACTGTATACTGTTGGCAACTGTAACCCAGTTGAAAGTATTCATGTATGTAAACATACCGAAATATGGGAAAAGTACAGTAAAACTATGGTTGTAAAAGATGAATGATGGTATTTGTATAGAGCTCGTACTGTGAATGGAGTTTGCAGAACTAGACGATGCTCTGGGTGAGTCAGCGAGTGTGCAGTGAGTGAACGGGAAGGTCTAGGGCATCACTGGGCAGCACTGTGGGCTCTTCGAACACTGCACACAGGTTGTGCTCAATTTATCAATAGTTTCTTCCTTCAACAGCAAATTAACTTCAACAAAAATTAACTTCACCTTACTCTAATTTTGTTTTGTAGACATTGTAATTTTTTTAATGCTTGGACTTTTTTGTAATAACTCTCATCTTAAAACACAAACACATTTGTATAGCTGTATAAAATCAATTTTTCTTTATATATTCAATAAACTTTTTTCTATTTAAATTTTAAAAATATTTTTAGTTTTAAAATAATTTTTGTTGAATATTAAGACACAAACACACACATTAGCCTAAGCTTACAGAGGGTCAGGATCCACCTCCCCACTTCATCCCCTGGAAAGTCTTCAGGAGCAATGACACTTGGAGCTTTACTCTTCTGTGGTAGCAATGCTTTTTTCTGGAATAATTCCTGACCTGCCTGAGCTCTTCTTTAGGAGGTGTCATTCATTTCAGAAATATTTTTGAGGTGATTTGCATGGTGTTTGTTTGTTTGTTTGTTTTTCTTTTTTTATCATAGATTTGTTAGAAATCTGATAATGTACCATGGAATTTTTTCTCTATTAATACAATCTTCTTGATGTTAGGGTCCATGTTTCTGTACATTTAGCTTGCTTGTTGAGGTCTGCAAAAGATTCTCTTAAGCCCTGTACTGTGAATTTTCTTGGGGCGGAGGTGGGTCTTCTTTTTGTGCTTCTGCAGTTTTCTTTTTTCTTGCGTTTTCCTCATCTATGCATTTCTGTTCCAGTTCCAACTACTCCTTATTAGTCAGTTCCTAGGGACTCCTCAATATCACGCTCATCCATGCTCACATTACAGTTTTTGCCATCTCAACCACAGCCTGGTTGATTTTTGCAACCTCCTCAACCTTGGCAAATCCTTTGAAATCATGGGTGAATTTCTTGAGTACTTACTTTCAGATGTCACTCATACGCTCCTTGGTAACATAACTGTAAGACCGAGCAAAGTTCTTGATTCAGTCATAGGCATTATAAACCTTCTAGAATTGCATCCTTGTCTTCCTCAGCTGCACCAATAGTTTAGACAAAGGTCTTCTTCAGGTCGTAGGCCTTAAAAGCTGGTATAATTCCTTCATCCATTATTTGAATCAAAGGGGTGGTATTTTGGAGGGAGAAATGCCACTTTAAGAATGAGATAAAGATCACCAATATAAGGAGAATCTCTGGGAGCATTAGCAACAATATCCTCCAGGCAACACTTGTCCATTTTGCTGGCATAAAATTTTAGGAGGGTGCCTGGGAAGAGGAGCTGTGTCAGTCGTAACTTATGGCTCCTGCAGGGCACTGGTGGTGTGTGCTAATTGATACTCTTGAAGGCCCAGGGGTTCACATGGTGCCAGATCACAAAGGGTTTCTATTTTACCAAACGACATTGCCCCCTAGCATGACCATCATCTTGTCCTTTCAGGCATCCATTTCCAGAATACAGCAGTTTCATCTACATCAGATATTTGCTCTGGCAAGTAATCTTCCTCCAAAATCAGCTTATCTAGAGTTTCCAAAATGCCTTCAGCTGCCTTCACATCAGCACTGGCAGACTCACTGCTCACTTTTGTGTTATGTGATGAATAATGGTTCTTAAATCATTTTAACCACTCAGAGCTAGAAGTAAGTTCAACATCATAGTAGGGTCCTGGCTTTTCTTCCAGCATCACAAAAACTTTTGCTTTAGACGTGATCTTCATGGTGCTGACAGGGGTACATTTCTGCATCTGGTCTTCAACTTGGGTCATTAGAAGTTCCTTTATAAGTGATACCAGCCTTTCTCAAATATGTGTTAGTCCTGTTGCTTTCAGTGAAGCAGATTCTTTAACAGCTTCTGACACTTTGTTCTTCAAGGATGTAGCTATGGTGGAATGGGACGTGCCTGACTGGCAAACAATACCCATCACGGATTTTTCACTTCATAGTCTTTAATCACTTTTGACTTTGTTTCCAGGTCAGTCACTGGATGTGGACTCTTACTGGGCAGCATTAGTAGTGAGTTTTGTAGGCTTAGTGGCCACAATGAACCACACAGCGTGAGAATGAAGCACAAGAGAGAACGATGCAGTCCAGAGATGCAGTGAACCCAAGATGCGTGAGGCTGCGGGCAGCATAGCACAACATGCTGTCCGACAGCAACCTTTTCTTCTAAGTCGGGAGAGTATACTCTAAAATAATGATAAAAGAGGGTGTAGTAAATACATAAACTGGCAACATAGTCATTTACCATCACATAGGTACTTTAAGTAATTATATGTGCTATATTTTTATATGACTGGGCAAGTTTTACGCTTGTTTATACCAGCATTACCACAAACACATGTGTAATGCATTGTACCAGGATATTATGATAGTTATGACGCCATTAGGTGATAGGAATTTTTCAGCTCTATTACTATCTTATGGGACCACTGTCATATAAAGATAAAAAGAAGTATAATATGAAACCGGAAAAGCTGGCCGGCACCCATGCTGCCTGTCACATACCAGGCCCAGTAAGCAGAGCCAGGGATTGCATCTCTATGGGAGCTTTATTCAGATGGCCAGTGATCGGAGCAGACGGCGGGTTTGTACCCCACAGACCATCTTACATTTCCTTTCAAGCCAGCCTTTTCATAACAGAGAACAAAGTGTGCTGAGGGGTTTGAAATTCAGGGAAAATTACAGTTTTAAAAAACCCGCAACATTCCCACCCTGGGTCCCAGGCAGTTGTCTGTCTCTCCCAGGAACACAGTGGCTCAGATACCACCTTGAGGCACAATGATGGAACTGCTTGTGGTTTCCTGGAGTCAGAGTGGGTCGTACCTGCAGTTCCTGAAACAATAGCTTTTCACATGTATTAACTACTTAGGCTTGCTAAAATTTCCCCACTCTTGAGTTCCCCATTGAATGCTCTGAATCATAGTTAAAGATTTATTCTATGCTAATCCATTGCTAATAATTTATGCCACACTTTCCAAAAATGGTGTATTCAAAGTGTACACATCTTTCATAGCACATATTCTGCTTAGGAAATAAATACCCCAATATCCTAACTTACACTAATTCACAAATAAAATATTATTTCGAAAAATGTGGGTTAGGAGAAAGATTTCATTAATGAAAGAATTATTCTGCTGAAAACAGACTATCTATAGGGTATGTATTACAGAATAAAAATTAAATGGTAAAATATGTTGTATATTATAAATAAAGTTTAGTCCCAATTATTAAGATATGAATATATTACTGGCAAAAAAGATCATCCGCAGTTGAGCTAGTTGACATTATGCAGTTCTATAAACAGAAATAATTCTATAGTCTCAAGAGTGTGAATAAAATCCCTTACCAGGTGCAGAGTATTTGTCTATGCAGTGCCTGTAGCGAGAAATTTGCCAATTACAAAATATCTACCCTCCTGACTTTCCTCCCATAGATACCAGCTGGAACTCAACTACGATGTTTCGTTTGCTGCTAGCTGTGGGTGGTTTAAATGATTAAAGAATCATTATTCATTTCCCACTTCATTGCAGTTGGGTGAAGGTATAAATATCACAACTATCTTACTATTAGAAACATATTAGTTTGTATTTCTCATAAGGCTTTCCACAATAAGCCCTCCTGGAAATCCTGTGTAGAGACAACACTTTATCACCCGTGTGTCAGTTCTCCTCATTACCATTAGAGCCCTCTTACTGCCCTCTGTTGACATCCAACCACACTTGTTTTCAATATGTTCACAGGTGCAGAGAGTGTTCTGCATACAGCATAACAGATACTTCTAATATCAAGTGTGCAAGACCATATGGGTCACTTACCCTTTCCAAATGACAGCCTTTTATAAGCCTCACAGTTCCTTATGCTTCCCAAGTCTCCATTTGGGTTCTTCCTTTCCTGGTCACTTTATGAAATATAACGTGTATATACCAACTGGAAATTGTGTACCCATCAGGACACAAATGCACTCGCTAGATGTGCTTCCTCCTTTTTTTGTGGGATACTTCAAACACAATGGTTTGTTTTCCAATGCTTGGGAACACCATACAGTAATTTCCTAAAATTCCATAGTGATAACTGGCCTCTGAATTTAGCTGGTTGTGGGACATGTTGATCAACCTCTATATGCTATATGAATAACCCTTCTTGGTAAACATCCTATATAAGCCTCGCTAAACAAATTGTGAGGCCCAGCATAAAATAAAAATTCAGGGTTTTCTTGTTTTTTACATATGTAGGTAAACATCTTACCCCTGCTTACATTTCTGTCTCTTGATCTGTCATAGTGTTCTTCTGTATTTGCTGTTATTTGCTATTCCATGCCACACTCCCTTTGATCTTGTACACATGGAGTGTGTGCACACCTTCACAGGCCCCCCCCTGGACTCTGTGCCATGACTTAGTGTATAGGGGCTACATGCCTAAGCCCAAATTTCCTGGGTGTGTTTTTAAGCCCTCTCCATGGACAGAAAAATTCTATACAATCTAGCCTTCCTTTCACACCATTACACAAAGATCAATTATCTCCTTATTTTCCTTTCCTTATTTCCATGTTCTTTCTCCAGAAATTTTCAAAGTGTTTTCCCATTCACATATCCAATGTCTGGTGTGTGAGAAATTATATCTAGTGCTGTTATATCTATATCTATATCTATATCTATATCTATATATATATGCTTTTTTCCCCTCCCCCTCTGCAGAATGAGGGCCACATGAGAAGCATCAGTCTGAAAGGACCTTGAGTTAAACATTCGCACTATTTCCAGTAAAGTGATTTGGGAAGTGTCATTATTATTATATCACCAATCTAACATAGCTGATGTTTATGGCATTTCCAACCAGGTTAGCAAGCATGTTCTGTTATGGTACAAGGAAGGGCACGATCTCCCGTTTTTTGTATTGACTTTCTAACTGTGCCTTTTACATACTTGAAGGGGGCAAAGCTATTATATTTAAATTATTACTTGGAGTCAGTACCTCCTAGCACAACTCTTAATAATGCCCATATCCTTCACACTCTTTTTAATCCCTGGACGGGGCTTAGAGACTAAATTCAAATTAATATGGTATGGCAAAGATGATGGTGTATCACTAACATGATTAAGTTGTAGGAAATTGTGTCTATTGTCTTGCTAGACTATTGTCTGTGTTGCCTTGTCTACTTATACCCTTTGATGAAGCTTGGAAGAGGCTCATTGTCAAAAATAACTGAAGGTGGCCTCCAGCCAACAACCAACAAAGAACTGAGGGTTTCTGTTTCACAGCCCTTGATGACTAAATTCTATGAAGAGCCACAAAAGCTTGGAAGTTGAGCTTTCAGATGAGCCCTGGCCTGTGACATCTTGGTTGCTGCTTTATGAGAGATTGTTAAGTAGATCCTATTAAGCCATTGCCAGATTTTCAACCCACAGAAAGTGTGAATTAATAAACCTGTTTTGTTTCAAACACTAAATTTGTGGTAATGTGTTATGAAAGAATACAAAACTAATGTTCAGTGAATATTGAAAACCACATCTAATTACTATCATTCAAGTACTTATCAAATAAACCCTTCATAACGGAGTATCTCCAATTAAGTTATCAGTCACCTAATCATTTAATCTGAGTATTCAAAATAGTAAATATTCTTTAGGCATCTTCTTCTATTTTTCTGTATACGTCTTAATTATCATACTGTAGTCCTTAGTTTCATAGATAATGCTTTATTCCTTACACTGGGTCTGGACAGCTGTCAATTTCATCACTTAACGTCTCCTGGGATGACTCTGTGATTATATTTTTTCAAGTCTTATGAAAGCTTGGGGATGGCAATGTGAGCCAGCTCTTGTTTCTAATACTATGCTTAAAGTGATATGATTAGGGCCTCCCACCTCCCTGGTTATTGGTTTCATTTTTGTCAAAGTTTTCTGTAACAGCAACGGGATAGTATCATTTACTTTTCACTGTCACTTTGGCTTTCTCTGTGTTCTAATTTATCCACTTACAAAAAGATCTTATGAAAAATCTAAATCCCTTTGATATTGTACATCACATGCCACAAAATTTTCATTAATTTAAAACTTGGCTGAGTTGGCAACTCTTCCAGCATAAAAATATTGTTAAGTACATCCTTTCTTATCTGTTAAATGCAAATAAGCCTTTTTCATAGTTATTACAGGTTTTTTTGCATCAATCTCACCACTGTTATCAACGTGTGTGCTATATAATCACAAAGTCAGTATCATTTGGTTCTATGTTCAGAAGTTCACAGAATTATCCAAAAGACACTTAACTTGAAAGTTTATGTAGCAATATTTCAAGTGAAGCTTCCAGGGTCCTCAACAGTATGGTGAACAATTGATTGCAAGAGATAAGATGAATGAGAACATGGGAACAATTTCAAATTATGGACCCTATTCCTTCAAATCACTACATATTTTTATACTGTGTTTACTATATAGTATCCATGAGCACATACTGAGGCAAACTTTTCTTTCTGCAGCTTCGCATCATCAAGTAGAAAGTTCAGAATAATTAATTCCAATAACCAAGTAAAATTTAAATGCTCCATCTTTATGTCAATTTTTAAAACATTTTATAGAGTGTTGTTGGCAAGAAGAAAGATCAATGGTCACGGTATTAATTATCCCTGGTGCAATTTTTTAAATGCAATAGAGAACAAAGACAAACAGAATTTAATATAATAGTGATCATGAAATATAAAAAATATGGTTCATCATCTGCAAATTCTTTTCAAATGAAAATGTCTCAAGTGCGTAGGATTAATAGAAATAACAAATTATGCCATGAAGGTCAGTACAAATTTACTACCTCTCTATCACTAGCCTATCATGTTGCTAGACTCAATGGGGAAAATATGAAAATAGAAAATTAAAATACTCTTAATACTAACAAGATTATAAAGTTTATATTTATATTTATTCATTTTTATAGAAGCATGACACGTTCTATCAAAGCGCTTTATAAAAAAATTTGGTATGCCATAAAATCATCAGCACATTGAACTCTTTCAAACATAGCACAGAGGATACAACAAATAGAGCAAACATAAAATGCTAGTCACATAATTGAAGCTGATAGCTTCTCCAGATGACATTTTATCTTCAGTAGGTGAGCAGAGTACAACTAAACTACTAGTGGCGTTGTCTTTAGATTCAGCCAATTTAGCCACCATACTTAGGGCAGAGCTTTGGGTGAGGGGGCGCCGTGATTAACTTCTCATAACGTGTTTTGCTAGCACTGTGTTTTATTCCTAAGTTGACGTAGATGCTAACTAAAAATAGTACTGATCTAGAGAAATCTCTGTTTTATTTTTAATGTTGCTATTATTGTTTTGGCTTAAAGAACAAACATTTGTTTCTCACAGTTCTCTACACTAGAAAGTCCAATATTAAGGTAGTGGCTGATTTAGTTCTTGGTAGGAACTCTCTGGCTTGCAGAAGGCCATCTTTTCACTGTGTGTCAAAGAGTTGAGAGTAAGCTGTCTGGTGTCTCTGTTCCTATAAGGGCACTAATCTCATGAGGAAGGCCCCACACTCATTACTTCATCTAAACCTAATTACCTCCTAAAATCCCATCTCCAAGTACCATACAACAGGAGTTAGGGCTTCAACATGTGAATTCAGAGGCAGGATACATAATTCGGTCCACAAAAGTATTTTTAAAACTGCAATACTACTGAGGTTACTGACCTACAAAGGAATTTGGGAATTATTGTGGTTTTTATTTGGGTTTTTCAACCTCTGCAATTAGAAAGCTGGGCGTCACTTGAAGGTCAAATTACAGACCACAGGTAAAATGACTCCCGTACCACGGACACCCTCACCACCCATTGCTAAAAGGAACCCCTATTTATACTGGTTTGCAGTTGTCACAGACTTTTAATTAACACCAATTAATAACCAAATTATACTCAACATATGGGTCCATGACTAATTTTCCTACTTGTTATATTGTTGAATATTTCCTCATGTCCATAAACATTCACAGCATTGAGTTTAAGAGCTCCCTGATATTTCACAGTTTGAATAAACCATAATTTATTTAGCCAAATGCCCACTCTTGGTATTTTTAAGAACATATGTAGCTTCTTCATAATTTTCCCTAACAGAAACAAATTTATATTTAAAAAATTTAGAAGTGAAATCTAATGATAAATGACTAAGAGCAAAATTGTTCAAAAAGTATGTACATGTTTTAAAAACTTTGAATAAACATTACAAAATTTCCCTCCAGAAAAATTCCGCCAAACTACATCCACAGGTAGTGTTAGAAAATGATTATTTCCCCATGAATTTAACATACTATCATTAATTATTTTTCCAGTTTGAAAGTGAAAAAAATCTCCGCACCTTACTCCACTTCTTCTTTTTTAATTGAGAAACAATGGGCATTATGAACATGTAAGGTGTGCAATGTGTGGATTTGATACATTCATAGAGTGCGGTGTGGTTACCACACAGTGTTACTTAACACTTCCATCACATCACACAGTCATCGTTTCTTTTTATGTTCAGAACATTTAGGATCTAGTCTTGTAGCAACTTGGAATTACATCATCCAGTTTTGTTAAGTGTGATCACAGTGCTGTGTGTTAGATTTCCAAAACTCAGGCATCTTCTAACTGCAAGTTTGTGCCCTTTGACCAATATCTGTTTTTTGGAGCTCCTATTTTTGAATGGGAGTCAAGACTGGAAGGGATCCTAGCATGCAGGTGGTATGAATAAAGTTGATAATCAACCAGCCTAAGATGTAGGCCTCTGAGGAAAGTGATAAATAAGCCTAAAATCTCACGTGATAACTACCTACCCTTAAAAGAGAGGCAAAGAGAATATTTACATATACAGTTCACATACTTTAAATAAAATTAAAAGTTATTAAAACATTATAAAATAGCATATACCCTTAACACATTCCAAGTAATTTATATGCATTAAATTAGTCATTCCAACAACTCCCGAAGGCAGGCAGATCAGTATCCCTATTTTTTCTGCTGACAGAACTAAAGTGCAGAGAAGACGAATAACAAACCAAGTCACTGAGCTAACATTGAACGTGACCCAGTATCTATTGACTTCATACTCACTACCATGTCACTGTGTCGCCTTCCCCCAAAACTTAGCAGGTGGGGTAGTGATCGCTTATTGAGAATTAGATATTGGAGACAATGACAGTACTTTATAACCAATAAAGTATTAGTAGAATACTGGTACTTTATGAGTAGTTCATATTACATTAAATATATACACTTTATCATGCACAGTCTAACATATACATATACAAACATAGAAGATAATTTTATGAAAATTGATAGGAATGATGTTTGAATTGAATAAGAAACTATTTTTTTTAAATTGCAAAAAACAATTACTAGTTACTTAAACAATGAAGTGGGTAGAAATGAGATAGGTTGATAAATAAAGAGGACAGTTCGCTGAAAATTAATAATTTTCTCAACTTTATGAATTCCTAAAATATATTTCTACAATAATATATTATTATGAGGACATTTTCCATGTGATTTGTATTACTTACATTTTTTAATAATTTTGCCTTTTTTACAATCTAATTCTAAGCAAAGAATATTTTAGATTATTAAAATCTGAGATGGAATAAAATATATTTCAAAATTAAGTCTATTTTTATATAATCTTACAAAATATTTTCATAATTACATATATTTATTACAGATAACACAACAAAGCCCAATTAATACCGAATCTGTTGAAATGTAAATTGGTTGTATTTTTAGTAATGAGATAATAGTGAAAACAATGTTCTGTATACTCTCCCTTCCACATAGGTTACCATTTGAACTGTGACTCTTATCAGATTTTGATTTATCTCTTTATTCATTCTTGTAGCTAATGGGAAACAAATTACTTATTACTCATGAAAGACACTAACTACTTAGTGTTGCAGAAAGAGAGACTATTACCATTTACATTTAAATGAGATTTGAAATGTTAATGAACAGCTCCAGTATTCTAATTATCTCTACAAATACTTTAAATTAAGGTGAACTTTTGTAGATGGATCATTTCTTGAGTCTTACTCTAGAGTGCCCTACAGGATTGCTTGATAGAATATAAAGCATATAGTGCCCATATTAGATACATATAATGTACAATTATATAGTCAAATAACTGTAGTTTTAACTAATAAATATTATTTATTATAATTAATTATAATCACCTCAATCTTTTTAAGTTGCAAAATTATGATATTGTTAAGTTCTGGGGTTTTGTTCACTTACTGTCCTCTGGTTAAACATATAGAAAGAAGTATGTTTGGTTGGTAATACAGAAATTTTGATTAAAATTTTTTCTATAGAACTACAGATGTTCTAACCTTAACACAGTAGTTTCTGTAACGCATTATATGCGTTTGTGAGCAGCAAATAACATAATGGAAAATGAGGTGATTTTTTTCACCAGTTCATTACACTTTGAGCTATGAAGAAACATGAGTTCAACATGAAACTTTCTGTCCAACTAAGTCATCAGTCACAGAGGGAAACACAGCATACAAACACCTCGACTTTTTCCATAGCCCTGTGTAAATCTCCACCGTTCTGGAAGAGGACATTGTGTTCTCCCCCCATGGGTACCCAATTTTCTTGATAAATATTTGATAAAGTATCATAAAATAAGAGCATCTCCAGGACACAAAAAATCAAAGCATACAGAAAAAAATGGTGATAAGTGTTGAAGATAAGTTAATACAACACTCTGAAAGAAATAAAGTAGAGCAGTAGGACTAGAGGAATAGACACCGCACACTGGAAAGGGCATTGAGGGTATGGGGGAGAGAGAGACAAATGCTTATACAACAAGTCATTGCCGTTATTATCTGCTCTTAATAGGTCGGGCAAAAACTTGCAGTGGTTTAGAAGGTAGTGACTACAATGCTTAGCACTGCACAGCACCACATCACAACATCTGGTCTCATTTGGAGGCATAGGAATAGTTTCTTCATAAATAGAGAGGAAAACAGGCACAGCAAACATTGGGTTTGTATTTTAAATCACAGCAAGACAACACAGGAAAGTAAACTACAGTTACCAATCCTTCCTGATATTACAAACTTTCATCTGGAGCATGATGATGTCCTTGTGTAGTTTTCTCAGACTATTGTAACAAAATGCCATACACTGGGTGGTTTAAAACAACAACATTTACTTCTCAAAGTTCTGGAAGCAGAAAGTCTGACATTAGCATGCCAGCATGGTTGCCTTTTACTTGGTTTACAAAAGAGTGTATTCTTGCTGTATTCTGCCATGATCAGGGGAGGGGGGAGGGAGGGAGGGGGAGAGAGAGAGAGAGAGAGAGAGAGAGAGAGAGAGAGAGAGAGAGAGAGAGAGAATCCTCTGGTTTCTTCTTCTAAGTGTATTAAACTCACCATGAGTGCCTTGCCCTCATGACACCATCTAACTCTAATTCTCAGATGTTCCACTTCCAAAGGGTATCATCTCATTGGAGGTCAGGACTTCAACATGTAAATTTGGGAACACAATGCAGTCCATAGCCTTCCACCCCAAGCCTCACAAAACTCATGTCCTTCACATATAAAATGCACACATACCATGTCAACAGTCCCCAAAATCTTAACTCATCCCACCATCCACTAGAATATGTAAAGTCCAAAAATCTCCTATAGATGTTATCTAAATTAGATCTGGATGAGACTCAAGGTGTATTTCATTTTGAAGCAAAATTCTTCAACACAAACCTTGGAAATCAGAAGAATTATGTGTTTCCAAAACACAATGGTTGGAAATGGAAAGGATAGACATTTCCTTTCTAAAATGGAGAAACAGGAAAGAAAGTGGGGCCATGGATCCCAAGCAAGTTCAAAACATAGCAAGGAAAATCCCATTAGATCTTAAGGAACAAGACTAATCTTCCTTAGTTTAACCCTGTGCCCTTCAAGCCTATTGGGGTTACAACTGGCGCATTGAGACCAGTAAGCCAGCCACACATTTGAAACTGAGGAGAAACTAGCCTTATCCCTTGTATCTATGGTCAGAGGGGCTGGCCTAAAAATCTTTGAATTGCCTTTTACATCATACTTGCCTTGTTCTTGAGGACAAGTGCCTGACCACAACAAAATAGCTCTATGTCTGGTCTTATAGAATTCAAGATATCTAATAGCCTTCAATCATTCTCTTGGACCGTATATGTCCATTTTAGTTTGAACTAGCATCATCTTTGTTGGTATAATCCCATCTGTATTTTTGTTTTCTGCAAAAATGGTTGATTAAGTTTGTGAGTCATCTCCATGACCTCATCATCAAATGATTTCTTAGTCATATACTTAGTCTCTTCAAAACAAATGTGCCCATTTTTTGCAATATGGACATGTTGTGTCCTTTTGGCTTAAGGAATTTGAAGTTCCATCTTCAACTTACATCTCTTCTGTTACATTTTACTGTTGGCACTCAGGAAAAAACAAGCTGCTCTTTCAACACTGCTTTGAAATGTCCTCATCTCATTATCCAATCTCATCCCTGGCAATTTTTACCTTATACAGAAACTAGAAGATAATTCAGCCACATTTTTTCCCACTTTGTTAAATGGATCACTTTTCTTTCAGTTTCCAATAACTTGTTTCCATCTGAAACTTCTCCAGATTGGCCTTTACTGTCCACATTTATCTTAACATGCTGCCCATGAATTTTTATGTGTTCTCTAAGATGATGAAAGCTCTCTCTAGTTTTCCTCTTTTCTTTCTGAGTTCTTAACAGAATTTCCTTTAATAGGTCCTTCATCATAATCTCAGGTTTCTCTCACATGAACCTTGAAACACTTCCACTTTCCACCCATTACCCGGATCAAAAGCCACATGCACTGTTTTAGGTATTGTTACAGCTTCATCCCCCTGTGGTACCAATTTCTGTCTCAGCACAGGCTACAATAACAAAATGCCGTAGACTGGGTGGCTCAAACAACATCGCATTTATTTCTCACAGATCTGGAGACTGAGTATTTGAAATCAGGGTTCCAGCCTGGGTGGGTTCTTGATAAGGGACCTCTCCTAGTTTGCAGAGGGCCACCTTCTTGCTGTGTACTCACAAGATACATAGATATGATAGATAGGTGATGATAGATAGGTAGATAGATAGATAGATGATAGATAGCTTAGCTCTGTGATCTCTATTTCACTAATCTCATCATGAGGACCACATACCCATAACTTCATCTAAACCTAATTACCTGCCAAGCTCCCCATCTCTGAACATCATGGCATTGGAGACTAGAACGTCATCCCACAATTTTTGGGAGATACTACACTAAGTCAATAAACTTTCCTTTCATCTATTTGCCAGAAATCAAAAGCCATACATATCAATCACATTCACCTCAATTCAGAAACCTTCAGACCTTTCATGCAGGTTTGATGCTGTATTTGCCATAGCATGGATCCATTAATTACTAATCTGAGATATTTAGGACTGATAGGACGTTTTCCTTGGGTTTGTAGTAATAAAAATACTGAACAGGAATGAAGTGTTCTATCTCAACTGTATTTTGAGCAGGTCACCCTTGCAAAAAAATATCATACAGATATTTTAGGAATACCTATAGAATGTTTGAAAAAGCATTAAAGAAAAGAAACAAGCCTCTTCCAAAGAATAAATTCAACCTTTTACTTGTGAAAGTAAAAACAAAATATTACTCATTTTACTGTTATATTGAATTAAGAAATAAATAGAAATCTCATATGAATTTATACAAAAGAAAAATGGAGAAATTTTACAATTTCATAAAAAACTCAAAGGAACGCTGGCTGGTGTGGCTCAGTGAATTGAGTGCCAGCCTGTGAAGCAAGGGGCTGCTGGTTCGATTCCCAGTCAGGGCACTTGTCTGGGTTTAGGGCACATATCTGGGTTGTGGGCCAGATCTCCAGTAGCAGGCATGTGAGAGACAACCACACAGTGATGTTTCTCTCCCTCTCTTTCTCTCTTCCTTCACCCCTAAAAAAAGAGAAAAAAGAGAAAAAAAGAAAGGAAACAGGTATTAATGACAAACTCTGAAATTAGCATTTTAAACATTCTAAATTTAAAATTTATTAAATATGAAACAAAAGAAAACAAAGTTTAACCAAATTGGGATTTAAGTGACTCTCTAAATGTAAATTAAATGGAAAATGACCAGAAATAAAAAGACAGATAGATTTTTTGCAACATACAAATAAAACATTCTAAACATACCCTAGGATCACATGTTTAGTTAATTTTACAGCTGATATTTTAATTTAATTTGTGTGTGGGGGATGATGCTAATTAAAACAGAAATTAAAGATGGTCCCAAAACATATGAAAAACCTAATTGAGAATTTATAGAAATTATAAGTGAAAAGCATAAGGAAAATTATATTTCCCATGCCACTGAAATTATGTAGCATAGTACTCGAAGTTATTTGATCCCTTCCTCACTTCTAAAACTAAAATCTGTTTTAGTCATGGAGTGGAAGTTGGGGCCTCCCAGTGAAAATAATTCAATTCTGTTCTTGGACAGAGTTGATTGGTTTTGATCACTTGACCTTGATCAGGTCAATGTCAATTCATTTCTTACTCCTTGTCCATCCGGACACAGTGTTTTGTTGAGAGATAATGTGTGTTCATGAAAGGTCAATGAACCTGAATAAGAACTTGTCCAAGGGAAATTTATCAACAAGCTAAGATAGAGTGTTTTTTCTTTTTTCTCTCATCACATAGACTAAAGAATCAGAGAAACCATTTTTAAAAAGAGGAAGGCATATTAGATGCACAATTAGGAAGAGAGTCTAGAGAAGGGAAGGAGGTCATTACGGTCATCACTCTCATAACTTTATTTTCTCCCGAGTCCTCGTTATAATACAATGCCTGAATTCTTTATGAAAGTAGATTGTTGTAGCAAACCCATCCTCAGATAGCCCAGGGAGTCTCTGTCGCAGGGTCATATGATTGAACATCAAGGCTTGAGAGTATACTCATATACTTCTTTCTTAAAGGTAAAGGATATAAAACAGCAGGAGGGAAAAAACAAACACAGATAAGTGGTGGGGACTAAAAGACTTGCACACACAGCTCCCCAGGATATACTTATCTGGATTATAAACAGCAAGATATGTGCAAATCTTAGTTTGTGAAGAACTTAAGTGAAAGGTTCCTGCAGTGTCTTTTTATGTCTCACTGGTTACAGAGTCCAACGGTTTGTGTAGCCCTTCAGAGCAGACAGAAGCCATCAGTCTACACACCCTAAATAATAGAACACGCCTGGCTTCATGCATGGCCAGGGGAGATTAAAACTTTAATACATGTTACAAGCAATAACACTTCATTCTTATTGGCCTGACATAAACCAGCAGACTCACAGGTGTGCCTGTAGTGAAGTACATTGCTGTAAGATAGCCTTATCCTTTACACAATCTAACACAAACACTGCATAAAATATGTTGGATATGTATGTGTTTATTTTTACTTAGCCTCACAAATATTTCAATAATACTTTAACAGCAATTTTTAAAGCACACGTAATCAGAGATATGGATTAACACTTCTTACACCACTGGACGTATATACTGGTCCTGACCAATTAAATAAACGCAGGGCAGTGGCAAGAGCCAGGTTTCCCATGACTGGAGAACGAGATAACAGAGAAGCAGAGGAGGAGGTTGGAATAGCATGTGTGGTAACGGATTAGGGTTGGACGCATCAGTATAAAGGTGCATTAAACTAAACATAAAGCCAGACATTTGCATGTAGAATATGTATATGTAAATAAATATGGGACTATACAAGGTTAAATATAAACATGTATTCCCTCATTTGTCAGCTGTGTGGGCCTAGAAGCAGGGGCTGGCGGGAAGCCGTTAGCATATCAGGCACCCCAATCTTAGTGTCTAATACGAGTCTCCAGTACTAGAGGGAACTAGCACTGCTTGGAGAATGGCCGACTGTAAAGCTGGGACAGGGGAGATGCAAAGTAAGCATGGAGCTTCTCATAGGGATAGAAAGTGAGACAGTGCTCAGGCACCCACAGACACACGCACTCAGGGAGTTAAAGAAACAAAGGAGCCCACTAAAAGAACTTACAAAGGCCAAAGGTCAAAATAAACAAAGGTGTCTTACATTATAAACCAAAGAATAAATTATGCACAAGCCCATAGTGATATCAATGATTAAATACATGAATAAATGTGAGAAAACAGACAATCCCTTGCACGGAAATCCACATAATTTATATAGAAACTTTGTTTGCAGGAGGTGAAGAATACTCTCTATTGCTTAAGTATGCGTTGCACACAGTGATTTCCTTCAAAAGATACAGTATGAAGATGGAAGGGCACTTCATAATAAACAAACCTGACACATACCACCTCACTCAGGTGGGCAAGATTAACACATTAACGACAGTGATAAGTCATGTCGAGGGCATGTGATTTTGAAGTGATACAATGAGTGGCATTTTATTTCCATGATCTCCTTGTCAAAAATACACAGGCCATATCTAATCATGAGAATAACCAGCAGGACATATCCCAATTGACGGGCATTCTGTAAAACATCCCTTAGATCTGTCAAGGTTGTTAAACAAAACAATCGAAACCCTGAGAAGCTGTCATAGTTAAGAACGCTTTAAGTAGACATGATGTATAAATGTAATATATCCTGAATGAGATCATAAGGTAGAAAAAAGATATTAGGTTAAAACTACATAAATATGAAGTTCAATTAATAATAATAGGGTATTGATATTTTTCATTGGTTTTGACAAATGTAGATACCAGTATAAGTTGTTAACAATAAAGAAATTGGGTGTGGGATTTATGGAACTGTATCATCTTTGCAATTTTTCTATACAGCTAAAAGTCATATTTATAAAATTAAAAGTTTATTTTAAAACATGTAAGAGCACAGATTAAATGGAGAGTCAATAAATCGATGAACATCCACTTAATAGAACACTATGAGGCCAGTTAGAATTTTAATATTTGAGAGTTTCTTATAATAATTATCATTTTTATATACAACACTACGTAAATTGAATTATGTATCTTACATAATTGACCAATGTGCTTTGGGTACGCATGTATGTGTGTATATACCACATCTTCATATACATCAACATAATTGCCAAATATGGGTGGGGAATCTGTTTTGTTATCAGTGAAATAAAAAGTTTTAAAACTTTGCATATTCTGTTTTAGTACAATAACATTTTATGAGAAATAAATGTAAATTTTCTTTTTAGTAAATACAATATCACTTATTTTTCAGGAGTAACCTATTCTTTACATGTAATGAGGGTTAAATTTTTCTTGGCAAAGGCATTCAACACACACAGCTATCCTTAGGCTATCAAGCAATTAGAATTGGCAAACAACCCTTTTGGGATACTTCAGTTATTTTCCTAATCTTCAGGATCTTGTCATTAATTATAAGCCTTTTAGCAAGGTTTAGAACTCAATAATAATATCCTATGATTTCAGCTCTATGAGGAGTGCTTAACTATTCTTAAACACCAGAATCTCAACCCACAGAGGGTTTTGTGAGCCTTTGCTGAGTAGATACTACTTTTCTCTTCTCTCTACCCTTCTGCCTCCACACGGAAATCTAATTTGGCCCTACCACAGTGACCCTTCAGCAGAAGAAGGCCAAAAATATCACCTGAGCCCATTGTTTTCCAAGTTGAATGGAAGAGTCCAGAGGTTGGGGGGAAGCATTATTTCAGTCTGTCTGTAGTCCCTTTAATTTGCATTCCCTAGTGAATTCCTCTCTCTCTCTCTCTCTCTCTCTCTCTCTCTCTTTCTCATTCTCTCATACATATTTGGAATGTAAAACTCTGTGAACATTTATTCTAAATAAGAGAAAGCAGTAAAGCTATGCTATTTTCATGTTTTGTTCTGTTCTTGTTTTTCCACTGCATTTATAGCTTTTTTAACGGCACTTACATTTCATAGAGTATAATAGAACAAATAGGTGTGAATGGATTGGGCCATGCCTCAGCTGCATGCTGCTGTTGTAATCCAAGACATAGTTCTAGGGATGATCTCAAAATTAAAATTTCGATAAGGGGTGATTGCAATATTAAAATTTAGATAGAGAGGTAATGAAAGGATGCATTGAGCATACACAAGCCTCTATCATCATTAATTTTAGAGGTCATTTTTTTGTTTTAATGGCAAGACATGGTCAAAGTATAATGCTTTTAAGTATGCATGAAAAAGATAATGAAAAAAGGTATTGGGTGAAGCTTCTGTCAAGAAAAAGTGGTATATATTCGATTACACAGCTACATTTTCAAAGTCTTTTTTACAAAAAATCTCATTGACTTCAATTACGATTTGCAATCTAAGTACACCATATGGCTTTTCTTAAAAGCAATGAGACTATTAAATTTAATTACTTTTATGTGTGTCTTGTGTGGTAAAGGTGATTTTTAAAGGAGCAGCATTATATGAGAATTATCTCTAGTAAAAATGGAAAACTAAGAAGATGGCTCTCATCTGGTGGTTACTAATTGACAGTCAATGCCACCAAAAAGTAATTTTCAGTAATACTAAAAAAATAATAGAGAACAATGTCACTTTGCTAGTGTTATTGCTGCTCTATATAGCAATATTTGAATATAATATGAATTAACAGTGTTTTAAAGCAAAGTATTTCTTCTACTTATAGGTTTCATCTTCCCTCTCCTCTTCCCCCTTAAAAATATATATACTATATTATATATGTGACACATATAATCTATACTACATTATAAATAAATACATATACTGCATCATACATACTTATATATAACATACTTATTATATATCATATTTAAATATACAGTGATTTCCTTCATCCTGTTTCATTATAGAAAGTGTTGCAAACTCAAATCCCTGATAAAGTTAAATATGCAATATAATGAATAGAAATGGGTAATCTTTTACTGTGCAAATATGCCTTGGGCCTTCAATCAGGAGTACTTAAGTCTGCTGCAAACTGGAAGCTGACACTGTTTTAAAAGTATAATCTTTTGTTAGCCCCAGCTAATTTTCTCACGTGGTAATTGAATTTTACCAATTGCCAGGACTGTTGAATTCACTTAAAAGAAGCTGAAAATCTAGATATGAAGTATTACCTTCAAATATTAAAATATGAAAAAGTTAAAGTGGAAGAACTTATGAGCAAAACAAGCATATTTGCTCATTAAATATAGTTCAAGAGCTATATTTATTTTCTTTTAGAATTCTGACTTCATATCACCAAATTGCTAACAAGTTAGACCAAAACTCCATATCTTTCTGCTTGTTTATGCAAGCAATAAAATCATAAACCCTAAACCATGAAAAAAGTAGGCATTTTTCTTTAAACAAAACAATTAAGTAAAATTGAAAATAATTTTGCAATACAAAATCTCATTAAAAGCTAACAAAGTTCATTTAGACAATTCTAAAAAGTAATATAATTTTCTTTATTTTTATGGTAAATTGTTTGTTTGTTTGTTTTTAGATTTCACTTCCTTTAGAATTCAGCGGTTATTCTAGTTCAGAGATGGTTGACTTAACATAAATGATTATCACTCCTCCTACTGAAATCCCTTTAAAATTTCAATATAAATATTTTAAAAAGAATCAGTACAGGCCCTGGCTGGTGTGGCTCAGTGGATTGAGCACTGGACTGCAAAGCAAAGGGTTGCTGGTTCAATTCCCAGTCAGGGCACATGCCTGGGTTGCAGGTGAGGTCCCCAGTAGGGGGCGCAGAAGAGGCAACCACACATTGATACTTCTCCTCCTTTCTTTCTCTCTCCCTTACCCTCTCTAAAAATAAATAAATAAAATATTTAAAAAATAAATTCAATAGATTTTAAAAAATAAAAATAAAAAGAATCAGTACAAATCCCATTGTTGAAAAATCATAAAGGGTACATCCTACCTACACAAGCAGGTATTTTTTAAAATATAATGCATACAATTACTACAGAGATAGTTAAATTCAGTGGAGCAAGAAACCTGCTAGTCTCTGCAAGCGAAAGAACTCTCTCAATCTCCTTCTTGTCCTCAGCAGCCCATCAAAAATGAAAAAAAAAAAAAGTTTTTTCACCTTCAGATCATGCTTGGATTAGCTTCAAAGTGAGAGGCAGAGAAGCAGTAGGTTTTCTTTGTTTTTGTTTCTCTCTCTCTCTTTTTTCTTTTTTTTTGTATTTTGGGAGTGCTTGGGACTCTAGACAAGGTAAGTGTTTAAAGGGCTATGGAACAGCTGCATTTGTCACATGTTTCACTTAGCAACAGTTTTCTTCATTTTCTTCTCATAGAAACCTACCAATCTAAACAGGTCCATACCAATTTAAATCAGAGAATAGGCTTCTGGAGCACACAGAGTAGAACTTCGGGCCTAAGCAAAAAACCTGGACATCTTGCAAACAAACAAACAAAAAATGGCTATCCCCACTCCAAAGAGATGCTTTTGCCACATTTCCTTGAAACACGCTATATGTACACACCACTAACTCACTATTAGGAGAGCTCTATAGTCATGGCCAGAGATGCAAAAAGTGCTTCTCAAACTAAGAACATATGAGTATATACAAGCAAACAATATATCTGAGTAGTTCTTATTCATAAATATTGGCAGACAACTACAGATAAAACTGACCATTAAGGAAAACCAATAGTATGAAGAAAAAATAAATATAACAGAATTTCAAAGAGAAAACAAAGAATGCTGGGAAAGTATCACGATTTTTACGTAAATAAAATTTAGACCTTAAAGTAACTAACAATAATGCCTCATGTAAAAACAAAAGTAAGCTGTTATCAGAAAATACAGGCTGGATGTCTTTGAAACTAAAATTATGACTACCAGAAAAAATATAGGAGATTAATTGAAATGAAAATTTCACAGAATAAAGAAAACATTCTCGAGGAGAGAATCTAACAGTGGCACATTATGAAATGTTAGTGCAGAATATCAAATAGATTTTTTTCATGAGAAAAAATAAAACACATAAATAATTGATCCAATCCAAGAGGAGCTACATAAAGAGGGAAAGAAGTAAATAAGACAGGGACAAGAAAAAAATCCCGTGCTTAAGAGGTTTTAAAATCCCTAGTAATGAAGACTCATATATTCCCTCATAGGAAGAAGACAAACATAAAGGGAAAAGTCACATGCCTAGATGTATTTCGGGCTGTTTATTAAATACAGAGATTATGGAGGAGCATTTCCCAAGACTCCTTGGAGAAGCGATTCATTCCAGTCCAGGAAGAAGATATGAAGTAAAATGGGAGCAGAAAGAAAAGAAGCCCTCAAAATGGAGCATGGAATGGCGTAAGTATAAAAGGACCGAACTAAAAGCTCCCCATGCTCAAAGCTAAGATGATCTGAACAGCAAAATGCATCGCAATAGCACTGGAGTATAAGCCATTAAATAAAATAAATATACATACAGCCATGCTGTGATCAATAAATGATAGAGTAAATAAATAGTCAGATAAATGACAGCTCTCCCTGATGGAACATTTTTCTATTCAATGTGAAAGGAATAAAGGAAAATGGGATACTGCTACACCACTCTCATAACTGTTGAAGGACAAAAATTTGAAGTGAGTCAAGATATATCATCTCAAATTGTCTCTCCAAAATACTTATGAATTACAAAGGGGAAACTAGTCACTTTGCAGTGGAAGAAGCCAAAAGACACTGCAATGGAGTGAACTGGGAGGGATGGATGGTACGTCAATAGCATTCAGTATCATAGACAAAATATTAAATATGCATTATAATTATGAGCTACACAAACTTAAAACATTAAAGTGTCCAAGATTTGTGCATTAAAAATACATTAAAAATATCAGTGCTCTTAGCTATAGTAGTAAATTGTTGAATGAATTGAGAATTTTCAAACAACCAGGGAAAACATTAAATTTTGAAGAGTTCATTATCCTGCTCACTGTCATTTGACTTAACGTTATGCACAATCATTCTTTATCTTATTTGGTAGTCAAATGAGTTGAGGTCATTCAAATAAAAGATGAGGTATATATTTTTCCCTGTCTAGATACATAATCATTGAATAGGAGAGAAGTTTTACTCAATTTCGTAATTCAAGGTGAAATAACTTACTCTCTCCTTTTAAATATATGCGAACTCCAATAAATATACCCAAACTTATTGAGAAACCAGTGAAAGGTTTAGGTAACTAGAGATTAATACCATGTATTTGTTCTTGCATTATGAGTTTATGCTTCAAAGTGTTTCAGCACTCCACCACAACTCACTGGGTCAATGAGGTATTCTGTGAATAAATGGCACCAAATCTTAGCATGTGTTTTTATGCCTTTGGTGTGGATGATAAGCCAGGATAGGATTTCTTCTCAACATACAGCCATTTGCCTTTTCCCTCAGCTAGGAGTATATTTCTTCTAATTTTGCAAAGAAATTAAACTCACTCTCTTTTTGTTACAAACTCGTTCAAGGTATATTCTACCTGATTTCATATACTACCAAACATTTTATCTCTGATTCCTGTCCATTTCACTAAAACTGAACTATACTTTGTTCTTTAGAAAGGTCTTGAATCACATTTCTGCCTGTTGTGATATATCCTCAAATTTAATTTAACTTGTCTCACCAACAGAATACAAACTTAGCGATAACATGGTAGAGGTCATAGAAACTCAATCATTTCAAAGAAGAAACAGGCAGGTTTGGAACTATTTTGGATTAAAGAAATGACTTAGCAGACAATGTAGCCAGAAATGGACAAGCTAAATTATTTGACTAAAACATGGATTCCATAAAAAGTGGCATGGATGAACTTTTGTCAAGCATATCTATGTTCATATGTTGTGACTAAGGTAACCTTTCTCATACCATAAAACAAGAAAAATGAATAATTTAATAGATTTCATTTTGTGCTCATAATAAGGAATTAAATAAATTTTAAATTTATCTTCAGTTTCAAAAATCTCTTCCAATTATGGATACCTAATTTCACACTATTTTATTGGAATATGTGTGACTTGAATGTGCATGTGTATGTACATATGCATAGATATATGCATATATACACATATGTACATGTGTACATATAAAACATACACCATAAAATTGCATGTTTTGGATACTCTTTTTTTCCTTAAACTATCCAGGACACCTCTCAGATCCTAGTGCCTGGCTCTCCTGAATCCCTTTTTGCAGCCTCCGAGTGCAACAAACTACTGCTCTTGTCTTCAGATAAATGTTGATCTGCTAGGTCTAACATGTACACTTTCTCAGCAGTACCCGTGTTCATTCAACAAGTCCTCATAATTGCCACTTTTATGTAGGTGTAATAGATATCAACACATTATTTAAGTGAGGAGAAAAAGCTTTATGATAATAAAGGTTACTGGTCAAAGCAAACAGCAAGATTTCTGCCCAGAATGTCTCACTTCAGAGTACAATTATAGAATTTCTGATTCAATCATTACCCCTTAGAAATATAAATATCTTGAACCAATATGTGATATCCTCAGTGTTGTTTGTAGTTTTCAGTTATACAAATAACGTCACAATCTCCAACTCTCCCTTAACACTCTACCATGATGCACACACCAGACACCTTGGCTAACTGTCCTATATCAACGATTGAGTGATAAAGAACAGGAATATATTTGTAGAAATTTCTACATTAGAAGCAATACTCAAAATAACGAGTTGATTCAAGATACATCTGGTAAAGTTGAAATTCAACCATCAGAGGACCTCAGAAGAACTGAAAGCTTGGCAAATTCAAAGGCCAACAATAAGTCTGAAGTGAAAACAAGTTGTGAATTTTTAAGGGTAGTTTGGCTGGGGAGCAGCAAGATGGTAGATCCATTTCAGAAGATGCATTTAAATAGAAGTTGCCACACTTAGGCCTAGTGCCTGTGAGCATGCTCTTTGATTACACTGTGGTGTGATAATAGCTCCCAAAGATTCTACAGACTAATACCTGGAAAGAGAATTTTATCTAATATGGTAAGCTTTTTACTGATGTAGCTAAATTAAGAATTTTGATAAGATTATTATGGATTGTCCTGGTGATCCCTGTATCTAAGCACAATTGTCCTCATAAGAGAGAATCAGGGACATTCAAAAGTGGTCATAGAGACAAAGATTCAAGTGATATGGTTACCAGCTAAAGTAAGCTCATGCACGTCAGCAGCACTAGAAGACAGAAGAGACAAGGAACAGCTTGTCCCCCCGCAGCCAACACCTTGATTTTGCCATGATTTTGTAGATGCTGGCAGAACTTTGCCAGAATCAGACCCCCAAAACTGTGAAAATAAACTCCTGTTGTTTTAAAACACTGAGGTTATGATAATTCATTACAACAGCCACAGGAAACTAACACATTCCTCTTCATATCCTGAGATGCTGCATTTGGCCACTGAGAAGGTGAAGTTTTCTCATAGTGTTACTGAAACAACAATGGATTTTTACTGCCTGCTGCCCAATAGGCAAACTCTGGAGGCAGAGGTTTGGTGAAAAAGGAAAGGGGCCATGTATTCAAAAGCTACATAATTTTGGAATAGTGACAGACTTCTGCCTTAGAACCCATTCCCTTTAAAACCCCCAAAGAAAACAACCATGCCACCCTTGGTCAGGCCGGACCAGCTTTAGGCTATGCCTGAAGTCCCTCTTCCCATTTAAAAATGCTGTCTTTTAGGAAACACAAACGGTTGCAGTACGATGATCCAGATTGTTTAGCTTGTTCTTAGTCACAATCCAGCTTCAGGTGTCTTTTGTAGTCTGTGCCTGCTGGCATCTTGTTTGCTGTATGCTGCCCTTTCTTCTGCACACTAACCACCATCAGGTGATTGCACCCCGACCCTCTGACCATTGGCTTGCCAGTGCGTCCATGCACCCAGCCCAGCAGGACTGTGCAGCACCACACCAGTTACCTGTGCTGCCACCACTTCTTGCCTGGTAAGGGGCCCAGGAATGCTACCACTTGGTCTCTACGGACAGCAGGCCTAGGAATGCTCGGTCCCCCAAACGGGTAAGCAAGGGAAACCAGAGTGGTAAGTCTCTACATGCCCTCCATTTAAAAGCCCAGGCCCAAAATCCCACATGCAGTGGAAGAGTCCAAATGCCCAGCCAATCCAGGCTTGGGTCCAACATGCTCATCAGCCTGCTCCGAGTCTGTGGCTCTTCTCCAGCTGCCCTGTAACATTTCAGCCCACACACACTCTGTGCACACTTCCTCCTGCTGAGTCACAAGCCGCTAGTTTGTTTACCTTTACGCGGGGATATGGAAATCTATCACAGGTCAGCTGCCGATTGCATCCCACCACCACTCGAACGTCCCGACCTGGCTCTGGGGTCCCGCCCCTCTGCCCAGAAATCTGGCCACATCCCTCCTGTACCAATAGTGTAGAATGTAGTGTGGGTGGAAGTTGTAGACATTGCAGAATGGTGCCATTATGGAGTGAATTAGCAATTTCCATGTTTGTAATCGTATACAAATTTTGCTGATTGTAAATTCAATAATGAATTAACTTTTTAATATATTTGGATAGCACATTTGATTCATTGTTTCTGTGCATTGTTTCGGTAGGTCCTTATAATGGAGTGTTCCCAAATCCATCTTGAAAAATGAAATCGGTGATTGTCGCAGGCTACACTGTGGCTCAAAGGATAGATCTGTGTTCTGCCCCACAACTGCGAATACCACCTAATATGACAAGCAAGTGTTACTTTATAAGATGAAAATTGAGACTAAATTAAAGAACTGGAGAGAAGCACCTTTTCCACGATGCAAGGAGGGCCCTAAATGCAAATGCATCTATTCTCACAAGAGAGAGACAGAGGACTTTTGGGGTCAGACACAAAGAGGAGAAAGAGAAATAAAGATAAAGGCAGAGATTGGAGTGATGGGGCCACAATTCAAGAAATGCCATTGTGCCAGCCACCAAACACTGGAAGAGACATGCAATGAATTCTCTCCCCGAGCCCCCAGAGGGAGGCTTCTGGACTTCTAGACTTTGTAAGTGAATATATTTCTGTTAGTTTTAGGGTCCAAGTGTATTTTGTTACAATAGCCACAGGAAACTCATGCAGTTATAAACAGGAAAAGGCTTAGCCATAAAAGTGAAATATGACTTGGTGTTTCAAAGAAGAACCTGTGCAAATAATCATTCAAGGCAGATGAGAAAAATCCATCGCTTTATGACTGATTTCACCACAAATGCTATTTATTGTGAGTGCATGCCCATTATTCCAAATTTTATATGTTCCGTCATTATTTATTTTGATTACTAATTCAAAGCACCTTGTGTATGAGCAGATGTTTGCTACTTTTTGCCAAGCAATTAAAAGATACTGGTTCAGCTGAGTTTTGCACATGATTGGAAAGATGAACAAAGCGGTTGTCAGGACTTATAAAACTTTAATATTGGCCATTGGTAGCAACAATCTTCATGAAAAAAAGGTTATTCAAACATATCCCACTGCACACTTCAAAAAAAACCCATAAGTAATAAATATAAAAAAAAGTTAAAAATCAGTGATGAGTAAAGCCCACCAAATGCAAACTTGTTATTTACAGTATAATGAGGGGCCTGGCTGCAGGCAGCTGTCACACACATCATAGCACCTCAGCAATTCCAAGGACATAATGTGTCAGTAGACACCATTATCAGTGTCCTCATTGCAATATAACCTAATCAACAAAACAGAAAAGCAAGCAAAATATAACCAGTCATTGAAATTAAGAACAATCTGACAGTAACCAGAATGGAGGTGGGAGGAGATAATGGGGGGGAAGGAGGGAGGGTTTTCAGGAACAACTATAAAGGACACATGGACAAACCAAAGGGGGATAAGATCAAGGCTGGGAAGTGGGAATGGCTGGGGTGGGGGGAGTGGTGGGGTGAAAATGGAGACAACTGTACTTGAACAACAATAGAAAACATGTTGAAAAAAAGATTAATCTATTCAACCTAATCATACATACATTTAATTGGTTGAGATATATTTTGTTTGCTTTTAAGACATTGAATTAAATTTCAACATTTTATCTTCTTAAATGAAAAACAAAGCAAGAATAATTTTGAAGTACAGAGAACAAAGGGATAGTTGTATTAATAAAAATACACATATTTTATATATTCCATATTGCAACAAAATATTTTTATATACTGGGAATGCAGTGTAAATCCAATACAATATAAATAAATTAATTTCTTGCAATGTTAGACAAATTGCAGGCTGAGACTACACCTTATACTTAAAATAATATTTTCATCTTTATATGTCCTAGATTAGCAATCTGCCTGAGTTATGTTACTTTTCATTTACAAGACATGTTTTACAATGCAGAATTTAAATATGTATTCAAATTATTTTCAAGACATCCCTGGTCGGTGTCACTCATTTGGTTGGAGCATCCTCCCATATAAACCAAAAGGTCAGATAGATCGATTCCCAGTCAGGACATGTGCCTGGGGTGAGGGTTTGGTCCCCGATCTGAGCAGGTCTGAGAGGAAACCAATCAATGTTTCCTTCTCATATTGAGGTATCTCTCCCTCTCTGTCTTCTACCCTTCCCCTTTCTCTAAAATCAGTGAGCCTGTCTTCGGTAAGGATAAAAAAATATATTTTCAACAGAAACATATGCATACACACATACATATACACATATATGTATGTGTGCATATATGTATACACACATATGTGTGTATATGTATAGAACAATAAATACAATTATATAAACATAGATACTTAGTCATATTAATATTGATGCTACTGTAACTTTTATTCATTTATTTAGTATTCAAAACTATCTATTGACTGCTTTCTAAATGTCACTCACTATTGTGATGCCAGAAATAGTTTGCATAGGTGCCTTAAAAGAGGAATACAGGAAGTAAACACTTAGCATAATTCAAGTAGAGATAATAGATATGAAGTAAATTAAAGCAGAGTGAGGGAATGGAGAGTGGTGGTAGAGACGAGGCATTCTTTCTTTTGATAGAGTACTCAGAAAAGATGCATTTGATGGTGGGAAATTTAAGTAGAAATATGACAGAGATAAGAAAGTTAACTATATGATTTTCTAACAGGAGTGCCTCCAGGCTGAAGATGAAAAACTGAAAATGCCTTAAGTCCGAGGTCACAGCAGAGTGAGGATGGGTGTAACGTGAGAAGAGCATAGTAAACAAAGGAGAGCATTGTGGGAGATGGAGTTGGAAATACAGGTGCAGGGAAAATAATGAGAGTCTTCCTAGATTATAAAATAAATCCAGCTCCCTTCTCTACAGTACTCTGTCCTGCAAACTCCTTCCTTCATCTGTCTGGAACGTCAACTCATCACCTTAATGGTGGGGGATCCAAGTGTTCGCTCGTGTTCTCCTTCCACGCGTCATGGCCTGGAAACACTCAAGACAGTAGCAATCATAGGGATCACGTTTTTTTCTCACCTCTCCAGCATTCCCTGATGTAAAGTTACTTGAAAACTATTATTTCATGTTTATTGTTAAATTCAAAAAAAGTTTTACGTGGGAGTGTGAATCTAAATCCTATTCCACCATTTTAGTCAGATTAGAAGTTCATCTACATTCATAACGCTGCATTCATAGAAACCATCTATCACAAAATAAAAAATTTAAACTTTATAACATCTAGAAACAAAATAATTAGAAAATAATAAAATATATAACATGTTATACTTAAAGACTATAAAAGATTGCTGATGATAATAAATAAATCCAAATAAATCGAGGTACATTTTTTTGTGTTTTGGAAGATTTGAAGAAGTATACAATAATTTAAATTTCCACACTCTATTAATTCACCAGAATACAATGATAACACATATATGTCTTTGTATGTGTGTGCATGTTGATATACACGTGTGTGCATTATTCTCCAAAGATATGTTGGATGAATGGCAGCTTTGGGGAAATGAATATGTTACAGAACAGGCAGGGGGTGGTTCGCGATAAATTATTACAGAAAGGATCCCCCCTTTCTGTCTCTGGAGGTTCCCATACACACACACCTACTAGGTTCGAAATGCCCGCCACCAGAGGAAAGACGTCTCTCAATGCCAGAGACTGGTGAGAAGGAAAGAAATTATTTAATTAAAAGTTACATAGTAATGACTTAATGTCTTCATTAAGATACTAAAGTCCTCTAGAATACCCACAGACACACACCGTCCTTCCCTCTCCCTCTGCCCAGTCCGGAGTACCGTGTCTCAGGAAAAGGAGTAGAAGTCTGTGATTCAGGCTCCCGGCACCATCAGCTGTGTGGCTGCTGCAATCTCCAGTTAATCCAAAGCCATGCGGCACCTTCTCATAGCCCACCAGCAAGAGTTCTTTCTCCCCTTTTCTTCCCGGCAAAGTCTCTCCTGCTGCCTAAGTCGCGTAGCAAAAAGAAGCACTCCAAAACCACATGGTCCTCTCCTATTCACTCTGCCAAAGCTGCATGATCCTCTCCCTTCTTCCCCAAAACCTTATGGTCCTCCCTCTTCTCCTTCAGAACCATGTGGTCCTCTCTCTCTTTGGCTGCCGCGCCTGGGTTTAAATCCTAGAGCCCATCTTCCTTTGCATCCCCACTTCTGACTCCTCCTACAACCAGTTACACCTGCCAGCATTCCCTATTCTTCCAGTTTTACTGGGCTGCCATAGTAAGTCTGGACAGGTGTGGCTCCATGGCATGGAGCCAATCATCTCCAAGCTCTCACGCAGGCTCTGTAACCAGGGGGAGTTGCTTCCCAGTCCTATCTTAGGTGGAATTTGTTCCCATCCCCCTGGTTCAAAGCATGGGCACAGCTATTTAACATATCTATGAAACCAGTTAAAGATTATAGATATGTTAAATGACCATGCCAGGGGCTACCTGCAAAGCTGTTACTATACAAAACAGCTCTGAATGGCCCTGTCCCATGTGTCCCTTCCCCTGGCTCAGGCTTGTGGGGGTGAGAATATCTTATATATATTTTTCTAATATTTCCTGGACACCTTGAGTTCTGGACCCCATTACAAATCCCTTCTTGGGGCCCTCCTCTTGGCTGCACCCTGCTTCAAATATACAATATATATTTTTAATACTTTTACTTATATTACTTTTTATTTCATTTAAATAAAATTAACTTGCCGACAGGCCTTCTATTTTTAAGACTTTTTTTCCTACCTAAACTTTCAAACAACGTGTAACTGATTTACTATTACACACATTGCATGGTAAGTTTTAAATTTAGGGATACTCTAACAACGTTTAATTGTAGCCGGGCATTATTCAAGGAGTCTTAGTGATCTCCTTCCTTGTGTGACAGTCATTTTGCATATTACCTTAACTACCAAATAGTGTTATATACTGTCTGTAGTTACTAGTATAAGTACACTACATGATTTAATGACATTACTTTTTTTTAATCTAATTGATATTTTGGCCTGTTACCTAAATAGTTTCCTGGAGATCACTGTGTCTCCTGACAGACTGTATCACCATCTTTAAACATGCTTGTTTTAAATAATAGAAGTTATAGCTTTGAAATGTGTATGCGAGTATTAAGATTGATTGAGGTTTACTATAGCTGGGAAACAGTAGGGAGGGAAGTTGAGGGATTCTACTTCCAATAATATCATCAAAGATCACTATCCATTTCCTCATTAATTAGCCCCCGAATCTCCCATTTAGGGAAGAATGCAGAATTGAGCAAAACAGTTACCCTGACCCTTTGTATCCATGTATATGTATCTGCAGAATAAATAGCATAGCACGCACAATCCAGAAGTAATATCACCCTCACCTTAGTGCAGTTAATGCAGAAATTCTCCCACATCCTTGAGATTTTGGTAAATGGCTATGTTTTATCATTAGCTTCACTATTCTTATTTTTCTTACTTAATTTTTAAAATAATTGGGGTAAAATAGAGTGGTTGCTAGTTGCTTCCAGGTAATTTAGAGTCTCTAACCTTTGGATTCTATTCATATGTTCTGTAACTGAACACCCATTTCACCAGAAATGTCAACCTTGCTCACATTCATCAGAAGCATCAAAGTGTGGTTAAACTATTCTGAGAAAAAAATCATAAAATTACCCCTGTTTATGAGGTACTTTGTCATATTTTACAGTTCTTGGTCAAGATAAACTTTAAGAAATTGTATTGAAAAGTCTACTATGTGAAAAGTTAATGTAAAGTTTTCTGATTATTTGAGGTGGCAGAACTTTTCAACTTTACAAAGAATATTTGAAGATATTAATAACTTCATTTTGCAATATTTTAGGAGAATATATTCAAGAGAGAAAGCAGCTTCATTATGATTTCTCCCTCATTTCTTTTGAGGTACATTTCCATAACTTAGAATACTTGGTTTTAGACAATCAAACTCTTCCTTCAGAATTTCTTCTGATTTGCAAGTTCAAACTGACAGTTCAAAGAACCAAAATGTGAATATTTTTCTAAATCCCGTGTGAAAAAGAAAGCTGTTGCCACTAAATTATATTCTAACAAATGCAGAACTTCTACAATTTTGTTGCTGAACTTTGTAGGTGGCTTATCTGCCCGATCCTTGACATATTAATTTATATATAAGGAAGTGGTTTCACATTTGACTCTAATAACTGGAGTTTACAGTAACTACCAAATAACCCCTTCACACATACACAAAATGTGACATACATGCAACTTATTTATATTGAAAATGTTATTCTTACATTTAGAGTATTTCAATGTCATCTTCAATTTATAAAATGTGCATGGAATGAAGATACAGGAAGATTAAGTAATATTCCCACAAAATAAGGTAACCATTGTGGTAGTATTATATTTCCATTTGAAGGTGTCGTCATTTGGGGAATTTATTGTCTAATGACAAATCACTTGTAACATAAATTTCTCCAGAAATCATGTGTACAAAAGTTTTTACATTACATACCTGAATTTTGTAGCCCATATCTTGAAAAAGTTTGGTGGTTTTGGAATAGTCCCTCAGAGATTCCCTGGTGGCTTAAGCATGCACTTTTCTTAAAGAATGATTTTGTAATTGTTAGTACCAAGCATTAAGCCAAATACACAATGCTTTCAAACTGTTGCTTTTTAGAGCTTATTTAAATAACAGAAGAAATACATTAACAACAACAAATAAGTAGTAACACTGGTAAAGTAAGAAAAAAACAGAGCAATGAGAAGGAACTAGATTTAAAAAAAGTGTGTGTTTAAATTGAGTTAAAGTGGTTCTTACAAATCTGTGTAAGTATGTAAGTAAAATATGTGTCTTGAATATGTGATTTTTCCCAATAGAATTACTAAAATGTAAGATGAGGAAATGTGGGGAAGCTTTGCCTGCAGAGCCCCCTGTCTTCTGCGGATGAGAATAAGTCTACCAAGACATGATCTGCTTGGGGAGGAAAAGTGACCAATCTCTCAAAGGAGAAGGGCCAAGAACCTTTTCCTCAATGGGCTTTATTGGGTTCAATTTGCACAGAAATACAGGTAAAGATCATCAATCATTGTCAGGCAGTAAGGATCAAACAATAGATAACATACAAAGAACTGAGGGCTTATTCTGAGTCAGGGTCAGTTAGCTAAAGGGCTATAAAACTTTGGGAAACAAACTCATTTCATGCTTGGACCCTTATCAGAAAACTGAAGGCATTCTTAGCAAAGCAGTTTTCACAGAGTTTTTTGTATTCTTTCTTAGGCCTGATCGCCCTGGGGAATCTGCCCTTTCCAGCACAGGGCTGCACCCACCTCCAGCATTGTTTCAGGCTTAAGTCAGGCAGGGGAAGTAAGGCAGCCAAGAGATTAGGAGACCTCTCATAGATAGAATGAGGACTCAGGCTCTGTCAAAGCCAAGAGGTGAGGGTCCATCACCCCCTTTTTCTATAGCCCCCCAAGTCCTTCCCTGAGGGCCTCTTCATGACCATGCCTGTCTTAGGTCATCCCTCCCTTGAGGACTCTTACCAGTCATTGGCTAACTGGTCAGGCTCAGGGCCAAGCAGGGTGAAGTAAAGTAGGTGGTGCCCCTTCCAGGGAGATAAGCTTTGTCTCCTTAGTGGCTGATGGTTCCAAGGTCTGTCACTTCGCCTTAGCCATGGGGGTTTACAGCTTCTGAAATGAGGCAGGGCGGTTCCCAAAAAGGAAATGCAATAGCTAGGAGCAGGAGAACAAAGAGTGAAAAATATTAATAATATCCTTAATTGGAATATATTGAGACTGTGTTAATATTTATAAGTGAGGTATTTATTAATGAGATTTTCCCCTTGGAAATTCTCAAGGGCAAATACTATGATATGTATAAAAATATAATAAAAAGTACTGTATAATTATTTTAAGCAAATGTAACAAATATATTTATATACAGGGTGGGGCAAAAGTAGGTTTAAAGTTGTGAGTGAACAAAACTCAGAGTTTTTTCTTTTATTATATTTATTAAGTACTGTATTATTTCCCTATGAACATGTATATGTATGTATACACATATACATATTTGTTTCTCATATTATATACATTTCTGCTTATCAACTTTTCTATAATACCAACACCCCAAGTTAATATGCAAAATGACAGAACAATGGGTGAGGTGAGGCTAGCTATAAGGAAATCAAATACCTGAATTCTATAAAATACACTAAATTTCAAAAAAACTGTAATCTATGTAATGATCAACAACCCCAAAATTATAAGATATTAACACATGGTAAATGTAAAAATAAAATGTTCTCAATGTAGTACATGAAGTTTATATACATTAGACTGAGAAACGAGACATCGTGCTCGACAAAAATCAATTGCCCAATTTCTGAGTCCTGCAGCAATCCATGGCTGATCTTTTTGTTGCCTCCCTGATTTAGCTCAGGGTATGTTAGGACTATAGGAGCCTCAGGAAGGTAAAGAGAGAAAACTCTTTGAAGTTTGAAAGTAGAACTGGAAATGAACTATAGAAAAGATCCCTGAAAGTATTATCAACAACAACAAAAAAAAGCAAGCAAAATATAACCAGAGACATTGAAATTAAGAATACTCTGAGAGTAACTAGAAGGGAGGTGGGAGAGGATAACGGGGGAAGGGTTTTCAGGAACAACTGTAAAGGACACATGGACAAAACCAAGGTGGGGGAGTGGAAGCAAGAGAGGGAGGTGGGTTTGGCTGGGGTTGGGGGGCGTGGTCGGGGGTAAATGCAGACAACTGTAATTGAACAATAAAATAATTAAAAAGAGAACTAGAATAGAATATAGAATTAAGTTAAGTCCATGCTCATGTTTAAAACTGGTTTAGAGATAATAGTAATTCTACCTTTGTAATCATTTTGACAGTTTATGTGTACTTTATTCTGTGGTATTTTCCAACACTAATAACCAATATTCTGACTCTCCAAGTGGGTTTTCAACAACTTAATTTAATTTTGACACTAACTACCTGGAGTTAACACAGACCCCACAGCTTAAGGGTTCAGTTGCACAAGACTGCCTCTCCCAGCTTCAGAGGGTAAGCTCAGGTCCCAAACATTCTGTACTTTTGACTGACTGGATATAATTCACAGGTCCTTATCCTACCTCCATGGTTTTAATAATTTTCTAGAATGGCTCACAGAACTCAAGAACATATGTTACTTATGTTTACCAACTAATTATAAAGAATAATTTAGAGGATACAATGAATAGGCTGATGAAGAGAACATAGGGTGATGTCTGGAAAGATTCTGAGCATGGGGGCATCCATCACACGAAGTGGGGGCCATGCCATCCCCCTGACATGTAGACGCACTCACCCACTTGGAAGCTCACTGAACCACCACTGTTTAGAGGCCTTTATGGAGGTTTCATTGCATAAGCAGGTTCAGTTAGTCAACTCAATCTCCAGCCTCTCTCTCCTCCACAGAAGCTGAGGGGCCAGACTGAAATATCCAAGCTTCTAATCAAGGCTTGGTCTTTGTGGCAACCAGTCCCCATCCTGAAGATAGCTGGGGTCCTCTAAGAGTTGCCTCATTAGAACAAAAGAAGCTCCTATCACACTCATTACCAGAGAATTCTTGGAGTTTTACTATCTCTGTGCTGGGAGCCAGAGCCAAAGACCAAATATCTTTCTATGATACCTCAGTTATATTGTGTAGTGTTTAAAGCATACCTTTCCCTATCTGATAGATAAGACCTATAACTTTTATTAAATGTTTAAAAGGGTTTGTGAATGAAAATTGCCAAGACATAGTCATTTATGTCAAGGGAACAGAATGGAACCAGGAAGCCATGAGGAAATCTCTTATGCACATCGCACCCAAGAAGTTATGAACTTTTAAGCCAAACCTGAAGCCAGACCCTGGACTTTTTTTCCTTCGTACCATGGCAGCCTGATCATGTACATTCTTCATCTTGAAAAGAGCCAATCCTTCACCAACCAGCACCCTTCATTTGCATAATAGACCTAATCAATCCCTATTAACCTAGCCAGGACCCTTTATTCACACAGAGGCTCTAAGTAGAAACAACTCTTGTGGTTTAACCCTTTTTTTCTTTGCTTTCCTCAGAGCACAACATGGGTTGCTGCATCTGTCTGTGCCTCCCAAAGTACCGTTCTACGCTCAAATAAATGCTTTTTATTCTTTATTACAGCCTAAAATATGTTTTGGTTAATAGGTTTATAGAAAGATTTTTCAGTGACTAATATACTTTTTAATTCACAAGCTTTGCTTTGTTGATTTTTATTGTTCATAAAATAATGATGTATCAATTACATACAATTAATAATTGGGAGCATATATATGTAATATTGTACAAAAATAGTTCCAGGGTTATAGAATCTATATCCTCCACCCATGCATTATATAATGTGTTAGTTAACTTGGTGAAGACAAATTCATAACAGTAACTGAAATAGTTTTAACAGAGACATAAAAAGAGAAGATCACTCAAATGTAGGTGAAGGACATTTGAGGACTGAATAACACTTAAATTGAAAAAAATATGTTTCATTGATATGAAGGAATTGTGAAATGTGTCAACAACATCAATGAATTACTGAGTGACAAAAGCATGAAGTCCATGAAGAAAACAGAGTTGTGTTGTATAACGGTGTTGTTGGTGATTTTTAACTCAAAATTGTACAAATGGAGTTTCAAGAACAAGCCCGGGAACCTGGCAAGATATGACCAGATGGCATCCTTATTATGGAGATGGACTCAGTGCCCGTTGTTTTGGTGTTTGCCTGGGTATATCAGCAGACCTTGACTCATATTTTATGTTATTTGAAGTGCATAGAAGAAATTTGCATGACCAAAGCCTGGCCTGGGATTAGAATTCTCAAAATGCAGATAATTACTATACCTTCCAAATGACCATGATGGTCTTTTGGCCACACACTTGCCCCTTGGTCAATTATCTATTGTACAGTTTCTTCTCCTTCAGGCTGTTTCACTACTTAAAGGTTGTATTTATTTTCTGCTGAAACCTACTGAAGTCATGGTCTGACACAGATCCCGTCCTGCAGGATCCTGTGTTGTGGCGGCAATAGACAAATACACATGGACTACCGAGTCCTGTGGAGGAAAAGGGATGGTGAGGCCACTCTCTCAAGAGGAGAACACCCCGGCCCTTTCCTTGACAGGCTTTTATTGCTTTTCTGGGCCCATTACATTGAGGATGATCCTCATTTACTCTGCACAGGTTCACTTTAGGTGGTTACAGAAAACAAAGGAGAGGGTGTTGCTAGTTACATGAAAGAGGAAGGATATTTGCAAATGTAAAGGGAAAAGTGGTTAAGCTGGTTACACTCGTCCTTGGAAGGTTTAGCATAGATTTTAGGAAGTTACTTTAAAGATATGCAGTAAATGTTTGCTGCCTCAATTCAGGGTGAGGGAATTTTAGCAAAAAGCAAGTCTCAAAGAGGCCTAGGTACAATGAGGGCCTGATTACCCACAGCAGAACCTATCCTTGGCTGTGGGTCCTGTATGTGGGACCTCGCTCCCCACTGGCCTTTCTGAGTAGGAGCTGGGCCCGTGCCACTCAGAACGGTCTCCTATAATGGTCTACGCCATAGCTTTAACTGAGAACTACATTGTGATGAGTTAGTTTGTAGTAATTCCTCAGCTACCCATTTTGTAATGGGATAGTTATTTGGTGAAAATTATTTTCAAACATTATAAGTGGATGCTGAGAGAAGAGATGACCATTCATGAATGTATTACTTAAGCAATTAGAATAGTACCTATAGAATTCAATTCACCTGAGGCTAAGGAGTTAAAGAATTGAATGACTTTCAGAACTCAGAAAGATTGAGGATTTTGGCAAATTTTTTGAAATAAAATTAAGGGACTGGCTGACTATTTGTTACTGGAGCACAACAAATGCTGACCTATCTGGAATGAAAAAGTTAGTCATGGCCAAATTTTAACTGGTGGTGTATAAAATCTCTTCTGTAGTTACTTACTTCTTGAGTATATAATCAACAAAGAGAGATTTTTTTGATAGTCTAAAAAATTAGTCTCAATGTCACAGTTCAACTGCTTTGACAGTATCTCCTTTATTACAGGAAATCTTCAATGTAGTTTCAAAATAATCACAAAGCCACGGAACATGGGGAAAAAAAAGAGGAAAGTGTGGTTTTGAAATAGATGTTTCATGTAGAAGGACACTTGGAGTCAGAGATGAAAACTAGAAGATAAGCATTCTCCTGATCACTGTTACAAGGTTAGTGAAATAAAGAGAAATCTCCACTCAAGAGGTGTCCTCCACACAAAGGTTAAGTCTAATTTACACAAGAAGTATTTTGTTTTGAATGGGACAGGAATTTCAAGGAATACGCTGAAGGTGGAATGAGGTGGGAGAATAGTTGATGGAAGGTTACTAGAAAATTGTGTCACTGGAAGCTTGGTTGTTCTCACTGGAGCAGTGAAGAATTACAGATCAGTGAATGGAAAGTGGATGAATAAATTTTATTAATATGACCTCAAGGAAGACAACTTGATAATAAGTTATATTAATCGCCCTCAGGAAGATTGCTGAGAGTGGAAAGGAAGGCTGAGCTAGAGGAATCAACAGGGGGGCCTAGACTTGGTTGCCTTAGCTGACTGGGAAGTCAGAGAAAAGGGGCCTTTGGGACAGGTTCAGGGGATTAGCCTGGGACAAGCTGTCAGCTGCCCATTGCCTTAGAGTTTATGAGATGTGTATGTGTAAAGAAAGAAGTTGGGGAAGAGAAGGGAAATGAAGATGGCACTGCCTGCTACCCAGAGGGAGAGCTCAAATGCTGGGTCATTTTTCTTGAGGCTTTTTATCTCCTCACAGGAATATTTAGTCATTGCAGGTGGTTCTGGAATTACCCTGCAGGGTTTTGCTGCTTTTCTGAGCCTGGAGCTGAACCACAATTGAAGCCTAGATGTTATCTCTAGGGAGGTGACCTTTTGAATGTGCTGTAAATTGCTCAGCTATTGTGATCAGCTATCTGTCTCAGTTTCCCTACTCCACCTGCCAAGAAAGTTTCCTAGTTCCTTACTATCTTATCTAAACTAGCCAAGAATAATCTGAGGATGAAAATAGAGGAGAGTACAGAGGACCAGAAAAGCATACATATTTGTCCAGTGCAAAACTAGTTTAACTCTATTCAGGTTTATGGAAAAATCATCGTTAGGAATTCCCTATAAAGATAGATTCTGACAAGACTGCAAAATTGTCGTCCTCATTAATTAAAAAATTAATAATGCCTAGAGCCTAGAGCCATGTGAGTGAGCCATATTTATATTTCCAGTTAACTGTAGCTCCTGTCACCATCTGAAATATAACCATATAAAATACCTTGAGATAGAGCCACCCATCTCAGCCACATCCAAAACCCTGACCTACTGAAACTATGGGATAATGCATGTATATTATTTCGAGACACTAAGTTTTGAGGTAATTTGTTATTCAGCAATAGATAATCAATACACCAATTCAGACATGATTCTCAGTTGGGTTTTATAAACACTAGTGGAGTAGCAATTAATAGGCTTCTTAATCTTATGCTCGGGAAAAGACTATTATCTCATGAAGATTCTTTATAATTGATTTGCATCTTTCAAAGTAATGTATGCTTTGCTTCAAATAATTTATCTTACATATGTTAAGGGATATTCACAACTCTTACTGACTTTATTTGCTGACAAAAACCACGAAAGATTAAAATTCCAAGTCAAATGCTTATCTGTATATTTTTCAGAGGTAAACAATAAAATACTAATTATTTGCATAAATATACAAGAAGTACATTTCTCTTAATGAAGTGAACTACACTAAATTTTAAGAAGAAATACAGTTCACAGGGTACAAAGAACTCATTTTATTTTTAAGATTTTATTTATTTATTTATTTATTTAGATGGGAAATGTTAGGACAGAAAAAGAAGGAGGGAAACATCAATGTGTGGTTGCCTCTTGCACGCCCCCAAGTGGGGACCTGGCCTGCAACCCAAACATGTGCCTTGACTGGGAATGCAACAGGTAACCCTTTGGTTCTCAGGCTGGCACTCAATCCACTGAGCCACCATCCAGGGCCAAATAGCTCATTTTTAACCCTGGCCTCAAACATAGGCTTTCTCTAGCGTAAAAATGAAAACTAATCTGGACATTTTGATTTCTTCGAACTAATGGACTTTATTAATATTCTTTGATTTTTTTGGTTCTCATAGTACCATATCAGAATCAAGATGTGTAACAATCTCTGAGAACATTAATGCCTTTTGTACAATAGTTAACTCTGCCCTTGATCTTAGCCAAAAGTGCAAGAAATGATCAAATGGTTAACTTTGTTAGCAACAAAAAAAAATCATTTAACATTCTTAATTTAAAACAAATTTTATAACTTTGCTGTGAAGGAATTCATTTTCATTTCATAATATTTATCTCTGTTGTGTGTAGATTTAAATATTTTATTTTTTTAAAAAGTCATTTAAACAGAGGATCAGTATTTCCTTACAGAGAGAGCAGCTAATTGTCAAGTTCAGTTTGCAGTATTGATGCATTTAGGATTGTTGAGATCTTGAATTTTTTTTCCTTTTTAAAAAAGGATTTATTTTTTATAATAATGATAATAAAAAGACAAAGAAAGTACATTTGGCTATAAGCAAAGCGCTGTGGGGCTTGAGGTTGGCCTTCTGGGTTTTAGACCGAGCAAACAGATAAGTAATACAAAGAATTAACAAAAATTATTAAAATTCTGCCATTTGTGACTATACGGATGAACCTTGAGAACATCATGCTAATCAAAGTAAGTCACACAGAGCCCTTCGATAGCCCAGCTGGTAGAGCAGAGGGCTGTAGGCCACATACTTGCGAGCATCCTGAGCTCTTGAGTTAAAGATACATATGCAATCTAAAGGTTAAGACCTCACTGGAATAACTATTTTACATATAGATTTATGACTGCTGAGTAGCAAGTAGAAAACCAATGATTTTTTTTTACCATCACTGAAAATAAATTCAACCAAGGACAATGACTAGTCAACCATGAAATTGTGCACTTGAGCAGACTTCACGCTGACAACAGAAATGCTGAAGGGAATTTATATATACTTGCTAGAATCTCTTCTGCTGAGTGTTATTCTGCAAGATCTTTTCCATGATCCATTTGTAGTGAAAACAGCAGTATATCCATTTGCTGTTTCAATGTCTATTCTCAAGAGTCATATTTATTAAGGTTAGTTACTTCTGTTTTAAAAAGACAATAACTCATATCACATTTTCACATCACATTTCTCTAGAAAAGACCCTTCTGATTGATCAAGGATAGTCAAATCTTGAGAAATAGCATGTAGGATAAAATTATACCATAAATATATGTATATGAAATAAATAATTCTCCATAACAAATACCATAACTATAATATTTCTAGTTTACATGAGTCAAAAACCTAAGTTATAGAAGTTAAGTAATTTGTCCATGATCATAATTTTGAGCCCATTTCATCTTTCTCAGGTGTCTTAACCATGGTACAGTTTGATACTTTTAAAATATGGCATACCTATATTAAATACAATATAGTACAATGCCCATTGATATTTATATATTTATAATGTGATGCTTATTGATAATTATATTTTTGAAAAATCCAGTTTAATATTTTTCTGTTTTGTGTATAACATGTAAAATAATTATAATTGTGTTAGTTATAAAATACCTATCATTCATTATTTTTACAATATATAGTAAGAACTATACCAAGAGATTCACATAAATTATACAATCAAATCTTCACAATACTGCTGCTTCATTATTTTACAAATGAGGGAATAATCTAAGGCAGATGGTGTGACTTCTGTGAGCCCAACTGCTGGTGACAGATTCAAGATTGAAACACATCCATTTAAAGGACATTAATAAAAACTAATCTTTTATTTTATGGATTTCTTATTACATTACTAGAAACAATTTTAACTCAACATTGATTTTCATGGATTTTTCATTTACACCTGATTCATCTAAAATTAAGTGGTATGCAGCAAGTGGGAATTAAAATCCTACATTGTATGCCTGAAAGGTGAGTGAACAATTGTATAAATGGAAACACAGGAAAATGACAACTAATAATTATTGATATCTCTTTTATACATCTCACTGTTCTTTTTAAACCTTTTACGTATACATATTCTATGATCTTTTTAAAAATGTTTCTGTAGATAGACATTTTGATCTCATACAGGAGCACATTGTGCAACAAAGCAAAAAATTATACATAGTCATTTACGAAATAAAAACAATCTGTGGCTTGCCCTGGCCAAGAAATTCAGTTAGTTGGTGTGTTGCCCCATAAATCAGAAGTTAGCAGGTTCTATTCCCAGTCAGGGCACATACCTCAGTTGTGAGTTCAATCCTACTTCAAGGCACGTGCAGGAGGCAACCAGTCAATGTTTTTCTCTCACATTGATGTTTCTCTCTCTCCCTTCTTCCTTTCCTTATAAAATCAATAATAAAAAAATGGCTGTGGGTAAGGATTTAAAAAAAAGACAATCTGTAGCTTAACAACATTCTGAGGAAAACATGATTGATGTGATATGATCATTTGCTATTGTTGATGTACAATTCAACTTCTTTATGATTATACCGTAGTATTCAGACCATAAGACGCACCTAGGTTTTAGAGGAGGAAAGTAGGGGCAAAAATTTTTGCAGTAAAAAATATGGTAAAATATTTAATAACATCCTTTAAAGCAGAAATCCTTTTCTGCTTTGACATCTTTCCACAATTATGGTAGATTCAGCAGGAGACTATGGTACACCATCGTATCTTTCTACAACAGAATACAGTAACGACAGAACTATCAGCACTGTGTCCTTCATAGTTATGGGGGAGCTGTAGCTGAGAACATCAGTGGATGATGCACTGTTATGGGGGGATCTGCTGCTGACACTGTTATGGGGGGATCTGCTGCTAGAGGGCTACAGGTTGTATAATATTCTTGTATGGGGACAGCAGGGTTTTTTAAAAATTTTTATTGTTATTCAATTACTGTTGAATGCCTTTTCTCCCCATCCCTCCACCCCATCCCAGCAGAACCCCCCTCCCTCCACCACCTCCCCCCTCCCCCCTGATTTTGTCCATGTGTTCTTTATAGTAGTTCCTGTAATCCCCTTTCCCCACTGTCCCCTCCCCACTCCTCCCTGGTTATTGTTAGATTGTTCTTAACTTCAACATCTCTGGTTATATTTTGTTTGCTTTTTTCTTCTGTTGATTATGTTCTAGTTAAAGGTGAGATCATATGGTATTTGTCCCTCACTGTCTGGCTTATTTTACTTAAGCATAATGCTTTCCAGTTCCATCCATGCTGTTGCAAAGGGTATAAGCTCCTTCTTTCTCTCTGCTGCATAGAATTCCATTGTGTAAATATACCATAGTTTTTGGATCCACTCATTTGCTGATGGGCACTGAGGTTGCTTCCACTACTTGGCTGGAAAATCTCAGACTTTCCACGCAGCAACATCCTCATAGACACATCTCCTAAAGCAAGGGACATAAAGGAAAGAATAAACAAATGAGACCTCATCAAAATAAAAAGCTTCTGCATGGCTAAAGAAAACAGTATTAAAATAAAAAGAGAACCAACAGTATGGGAAAACATATTTGCTAATGATACCTCAGGCCAGGGCCTGATCTCAAAAATATATAAAGAACTTACACAACTGCACTCCAGGAAGACAAACAAACCAATTAAAAAATGGGCAAAGGACTTAAACAGACACTTCTCCAAGGAAGACATACAGAGGACCCAGAGACACATGAAAAGATGCTCAGCATCACTATCCATCAGAGAGATGCAAATTAAAACCACAATGAGGTACCATCTCACCAGTCAGAGGGACAGCAGTTTTGTACAATCTGTGTGGCTCTGCAGCTGTTGCCAAATTTCAGCTCCCATCATCCCAACCTGTCCAAGCATGATGGGAGTTGTAGTTTTGCAACAGCTGCAGGGCCACACTGACAGGTGACCCTGCAGTAGAATTTGCCTATGTTAATGTTAATAGTGACACACCAGTCACGTGATGGAGGCACATACAGGCACCCCAGGCTCTCTTCTCCTAAGGTGCCTGCACTGCCTGTACCCTCCTCCCTAGCACTATAGTATGCCACAGCACTGACTCTGCTCCTGCCTCCTGTGGCCCCACTCTACTGCACCCCCACCTTGCCCCAGTGAGCCAGGTAAGCTACATTTGGACTACAAGATGCACCCCCATTTACCTCCCAAATTTAGAGGGGAAAGTGCATTTTATAGTCTGAAATATATGGTACTTAATATCCTAAGACATAGAACTAGCATTAAGGCAATCAAAATTTACATTTGACCCATAGGTTTCAACAATGTTTATCATATCATTATTAAATAAGCATAGGTAAGCATAGGTATTGCATAATATTTCTTTAGTTGATTTAATTTAGTTTTACCATGGAAAATTAATGTTCAGAGAAAAAGAAGTTTCAAGAAAATTAATATAAATAGTTCTTAAAACAAATATGAAATCTGAATTACATGTTTAGGTTTTCTATAAAATATTATAAATTAAATTTTATATTTCAAATTTAACATCACTTTGAGTCATTATCCTTATTAAGTAACCAAATATTCATTAAAAATATTTTCATTAGTCCATCAAGAACTTCAGCTTTTAGGACAGGAAAATTTAAATGTCCAAGGAAAGTGTGATGCACAAAGGAAAAATAAAAATAATTACTATTGTGTGCTAAATATTTTTCTCTAGAGATTGAAAGCAAGAGGGTGACAAAAGTAATAAAATGAAGTTGAAGCACAAGATGCGATGGAAATGACAGGCATAAAAAGACACATTTGCATTTCTGCTTTGCTTTCTACAACAAATATACTCCATCAAAATTATATATTTAAAAGTTGTGCCATGGCTGGTGCAGCTCAGTTGGTCAGAGCGTCATCCCATAACCAGAAGAAGGCGAGTTTGATTCCTAGTCAGGGCACATGCCTAGGTTGCAGGTCTTATCCCTGGTTTCATGTGTGTATGATCCCTGTTTGGGTACACACTGGAGGCAGCCAATTGATGTTTCTCCCTCTCTCTCTGGAACCAATGAAAAGAAAGTCCTTGGATGATGATTAAAAACAAAGTTGCTTTCTTTGTAATTTTCAAATGTCTGTTCTTATAATTTTCCATACTTTAGGTCAGCATTATATGTTTTATTAAAATTAATTTAGTATTTTATGAAAAAACTAAGTAAACCTTGATGACTTAGAGATTTACCTCAACTGATTAAACACAGTGGTATCAGTTGTTTAGATACTGCTCCTCATCAATATAACCCTAAATGTTGAGGTCCTTCCCTCCATACGTACGACTTAGGTAGAGCAGATGTTTCCCTCCTTTGAGCAAGAAAACCATATGCACATCTGTCCTGGGATAAACACGTTTACAACTTTAATTCTTTTTGAGGAAAACTTGTTTAACAACAAAGGAACAGGTTGGCAAGAAATATTGTTCACCCCTTCTAAATGTAGAAAACAGGTTTTCACTCACTCCTTTTAAAATCCAGTGACTTTTCTGACAACAATTTACTTAAACATTCAGAAGTCATGTAAGTGAAATAAGTGAATGGAAAACTTTGTAATCTCAAACAGTAAGTCTGGCCAAGAGTACTCATTCTAAGGCTGTCATTAGAGTAGGTGGCTGCTTGAGCAATAACAAATTTCTTTCTTTTTTTTTTTTTTTAATTTATTTATTGTTATTTAATTACAGTTGTATGCCTTTTCCCCCATCCCTTCACCCCACCCCAGGTGAACCCACTTCCCTCCCCCCTCTCCACCCTCCCCCTTGGATTTGTTCATGTGTCCTTTATAGTAGTTCCTGTAATCCCCTCTACCTACTGTCCCCGCCCCCACCCCCCCACCCCCGCCCTTGCTATTGTTACATTGTTCTTAACTTCAATGTCTCTGGTTATATTTTGTTTGCTTTTTCAAAAAGCAATAACAAATTTCAAGCACCAGAAGTGGCGAGGGCAGGAAAACAAGGCAAAACCACAGACCGCTCAGGTGTCTGTATCAGGTGTCTATCTAAAGCATTGCCTGAAGCAGCGTTATTGTAGCAATAAAGGAACTGGTGAAGCTCAAAGGCGTCACACTTGAGTTTCCACTCCAGCAACAAGAAGGAAGCAAACAGGACCAGTATTTTGGAATGAGGAAATCATTTTATGTAACTATTAGACACACAGTGAAGGTAGTTGAGGAAATCTGTGATAGAAAAGCTAATCTGCCTTTCTTTCTTTCTTTCTTTCTTTCTTTCTTTCTTTCTTTCTTTCTTTCTTTCTTCTTTCATGAATTGCTTCAGTTTTATTTCAAGGTACTCTTTCTGGGCCTGGAGATTCAAATACAAGAGGAAATTTTATTATGTATATTGATTTTGTTATTTTTTTAAAAATTATTTTATTGTTGTTCAACTATAGTTGTCTGTATTCCCCCCCCCACTCCCCTCCCTCAGCCAAACCCATCTCCCTCCCTTGCTTCCACCCTCCCTCTTAGTTTTATCCATGTGTCCTTTATAGTAGCTCCTGAAAACCCTTCCCCCCATTGTCCCCTCTCTTCTCCCCTCTGGTTACTGTCAAATCGTTCTTAACTTCAGTGTCTCTGGTTATATTTTGTTTGCTTTTTCTTTTGTTGAATATGTTCTAGTTAAAGGTGAGATCATATGGTATTTGTCCCTCACCTCCTGGCTTATTTCACTTAGCATAATGCTCTCCAGTTCCATCCATGTTGTTGCAAAGGGTAGGAGCTCCTTCTTTCTCTCTGTGGCATAGAATTCCATTGTGTAAATGTACCATAGTTTTGATCCACTCATTTACTGATGAGCACTTGGGTTGCTTCCAGCACTTGACTATTGTATATTGTGCTGCTATGAACATTGGGGTGCACAGGTTCTTTTGGATGGGTGTTTCAGGGTTCTTAGGGTATAATCCAAGCAGTGGAATTGCTGGGTCAAAAGGCAGTTCCATTTTTAGTTTTCTGAGGAATTTCTATACTGTTTTCCACAGTGGCTGCACCAGTCTGCATTCCCACCAACAGTGCACTAGGATTCCCTTTTCTCCACATCCTCTCCAGCATTTGTTTGTTGATTTGTTTATGATGGCCATTCTGCCAGGTGTGAAGTGTTATCTCATTGTGGTTTTAATTTGCATCTCTCTAATGGTTAGTGATGCTGAGCATCCTTTCATATGTCTCTGGGCCCTCTGTATGTCCTCCTTGGAGAAGTGTCTGTCCAAGTTCCTTATCCATTTTTTAACTGGGTTTTTTGTCTTCCTGGAGTGGAGTCCTGTGAGTTTTTTTATGTATTTTGGAGATCAAACCCTCGTCTGAGGTATCATTGACAAATATGTTTTTTCATATAGTTGGTTCTCTTTTTATTTTAATACTGTTTTCTTTAGCCATGCAGAAACTTTTTATTTTGATGAGGTCCCATTTGTTTATTCTTTCCTTTATGTCCCTTGTTTTAGGGGACATATCAGTGAAGATGTTGCTGTGTGGAATGCCTGAGATTTTCCTGCCTATGTTCTCTCTAGGACTTCTATGGTGTAACAACGTATATTTAAGTCTTTTATCCACCTTGAATTTATTTTTGTGTATGGTGTAAGTTGGTGATTGAGTTTCATTTTTTTTGCATGTAGCTGTCCAAATCTCCTAATACCATCTGTTGAAGAGGCTATTATTACTCTATTTTATGCTTCTTCCCCGTTTGTCAAGTACTAGTTGACCATAGAGACTTGGGTTTTTTTCTAGGTTCTGTGTTCTGTCCCATTAGTCTATGTGTCTGTTCTTATGCCATTACCAGGCTGTTTTGAATACAATAGCCTTGTAATATAGTTTGATATCATGTATTGTGATCCCTCCTGCTTTGTTCTTCTTTCTCAAAATTGCTGTAGCTATTGAGGGTCGTTTATGGTTCCATATAAATTTCTGAACTGTTTGTTGTATATTTGTGAAATATGTCATTGGTACTTTAATAGGGATTGCATTGAATCTATAAATCAATTTGGGTACTTTAGCCATTTCAATGATGTTAATTCTTCCAATCCATGAGCATGGTACATGCTTCCATTTGTTTGTGTCTTCCTTCATTTCTTTCTTCAGTGTTGTATAGTTTTCTGAGTACAGGTCTTTTACCTCCTTGATTAGGTTTATCCCTAGGTACTTTATTCTTGTTACTATATCAAATGGGATTTTTTTTCCTGATTTCTGCTTCTGATATTTCATTGTTGGTGTACAAGAATGCCTTTGATTTTTGAATATTGACTTTGTATACTACTGTTTTGACAAATTCATTTATTAAGTCAAAGAGTTTTTTGGTGGAATCTATAGGGATTTCCATGTACACTATCATGTCATCTGCAAACAATGACAGTTTTACTTCCTCCTTTCCTATTTGGATGCCTTCTATTTCTTTTTCTTGTCTGATTGCTGTGGCTAGGACTTCCAGTACTATGTTGAATGGGAGTGGTGAAAGTGGGCCTCCTTGTCTTGTTCCTGATCTTAGTGGGAAAGCTCTAAGTTTTTGCCCATTGAGTATGATATTGGCTGAATGTTTCTCATGTATGGCCTTTATTATGTTGAGGAATGCTCCCTCTACTCCCACTTTGCTGAATATTTTTATCATAAGTGGGTGCTGTACCTTATCAAATGCTTTTTCCTTACCTATTGATATGATCATGTGATTTTTGTGTTTCGTTTTGTTTATGTAGTGTCTTATGTTTATTGATTTGTGAATATTGTACTATCCTTGCATCCCTGGGATGAATCCCACTTGGTCATGGTGTATGATCTTTTTAATGTATTGCTGGATGCAGTTTTCCACTATTTTATTGAGGATTTTAGTATCTATGTTCATCAGGGATATTAGCCTGAAATTTTCTTTCTTTGTTATGTCTTTATCTGCTTTTTGGGATTAGGTTCATGCTGGCTTCAGAAAAAGAGTTTGGGAGTCTTCCATCTTCTTGAATTTTTTGGAATAATCTGTGAAGGATAGGGGTTAGCTTTTCCTTAAATTCTTTGAAAATTCTCCTGTGAAACTGTCTGGTTCAGGGCTTTTGTGTGTTGGAAGCTTTTTGATTACTGCTTCAATTTCATCAGCTATTATTGGTCTGTTCAGGTTTTCTGCTTTTTCATTCAGTTTCAGAAGACTATATTTTTCTAGAAATTTGTCCATTTCACCTAGGTTTTCAAATTTCTTGGCATGTAGTTCTTCATAGTAATTTGTTACAATCCTTTGTATTTCTGTGGTATCAGTTGTAATCTCTCCTCTTTCATCTGTGATTGTGTTTATTTGGGTCCTCTCTCTTTTTTTCTTGATGAGCCTGCTTAAAGGCTTCTTGATTTTGTTTATCTTTTCAAAGAATCAGGTCCTGGATTTATTGATCTTTAGAATTGTGCTTTTAGTCTCTATGTCATTTAATTCTGCTCTGATCTTGGTTATTTCCTTCCTTCTACTTACTCTGGGCTGTCTTTGTTGCTGTTCCTCGAGTTCTTGTATGAGTAGGGTTAAGTTCTTTATTTGAAACATTTCTATCTTTCTTAGGTAGGCCTGTATTGCTGTGAACTTCCCTCTCAGGACTGCCTTTCCTGTGTCTCATAAGTTTTATGTTGTTGCGAGTTCATTTTCATTTGTTTCCAGAAACTGTTTGATTTCTTTCCTAATCTCATTCTTGACCCATTCATTTTTTAATAGCATTCTATTCAATCTCCATGAGTTTGAGTGTTTTGGGGTTTTTCCTTGAGGTTGGTTTCTAGTTTCATTCCCTTGTGGCTCGAGAAAATGCTTGATATGATTTTAATTTTCTTGAATTTGTTGAGGCTTGTTTTGTGTCCTATCATGTGGTCTATCTTTGAAAATGTTCCATGTGTATTTGAAAAGAATGTGTATTTTGCTTCTTTGGGATGAAAGGCTCTCTATATATATATCACTTAAGTCCATTTCATCTAGGGCATTGTTCAATGTCACAATATCTTTGTTGATATTTTGTTTGGGAGATCTGTCCTTTTTTGACAGTAGTGTGTTAAAATCCCCTACTATAATTGTGTTGCTGTCAATATCTTTCTTGAAGTTCTCCAAGATTTTCTTTATGTATTTGGGTGCTCCTATGTTGGGTGCATGCCTGCTTTTCTTAAATGGTGATGTTTTTATTTCCACTTTGGCACAGAAATTTGGTCAATTTCAAAGACTGAAATTGAAAAATAATGCGTGTATCCACTTTTGTAGGTCAAATTGAAATATGTATATTTGCATAGTGCTTATTAGCCTATACACATATAGACAAGAATCTCATACAGTTTAATATGCCCATTATTAAAATGTTTGCTCTTTTACTGTTACCCAACTATTTTCATCAGCTTTTATATCTTGGCCATCTTAATGATAGAAACTGTCTCAAATATGCTCTTTTACAAACTGATGAATCATCCATTAGTTCTCAAGGGTGAAGATATTTCATTTTAAGTACAAAGGCATTTTCAGGATCTGAAAGTGTGTGTGTGCGCGTTCAGTCAAACATGTTTTAGATGTATTGCAATGACACATTTCCAAAAGTGCATTCATGATAAAGAAAATAAACGTATATTTTTCAGCAGATGGCCCTATAATCTACATACCAATGCTCTAATTACCTTGCATTTTGATGACTCATTTTACATCATAAGAAACTCTTTACTAATCTCTGATTATAATGCTCTTTTTACTATAATTCTCACTTATCTCAATCAGTCAGTTTTCTTCATCATTGCAAGTTTGGCAGAAGCTGGATATCTCTGTAGGGATTGGTCTCATGCAATCAGATGTTACTGATAAAATGCCCAGATATGTTTTTTTAACAGTCAACCTCACACAGTCCCTTCTCTTTTACCCTGAAATTGTTATCACTACTTTATTTCTTAAACTCCTCTGCTCTGTCATTTTCACCTCCCAGTGATAAAAAAAATTTGCTTTGTTTTATCAGTGAGTGTTATGTCCAACTACTTCTTTGACCCCTAGCTCTCTTAGTATAATATGGGTTTCTCTGAAGCATTGATGAGTAAAATATATTCTTTTCTCTGTAATTTTTCCTACCAGGTAATAAGACCAAGAAAGTGTTTAGCATACTTCTAGCTTACCTCTGTGCATTGAAAACTAATTATTTTTATATACAGTTCAATTTCTCCAAGCAGTAATGTTTCATTTTCTTAGTTACACTAATCTCCCAAATCTGGCACTTGCCTGTGTTCAGAGAATTGTTTACTTGACACTCACATCCTTTTTACTAAGCATTTTAAACTTCTTGTTAATGTGGGTAAAAAAAGCCTACCAAAACCTTTTTATCAGTGTTGGAGATCATTATAGATTCCCAGGCAGTGGCAAGTATCATAGTGACCCCATATACTCTCTACTCACTTTCACCCAAAAGTGCATCTTGCAAAATTTTAGTCCCATATCACAAACTGGATAGAAACATTGCTGCTGTTAAGACCAAGATCCCTCACTACAAGGATCTTCGTGTTTCTCTTTTTAAGCCAGATCCATTTCCTTCAAGGTTCCCTATTCCCTACTCTTGTCCTCATTCCCCAGCATCAAGGGTTCTGTTCTCTTTTCTTAATTGTGTCATTTCAAGAATGTCATTGAATATTACATAATGGAACATACATTATGTAACATTAAGGTATTGACTTTTTTCACTCAGTATAATTTTGTAGAGACTTATTCAGCATGCTGTATGTATTAGTAGTTCTTTCCTTTTTATTGTTGAGTAATATTCCTTGGTATGTATATGTCAACATTAACCTTTAAAAACCATTTTACTCTCTAATCCAATCAAGTAATCATTAATATACAGCCTTGTTCATACTTTTAAGAGCTTTGAAATCTTAAGTTCTGATATCTTTTTGCTCTCATCATTATCCCTTATTCATCAGCCTCATCCCACCTGCTCTCATATAATAACTTCAATTATATTGCAAGTTCTAGTCTCATAAATGTTATTCCATTTTATGTCCTTTTTTGTTTCACAGGGTAATGAATTTGCCTATCCAACTAGTTTTCCACACTTCACATGACTTATTCCAGGTGTACTTACTTTTCTTGCCTTGTCCAATATTCAAAATTTGCCCAGTAATGTCCCCCAGCACACTCCTTAGTAAAATCCTTAATTTTACTCAGTTTGTAATCCTTGCACATTTTCTTAGCCAGATGTTTGCATTCCTCAGAAAGACAATATCAATATTGCATTAGTTTCTGTTACACTTATCAAATGACATTCCCCACAGTTAAAATGGTGTTCATCATGTAAGAAATCTGTTAATTCTTATGAAATATCCTACAAATACAAATAAACAATGAGCTATGCAATTGTGTGTTTTGTCTCTAATTATCTCCTCTAACAATTACTATACTAATCATTTCTCACTTTATTAATGCTTTCCTTCCCCTAATTCTCTCTTTTCTTTTAATTATTGTCATCTCAATTAAAGTTACAAATCTACATTAGTAAGTAGGAACACAGTTATTCAAAAGTCATTTTGAAGAGACAGAATGTCAGCTGCTGTTTTGGACATGAGTAAAATATAATTGAATGAAAAAATAAATGTCAGTAAGGAGTACAAACTAGAAGTCTAGAAAGGGTTGGTTACCCGTGGAAGAAGAGTAAAAGGAGAATATCAGGCGCAACCATTCCTAAAGTCCAACCAAGTACTGAAAGTATTCTAAACTCATCTGCAAGGCTATCTAACTGATTTAAACCCTTCTAATTATGATTTGGCCTCCTCAAATATGTGGAAATAAAGAGAAAGTACAATACGCATGCTGACTAAAAATATACATATTATCTGGTTTTTTATTAAAAATTAACAGGTTTGAATTTTGTACCAATGTAAATCCATCTCCTAATTTCATTCAGTGCGACATCGGGCTGAAAAACGTCCTGTCTTATGAAGTTCTTACTTTTTATTATTTTTATTGAAGGAACTCAGCCCCAGATTTTTATAATTTTACTGAAGAATATCACCATATATAATTAATACCAAGAACCATGCTTCTTGAATATTTTACTAATGTTTGACTCATTCTCTGACATTCTTAAAATACTTAAGTCAGTATTGGTCCAGCAATGAAGTCACATACAGCCTCCTTAAGAAAAGAGAAGGCATCAGAAATTCACTGCATTGAGCTCTGGCACCCTGAGACATTTATGTATGCCAAACTCTACCTTTGTCTCCTGGATCAAATGAAAAAAAAAATATATATATATATATCAAACTGCTGCCCACATCTAAACTTGTCACTGTCAGTTTTCCACATAACTGTTTCTCTCAGACTCTCTTTGCCTTTATGTCTTCCTGACCCGAGAGCTTCCAAGAGTTTTGCTCCTAACACGGCCTTCCGGAACCTTGAGCGCCTGGACATACTTTCCCCTCAGCCTTGATGTATCCTTAGGGTCACCTTCAGCCAAAGACTTACAGAGGTCCAGCTCTGCTTCCTGAAGTAGGGTAAAATCCTGAGTTGTCATTTTTACTTCAGAGGTTCCTGTGGAATTGAGATAATGCTGGGACTACACTTGAAATCATATCTTTGACTTTTTCCCTATTTCATTTTTTTTTACTCCTTTATCTGTTTCCCTAATAAATCACTTGTACACAAGTCTGCATCTTAAATTCCACTTCCAGGGAATCTGATCTAAACCAAAAGCTAATTATAACCATCGCCTGCACTTGGTGTCATATCCCCTCTTGCATTCTGCAGGGATTAATCAATTTTCAATTATGCTTACTTCATTAACATTTCCTTTTCTCTGAACTTTTTCTTTGATCCATACAACATCCTCCCCTAATTATTACCTAACTTTCTTTGCTCCCACATACTTGTCTTTGAAAAGAACTGTGCTCATTTCTCAAACTTATCACCTCTCATCACTTTCAACTCATTGAAATTTAGGTTGTGCTTTTCTACTTTATTAAATTGTTTTATTAAGATTAGCTAAAGCCTCCTAATTGAAAAATCCAATCAGATACTTTATTTTACAAGATATAACACCTTATCCATTATTCTTACTTCATCTATTTATTTCTTGACTTTAATGATACCAGTGTATTTATGTATTCATTCAATATGTATTTGTTGAAATATTTATTGAATGCCTACTATACCAGGCAATGAACCAATACAAGATAGTTGTAACAATAGTAATAATATAAACAATGTGCAATGGAAGTAAATAATAAACAAACATAACCCAATCTTTAGTGTTGGGATAAGGCTATTTTTTTTTCTGAAAGACATGACACCTCAACCTACTCCTGTATGATTTATGGGAATTGTTTGTGGCATCTTTTTCTATACCCCATAATTTTGGGTTAAAACCATAGTGTACCTTAATAGGAAAACTAAAATCTTAAGTAGATGTAGTTATTTTCACCTCAGTCCAAACTCACATCAGTTTATCTGGATACTTGAAGACTCATTTTGGAATAAGCTAAATAAGCTATACACACACACATTTCCTTTCCTAGGTATGTCACTAGCTCTATGATCTCTTCCTTGAAATCCAGATACCCAGATAATCTTAGTGCTATAGTTTGTTTACAGAAGCTCTTCACTGGTCCCATCTTCTTAGAATACCTTCTCAGTGATATTTCTCTTATGTATCATAACAGTTGAGTAAAACAGAATCTTATGATGGCAGAGTTAAAACCCTATGTCAGTTTAAAACTTACCGATCTCTACTATTAAAGCATATGGACTGAGGCTAAATCTCTTCTCTGAAATGCCAGAACTGGAAAATGCAAATAGGAAGCACAGAAAAATATTTGATTAAAATACCTACCAATGTAGTTAAAACTAGCCCAGGGAGTTAAGAAAACCTACTTCTGAATTATATAAATTATTAATATTGGGTGCACTTAATTGTCCTGTGTTCTAATGATTTAACTTTAAAAGGTCTTAGTAGCATAACATCTGTTCAGCTTCCAAATCACTGGCATGTTTTTAAAAAGCATTGTTTATATGGGTGGAAAGTCATTTCTAACAAATGTCTATAATACATAATAGATATGGAAATTTTACACTCTTAAAATTAATTTACTTGTCAAAGAACAGAGGCTTAAAAATGTAAAATTATTTTAAAATAATTATTTTCTTTCATGTCTGATTGTTGAAGAGAAAGAAATCCTAAAAACAATTCTTAAATCCACACAATAATGCCTTTGTCAAATCTTTGTAAAGTTTGAAATGTTATTGATACTAACTTTGATGATGACAAATTTTTGGAAAATATGCAATATATATGGCAATTACGTATGTTTTTGTGTTCTGGTTTTATTTAGACCTTGCATGGAAATATAATATGTTTACTTTTTATAGTATTCAAACAGGAAAACCTTAAGATTTAACACTTACTTGCAATATAATTTGCAATATAGGTAATCATGGAAGCTTTATTTTTATTATTTCAAACAAAGACTGTTTTAAAAGGCAACATAAAAATTTTGGACTATGAAAAGAAAATATAAAAACCTTTAGACAAGCTGTTAGCTAACATTTGAAAAGCAAATTAAGCAGGTTTATTATATAATGCAGCAGATGGAGAAAATGTGATCACCCTTTGGATAATTTTTTCTTATCTATCATTTTAACTTAGTTCATTTGCTCCTCAGAGAGTAAGTTTTTCCCCCATAACATGGTTCATATTACAATGAAAGAATGTTATTTCAAGTACTTTCTGACTATATCTGCTGTAAGTTAAGGGAAAGGGAATGCTAATGTAACAAAATGGCAATATCATGTCCATTTTTAAAGAGCAGGCAATTATATAATATTTAACAAAAGATTCATTTGTAGACTCAGAAATCTTTTCAGACAAAAGTGAGAAGTGGAAATACAAAAATTCAAATCTAAAGCTTTCTTTCTCTCAATTTTCATTTTGTATTTAGCTAAAGGGTGTGGCATAAGAATTAAAAAATAGGATACTGTAGGGAAGAACACCTGTCAACTTCTTGAAATGGGGTAGAGACTGAGTGGCAGGCACCGTATCATCTACAGACAGCAAAATGATGGCGCTTAAAGATGCAAATATTTTAATTGTCTTTAGAGTCTAGTTTAAAAATTTTCTTTAAGAACATGAACTGAATGTCTATAGTCACATTTATTATGAAAAATGTAGACTTATCAGAACTGATAATTGAAAAGTTATTTCCTGAGTATATTGTTGTTAATCATATTTTGGGGTCCTGGGAGCAGGAAGTTTACCTGGGAGCTTGTTAGAATTGTATTTCAGACCCCACCCTAGACTTACACAATATGCATTTGAACAAGATTCTTAAGTAATTTGCTTGTAAATTGTAATCTAAAAAGTGTTGACCTTGTACATGTAGATTATGTTGGGCAGATGAAGATGCTCTAAATACATTCCGTAATTACGATTGCAGTGACAGAAAGAAAAAGTGCCCGAAGTCAAAATACTGGAATAAAACCATTTTAGCCACAAAATATGCACACCATTTAATGAGAGAAAATCAGATTCTTATTACGATATGAATTACTAAAATTACCTTATTTAATTTATCTGGAACTTAAAGTTTAACATGAACTCATCAGAGGTTCCATTCAAAATTCTAAAACATACGAAGCATATTGTAAAAAATGTAGCAATGTCAAAGCAGTTTCCCAAAATTTGGATAGGCCTCAGATAAAAGAGATTTTTGACTTTATGATCCATTTAATATGAGTTTGCCTCCAAAATTGCAAATATAAGATGACATGTAAATGGTATATTCATAGATCCTGAAAAAAGCTACTTGATCAAGAAAGGACATGGCATTAAATATATATTTTAGTGAATAATAAAATATTTCCTTTCTTATGATTTCTACATTTAAGTATCATGCATTTCCCATTGCTGAAGAAATAATGGAGGCTGGGGTTCAGGATGTATATTGCATATTTAATAGTATTATCTGTGTTAAAATATAAGAAAAATATGTATATTAATATTTAGCAAGAAGTTATATAAAATAAGTGGATGGTTGTGAAATATTCAAAAAGGTTTTTACTCTTATTAAAATTCTTTTCATCCAGTTATTCATTAGAAAGACTATGTTCTTGAAAAACCAAGTAGATCTTGAAAAGATTGGCATATAATAAAATCATTAAAATTATTATAAAAAATAATTGATGATCATAAAATACATCCCTTTACTTTTTTCTTAAAGCCAGTTATATTAAGATCTTACTTTTGACATAATGAGTGGAATGGAATAATGAGTGGAATAAACACAGAGAACATAAAAAGCAAAGTATAGAATTTACAGTGGTTATTTTGTGAGATTATTGCTACTAGTGATTTATTCATACCTTTCTATTTTTGATAGTCTCTTCACAAAATAGATATAGTACATTGTTAATGAGAAAACATTTTAAGATACTAAAAAATGTATAAATGGTATCTGAAAATATTTTAACATCTTAAAGTTGTATTAACTGAAGGAGAAAATTCAATTAATAAATCTGGTACAAAAATGTTTATTTTATTATTAAAATATAATAATTTTATTAACTAGTATCTCTTTCTCCTATTAGTATATAAACATTGATAAACTAAAGTAGTATGTTATACAAATTAATTAAACATCAATAAAGACAACATCAGAATGCATTCAATGTGACATATGTCATCCTCTTATGAAATAGATGTATTAGGTGAAATGTTTTGGTAATATTCCAGAGTGTCTCTACAGAATTCTTCACTTTTTTTCTAATTGCAGTGTCTGCTTCTAGTGAAAATTTGGATATACTTTTATTTAATTGATAATTGTCATTATTACATAAAATATTGAGTATATTGTAATATACCTTTTTGCAAGAGCTTATCGATTAAAAGGCATTTATTTGTTCTTTAATGATTTTAAAAACCAATGAAATAAAATTTGCAAAGAATGATTGAACACTGAAATTTACTGTAAATTACATCAAAATATTTTCTCCTATTTCTGAATGGTTCAATACATTTTGTCTGTAGAGTGTGGGAATTGTTTCTTTCTAATTTGATATAGACAAGTTGTTTTCTACCATACCACTAAAAGTATACTGACTTATTTACCTGGAAGTTAAAAGCAATGCTTCACAATATATCTGTGCTATTGTACCACTTGTGCTTCTAAAAACACTTTTGCAGAACCTTGTTATTAACGATTTAATGTAACAATTAAATTGAATTTAGTTATCATTGGTAATGATTACATACAATTGTAAATCATGTTTTCCCTATAATAGACACATTTTTAACTTGTGATTTTTGTTTAACTGATTGTAACTGTTCCTAACATTATTCATTCATTTAAAAGGTTCAGTTTTTATTGATACAGTATCCTAATAATTATTACACATTAATTACATCTTAATGCACAAAATATAGTTTTAAAACACTCATGTGACTAAATTGTATTATAAGATAAAAATATAAAATAAACCACACCTTGGAGATGTGAATAAGTTAATTTAAGCAGCATTATTTTTGCTACTATGGGAAAATTTAATTTACAAAAGAAAAAACAAAGCAATATAAAAGTAATATAAGAATGTCAATTTTTAAATGGCCTTCATAAGTTCACTAATTTTAAATTTCACATAGATTTACCTTTAACCAGGAAGCAAAAGTTTCACTTCAATTTATATGTAAGTATAATCAGCTATAGTAACTTTGAAGTGACACATGAACTTATCAATATATTCAGTATATACTTTATGAAGTGCTAGCACTATGTATACTGATCAGTTATGATAGAAAGCCATAAAAGCACTAAGATATTTCTTTATCCACATCAATAAAAATTATTAATTAGTGATTTAAAATAGTGTTTTATAAAAATATTGTTACTTAATAACTTAAAATTATATTTACAATAGTGTTCATACCTTTATTGCAACATTTTTGTTTACACAACTGATTATTTTAACATAACAATTTTCTCAGCCCATTATCTAAATTGGTAATTGTATCATTCTTAATATTTCTCCTTATTTCCATTTTATTCATTGTAGGTACAAATTTTCTCATTTGACTAGTATTAAAATGGTAAAAATGAACTTTATTACAAGCAGATGTTTATTTTATAACATAAATATTTAAATGAGTGAATTGAATGGAGTTCTTTAATGGAAAGTGTTAACTTTATTGAGGAAAATTTAATTGCAGAATGGTTATTACTGTGAATAAGTTTTTCATGTATGACTATCTACCTGTCTTTTATTTTTATTGCATCATTAGTTTTAATTGCTTTAATTATATCAAGTTAAATCCATTTGCATATTATCATTGTATATAGGTACATATTTTAGCAAGCAAGTACTTTGAATCACAGACATCTATAATATACAGTCTGTGGATAATTCTGAAATAAATTTGCATATTTATTTATAGAGCTGTGTTGGGATCACTGGGAAAATTTCCCAAAATAGAACAACTAATTTCTGTGAAGGCATTAAGAAGACAGCTGTCACGTAATGCTTCCCAAGTAGTTTTCAAAGCACATAAACAATATCCTGTAATGAACACTCAGATGAGCATATCTGATGAAGGAGTGGAGTTTCATTCTAAATAATTTCTTGAAGGAAAGACATTTTGAAGACTAAGAAGACAAGGATCCTTTTTTGTTGTCCCATAATACTGTGCCTAAAGTTCGGCGGTGTATTTCTGGTTTAAGCACCGTCTAAAATGTTGAAGCCCATGTGATGTTTTTCAGTGAATTTAAAATAAATATGGAACCACACTGTGATAACAAATAAATGACAGAAGAACGGCACTAATCTTTAATGAAAGTGACCTTCCAGGCAATTTTTTTTAAGTGAAAGGAATCTAAGGCAGTCGGTGAGGTTGCTTCACTTACCTTTCTATGCGGTGATGGTCAGAGGGAAGTCAGGGCTAAAATGGGGGTAGGAGGGTTGGGGATGTAGGTGGATGGAGGTGTGGAAAGGAGGTCATGTGTAATATTATACACAATAAAAATAAAGAAAAAAAACTATAAAATTTCAGAAACAACTAGTAAATTATATATACAAATAAGTAATTATATAAATATATATACAAAACATATATACATACTGAGTATAATCTCTATTATTTTTAAGTAAGCAGTAGGGAGAATTTTGGGATCAGTGATCCTGAGAAGTGAGTAACAATTAACAATCACTGATAAAAGCTAAACTATTGATTTCTTGCTTCCAGTTATCCAGAAACAAAACATCATATAGTAAGGCCACTAGGCAGCGAGATTGTAAGTGGAACAGCTGAATTTAAATGGGCTTATAATATCAGCAGAGGGGAAAAGCAAGGGCTTAGATACCTTTTAATAATCATGACACCTAGAATGAAATTGCCTTAATGCAAAATTATAATTTGTTTAACCAAATAGGAATGTGTGCAAAGGCCCTGAAGAGACCTAGCAGGGGTTGGGGGTGATTGATGGGGGGGAATGGAGACAACTGTACTTGAACCACAATAAAAAAAAAAAAAAGCCACTCACATCCCAGTTCCTGAATAAGCTAAATCATTTGCCTAGAAGTTAACTATGAGTATTAGTAAATGCTCCAGCTTAAAATTGGAGAGAATGACCCTCACAGAAATGAAGCACGGAGTAAGGGAAGCCAAGGAATCTTGTCTTCGTTTATGGTCCCATGTTTTGCATGGATTGATCTCTAACTGCAGTGGTGAGAAAAAAATCAAACCAAAGCATTCAACTAGGAAAAAAAATATTCCCTTGAGAATAATTACTATTGAATTTGAGATGTATAAAACCATCTAAAATAAAAATTTGACAAACCTGACTATAAAACAGTAAAGATGAGAAAAGGCAAAATTAAATGCTGAAAAGTAAGTGGAAATAATAAATTTGGATTAAGCAATACAAAGGCTTCAGAAAGAAATAGAGAAATGGAAAAATATACACTATTCATTTTACCAATATTTTTCATAAGCTACTGAAGACATTTTTTAGTATCTTCTAAACATTAGTATTAGAAAGTGCAAAGATAGAGACAAAACAAACTCAAAATTCTTGTTAACCCATTTTAAAACTCTTTCCCACTCGATACACTGCAAGGTAAGGCAAAAGAGAGAGATGCAAAGTAAAAGATGAATACTCGGGAGTTATTTATTTGAAATGAATCAGAATGCATCTAAATAATAAAGTGCATTTAACTAGCCTTACTGATTGCACTAAATATGAAAACAAATCCTAAACTTATATTTTTACAATTTTCAAAGGACTGATTTGTCACCATGCAATGATTGCCTCAAAATCTAAGACAGTGGTGCTTTAAAGAAGTTCAGGCCCTCGCACGTATAGCTCAGTTGGTCAGGCATGCTTCCAGAAGGTGAAAAAAGGTCATTGGTTTGATCCCTGGGTCAGGGCACATGTCTGGGTTGTAGCCCTGTCCTTGTTGAGGCAACCAATCCATGCTTTTCTCACTCCCTTTTTCCCTCCCCCTTTCTCTAAAAATAAGTAAATAAAATCATAGGTGAAACTGGCTGGGGTGGGGTGGAAGGATGGAGAGAAAATGCGGACAATTGTAACTGAATAAAAACAAATTAATTAAAAAAAGAATTTAAAATTTAAAAAATCATTAAAAAAGAGAGAAAAAGAAGTTCAGTATCTTTAAAATGAGATTTCAGGTATACAAATTACAATAGATTTTCATTAAAGTCCTATGCGCCAAGCCCTAGAGGTCTTGGGGACCCATTGGCTGCGGAAAAGTTCCAATTCCCAGGATCATCCAAGCAGAACAGGTGCCACATGCTCTCACGGCCAAGGAACGAATGCCTTGTGTGCTTACATATAAAAATTTGATAGTGAGGGAAAATGATTTCTCCTTTATTTTTCTACAAGAAACAAAACCAAAACTAGTCACAAAAACAGTAGATGTCTGTATTACTAGCATTATCCAAATGAAGCCAGTGTCGAACTTCTAAGGTCACAGTTTACAGAGCAGGGTCTGTCTGTTTTGAAACAAATTCGCACGTTATCATACAACTATACTCGGTACATGGTAATAAACAAATTAATTTAAAATTGAATTCAGAAGTAATTCATAGAAATCTACAATTATTGATATATTTATAGTCAGTAAAATTAATCAATTCAAATAAGGAAGTGGCAGGATTAATCATTAACATTGCTTCCATTGGTAAAAAATTATCAAGTTATTATAGATATTTTGCTTATAAAACTTATCTCTTACAGTATTTCAAAGGTCTGTTCAAACTAAGCATAACTTTATTAAGCATAACTTTATGTTTATCTTTGATTCTAAATCACTATAAATGCATGTGTCTATGTCAGAGAGTAGTTATATGTCAATAAACAATTGGTTCTAATCTTAAAGATTTATGTATAAGTAAAACCAGTGAAACATAATGCTTTTTAAATATACAAAGATCTTTTAAAAAGCAATGAAAAAGGTCACGCACAAAATTTTGTGTTACAAGAAGACAGAAAAGCCCAGTCAGAGAACACTCTTTTCCAAAGGATGTTCTGCAGAGCACCAGGGAGCTGTTAAGAGTAGAGGAGCAGAACAAAATATTTCAAGGTCAATAAGTATCCTTATACCCAGTACAAAACCCACAGGATCATAGTGCACATTAGAATTTTATAGCTCTGATGAACCCTGCTGTAAAGAAGCTGTTTGACTTTGCTTAATGCAGATTCTTAATTTTAGTTGCTTGCTTAATTACTAATATCTAAGAAGTGTGTTCTGTGGAATAGAGTACCTGACTGTGACATTTTGCTACAGAAAATTTCAGGACACATGAGGATGATAAAATATTGCAAAGAGAATATCTTTGGTAACAGAAGCCTATAAAGAAATCTTATTAAATTTATTATCAGCATAATGTTATTTAATTTATTTATATAAATGTTAATTGGAATACCAATAAAGTTAATGCTCAATATCTAATTTACTTATAGACTCCTTAAGATAGGAAATAGTATCATGAGTCATAACTAATGCAATGAATACAAAACTTACTATTTTAAAGCAACACTTTGAATATATAATAAAATTGCAATTAATAAGAATTTGGTAAAGTACTTGATTAAATCTAAATATATAGTAGAAAGATATATATGAAAATAAGTAAAAGAAAAAGACTTTTCATTAATGATAAAAAAGAACAGTTAAGGAATAGCTTTTGTATGAAATACTAAAAGCTCTTTAATAAAACTATGCAATTGAAATATAAGAAATAAGATTTGAGAAGCCAAAGCCATTCACGGATACTGATAGGGAGAAACATGAGCTCAGTTAGCACCCAGACTTAATTTTGAAATACCATGCTCCACTAAATTCAGCCAGGACTTGTGGAGAAATATCTGACATAAGGAAGTCATGAAGGAAAAAAATATTTTCTTTAGGCTTCCAGATAGTTTATTTACATTTATAGTACCAGTACTCCTCTTTATCACATTTATTTCTGTCCACTTATCTTGTGGTGTGTGTCATTAGACTATGCCTCCTTTAAAATGAGATCTTGTTTTGTCATTTTTGTATTCCAAAAAGCATGGCATGCCATGTTGTAAAATATGCTCTCAGGAAATCATTGCTGAATAAATGTCTGCATGGATATTTTTGTGTCGCATTTTCATCGGGCTTTTAACAGCTAATTCAGGGCTTTTACTAAAGACATAGGCAATTGGGGGTCCACTGAAGGCTTTTGAGCAGGGCAGTTATGTAGTCATATGTGCAATTTAAAGAGATTAATTTGAAAAAGGATTTTATAGTGCATTGGAGCAAGGCTCGCATGAGGCAATTGCTTCTGTTACGAGAGTGTTTCGCTAGTCCAAGTGGTAGATGCAGTGGAGTAAATTCTAGGTGGCTGATAGAAAAGTAGCAAGACATCACATGGAAATATGCTATGGAAACTAGAAGAAAGAGAATCTAAAATTTCAATGATGAGGTGGTAGAAATAAATAAAAGTGCCCTTATATTTTAAAAAGTAGACTGTTAATTATGTCATATATATGTCACAACTAAAGGATAATTTTCATGTCATACAAATAGTGAATTCATAAAATAAAAATGGCTACCTATTTACTTTATGTTGATTAAGAATGTTTGTATCATTCTACTTTTAATATTTTAATTTAGATCATAAAAATAGAATCTGCATTTGCAATAGATATTGATATTTTATAGCTAACAAAAAATCAGTAACAAGACAATATTCTTCAGTCATTATCAACACCCAAAGTATTAGTTCTATGAAGTCTTAAAGCAGTAACATCATCATTGCACTGTACAATATAAAAGTATAACTCTAATTATAATTCATAAAGCAGATAGTTATTAAAATAGTATTTGGATTTTAGTTACCTATGTTCTAATAATCTCCTAAAAATAAATTATTTAACAACTTTGTTCCACTAACTGGTGAATCTCTAAGTGTAATCTTCAAGAGAAAATATTATTAGAAGGCTTTTATTTCCTGCTTAAATTACAGTAAATGTTCTTTAAATGCATTCATGACTCTCTCTTAAAATTGGTTCTGGATTACCTATAATCTTGAAATTACATGCATAATTGTAGTTATGTGTGAACATGTGAATTTTATACAGGTGTCCCTAACATTCATTATTTATAAAAACGTGTATAAAAGTTAAGAATCATAGTAATTAGTAATTACAGAAATGTGTTTTTAAAAATAAACGCTAGAATTTTAAATTTGTGTACCAGTTATCTAGTCTATATTGCAATGTAAGATACAAATTTCATTGAGTGTGAATAAGTTCACTAGTTGCAAACAGGAGAATTCACCCCAGCTGCATAGAAGGATATTGATCCAAACAAGCGTAGCCTAAAAATTACCTTCAGTCACCTGCAAGCTATGCAAGCTATTCATAAAAATCAACATGCATAAGAAGATAGTGAATTTTAAAAATAAAGTCATGTATACAGTAGCTTTGGATTTGTGGCAAAATTGAGTGAAAGGAACAAGATTGAACGAGAACATTTTTTAGTGTTTATTAAATGAGTCATCTGCGGGAAGGTGGAAATTAAGTGGACATAAAGGCCTGGAACTTATGTTTGCACTTGCCATTGAAGATTACATGTGGTTTGACTGGAACTGGCTCACCTTTGCTATTATGAGTCTATTTTCAACTCTGAGAATTTTGTGTGTTAGTTATTACATGTAGCCATTATCAAATATTGATATATAGTGATATATAGTAAAATGTAATAAATTAATTAAAAGGAAATTGGTTATACATGCAAATACATATGCATACATACATATATAAATACATATATATGTATCTATATCTATATATCTATCTATGTATCTATATATATGTGTGTGTGTGTGTGTATATATATATATATATATATATATATATATATATATATATATATGTAAAACAAAGCCCCAGAAAATCAAAATTAACACAGATGGCTTAGAATTTACTGTGGTAGAAGTTTTTATATTCCTACCCATGGTAGGAAGTTGCAAAGGTTACAAATAATGTCTCTTGTTTTTGAAGAGTCAATTGGCAAACATTTAGCAGCAGAACACTGAGTTTATGTGTGTGATTTGCAAGCATTATGAAATATTGAACTATTGGGAACGACCACTCTTTCCTCCATGAAGACTTGTAAAATGAAGCACATTTTAACTTACCACTAATTTGGTGTCTGTTTTAATAAACCCTCATAAGTAAAACATGGAACTCTACACTTTCACAAGTAGGAAATCACAGAGGTAGATGGAAAGACAGGGTTTAAATCTGGTTAAATCTGTAGATATGATAGATGAAGGTGGGGTGAGGAACTGATAAGGACATGAGTCAGTCAATGAAAAACTGCAGTTAACGTCAATCAGAGGAACATGGCAATCATAGTGCTTAGCATGCCTCTCCGGAGGAGTTAGGAGTCATCCCTTACCTATTGGACATTCCCATACTGTCAATAAAAAGTCCCCAACACCATTAGTGACTAAGGTGCCAGTGCTGGGTGATACTTGATGTCTAGAGAATCAAGCATCCTTGGACCACTCTCTCTAAAAGCAGGATGCCTGTAAAACATTGAATGGAAGATAGATTAACTAATAGCTCCAAGCCTCCTAAAATTTTAAATGGAAATTAAAAAAATGCTTGAGACCTTATTTTGGAATTCAAAGGGTGTTTGACTTCCAATTTCCATTCTCTGTAGAACAAGAACAGGTCATTCCTTCCTTGACATACATAAAATACATCATATTTTCTGTTTTGCTGGTGCTATAAATTCAATACCATATTGTCCAGCCATATCAGTTATGAGAAGAAAGTGTACTGCAGAACCTCAGATGTCTAACAGTGTAAGGGTTCAACAAGAATGGATGCTGCTAGAACAATGCTGCTTCATTTAATGTGATGACTGAGCATCCATGTCCCTCCCCTCAGATGATTTCTTCAGTATATTAGCGCAGTGAGGAATGGTTTAATCTCATAACCAGCTTAGAGAGAGGACATTGACCACATCATACAAATGCTCTATTTAAAAAAAAATGAAACTTGGGCAACTGTTTTCTTCTAATTACTTTACAGATCGACCTGATTTATGCAGAATTATTAAGCTATTCAGATAGTGTGGCTTTAGTGTGCTGCACCTCATACTGGCAACCCTGGAATTCATAGATGAACTTGGGACCCAGCAGCTTTGACATGTATATGGAGTTCAGCAAATTTATTTTCCAGCTACAACCCCCATTGAAATTATTATTTTTTCTTTACCATGTACATTTCACAGATAAAAAATACGTAACATGGGCATAAAGACGAGTTTAAATTTACAAAATAAAGTACTGTTCTGGTGTGGGAGTTGTCATGAGGCTGTACTGAAGTAACTTTTAACTCTCTGGGATATGGAGTCCCCATTAAAATGGGTTTGTTTAGCCATTGGCATTAATGAGCATTTAAATGCAACAGATATCATTTCAGGTGATTTAACACGAGTGAATAAAAGTCAATGCTATTGGATTAAAAAAAATTGAATGGAGAAACTCTGCCATGCACACACTAGGACCTCTCGAGGATGTTACAAGCTTCTGTTCATCTCACATAAAACACTCAATTACCAGGTGAGGGTAGAGAGAGTTGTCACTTCTGAGCACTGCAATTTAACCTTATCCTTAAAAAAAACTTTTAATACTTTCTATTTCAATTTATATTTAGTAAAATTATTTTATCCCATATGTTTTCTGAAGAAAAGATATAAAATATTGATTTTCTTAAGGAGAAACCATATGAAAGCATCTATTATGTATCTAAACTTAAAGTGGATCATTTGTTCAAAAAGTATTTCAGAGCAGCATTGATTTCTTTTGGTATTTAATTTATTCACTACTGACAACATAAAATCATATGAATTTCCATGTTTTTTTCCCTACTTTCATAGTAATTAATCAAAAGTTGCCAGCTCCTTACATGTCAATATCTTTGTGTGAGATCTGAGAAATTTGTCATGATCTCTAAGACATTCTTCATCTTCTGTAAATCTTACAATTTCATTTCATAAGTTAATTGAATTATTTCATTGCAGTTTATTTGTTATTGATGTTAATTAGAGAGAAAGTGACAAGTTGAGATGGACTAAAATAAGGACAGTGATAAGTATAAGCTAATTTTATAAGGACACAATTCATCAGTAAATTATTTTATTTCATCATGATTTTCTGTTGTCACTCTAATGAGGACTTAATCTACCTTCAAGCAAAATAGGTAGATACATTTGAAGGGTGTGGAAACTGCCGTTACACAAGCAAACAAGCAATATGACTTTCCGATATTCCAGTTGTAGCGAGAAGGCTTACAGCCCTTAAGGCTGAAACCCTAGTATATAATTTTAGGAACATTAAAAATTAGGGAAAACACCTTCAGTGAGCTGAGTCTCTCCTCTCATTTTTCAAAGCTACTCTAAACCCAAATTCCAAAGGGTTTATGCCCCCTTGGGACATATTTCTGGGGGATCAAAAAGTAATGTCACCAATGCTCTTTATTCATACAGAAGATTTACCTAATCAGGACTTCAAGGACTTCAGAAGCAGAAAACATTTGCCTGTATTAAAAATATTCTTGCAAATATGCTATTAACAAAATGTTAAATTATTTATTTTAGCCCTGGCTGGTGTAGCTCAGCAGATTAAGTACCATCCTTTGAAACAAAAGGTCGTTGGTTCGATTCCCGGTCAGGGACATGCTTGAGTTGCTGGCCAGGTCCCCCGTTGGGGGTGCACATGAGGCAACCGCTCATTAATGTTTCTCTCCCTCTCTTTCTCCCTCCTTTCTCCTCTCTCTAAAAATAAGTAAAATCTTTAAAAATATTTATTTTAGTGATTATTGGGTTGATATATCACAACCAAGAATATATACAATATTTGCCATGACCAAGATCAGAGAGATACCACCAAATGCTAAGAATTTACAATGCTAAATAAATCCAGGAAATGAAGCATGAGAAGACGGTTTAGGTTCTGTGTGTGTTGGGTTGGTACACATTTTGTTTAGCACTTATATTAAGGGCCTATCTCATTAGCAAATAACAAGAGAAAGCACATTAATATATTCTGTTAATAGAGAGGGTATATGTAATATATGTACACTGAGTGTTGGAAATAGTTCAGATAAAAAGTAATATATTTATTACTTTTAAAAAGGAAAAAATAACTACAACATGAGCTTCCACAAAATAAGATCTTGTAAATGAGTCATAGAGAGAATGGGGAAAAATCATGCAGCAAATGCATTAATAAGTAAATATTCCTCTGTAGATAGATTTGGTAATTGATAGGTAGGTAGATAGATTGATTGATAGATAGATAGATATACATAAATGTATATGACAAAGCTCTACTATATTCTGGTTGAAGAAAGATAAAGCATAGATTTGCCCTTAAAGCTCTTTGAGTGGTTGAAGAAAGCCACATAAACCTGTAATGCTGTATTTGTCACTAACTGCTGCACAACTGTTGGGAACCACCCTGCCTGGTTTCAGAGGCTGTAACCCCCCAAGGTTAAGGCTGAGTCAGAGTTGGGACCATAAGCCACTAAGGAGACAAAGCTTATCTCCCTGGCAGAAGTGCCACCTCTGCCCACTTCACCCTGCTTGGCCCTGAGCTTGGCCAGTTAGCCGATGACGGGTAAGAATCCTCAAGGGAGGATCAACCTAAGACAGGCTCTGGTCACCAGGAATAAACTCACAGGGAAGGACTTGGGGGGGGGGTTGTGGCAAAAGGGGGTGATGGACCCTCGCCCCTCGGCTTTGAAATAGCCTGAGTCCTCATTCTGTCTGCAAGAAGTCTCCTAATCTCTTGGCTGCCTTACTTCCCTTGCCTGACTTAAGCCTAAAGCAATAACAGAGGGCACTGCAGTCCTGTGCTGGGAGGGGCGGATTCCCTGGGGAATCAGGCCTAACAAAAATACATACATTCCTGTGAAACCTACTTAATTTGTACCCTCAGTTTAAAGGATAAGGGTCCAGACCTGAGATGAGTCTGGCGCCTAAAATTTTATGGCCCTCTAACTAATTGTCTGTAACTCAGAATAAGCCCTCAAAGTTCTCTGTAAATCATGTATTGTTTAACCCTTACTGGCTGACAATGATTGATGAGCTTTATCTGTATTCCTATGGGAATGAACCTAATAAAAGCCCCTGGAGAGAAAGGCTCTGGGTCCTTCTCCTTTGAGAGAAGAGGCCACCTTTCCTCCCCAAGCAGATCATATCTTGGTAGTCTTATTCTTCATCCGTGGTGGACCGGGGGGGCTGCGTTAAAGCCCCCCAACACACAACAATCATGAAAATATAGAGAAAGGTAGATTATACACCATACTTTAGTTGTCTGTATAATTTAAAAATTCATGAGTCTCTGGAAACAAAATATTTGAACATAAGGGAGCAACAGCTGATATGTATTTGAAAGAGACTGTGTTGAAAGAAATTCAGATAAAGATATATTCTAGGGAAACTAAAACTTCAAAGGCAAAAAAAATCTGCATGGATTAGTGATGCAAAAACAGCTTCAAGAGTGTGCCAACATTTAAAGGCAACGAGAGAGGCACGACAGTGGTGAAAACAGAATGCAGTGAATGGACAAGTCAGGATACATGGGTTAAACCCGTGAATACTAGGTGGAGCACAGAAAATGTGGTCGAGGTAGAGGAAAAACACTGTGTTCAGAGAAAATGCCATAATATAACAATAGTGAAAATTAATGAACATATAATTTATGTGAAGAAAGTAAAGAAATTAAAGTACAATGAAATAAACTCGACAAAACTAAAAAATAGATAAAATTTTAATTTGTAAGTATATATTAAAAAGAGTGAACATCAATTACCAAAAAGAGTAGATGTTCATATGAAATAAGATTCTTAGAAAACCATAAAATTAAGGAAAATCTATTTTAAAAGCAGAATATAATCTAATTAAGAAATGGACAAAAGTCTTGGACAGGCACTCCACAAATGAATATCTCCAAATAGTTAAGAAATGTCTAAAATGCAAAGTTATTAAACATCAGAGAAAAGAAGAGCCTAGAAACAGCCTCTGTAGTCAATGACGTAGTTTGCTGACGTTTGACACAAAGGCAATTCAATGGATCGTGGATAGATTTTTGAACAAATTATACAGGAATAACTTGATGCTGGTGCACAAGAAATGCTTTGTTTTCATTTGTTTTTGTGTCTCTATGTTTATTTACTTACATAGTCACGTATTGTGTCTGGATGTATGATAGATCAAGCCGCTCCATGACGGCGCCGTGCCTTTTCGGTGCTTAGGGCTGTAATACACCGTCCATTCACAGAAGAGCACATTTCTCAGTTACGGTTACCTTGATGCACTAACAGCTGTATTTTATTTAAACTAAATAGTCCTTCTATATACTTAGTATCTGAATGTAATTTAGTGTCCTTGAGTTTTTTAAGTATACACATATTTTATAACACTATACCTCTCATTAGATAAGTTATAATTTTATGTCTTCATAATTAGCATCACTTCTAGGTGTAAATGAATTTTTAGTTCTATCACCTTTTATTTCTTTCATAGAGATCATCTACTTTTATTATGTTTTTTATCTTTGACAGCTAGAGCTCTATGAGTACAGAAATGTACTAGAATTTTATGTAGATACGGGAGTATGTTTGTGTAGTTTAATGTACTATGACATTTACTTTAGTGTGTTTATGCAAAATACTCTGTATGTTCTTGTTTATATTCCAATAAATATAATAGATACTAGGTAGGTAATTATTTTAAAATAATGAACTCTTAAAGTTACCAAATACCTTTATTCAACAAAACTCATATACCGTAAATATTCCCACTCTTCTGAAGCAGCCTCAACTCAGACACACATAACCAATTCCCAAAACTTTATATCCAGGAACAGTGACTAATAGGTCAGTCAGAAGTTATCAAGAGAATTTTTGTAACTTTTTCTGAAATTTTCCTCAAAACATCAATTCCCTCATAATGTCTCTGGCGGCCCTGTCAGAAGTTTCTCCTTCCCCTCTCCGAAATCATAAAGTGATGTGCACGATCCTTATTAACTTCACTGACGAGAAATCTTTACGAGGAGATTGATGTGACCGTTCTGAAAGCAGCAGCCACCAGCGTCCCGAGCTGCAAAGGTGATGGCTGAAGAAGATGGACGGCTTACTTCCGAGGAGGGAATTTTTCTACGTTATGATAAACGACAGCAACTTCTGTGTTAATTTACTTTTCCTTTTGCTTTAACGTCTTTATTGTTTTCTCACTTAAGCTTTCTAACCCATCTTCAACTCAGAAGCGGCTTATCAAATATTAATTTAAAAATAACTGTAAAAATGTTTGTAGACACCAAGCTACCTGTTTAAATAGAATGACAAATGGTTTTCTAATTTAATCACGTTTAATTTGGTAATTCCACCACAAACTTGATACTGGTCTTGCTAAATTCACCAGATTTGTTTTTCTGCAGCCATGCGTATAAGACTTAGAGTATGTGTCAGTCCTAAGAATTTAAAATGTACAGTGCCTTGTGAGCCGTTAATAGTATACTGTTGAGAATGAGAACGGTACACTATTATCACTGCATCCAACCAAAACAATCAGCTTTAGGGTTTTGAAGTAGAATTTAATCTAATTTTCATGTGCTCATAATAAATGATATATTCAGGTAATGTGAACATACACTCTTTTTTGTGTTTTTGCCAATGTGCAGAAATCACATTTTGTCTCAATATGTGCTTTAAAGATAAACTATACCACATCCACAAATACGTATTTCCATCTTTGGTATATTTATGTAAGCATAAAAGTGAATGACTGACTCCTACTAACCAGGCTGTGTAGGTCTGCCAACAGTTTCCCAACCTGTCCCGTGGGTAATAAGAGAGTGGCATATTTTATTAGAGGTAGAGTCGCGTGCTTTTAAAAATATATCATTTACTTCACCAATATTTATGTAAATGGATTCTAAAATATTCAGTGAGTGCCGCAATTCTGTCCCTTTTATTTTCAGTTACTGATCAGGAAGTTTGAATTATTATGCCAGCTTACTCAAAAATTTGAATAATTTAAATGTTATTTGCTTTCTTTCCCATGCCATAAGTTAACATTAAACTGTGTTAACGACATGCAGTGTTAGCAAACTAGAGGGAGAAATTCAAAACTGACATATTTTTGCTGGTGTGTAAAACACTCTCAGTGAAATAATCCACCTGTGTTAGAATTTTAAAGTTCTTTTGATCCTTGTTCATGGGTGAAGATCTGAATGGCTTCAGATTAAAGAATGAAAATAATAGCAATAATATAAATATGATAATGGTGAACATTCACTGAGCTGATACTAGGCAGCAAGCAATATATTGTGAGTTTTACCTGGAATGTATCATTTAATCACGAATTTCTACAAGAGTTTCTATTACATTATCTGTCACACGAGGGAAATGATTTCTAGAAGGACTAAGTACCGTTTCCAAGGTAAGGCATCTTGTCACTGGAAGAATTTAAGACATTTTACATCTAGTTCCTTCCTCTGACACAATCGTATGTGGCTACATACCTGAGTTGTCACAACACCAAACATTTTTTTAAAGAAAGTAGTTCTATTCATTTGCTCTTGTTGAGGGAAGTTCGGTAAGTGTATATTCAGTATATTTTAACTGGAGGGATTTGCCAAGCCCAGCGGTCCTAACGTATAACTCAGACTTCTGCACAGGGGGATGAAAGGAGCTTCTCCAGTCAGAACAGGAAAGACCAGGCAGGCGCAGGCTGTGAGAAGTGGGTATGTTCCCAACGGTTCAGTGCTTAGACTTGCTCAAGCCTGTCCTCAGTAACTATGAGTTCTTCTAATCATTACTTGTAATTTCCCATCCTACTGAAATAGTTTAGCCAGAAAATAAAAATAATGTATTTATTTCAATAAGTTCTGTCCTGACTATAAATACAAGTTACCGTGTGTGGGGAATGGATGTTACAAATATTTTGATTTAAAAATTAATTCTACTAGATCATCAGTAAAAAAATAAATTAAAATCCTCAGAAAATTAAATTGTGTTCAGCATAAAATGCTCAGATGAGTCGCAAAAAGGCATAAGAGAGTCACATACAGTGCACAGGTATCTTTAATAATGACAAAGCATTATACTCAGAGAAATTATCTGTTTTTATAAGAAAGTAGCATTTCTTTTTCTTTAAATTTAATATCCATTGTATTTTTTACATTGCCTTTCAGTTGCCTCATACTCCCTTCCCCCCCAGCAATCACCACACTGATGTTACTTTTTCCTTTTTGCTGGATCCCTCCATCCCTTAACACCCCCCCTCCACCAGCTGTCATCCTGCTTTCTATCTATGAGTCTGTCTGCATTTTTCTTGTTCATTCACTTTGTTCATTGGATCCCACATATGAGTGAAAACATATGGGATTTGTCTTTCTCTGACTGGCTTATTTTACTTAGCGTAGTGTTCTCCAGGTCCATCCATACTGTCACAAAGGGTAAAAAATTCTTCTTTTTTTATGGTTGAGAAGTATTCCATTGTGTAAATGTCCCATAGTTGTTTTATCCACTCATCTATTAATGGACACTGTAACATTTCTGAAAGCCATACTCTAAGCTCTACCAAACCTATAATTTAACCTTGCCTTTTTTAAACAGTGAAGTATGAAAGAAAAATAAGCTAGGTGAGAGATGGATGTTCCTTTTTAATATTTTATATACAAAATGTTAAACATATAATTTTAACACACTATACTTCAAATAATGCTCTACATTAAAAAAAGCTAACTAGAAATGTTACTTTTTTCCAAAATATTTTTATTAGTTTAATCTCTGTCTAAATGTAGTTTAAAAAGAAGTGCTGATATTCTACTTATTGGGATTATTGGGAATTTGGTCCAATGCTCTCAACAAAGGCCAAAAAAACAAGAAACAAAACCTGGATAGTGTACCAAGTAGGGCAAAAGTAGGGTTTACAGTTGTGAGTACATAAAACAATTTATTCTTATATTTTTTATTTATTATTGTATTATTTTCCATACAAACAACTGTAAAACTACTTTTGCACACCATGTATTTTTAAAATATCCTTTAATATCTTAAAAAACTGACATGATATTAAAAGCTGATTGGCCAAAAATAAATAAAGGTGAAAAGCAAGAAAAACATTCCCTGGGAATACATCCTGTTTATAGGGAATGTGAGCTTATATTTCAAGACCTCTTGTGATGTAAGTGAAAGAATTAAGGATCTGTGGTTTGTCTATAATTGGGCAACTAAGAACAAATTATCCCCAATAGCTCTGGAACACATGAAGTGTTTCAACCTAAAGTTAATGGTGAACAAAAAATAAACTACACACGCACATACACATACATGGGTGTGCATGAGGTAAGGCTTGACCCGGAGATGAGCTGGAGAGAAAGACTGCATGAAAACATAATTACCAGCTGACCTCTTCACAGCTGTGCAGCTCAAATTCTCATTATCTTCATTATCCAAAAGAACTCAAAATGAGAACTCTGGCCAATAACGGCACCAGAATCTGGGTAAGCAAACACAAACCTCTGAACCCTTTTCTCCTTCTTCTCCATTAGAGGAATCTGCAGGCACAGAAAATATTGTATAATGTCTTGTCAACAAGGGGAACTCTGCTGAGATGTCCCATCCAATGTGGTCTCCAGAGGCTATACGAATCTCAGGACCAAGGCATTTATTCCCCAACCTTCCAAGGGTGTTGCATGTTGAAGGCACAGCGCTGACTCCTCTCTAGGAATTTCCCTGGATCACAGAAAGGGGCCACCCCTGAATTACACAGCAGCCTGCACACAAAAACCTGATTGAAGCTCTGGCTTCAGTGAGTGAATCTCTGCAGAGCCATCTGAGATTTAGAGCTCCATCACAACTCCAAGTCTCCTTCTGCCCAGTCCTGGCATCCTTACTTCCTCACAGGAGATGCTTCTGTGACTGTCCTCAGTGCACTTCCTGTGCTGAGTCTCAGAACTGTTTTCCAAGGGCCATGCTCTATCCAAGCTGACAAACCGACCCTGCCTGGTCTTGCATCATGGGCTGGCATTTACTGCTGAAAACTGTGGTTCTTGGTAAGTTCTCTGCTCAAAGGTCTACACACTTTGTGCCCTATTCATTTGATCCCAGGTCTCTTCCCTCCAGCACCTTCCAACACTTGGGCAATTCCCCTTTTGAAATGCATGGAGGTATATTTTTACTTCAACACTCTTAGGCCATGGAAGACAAGAAGTCAAACCCTGACAATTCTCACAGCCTAAACATACCATTACACGGTTTAACATAATTGTGGACACCCTAGCTCTGTGTGGGGGACGCTTTAGTATACAGTCTAGTTAGAAGTCCAAGCAGAATGTACTCTTAGATTCTTAAGTAGAATTTTTACTCTGATCACATCTCTGCTTAGTCCTCCAGGCCTCACCCCTTTCCCAAGGTTGAGAGTGTCATTTTCCCTTCCCAAGTGGCAGATTGACTTTATCTCTTGTCCTATTTCTTACTCTAAGATTTACAGTAAAACTTTGCCCTGAACTCCCTAAACCCTTTCTTCTCCTTATAAGCAAAACAAAACAAAAAAAGAACCGCTCACTTTTCCAATGAAAACTTTCGATTTTATAGCCATTTCCTCCAAAACTGAGGTCAACAACTTACACCAGGAAAAATGAGCATTCTCTCCCCTGTCCTGGGTTCTTAAGTTACCAGTGGAAGTGGGGACCTTGCAGTGTCTAAAGAAAAAGCATTTCCTGAGACCCACATGGGAGGATGTGTCGCTGTGGTGTGGTTTATTGATGATGTACAATTAAGGGGGTTCCCCTCCTGACTTCCCAATGTCCCATCTCTGTCCATCTCACCATTTAAAATGTCCAGTGTTGTCTTCAGGAGGGCCAGGATGAAAGCCACTGCCAGAGTGTCTTCTCCATATTAAAGTCCAGTCCAGTCCAACACTCGTCTAGCTTAGTGTGTGTTTCCAGCTGCAGTCCACTGGTACTCAGGCTCCCTCCAGGGGGCCATGGAGGGAACAGGTGTGTGCAGGATTCCAGTGCAGGGCACAAGCAAGAGAGGGCTTCTTTTTTCTTTTCGGTTTATATCAAGCTTGGGAGTGGGGCAGGCCAGATGCTTTTTCAAAAGAACAAATCCAATTCCCACATTTTCGATGGCTTTGGGTGTGTTTACACTCCCTAGTAAGACTGACTGGCTTCCTGGTCCACCACCTCTCCTGTGCTCCCCAACAACCCAGCACTGGAGGGGGAAGGAGGGAATCTTAATTCCCTTAGGGGAGCAATGTATTGATCCCCTGCAGTAGAAGCTTCAGCTTCCTGGTGAAGCAAATATGCTTTTGCTTCTCGGTTTATTAAAATCAGTGTCTAGTCCTCTTTGCTCTCCTTCGTCTAGCTGAATACCAACAGTAGCATTCTCTCTCTTGGAAAAATGTCTGCAACCACATCAATGGATAAATGTGTCAGAACCAAGAAATTTGTCAGTAATAAAATATCTTATTCAAGGAAATATGTTATAATATGTACAGATATACCATGTAATACATGTATAATACACATTTGCACATTTCTTTTGGATAATAAATCTATTATTCAAAGGAAAGTTGAGCAAGCTTTCATTCTGAGAAAGATCTCAGCATTTGTGAAGGCTTTTTCTTGAGGGGCTCTAGCACTGACTTGGTCTGCTTGAGAAGGCTCAGTGGACGTAAAAGACGACCAAAACTGCTGAGATCCCCAACAGCTTGACTAAACCTTAGGCAGGCTTCTTCTGACTCTGGTCAACTGAAGTCCTTGTTCTTAGAGCATTTGCTTTAGAAGATTTGTCATCTTTTTTTCTCCTTTTTGGTAATTTAAATTTCTTAATCTCTATAGGAGAGTAGAAACTTAAATTCTGTGGGATATGCTGTTCCAAATTGTGAAATGAAGACACTGAAAGTATAATTCCTTTGAGTAAGGCCTATTAGAAAACCGATGGCCTCGCATTCCACCTCCCCAATTCTATTCCCAGTGCTTAAAACCTCTTCCGCCTTTTGTCTTGGCAGGACAGAGTATCTGAGACGAGGTCTGTGCTCTGTTCATATTGCTAAGCAGTCACATCAGCTGCTGCGGCTCTTCTGTCTGATGTGTTTTACCTCCATAAAGGTCAAGCTCTGGAAGTATATGTAAAAGTTGGTCTTTTGGAGGGATGGCTTCTGTCAGGTACTTTAAAAGGTAGGAGTTTGTGTTCCTCCTAAGTAGGGTCTTGTGTGCTAACACTCTGGCTGAGTCAAACTACGTGCTCAAATCTTTTCACTGAAGCCTGAGCATTTTTTAGTAGAATCTCTTCATAAGAGTGGGACTGGCCTAGGTTATCAAAGAAATCTGTCTGGTGTCTTAAGGATAGTGATGCTTTAAGTTGCACTGTTGGTCAATTAAGATTTTTTTTTCTCATAATTAAATGCCGATCTGCACTCATGAAGGAATATTTGTTGGTATTTCAAATGTAGATATCATTACATATAATTATAATTGTTAAGATTATGAAATTATAAATAAAAGAGTCACAGAATGTCAAAATTAGAAGGGGTCTTTGAGTGGTATTTATTAAAAACAATTTATTATATTGAGGTACTAATTTACGTGATCTTTTTTGTTCAGGAGGGTGTCTACATATACACCTTCAATCACTAAAAAAGTAGGTATGAGGCACTAATGGTATTAAGGAAACAACCAAAAGCTAAATGGCTTCCTCTGTTTTCCATCCACTGGTTATTGTGTTAACCCTTCAAACTATGCATATCTGCTGTGCATTGATTTAACATGATTTTGAATCACTTGTTTATGACTTAATGACTTTTGTATCCACTTGTTTATGATAAAGCCAAAAAGGTTGCTTTTAGAAGTAGAGTTGTTTTACTATAAGAATAAAGTAAGTTGCACCAAGCTGTCATCATCTCATCTGTTGTCCTTGATAATCACCTAGTGGTTCAGCCATTGAGGAGCACTGCTGGGGGCGTATCAATAAGAACATGTGGAGAAGCAGCCATGGCAAAGGGACAGGGCGTTTAGACTCTAAATACTGAGAGTGTGTGGGGATTAGTCAAGAGTTTCCATCTGGACTAGACAACACTTGCCTCACCTAAATACCTCTCCAAAGATCCTAGGACATTTGCTCCTGCAGTGGCCAAGACAACTCTGGTCAGAGTGGTGGTAAACCATGTACCAGTCTCAACAAGAAGAGAAACATCTATTCCTGCTTCTGTGAAGCATTCCTCTTTGGCAGTGGTATGAGCCTTGCAATGACTGATGGAATGATAACCCTTGGAGCAGAGCAGCCTGCCTGCCAACATGAGTGGGGAGGGGGACTGTCTTTGTTACCTAGAAACCTACCCTAGCAACAAGGGACTTTTGTTTTTTCAGTGCTGCCAGCCGAAAGTCAGCTTCTTGATGGTTAACACTGACCCTCCCAGTTACCTGCTTATATAAAATAGTATACCTCATTTCAATTTTGACTTTATTCCTTTTGTCTTCCATGTCCTGGAACAATTATGTAATGAAACTATCATTGCTTTGGAGTAGGTCACTTCTTTACTGGCATATTGAGAAGCATCATCCTGCATGCTGTTGGCTAGCGAAATTCCCACAGTGAACTTGGGCAAAGAGAAAACCTGTCTGTAAGAATACTTTTACCACCCAAAACAAATACAGTGAGATCAAATGCATTCCCTTTCTAAACAAATGTTTCTGAAAATAATTGGAATGTTTTATTCCCCACTTTGTGCTGCTTACCTAAGCCAAACTTCCACTCTGCTGTTTTCCCCCGAATAAAACTGTTTTCCTCAAAGGTAATGCCCATTTAGTCCTTCAAATCATCTGTGTGTAATTATCATTTAAATTATTTTATTGACCGTCCTAAATAGAATATCCTAACATTTCCCATTATCATTTTTAAAGGTAGTAGTGCAAATTCAGTGCAACACCCAAGTATTATCTTGAACAGAAATATCTGAACAGAAATAACACATACTCAAATGAGCTCTGTTTTATTTCTGGCTGAGCTTGCGTGATTAGCTTTTTTTGAAAGCCACATCATAGGCTAACTCACATTGAATTTACTGTGCTGTGGATCACTTAAACATTTTTGTCACATGCCGATATTAACTCAGTCTGACATCATTTGCAATTTGATTCTAAGTATGGCATCTTCCATGTGTGCATCTCTATTATATTTCATTTGCTCAATTCAGCCCATCATTACAGGTTATAGAGAACATTTCCGGATCGTAATTGTCCTGCAGTGTATTCACTGACCATTCAATCTTCCAGTGACCCACAAATTTAATGAACATATGAGCTTCTTCTCTATGTGCTCTTCCGAGTTACTGAGTAAATGTTGACCAAGGCACAAATAAAGGCACGATTCTGAGGTCTCTACCCAAAATGATGTCAGTCTTATAATCTTTTTTGACATTTTTATTTTTAATCACTTATTAATGTACCTAATTAGTAGCCCTTGCATTTAGACTGTATAATAAAATGTATGCAATGGTATATTGGCAATAAACAGTGAGAACATTTATTTTTATTGAAGGGATTTAAAAATGATGATGTTATGTATTTCTTATGGGGCTTACACAAAGGATCTCAAAGCAAAAGTGGAAAGGATACCTATTTTGCCATGTTTAATGCACACTTTTTTGCCCAAACTTTTGAGGGAGAAATAAGGATGTGCACCATACATGGGTGTAATGATTACATACTATGAGTATAATAATGGGGAGTATAATAATCCTGTGTATAATGCACACCCACATTTTTGTGCTCATTATACACAACATATGGTAAATACCAGAGTTTTAATGAACTTCATGTCTATAGCTCACTTCAATCTGTCGTCCTTGACAAACCTGAATTTATGCCCATGTTATACACACACACACACACACACATGCTCTCTCTCTCTCTCTCTCTCTATATATATATATATATAAATGTATGGTGATATAGATATACATTCTATATAAAATATATGTTCTATATAAAATATGAAAAGATATGTTTTTATGAAGATCTGTGTAATAAAGAGTTGTAAACTAAAAATGACAGAATGCACATAAAGCAAATAACACAACAAGTATATAATAAAGATTGTTCAATGTGTTCATGCTGTTAAGGATTTGTGTTATTTCTTATTATCATATTGTTTTCAGACTGTTTCCTGGTCCCCTTTTTTCTCTCCTGTTCCAGGAGAACAGGGTCTGTGTTATCCTCCTCATTTTGCTAACTATTCAGATTTAGAATGCAAGTGAAGCACTAGGTGGAAGCCAAGGTAGAATGGGCTTGGGGCTGGCTTCTTAGCTTCTTATGGATTAAGGACTACAAATCTTGAAAACAATTTAAAGAATCTTGTCTAATTCACAGTATTCAGAGAAAAGATAAAGATTTAGGGCTAAATGGTGATTTTCTTGGCATATGCACTTGGAACTTGGAGACTAAGTGGGAGACATATCTGGGACCATGCATTTGTTCTATTTAATTCCATAAAGTGTATTACAGAGGAGCCTTTCTAATGGCTAAATCTTTACTGAAAAGCAGCCTAACATTGAATCATCTGAGTTCCTGAATCCTATGTCAAAGGTCTTGAAATTTCAGTATATAAAACACCATCAAGAAAATAATTAAGGTTTCATAAGCTTTTACCTATGACTTCTGAAAGCATTACGTTGCTCCAAGTGTACATACATATTATTTTACATTATAATATAACCCCAGATTTACAGAATTCTACCCATTTCCAATTTTGTAAATCTTGTTCCTTATATATACATTTTCCCGCTATTCAGAAATAATGGCTTTGAGACCTAATTAAAATACAGAAACATCTTTTTATAATTCTGAAATTGAATGAAAGTGTAAATTTAAAAAATATTAAAAGCAATTGTCTAATATGAACAGTCTAATGTGTATAGGTAATGTTTCTTCTTAAATATTCAATCAGTGTGTATCCATAGCTAATTTCTTTATTTTTCCATTTTTAAATGAACATTGATTCAAGCAAACCTAGTTTTCTCTTGTCTAAGTAGTTTCTGATGTGCTTATTGTTTTTATTTTTCTATCTTAATTGACAATAGAATGTGAAATATTGTTATTTAAATAGCACCTTTCAATATGTCAGTGACAAAGACATCTGTCAAATTCAATAAATAATTTCAGTTTACTCTATGCAAGGTAATATATTACCCTCTAAGGGCCTAAATAAAGAATCCTCAAACATTAAGCCTTTCCTTAGTAGAGGAAAGATATGACCATGTGCAGAGTTAAAATATGAACATTATTCATGTAGGTAGGGTGTATTATGTATTTTGAGATATCTCCATCACCTACCAGATAAAATATGAAATTATTTGAATATTGTGTGTTGAGTGTGGTTGAATTATAGAATGTGAAAATAAAATTTAAAAAATCATTAGTTCATTTATTCATGTAGTCAGTGAAATATATTTGGCTCTTACAACACAGATAATTAATTGTTTCTATGTATTCCTCTTTCCCCAAAGGTTTTTTTATTCTACTGTGTTTTTAAAGAGAGGTGCCTCATTTACATTCTTATTTCCAGAACAGAAAGTAAGGAGTGGTTTAGAGACATTAAGTAAATACTAAGAAATGAATACAAAAATTGAATTTCAAAATCTCTGACTTTTTTATATATAGAATTGTTCAGTATATCATAGTTAAACGAGATCCTATATTTGGAAATTTTGTAAATTTAAAAACATGAATTATTGTCATGAATATGAATTCATTATTTCTTAAAATATGCAGAAATGTGTTGTATGTCTTCAAGGTCAAGAACAAATCTTAACAGCCTTTTTTGCTGCTCTCTCATAGAACAGCTGGATTCTATGACTTCTTGCCTGCACCACATAACTAGGCAAACTTAATTTTCATTCATTTCCCATATTCTACCCTCTTACACCTCTTTGTTCCTTTACTTAAATTGTCCTTGACATTTAGAGCAAACTAATCCCTGCATCTTTTCTATTCCCCAGTTCTGTCTTCTGTAACACATTCAGCTGAAATTTTACTTATTCAGAGAGCAGCCCCTCATTAACCCAGGACCACAAGCCTTCCACTCACTCATCAGAGAGAACATCAATTCTCATTTACATGCATAGGAATCTCTGGCCGCAGTGATTTGGGAAACTACAATTTTGCCTATAAAAGTTTTAGGAAAACACTGAATTATATCTGTATACCCCAAATTTTAAATCTGCAGTTTTGATATATTTGGTTCATTTTGGTCCTCTTGTAGGACCAGGAAAAATTAGATGTGTTTCTCCTGTCCTTAACAACATGTGAATAGACCCATGGCAGATTCAACATGGAAAAACAATCTGAGATTTTTTTTTTTTTAAATATCCAATGTATGATTAGGTCTATGCCCAGGATTCGTTCCCTTAAAATGATTACGGTTCCTTTGAATTTAAAGTACATTTTTGATAATTGACAATATTACAAGGAAAAGTATAAGTGCAGAAACAATGCTGTATCAGGCCAGAAAGACCAAGAGTACCTTATTCAATGTATAACAAAGCATAAGGGCAAACTTATCCTAAAAACCATGACCTCTGGGGAGGTTATTTCTGAAGCTAGTGCACTTTAAGAATGTTATAACTGTTGTGAGATATATCTATTCCTGGTTTCATTATTTTATATATTAATTTATCTATATATTAATAAGTTTATATTTATATATTTGCTTGCTTATTGTTCCCATATGAACTATCATATGACACTTTGGGTTTTTATGCCTTGATAAAATAGATAATTATATTTCATAAACTATACAAGAAAAGAAGATTAACTCAAGTTCCACCATCAAAACTTTACACATATGAGTATATGTTTATAAAATATGGATAGTTATAATTCATCAGAAATACTAAAGTGGAATAAATACTATTGATGAGAATTCACATTGCTTACTTAATTTGCAAAGCCATCATAGAAAATGACTCCATCAGCTTTCAATGTACTACAAAATTACTTCAAAGGAAAGAGTGTCTTGATGTTAACTGACCTTATATTAAATCAAATGTGCTCTGTTATCCATAGCCCAGGTTACTAAAAATGAAACATATTTAGATACAGTAAATAATCAGGACCATCTGATATTTTCTTTCTAACTGGACATGATAAAAATGAATACTGAAGTACCCTGTGCAGCTATCTCAAGGTGGTAGGTTTGAAAGCATCATGTATGTTAAGTCAAAAAGTATGGTAGACGAGGCAAGAAAGCCATGACTTTGGTGGTTCTGTCGTCTCATTAATACAATTTCCCTTGAGATTTTACTCGCTAATTTTAGAAATAAATTTTGAATTGAGATTAATCTGAAAGTGCATTTCTTTCCATCTAGGCTTTAAGTTTGTTTTTCAAGATGATAATAATAAAACTGCCCACCAAGAATTTAAGATAGTCCTTCTGGTTACAAGTGTGCCAGAATGGAGTGCACAGTGGTGTCCATATGCTAGAAAGCAAATCTTCATTGTTAGACCTTATGAACAGAATTCATGTAAGAATCATCCTTGGAAAGTCACTTTTCTTTATGTACAATAATGACATGTGTACATGTGGAACTCTAATTATCAGAGTCTTCTGTCATGATTTTGATTGGAGGGCTTTCTGTAATATTGAGGAAATGCAGCTACTGCTGACTTCATATGTGTTTTGCCTGAATCTTTTCAAAAAATGCAAATTAATAGTTGAATGCTAAGTAATCGAACAATCTAGTTCCATTTAAATTATGCTGAACGATTCTGAGAGTATATACAGACAGTGGTGAAAGAGAAGGAAAATAAAGCCAAGTAGATGCTTTTATGGAGCTTTATACAATTCATTTTGGGGAAAAAATGTAAAATATAGGAAAAAAGGTGAGCACCAAAAATCTCAAGCAACCCGATTTTTAAAAATGAGCAGAGTTCCTGGGTAGTCATTTTCCCCAAGAGGTCATAGAGACGGCCAAGAGACATAGGAAAAGATGCTCAACATCACTAATCATCAGGGAAATGCAAATCAAAACCACAATGAGATAACACCTCACGTGTTTCAAAATGGCCATCATCAAAAAATAATCAAATGACAAGTACTGGTGAGGATGTGGAACAAAAGTTAACACTCATAAACGGTTAATAGAATTGAAAATCGGTGCAGCCAAAAGGAAAGACAGAATGACTATTCCATGAAAAATTTAAAAAATAGAGCTGCCATCCAACCCATGAATTCCACTTCTGAGTATTTATCTGAAGAAAACAAAAGTCCTGTTTGAAAAGATATATTCACCCTATGTTCACTGAAGCATTACTCACAATAGCCAAGAAATGGAAGCAGCCTAGGTGTCCATCACTAGATGAAAGGAAAAAGAAGACATATATGTATACAGAGCTCTGTCTGGAAAAAGTCCAGCCATTGTTAATCTAAGGAGAACAGTTTGCCTGACATCGATATAACCTGGCAGCCAAGGAGAGCAGACTGGAATGCTCATGTGTGAACAATGATGACTTCACTAGTCAGTGGGGGTGGTAGATGCCATCAAGTGAGCTTGTGTACTGTGTGGCCATCACATTCAAAATGACCGAGTGAGCAGAGCAATGAATCTGCATCAATATTTGCTTTAAGCTTGAACATTCATCTGAGGGACCTATTTGGATAATTCAGAAGGCTATCGGGGACAATGAAATGAGTGCAACCAGGGACTGGCAGCTTCATCACAACAATGTGCCCAGCTCACGCATCACATCTCCTGCAGAATTTTTTGGTGAAACATCAAATCACCCAAGTGACTCAGCCAGCCCCCTTGCAGCCCAGATTCGGGGCCCTGCAACTTCTGGCTTTTATCAAAACTAAAATCACCTTTGAAAGGGAAGAGATTTCAGACCACAAGTGAGATTCAAGAAAATATGTTATGGCAGCTGATGGCTATTGGGAGAACTATGTGAGGTCTCAAGGTGCCTACCTTGAAGGGGACTGAGGTGTCATTGTCCTATACACAATGTTTCTTCTATCTTGTGTCTTTTTTAAGTAAATGTCTCTATTTTACATATTACATGACTGGATACCTTCTGGACAGACTATATGTATAAAACATAACATGTAATATTACTTAGCAATAAAATAAAGTGAAATCTTGTCATTTCCAACAACGTGGATGAACCTAGATGGTAATATGATAAAATAAGTCAGACAAAGATAAATATAGTATGATTTTCTTTATATATATGTGCAATCCAAAAAAAGATAACAAATTAATTAAAAAATAAAATAAAAACAGACCATTGACATAGGAAAGAAATTGATGGTTGACAAATGGATGGGGTTTGGAGGATGGGTGATATGAAAAATAAATACAAAAATAATTTGTTAAATGACAACAATATATTTTTTACAACTGTTTATTGATAAAACAAAAATTTCTGATAAAATCAGAATGTTCTTACTTACATGTGCTAGTACACAATAAAATAACAGATTTATGTTTTCTTATTAAATGTAAGTAATGTTCTGATATATGCATAAAATAACAATCAGTGACAATTGTTTTTACCCCCAAGATTCCAAGTATAAAAATGGCATATCTTATTTACTACAGTAAAAGATTAAAGAGCAAATGATAGAATATCATTTTGTTAAAGAAAACAAATGATAAGTGATTCTTTATCCACATAAAGATCTTTCAATAAAAGACTACACCCTCCTTAATGATTCTATTTTGAATTCCCTGGGCATTCTCAAGTCTAATTTTAAGCATGTATAAAGTTTGAAATTAAAAATATCAAATGTACCTAGCTGCTGAAGAAGAACTGGTCTACACAAAGTGTCTGAATTATTATTAGAATTAGCATGGAAGCTCAACAATGCAGCCTAACAAAAAATAAGGTCCACACGACTCATGGTAGCTTTTTGGTAATGAATTAAAAACCGCTTTGAAGATTTAGTCAGAGATAGTTGGTGGAAACTCTCTCTCTTTTTTGTTTTTTTCACTGTTCATCCATTATAGTTGTCCAACATTTCCTCCTGTTTCTTTCCCCTTCCCTGCCCATCCCCCCAACATTCAACACCCACCCTGTTGTCCATGCCCATGGGTCCTCTATCATGTTCCATGGCTTGTCCCTTCCCTTAATGTCCTCTGTTATCCCCCCTCCTCCCTTCTGGTCACTGTCAGTTTGCTCTTTATTTCCATGTCTCTAGTTCTATTTTGCTCGCTTGTTTGTTTTGTTCATTGGGTTCCACTTATAGGTGAGATCATATGGTATTTGTCTTTCACCACCTGGCGTATTTCACTTAGCATAATATTCTCCAGTTCCATCCATGTTCTCATCAAGGATAGGGGTCCCTTCTTTCTTTCTGCTGCATAGTATTGTATTGTGTAAATGTACCATGGTTTTTTGATCCATTCATTTACTGATGGGCACTTAGGCTGTTTCCAGCACTTGGCTATTGTAAATAACACTGCTATGAACATTGGAGTGCATAGGCTCTTTTGAATTGTTGTTTTGGTATTCTTACAGTGTAATCCCAGCAGTGGAATCACTGGATCAAAAGGCAGTTCCATTTTTAGGTTTTGGTGGAAATTCCACACTGCTCTCCACAGTGGCTGCACCGGTCTGCATTACAACCAATGGTGCACTGCGGTTCCCTTTTCCCCACAGCCTCATCAGCACACGTTGTTTGTGGTTTTGTTAAGGATGGACATTCTGAATGGTGTGAAGTGGTATCTCATTGTGGTTTTAATTTGCACCTCTCCATTGGCTAGTGATGTTGGGCATGTTTTCATGTGTTTATGGGCCTTCTGTATGTCCTCCTTGGAGAAGTGTCTGTTCAAGTTCTTCACCCATTTTTTAATTGAATTGCTTGTCTTCCTGGTATTCAGTCTATAGCTCTTTATGTATTTTGAAAATCAAACCCTTGTCTGAGGTATCACTGGAAAATATGCTTTCTCATATGACTGGTTCCCTTTTCATTTTGTTGAGGTTTTCTAACTCTCTTAAAGACTCTTAAAAACTGGTGCAAACACCTAGTGAAGTTAAGAGAACTACAACTATGGAGCTTCAAGGTAAGGTCTTCAGTATCTCTTCCTTTAACTTGCAGCTGCAATTTCCTTTATTTTCTGTTAGTCTTCCCCAAACTCTGCTCCCCTAAGACTTCCAAAATTCATGTAACCCGTAATTGACATGTAAAATCATTAATTTTTATACTAAACCCAAATGGAGATAGTATCTGATAGATAAATCATAAAACAATAAACTGAGATATACTGGGTTATAGAATAAATTGTAGTTTAATGATGTGATATTCATAGTTATTGATAAAAGAGGTAGATTCCTCATAAAAGTCATAAACAAACATTCCAAGTTAAATTCTTTCTTAAATATGAAACATAAAAGTTATTTGAAACAAAAATGTATAATACATTTTTAATTATAGAAGGGTATCTTAAATCAGAAGAAAGCAAAGATTATGGATTAAAAGACATGCATTTTAATTAAATTTTTCATATATATGTATCTTCTAAAGTGTTTAAATTATAGGCATCTTAAAAATGTAAATTTTGGTGAAGACAGACTCCTACTAACCATCCAAGCTTCAGTTAATTATCCTTTCTTTTCAGTAGTACACCCTAGATTTTATTTAGGGCAACGAGAACAAGCTAAAATGTGTTTTTCTCACCCTGAGTCTGGTTACGGCCATATGACTAAGTTCACACCAGTAAAAGATCATTAAAGAGAGCTAGTAAATGTGTCTGAACAAAATTCTAACAACTAATATAAAGAAATGAGACACAGAATGGCAAATTACAAAAAAGTTTCTAATATTCTAATAATCAGGGGAAATAAGCATAAAATGATAATGGATGCTACTTTAGACTCACATTACATTTCTTTCAAATCTGACAATAAAAGATTGGTACAACATGAGCTACTTTATATCGATGAGAGTGATTTCAGTTGATTGCACTGAAGAATGAATTGCAATGCAACTTGGAAAAATCTCCCAAATGGTATACTATAACCAACTTTACTTTCTGTCATTTACCCACTTTACTAGTTTTGTGATAAATTTGGGCATACTATAAAACTTTAAAATTTTGCATAGTTGTTCTCTAAAATATACTTATTTTTAAATTACAATTATAAATATTCTTGTGTATATGTTCATTTTATACTTGTACATATATATTCCAAAATGCTACTAAAATGAACAAATATGATTTAGTCTAATGATAAAAACTCTTTATTAATTGAAATAACTGATTGAATTTTGTGTATTCTAATCAATAGGTCACAAATACAGTGCTGTCTGGAAAATATTTCAAAAGTTAGTTAAAATTAAATCTGATACTTTTGAAGCTATGTTGATTAGGAAGTTGTCTTTAAGACGGTAAGAGACAAGAGTAACAAGTTAAAGAACCCTAATTATCAGTGCTACATCATAGTGGGTTTTAGGTCCTTTACAGTTGCATATATGTCAGCAGTAGGAAGGGTGGATCTTGGTTCTACACAGTCACTCACTGGTCACAATTCCTTAGATCATAGGATTCTACAGCTTTTGGGGTCTCCTGTTTCTCTGTATTCAGCCAGCTAATAGTAGAGAAGAGTGTAGAGGATTTTCTGTGATGTTCATTAGGCTTAATAGGCTTTGCCTTGAGGTGGTATAAATGACATCTTACTGGACACAGTCAGTCTCATGAAAATAACTAAAGGCAGCGGGGGTTAAGGAACAGTCAAAGAGTGTAATCTGTAGGCAAGGACAAAGGGACTGAAAATATATTTATATACAAAGCAATGCCATTGTTGACTTTTGAATACATAGATTCACAGTGTATACGTCGCAGGTGGCAAATACAAGGTCCACAGGCCGAATCCCGCCCTCCACCTTGTTTTATCCTGCCTGGCACCTTGTTTCTACCCAGCGGCAACACCGAGCTCTCACTTAACTGTTAAGGAGTAGTTACATTTATACAGTCCTAAAACTGCATTTGCCCCTTTGAAGGTGACCGCGAGGCTGATGTGGCCCCCGGTAAAAATGAGTTTGATACCCTTGGCATATGTATTAGCTTTAATTTTCTAGTGTTGTTATAAGAAATTACCACAAAGTTTCATTACCCTAAAATCAAGGTTTTGAAAGAGTAGCATTCTTTTTCAAAAGATTTTAGGAGAGAATGCATTTATTTACTTTTTCAAGCTTTTAAAGCCTCCCTGTTTTCCTGGTTTGCGGTTTGTCCTGTATCTTTAAAACTAGCCACAGAGCATCTTCTTCTCTGTCTCTGATTCTTCACTTCTTCTACCCTCACTTACCTGCTTAAATGACATTTGTGATTACATCGAGCCCACTAAGGTAATCCAAATATAATCTCCCCATTCTAAGATGATCAAATAATTTATAAATGTATTTCCATCTGCACTCTTAATTCTACTTGGCCAGGTAACATAACATATCTGCATGAATATCTTTGAGTGGCATTTTACTGCTTATCACAATACATATAAAGTTATTACCTTATTCAAATAATGTTTTATATTATTTGTCTCTCTTTCTCTGGGTAGATCCCCTAGGATATTTCAACTTTACTTGCAATTTTATATTTATTTTATTTTTAAGTATATATTTCTAATTATGATCTTATATTTGTTCCAATATTCCCCTCTTTACCCCCCTCAGCCTGGTACCACCCTCCCTTCCAGCAATCTCCCTCCTTAGTTCATGTCCAGGGGTTGTGCATGTAAGTTCTTTGGCTTCTCCATTTCCTATACTATTCTTAACACCCCTCCCACCCCGGTCTATTTTGCACCTACCAGTTATGCTTCTTAATCCCTGTTCCTTTATCCCCAGTCTCCCCCTTCTCCCTCTGTGTTGATAACCCTCCAAAATGATCTCTATATCTATGATTCTGTTTCTATTCAGGTTGTTTGCTTAGTTTCCTTTTGTTTTTGTTTTTTAGATTCAGTGGTTGATAGTTGTGAGTTTATCATTTTAATGTTCATAAAAATATGAGTGGGTATAATTTTACCAATTTATAAGCTGTTGGTTTTGGTGGTGTTTTCGTGGTTTGATATTAGCCTTTGAAGTTTGCTGCATTTTAATTATGTGAAATGCAAAGTAGGGTACACACAAATAAAAATGAATGCAGTAAAAGAATTATTGATAAATAGTTCAGTAAAAGGAAATAAATAACATTTCTTCTAAGTATAGTGTATGTGTGTATTTCAGTGTAGGAAAAAAAGGAGAAATGAACAGGAAGAAAATAAAAGAATTATGAAGTTTTCATGGAAAGTCAATCATTAAGAAAAATGCCCATGTGACTGGAAAATATATTAAAAGTCAGTCTCATCATGGAAAAAATATGAAGGTTTCAGTCAAACTAAAAGAATAGTAAAGACTATATGCATAAAACTTAAAGACAAAAATAGCAAAGTTGACAGATTTGGGGGCATGCTGAAATATGTGAGAAACTCCTACCTTAACTTTGAAATTTATCTAATTAACTTTGAAATTTAAAGTTCTTCCTGACTAAGGGCGGGGGTTGTGCAGTGCCTGGGAAGAAAGAAGTTCAATTACAATGAGCAAATGTTTCTACCTCCAGTCGGAGGCTTTTGATCTGAGGTTGCCACACATGGTTTATTTTCTGTGAAGGGCAGATCTACAAATAGAAAAAGCTCCATGGTAAGCCTTGGCAAATGTCATCAGGAAAGTAGGAGGCCAGAGCAACAAGTAAAGTTGCTATTGCAGAGAGAGGATAGGATTATGTCTCTTTGTACCAGCGAAAATGACCTTATTGTAAAAGATGGACATGTAAAGTGAAGTGTGGGGGGGCATAAGGAGGAGAGTCAATAGTAAATTACCTTTAACTTACACTGTTATAATTTGTATAACTTTAGCCTATTTATCACTATTCAATATTTATTATCATTATTCAATAAATATTTATATCTTGGAATGAAACATTACTCAGGTAATATTTTTTACCTATATATCATGGCATTTTGACATTTTACAGTCAATATTTCATGTCCAGAATAACTAAAGTTTTAACAATATCACAAAATAATTATGAAAAGTAATATTAATTTTTTCTGTTAAAGTATTAAAAATATTTTTTATTTTAATTTTTTCTGCAATGTACCAAAAGCATCTTAAACTTCTTAGTTAAAAAGCTATTTTGGGGGGAGGGTATAAATTGATTAGGATAGTTTGGCTGCCTGTCAAATGTTTAGCATTTCATACTCTCCTGGTGCTCTGTGGAGGTTTATACCATGATACTCCTCAAATAACTGACCATGGAGACGAGGTCTACACCATGTTTGCATAATGTTTTTTTTAAATGTATGTGTGACAGCTTGTCAGGCTCCAGGTGAGATTGTTCTTATTAATTCTGTACATTTTAACTTCTAATGTTTTTAAAATCTAAAAGAGGAGGCATTACAATCAATTAAAGTAATCATTGTTTTCATATGAACACCTGTAACCTTACAACTTTAAACCCTTGTTTTTAGATAGTTTTATAAAAATGAGTTTAAAAAGTAGGACTGTTTCTCTGTGTTTGCAAAATATCTGAGGTACAGAAATGAATAGGACCCTGGTTGTTGTAGCTCAGTGGATTGAGCACAGGCCTGCGAACCAAAGGGTCACTGGTTTGATTCCTAGTAGGGGCATATGTCTGGGTTGCAGGCCAGGTTCCTGGTAGGGGATGTGCACGAGGCAACCACACATTGATGTTTCTCTCTCTCTCTTTCTCCCTCCCTTCCCCCTCCTTAAAAATAAATAAATAACATATTTTTAAAAAGAGAAATGAATATAAGTAATAAACCTTTAAATATAAAAAGATGTTCAGGGATGCCCCAAGGAGTTCCCTTAAACTCAATCTACACTTTCATTTCCTCTTCATTTTGAAATTTGTCTAATGTTTGGCATTATCACAACTGGAAAAAATGTATTTTAAACTCTATTTTATGTCTACAGTTATTACCAAAATGGAACAGGGCTCTATTATTCTGCTTTTGATGAACTAAAAAAGGATACTTAGGATACACAAATATCAAGACATTCTTTCTATCCTCAAACCTTCCCAGATGAAACACTATAGACACATCTCTTCTAAGGAAAAAAGTAGACTTTCAATGAAACTTAAATATTTTACTTAAATATCTGAAGAGATTTGTAACCTGAATGACATGTTGACAATTATTTCCGTTATGGAAGCTGTAGGATGACCCTGCTCGTATGAAATTTCTACAAAACAAAATTGTGGAGGAAATGATAACTTAGTTATTTTAAGACTATCTCCTAGTAAAAGGAATTATCACAGATGTCTGTATTAAATGTCTGTGCATATTGCTTTTTGAAGCCTCACTTTTTGTTTTAGATCAAATGACTATTGTTCTATAGTTGACCTCACTCATATCCTGTTGCAAGCTTTCTTTGTACATATGCGAGACGGTATGATAGGAGACAGTGGGTTGCCTCCTTAAGCAGAAATCTAGATTTCTCTTTAAACTTGTTTCAAATATAATTTCCTCTTTTCTTTTTATGTCCCATTACCACTTAGATTTAAAAAATCTTTGAAGTCTCGAAGAACTATGTTGTAAATCAGTCTATATGCTATAATGGTAGTGGATATATATAGTTAGCTTAATATCATTTGGGAATATTTAGTGAAATATTTCACAATTAAAACAGTTAGCAAACAAAGCATTTGAAGCTTCTAGTGAGTTGCAGTTATTAAAAACAAGTATTTCAAACAGGAAAATATTTACAGTTATTTCTATAAAAGCAAGAGAGGACCTGAAATATTAAGTAAAAAGAGCTGAAATATCATACATGCTTTAATTTTGAATTTTAAATATCTCAACTTGGAAGAATATACTTTTTATTTCATCTTTATTGTTTTTTACACATTACCTTGTATTCCCCTTATACCACCCTCCTTCCAGCAATCACCACACTGCTGTCCATGAATATATTTTTATAATACTATTTTTAATCGGATCAATGTACAAGGGCAGACCCCCAGAAGATGAAATTATCTTCTGGAGGGTGGGCCCCTTGTATTATAGGTTTCCCCCATTAGGTGAGTGTTTTAGGAACTGATGTGTATCAGTGTGCTGACTGGTGATGTTGTGAGAAGTTGCATTTGGCTTTGGTGAATTATTTTTGTGAAGAGTCTTGGGTAATTTAGGACTGTACCTGACCACACTGCACTGAGTGTTCAGCAGTTTTTGGCCCCCCTGCTTCACTCCCCTACTCACCCAATCTTGCCCTTAGTGACATTTTTTTATTTCCCTGGATGAAAAAAAATCATCCTCAAAGGGAAATATTTTGCTGATGTGGAAGAGGTGAAACAAAAAAACAGCAGAAGCACTAAAAGGCATAAAAAATCTATCATTTCAAAAAAACATGTCAATAGGGGTCTTGCTTCAAATGGAGAGTATTTGAAGTTGACTGAAGTTGAAACAAGTATGAATAAATAGCTATTTTTTCAATAAATAAATCCTGGGTTTTGGGGGGACCCCTCCTCATATATGAATCAGGACAATAGTTAAAAGTGTTGAGTCTACTAAAAGAAATCCTCATGGACTCTTTTTTTCTAGAATGGCTGAATTAACTATTTTAAATTTAATAAGGAATAATGTAAAGAACTATTTGAGTTATTACAACAATCAGATGATAACTTTTTTAAAAAAAGAAGCAATTATTTCTTGTTCAAAGACACGAATGTATATGTATTTTAGTAGTCAGATTTGGTTAATATAGTATCTCCATTGCTGATATTTATTGAAAGAGAAGACATTAAAATAATTTATCATTCTCTTGTATAAGGGGAATTGATTTAGATTAATGTTACAATAGGCAAAATAACAGTTCTGAAGAGAGCAGAGCAAAACATGGTATGTTTATAAAATAAACAATACATGGTCAAGAACTCCTCCATCACAACAGAATTCCATTAACGTTGTCAGTGTCATCTTATTCTGCTGCTAGATAGTAATGTCTTAGCACATATTTTTACAGCATGGAAACAAGTGAAACATTTAATCTTCCAAATGTGAATATGGCAGAAATGAATTTAGCAATCCACAGTGCATAGAACAAGATAATTTGAAGCAAAGTGCAGAATAATCTTTTATTGTTTGTATAATCAAATATCCTCCCCAACAATAAGAGTTTGATATAGATTGGACATATCTATGCTTAAGTTCCAGCCAGGTGTGCACCTTCTGTTTGTGTGATTTGTGCAACTATATGGTTCTTTTCTTCATTTTTAAAAACACTGATAATAACTACTTTACAGTTATATTATTTGAATTATAAATATGAAGAGCTTATAAACAGTAATAGTTTACATAAATGTGTTCATTTCTCCACAAAGAATGGCAAAATCTTAATTGTTACTATAATAGTGTAAGCAATTTTTTTCAAATGTATTATAAAAATGGTGCTTTGAAACATTTGAAATGTAAGAGAAGTCCACTCAAGTATCTATCTATTGAAACTTGATTCTTTCATCAATATTTCTTCCATAATAAAAATAATAATGCACACTGAATTTTTTCTATGTTCTATTGATTATTTTAAATATGCATTATTTTCAACCAGTTTATTAGCTACCAGAGGAAAGACTAATGAGGTTTCAATGACCAAGTAATTTAGGAAACAAGAGTAGTTATGCTTCTGTCAAGGACAGGCATTGCATTTCTTTGTGTATAATGAGACTTAACATGATTCATCACACACCATTCCATTTGTCATTAATCATAACAAATCACTGCACAATTTTGCATCTTGAAACACCATCTTACTATGTTTACAAAGTTTGTGATTCAGAAATTCTGGTAAAAAAAAAAAAGAAGGGACATCTTGCCCCTGTTATGTGTTTTCTAGAGCCCCAACTGGGAAGACTTGAAAACTTGGAGTCCCCTCATAGCTGCGTCCTCGAATCGTTTGAAGGCTTGTATCACTCGCATTTTTCACATTTGGCTGGCATGACTTGAAGAATAGGATGGCTGTTCAGAGGCAACACCAGGTAGCCTCAGCTAATGGGCAGGGCTCCCTTCCTCACAGCAGGGCAGCTGAGGGACAACTGGGCTTCTTGCTTTTCATTTCAAGGTTCTAATACTGAGAGGTTCAGTGACCATGAAAAGAAAGATGGATTGCTTTTTATAATTTAGCTTCAGAAGACACAGAACATAATTTCCACCATACTCCTTTGAATAAAGTAGTCAAAAGCTTTTTAAACAAAAGAGAAAAAATACAATTTTCCATCTTCTGATGACAAAAGTGTCAAGAACTTACAGCCATCTTTTAAAACCATGATACACATAGAATATACACATATATTCATGTATAGATTATCCAAATATGAACATTTGTTTAAATAATGGTTCTATTTAAAAGTAAGTATCATAGTTTAGTATGGGCAGCCATGGATAAATATATATTATATATCTTTGTGAGGTATTTTTTTAGTCGTGACAACTATTTAGTTGTGACAACCATTTAGTTGTGACAACTATTTAGTCATGACGTATTAAAATAAATCAAAGTTAAAACCAGGTATTCTATTCAATTAAATTTTAAAAACATGTACAATCACATTGTGCTCATTAAATTATCAATAGTTTTAACAATAGTTTACTTGTAACAAATATCAACTCAATAAGATTTATCTTTATATTATATATTTAAATTTATTTTTATCTGCATATTTTATAACAGAAAATATATTACAATTGTCTTATGTATCCTATTATTAATTACTAACAGCACATGTATTTGGGTTAAATGTTCACATGTCTTTAAATGATTAGATATAAAATCAAAATATTTAAAACCATTGTCTCATAAAAACTCCAGGAAGCAGGGTTAGACTTGATTTAGATTGATTTAATTTCCACTAAGCTGAGCGCTGAAGCTCACAAATGAACTTAGACACCTGCTTTTGCCCACCATACCTCTGTCCATCTGCGGGTTGGGTGCAGAGTTCAGATCATTTCAATCTCCCATCAGCTGTAGAAATTAATGAAAGCTTGCTGCTTTGCACTGCAATAAACTATTTCACTACAAGTAAAGCAGGCAGTTTACCTCTGATCACCCATTTTCTGTAAATGTACAAAACCATAATTCAGGGGAACAAAGGGCTCAAACATTCATCAAAATCAGTGAGTTTTAGGAAGTTGACTATATTTTTATTTCACACTGTTTTCTCTTAACATTCAACCCAACTTTTTTGGTTCTTGAATATTGGGTTTAGAAATCTTGGCAATGTCTAAGCTCCTAAATAAAATTCTGTTATTTTCTTTTTTTTTAATTTTAATTTTGTATTGTTATTCAATTACAGTTGTGTTATTTTCAATGTTTGTCATCTAACTTAAATTGAACGGCAATATTCCATATGTAACCTGTACATGGAAACAAAATTTCTTACAGAGCCATTTGAAAAATAAAGTTAACAATCTTCCTTTTTCATAATTCAGCATCTATTTCTTAAGACACATAGAACTTCAATTAGAATTGTAAGATTAGTTGTCAACTTTTCCCCCTATTCTTTTTCTTTTGCCTGAAGGACTATGATACCAAATGCAGAATAAAGAATAGAACGTCATACAATGATTTGATTATAGCTTGTAAAGAATAGACTTATTTTCCACTCATCACTCCTTCTTCAATTTTTCATTGAGATGTGCTCTTTTAGAAACTTTGTTGAGTGGGATGATATGAGCATATAGAAGCATACACTGAACAGCTGAACTGAACTGTTTATAGTCCTGAACAGGAGATTGCTCATTGGCACTAGTACAATGCGCAGACATTTTTATGCATGGCTTGTAATTGCAACATTGTATTTGAGGAAAACTGTGTTTGATAAAACAATTCGACAGTTGTTCAGGAAGATAGCATTAGTGAAGTTAAGCAGATCAGTGTTTCATATACTACTGTGTATTTCATCAGATTCATAGAACATTATGTTATAAAACATGCTGAAATACTAAATTATAATCAAATAAAATATGATTATATTAATTCTGATTTATCCAATTGAGTGTAAAGAAGTGTACTGCTAACTTTTCAATGTATGTAATAGCATTACCTATAGACAGAATTACTCAATTACCTTGACATGCATTTTACTATTTTCTCCATCTGCAGAAAAGGAATATCAGTTATAATCCTATTATTTTTATCCATCTATTCAAATGCTTTGTTGTAGCTAGAAAAAAATAAAGAATTCTGTACTGTATCATTTTACTTAAACTAATTAGATAGGGTTTCCTCACAAATTCTCCTTAACATGGTCATTCATATTTCAGGATTTTATGTAAAACAAAATTTGACTCTTTGATTAATATATTTAATTTATAAAGTACTAGTAAGATGTCTTCTCGAAGTGATAACAGATAGATTTCTGGTTTCCATGTTTCCACTCCGTAATTGCTCTGCTGCAGTCTGTGTAGTTCTAAGGGCAGCAACAACCCTCTTTCCAGCTTTTTCAGGCACTGACGTCAAAGCAGCACCACATTTCTGCTCTCAATCAGGTTTGACGGAGCTGGAAAGAATGCTTCTCACACCCTTGGAACAAAATGAAAAGTTACACCAAGTGCAGGTTAATGATGTTTCTTAAAAATATTGGAGAACTGAAGATCAAAAACGTACCTGAAATTTAAACAAATCTAGATACCTGGAGGTATAAATGAAATGTAGGCACTTTCTTATCTGGGACAGATACCTGGTCATATTATCTGATGAGTATATTCAACTAGAAAATTTACGTAAGTTGCTAAAGACTGAATATGGGGTAGCATGAAGGTGTAAAGTTCTAGCAGACCAGAAACAAAGGGAAATTTGCATGCAGGCTATTTCTCCTGGAACTCCATCAAGTGCTCATTTGGAAGATCAGAAAAATACCCAGAGAAAAGGCATACAACTGTAATTGAATAACAATAAAAATTAAAAAAAAAATCAGAAAAATACTTAGAAAGTTTTCCCATGTGATATTTACTTGTTGGGGGGCAAAAGGTGCTTTGCAAATCCATGCAGGTTGATTTAATAATTCTTTATAAATTAGTCACTCTTTATCCATAGGGGATACATTCCAAGACCTCCACTGGACAACTAAAACCAAGGAGAGTATCAAAACATATACACTCTTTTTCCCTATACATATTCAACTGGATACATTTTAATTTATAAATTAAGCACAGTAAGAAATGAATGACAACTAAATAATAATTAAATAAAATTACAATAATACACTGTAGTAAATGTTATGGGAATGTGGCCTCTCCTCTTGCTTTCTCTCTGAAAGCCATGTGATAACTGAGACAGCTAAAAGGAGATCTAGGGGTGGGTAGTGTACATAGCATGGATACACTGGACAAAGGGAAGATTCATGTCCTGGATGGAATGGGGTGGGACCCTCTGAGATTCCAGCACCCTGCTCAGAACAATGTGCAATTTAAACTTAAACATTGTTTATTTCTACAATGTTCTATTTAATATTTTTAGACCACAGTTGGCAGTGCATAACTGAAACCAGGGGAAGCAAAACCACCGATAAGAGGCAACTACTGTATATTATTATACCACATTATACTATAGTTTAGTAGAGTATATACATTTATATAGATACCTCTTAATATACATGGATAAGAAAAAATGTAATCTGCGGGCATTGGTGGAAATGCACCACAGCAAAAAGAGGAGGAGAGAAATAGGGGGAAAAACTCTAGCCCTGACTAGGAATGAGTGGTGGGGGTGGGAGTGAAAGAAGTAAATACTGACTAAAGAGCAGAATTGAGACAATAGAAGAAAGAATTAGTGAATAAAAAGTAGAATTTTAGAAACTGCCCAAACTACAGAGAGAAAATAGGCTGAAAACAATGAACAAAACCTCAGAAACCTGGAGGACAGTAATGAACCTAACATATCACTGGAGTTATAAAAGAAGAGGAGAAAGAGAGTGGACTAAAGAAAAAGTATATGAAAAAGTAATAAGCTATATTTTCTGAAATTTGATGAAAGTATGTAAACCTGCAAAAAAAATAGCTAAGTGAACACTAGACAGGATAAATCCAACTAAGTGCATGCCAAGGATCTTCATAATCAAACTGTTGAAAAATAAAGATAAACGAGAAAAATCTTGAAACCAGTAGAAATGATACCTTACCTATAGGGCAGAAACCGATTGAAATGAGAGCAGATTTGGTATCAGAAACCATAAAGTGAGAAGTAAATACCACATTATTTTTCAAGTGCTAAGAGAATGCAACTTCCAGAATCTTAAATCCAGAAAAGAAAAGTTCCTTCAGGAATGAAGTGGCATTCAAGAAAACCTCACAAAATTTAAACTGAAAAAGTTCTGCCAGCGCAACCTACCCTAAAACAAATATCCACAAAATCAAATTAATACAAAGGATTGAATTAATAAATTGAAGAGAAGATTCAAATCTTTAAAGAAATTTTCTGACTTTAAAGTATAAAAGAAATTCAGTAATGACAAGAGGTCTCATTAGCCAAACTTTAGCCAGGCTCCTCTAAGCCATTTTCTGATGAGGCCACATCCTCAGGCCTCATGCTCAAGGTCAAGAATCTTACTAAGTCAATTTAGCGAGAACCCTTGATATCTGGTCAGATTATCATCCCCTACAGTCTTCCACGTGACACCCAATCACGCTGGCTTACCTATGGCGAGTCCTGTCGTGTTAGTTTAGTCAGAATCAGCTCTTACCCCTCCTGTTTTCTCTTTGTCATTTATATCCATTGACCCTTCTCCCAGCGCCCCCCCCCACCTTATTCCTTGGCTATAAATCCTCACTTTCCCTTGTTGTATTTGGAGTTGAGCCTAAACTCTCCACCTTACAGAAATAGTCCCTTTTGAATAAAGTCTTCCTTATCATCTTCAATGAGTGCCATGAATATTTTTAACAGTAAGTAGAAATTCCACATCAGAGCTCCACAGTCGTGCTTGCGGACTAATGAATGTTAGAATGTGTGGTCAAATCTTTAGGAAGTGCAGAATATTTGCACAGCTTCAAAGTATCTTCCTGAAAATATTTAATTACTAGGGTGATTTTCATATATACCCAGAAGTGAAGGTTGATTTCCTTCCTCTGGGGTGTGGGCTGATCTTAGTGACTAGCTTCTACAAAATACAGTTTGGACAAGGAAAAGCAATAACGTTACTGTTTTTAGATAGAGAAACCTGACAAAGCCATATTAACCAAGTGATCAAGGTTATGCCTGGGAATGAGTCATGTGGATATTATGTTTCTCCTGATACGATAGGATGAGGACACCCCCTCTGTGGTGTTCAGACATATCCAGGTAGGATAGTGGTTTTGGGTTATTTGGTTGGTATCCCTCACAAGTATCAAGATCATAAAACAAAAGGAAAGAAACTGTCACAGATTAAAGCAAGCTAAGGTAACCTGATATCTAAATGCAAATTAATACACTGGATTGTAGCCTGGAGTGAAAAAAAAAAAGACAGTAGTAGAAAAATTAGGGGAATAAATATAGTCTATAATTCATCTACTATTGTATTTATACAAAAGTTAGTTATTTGGTAGTGGAAAAAGTGTATGAGTCTATAAAAATCAGAAAGTTGAAGGAAACAAACAAGGTAGTTCCAAAGAAACTGCCAGGACACATTGTGAGATTTTAACATTAAAGAAAGCTGAGTGAAGCACGCACAGGGACTCTCTGTTCCGTCTTTGCTTTTCTTCTGAAATGCATCTTTATTTCTCAGTTTAAAAACTTTTTTATTTTAAATCTCGAGATGAGTATCTGTGGTACTTTCAGCTTCAACTATTCTCCCTCAAAATGGGAGGGTTCTCTTACCTGATCCTTGTTTTTACCACAGCTCTAGTGAGGTCTGACTTATAGTGTGGTATCTGTAAGAAAGACATCATTGAAATATGTACACAACACACACTTTTTGAAATATTTAGATTTAAGTAGCACATTCGTGAATTTAAATCCGTTCATGCAATCCTTCATTTCAATAGAAGCAGGGATGAGTCAATAATGTAAAGACGCTCCATCATCACAGAAAAAGCGTCTCTGGCAGCACCATTCTCTCACCTAAAGGAACATTCTCATGAATATAAAATGCTCCTTAAGGAACAACTACCTATTTCTGTTATTAGGGACACTTTCTTTTTCTGCCATTAACTTGCTTCTGGGAAGATGTCCTCTTACATGTGACCTAGCTTCAGTAATACTGCTTTCCTTTTTTCACAATCAATGGCTTATGTATTTATATTTCAACACCTATGCTATTTTTAATTCCTTCAAAGAATCGAAGGACTTGGAGTAGAGTTATGTTCCACCATCTTGGGCTGTTCATGAGGAACATTTCATAAATTATTTAAGTGCCCTTGAAAGCGTTTGGATTTTTTGGTCAACACTATCTTCTAGACAATGGTTTTACATTTTTCTTGTACCTTATGTATGGAGATACAAATGTATTATTTCAAAATTGAAATTTTGAATTCATAGATATAAAATTCAAAATCACTACATGCCAGCAAGGCAGCTTCACTTTTACTCAGAAGTTTAAACTTCATATGGAAAGACTATACATTTTTACATCTCCCTATGCCTGGTTGCTACTCCACAAAATCAGTGGTGAGTTAATCCATTCCCTTTCAAGATACCCTATGCTGTTTTTCATTCTAATCAATTAACTTAAGCTTATCCATATCTACTTTCTCTATATTGATCACCATAACAGCAGGTGTTCAAATTATCCAAAGTCTAAAGCTTTGAAAAAGTGTCAATCCAGATTCACTTTCCATAAAACATCTTTGACCATCACCTTCCAATGAAATCATTTCACTTGAATTACTAAAATACTATAAGAAAAAAAAGGGAAAGTGGCTATTATTTACTGAGTAAAATGTTGCACTGTTTTTACTATTAATTCCTATGCTTACTCTGAAATATGGATATTATCAATCTCCCTTTGAAGGGAAACTTCAAATACTGAGCACTGTAGTATAATGCTTTTTGTCATGCTCTTTTTTCTTAGTAATTTTTTGCAGCTCATATAACCTTCTTAACTTTAAACTCTTCTGACTGCTCAAGGATTGTGTAAAGTGCATACAAATAGTAGAGTGTTTTAGAATATACAGAAAATGAAAATAATTTGTATTATTTTTAAGGATATCAAAAGAAAAGGTGTCAGAAATTGTTTTGAGCAAAAATGAGAATATGATAAAGTATTAGACTTTTAAGCTTTGATACAGTCTATTAAATTTATATTATCATTGCCTTTATATCTTAATTCTATCTTGCTCAAGATTTCTGCAAACAATTAGCCTATATACCTCTCACCTCTACAAGCTATATTCACCTATAACAAGTGAATACAAAATTTAAGTAGGGTTCATTAAAGTATCATTAACTTCTTCCTGGTTTGGTACTTTTTTCTTTTCTTCTTTTTTAATGTAGATGACTTCTTAATCTTGATTAGGTGAGCTGTGATTACTTTTAACCCCCAAGTACATAGGTCAGTTTTGATTTTCACAGTTGATTTACTGGATAGATGAAAAGAAAATTAGGTCATGGTGTGTCTGTCTGACTTACCATCATGGGAGATCTCATGTATTGATTAGCTCTCAGGAGAACAGCATCCTAAAATTCTTTGCAGGAGGACATGGCGGGCCACTTAACATCCCAGGTACAACCCTGGGGAATGGAGAAGCTTGTTTAGTAGAGAAAATAAAACTACAGTTGTCTTGACAACCAGGGATAACTTGTACCTACAATCCATGGGACGCTCTTAGTATGTGTAATATTAACTCTGAGATTAATGATTTTTCCTGCATTAAATTGGTTTTTCAAAATCATGCCCTTTAGAGATACTGAAGACATTAACCTTATCTACCAAATAAATTGAAGTTAAGAATCTGTTTTATTGCCTATCCAAACTTCTTGTTTTTGTGAAAGTAACTATAGAGCAAAATCATGTTGCTTACCTTTGAACTTGTAGAACAACAATGCACCTTTGTAAAGGGAAAATACATTCTCTGTGTTCTGAACAGGATTTGAGTTCTATGAGGGTTATGCACTCAGTGTGCTTGCCCTTTTGCACAATGTAAAGGCCGAGCACCTGTGATAACCTGTGTGAGGCATGATAGAACTTCTTATATTTTTTAGAAATCGAGATTAAACCACTGCATCAGGGGCTTAAATGCATGCAGAGATTCATCATCTAAATACCTATATTTCTCTTGAGCTTCCCTATGTTTTAACAACCTGCATACTGCATAATTTTGTAGGATCCCTTCACAGGAGAAAGAGTTATGTCCATTTCCCAGTCCATGCTATTATTCCTTTTTTGCTATTATTGCTGAAGAGCATTTTTACTTTTTATTAAAAATCATAATTCCTTTGAAAAAGATAATCTGAGATATCACTTTTGTTTTGAAAGCACAGAATTCAGGGGATATGTATTCCCTTTAAAGGATATGCAAAGTGATGAACCATTTGTCCTCCTAAAACAGTTATTTCACAGATGGAAAGACCTAATATAAGCATCATGCAATTTTCTAGAGTTATTCAGAAGACCTGAGTATACAGAGTGACCTTCACAAGGAGGAGGTCATCACAGATGCTTCCTAAAATGTAAATATATCATGGACTTGCATGTGGAAAGCCTGAGAAGAGTAAGAGGAGGAAGAGAATGAGAAGAACATACATATAAAATGTGAATATTTATATTTGAAGTGAGGACCAGGAGAATTTTTGATAAATTAGATTCAATGGTAGAAAGAAAGAAAGACAGAAAATGAAAGAGAAGAAAAAAAAATCTTCTATTTCTGGCTTTGGTAACTATTCAGATTGTAGAGAATATAAAGATAACAGGTATAGAAGGTATAAGGCAAGCTTCAAAAATGTTATCATTTTACATGTTTTATTTACATGACAGAGTTATCAAATAGATAATAATAAATATGTAGTATAATATATAAGCTTGAACTTATGGGACATGTTTTCTCTGAATGTGTAAAAATGGTGATTTATGGAATATAGAATCTATACTATAAATACAATACTATAACCCAGAGGAAGAATGTAGACTGTGAACACATCCTGGTAACAAGCCCTGAAGAATTTTAAGATATTGAATTAGTTGAAATGCCCATTTAATATAAGTGATAATGAGTTTTAGAATTTACACACAAATAAAAGTTGTTTCAATATGATTATTTCCAGTGATAAAAATGTAGTTCATAAATTATATTAAATCAATTGAGCTTTGATATTGTATAATATTGTAGCTCCAATCTAGCATTTTTATGATATTTTAATGTGGCGAGTTATCTAAATTTGACAACCCTCTGGGGCATTGGGGCCATCCTGGCCACCGCAGGTCAACTCTCAATAAAGCCCTGGTGTGGGAAACCTGGGAACAATGCAGACCCGGCTGAACTGCTGGTGCTCCAATTCACTGGACTAATAGTTGACAACAGTATAAGTGTAACAGCCTAAAGCTTGCATTCAGCATGTCTTTCTCTCTGTCACTGCACTGAAGGAAGGAAGTAGTGTTGGTTTTCCATCTGGAATGATGACCTCTCTCAGCCACACAGATGAGCATAGCAAATGATTTTAGACAAATGAGTATTGATTAATTATAAACTCATGTTATGTTATTCTAAACCTTTGAAAGTGTTATTTTTTAAACAATGGTAAACTTAACTGGATGAGGTCAGTAGACAATTGGCTTCTATTGCCTCCCACTTACTGAGCCTCAAATACGTACGAAGCCATTGTCATAAATTCCCTGGTCATCTTGTTGACCCGATGACTGACTTACACTAAACAACTTCATTAAATGTCCATTGAAAAGATATATTTATTTTATGTTCAGATTTACTTTTCTCCATCTCCACTATCATTCTGTTACATCAGTAAATATTCTTAGAGATGGCTTTTGTTTATATTTTTGCTGTTTTTATAACTGACAAAAAATGACAAAAAGTCATTTCAAAGGGGTTGACTTTTAAAAATGAAATTAAGCTTCCCAAAGATTCTGTTGTAGCTGGTAATTTTCTTCACTCTGATTATGTAAAATTGAAAGACGGCTCAGGAGAAAAAACAAGAAGAAAACTTAGCATGAATTAAAATGTAAGAAAAATGAACATAATGCTAAAACTCACAAAACTGGAAATAATACACATAAATATTACAAGGTGAAGAGGAACACAACATGGGAAATAAAATGATGAAATTAAACAACAATTCTCTGTAAATTTACGTTGAGTTTGTTTTTTCTTTATTTAGTGGAAAATCAGCAATAAGAAATTATAAGCTTTTGTTCTCAGCACTAAACATTTGCCAGGGATAATTTTGCATGACTCCTCAATTTGAAAGGAGTAATAAACAGTGAGATAACACATTTACAAACAGGTCATGTTTCCAGTGTGTAGCAATCATATCTATGGAAATCACAAACTCTGAAGGTCGAAGCCATCGGAATCTTCCCTCCACAAATCGCCTCCCTCGTACTACCCTGCCCGGGACTATACATCTGAAACACTAAGGCCTTTACTTTGTCATTTTATTTTCTGAAATACACAAAAATATACATGCACTCATGTTATTTTTTACTAGAAACATAACTTTCAAAGTTCACTTTATGAATAAAATGGATTAACTTAGGAACCAGAACTAGCCCATGAGGTCATCTTTGAGGAAGAAATGTACTAGCCAGTTAGGAGCTGCCTATGAGGTTTGGTTAATTGTCAAAAGAGTAAACGGTTTCTTTTATAAGTAAATCATTTCTGAGTCATTACTGGGGAGACATTTACATGGCCTTTTTAAGCTATTTTGTCTTTGATGTTTTTCTGGACTTTTTAAACTATTCAATGTAACATTCTCTGACATTTTCCTATTTAAAAGGATTTATCATCCACCATTCATACATGGAAGTCTAATCATGCATGTACACAGAACTTATGTTACATTCAACTCGCCATTGAGCAAGTGGTAGAGCAACAATCACTCAGGCAAAACTGCATTAGATGACTGACTTCCAGCTATCACATGCTCCAGAATTAACCACCTGGTTCCAGACAAGACACTTCCATCGATGGTTGCTTGTCACACCACCACACCATGGTTTTTGGAATATTCCTCCCTGTTCTCTGCACTTAAAATAACTCTTTCTTTTTCCTTGGAGCAGAAAAGTATAAAATTATGAATTCAAATGTCGATTGTTATAAATCAAATATATCTTACACTGGAAACAATTTTGTTTAATAAGTATTTCCAAGAGAATAATTCCAATGTACCTCAAATAATTTGTTCTTATGTGGCCTAGTCACAGACACTACCCAGCTGTACTTGCTTTTCTTCGGGAAGAATGTTTGTCATTGCCACTACATTTTGAGAGTAAAATTAATTTCATGTTTTGGAAGCTCATCATATTAACTACTTGTTAATTATGTTTTAATTATATTTTAAAAGGTTAACACCTAACTAATTTGTTTTGCATTTTAAGTCCATTAAAACTTGTAAGTTCCCTATTAATATTAATCATTAGGGCCAACTATATTTGTTTAAAGAATTAAAGTGACAGGAAAATATGTTTAAGATTATAAGGTAAGCACAATAATTGAAGACTATTTCTAATCAAGTATTTACAACCCCTATTATTTTTTCTCAGTTGCATACAGTTATATTTTCATTTCTTTAATAATGTGAAATGATGGGATCACGAAGTGACCATTACACATTTCCATATGGATTGTCCACTATAACGATTGTAGACTCTTTTCTGTTGAAAGTGGAGCACGGAGCACTCAGAAGTTGTTAAGGATAACTTTTTAAAAATAAAACCATATATTAAGTCTTTTCAAGTTATTTTTTCACATATTTAATATTAGGAATTTGCAATAAAAATATATACCAAACCATTATGTTTATCTACCACTAAGTCTGATGTTGTATTTTCATGAAACTTGTATCAACCTGATGTCAAAGGACTGAACATTAGTAGTGGGGATCATATACTTCAACTCACTAGCCAATATGTGAGCTCCCCTAACAACCATTGCCATGTGACTGATCAGCTTCGCCTATTGTCAGATCCGGGGCCTGGAAACTCTTTTCTAGATGACGGTGTTACTGCAATTATTTTTAAAAGTCTAAAAGTCTAATAATTACAAAAATCTTATGTAAAAATATAGATACATATATATATGTATATATTTACACACACACACACACATACATATTTTATCCAGTTGATTTTTGTCCCATGATACTCAGGGCATAAATTGATGTTTTACAATATGCATTTTAAAGACTTTATTTATTTATTTTTAGAGAGGGGGAAAGGGAGGGAGAAAGAGAAACATCAGTGTGTGGTTGCCTCTCACACCCCCCCCAGTGGGGACCTGGCCTGCAACCCAGGCATGTGTCCAGACTGGGAATCGAACCTATTGCCCTTTGCTTCCCAGTATGGTGCTCAATCCACTAACCACACCGGCCAGATCCAATACTTTTTAAAAATATCTAACAATAGCTATATGTTTTCCTTCAGAGAAAAATATCTATTGATCTGATACATCATTAAGTCCAAACATATTCCTGTACACATTTAAGATACATAACATTAAATTTCCAAGGAAACCATACACAAATTAGTTTAAGATGATTTGTTGTTGTTTTTAAAAATGAGAAATATATAATGATTCTACATAATAGTTATTTGGTGGGAATACTGCTTGCAACCTTGGCATTTGAAATAAATATTTCTTGTCATCTATAAAGTATTTTATCAAAAATATCAAATTTTAGTAGAAAAAAATTAAAAAGGGGCAGAGGGGAAGATATAATGAAATCACTTAAACATAATAAATTAAAGAATCTTGATTATTTTTCTTTTTGTTTCATTAAATTAAATTCACGATGAGTCTTCTATACATTTGGATTGATTTTAACAATCCAGAAAATGTTAAAAACAGGGAGAGAAATTCAAGCAATAGGAAACCAGACCGCATTGATCTCAGATTAGCTTGCATTTAGAACTAGGAGAGAAGGCTCTGAACATTTCACAGAAGACCCTGGGCTTCTCTGCAGCTGAGCTGCTGACCAGGTTGGCTGAGGGAACAGAGAAGCACAGGGCCGTGGTCTATCGTCCACCTGACTGTGACCAGAGTTGATGGAAGAAGCAATGGCTTGTCAGTTACCACAGGTCTCTCAAGCCCGACGACTCAAGACAAACTTTAAAAAAATATTTAAAAATGTGGAGATATATATATATATATATATATATAATCCTCATTCTTTGTGGTATAAACTTTCATTAACTCCTTCCACACTTGTATTTTTTCCTTTGTAGGGTATTGCTTCAGTTTAAGTTTTGCTCCAAACTTGAGTAAAGTATCTGTGTTTTTTCCTTTTTTTTTTTATTGTTGTTCAAGTACAATTGTCTCCATCTTGCATCCCTTCCTTCCCAACATTGTAGTCTTTAAAAAACACTAAGCATTGCACATTTCTTTTTGTATCCACCTAAATTTGTCTCAATTTCTGTAGTTTCTCACTTTCTGTCAGTCTCTCTTCTTTTCATGAAACTCTGTTAGACTTATTTCTCTATAACCTTATTATGTCTTCTTTTCCTACATAATGTATTTTTCTTCTGAATCCTCCATAATGTACTTTTCTTCTGAATCCTCCCTTAATCCTATATCTTATTTGAGATTTCAAAATGCAAGAGTTAACTCTAACCTTACAAGTTTCCTAACATAGTTATAAAGTCACTAAGTTTTTAATTAAATTTATTGATACATAATTCATGGTGTCACAGCTATGGTTCAGAGACACAGAAAACATACTTAAAATAAAAAAAAAATGATTACTCCAAAGAAAGAGATGTTTTGTACCTACCTTTTATTTTTATTTTTTCATTTATTGTTGTTCAGTTACAGTTGCCCTGCCTTTTTCTCCATTGATCACCCTTACCCAATCCCCCTCCACTCCCACAGCCAATCCCCCCATTTTCCGTGTCCATGAGTCCTCTGTTCGTGTTCCTTGGTTTGTCCCTTCCTCTTCTTCCTCCATTACTCCCTTCCCCCTCCCCTCTGGTTAGTATCACTTTGTTTTTTATTTCCAAGTCTCTGGTTCTATTTTGCTCATTTGTTTTGTTGATTATGTTCCTCTTATAGGTGAGATCATATGGCATTTTTCTTTCACCTCCTGGCTAATTTCACTTAGCATAATGCTCTCCAGTTCCATCCATGCTGTTGGGAAGGGTAGGAACTCCTTCTTTCTTTCTGCTGTGTAGTATTCCATTGTGTAAATGCACCGTAGTTTTTTGATCCATTCTTACTGATGAACGCTCAGGCTGTTTCTAGCAGTTGGTTATTGTAAATAATGCTGCTGTGAACTTTGGGGTGCATACATTCCTTTTGAATAGGTGGTTCAGGATTCTTAGGGTATAGTCCCAGGAGTGGGATCATTGGATCGAAAGGCACTTCCATCATTAGTTTTTTTGAGGAAATTCTATACTGTTTTCCACAGTTGCTGCACCAGTCTGCATTCCCACCAACAGTGCACTAGGGTTCCCTTTTCTCCACAACCTCGCCAGTACTTGTTTGTTGATTTATTTATGATGGCCATTCTGACCAGTGTGAAGTGGTATCTCACTGTGGTTTTAATTTGCATCTCTCTGATGGTTAGTGATGAGCATTTTTTCATGTGTCTATGGGCCCTTTGTACATCTTCCTTGGAGAAGTGTCTGTTCAGGTCCTTTGCCCATTTTTTAATTGGATTGCTTGTCTTCCTGTTGTGGAGTTGTGTGAGATATTTATGTATTTAGGAAATCAAACCCTTGTCCAAAGTATCATTGGCAAATGTGTTTTCCCATATGGTTAGCTCCCTTTTCACTTTGTTGATGTTCTCTTCAGTCATACACACTTTTTAAATCAACCCTTTTATTGTAATTTCCTGTTAGCTCTGTTGTGTGCTTAAAACAAATCTAGTTTAATGATGGTTTTAGACTAATTCTGTTCTGATTAATCAAGTTGTTCTTTAAAATGGAAGTACTCTTAAAAGAGACCAACCACAGAGTTTTATAATGTAATCTCTGGAGTGAATATACTATGTATTTGAATTTCCAGTCTGTCATGTACAAGTCATGTGATCTCAGACCAGTTACTTATTTAAACCCACTTACTCATTTTTAATGAGGCTCTCCTATGATCCCCTGGGCTATTGTGAGAACTGAAGCCCTGGGGACACAGCCAAGTTAGTTTCATTTCACAGATTATCATGAAGATTTTCTCTTGCCTCCTCTTTCCCAATAATCTTGACACCAAAGAAATACTATTACCTGTTCAAGCCAAAGTAAGCAATAGTTGTTGCAAGGCTAAATGAAATTAGTAAAAAAGAAAGTAAGAAAAAATTGCATTTCAATTGCTAATAAAATCTAGGGTTTAAAGTTAAATAGGGGTGCTCTTCAAAACATAAAGACTTTACTACTTAAAATTACTGGACTATTAACTGTAAATTATTTGATCTCCATTAATTCTTTTTCTGATTAAATTTTTAATCTTAGAGAGATTCCATAAAATAAGTTATATATTCTTCATATGTATATATATATTTATATAGTAATATATTGATATTTATATAGTAATGTACAAATGTATATGTAGATAAATATGTAGATACATTTATACAGAAAGTATAGTTTTATTTAAGCATTTAATAAATAATGTCTCTTCTATTAACATTTTCAATGTAGTCATGAGTATCATCAGCAAAGTGTATTTTTTCTGGAACATAGTTACTTTTTTTCATAATCTCAAATAGGTACATAAAATTTTACAAGGGTTTGTTAATCTAAAGACTCACATTTAGAATAATCTATGAGGGAAAATAATTTTAAACAAATAAATGTCACATACAAATTAATATTAAATTATTAACATCTATCTCTCTTAAAATTATCAAAATCTTCAAATTGATAATTGGAGTATCAATGTAAACATCTCTCGATCAAAAGCATTCTAGAATATTTATATATTTTGCCTGCAAATATTTAAAGACAAAACATTTTTCTGTGTAATTACTTGACTTATTTATAGACACTATAGCTACAAAATAATGTTAATATGCTGAATCAATTAATGAATGTGCATGCATTTTAAATCATTTAAGTACATTTAAAATTGTCATTCTGCATTACACATATATATATATATATATACATATATATATATATATGTGTAATGCATCTGGCATGTTTTTCTATAATGTCGCAGAGAAAGAACTGTTTAACCTACTCTTCCACATGACCATTAGCCCCTCTATAAATAATCTGATTTATTATTTTAATTTGCCCCACACATCTAAAGCCCCCAAACATCAACACTTAACTCTTAACTACCAATTATGTTTCTTTTGGGGACACTTCACCTATGCAACATACAAATTTGTTTAGTTTTTAATGTAATTTCCCTGAAATCTGTACTTGCCTGTAAAGAGCTACTGTGCAGTGAGAATCTACTATCCACCCCTCATCACAGATGTGTTAAAACCCACTATGCTCAGAGTATTTCCATTAAAAGGAAAAGGCAATGCTTATGGTATTTAAGTTCCAAGTTCAGTTCAGTGGAAATAGAATTCAAGAGTCTTGTTTTCTTTTTTCTTGTGGTGCAGCAGCTGTGTCAGAATAAGAACAGATGAAAGACTTAGATATAGATTAGGAACTCTTAGAGGAATTAGTGTGATTAAAAGCTTTTATACTTGTTATGCCTAGATGCATAAAATGCTCTGAAGCTCCTAGCATCAAAGAAAAGACGGCATATAATAGCAAAAGCAGGGAAGCGCATGGTGCAGAACAGTGAGGAAAGTTTCAGAATAATATCTATCTTATCTCTTGAAGAACACTAGGTCAGAAATGAGTTAATCAATGTGATAGAGTGGATTAAAGACAACAAATAGATTGTTGCAGTGTGTCCTTTGTCATAATCATTAGTCTTTTTGTTGTTTGTTATCTAGGATTAATCGCACATAATACAGACAGTTATGTAGGTCAATGACAACTGTGTTAATTCACTTAAATTTTCAGTTCACCTGTGCTTTTTGTTTTGTTTTTATTTTTCAATAACCCAAGGACAGGAAGAGTTGAACTGAAACTATATGAACCGTCTCAGGATCAATGCGGCATGCACTCAAAATAAACAAGTAATGTCAAAAGTACATCTATATTGTTACATTTTAGCCATGTTCTAAATTGCTGTCAACATCCACGATAATGTTTTCAGTTTGATTCCATCACTATAATTTAAAGCACAAACACATAAATTAGTTTTCCACTCTGAATTTATAAAATAGTATTTTTTAAAAATTATTTTATTGTTGTTCAATTATAGTTGTCTGCATTTTCTCCCCACCCCTCCCCCCCACCCCATCCAAACACACCTCCCTCCCCAGCCTCCACCCTCCCCCTTGGTTTTGTCCATGTGTCCTTTACAGTACTTTCTGAAAACCCTTCTCCTTATTGCCCCCTCCCCACTCCCCTCTGGCTATTGTTAGATTGTTCTTAATTTCAATGACCCTGGTTATATTTTGTTTGCTTTTTTCTTTTGTTGATTATGTTCCAGTTAAAGGTGAGATCATATGGCATTGTTCCTCACTGCCTGGTTTATTTCACTTAGTATAATGCTCTCCAGTTCCATCCATGTTGTCATAAAGTATATAAGCTCCTTCTTTCTTTACACAATGGAATTCTGTGCAGCAGAGAGAAAGAATGAATTTATAAAATAGTACTTTGAAACCTATTGATTTAAGTGAGGTTTATTGAATATATATATGCTAAGTAACTGCATTAGTTTGCTAAGGCTGCTGTAGCAAAGCAATACACTCTGGTTGGCTTAAACAGTAAGTCCCACATCAAAGTTTCAGCAGAACCTCTTCCTTCTGGGGACACAGTGGAGATGTGTGCCTCTCTCCTGGCTCCTAATAGCCTCCCTATGGTTTGTGGATGGTGTTGCCCTTTTTACAAGGTCAGCAGTCATATTGGATTAGAATCTACCATAAGAATCCCACCTTAACTGGGCCATCTTCAAAGATTTTATTTCCAAATAAGGTCAAATTCACAACTTTTAAATATTTCTTGTGACACAATTCAAATCATAATAATAACGTTTGCCACTCATTAACTATAATTACTTAAATTTTGTTTTTTGAGTGGCTGGGAGAAACCCTTTCTGCAATGCTAAAAGTAAGTGATTTGGAAAATATTCCTGAAATATTTTCTAGAGATAGTTTTCCCATAGATTGAAATAAATTTTAAAATGTCCAACTAAATATTATGGGGCTTACAAGTATAATTTGGAGTCTTCTGTTATCTCAAATTTACTGCATGTTGTTTGGGATTAAACTTTATATATATATATATATATCAAGAGCTACAACTGAAAGACTAATAGAAGATAACAGTTGATTAATTGCTAACTAAACATTCCAAATACTAGCTGTGAGAGTCAAAGGGAGTGCGTCATTTAAAAAAGAATGATTCATTCCCTTTGTTGAAGAGCTAATTCAATAAGATTTAAATAAAAAATAAAAACTGCATATATCTTCAAAAGCTAATGAATTATAAAAATGAATTGATGACTAAAATATTAAATATGAGAAAACAAACGAATTCAGAGGACGATAGTTCACTCAGTTTGTAAAAACTATGTTTCTGTGGATGTAATGTTACACTGAGAAGTGACTGGCAATGTAGGTCAAGAAAAAAATGAGGGTTAAATATATATATTAACTACATATATAGTTTAAGATTAACAAAGTATGCTGCAATAAAACATGCTGGTTTGTGAATAAATAAAAGACATATAGCAATAGTGGCTATAATTTAAAATAAATAATTAACATGCAATAGTTTAATGCATATATCCACCTGCTAAGTAGTAAACACCTTAGCAAGAAAGCATCTAAGACAGAAATATTCACATTTTCTTAACTAGTCACTTCGCAGACATTGAGCAGGGCTTTCTGGGCACAGACGTCCACCTGTGGCTTGATTCAGTCAGCAAAGCACGTCGAGTTTATGGAAACATTCTTTCAACCACTCTGGGGTCTTTTAACTGTTGTTCATTTCGTTTAGGTTATTGTTGTTAATGAATCACACCATTACTTGGAAATGTCACTCTCAGATTTCTCACTTGGACTAATATATGCTATTTAAATGTTTAAAATGGCTTAGAAGGGCTTTCATTTCTATTTGAGCTAGCAATATGAATATCTTGTGTATAAAATAACACCAACAATATTTATATTAATTTCTTGTTACACAAACTTTAACAAAAATGAAAATAACTAAATTTTATAGAATGCTCACATGACTAAAGTTGTTGGAATTCTGTTTTGCTTTTAGAAATCTCTGACTTTTCAACTTTAGTTAATTTAAATTAAGGTTCACATTATGACAGCACTTTACTTTGGAGTGGAATTTTTTAATGTCAAGAAGAAAAATCACCTCCCAGTTGGATGACAATTTATTAAACAAGAGGCCTCAGGAGATCAGTACACATAATATTGTAAGACATAATGTCATAAGGCTTGTCGTTACAAAATAAACAATTTAATATAGATCAGAATACATTGCAAGTCTCTCTTTTAAAACTCAGAAAAGCCTTCAAAAGGATAATATGTGGTTAATGTGAATATTTTTATACTCTATTCTAAGGAAAAAAATCACATCTATTAAAACTTTCAAATATACATGCATTAAAGCCTATTTGAATAAATAAAGGTTTGCCATGTTTACACTGTAAAGGAGAAGAAAAAATAGATACAGCAGTCACATAGTGTATGTTACATTTCTTTTTCATTCCAGAATTTTAATTGTACTTCACCTGTTCCTTCTGCTAATATTACAATCAGAATTTTTAAGTTTGTTACCAAATATCTCCCATATCTCTAGATTAAATTGGATATTATCATAATCTGACTTGTTTTATTATACTCAAGTAGCAAGTGGAGAACTTAAGCTAATATATAATTTGAACTTGAATGTAGAAGTGATTGAATTGCATAGACAAGAACTGGGCAATTCTTTTGCAGTAGATCCTTCATTGTTGGGTTTTGTTAAGCAAAGATTCCACTGTAGGGTTTAATCTTAATGTATAGATATAGAGGATGTTACCTGTGTCTGACTAGAAAAAAGGATAAGTTAGGAATAAAAGCTTAAAAAGAGGCAACAAGATACCTATTTGGTCTCTAGTATTGATATTGTCAAGTTTAATGTTGGTTAATAAATTGTACTTTAATTCTCTTATATGCAGAATTGAAGTCAAAAACAGTAATTTAAATAAATGAAGAGCAATTGTAATTACCAGTTTAGGACTCTAATTGTCTGTGATAGTTCAATTTATTTGTAAACTTGACTTGGGTCAAGAAATGCCCCAATGTGCAGACAAATACTGTTGTGGGTATGCCTGTGAGAGTGTTTCTGGGGAGATTAACACTGGAATCAGTAAACTGAGTAAAGCAGGTTGCCTTCCCTATCAGGGATGAGCTTCACCCAATTGACTGAAGACTTGAATAGAATAATGAGGTTGACGGACCCTCTCTCAAGTAAGAGAGATTTATCCTGACGTCAGACTTGAACTGGAGCATGGGCTCTTCCTGGTCTCAAGCTTGCTGGCCTCTGGACTGGAACTACACCATGAGGTCTCCTGGCTCTCAGACCCACAGACTTGGACGGGAGCCATACTGTCGGCTCTCCTGGGTCTCCAGCTGGCTGAATCACCCTGCAGATCTGGGGGATTGTCAGCCTCTATAATCAGATGAACCAATTCCTTAAATATATTCTGTTGGTTCTTTTTCTGTGAAGAGCCCTAGCTAATATACTATGAATGTCTCTCTTACACAGGATACAGATGTTTTTCCTTAATAAACTTCAATTTTTTTCCTCAGGTCTTTAGCTATTGCCTAGTAAATGAATTTTTGCTGAATGAATAATTCTCATATCAATACCTTGTTATTGTTATAATATTTTTAATGTAATTTCTTAATACCATTAGCCAGTGGTAACAACTTTCATCTTTTATTTTCTTATTATTTCATATTCAATCTTTCTTAACACAGTAAGATATTGCCATTAACATCATCAATATGTGAATAAGGGTAAGTCTATAAACAATTTTATTTATATAAAATTATATAACATTTTGTATTATTAGCTACCTAGAGAGCACAGAAACAAATAACCTTTAGAGTTGGCCTAAGACCTCCTCAACATGTTTCATGAAGGCTTCTAAGAAACTAAACATTTTTGTTTTCACAGACTTAAATTTTGGAATATGCTTGAATTCAGCTCTGTTAGCTTAGAAAGACTTAATGATGAATGGAAATTGGTTTATTAACAAATGAGGTGCATGCTTAATCTTAGATGCCATGACAAAAGTGAAAAAACTTTTCCAAGTCTCCAGATTATAATCCAATTCTGCATAAGACTCTGGCATAGGGGAGATTTCTGCCTTTCCACAAAATCTGACTGCCTTCCTCACACACAGCCGTCCACAGCGGTTTGCATTATAAAGACAACAGGATAAATTCCTTCCGCAAACAAACACGTAGATGCTTTTCCTAGGCTTTATTGTAACTGAAATAATTTTCTTCGACACTCTTTAAGTAAAACTTGCTTGATTAGCTTGGCTTTTATTGGTAAAGAACTTTCGATCCATAACACCTTCTCAGGCCATAATTTAAAACTATGTTTATGAAATTAGTTAATTATTGTATATATGCTTAAACATCCAAATTGTTTTACATTAATATCATTGGCATTCATAAATGCTAAAAATAATTTATAAGTATAAAGAACAGGGATTACTTTTAGAAACATATCAAGAGAACATTATTTAAATTAACATATTTGCTTTTACAGAAGAAAAACTAAAGTGAGTAAGAATGAGAATATGTGTTCTGTGAAATTTTATTTATGTTTTTTTTCTTGAAACATGAAAAAATGAATTAAAGTGCTGATAGTATCCAGCAAAGAGGGATATTTTGAAGACATTCTTAATAGAATAAATAATTAATAGAAAAAATGTCTGTAGGAAGCACAGAAATAAATGGAATTCAGTGAACACATGTAGATATATTTTTAGCCCTGAGAAAGACATCTCTTCCACTACATTTATGGGAAAAAGCAGAGGGATTGGAGCCGTACTTTTCATTGTCAATTAAGCTTTAGCACTGTAAACTTTTGCAGCTCTCCCTGGACTCATATGGACTGGAAACCTGAGAACAGTTTTTCTCATAATTCTTCAAAATATAATGCCAGGTTGGATTCCACCATCAAGAGGTACTTGCATAATACATAGAAATTGAAATTGAAAGCTATCATTGTCTTCCAGCAGGTTAGGAATATCATGAGAAGAAGAAATGAAAGTTTGCTCTAATTCTGGGAATTCTCTTGAAAATTATCCGTGTTAGTGCTATTAGTGACTGAGTTCATTGGTGGGAGCTTCTTCATTTTCTGGAAGTCAGAAACATATTTCTGTCTTTCTCTTTACTAGCTTTTCCATAAATTTACCAATATCTAATTTGATATATATACACACACATATATATTCCCTTTGAGTTGAAAAACAGTTTGGAACAATTTGTGCCTTCTTGCCTCAACTCTGATTAATAAAGAAGAAAAGTGGGTGCAAACACTTTAATAATCACAGTGTTTGAAATTGGAAGCACTTTCATTTGGAAATGCAAAGGACATGTATAGTAATAACACAAGGGAAGTTACATATTTATGTGAAACAAAATTCCCCTATGGAGAATAAGAAAAAACATAAGCTTGGCAAATATGGTTAGCACAACATCAGTAAAGACTAAATAAAATTGATAATGAATATACGGTGACCACAATGTAGGGTTTCTTTTTTAAAGTAGAAATTAATACCCCTGGGATGAAAGTAGAATAAGAAAGAGGAAAAACATGGAAGTTAAGAATAATGGTTAAAATGAGAGCTGACAGTCAGAGGAAGCAGGTTTCCCTAAGGGACAAGTGTAGGTATTGTGAAAATAACCAAGTAAGTGGGTGTGAAGTATTTAGGATGATTCAGATGTGCTTGGAGGTCTTTTGTCCACCCATCCCCAGCGGTTAAATGGTTCTGGAGAAGGCAAATAAACCTATGATGCTGCCATAGTTTGGGTGGCTAGAGTGTATCCTAGGCAAGTTGATGAGGTAAAAGGTTAGGAACCTAGATTAATCATGTCGCATGGCTGTGGTATTGTGGAGGAGAGACAGATTGTAAAAGGTCAATTTTTGTAATGAAGCAGAGTGACTGGGGAATCTAAAATTAAGAGGGCAGATGAAAATATGTGACTTACACTGTTAGGTAACTTACAGATAAGAAGAGTTTGTAGGTGTAGCTTGGGGAACTAATCCCTTGGAAAAAATGATAGGAAAGGATTTGTGTTTTAAAGCCTACACTGAATCATACTTCTGGAACATAACACACTTGTTCTTGAAGTATAAATATCTTCCAATAAAATAGTCTAATTTTCTTTTAATAAAATATTTCTAATTTCCATTTCCTTCTAATTTTCTTCTTAATCTTTATTTTATCCTGTGGGCCTGGAGAATTTATTATCTTATTCATATTATTTATTTCTGAATACAATCCAAGGTATAGGTACTTATTACTATAGATAATATTTAATTTGCTTTTTAACCTTTTTTAAAAAGTTTTTCTCCTTTTTTAATTTTAAATAAAGGCTATTTCTATGGCAGACTGTTCTATGTTCATTCAATACCAACATAGTCTAAATTATTAGTCTAGACTTCTAAATTATTAGGTGCAATATGATAAACTGAAATTCAATGAATAATAGTAACATATATAGTGAATTGCTTTAGAGTCTATCTGATCAGATGTCAGATCATATCATGTAAGACGTTAAAGACCTATTAATGATTGATAGACTATTATATTTCCTTTAAATAAAACATCAGTTTTGAGAAAATCATTATTACAGTAAAATCAGTCACAGTACATTTAAGAGGATTATCCAAAACTATACAAGAAGACATGGCTACTTCCTCCAATACACCTAATTACATTTATTATTTTCATCTGTCTTATAAAAAGTTTACATGACACTTCTATTCAAATAACAAGATTACTGACTATATCCAGCAGAGTATAGACAAACTGTTGTAACAAAGTTAACAAAAATACAGCCACATAAATTACAGAAGGGTTTGCTGTTTTGTTTTTCTTACTCATCTGTCACTCTAGTGACAAGCTGGACTCTGCAGTTCAGCTCCACGTGTCATTCAGAGTCCAGGTTTCCTCCATCACACCTTAGGGTATGGTCCCAGTGTGTGTGGCGGGAGCTAGGTGATACATTGCAAAAAATGGGTCGTCCCAGAACATAGGAAGGACAGAAAAGCAGAAAAGGAAAACTAGCAATATCATTCTATGCAATAATGAAGTAGAAATTCCTATTGCTCACATCCTACTGGCAAGACCAAAATTCCATGGATACTTGTAATCAATCGAGAAATGCAGTTTTTGGTTATATGGTCGTTGACCCAATCAAAAGTCTCAAGAGAAAAAAAATAAATGAAAACAGGATTTGGAATCATGTAACAATTTGCCTCACTAATGTCACAAAGGAAGAACATTTGCGCTTCTCAAGAATATAGACTAGAAAGCCATCATGCTTTTCATCATTCTCTGTTTGGCCAACTTAGGTGCAATTGAAACGCAAGTAACACTTATTAATACAATAAAGAGTACACTACCTACTTTCTATTCCATCTGATTTTTTATCAGCTATCTGACATTGGGGAACACATCTAAACTATGTGATCTTTAATTTCCACATGTGAGAATTCAAGGTAATGGAAATTCATAAAATTGTGATTTAAAGGACATAAATGGATAAAACATTTGGATACTTGATAAAACACTACTAATTTCCTAACTCTCTTCAGTCTCATTAGAAAAATAATTATTACATAATGTGAAATCCATCCCAGAAAGTTGTAGGCACTTAAGTTCCCACACATGCTATAGAAATAGAAGTACAATTTTTTTCTTGAGTTTCAATGCCAACTTTTATCTAATAGGGAGTTAAGCTTTCATGGCTGTGGGAACTTGCAATGATGTAGTAATTTCCCCTTCATTCTTTTAATTACTCACTCTACCACTTTTGGGGTGTATTTTTATCCTCAGATTTATTCACAAGTGTCTGAAATATATTATTTTACTTTACAGAAAAGGGATTAGAAGTAGTATATGAATCATTATGAGTATGCTTTTACAAATAGAAAACACAGAACTCTGAACATCATATCCATGTTCAAAGGAAAGTCTTGGCACTAAATCAAAATATTGACACACCTGTGCTAAATTAAAATGCATAAATCATAAGTGAGTGCATTTTATATCTTTTCTCATGTTTTTAGTAGCCTACAGTAAGGTTGAGTGTTTTCCGTACAAGTATCCAAAGTTTACCACATGTGTATACTCACGGACTCGCCACAGTTCCCTCAGTCTAAAATAGGCACCCACGTGCCGTGGCTGCAGTCATCGGGGCTTACCTCTATCACCAGGTCCTGCTGACTACTGAATTCTTCCCAAACCAAAGTCTTTTCTTTTCAAAAATGCCACCTAAAAATAAACATAAGCATAAAAGCTTTGATGCTGCATTTTTTTTACTCAAAATAATTCTTTCGATATTCATCCAAGCTGTTGCATTCATGGAGTTTGCTCCTTTATATTGGAGACCGGCATTCTATTTCTGCGTGTGTGTCACAACTTGTTTATCCCATCACCTTTGTGGGCCATTGGGTTGTTTCCAGTTCAGTGTTGCTATGAACGTAGCTGCTATAAACATATGTGTATAGGTTTTGGTGTGGACATAATTCTGAATTATTTATATTCCTAAGAGCAGAACTTCTGCCGCATACAGTAAGTTCACATGTAGCTTTATTAGAAAACACTAAATTATCTTCCAGAGTTACTGTGCCATTTTTCATTCCCACATATAATGTACGAGAGAGTTCCAGTTTGTCTGTATACTTAACATTTGGTATTGTAAGTTTTGTTGTTTTGTTTTGTTTCCATTTAAGAGGGGTATGGTACTACTGATATTTTGTGGTTTTAAGTTGCATTTCCCTAAAAGCTAATGATGCTGAACAGATTTATTTCCTTCCACGTACCTATTTGCAACTTGCAGATACTATTATTTTGTCTGAGTGTCTACTCTTTTGGCCATTTTTATTCTATTATGCTTTTTTTTTTTAAATGTTGAGTTTTGATGGTCTCAGTTCCTGCAAAAGTCCCACTGACAGGTATGTGATTACAAATATTTTGTCTCTATATCTAGTTTTTCTTTTCCTTCTCTTACCAGTATCTTCATAGAACACGGGTTTTCCATTTCAATGTTAAATGGATTTATTTTAATTGCATGTATTTGTGAGTCTGTACATGTAAATGTGAACATTTAGGATAATACATTTGTCTAAAGCTTCTTTTTAAAATGGTAACTTTATTTATTTTTATTTACATAGTCCAAGGTTATTTTTCCCCAAAATTTTCTCATGTTGTTCTTATTTTATAACAAGTTTTTTATTTTAATGTATTTTCCTTCTAATTGCAGTACACAAAACTTAACAAATTTATCTAATTAAATTGAAATGAAATAAGAAAATTGCATCATGACTACCAGCTGTGCCATTATCATACTTACTATTTTAAGGTCTATATTCCCTTTTTGTTTGGGAAACAACTTGCTACATTCCGTGAACTTAGGTCATTCTTCACCGCGTTTTTGTGTGGCACATCAGTGACCATTGCATATTAATAATCCTCATCTGTCTAGAAAAGAGTGAAGCAAGGGCTATTTGTTCTCCTGTTTATCATATTTCCCCAGAGTACACAGCGTGGTAATTGGAAAAATGTTCACCCTCCTCACACTAATTTCACCTGAGCTTTCTCTCTTCAGCTATCAGTGACTGTACATGTCTCTTCTTCTAACGTGTAGAATTAGGCCTCCTTACTTTGACATGCCCTGTTAAAAGGGTGATAAATGCTGCATTCGTGTGGTTTCACAGGGTATGATGAGCTCTCGGGATCCCTGTCTGTACGGTGTTGTTTACGGTGGCGGTTTGCGTGGGTCGCCCGGGCGCAAGGGCATGGGAGAAATGTGCTATGTCAATCTGAAGTGAAATGATTGTGTTTTAAAGTATGTTCATGTCTTGATTTTATCCATCACTGAAGGCTAGGAGTAAGGCAGAGACTATACCTAGTGCGTTTAATGAAAATCAAAGGTCACAGTGTAAAAGTGCCTGGGGCACGGCATGCTTTTAACCAGGGACAATTCTTGGGAGCTAATGCTTAAACCATGGAAGCCTCCATTATAAATCAGGTTTTAAAACAATTAGGGTAGGTATCTAATTTCAAACAAAAGTATAATATTAAAATTTTTAAAGTGGATTTTAGGGCAAAGGAGTAGATGATGTGTTTTTACAAGTAGCATTTAGAGGGGACATAAAAGGTCACGTTCACCATTGGACATGAATGGTTTTAAGCAACACTAATAAATAGAGCATCTTTGAGTGTTTTCAACAATCTATACTATGTATTTAAAGGGTGTGTTGACCCCCTTTATCCTTTATTATCCTCTGATCTTGTTCCCTCTGGTAACCACCATGCTGTTTCCTGTGACTAGGAATGTCAGCTTTATATCCCATATATGAGTGAAATTACATGTTTATTTTGTTTTATTAGAGGGAGGAAAATTAACACAAATTTTCTTGGCAACATTTGGATAGAGAAATACACATTTATTATATGGCCATTGTTCTTGATTATTGATTAAGAATATAAATCCTCTTCCTTTCTCTTATATTTATATTCCTCTGTTTCACCCACCCTGTTATGATCTCCCACATTTTTTCCTATTCAGATTGAGTGAACTTTATTGCCTTATGAGTAGCCACTATTTCCCATAACCATTCTTTATAATTTGGCTTTTTCTGAAATGTCATTTTCCCTGAAATCTTAAACTCATAGAACTTTCTACAGTCGTAAATTCCCCACTTACAAATCGCTTGCTCATTTGTTCATGTGACACCTGCTGCATTAGCCTGCTCAGGCATGGTGGTGGCTAGAAGGAAGGGGGTGGGACCACAGTGAAAGGTAAAGAGGGCCGATTATATGTTGATGGAATAAGATTTGCCTTTGGGTGGTGGGCACACAGTGCAATACACAGATCCTGTACCAAAGAAATGTACATCTGACCTATGTGACCCTATGAACCAATGTCACACAATTAATTTAATAAAAATCTCAGTTTTCGAGACTGCAGGGTCTGCCTTGACAAATGACATTTATGAGAGTGCTCTAACTCTCGTGGTGAATATTCTTTCTCTTAGGGTAGGCGAGGCAATTGACATCTGCTTTGATTGCATGGATTCTAGGTTCAGGCTACAAGTTCAAAGTTCAATGAATACAATATCCCTAGAGAGGGGGAAGACATAGTTTGTCTGTGTGCAGTAAATTTGAAAAGCAGAATGCTGATGATCTGAAGCCTGACCTCTGTGAAGACGACCAGCATACAGTAATACAGGTTCAGAACATCCACATTAGTCAGTGCACCTTGGAGAGTAGAGCCCATTTAAGGAGCGTCAGGAAGATCAGACTGATGTCCCCAGGGGTGATGGGTTTGCACAGAGTACTGAAGACAGATTTTGTATGTAATACGAAGGCTAATGCTGTGATAGAACTATTAGCTAAGAGAATGCTTAAACTTCAATCTATTGCCTAGGTTTATCTATGTTTTCAGTGTTATTATTTTTTGCTTTTAAACATGTAGTTTTACATTGTATTTTGGTTTTGGGGGTTTGCATTTTTAGAGTGGAGGAAAATTGTTTTTTGGAGAATACATCCAGACAGAAAACAACAATAATTAACTCAATAGAAGTTCATTTTTCAGACCAATTTTCTGTACCTTATTAAGTGTATAAAGACCTAAGACTAAATATACATCATCATGACTTTCTGTAGCCCACATCCCTGGATTTCACTTGGAATAAGTTTCTTCATAACTAACTATCTAGCAGTCAAATTGTCCATCTAAGTAGAGAAACTGAATTTTTTTATTAACCAGAGAAATGTTAACTATTGAGCTACACTGATTATTTTTAGATGTGAATGTTGACTAAACTAGATGTCTGCTTATTAATAGAAAATGTATATTTATTTTCAGTTACTGGAATACAAAAACCTACCTGAAAATTCTCATGGAATGACAGATTTGAGAAGTTGGGTTACTTATCAAGGGTTTCCTTGGTATAGCAGAATATTTATTTTTATTATCCATTCACAACAGTTGCTCTATTTCCTATTTCCTATTTTAAAATGATTATCTAAATACCCTTTTGTGGCAGTTATCTATTTTATATAATATAAGAAAATTGATAATACCTGATGCCTGCCTCTTACCACTGCCTCTCACTGTAGATATCTAAAATAGCTTGGATGGATAAAGAGAGCCACCATCTGATTTCTACTTGTTAATGATTCTAAAGGGAGTGATCAAATGGTGGCACATTAAACCCATGGGGACATGAGTAATGGCATAGGAAGCCTAGTGTTCCTACCAGGTACAGGTCTGGTTCCTGCTGCTTGGACTGAAAATGCCCATGAAATCCCACACGCTTGCTAATTCTCTTCCATCAGTCTTGCTTTACTCTTGTTAGCTCAATATCAATGTATTTATTTGATTTTTTATTATTATAATTTTACTGAAAAAAACTTAAAACCACCTTTGTAACACATTAGATAAGCATAAAATCAGAAAGGGGATAAAACACATTTCTTTCTTTTAGGATTTTATTTGTTTATTTGTTTTTAGACAGAGAGGAAAGGACCTAGAAAGAGAGGGAGAGAAACATCAATATGTGGTTGCCTGTCATGTACCCCCCCCCCCCAGTGGGGACCTGGCCTACAACTCAGGCATGTGGCCTGACTGGGAATCGAACCAGTGACCCTTTGTTTCACAGGCCGGTGCTCAATCTACTGAGCCACACCAGCCAAGGCAGATAAAACACATTTCTTATGGTCCCCAGGTTTAGTATGTTTCTTAACTGGACAGCAGGAGATGCATCCTAAAATATTTCATTATTGTCAGTGCCACTTCCATGTTTGTGACATATTTCTTTTGCTATTTTTTGTTTATTAGGTAAGTTTTTTTTTTGTATTAGGTTTATTTGTTTGTTTTTGCTACTGTATAGTTTACATGTTGTTATTATAGTAAAATTCACCCTGAAATTGTTATGGGTATCTTATAAACAAGAGAATTCCCTCCTTATTTTAAAGTCACTAGTGATTTTTGCTTTGAGTAATTCTTGCCTCCCAACATACACAAAACTTTCTGGTGTATTGCAGACATACATATGAAAGCAAGCAGAGTGAATAGAATATCTTCAAGAGACGAGCGAAGAGTTGTTTATTGAACATGGTATCAAGTACACTAAGTAAAATTGACACCTGCTTATTTTACAACAAAATTAATAACATCCTCAAATATTAATTTGGGGTAAAAAAGGTGAGCATCAAAAGCTGATTAATCATTATTTACTGCTTTCCTATTTCAATTATAGGTGTCCATCAGGTCTAGCTTGCTCTTTGGTGTTTGAAACTGAGTAAGTAAAGTCAGGTATGATTTCTGTGCCTGAGCAAAGAAATTCAGGCATCAGAGGTTTAAATTATTCATTTAGAACTATGTTCCCTAAATTGTATTATCTGACTCAGTTTTGCCTGAAAAGCTTTGAATTAGAGTGCATGGAGCATGGGGGTTTCTAAGAAGAAGGAAACTCTATGGAAAGAATAACTACTCAAATCCATCATTTGGTTATTTTTCTTAGATTTCTTTTTCTTTAAGGGGAGGAGGGGAAAGAGATAAGAACGAGATAAAATTCATGCCTTTAATCCTCCCTAACACATCTAAATATAGAAATAAAACCTCCATTTTCTTTCAACCATCCGAACCCTAACAGAAGCCACTTTATAGCACTTCTGAGTCTTTGCACATTAAAAGAGCAGAGATTTTTGATGAGGGTTCAACAATTTTAAGTCAGTTTTTTCTTTTGTATTTCACTCTCCAAATGTCTCTGTCCTTCCCTGCATTCTTTATATTATTATCATCATATCAGTCAGTTAACCTTTTCCTAATCTCAGTGATTAATGCTGCTTTCACTCTGGTACATTGGTTCAGAATTTTTTTCACAGATACTCCTTCAAGTGTTGAAAAAAAATTAAGCTAAAACCCTGGCTTGACAGAATGTATCATAACATTATTGTCAAGAGTTTTATTCTAGAAAGTAAAAATAAGGTTAAACAGCCCTACTCACAGAACTCTTCTTAGAAAAGAATTTTCTATTGAAGTGTGATATATTTCAATATGTTTACTTATTTTAATATTTTAAATGTACATTTTTCTAATAACAATATGACACATTTTCAATAAAAACACATAAAAGTGAAAGGTAATTTAAAAAACTTTAAAAACTGTATCTAGAATCATTAAAATAACCACAAATCATTGAATGTAAACTGCTATATATTTCTTTTTCAATGAAAACTTAGGGTCTGTTATGGGTTGAATTGCACCACCCCAAATTCCTATGTTGCTGCCCTAATCTCCAGTACCTTGGAATGTGAGTTCATTTCAACTTGGGTTGTTTTATAATTAGTTCAGATGAGGTCATAGTAGAATACAATGGCCCCATATTCCATTATAAGTGTTGTCTTTATAAAAAGAAGACTGTGCGAAGAACGGAAGACTTGCATCCAGGTATAACGTCATGGCGACATGAATGCAAAAATCAGTGGTGCCTCTACATGCCAAGAAATGCCACAGATCGCCAGCAAACCATCCAAAGCTAGGGGCAAGGCAAGGACCAGAATCGTCCTCACCACTCTCAGAGAAAAGCAACCCTGTGGATACTTGAATATTGGACTTCTAGTTTCCAAAACTGTGAGACAATACATTTTTGTTGCTAATGGACTTTAAGATGGTCACCACATTTCTTTTATGCGTGGTATTTCTTACATGCCCCATGACTTGTATAAATCTCTGGTTCATATTATCTGTCAAGTAGTGACTATTACAACTTATATGTGAGACAAGTCTCTTGAGAAACAGGAGTAAATCTCTTTATAAATAATAGATTTTAAAACAACTTAGAAATGCTTTTACTTACATACCTTGATTTGAGCTACACATGTGCATTGAAAAGTAAATGAAGCATTAAATAACAAACAAGAGTAATAAATATCACCAACAAATCTATTATGCAACAATTACATGTTATTTGTAAACAACTTTCGTTAATAACATGATTTATCCAAACATATCTTATATATAAACCTTTAATAGTTTATGCATCATAGGATATATATACTTTCCAAGCTCTCTATGTACCAAATAATATTGCCTTAAAAGTCAGTACCTATGAACTCCCAATCATCATATAAATTGTCTATTTTTGACTTCTTTGCATGATGCTAATGTTCCATTTAGATGTTTTCAATCTAGTAATACAAATTATTTATATATTATTTAATTATCATTAAAGTAATGGAATGTTTCTTATATTTTCAATTTTTTATTTGAGGAGTATGTAATAAAATGTTATTAATTCTTCCTATAAAATGTTTAAATTTCATCATCTATTAAAATATTAACTTTCTGTGGTTTAATTGAAAAACATTATAAAATAACAACTATGAATATTAAAAGTTATATCTTGACATTTATCAATACAGTTTTTCCTTGAGTGATCAATTTGATTCAATACATATATAGATTCACTAATATTAAACATTCCTGAAATAAATCTAAGTATCTTGTACTTCCTCAGTTACTCATGAAATGCACATAACACTTTGGTCCCCAAGGGAAAACCAAGATGGAGGCCTAGGTAGACACACTGTGCCTCCTCGCACAACCAAAAGCAAGGACAACAACAATTTAAAAACAAAAACCAACCAGAACTGACAGAAAATTGAACCACAGGGAAGTCTGACAACCAAGGAGATAAAGAAGAAACACTCACCCAGACCAGTAGGAGGGTCAAAGACAGGCAGCCAGGGCGGAGGACTCCTGTTGCTGTCGCCAGACCTGGAGATGTGGCAGAGTGTGGGTGGAACGGGGCAGGCAGTGTGACAGCTAGCAGACCCCATGGCTGCACATTTGCGCACAGATAAACCCGGAGGAACAGTGGGGGAGCAAAACAGACTGTGCAACCCAGGGACCCAGTGCGGGGAAATGAAGCCTCAAACCTCTGATTGAAAACACCTGTGGGGGCTGAGGCAGCAGGAGAAACTCCCAGGCTCACAGGAGAGGTCATTGGAGAGACCCACAGGGGCCTAGAGCGTGCACAGGCCCACCCACTAGGGAATCAGCACTAGAGGGGCCCAATTTGATTGTGGGTAGTAGAGGGAGTGACTAAAATCCGGTGGAAAGTGGAGCAAGCGCCATTGCTCCCCCTTGGCCCCTCACCCACATACAACATCACAGCGCAGCGACCAGTGTCACCCTGCCCCAGGGAACACCTAAGGCTCCACCCCTTTATGTAACAGGCTTACCGAGACAAAAAAAAAAGGCCCAAGTGAAAGAACACTTCAAAGCTCCAGAAATAATTCAACTAAGCAGCAAACAGATAGCCAACCTATCAGACGCACAGTTCAAAACACTGTTAATCAGGAAGCTCACAGAATTGGTTGAATTTGGTCACAAATTAGATGAAAAAATGAAGGCTACACTAAGAGAAACAAAGGAAAATGTACAGGGAACAAATAGTGATGTGAATGAAACTGGGACTCAAATCAATGGTGTGGACCAGAAGGAAGAAAGAAACATTCAACCAGAAGAGAATGAAGCAACAAAAATTCAAAAAAATGAGGAGAGGCTTAGGAACCTCCAGGGCATCTTGAAATGTTTCAACATCCAAATTATAGGGGTGCCAGAAGGAGAAGAGGAAGAACAAAAAATTGAAAACTTATTTGAACAAATAATGAAGGAGAACTTCCCCAGTCTGGCAAAGGAAATAGACTTCCAGGAAGTCCAGGAAGCTCAGAGAGTCCCAAAGAAGCTGGACCCAAGGAGGAACACACCAACGCACATCATAATTACATTACCCAAGATTACACAGAGGGAGAGAATCTTAGAAGCAGCAAGTGATAAGGACACAGTTACCTACAAAGGAGTTCCCATAAGAATGTCAGCTGACTTGTCAAAAGAGACCTTACAGGCAAGAAGGGGCTGGCAAGAAGTATTCCAAGTCATGAAAGGCAAGGACCTACATCCAAGATTACTGTATCCAGCAAAGCTATGATTTAGAATGGAAGGGCAGATAAAGCGCTTCTCAGATAAGGTCAAGTTCAAGGAGTTCATCATCACCAAGACCTTATTATATGAAATGTCAAAGGGAGTTACCTAAGGAAAAGAAGATAAAACATATGAACAGTAAAAATGACAGCAAACTCACAGTTATTAACAACCACACCTAAAACAAAAACAAAAGCAAACTAAGCAAACAACTAGAACAGGAACAGAACCACAAAAATGGAGATCACATGAAGGGTTATCAATAGGGGAGTGGGAGAGAGAGAGAGGGGGGAAACGTACAGAGAACAAGTAGCATAAATGGTAGGTAGAAAATAGGGGGAGGGTAAGAATAGTATAGGACATGTAGAAGCCAAGGAACTTATAAGTATGACCTATGGACATGAACTATAGGGGGGGAATGTGGGAGGGAGGGGGTGGGCAGATTGGAGTGGAGTGAAGGGGGGAAATGGGACAACTGTAATAGCATAATCAATAAATATATTAAAAAAATACTTTGGTCCCTATTTTCTTAATTCTCAAATATTATACAATGGAAGGATTAAGATGCATAAATGACTTTTGTATTATACTGTAACACTCTTGCCATTTTTGAAGATTGTTGAGATTTTCTTTGTAGCTTAGCTCATGTTAAAGTATGTTTCCCATGTAATTGAAAAGCATCCATGTTTCTGCATGTTGCATGTAGTGGTTACCATATGTATCTTCAATCATTGTTATTAATTGTGTTGTTCTATTTGTCTAAATCCTTATCAAATATTTTTTCTAGTTGATCTATTATTGTGAGAGAGGTTTTTAAATCTCCCATTGTAATTATGTATTTGTCAGGTTTTTTGTACTGTTATTACATAATCGACAGGGTAATATATTTATATTTATTTGTCTTGCCCCAAACCAACTATACTTTCTTAGTCTGAGGATCCATGTTTCCCCCTATTTATGGAATATTATATTTTTGTATTGCTTCTCCTTTATATTTCCCATCTGGAGTGTTTATAATATGTTCTAATTTTCCATTCCTTCCTTTTAAATGATTAAGATGCGTAATAATTTAAAGCATGTTATTGCCTTTCTTTAAACCCTCTAATTCATCTCATTGAGCTTAGATTAAACACAAGATCTGTATTATGAATTATAAGTTATGACCCAGCCATTTGCTACCCTCATCTCTCAGCACATCTCCCTCTCTCCTTATGCTCATCTGTGGCAATATCAGTCACATAGCTTTGAAATGGGAAATACATTTCTATTATTTTGTTTCAACTTAGTTGTTACAAACAGACACAAATACAGTTATGGAATAAAATAGTGATATAACCATTGATACCTATATTTGAAAGATTGATTAATTAAACAATGAGCTAATCAGCAGCAGGGGTATCAAATGTCATTTTATCTTTTCAGTCAAGTTGACTCAAGGGAATACAACTTACTCAATGGAATAGAACTTTTAAAGAAAGCCATCTGGAGGTAGCAGACATTTACATACAAAATACTTAACCCAGAAGTTAGAAACAGCATAAAATAACATTTAAAAAGATTTTCAGAAGATAAGAACTTTTAAAGGCCACACAAATGAAGTTAATGTGGCAAACTCATTACACTTTAAATTTTCCTGAATCATTCAACTCAAGACTATCTATTGGATATTATGAGAAAATTAAATTAAAATAAAAACAGAATATCAGTCTTAAAGATAGACTTGCCTTACCTTCTCGTCTATAGAAAATAATGAAACTTATATTAACCCATAGTTCAGGTTCCCTGCACAAACTGTACTGGTAATTACTATAAAAATGTAGAATACCTAATAAAAATGAATCCACTGTTTGGAATAAAACCTGCCTCTTATTGAATTTGGAGTCATCACATTTCTTCTATCCAACTTCTGGAATAATAAGAATTTCTACTTTCTTTCATGTTCTGAGAAATCTTCCGAACAACACAAGCCTTACATTATCATGCAGAGGAAAATGTATGGGCTTCTATTGTGAATATGCTGCAATATTCCATTTAAATAAAGTTGATTCAGCACCAGTTCTCTATACACTAGCAATTTCATAGTTTGAATAAATGTAGAATACTTGCCTGAGTTGACTCTTTCATTATATGTACACTTCCTATTATGAAAGACTTTCTCAGGATCTTTGTTACAGTATACTTTTGAAAGGAAGACGATAAAAAGATAGTATTACTTCTTCTCATTTGTAGATGTGATATAGATGTGTTTCAATACACTTTTAGCTATTGACAGATAGTCATGCGTTCAATAGCTTCTATTGCTTCAAACATTAAACCTTCACATTATTTTGTATAAAATCAATTTATTTGAGATTTTAATAGGTCTAAGCATTTTAAAAGCCATTATGTTAAAACATACCCTAAAAGTTTTAAGACTTTTTTATACAGCATAATTTTATATCCCATTAGATATTAAATCTAATGCCAAATCATTTAGTTGGCATAATAATAAAAATGACTGGGATATTATGAAAGCAAACTTTTCCTTATAATTAATATAATCACCAAATCCATTCATATTGAATTAATACATACACATTGACGTATGGACTATGTTGATGTAGTGAATATGATTGAAGTGAAAACTACAAGAAGAAACCATATTTTGAAAATAAAAGGATGATAATTAAATCTTTCATATCATAAATTAATTCTTTACTGGAAAAATTACTTGTTTATAAATCCTATGTTGGGTTACAATAATACTAGACAGAAGGCTGTCTTTGTCATACATTTTAATCACACTGGTGGGTGGTATTATACAATGTAGCAGCATAAAACTTGTCTTTTTGTGTCAGAAAATTCAAGAGCCTACTAATTATGTGAATTTGAGTAAGTTAATTTTTCTCGGATCAATTTGGTGTCTTTAAATTTAATAAAACTATCAATACTTAATGTAAGGGGTTGTGGAATTTAATTACGATAATATGTATGAATACTTAAAACAAGCCTGGGTAGGAATTAAATGCTCAATAAATGTTAGCTTTTTATCTCTGCCCGATATAAAAATAATCCCTCACTGTGTCAGAAACCTCTGTTCACGGGGACTCTGTGCCCAGCTTGCTATACTCCAATGCTCCCATGTGTGTGGAATTAGATCTAACTCTGATAATGGGAAGTTTTGGAAGCAGTTCTCCCAAGAGCCTCATTAAAAGAAAGCTTTCCCTTCACTTTTACCTTTCTCCCTTCCACATGGCTGGAGAGTAGCACCCATTTTGCAACAAACGTGCAGCAACAAGTGGGAGTCCTCAGAGAGTGTCAGCCCTTACTGAGCCACACCACCAGGGCCTCCTGACCCCCCTACGTCTGGACCTCGTTTCACAACGGTAAAGTATGTATGCCTGAGATTCAGCCACTGTGTTTCTTTTTAATACATCCAGCTGAATGCAATCCTAACTGATACAAAATTGGTAAATGAAGGAAATAATAAAGGTTCAAGGCAAACCATGCAAAGTGTTGCATTTTCTCTTTTATCAATACCTTGTCATTCTTACCATTTTCCTGTGTTGTTCGCAATGCTCTTTTTGTTATTTTTTTCTTACCAGCGTGCTAAGTGTCCCTTCTCCATTTATTTGCTAGTTTATCTCCTAGTCGGTCTTGGAGGTTTGGATCTACTGTTAGATGCAGCCCTCACTGCGTCCTGTGTCCACAGTCAGGCAGTTTCCCCACGTGGTCTGTGATTGGCCATGAGGCGTTCTTTGGCCGCTGAGATACTCGCAAACATCATGCAAGTAGATGCTTGAGACATGATGATCACTGAGGAGTGTCTTCTCTTTTACTGTATTAGAAGCCAATCCCCAATGTGATGAAAATTTGATCAAAAGTTGTAGACTGAGAATCAGCCAGCAGCACTTGCCAGTAAAAAGAGTAAGGCTAGTTTAAAGCAGGCAGACCCAGACAAAGTGTTGTGTAAGCTCAGTTGAAAGTAGCTCAAAAATGAACCAGGCTGAAATTGTTCCAAATTGCTGACACAGTTGAAAGAACAAAAAGTGGTTGTTAATGTTTTTAAGCAACTTAGTTCTAGGGTTGTCTATTACACAGAAATAGAGAGATGATACAAGTTTCCTAAAGTGTGTTTTATGTTGTCGTATTGTATGGTTCTATCCTCTTCCATCACTCCCAACGGGTATCATCAGACTCTACTTCTGTTTCACGCTGCAGACCCTCATTTCTAACGCCCTTTTCAACAGGGACTCGGAACTCAACATAGCAAACGTGCATTGCTAAATGTCCCTTAGCCTCTGCTGCTGTCCCTGTGTCTCCTCTCCTAAGAAATGAAACTCGCTGAAAGAGCAGATAGGCCAAACAAGGAAGCTGCAAGTTATAACTTTTTCCACTTATTTCCGTTGCTTCACAAATCAAAATGACAAAATCCTGTCAATTTTTCGTAAAATGGATCTGTTTTATAACCAATTCCCTTCACTTCTATTGCCACTGCCAGCCAAGCCAAAGCCAAAATCATTGTTCTCTGAATACAGAAAAGAATTTCCCCAACTTCCAGAGACCTCTTGTTTTCCCTTCAACTCGTTCTTCGCACCCTAGCTCAATTAACGTTTTAAAGGCAGATATGATTCATTTGTATTGCATTACATTCCTATTCCCTTTGAATAAAAAATATATATATTTATATCATTGGAAAGTTCATCAGGAGAATTTTTCCATGTGCATTTCATGTTCAATTCTTAAATTTCTGTCATTCTCTTTATTTTCTAATTTAAGCCACGGCAGACTTCTTTTTCCATTACATTTAAAGTATCATACCCTTTCCTATGTATCTTTGTGGGGATTTTTTGTTTGTTAGTTTATGTTGTTTCACCTACAAAGAAAGTCCATCTTCTCTTTAACTTTTAACTTCTCTTTCAAACTCCTCAGTTTGAGCAACACATCATGCAAGAGAAGAATGATAATTCCTCCGACTTCTAATGATGTAGATTGTCCTTATTTTTTACTGAAATAACTATTTATTATAGGAAGATTATGATATATAGTTACTGAAATATCTGTTTTTTATTTTTTCCATTTTTAAAAAATATTGTTGTTGTTCAAGTACAGTTGTCTGCCTTTTCCCCTCACCTCCCCCTCCCGACCCCAACCATCCCGACCTTCCTCCCCTGATTCCACCCTCCCTTGGTTTTGTCCATGTGTCCTTTGTTCCTGAAAACCCTTCACCCTCCCCACTACCCCATTATCCTAACTCTCAGGGGATGAAATAGAAAAATACAAGAAAAAACATTTTTGTGTTAACATTTGTTGATCTCCATGCTTTAAATATGTCCATTATGGCTTATTTCAAGTAACATGGGATCAACTGGTCAGCAAAATTCCAAAAACATGAACGATTCCTTCCAAATTGTTCACAACCTGTGCTCATGAGCTGATACTTGCAAGTTCCTGGGGAAGGTTTCCGGTGGAGTCCTGCACTTCTCTGTCAGGATTGTCCACTGCACCCTTAATGCGAAACTCCCATGGGGTTAGGGTCCATTTCCTTCCCTCTCACTGCTCTGTTTCCAGTGAATGTCATGGTGCTCAACACATAAAATTCAACTCATAAATATGTATCAAATTAAAGAAAGACAGATAAAAGGATAGGTGGTGATGCTTCTCTGGCTTCTAGGACTGCATACACATAGAGGATTAAAAAATATCTGAAAGTAAGCATCCCACCCTTCCGTTCTGGACTACTCACATAAGTGTACTTGGGAAAGACATTGGAATGTGTGTAGTGGTTGCAATTGATTAGCTGGTGATTCTGATTCAACCTGTATTGAAAAACATTGTTCTAAAATTATGTATCTTGTGCACATATATACTGGTTTAAAAAGACAGCACGAGCTATTTAAAGCAATTGTAAAGCCATACTATGCAAATAATTTTGCATGAATTACTGTTAAAACAATAGAGCTTTACAGATATTCAGTTGCACACCTAGTTAAGTGGGAAAGAAAAAAAAATGGAACTAAATGATGATGGATGCCTAGCCCAGTCTCTTTCAAATGCTCTATCATTTGCAGTCATAAGTATCTGGAATGAAATGATCTTCATTTACTGCTGTCAAGTTGCTAAAACAAGCTATAATTTACTGGAGATTGACTATAGAATAGGAAGCCAAGATGAGTTTTGGTGAATGTAAGCACATCTTAGAAACTTTGGAAGAAAAATTCCAAGAGCATTGCACATACTCCGAGTACCCATGACTCTGGTGATGAAATGCTTACTGGCTGTGCTTGCAAGTTACAGAATATAATTGTCTTAATAAACAGTCACAGTTTTATTTTCAACATTATCGTATTTGCATGATTATAAGGGGAGTCTTTTCAATTTGCATATACCTGAAAATCATACGCAATAAGTAAAACACATTGAATTATAATTTAACTGGTAATATTCGCTTCCATCTTAATTATACACAAAACGAATGTCATCATCTATTTGATGGACTTCAGTAATGGTTTTATGCCAAATTAAATATCATTTTACAAATAGGAAATACAATTACAAAAAATGCAATTTTTCAAAATATTGACCCAGATCAGTAAAATGAAAGAGTTGGAATTAATACATTTTAAATTAGAACTATAACAAAAAGGTCAGGAAGACTGAAATTATTTTTGCAGTGCTTAAAATGTCATTTATTGAGTTCCTGCTGTCGTTGCAAAGCATAAAAATAGGGACTTTTACTGGAACATAATAAATATAAAAAAAAAAAAGGAAACAAAATATAACCAGAGACACTGAAGTTAAGAACAATCTAACAATGGACAGGGGGCAGTGGGGAGGGGATAGTGAGGAGAGGGGATTATAGGAACTACTATAAAGTACACATGGACAAAATCAGGGGGGGTGGAGGTGGGGGAGGGAGGGGAGTTTGGCTGGGGTGGGGTGGAGGGATGGGGAGAAAAGGCACACAACTGTAATTGAATAACAATAAAAAATTAAAATTAAAAAAATAGGGACTTTTTTTTTTCAAGTTTTCTTCTGGCTATATATTGAAGGTAAGCTAGAAGGGAAAGGGTTTTCAATACTTATTTTATATGTAAAATCACTTCAACACTCTACTTTTTTTGTCCCAAACCTCATAAATTTAGTATATGAGTGAGGAAGAGGGAGAAGAAAAGAGAGAGAGAAAAGCAAATAGGTACACGGAGAGAGGTAGATAAGAGGTCTAAAATTAAGTTAAATACCAACAAGGATGGTCCTGAGTAGTTAAGATGAATAGTATTTCTAAAAATGTGGTCCAGGAATTATATCCATAGTAATTACCTGGCATGCTTGTTAAAAATGAAGATTCTTTGGCTGCTAATCAAACCTACTAAATCACAAAATCTGTGTATAAAAATTAGAAGTGTTTATTTTAAACAAGAATCCAGCAAGTTTAATAATGCACAGTAACCTTTGAAAAAATCTGTTATGTAGGAAAGAAAAATAAAAATATAAGCCAAAAATATAATAAACATGAATGTCACACCATAATTTTAATAATATAATAGGAATTTGCTCATAAATGTGCTGAGTAAGCACTTAAAACTGTATCTCTTTCCAGTGGGGACCTATTTGGAAGTGGATATATTTCAATATATTTCATAAATAGCCATTTACAGAAAGAATGGTAGCACAGAGGGCTAGGTAATATTAAACTGTGTATGTTACTGATAAATCAAATTTAACGCTGTTTTTCCATTCTCCTAAGGAACTTAAAGTTAATATTGAATATTTTAACATAATTTTTTCAGGTAGATTTATGCATTTTACACATCTTTTATCCAGTGTTATAGCCTATATATTTTGGCAATGTGGAGTCATGTGCAATACCATTACTTCGCTAGACAAATTAACGATCACTCTGCCTATCTCAGATTGTTATGAGAAGAATTATGTTCACAAATAATAGAAATGAATTATTCTATTTATTACATAAAACTTAATATGAGCAACAAAGTTGTGAGTTAACTTATTATATGTTAACATGGACACAAATCACTTAAATAATTGTTATCTCTTAAAGAAATAAAATTTAGTATATTGAAAATCAGAATTTAGAAAATGAAATTTGCCTTCAATTAATCAGTTATATTTTGCTTACCTACAGGATTACTCTCTGAGTTGTTAAACCTTCTATATAATGTTTTATTAAAAAATGACAAGATAACCATAATTTCCTTTACTCACCCTCAATTGTTATTTTGCTGTAGTAACTAGATAATCTGTATTATTTATACATACCACTAGATATTTTAATAAGAAAACCCATTTCCACCACATTTTGGATAAAATGCAATCAAAAGTGATGTCCAAATGAATGTGATATTCTTTAAATAAAAATGTTATTTTTTTCTTTACCTAAACACATATATTGCTATTTTAAAATTTGTAGGTGATAAAATATCTAATGCATATTTTCCCAGGTTGGAAAGCTATAACAGACATTCCTACAATTCAAAGCTTTAAATTAGTATAAACAACCTTTATCTGCTTAATGATTTTATGTAAACAATCAAGGACAGAAATGAAAACCAAGGTGGGGTGGGGCAAAACGTTTTTTAGTCTACATTTTCGGAGTGGAAATTTGCTTGGTCCCATATTTCTCTCTTAGTTTCCTGACCAAATTCAAGGAGAATCTCTTTTCAAGTCAAAACCATGCAAGCAAGGGTAACGTATTAGTTATGAATTGGTTGAGACAGCTTTCTCACCATTTAAAATGGCTCAGAAATACATAAAAGCCATGAATGTTAAAGGCAAGCTTTTTTCTAACCTGCAATGTTCTTGATTTATGAAGTAGAGCCTCTGAAAAGGAAGTCCGTTTACACAGAGTTTGCCTTGTGCAGTTCTAGTTTAAAACTGAAATACATGAGACAGGAAAGATGGTGGCTGAGTGGAAGCTGAGCCCACCTGCTTGGATTTTCAGCTGATCTTCCGACAAGTGACCTGAACAATCAATAGAATATCAACTGATGGGATTTTTGAAGACAAGGAATACAGAGAAAGCTTTGCACCATCCAGTAAGAGAGTTTATAAGTTGAGAGGGAAATGTCCTGTGAGAGGAGCCTGCAGCAGAGGAGAAAATGACAGAAAATACAGCTTGGTGGTTTGCTCCCATCCTGGAGTGGAGTCCCTGGTCCCACACAGGGAGAGACTTGGAAGGATATACAGAGTCCAGGAGACCTAGACTTCACACACACAGTGAGCACCATGGCCATAGCCTCAGCACCGACTGGGAGAGCTCCAGAGAGAAACTCTATCTCCTCAAACTGCTGGCGGCACTGATTGACTGTGGTCAGCCTTGATTGAGAGAGACTTTTTGCTTTTTGGGGAGGTGGGTCACAGGGGTGCTGAACCATGGCTGGGGCTGCAATGTAGGTGCCACACAGATTTTTGTGAAAGGAGAGCTGAGTTGTGGCTGGGCGGGGACCTTGTGCTCTTGTGCATAAGGGCTCTGCCAACAACGAAACCAGAGTGAAAGTGCAGTTCGGTCCCACTGAGCCCACCTACACAAGAAGAATAGAAAGTGGCATGGGGAAGGGATTACGGGACATGACCCAGCAAAGCTGGTGAGCAGGGGGCTGCACAGAGCAGAGACTTAGGTATGGGTCTCCTGCAAGAGTGAGACTTCCAGGCCAGGAGCTGAACTCCTGACATCTGTTGCAGCCAGACAGGTCCCCTCACAGGCAGCATGCCTATGCTACCTACAGGATTGCAGACTTCGCAGATCAGTGAGAACAGGCTCAGGAGTCCCCTGCTTGGTGTATGTCCACAGGGGAAAGAACAAGAAGCTCTAAAAGGGCTCTTTCTGAACTTCTATTGGACGCTACCAGCTATGCTGGCTCCTCAGGCCCTGATTCACTGAAACCAGAAGAGCACAGATATTAGAGACAGGAATAGCAATGGGTATTTAGGGTAACCTCCAGCCTTGGCTCTTATACACAGCTGCCATCAGCATCATGGAGGAAAGAACTGACCCTTTTACACAGATTAGCCCCTCATAGGAAATGGATAGCTAATTCATCAGAAATTATGCACTATTGGAAATAATCTGGGACAGACCAAGGACTGAGGTGGGGCAGGGAAATACTCCCATAATCTTCCCTGAAGGCTGAACTGGGGTGACCCAATGATTCCACCCTCCTGATTGCACCAGAGGCTCCCCCTGGAGACAGGTGGAGTAGGTAAGGGCAGTGCTCTATGACATTAAATGAACTATTCCTGAGCCTTGTGCTGACGGAAAGCTGGCAGGGCAGAACAGTGGGGATCACTAAGCCTGAAGGAGCCAGTTACAGACTGTGGATTGCCTGTAGTCTCAAACATGCTGCCTCACGCTAGACTGGGACATTGTTTGGCATTACCAGGGTGGACCCAGGAAGAGAAGACAGTGGCAAACATTAGACTCTGCTGAGATGAATTCCACCTCAATCTTCTTTATTATGTGCATTATTGTTCTCCTGCACAGCTTTTCAACATTTTTCTTTTTCTTCAAGTTCCTATTATTTCACTATTTTTTATGTTAGATCAATTTCAAATCTCATATATTACTCCTCCCTTCACTTACTCCATTTTGCCTTCTTCCTTTCACTTCTTATTTTTGTTTTAAATTTTATTTTTCCCTTTATACACCTTTTTATTTCACACTCTTATTATTTCTACTCCCTCCAGTCTCTCGAAACCATCTTTTCTTGCCATTATTCAACTTACATTCATCTTTCCTTTATTATAGCACCCCTATAATCTTTCCACCTTTATTAATCTTTGTTCATGTGTTTTTAATATGGTGGTCGTGTTGCATTTTTAAATTTTATTCCTAGATGTTTACTTTTTTTGTATTTCAAACCTCAGATTTTTCTGTTCCCCTCTTCTACTCCTTTTGCCTTTCTCCTACCCTTTATTTATTTATTTTTTAGCTTTATTTTCCCTCTTATAGCCTGGTTTTTACTGCTTACTCATATTATTTCTCCTCTCTCTATCCCCTCAAAATCACTTCTCTTTCCTTTAGCCATCTCATAACATTTCCTTTTTTCTCTTTCTTTTTTTCTTTCTTTCTTTCTTTCTTTCTTTCTTTCTTTCTTTCTTTCTTTCTTTCTTTCTTTCTTTCTTTCTTTCTTCTTTCTTTCTTTCTTTCTTTCTTTCTTTCTTTCTTTCTTTCTTCTTTCTTTGTTTCTTTCTTCTCCCTTTCTTTTTCCTTCTTTTTCTTTTTCCAACGTTATTTAATTTTGTTAATGTGTCATTGATTTCACTGTAGTGTTTCTTTTTCCTTAATTTTGTTCCTATTTTTCACTAATTAAAAAAATTAAACCTGATATTATACTCTTTTTTACTCCATTTTCTTCTTTCCTCCTTTTTTATTTATCTTATAAATTTTCTTTTCTTTTTTCCTTGCTTTGTTTCTATTCCCTACTTATTATTTCTCCTCTTGCTATAACAAGAGACAAATAAGGTCACTACATAATACTCAAGGGAATAGTTCAACAAGAGGATATAAACCTTGTAAACATATAGGCACCCAACATAGGAGCACCTAAGTATTAAGGAAAATATTGAAGGATTTCAAGTAAGAGATAGACAGCAATACAGTCATCACAGAAAATTTTAACATCACATTGTCAGCAATAGATAAAACTTTTAAAGATTCAACAAGGATACTGTGGTATTGAATCAAATGGACTCTTAATCAAATGGACTTAATGATTATTTACAGAAATTTCACCCCAAAGAAGCAAAATACACACTCTCTTCAAGGGCACAGGGATCATTTTCAAAATTATAGCACATGTAGGACACAAAACGAGCCTCAACAAATTCAATAAAATTGAAATCATATCAAGCATCTTCTTGGATAACAATGGCTTAAAACTAGAAACCAACCTCAAGGAAAAAAACTCAAAAACATTCAAATACATAGAGACTAAATAACATGTTATTAGATAACAAATGAGTTAACAATGAGATGAAGGGAGAAATAAAAAATATGTATCTAGAAACAAAATGAACATACAACAACACAAAACCTATGGGACATAGTGAGGACAGTCCCGAGAGGGCAATATAGGGCTAGCTAAAGAAGATAGAAAAATCTCAAGTAAACAACCTAATCTTACATCTACAAGAACTAGAGGAACAACAACAAACAAAGCCCAGAGAAAGTAGAAGGAAGGAAATAATCAAGATCAGAGTGGAATTAAATGACATATAGACTAAACAAAAAAGAAAAAAATCAAAGGATAAGTGAATCCAGGATCTGGTAATTTGAAGAGATAAACAAATATAGCAAACCTTTAACCAGTTCATAAAGAAAAAAATGAAAGAAGACCCCCCAAATAAAATCAGAAATAAAAGAGAAGTTACAAACGATACCAGAGAAATACAAAAGATTGTAATAAATTACTATGAAAAACTATATGCCAAGAAATTGGACAACCTGGGCAAAATGAATAAATTTATAGAAACATGCAATCTTCCAAAACTGAATAAAGAAGAAGCAGAAAACCTGAATAAACAGGTAACAACTAGTGAAATTAAAGTAGTAATTAAAAAAAAAATCCAGCACACAAAAACCCTGGGCTGGATTGCTTCCCAAGCACTTTTATCAAACATTCAAAGAAGAACAAACTCCCATTCTTCTTAAACTATTCCAAAAAATTCAAGAAGAGGGAACACTCCCAAACTCTTTTTATAAGGCCAACATTATAAAAACCAGGTAAGGACACAGCAAAGAAAGAAAACAGGATACCAATATCTCTGATAAACATAGATGCTAAAATCCTCAACAAAATATTGGCAATCCAGATCCACCAATACATTAAAAATGTCATACAACCTGATCAAGTAGGATTCATCCCAGTGATGGAAAATTGATGTAATATTTGTAAATTAATAAACCTAATATACCACATAAACAAAACAAAAGACAAAAATCACATCATCATATCAGTAGATGCTGAAAAAGCATTTGATAAATTACAGTATCCATTTATGATAAAAACACAGCAATGTGGGAATATAGGGAGCATACTTCAATGTAATAAAGGCCATGTATGAGAAACCTACTGCTAACATCATACTCAAAAACTAAAAGTTTTACCCTTAAGATCAGGAACAAGACAAGGGTGCCCATTTTCACCCATATTCAACATAGTACTGGAAGTCTTAGCCACAGTGATCAGAGAAGAAAATAAATAAAAGGCATCCAAATTGGAAAACAAGAAGTTAAACCAACATTGTGCACAGATGACATGATAAAGTACATAGAAAACCCCATAGAACCACCAAAAAACTACTTGACCTAATAAGTAAATTTGAAAAAATAGTGGGATATACAATCAATATTCAGAAATCAATGGCATTTTTGTACATCAAGAATGAACCATCAGAAAGAGAAATTGGGGGTAAAATCCTATTTAGTATAGGAAAAAAAATAAAGTACCTATGAATAAGTTGAACCAAGGAGATAAAACATTTCTTAGAAAACTATAGAACACTGGAGAAAGAAATTGAAAAAGATACAAATAAATGGGAACATGTACCATGTTTATGGATTGGAAGAAGTAACATCATTAAAGTGTCCATACTTCCCAAAGCTATCTATAGATTCAACAGAATTCCTATTAAAATATCAGTGACATATGTCACAGACCAAGAACAAATATTTCAAAAATTTATATGCAACCAAAGAAAGCCGAATACCCTCAGCAATCTTGAGAAAGAAGAAGAAAGTAGGAGGGAACACAATACCTCATATCAAACTATACTACAAGACCACTGTAATCAAAACACTCTGGTACTGGCATAACAATAGATGCTTAGATCAATGGAACAGAATGGAGAGCCCAGAAATAAACCCATGTCTCTATGGTCAATTAATATTTGCCAAAGAGGGCATGAACATACAATGGAGTAAAAATAGCCTCTTCAATAAATGGTATTGGGAGAACTTGACTGGTAGTTGCAAAAAAATTCAACTAGACTATACACTTACACCATACACCAGAATAAACTCAAAATGGATAAAAGATTTAAACATAAGCAGCAACACCATGAAAGTCCTAGAGGAAAACACAGGCAGTAAAATTTCAGATATCCCATGTAACAACATTTTTGCCTATGTATCTCCTAGGGCAAGACAAATAAAGGAAAAAATAAACAAATGAGACTACATCTAATTAAAAAGCTTCTGCTCAGCTAAATAAATCATCATCAAAATGAAAGGGAACTGACCATATGGGAGATCATATTTGCCAATGATACATTGGACAAGGGTTGAACCTCCAAAATATATAAAAAACTCATATAACTCAATACCAGGAAGACAAACAATCCAATTAAAAAATGGGCAAAGGACCTGAACAGACACTTCTCCTGGAAGGACATACAGAGGGCCCAGAGACATATGAAAAGATGCTCAACATCTCTAGTCATTAGAGAGATGCAAATTAAAACCACAATCAGATATTGCCTCACACCTGTTATAATGGCCATCATTAATAAATAAACAAATTACAAGTGCTGTTGAGGATGTGGAGAAAAGGGAACCCTAGTGCACTCTTGTGGGAATGCAGACTGATGCAGTCACTGTGGAGAATAGTATGTAATTTCTTCAAAAACCCCCAAAATGGAACTACCTTTTGATCCAGTGATTCCCCTGCTGGGATTATCCCCTCAGAATCCTGAAACACCAATTCCAAAGAACCTAAGCACCCCAATGTTTATAGCAGAGTAACTTACAATAGCCAAGTGCTGGAAGCAATCTAGATGCCCAGCAGCAAATGAGTGGATCAAAAAAAAAACTGTGGTACATTTACAAAATAGAATACTACACAGCAAAAGAAAGAAGGAGCTCCTACCCTTTGTAGCAGCATGGATGGACCTAGTGTGCTTATGTTAAGTGAAATAAGTCAGGCAGTGAAAGGCAAATACCATATGATCTCACCTATAAGAATAATCTAGTGAACAAAATGAATGAATGAGCAAAATAGAAACAGAGGCATGGAGACATGGAACAGACTGACAGTGACCAGAGGGGAGGGAGAGAGGGATAATGGTATAAAGAAGGAGAAGGATTAGTCAAAGAACATGTAGAAATGCCCCATGGATATGGACTGGTAGCAGGGATTGACTGTGAGATTGACTGTGGGAGCGAGGGGTAGGCTGGGTGATTGAGGGCAAAAGGGGAAAAATTGGGACAACTGTAATAGAATAGTAATGATTTTGTTTTTAAAAACTGAAGTAAATGGCATAGTCATCTCTGTAGAAATTTGCCCTTGTTAATGGTCTGTCAATGGTAATTTCCTTACATTGCGCAATATATACAAACACACCGATGCAGGCACAAAATACACATACACACAGAAGAATACTTGTCTTCTTTTACCTTTACTTTTCTGATAAAAGATATTTTCCCTCTTTTCTTATCATCAAGGAGCCTCATAAATCTACAGTCATTACCACATCGATCAAATTTTACCTCTACTTCTGCTTTGTCATAGCAAAAAAAATAATAATAAACCCACAGTGCTTTTAGTAAACCTTCTGACATACCAACCAGTCTTGAATGTCATTAGGATGAAAAGTAATTAAATAATTTTTACTCTTAATACATATTTTATATTTCACTTTGGGTTTTCCATGACAAAGATATTCATTACCTTTTGGATCAACAAACTAAAAACTGAAAATTTCATTTTGTAAAATTACTATTTTTCTCTGATTAGAACTGACTCCTTAAAGTCACTTCACAATTAGTTTATGAGGAAATTATGCCTTGAAACTGTCAAAGAAAAAATTTACCAGGTGGAGATACACAAGCAAGGAAGACTTTTTCATGACTATTCCAATAGGGAAGAGAGGTTGAACCCAACTCCACTTAAAGAAAAAGAAAAGAGTGCTTTTCAGTGTTGGGAGAGCTAGTGCACTAACACCGCAGGACTTTAGGAGAGAGACAGGCCAATGTGACTTAGCCCTCCGTGTTTGCTAATGAGTGGTTATGGAAAGTTGGGCTCCTAACTTCCACAGATACTATGGCACAGGGACACGAGCTTCCTTGACTATATTTCAAAGGTATGGCTCCCAGGTCCTTGAGACAGACCTAGTGGGCTATAAAATTGTCCAGCCGTGGGAGAAGATTTATACTTCAGAGAGGTGGACAAAGAATTTACAATAAAATATTTTGTTAATAAATGTTCTAAAAAAGGGAGGTCAATGTCCAGGGTGATCTAAAATGACCATCTTGGTTAATATAGGAAAGAGGAACCATAGTCTGTTCAGCAGCTTCATTTCTATGCTGCCTGTGTAGAAAGAAGACGGGAAGGAAGTGGATCCAGTGACAGGCTAGAATCCTGGGCCTTGACATCCTTTTTCTCCACTTCTTCTCCTTTGTGGGTCAGTTTTTCCTTTAAGAAACCTTCAAAATACTCCCTTCACTATTCTCCAATTTGATTTAGAGTTAACAATCTAGCAGCATCTTTTTCAAAGTATTTATTTCTAAAAATTTAATTTTTGGTCAATTTCATCTTCCTCATCACATTGTGAGCATTTTTAGGTCAAGATATCATGATTTTTACCTGTGAATTCTCAGCAAAATGCCAAATGTCGCATATCATAGATACATATTAACTATTTCTGAATAAAAGAAGCATAGTTATTTCACAGCAAATAATTTAAAATCAGCTAGGTAAAGAAAATCATAGATGGACAAAGGTTCTACAAAGTCCATTAAACCTTGAGTCTTAAACATTTATTCTGTGTCTTTGAGCAGTAAGGCCAACACTATTAGAGAGCATTATAAATGAAAAATATGCAAAATTTAAAAGTTGCCCAGTTTTAATAGGGATTATAACAAATTCTAACATGAGCTTAACTTTGAATTCCTTGGCTTTTATGTTTTAAGTTAAATTCATGATACCATTTGAAACTATCTTTTGGAATGCAAATCAGCACCAATACTGCTGAGCATAGTGAAATTAATGAAAATAATAACAGAAAAGACCTTACAAAGTATCCTAAATTCTGTTCTGACACAATCAGTAGAGTCAAGGTGGTTTTTATTGTTATAATTAATGGATTGCATTAAAGGCAACACTGCTTATCATTTAAGTTAGACTAAACTTAAATATATGTAATGCTGTACTATTTTTAACAGGAAACTAATTAGAATACAGTGTACACATCCAACCAAAATATTACATTTCACATTCTACCTAGGAGATCATCGGAACTTCATGTTGTTTGGTGAGAAAATACTTGATGTGCTCTGAATTCATTTTTAAATACCTTTTTCCCTTAAATTGCATGTGAATTTTAAAGTACAGAAAAAAATATTGAATATTTGAAGTCACTTTTCTGTATTATATATAAGAAATTGCAACTGACAAATAATATTTTAGTATTGTATTTATTGTTTAATATCAAATAATTATGAAATTGAACTTTTCCCAACGTGTACCATTGTATTTCACAGTTAATGTAAGTAATTTTAAAATACAGAGTTTACTTAAATTGAGCTTTTATGCCAGATGTACTTTTTTTGTGAACATTTTAATCAATTCAGTTAAATTCAGACAATGGGGCTGTCCCTTAATGTTTTCAATTATGGATTTGACTTAGAAAAAAGTTAATTTATCTAAAGTTCTGTTTTTAAGATTATATTAAATGCATATTAAGTGAAGAAAAATTATCATATAAGGAAAACAGAGAGAGACAGAGACAGACATATAGAAAATCTGAAACTCTATAATCATACACATAGGGCATAATACATCTTCCCTAGTCTGCTATTTGTGTGCTTTCTCACAAAGCATTATCTAGGACATTAAAAAATTTAAATGCAACCTTTAATGGTTTATATTATGCCAAGTAATAAATAAATACTACCTAGTTGCTGATTCTATTATTGCTAGAAATGTATGTTATTAATAGAAAATTATCACCATGCTTCTATTAATATCACAGGTTAACATGTACATAATTAACGGCCAGTGGGTAACAGAAAAGTCATTAAATACTCTGAAACAAGGAGGGCAGAGGCAGTGGTGTTACATACATGGTAGTTAATTCTGTGGTTCTGAATGTCATGTACAGATCAGGTTTTCTGTGACACACCTGTTTTTGACCTTAAGATTCCAAGAGTGACTACAGTAGTTATAGGCATCATATGCTGATAATCGTATCCATCAGTTTGAAATGCTTCCAGTAGATAAAATAGAATAATGCTATTTGGTCTTCTTTCAGAAGAATAACAAAGAACTTCTTAGAAGAATCCCAGAAAACTTCCCTTTATATTGAATTTAAAAAATTCTCTATAATAATCATGTCCAATGTTAATTAGTGAAGAGAACAACCCTAGAATAAATGATTTAGAATAATACTGTGTAACTAGAGTAGGATAAAAAGCTAAAATTGGCAAAGGGCCATCAGGAGAAGGGTGAATAAAATCAGAGTTCTGCCATGGCTGTCTGATAATCCTAGATTTTAGGGTTGCTATAAATATTTTATGACAAATTTTATCATAGTTTGTAATGTTGTAAATATTAAATACAGTAATTCAGATACATTTATAGAATCCAATAGAAATTGAATTATTAATGTTTTACCATATAAAATGGGAGAGCTCTCTAACAAACTATTATTTGTGAATTCTACCATGTTCCATGTATTAAAATATAGTGTTTCATATGAGGTTGTTTGCTTGTAACATTCATACAAATCACAATAAGTGACTCATTTATTGCAATATACACTACTTTCAGTATAACTGTAATTCATTTATTTAATTTTCTGAAGGCTTTTAGATGAATAGTTTAACACAGAAAATAGATTTATAATGAGGAAATAACTTATGTCTACTTTGGGTGATACAAAGTGAGTTAGGATGCTTCAGATTTATAAGACAAAAATGTGTTATGTCATTTTTGAGCATCATGTATATTTTAAATATATAAAATATAATATTACATTTATGACAAATTCTCTCAGCAGGTCCCAAATTCATGAGGTCCTATTGTAGCTTTTGTAAATAATGACAAAAATAAGTAACACAAGCATTGTTTTATGAATTATGTGTGATATAAATTATATTTACATTATGTTGAAGGCAGTAAAGCAGCACCTTATATTCACAAGTTGACTGAGGTAAGAATAATGTTGGTGCTAGCTTCTAAGAATAACCTACTAATGTTCTTCTACTTCATTGAGGGAGCACTCCATAAAGCTTAAAAGATTTGCTAGTGATTTTATTATTTCAACTTTTGAACCCACCATTATATGGATATATTCACTGGTTATCAATTCAATTATGTAAATTATGTGTGAAAAGAGTCAATAATTAGTGTACAATGATATATTTATTTTAAAAACATTCTTATAGGCAAATTATTTGGATTTCTACTGGTTACATAATGAAGCATAAGTTAAATAGTAATTGTCTTGATTTCTCTATAGAACATAAGCAAGAGATTGAAACTGGTAACATAAATATACAGTTATTTTCATTCCCTTAAACATAATACTTATTTCTTAGCCTTCCAGAAGCTGGTGGTGACAAAGATTGAGAAAAATGCAATGGTTTTCATGATTTTTCTTTGTTCTTTCTTTTTTAAAGAAAGAAAATAAGCCCAACTCCTTAAAATCACTAATACTGGAATCAAATATGGTTTTAGAGATGCTCTATGTATTAAAGAGACAATAAATATCTATAACAAACAATTTCAAAACAATGCTAAACTAAGAAATGGGAAATTTGAATACCCTATAAACATTAGGAAAATGAATTCATAATTTGAGAGTTTCACATAAAGTAAATCCATGGCACAGGTGGCTATCCTGGTGAATTCTATAAGACATTTGACAAGAAATGTTACAACCCCTACACATGCTCTTTTATAAAACAGAAGAGGAATGAAATAATGTCTTCTCTCATGAAACTGATGATAAATTTTCTACCAGGATAAGTGAATATCCTCAAAAACCCTCCAGATGGATGAATAAAATGGAAAATCATTTCACAAAAGCTCTCTGTTGCCCTGAAAAATTAAACACTGTTAAAACTATTGTAGTTCTATGAAAAATGAACAGAGTGGGCTAATAAATTTTAGAAGGAGATCTAGGTGTTATAAATATCAAAACTAAATAAAATGAATTGCGCAACACACGTACAGAGGGAGAGCCAGAGGAGAGAGAGGCAAGTGGGTGCTCATTGGCTACTCTGCACATAGGCATTGCCCAGCCCAACCCCTTTGCAATGCTGTTTGGCAGTGTCTCGTAAACTAAACATCCACCTACTGTGCAGCCAAGAACTTTTCCTCTGAGCTATTTATCCACAAGAGATGAAACCTGTGTGCAACACATACAAAGCTTTCAGAGGTGGTTATCGAACAAGTTAGTGAAGCTTTGGTGACAATCTCCCAGAGCCATTGAATGGCAGCCGCCTTACAAATCAAGTGACAACACATCCCGGTATTTGCTGAACATTTATTCACATAATAAATGTACAATTCCTCATAATAACTGACAGAATAATTTTTCAATTTATTAACAAAAATTCAGAGTAAGGATACTTTAAAATGGTTGGATATTTTGTATGAAACTGAAGATTATACACTGAAATTTGTTGTGATTTTTTTCCCTCCAAAATAACTTGTATTTGATGTCTGTAAGTGGGCAATAACTCAGTTTTTATTGTTAAATTATGGATGCAAGACATATTTAAAATAATATTTATGGCAAATAAATTGTGCCAAATAGAGTTATGAGATTGGCATGACAATAATTGGAATTTTTATACTGGTTATAAAATACCACAATATTGAAATTCTTATTTCTTACTGAAATGGGCTTATTCAGATGCCTAGGAAGGTGATAAAGTTTCATCAAAATGAGTTATTCATTAAAATAAAACTTAATGAATGATATATTTTGAATTTATAGATTAGTTTGGGGAGAACTGATACTTTAGTGATATTGAGCATCTGATCCATAAGTACAGCATAACTCCCAGTTTATTTATGTTATCTTAATTTTTTCCAGGGGTCATTTGTTATTTGCAGCATGCAGAACTTTCACAGCTTTGTCAGATATATGCCAAATTATTTCATGTTTTTATGCTATTTTAATTCATATTGTTTTATAATTTTCATTTTCTGATTATCAATTTCTATTAGTTATAAAATTCATTTTTACATTACTCATATCTTGAAAGATGTGTTAAACTGATTTGTTCTGCTCATTCTTTATTTCCATTATATATTCTACATAGACAAACATTTCTTGTACAAATAAAGATATTATTTCTCATTTTCCTATCTGTATATCTTCTTTTCTTTGCCCATTTGCACTGGTAGAAATGCCTGTAGTTCAACGTTAAATAGAAGTGACATCATTTTTTTGATCCATATCTTAGGGAAAAATATTCAGTCTTTTAACAAATTGAGTAAAGTTAGGTATAGGCTTTTCATACAAGTCACTTAGGACATTAAACAATTAAAAAAAGTTTCTTTCAATTCCTAGTCTGCTCAGCATTTTAATCACAAATGTATGTTGGAACCCATCAAGTGTCTTTTTTGTGTCTGTTTGAGATGATTGTATGTTGTTTTTCTTTTTTTAATATGCCAAATATGCCAAATTGTATCGATAAATTTTTTAATATAATTCCAAACTTGCATTCTTGAAATAAAACCGACTAGCTGTGAAATACTATCCCTTATGAATAATATCATTGCTTTAAGATATATATATATCTCACAGGGCCCTTGCTGCTGTCACTCCATGGATTGAGTGCCAGTCTGCGAACCAAAGGGTCTCCAGATTCCCAGGCTAGGGCACATGCCTGAGTTGCTGCGGGACATGTCTCCAGTAGGAGGGCGCAAGAGAGGTAACCACACATTGATGTTTCCCTCTCCTGACATTCCCCTCTATAAAAACAAATAAATAAAATCTTTTAAAAAAGATATATATGTCACATAATTACCAATGTATTTATAGTTTCCAATTTTCTCTGTTTCTTTGTATAAATGCATAATTACCTCTGGTATAATTTTCCTTGTACCTTGTTTACCTTCCTTGTATACTTGTTTACCTTCTTTGTTCATTTTTTTACATGACCAGAGTGATTTTGATTATTTTTTTCTTTTCATCATCAATCATATTTGCCTGCTTACAGCATACCTGGTAATTTTATAAAATTGAAACCCAAGCAATTTAATTTTACCTTGTAAATTGTCTGGATATTTGTGTATTCCTAATATTCTTGATAATATTATCTCTTCTTTATATTTTATTGAATATGGTTTTACAGTTGTTCCAGGCTTCCCCCTTAGCCCCCTCCACCCAGCACCCCACTCCCTCAGGCAATCCCCACACCATCGTTCATGTCCATGGGTCATTCTATGAGTTCTCTGGCTACTCCATTTTCTATACTGTATTTTCAGCTCCATGGCTGTTCTGTAACTACCAATGTATACTTTTTAATTCTTCTCAACTGGAGTGCTTTATTTTCTTTTTCTTGAGTTTGTTTTCAGTTGTTTTAAGGTTTGTCAGGAGAGACAAGGACAATGTTCATTATAGGACTAATTTTTCACCACTTTTGAGACAACAGACTTCAATGAGCTGTATCTACTGCCCCAAGAATCTTATGATTTTCCAGTTTCACAGGTGAGAACAGACCCTATTTCTTGGCCTGTGCCAGAATGAAGCATGGTCCCATCTTATTCTTTAGGGTGGTCATTCTTCCAGCATCCAGCAGTTTCCTCACACACATGTGGTGACCAGCACCCAGCTGAACATTGGAGATAGACCCCTCTCTCTGCAGGTATCTGGGGTGCCTGCTGCACAACTCTCTTCCCTTTTCTGCTCTCTCCTTCCTGTCTGGGGACTTTCAGCAGATCTCCACACCCACTTTGAGCTCTGTTTGGGCTTCTCTTTCCTGCTCATAGCTTAGGAATTCTCTCAAGACTGTAAACTTGGACAATTGTAAGGCTCACTTTACTTGCTTTCTGTCTTTCATTGCTTATTATTCTTAACAGCCTGATGTCCGGGGTCTTAACGAACCCGGTCTGAGATACTGTGCATGTGTAGTAGTTATCTGCAGTGGTAGAGTAGACCTAGTCCCTGTTAGACCACCTTGTCTAGAGACGACAAGGTGTTCTTCAACGGTGCAGTCAACTATCCTTCCAATTGTTTTAGTGTAGGCACACTGAAGATCATACAAACCCAAAGTCTAGTCTATAGATTTACAGGAAATAATCCAAATACCTAATTTTAGGGTAATGAGATATAACAACATAACCTCCATGTCTCATTGGCCAAAAAAGAATAAAATTTTACCTCTCAAGCATTCAAAGTCAGATCTAGGTTATGTGACCCTCAATCTATCTTGTCATAAAAGACAGCCCCTTTCTCCTCAAAGTGGGTTGTATGATGCCCTCCTCAAAGTAAGAGCATCATTTGAAAACTTTCTAGAGTGTACTGTATCACACCCCATCCCTAAGATGCGCTGTCAGAATTTGGCTTTTACCCAGAGTCCCGGAAGCAGTACTAGAAGTGCTGTTTCTCCTCAGAAGGATATGACATCTAAAGTTATTGTATCAGGGTAAGAAAGATAAAATGACCCCACAAGATCGTTTTAATGACCCATTCTGGAACTGTCTTCCATCATTCCCACTCATCTCATTGGCCATAACAGAATTGCAGATTAACCTATATGAAAGGGAAGCTGGGAATTATAAGGAGACAAATTCATCTTTGGTAGTTTGAATGGAAGATCTTGTTAGCATAGGCAACTAAGAGTTAATAAAAAAGAAGAAAGCTAGACTGGCTGGGCCTGATTGAGTCTGACAGTCACACTTCATCAGGATTGAGTCTGGAAGTTCTAACTTCAGACAGCCCAGGGGAAAGTCAAATCCCGGCCAGGGGGATTGACATCCCTCTGTTCCTTCTCTCTCCCATGTAGGAAGGAAGGACCTGTTTCATTCAGGTCCTTCATTGCTTATTCATCTCCCCATCCCATAGTCTGAACACTGAACCAGGGGCAACCAGTTCACTCTTCAGACTATGGGATGGGGAGATGAATAAACAATAAAAGGGAAATCCTTTTACCAAGAGCACGCCCAATAGAAGCCAGCATGGCACAGGGAGACTTAAGCACACGTGCAGTAGAAACCACATGATGCGGCAGAACTTTGGAGCATGCAGAGTAGGAGCCACAATGGGCAGGGTGGGGGGTGCCTAGCCTGGAAAACCTAGGGAAAAGTACCTATTGGAGAGGGGAAAAATCCAGAACAAACCCTTGGAGGATTGGGGAAGAGATTGGTTAGTTTGAAAGAAAACCTGTTCCCTTCTAAGCCCAAGGTAATATAATCAAAACTTTACAAACGTCTGTTGCAGTAGCACACATTTGTTCATTTTCCCTTTGTTCGCACTCTAGCTGCTGAGCAGGCCTGGCAGCCATGGGTGGTAGGCCAGGAAGATTTTGAAGAAGTTCTGTGTCTCTGGGCCCTGGTCCTCCTGGGCTTGGTGAGAGCAGTGCAGGCTTGCAGCCCCAGAGACTGGACTTATTCTGCAGCAAGGCAGAGCTGAACAGAGTGGTCATGGACAAGACATTGGGCACCTGGGTATTGCTCCAATATTGCTCCATTAAATTATTGCTACATTATTGCTCCAATAAATCTTTCCTCTACAATTTATCCTCACATGTGCGGGTCCTCAAATCATTTTCTCATGACTTGGTGGAAGGACCTTATTTCTACTGGCAACATCATCATGCTTATTTACCTCACTGATCCTTTCAATGAGAAAGGATCAATGAGAAAGTTCATGGCATACACATACTTAAATGTACATATACACACACAGGATACTTGTCTGGCTCTCTCCTATAATATTGATCTTGCAAGAGCTCCACTTCTCCCTGTAGAAACGTTTCACAGCCTTACCAATCATTTTCCAAGCCCTGTATAGTAAAACAAACAATTTGGAAAACTGAGCATATAGTTCAACAAAGTAAACCAAAAGAACTTGGCATTCAGGTAAAAATTACAAAACTAAAGGAGTAAAACTCATACTTCTTAAACATGGAACACACTCTTTAAAAGACTATTAGTATTTGTACAGTTTTATAAAAATACTCAAAATAAATTTTATAAATGTTTAATCTATAGTTTTGAAACATATTTTCTATCAAAGAGGAGAGGTAAATATATTTTAAGAAAATGATTTTTTCTTAAATATTATTCACTCAGAGTTATAAATTGCCAAATAAATACTGTGAATTTATTTTTCTCCATTAAATCTAAAAAATAAATATTTTATGTCTGTATTTAATGTAATTCAAAAATAATATTTTTTAGACTGGTAAATACAATTATGTTCACCGAATCTAAGATCTAATTTTATATAAAAATTGTACTGCTGAATAGCATATTTAGTGTCTACTCTCTCAGTCAATAGCAAAATAATATAAATCATGGAGAAGTTTATTAGTTACTGTTTCTTTCAATTTTTTGTAAGAAATGTCAATACTATTGAAAAGTTATGATTTCTATAGGACTTTTTCTTGAAGATAAATAATTAATTTTACCTTACTTTTAGATACATCAAGAAGGGAAATGAGCTAAGGCAAAGAGAAAACAAAAGAAATATTTATTTGTTAATATTCCCTTTTATAAATTAGGATAACCATTTGCATAAAATATAAACAAGCAAATTAAATAATATCAATCAGTGGTTATTGTAAATTATTAATATCTACGTCTCTGTCTATATATATACATATATATATACACACACAAATATATATGAACTTTTGACCAGATGCCTGTTTCAAGTATTTTTAAATCCGTTCAGCACATAAAATTCTTATATGATATTATCTGAAGAACATTGTATTTATAATACCTAGAATTATTTTTATTCATAAATCCCTATTATTTAGCATTTTATTAATAACCGGATCATCACTGTAACATTAATTTTAAAGACAATAGGGTTAATAAAAATTTCTCAGCTATCATGCATGCTTTCTTTGCATAAAGTTTTTATTTTACTAAGTAAATTTACTATACCTTACTGAAGTAATATTTTTATTACTTGCAATTACAAAAAGAGAGTCTCACTATTCTTATTATTTGCAAATGTGGCAGGTAAAATAATATTTTTATAAAGAATAAAAGAAATGACTATAAAAACCACTAGCATATAACACTAGAGGTCTGCATGGTAATAAGCCAATTTTAGTGGAAATGAACTCATTAATGCTAAATTTTTGCCGACTTCCAACTGGTTGGAAACTACTTTACACAAAAAACACTTCATGAATTGTAGAGGAGATGAGAAAAAAAGGAATGAGCCAAACATAAGCAAGCATATTTCACTCATTTGATTTCCAACAAACTCCCCCATAATCTATAGCTGTGATCTGGGAGAAAATTTAATACAGTTGATGGGGTGGCAGAAGGTTCCATCAGAATGATGTGAAAAGCTTCTTCTTCAACAGTGCAAAGCAGTTTAGACGTGAAGTGCTGCTGGGCTTTGGCTGTTCATTAGATTTTACTTTACCTTTTCTTGCACTTGCAAATTTTCTACACGTTTTTAGAGAAATGTCAACTTGCCATAGGTGGGCTTCAGACAGTGGAGGGGGCGAGCTGAGAAACCAAATGGGATGTGAAACAGATAAATATACAAGTGATGTAAGAATAAGGGGAAAGTAAGTTTCACATATTTGTTTGGAGTACTTATCTGAGGTATATTTTGAAAATATTTGATGAATTTCATAATTGTTTAAAACATCCATAGTTTAATAAGCAGCAAATAACATTTTTAAATAAAGGTACTTACAAAGGTCTGATTTCTATGGTAATGATTATTATAATTTTAAGAATCCTGAATGTTGATGGTTTATTTTAAACACATGAAAGATCAACACCCATTTAATCACAGATCTCAAAATTAGGTTTTAAAATATTGTAATAAACAAAACTTGATTTTTCCTTTACAACTTAATTTGAAAATATGATGGTAAACCATGATTGGCTACAACTATTCATGACATATCAGCTGAAAGAAGCAGACTCAGACAGGTGTAAATATCCCTTCATGCATAAGATATGACAGATTTATAACCGAGAGAAGCAAACTGCCTTCTAAGCCGAAGATATTCTTAGTTTAGGGGCTGATGTTGTTATAATTTATTGTTTACATTTTGTGCTCCTCAAAAATTATATACCACAGTTAAAAATAAGATAACAAGGAAACAAAACATTTATTTAAACAGAAAGAAAATAGCAAATTTCAAGTAATAAATTATGGGTGTAAGACAACTATTACATAACAGAAGTACCATTACAATTGAACTTCAGACTTGCAAGAAGCTATTAACATTTTTGAAAAAGCCAAACATGGACCAAAAATTTTCTGTGGCTTAAGTTAGCTAGGCAAAAAATTTTGCAATGGGTACCTTGCTGTTTTTTACAGGACACAGACTAACAATGTAAAATACCATGCCTAATTACATGTGCAAATAGAGTTGGAACCAAAGGAGAAAAATGACTCAAATAAATCTAAAAATTAAGCTTACTAAAATATTCAAATTATTATTTTTAGAATCAATCTATTTGAATGTTAGTTTATTCCTTTTATATCCATTAGTATCTTACATATCATACAAGAGAAATTAAAGTTAATTCAACAAATATAATTTGAATGTACCTACTGTGTATAATTCAACTAGTTAGTCACTCAAGGAATGTAAAAGTAAATGAGAAATTTAGTATTTCCTGGTGCTATAGAATAATTGTTAGAAGTGTACCAAACACATCATAAAGACATAGTATGTGCTGTAGATGAAATACTACTAATAATTATATTTATATTATTATAGAGTCACAGAGCACTTGAAAGAAAAATTTTTAGTGGTGGCATAAGGGGATTTTAATGAAGGAGATGGCATGTCAACTGGCCACAAGCAAAGATTATAGCAATTGTTCAATCAAATGTAATGATATAGAAAAATGATGTTTTTAGAAAATGATTCAAATTACAGTTAAAAAGTTATATTATCCACTTCCACTTTCCTTTGCCTACTTAACATATTTATGACTTTGAGTCTAATGTGTTGCTTGTAGACATCACATAGTTGGACAATGTTTTTATCCATCAATCTCTGTCTTTTGACTGCAGAGATTTTCCTCACCATTAATGTAATTACGGATATCTGATAAGGTAGCATTTAGTCCAATATCCTACTGTGTTCTTAATATGTAATTTGTCTTTCTTGTTCCTCTTCTTCCATTGCTGCCTAGTTTTGTGTCGAACATTTTGTGCTACACCATTTTTAGCCCCTGTATCTACCATAATTATATTATATGAAGTATTTTATTAGTAACCCCTCTGGGGATCACATCTAACACTTTAATTTAGAGTCATCGACTTCCAGTTAATGTCAATTTAATTTCAATATTATCCCTCCTCCTTCTTTGCATTGTTATGGTCATCCAATTACATCTTTATCTATTATAGACTCATCAGAATATGTTTTTATGCTCTATGGAGTTATTTTTATATCAAATGAAATAAAAGTATTTTCAAAAATGTTGAAATGTGTATAATGTTTTATATTTACCTATGGAGCTACCTTTATTAGTATTTTTTTTAAATTTCTTCAAGTGGCTAGATTGAGGGAGGCGTGAGTGGAAAATGGAGACTACTGTACTTGAAGAACAATTTAGAAAAGTTAAAAAATTTCTTCAAGTGTTTGAGTTATTTCCTAGTGCTCTTACCCTTTAATATTTTTCCAAGGTAGCTCTGATATTGACAGATTCTCAGTTTTGTTTATCTGGTAATGACTTAGTTTCTCATTCACTTCCTAGGATAGTTTTTCTGCATTTAATATTCTTAGCTGACAGTCTTCCTTTGAGCACTTTGAATACATCATCACGCATTACCTTTGTAGTTTCTGGTAAGAAATTCACCATTAACCTTATTGAGGATAGTTTGCACATGGTGAGTCATTTCTCTATTGCTACTTTTAAGGTATTCTCTGACTTTGGTACTTGAATTATGTATCTAGGTATAGATATTTTGTTAATTTAATTCATAATAACCAAGTTGAATGCATAGCCATAGTGTCCAGCTTGGATTAATTGAGTTTCTCTAATGTGCAGATTAATGCACTCATTTTCCTTGCACTGAAAAAGCTTTGCATTGGGTAAAATAAACACAAGACTGCAAGGTGGGGGGGGTTTCCATGAAACTTACAGATAGGTCAGATGCATTTCTCTGCACACAAAGCTTTTAAGAGCTTCAAATCCAGAAGTGCCCCTTCTAATGACTCCTAGGATGTCAGTTTTCTGAGCTACTGTTATTGTTGCAACACTCACGGTTTTCAAAGCTATTGTAGAGATCTGATAGTGGGATGGGAATAGGCAAGTAAAAAGGCTATAAAGCTTGCTGTTCTTAACAGTAGATTTCATTGTTTTCTTGAATAAACTCTAAGATTGTTGTAACATTGTGGTAAATTCCACAGTTTGAAAAGTTGATTTTTCTTTTCTAGTGTTCTCTTTGCCTTTCTGGGGAAGTGGAATTTTAGAGGTCTGTGCTCTTCTATTCCTTTCCTGTCATTCTGCATTTTCTTTTTTTAATTTTGTTGTTGTTGTTGTTCAGTTGCAGCTGCTCTGCCTTTTTACCCGCTGCTCTCCCTGCCCTGACCCCACTCCCACAGTCAATCCCCTCCCCCCCCCACATTGTGCAGCCCATGAGTCCTCTATCTGTGTTGCTTGGCTTGCCCTTTCCTCTTCTTTGCCCCATTATTCCCCACCCTCCTCCCCTCTGGTCACTAGTGGTCAGTCTGTTCTTTATTTCTAAGTCTCTGGTTCTATTTTGATGATTTATTTGTTTTCCTTGTAAGGATTTCAAAGGAGAATTTAGGCAAAAATTTCTCTTAATTTTCCCATATTATCAGAGGCCAGCAGGCTAACTTTTTGTGCAACAAAAATATCGCTATGTCTTTTGGAACTATTTCCTAAGGAAAATGTGCTGCTGAACAAATATCTAGGTTGTTTTTTCCATCCATTCTGAATAATGTACAACAATCATTAGCTCTAGTTTAATCACAAATTATCTGTACATCCATGACAGAGCAAAAAAAATGACAACAAATATTGGGGTAAGCATTTACATAGACATGGATTTCTAGTAGATAAGTAAAGGCAAATGCACAGCTAGGAAAATAGGATAATATAGTGGCTAAAATTAAGGGCTATGCATTTAGACTCTTTACAATAGAATTCTGATGCCATCATTTTACTGATTTGGAAAATTGATTCTCAGTATTATTATTAATAAAATGAGAGGCAAGTAATATCTTTGTATTTTTTATAGAAATAATTATGCTATAATCTATGTAAAGCATTTATTACAGTGCTGGATACAAAATAAAACTAACAAATATTCACAAGTATGGGTATTACTTTTTAAATTTTACACCTATTGGCTGATGATGACACAGTGGCTCTCTTTGTAACAGTTGTTTTAATAAAAATAGTGGCCTTTTTTTTAAGTTTACTGTATTAGGTATTTTTACTAACTTTCATTTTCCTGTCAAAATAACCCTTCTATCAATATCCTTTCTTTTATTAATTAGCTTTATAGAAAATAATGACATAACAATAACTATCAAAAATTATAAAGGAAGCACATTGTGAATCTAAGCTGTGTATTTGGCCCGTGTTTGGACTCTACGCCATATTGTTAACCCCTTCTCAGTCATGCGGTGTGTAAACAAAAACCTTAGCAAGTGTATCTCATAAATACTGCTAAGCACACAACTGAGCTGAGAAATATTTTCTCAGACGATTCCAGGAATATCCATGTGTCTAGACAAGAGTTGCTTTCCATTTACTAGCAAGATAACTCTAGGTAAAAATGTGATTTTCAAATTGCATAATCTTGCCATTATTTAACATTTCTTGCAGTGTCTCATAATAGATGTGAGATGACCTGCATGTCCACTCAATCCCCAACTCTTTGGGCACCGCTGTCTGATTTGAAAGGCTGTGGAAGGTACAAGGATCCACAGAGTCAGATGCTAATGGCAGCCAAGCTGACCTCTGCTGACTATAAGGAGGTAGGATGTCACAAGAGACTCTCACTGTTGCAGTAACGTTAGGACTAGTCCAAAAAAGCTACAGAATCATTGATTTTTCAAAATCCATCTGAGAGCTGAGGGAGCAAAGATCCCTAAATAAAATAAACTTCAGAAAGAAACACATGCTTCATAGAAGGGAAGAACCCTATTTCTCATTGCATCACTTACTATAAAAAGGAACCAGTGAGAGAAAAGCAGCCCAACATTTAATAAACTTTAACGGGTGCAAATAGGCTGGCATGATGGATTTCACACTGAAGAAAGAGCATCTACATAGCCAGTTTTTTTCACTAGACCTTTACCAGCTGCCCGAGGATGGTGCACTTAAGGTCAGGGACACCACCAAAGGCTGAGAAGTTTCCCAAAAGGAAAACAGTATTGTCACCGAGTACAAGGAAGCAATTTATCAAAAGGAGAACAAGGGGAGGATAGATAGTACAGATTCTCACAAGGTGCACATTCGTTCAAAACCATACGCAGCTGGCCTTACTGAGGGTGCAGCACACCTTATGGAGGGGAGGAGTAAAATAATCCACTTTAGCGTCTACCCGCCCTTCCCCTACTCTCAAATAAGTAGAAGATGGTGTGATTGTGCTTGAACCTAATGGATAGGAGTTATCTTTTAAATGTCACTTGTGATACACAGTCTATATATTATGATTTTTGAGCACAATGAGAAGACTTCTAAATTCATGTGTTTTTGTCTTCATGGGGGGATATATTTGCCTCAGGTCCTTTGAAGGCAGAGTGAGAGTCTGTACCTAATTCCCACCCATTCTGATCTTCTCAGAAAAGAACATTTTCCAAGCCTCATTTTGATTAAAGGCTAGCCCATGAGTCTACACTCCCATGCCTAACACAGTCTTCATGTGAGAGGCTTTGTGACTTGGTTGTTTGGTGGTTGAAACTATTGCTTTAAGAGCCCATTTATTTGGTGAATTCATCAGTAACTTCCAATCCAATGCAGATGATCTGAGCTTGAACTACAAAATTCTTCATTTCATATAATCAAGTGGACATTCTTTCCTTGGATCAAAAAGCTTTTGTCTTGCTGTATATAGAAAGAGATCTTCAGGTAAGCAGGAGAGACCTCCAGATGAATTCAGAATAAATACAATGGTTATATGGTGTGCATGTGTGTGTGTGTGTGTGTGTGTGTGTTTATATTAAAACTCATTCAAATGACAAAGATCTGGCTACTGAACTTATTTTTGTTTTTTGATTTCCATTAAGTCAGGACCTCCAAGGCTTGGTCCCTCTAATGTGTTGTTATCTTTCATTTTGTTGGGTGTTAGAACTTTTATGTTTTCATTTTCATAGTTAGATCCCTCACTACATCAATATTTTCAGGAAAAATAAATGTTAGAAGAATTGGCTGTAACTCTGGAAACTTTAAGAAAACGAAATGAACTTTCAGTTTATGAGCCTAGATCTTTCTCACTAGACTTGTTTTAATTTCCTGGTTAGCTGGAACTGATTGGTTTAACGTGGTGAGTCTCAGCTTATTAAAATCACCTCAGTGCTTTTTAAAAATACCCAATTCACTGCATCCAACTTCAGGGTGATTAAATCAGAATCTCTGGGAGCAGGAACCAGACATTTTAATATGATTCTAATATGAGGCCCAGCTTGAGAACTACAAAACAAAGCATGCTGTTATCTCTGAAGCAGGATCTCTTTGCAGAACTATTTTGTTCTTATTTTGAGGACATACTACAGGGCAGAACTGATCATGTCTGGGGACTTGAATCCTAATATTGATGAGAATACTAGATGCTTTTCCTGCAGGTAATAAGCCTGGGTGTAAATAAATCAAACTGCATTTGAAAACAATGACTCTGAGGGAAATAGTGTGATTAACATGATATAAATACCACTTTAAATTGAATCTCTGTTTGGGAAGCCAATATTGTATATTACCTTGTAGTTATTTTATATATACTTCAAGCTGTTGAGGATTACTCTAACCCAGGTAAAAAGTGGTTCCTTGTTAGAGTTTTGCAAACGGGAGGACATTGCTGTTAAGAAGAATATAAGATTGGAGTCTTTTTTACTTTTCTTCAGGCTTTGGTTTTGTGGTAAGCAAGTCACAATGAGCTAGAGTTGAACAGAAACCTCTGGAGACTGATGCTTATAAAAAAGGCTTTCCTTCAATATTCATGGACTCTCAGGGCTGGTGGACACTCTTGATGGATCAGAGAGCGGTCTCCACAGGGCGATCCTACACTCTCACTTCTGAAAATCAAAATCAACGGAAGGGCAGTATATCAAAAATGACTGTGTCAAGGTTAGGGTATGTAGTATTGCTTTTGTTGACACTATTATTGTTATTCTCCATGTTTAAATGGCTTATGCTAAAGGCTACTATGAAACCATTTAACTCCTGTAATTACGCAAGTATTCTGGGCAACAGCAGAAAAGGATATGTGCACTTCATTTTTCTAACTTATTAACAACTGATTTTATTGAATTTTAACTAAAAGTCGCTTTTAGTGGTATAATTTTCTTTCTTCTTTGTAACTATTTGATCTTCTTATCTTCATGAATTCTTTAATTGCTTATGCCATTTCTTTGCATTGACTTTGAGATTAGTTCAACTCTCAGCCCCTTTTAGTAACGACTTGGCGACTAATCACGACCAAAGCGTGCACGTGTGCTCTGCCGCCACTGTCTTTCTCGCTGGCATTTGCTCTCCTCACGCCGTTTATTTTCCAAATCACGTTTCGGCATCTCCTTTTGCAATGTGTGCATTTAGTTCACTTTAAATTCATTATGAAATAAGGGGAGACACTGATAAATAAACAAAAAGTGTAAAAATAGAAAAAATAAAAAATTCTTGAGCGACAACATATTGGCATTTTTATCTCAAAATGATGAATACTTGGCAAAAGTGTAGAAAATTGATGCCCCGTTCTTTTTTTTTTTTTACTCCTTAGGAATGAGCCTGTCTTTAAGCATTGCTGAGGGTATTGCTTGGGTTCTAATCCTATATTCAGTAGTTATAGCTGCAGATGAAGAGCTATTTTCAATTTGTCACCAGTTGCAAAAATACCCATGTTATGTTGGACATGTATATTTCAATAATTAATCGGATATGCGATTGCATTTGATCTGTGAAAAATTTAAAAGCTCCCATCCTTGGGAAAGTTATCTGTTTCCAATGTTCTGTTTAGGAAGGTGACTGGGGTCCTGGAGTCAGTGAATCAAGTCAAATGGCAAAAGACGCTGAAAATAATGGAAAGCGCAACAGAAGGAAAAATCATTTTCCCTTCGTACAACAATTTAAATAAATGGAACACACTATTAGAGAGGCAGTGCGCTATTTTCAGGAGTTAGAAATCGTCAGAGCAGCCCTTTCTAGATTTGCCTCAAGCTGCTGGAGCTCTCATTCCATTCACCCATTAGGCTGAGGATGAAAAGCGAGCCAGGTGGCTCATGTATACATTCAGAAATGAAATTGTTATATCCAAATGTGAGAATGGACAAGAAGCAAAAATAGTTTTGTGATCTGCAAATGAGAATGGAACTTCTTTCAAAAAAGATTTCTCGTGTTTAAAAAATCTTGAGATATAGAGGTAATTTCTGCTGGCAAGCCTCAACACTTGCTCTTTTTGGCAGGAACGGGATCTACTTTTCTGCATTTCCTTTTCCATCTTTTGAAGGCAGATGTAGAAAAAAAATAAAGAGATAACATTTGAAATACTCGCTAACTAATTAATTTTTAATTTGTGCTCATGTCAGTTTGAGTCAAAAGAACAATTACTTCAAAATAAAAATAGAATCACTGCTACCAATAAGCAAAACCATAAAAAGAAAGTGAAATGTGAATCTACTGAAAGTGAATATTCACGCTATTAATGAAGATTATATATACATATATATGTATATGTATATATAAGCACATAAATGTATATGTGCTTATTTAGATAGAAAGTAGTTTGTTGTTGTTGTTGTTTTTAATCTGTAGTCCTTCCTTTCCTTAACAATTTTACCAAGTAACCAAATGCAAACTATCTGGATGTTAGAAGACATCTTAATGAGAACACATTTTATTTTAAAGCCTACATTTGTTGCAACATTAACAAAGTTAAATTATGACTGTCTTACTTTCTCAATATTATAAAATGCTCGATTTAAAAGGGCAAAGTGAAAATCAGGGGGACTGTAGTTCTAATTGCTAGCCCATCACACTCATATGGTTAGCAAATCCTTCAGACACTCAAATTACATCCCTCTCCTTGCCTCCTCCACTACAACTGACAGTTACACTCTCCAGGCAGAAATGACCGTGGCTTGTCGGGCAGGAGGTGTGAGGACATAATAATGTATGGACAATTGTAAAGGGAAAAATGTACGCTAAGCAAGCGAAATGGTGAGGAGAAACCAGAGGATTTGCAGAAAGGAAAGAATTTAATCTGCTCAGTTTTAGTTTTGCAAATATGATAGCCCATGAAATTTGAGTTTATGGCTCAAACTTTAAGCATCATTTTTGAAGAAGAAAAATGTCACAGGACCTATTTTCATAATATTAAAATACATATTTCACAATTGTAGAAAGAAGTCAAGTCACTGCACCGTTATTTGAAATAACAAAATTAAACACTAGGCTCAGTTGCATAGCATTTTGGGTTATTAAAAAGCTAAATAATAAGCCATAGGTGTGAATATGGTTTTAGGACTGCATTGTGCAAAATATATTGAAATTTTCCTTCTGTCATTCTCTGCCTTTTATCTGTCCTTTATCTGTCAAAATAAAAACAATACCACATTCCTAACATTAGGCTGTTGAGAATTTTTATCTCCAAGTCTATTAGTCTATTATACCATGAAAGCTTATAATAAGTTATTGGGGAAGGGGTTGAAGGGAGACCTATATGTTTCTGTGCTTCTTCAATTCCATAAAAAGAACTTGAACTTTTTGATGAGATTGAAAACTGCTCAGTAGCACACAGTATTAGGTTTGCCATTTATCTGCTCTCCTTCAGATGTTACCACATTTCTAGGGCTCATCCAGGCATCAGAGTTTTGACATCACAGCTGGTGGAAAACACAGCTCTTAGCCTTTTTCCAAACTGAGGACTTTACCCCAAATCCTCCGCTACTCTCCAACAGCTTTACTAGAGCTTGCATTACCTCTCCACTGAATTGGACAGTAGTGAAGACACATTCATTTAACTTGAATGTCTTTAAACTCTTGATGAGAAAGAACTGCAAATTCCAGCAACATATTAAAGTGAGAAAGAGAAAACTATAGGGAAGCCAGAGATATTTTAATGCTTTACTAAATGATGCTGCTACAAAGATGTTACATTTTGGAAACAATGTAACATCTCAGAGCCAAAAATGGCTAAGCCAAATACCATGTTTACATATTTATAGAATATTAAGGTCCAAGAAAATTTGAAGGTGCATAAATTCTACCCAGTTCACTTCATTATATTGTAAATTTATCAGAAATTTCATAAGAATATATAACTTAACAAAGTTATTAAACAATATGAGTGATAAAACATAGGCCAGAGTGAGTTGATTCACATCGACTGCTTTTTTTATGCTAACAAGCCACTTTTTAAAATTTCTCATATTTATTCATTCATTCCCTTATATGTGAATATTTGATCATTTTCACTTAAATATAGTTGATATACAATGCAAATGAGTAATAGAGCAAACCAACAACAGACTCAGAATGGAGATCCAGCTAATGGTTGCCATAGCGGAGGGAGGTTGTGGGATGTGCATACAAGATAAAGGGCAATGTGGTCAATCATATTGTGACAAGTTTGCACGATGACAGACGATTGCCAGACTTAGTGTGGTTGTCACATTGTAAGGCATATATATATATATATATATATATATATATATATATATATATATATGTATGTATGTCAAACCACTATTTTGTATACCTAAAGCATGCATTGCTTCTTATTTCAGTTTATTACTATAAACAGGAACACAATTTTATACCTAAGCACACATGAGCTCACATGAACTATTCTGTTTTATATTATAAAACCATCACTATACACTCCTCCATGGTTAATAACACTGTATTCGGTATCAACTGGAAAGCTTTTTGAAGTATTTTCTATGCTGATTCCAGGAATTAAAACATTCCTGATAATTTCCTAGAAATATGTGTATATGTTGGAAACTTCTCAAATAAGGGGAGGGGGGATAATTCAAACCCCAAGAGAGTGCAAGCTCCTTTGTAAGCATGATTACCATTTTTCTTGCATCACAAAATCAAATTGTGACTAGTCATACAAAAAAATAACATATAAAAATATTTGTATAAAAAAATATATAGACTTTTTCTAGGTATACTCTCATACATTGGCCATTGGTATTTGTGTAAATAAAGTTAAAATATTCATAATCCCTAGTTTATTACATTAAATATGCAGATATAAGAAACCACAAAATAATACAAATCAGCATCTTGCTTTTCATACAGATTTGATTGTTCTCTTGTTCTTTGTGTTTATGTTTTTGGAGTTTTGGGGGTGGTGTTAAATTAATTAAATAAGGATGCCATGAAACCAATGTGGCTCTAATGTTATAGCAGCTAAATTAACCAAAGCAAAATCTGAGCTTGTAAGTGCCTTACGGTTTACAAAGTCAAAAACTAAAGACAACACATCCAACCATGGAACCAGGCTTTAAGGTATAGCCAATCAACAGTTTCTTTGCTTTGCTTCCTGTCTTTCTCTGTAGAGAGCTTTCCCCAAACCCCTGGCCCGGGCACACTCCGAACTGCTTTTGGTTTGGTGCTGCCCAATGCAAATCAATGTTTTCTCATAGAAACTTAAAATATTTAATATTGATTCAGTATATCATTTCAGAAAAAACACTTTCCTATAAATTAATATTTTGTAAAAAACAACTTTTTCTCTTAGGAAACTTTAATCCATTCCATATATACTGATTTTGGAAACTAGATATTTTCATGTGCTAGCAAATTTTAAATGTATTTGTGTGAAATATCAAAAAATAAAATAATTTCACTGAATGTTACATTGGAAAGCATTTTTAATAATATTATTAATTGAAAAAGATTATTTATGGAAAATGTTCCAGAATATCCTGATTATAATTTAAGCCAATTGTTCAGCTTAGCTTAATGGGAAGGTGAAAAAAAAAAACAAACCCTGCAGCTGCCTGACTGTATGCAGCTCTATAAGGAGATAAATCATAAGTGGCATATTTATTTGTGGCAGCATTTTTATTGTCAGTGATCTAAAAAATAGCTACAACTAAAGACTTAAATAGAATTAATAAACTGATGATTTTAGTGCAATGATTTAAAAATATGCAACAGTTGATGAAATCTTGTCAGTTTATACTAATGCCATCCGGGGGAAAAGTCCTGAGTTGCACTGAGATTAATTGTCACCAATTACTGTATGTAATCTTTTACAGTAAAATAGAGATGACCTGTTATTTAAAAGAATTGGTTATGAGACAAGAATATTCATTTTAAAGTGATTTTTAAAAATTTTTCTGAGTTTATTCAATTTGCTGCCTTTTGATTTAGTATGTAAAGTGCCAGGTCAGCCTGTAACCCTTCTAGCAAATGAGGGATTTACTGCAGAGCTCTGAAAGGTTCACTCTATTAACCACAGAGCCAAGTAAAGAATGGTGTGCACGTTCTAGGTTTTATTTCATTAATAAATGCTTTCTGAAATTTACAGGACTGTGAGCTCTAGCAATAAAGAAGCATCAGGGAATCCAAGTAAATGTATAAATCATAGAATCATGGAGTGAAAGATAAACCTTAGTTTCTTCCCCCAGGTCAGTCCAAACCAACCCCAACCTACATACAACTATGATAAAATCCTTAACGATCTTATTAAACACATTTGTTAAGGAAGTCAAACACATAGTTATCCAGGTATTATCTGTCTTTAAAAAAAGTAGAAAGGAAGATTTTCCTCATTTCTATCAAATTGACCCTTCTATTAATCATATTCCCATTTTAATATAACAAAACCTCTGAATTTAGTTCACTGAAGGTCATTGAACAGTAGTTTCCAAAGACTGCTATTGAGAGGTAACTGATCCTTTCTGTCACTTATCATGCCATCTCCCATTCACCTGGTCACCAAGGCTTCAAATGTTCCTTCAAAATGGTTCCTTACGAAGATGGCGGCAACATAGGTGGGAGCGGAATCCACTTCCCCGCAACGCCAGGGAAATACCTAGCTGATCTGAGGAGCAGAGCGAACAGCCAACAGTATTCCAGCATATACGAAGATCAGAGACCAAAGATAGAGGACATTGAAAGATCTGACGGTGCGACAACAAAACCTGGAGTGCTGAAAAGACTAGAGATAGACCGTGTTAAACACATAAACGTCAGCTCAAGACCAGTGAGCACAGGAGAGTAAGGAGACAGCACCACCGAATCCCATTGGCATTCTACCATAGAAGTTCATATCATAAATCCAGGGAGTCAGAACAAAGCAATTTAAGACGCAGAGGCCAACAAGAAGAACCTCACAAACAATGGGAAGACAAAGAAACAATTCCCAAATGAAAGGAAAGGAGGAAGTCTCAGAAAGAATACTAACCGAAAAAGAGGCAAGTCAACTATCAGATACTGAGTTCAAAGCAATGGTCATCAGGAAACTCACTGAGCTCTCTGAGCTCAAAGAGAACTACCAGAAACTACAAGGAAACTACAATGAACTCACTGCAAACTATATCAACATGAAAAAGGAAATAGAAAATATCAACAAGAGCCAAGCGGAAATGAAGAATACAATTTCTGAATTGAAGAACACAGTAGAAGGAATTAAAAGCAGACTTGATGAAGCAGAGGATCGGATCAGCGAGCTGGAGGATAAAGCAGAAAAAAACACCCAGAAGGAGCAAGAAAAGGAAAAGAGGCTCAGAAAGAATGAAGAGGCAATAAGGGAAATGCAGGACAACATGAAACGTAACAATATCCGTATAATAGGAATACCAGAAGGAGAAGAAGAAGAGCAAGGGATAGAAAACCTGTTTGAAAAAGTAATGATGGAAAATTTCCCTAATCTGAGGAGAGAAAAAGTCACCCAAATCCAGGAATCACAGAGAGTCCCAAACAAGAGGAACCCAAAGAGACCCACTGCAAGACACATCATAATTAAAATGGCAAATTTCCAAGACAAAGAGAGGATCTTAAAGGCAGCAAGGGAGAAAAAGGAAGTAACATACAAGGGAGCCCCAATAAGGTTAGCAACTGACTTCTCAATGGAAACGCTCCAAGCCAGAAGAGAATGGCAAAAAATATTCCAAGTAATGAGGACCAGAGGCCTCCAACCAAGACTACTTTACCCAGCAAGGCTCTCAATCAAGATAGAAGACCAAATAAAGAGCTTCCCAGACAAAAGAAGTCTAAAAGAATACAGCTCCACCAAACCAGCTCTGCAAGAGATGCTAAAGGGACTGCTTTAAGGAAAGGAAGGAAAAGAGAAAGACAGAGGAACACAGGTAGGAAATAATGGCAATGAATAACTACCTATCGATAATAACCTTAAATGTAAATGGATTAAATGCTCCAATCAAAAGACATAGAACAGCTGAATGGATAAGAAAACATGACCCACACATATGCTGCCTACAAGAAACCCATCTCAGGACAAAAGACTTACACAGACTGAAAGTGAAGGGCTGGAAACAAATTTTCCAAGCAAACGGACAGGAAAAAAAAGCAGGGGTAGCAATACTCATATCAGACAAAATAGACTTCCAAAGAAGGGCCATAAAGAGAGACCCAGAAGGTCACTTCATAATACTCAAAGGAAGAATCCACCAAGAAGACATAAGCATTATAAATATATATGCACCCAACATAGGAGGACCCAAATACATAAGGAAAATCTTGGAGGATTTCAAGAAAGATATTGACAGCAACAGAATTATAGTAGGGGATTTTAACACCCCACTATCAAAAATGGACAGGTCTTCCAAACAAAAGATCAACAAAGATATTGTGTCACTTAACAATACCTTAGAGGAAATGGACTTAACTGATATATACAGAGCTTTTCATCCCAAAGAAGCAAAATACACGTTCTTTTCAAGTGTCCATGGAACTTTTTCAAAGATAGACCACATGATAGGACACAAAGCAAGCCTCAACAAATTCAAGAAAATTGAAATCATATCAAGCATCTTCTCTGACCACAAGGGTCTGAAAATAGAAACCAACGCCAAGGGTAAAAACCCAAAACACTCAAAAGCATGGAGACTGAATAGCATGCTATTAAACAATGAATGGGTCAAGAATGAGATTAGGGAAGAAATCAAAAACTTCCTGGAAACAAATGAAAACGAACTCACAACAACCCAAAACCTATGGGACACAGCAAAGGCAGTCCTGAGAGGGAAGTTCATAGCAATACAGGCCTACCTTAAGAAGTTAGAAACAGTTCAAACAAACAACCTAACCCTACGCCTACAAGAACTGGAGGAACAACAACAAAGACAGCCCAGAGCAAGCAGAAGGAAGGAAATAACCAAGATCAGAGCAGAACTAAATGACATAGAGACTAAAAGCACAATTGTAAGGATCAATGAATCCAGGAGCTGGTTATTTGAAAAGATAAACAAAATCGACAAGCCTTTAAGTAGGCTTATCAAGAAGAAAAGAGAGAGGATCCAAATAAACAGAATTAGAAATGAAAGTGGAGAGATTACAACTGATACCACAGAAATACAAAGGATCGTAAGAAATTACTATGAAGACCTATATGCTAAGAAATTTGAAAACCTAGATGAAATGGACACATTTCTAGAAAAATATAATCTTCCAAAACTGACCGAAGAGGAAGCAGAAAACCTGAACAGACCAATATCAGCAAAGGAAATTGAAGCAGTCATCAAGAAACTCCCATCACACAAAAGCCCTGGACCAGATGGTTTCACAGGAGATTTCTACAAAGCATTTAAGGAAGAACTAACCCCTATCCTTCACAGACTATTCGAAAAAATCCAAACTGATGGAAGACTCCCAAACTCTTTTTATGAAGCCAACATCATCCTAATCCCAAAACCAGATAAAGACACAACGAAGAAAGAAAACTTCAGGCCAATATCGCTGATGAACATAGACGCTAAAATTCTCAACAAAATATTAGCAAACCACATCCAGCAATATATTAAAAAGATCATCCACCATGACCAAGTGGGATTCATCCCAGGGATGCAAGGATGGTACAATATTCGCAAATCAATAAACATAATACATCACATCAACAACAGCAAAGACAAAAATCACATGATCATATCAATAGATGCGGAAAAAGCGTTCGATAAGATACAGCACCCATTTCTGATAAAAACACTCAGCAAAGTGGGAATAAAGGGAGCAGTCCTCAACATAATTAAGGCCATATATGAGAGACCTACAGCCAACATCACATTCAATGGACAAAAACTTAGAGCTTTCCCACTAAGATCAGGAACAAGACAAGGATGCCCTCTCTCACCACTCCTATTCAACATAGTATTGGAAGTCCTAGCCACAGCAATCAGACAAGAGAAAGCAATAAAAGGCATCCAAATTGGAAAGGAGGAAATGAAACTGTCACTGTTTGCAGACGACATGATAGTGTACATGGAAAACCCTATAGACTCCACTCAAAAACTACTCGACCTAATAAATGAATTTGGCAAAATAGCTGGATACAGAGTCAATACCCAGAAATCAAAGGCATTCCTGTACACCAACAACGAAACTGCAGAAACAGAAATCAGGAAAAAAATCCCATTCGATATAGCAACAAGAAAAATAAAGTACCTAGGAATAAACCTAACCAAGGAGGTAAAAGACCTGTACTCAGAAAACTACACAACACTGAAGAAAGAAATTAAGGAAGATACAAACAAATGGAAGCATGTACCATGTTCATGGATTGGAAGAATTAACATCATCAAAATGGCCATACTACCCAAAGCAATTTATAGATTCAATGCAATCCCTATTAGAGTACCCATGACATATTTCACAGATATAGAACAAACATTGCAGAAATTCATATGGAACCATAAACGACCTCGAATAGCAGCAGCTATTTTGAGAAAGAAGGACAAAGCAGGAGGTATCACAATACCTGATATCAAACTGTATTACAAGGCCACGGTAATCAAAACAGCCTGGTACTGGCATAAAAACAGGCACATAGACCAATGGAACAGAATAGAGAGCCCAGAAATAAACTCAAATCTATACGATCAATTAATATTTGACAAAGGAGGCAGGAGCATAAAATGGAGCAAAAACAGTCTCTTCAACAGATGGTGTTGGGAGATCTGGACAGCTACGTGCAAAAAAATGAAACTCGATCACCAACTTACGCCATACACGAAAATAAACTCAAGATGGATAAAAGACTTAAATATAAGCCGTAACACCATAAAAGTCCTGGAGGAAAACATTGGCAGGAAAATCTCAGACATTCCACGCAGCAACATCCTCACAGACACATCCCCTAAAGCAAGGGACATAAAGGAAAGAATAAACAAATGGGACCTCATCAAAATAAAAAGCTTCTGCATGGCTAAAGAAAACAGCATTAAAATGAAAACAGAACCAACAGTATGGGAAAACATATTTGCCAATGATACCTCAGACAAGGGCCTGATCTCCAAAATATATAAAGAACTCACACGACTCCACTCCAGGAAGACAAACAACCCAATTAAAAAATGGGCAAAGGACTTGAACAGACACTTCTCCAAGGAAGACATACAGAAGGCCCAGAGACATATGAAAAGATGCTCAGCATCACTAGCCATCAGAGAGATGCAAATTAAAACCACAATGAGGTATCATCTCACACCAGTCAGAATGGCCAACATAAACAAATCCACAAACAAATGTTGGAGAGGATGTGGAGAAAAGGGAACCCTCGTGCACTGTTGGTGGGAATGCAGACTGGTGAGGCCACTGTGGAAAACAATATGGAATTTCCTCAGAAAACTAAAAATGGAACTGCCCTTTGACCCAGTCATTCCGCTGCTGGGATTATACCCTAAGAACACTGAAACACCAATCCAAAAAAATCTGTGCACCCCAATGTTCATAGCAGCACAATTTACAATAGCCAAGTACTGGAAGCAACCGAAGTGCCCATCAGCAAACGAGTGGATCCAAAAACTATGGTATATTTACACAATGGAATTCTACGCAGCAGAGAGAAAGAAGGAGCTTATACCCTTTGCAACAGCATGGATGAAACTGGAGAGCATTATGCTAAGTGAAATAAGCCAGGAAGTGAGGGACAAATACCATATGATCTCACCTTTAACTGGAACATAAGCAATAGAAGGAAAAAGCAAACAAAATATAACCAGAGACATTGAAGTTAAGAACAATGTAACAATAGCAAGGGCGGGGGGGGGGGGGCGGGGACAGTGGGTAGAGGGGATTACAGGAACTACTATAAAGGACACATGAACAAATCCAAGGGGGAGGGTGGAGAGGGGGGAGGGAAGTGGGTTCACCTGGGGTGGGGTGAAGGGATGGGGAGAAAAGGCATACAACTGTAATTAAATAACAATAAAAAAACAAACAAACAAACAAAAAAATGGTTCCTTACTACCAACCTCACTGGCATCACCGCTCATCAGGAGTCCCGGTACTTGTAGATCAGCAAACTGACCTCATCTACCCATTCCTCCTCCACTTCAGTCCACTCCCCGTGCAACTGACTTTCTAAGATAGACATCTTACCATGAAACTCTTTCTCTTGAAAACAGTCTGATCATCTTAAAGAGGGTCAGCAGCTCCTTGCCTAAAGGAAACTTCCGAATATCTCAGCAAGTATAGCATCTGCACATCTGTAATGGCTACGGGTCTGTTTATGTCATTTAACCCTCCTCCCAAGTGGCTCTAACCAGAGTCCATGGCTTTTCCTTCCCGCTACACACAAAATTGCCTATCTTTCCAATTTCTAACTTCTGTGTTTGAAATAATCTTTACTTTTATTCTCTTTATTTTTATTATCCAGATCAAGTGTCACCTATTCAATGAAGCTCTTCATAAGACTTAAGTTTAATTAATCAATGAATTAATTTATTTAATTCCAAAAACTTTGTCATTTAGGCATTTTTTTTAACTACCGCTAAAGTACCTACCACTTTAACTACCTTTTGGACACAGCATCACAGGAAACTAATAGAGGTTTGTATAATTTAGGACTAAATCCCACCTTGTTTTATAATCCTTTCTTCTGTAATTCAGCTTTTCTTTAAAATAGTGACAATTTTATTTTGCATTGAGCTTTTAAAGTCTTGTTGAAAATCTCAAGGGATATGCATATCCTTTCAAATGTGAAGTTTGGAACTAAGATGAATACAGTAAATTTTGTAACTAAGCTATATTTGAGAACCATCTAAACATTTATATAAATGTGTAGATGAGTGTACTGAGGGCTTAATTAAACATCCAAGTAACCAAAATAGATTGAATGTGAAAATAATATATGCTGAACCTATTATATTTAAAGAAGACAGTCACACATACAAACACATACAAACTGGTCCTGGGAAACTTATTCTAATTTTTTAAACAGTCTCCCTACTCTGGAAATGACATAATTTTTAATTTTTTCCTGTAGCTTTCACCAGCTCTTTTACCAACAGCCCTTTCAGCTGACTACCTTGCTCTCAATCTCAGTAGGAAGTTAGAAATGATCATAGTAGAGCTAATAGAGCTGTAACCCAGCGGGACGCTGCCCAACCAACTGAGCCACCCCAGTCAGGGAGCATGTACATGAACTCTTGAGAGTCTATCTAAGCCAACCCTGTCTCTTTACATTAGACAATATCCCTTCTGGCTTAATCAAGTGCACAGGTTCATCAATCACTCTTCTCCCTTCTGTACCAGCTTCTCTTTCCAACTGGATCAGGAATGCCTTTTGGCATGCAAACCTGTTCTAGTGCCTCCCATTTTAGAGTGAACAATCAAAAACAAACAAACAAAATTTTATTCTACTTCTTTCCACAGTTACTCCCACTCTAACCTCCATTTATGACAAAACTCTTCAAATAAATGGTGCAGATTTTCTTTAGTCCCTCTCTTTTCGTTCTGTTTGAAGCAGACTCCGATGGGTAAGGATTACACTAACCCACCGAAATGGTGATTACAGGTAGCCTCCATGTCCCTAAATAAATTCACTTTTTTTCCTTCTCTTATTAACTATATATTTTTTAGCAGTTTCTTCACATGTTTCCAGTGTATCACTCACAGTTGGTTAACTCGTATTTGACTGACAGTTCCTCAGTCTCCTACCTTATTTCCTATTTATCTCCCTAACTTCCTAATCTATAAATATTCCTAAGCTCAGTATTAGTCATATTTGTATGATGATTTATCTCACCCAGTTATCAAGTTTAAAAACTATACTGATGGCTCTCAAATGTGTAACTCCAATCAAGAATTTTCCTCCTGAACTCCATACCAGGTATCTCTACCTGCAGGTCTAATGAATGCATCAAACATATCTGGTCCCAAAATGAAGTCCTGATTTACACCTTCTCAACCCCCAAACTGCTCCTCTTGTGCCTTTTTTACATTAGTTAATAGCAACTCCAATTTTAAAAGTACTGAGGCAAAAACATGGAATAATCTTAACTCATCTATTTCCTTTTATTTCCCATTAACAAGTCCTGTAGTCTCTGATCTTTGAAATGTACCCAGCATCCAGCTACTCCTGACCAATCCCCACAGCTCCACAGAGTCCTTTTGTATTATTTGCAAAAACTGTTAGAGACTTCCCTGACCCCCAAACCTGCCCCAGGGCTTTGTAAAAAAGTCACCATCTTGATTCTTTCAAAAAAGGTGGTTATTTACTAGTGTTGATTTTGTCCCCTTGGAGAATATTTGGCATGTCTGGAGATGGCTTTGGGGTCAAAATTTGAGGAATCCAGTGGCATCTAGCAGACAGAGGCCAGATATATGGCTAAACACCCATAATCCTTTTAAGACCTTCCAGTGAACTTCCTGTGAGGCCTTCTCTACCATTCATAAAAGAGCACCCCCCAATACTAGAAATACACATACAGACACATGTGTTTGATCCAAAGAAAGGATTTTCTTGCATAACATCTGACAATATATTTACTTGTTTCTCCATTTCCCCATGTAACACTTTTTTAAAATGTACTTTGCTTACTTCTTAAAGACCTAGAAAAATGCCTGAAGCAGAATAGGTTTTCAATAAATATTTGTTTTATAAAATACATGATATGATTGAAAATTCATGGTTATTTATCTATTGAAGTAGCATTTTATTAAACTTTGCTTAACTTGAGTCAAAGGAATAAAAAACATCAATTTTCAACTAAAGAGTTTTGATTCCTCTCACTCTTTATTTGATTACATGAAATTAGAATATCTTATAATTTCCTTCCCAGTACAAGGAAACATAGATCACATCAAAAGACAGAGATAAAAGGGCATGGAGAGCAGCAGAAAACAATTAAATGTTCTTTTATTTTCTTTGTTACTTTCTATTGATAATTTTGGGGGTAAGCTCTCATTTCTTTGATTTACTTTAAATCTGAAGAAGGGACAAATTATCTAAAACTTTAACAGACAACTTCTAATAACAGCGAAGTACAGTTTATAAATTCTATATGCAAATCCATGTGCTATGAACAGCTAATTCTAGACCTAAGAGAGTAAATTCAGACTTGTTATTGTTAAGTTAGCTCATTCAAGCTAGCTTATTCCCATAAGTCCCTGTGCCATCATTTCTTGGCTAATATTGTACAGGTTATAGAGAAAACAGATCAGTGATTCCAGTTTAGTTTGAAATTACAGGTCACCTTGCTATTTTAAGGACATGAGTTGGGCAGAACTTAGCTAAATAAAATGTAACTATGAGAAATAAATCATGTAGAAAGTTTTCATTTCAGTTATTCATTGGTATAATTATGAATTCAAGTTATTTCCATTTTTCCACTTTGCTGCCCTGTGGGCCTCCTCATTTATGTTAGACTGACATTCTTAAAGCTTCAATACATCTAAGGTACAGAAAGGATACACATCTGTGGTGTTTTTTAGAGGAAAAACAAGTTTCCCAGAGGTCGCATCCACATACTACATTAGATTTTTTATCAAGTAAAGATTTAGGTAATATACTGTTGTTTTGTTTTCTTTTACTTTTGGGGAGGCAGCAAAGTTTATTTAGAGACTGATTCTCTCCTCGTCAGTAATTTATTTAGCACAGGTTTCTGTGGGTATTATACAAGATAGTAATCTGTTAATAAGCCAAGTAAAGAAATAACATACTCCAAACAAATGACAGATTAATCACAATGTTGTTTCAGGCAAAGGGGGATGAAAGGAATAGAGTCCACATTTAATATGAGATGTGCCTTTTTTTATACGAGGAAACACTCTGGAGAGTCAGTGACCAACCAAGAGCTAATTTCCAGCTGCCAGCACAAAAGTAATAGTCCCCTGTTTCCAAAACGCGTTGATTAGTGTTGGTGCCACCTAATCTTTTTCATGGGGCCACTGCAGTCTTTCAGCACTGTCTGTGAGATAAGGAAGCACCCCAAGGGCTTTCAGAGAGTTTTGGGGTTAGCAATGAGCATCCTATCCAAACAAACAAACAAACAACCTCTCAAAAGTTCCTCACACACTCTCAGGGTTCACAGCCTTAAAGCCCCCCTGACCTAGTTACTTCTCTTAGCGATAAGTCCCCAGTGGGGCCCCCCAGCAGCTGGGTGGCTGCCTGCTCATCAACGACAACAGATGTGGAGAGATGACATCCTGCCATGACTTACTTCAGTCTCACACCAAAGCGACTTACTTTTCTTTGTCATGACCAAGTGGGTTAAACCTACTTAAATCATAAACAAGTGCATTCAAAATCATATTCAACCAATACAAAACATACTTATGACAGAGTCGATCAGTAGTGAAGGTAATATTTTGATTGGTTTAAATGATTCATGACTTTCCCCCAAACTGACGACAGAGTCCCCTTTTGTGATCGTGGCTAACAGAACACACGTGTGCTTCTGTTAGCAAAGAATGAACGGGAGAATAGGGGATTGAGAGCTCATAGGCACTGTGTGTTATAAAAAGGTTGTTTTCGCTGAAACCCTGTATTGTTTATTCACTCTTGTCCCAACCTTTCTTACCACTGGGGCTCACTGCTTTTATGGGTTTTTTTTTTCTAATATTCACAGATTTCTAAAGTAACAATCCATGTCTTTCTTCTGATAAAGCATGATATACTTGCAAATTTTACCTTAACTTTGGTTCTTTTGTCCATTCTCAATGTATATTAATTCCTCAAAAGTGGTAGGATCTAACTTAGAATGTAAAGCAATTCAGAGAAATCATACTATTTTGAAAATAACTGAGAGATCATATTACCTTGTGTTTTTACCTCTGAGCTTTTGGGTCTTCCTTTAAGTTATAAAGTCATGATGAAGTTTCCGTCCACTGCCCCAGACTCGGAAGTATGACTCTCATAGTTTAACAAGGTTCAGTGAGTCCAAACACTGGGGGTGGACACATTCTGAGAGAGAAGTGCCTCAGATAATGCCTTAACCACATGGGTGTGGGGAATGTTTGTTTAGTTTGAGTAGCCCACAGTATTTTCACATGCTTCTTTTCTTGGTTTACACTGAGAAGCTTTGAGTCCCATACATTTTTCTTTTCCAACATGATGATGGTGACAAGATATAAAATATTGTTCATCAGATGTCTTAGAATAATTACTTTTATTTTTTAAGAGAAATAATACTTTTTAAAACGTGGCTGTGCATAGCTGGGAAGATCACATTGGATCATGCGTGTTTGGATGAGTTTGACATGCAAACAGAGTGGGGGGAGAAGGGGGTATGAAAGAAGGGAAAACATAGAAGCACATTGTCTACAGAAATGTGAAATATAGTGTGACAATGAGCTGCCTATCCATCCCTGTCCCCCCCCTCTCTCCTTATTATTTAATATAAGCTCTAATAGTGAAATCATCATACTACTCCTCTTAATAAACCTATGTTAAATGTCCACAAAAGTTCAAAAGACTCTTAGAAGATTTATGTTTCCTCAAAAGCAACTACTTGCAGAAGTTGACCCCCAAAAGACCAGATATACCTGACTTTATATATACCACCTAGTCGTTCATGTTAACTACTTATTATTCCTTCCTAATCACTAGGCAGTACAACCTAGAGCAAATGATGTAGACATTTGTTGAAGCATAGTGGGCTGAAAGATACATTCATCTCTGATACCATTTAAAAAACCCACTAAATTATACTGCAGAGATAGAAAAAGAACCAAGACAATAGACAAGCAGACAACAGAGGGAGATGCCCTTGACATTCTTGAGTGAACAGCAAGTGGAGCATGGTAACCGATGTGTCAGAGATGAGAAAGCAAACCCTTCTACGTACAAGAGTCAGCTAATGAGGAGCAGGCTGGTGGGGTCAGAATCCTGGGGAAACCAGTTCTCCTGAATGCAGAAACTGCCATTCAGGGAGAGAAATTGGGTAGGATAGAACAGAGGAGGGCTGCTGAAATTTCTGTTGTGGTAGGTAGAATTCTAAAACTTTACCCACCCCAACATTTTCTACGCTAAGTCAGGGGACTGTAACTGTGAGGGTATACCAAATCCTCAAATATGCCATGTTTCCTGACATACGAGCTTTACAGATGTACTTAAAATTACTAATCAGTTCATTGTAAAGTAGGGAGATTATCCTGGATTATCCAGGTGGCCTAATGGAATCATTCCAGCCTCTTAAAAACAACAGATTATCACTTGCTGGCAAGCAAAAGAGACCAGAGATTTGAAGCCTGAAGGGCATCTAACAATGGAAGAGATCATGTGCCAAGGGGCATAGGCAGCATTTAAAAATTGACAGCAGCCCTGGCTAACAGCCAGCAGGCAAACAGGGACAAGTTCAACAAACTAAATTCGGCCAACAACTGATAGGAACTTCCAGCAAATTCTTCCTGGGAGTCTCCAGATAAGCCTTCAGCCTGTTTGAACTAACTCCATTAAGCCCATGAGAAACTAAGCAGAGAGCCCATTCGAGCTTACTTCAGCTTCTGAGCTAAAGTACTGTGACATAATAAACAGATGTTATTTTAACGTGTCATCTATGTTGATTTGTTATTCAATAGGAAATCAATACATCTGAATTCAGCAAGGAGACAATTTCTACCCAATCATAGCAGGAGACAGATATTTATTCTCTGGGTGGGAAAAGTTGACTAATGAAACAGACTTAAAAAATGAATGTGGCCATATTAAATAATTTAGAAACCAAGCCCCTTCTAAAATCCAGGGGCCAGAATTCAGTCAGCTAAGTATATTCTTCCATTATGAGGGAAAACAAAACAAAGGCACATTTGGTCGTCTCACATGACATAGTCATATTCCACCCTCATAACCCCACACTGACTCACACTGACTCACACCAATAGCACAGCTGGTCAACTCACACACAAAGGAATTATCGGGGAGATATCATTAGGGAAGTGGGAGCTTTTCCACTGAAGCACAGGATCCACTACACATTCTTGTTGAGCAGGGTGCATTTCTTCCCTAACCCTAGTTTTCTTTGTTTTCCACACAGAACCCTGGCGTGAAATCCTCTCGCCTGCAGTCCTCTTAAGTGCTGACTCACCTCAGCATAGGAGGCAGGATTAATTCTCAACCTCTTCTTTAAAAGGAGAAATAGTATTTCGAACACAACCCACCTCCCACTCCGTTTGTTCACTCTGGGAACCACACTGCAGGTGTTTTGAGACCTCCTGCATAAATGGATCTCCGTCTCATCAGCTTTAAATGGCCAACCCCAGGAGGGGATCACAGGCTCTCACAGCTGGCTACCTGGTCTCAAGATGGCATGTGAGGTGGGGCGAGTGAGGTGTAGAGTCCAAAGCATCACACCAAACTGGGGCAAACACACAGCATGCAGTGAAAAGCACAGGGGAGTGCCAGGAAATGTAATTAGAAGAAAACTGTAAACTTTATACTTGCACTTATGCCTGGCCACCATAATGCAGTAAAAGTTATTAGCTGCTGGTAATATACTTATTTTCTGTCTTTATTTTTGCTTACATAAATAAACTACTGAAGGAGCAATTATTAAACAATTAAATATATGTAAAAAGATAAATTCCCCAATAACATGAATTATCATTTTAATGTTCCTTATTTTTGCAAACTCACCATATATTTAAATTCCCTTATTAGAAAATGTATTTTTTAAAATGAAAATCTGTTCTTATTTTTTAATTGTTTATCTTTTGAGGTATTGTTGGAAGAGCATTTGGGTTCTATCAGAGCAGAACAGCTCAGGAAAAGAAAGGTAAAGATAAGCAAATTATTTGAAGTAGAATGATAGGACAGTCAAGAGAAAGTGACTCTTCGGGCAAATTTCTGACTTTGTTGTTGTTGTTGTTCAGATGTGGCTCAAGGCAAAAATATATTGAGAAAAAGTTTTCTGACTCAGTGAGGAGTATCTACAACTTGTCACTTTTCAAATTCCTGTGATTTTAGGGACCAGCTGAGGGAAGTCCACTGAATCTTTTTGACAACTACCTTCTCCTTACGATTTATTGCTACTTGGAATTTAGAGAAATTATCTTGTTAGATTTCTGATAATGCCTTTGAGTATAGAACTTCAGTTCCAAGTTTGTAGTAACATTTTTCTCTATCCTACTTGAATTCTGTTTCCTAAGGGATTATTTATCTACCGAATCCCTTTGATAAAACTGAATTAAATGTTCCCCTGGATATATTCTTATAGTACTTTATGACATTATATGTGACTCAATAGCAACTTCTATTTCCTAGATGACAAGTATCTCTTTACATTAGTGTGTTTTGTAATCTGTTCTTGAGGTCAGTGACTATTGCTTATTTATATTTTTATCCCCACCATCTGACACAGTGCCATGGACAGAATAGAGACTTGAAAAATACCACTAAATTGAACTCTGTAAAATAAGTATTTGTTTGAAATTACTTATTCTAGAATTTGTCTGTGATCCACATTGACCAACAATAGGTTTATAGTGGCACAAGTGTAGCCCATATTAATAAAATGTAATTGATCAACCTCGATCATTCTGTTCTATTCTATTCTCGATCTATTCTCATCATAGATTAAATTATCATAAAAACACCAATTCATATGGAAAACTAATTTTCCCTGCCAACATAGCTCCTATTTACTGTAATTTTCTTACTAAAAACAGATGGAACAAAAATGTGCACTTGCCTAGATGTTTAACAAGTGATGCTTTATCAACACAAAATATAAAACAGATAATATACAACTATAGTCAAGGATCATATAAAGCAATAGAAATGAAAGCACATGATTTTCTGTGATATATATACATTGAAGGTAAAAATCACAAGTTATTCCTAAAATAAATCAACACAAATAATATTTACTGGTGTCTTATTACCTTAAAGTAGTGATCTTCAACCTTTGTTATCACATGGCACACAAAAACTGATTAAAATTCTGCATCATATATACACACACACACATATGTACACTCATGCCAGATGGCTATTGTTACATTGGCTGTTGTCATTTTTTTTTATTTGACAGTTTAAGGGAAAAAAGGTCAGTGATTAAATTGTCAGGCATTGCATGTTTTAAAAATTCTTGCAGCTCACAGACTGAAAATTGCTGCCTTTAAACAAGTACAGTAAGTAATGGAAGACAAATAATAGGTACCTAAGAAACAATTCCAAGCCCAAGCTCAATCTGTAGTTGAAGGCATGAAGGCAAGTCCAATACATAAAGGGCTACAAGAAATTTATACACAGCCATCTAAAAGACTAAAAACATAATCATGGATGATAGATGGATAAAGAGATAGAGAGGTAGATAGGTTCATAAATATAATGTCCAGAGTCCATATATCTTTATACATTTTAAAGAGCTGTATAGGGTTTTATTATATATTTTATAATAAATGTATAATTAAATTATACAATTAAACTGAGAGCTACATGGTTCTCAGTTTTAACATGATGTATCTTTTGTGATTGTTTGCCACAGTTCTCTACTATGACTAAATTTTTATAATCCTTGAATTGTCATTTTATAATCACATTCACATGTGATTCTAGTCCTAACTTTGTAAATTTTTTGTCATCTCCATTTTATAGATAAGGAAACTTAACTTCCAAGAGTTTAAGTAGTTTGCCTACGGTCAGTCTGCAAATGACCAAATTGGAGTTTTAACTCAAGTCTAACTCAAACTCTCAGGAACTTTTGTTTTTTTCTATTGTCCTTAAGAAAGCACCTATAAGTAGAACCTAATCAACAAAACAAACAAATGAGCAAAATAGAACCAGAGACTTGGAAATAAAGAACACACTGAGAGTAACCACAGGGGAGAGGGGAGAGGGATAATGGGGGAAAACAGGGAAAGGACCCTCAAAGAACATGTATAAAGGACACATGGACAAAGCCAAAGGGGGTGGGTTCCAGGGTGGGAGGCAGGAATGGGTGGGGCAGGGGGCATAATGGAGGGGGAAGATGGAGATAACTATACTTAAACGATAATATAAAAAGAAATTAATTTAAAAAAGCATAATAATACTTTACCTGTAATCTCGCAAATTCTACATACACTAGTATTTTAAAGATTTTGGATCACAAGAAGCATAAAATATCAGGAATGGGATTCTTCATGAGACTAGTTTTCAAATCTGCTTATATCCACTTATATCATTTTTCTATAATAAATGGAGAAATAATCAACTAGTTTCTCACTGATTAACTTAAATTTTAGGGTACTCAAGTTATTATATCAAAGAATATTTTAATAAAATATCATTATCACAAGGTTTATTTCAAAACAAATTCTCTATGTAATAAATTTTATGTTGTATTCTTTAGGATCAAAGATAACATGTAAATCTTTTAATAGCCTCTCTCCTCTCAACTTTCTTCTTAATGCATTGAGCCCCTTTAAATAAGTGAGATCCAAAAAAAATGATTCTTTAAAATTTAAAAAAATGTACTCTTGGGGGTAAATGCACAGCTAGAGAGACCCAAGGCAGGTCACGTGTTCCAGAAGTTCCTCTGAGTAACACAAATGTTTCTGCTGCTGTGGCTAGGCGAAGCCTCCAGGAATGAACCCAAAAAGCTTACAGTTATGTGGGGCCAATTCCATTGTTCCAGAGAGATTGCACGGAGACAACAGAATCAGTACAGTCTTCTGTTTTGAAGAAATACCTCCAGAGACTTGGGGACCAACCCACTCTCAAACATTCAAAATGAGGTTCCCAACCACGAAGAGCAAATTTCCTGGCCTGGCTTCCTCTTACTTGTTTGTTTGTGGTTGTTGTTTTAATATTTTTTAGTGATAAAAAGATGAACAGCTTACAAAATCAGACTAAGTCAATGATTAGAGTCATAATGACTGTTTATTACCATTTGAATTCCTGTAGGGCTTTGCTCTAGATTAGACATAATAAACTAGCACAAAGTGAGTCCCTACTGCTACCTGCACTTAAAGCAGGTTAGAGAAATTCACCCATTTGTGTGCCTTATAATGATAATCCTTAATAACTTTATAGCCAATCAAGATTTCTGGTTTAAATTCCTGTTTTCTTCTATTAAATCTTATCTAAATATTCATTTATATTTAAATAATGAAATTTAGGAAGTTTATAAATATATTTCATTGAAATAAAAATAAAATATGAATTATGTATAAAGTGAAGGGTTTAATTTGAAGTTTTATAAATCTCAATTTATTCTACCTATTAAGATGTTTTAGGATTCTGAGAATTCCAACTGTATATTTCCAATATATTTTATTAGGTAAATTTAAAGTAATTCAAGAAAATGTACTCTCAGCAACATGTTTTTACAAAAGAAAAAAAAGATGGTGAGTAGAAATTGGCCAGGAAGAAGAGCCTGTTGTCCAGCATCCACCCACAGAACAAAAGCTTTGAATCAGTGTATTAACATCTAATGTCTGGATGCGAATCTCCAGTATATGGATTTGCTTTGGAATGACCTAGTGAGCTAGATAAAGATACAGAAATAGAAATGGCCAATTCATGTGTTTATGGAACACAGAACATATTGCAGAAATTCCTTCAATGAGAAAAAATAGGTACCTTCACACATTTCATTTATTTTTTTCTCCTTAAAAAATGCAGTGCAAAGTATTTGAGAAAACAGCTATTACATTGAATTCTATTATATTCTAGTGCCTAATTAACAAAGGTCAGCTGTATTATAAACCCTTAATTGAAGTTAGTCCAAGGCCATTTAATTGCTATTTATGGCACTTTCCAATTATGTATCATACTTTCAGCATCTGTGTGGGATATAGAGAAGCTGAAAGCTAAAATACAACCTCTTCATCAAATAACCCAGTCTGACATTAAATATATGTTGTTTTGATAGGTAATCCATGTTTACTTCACAGTCTGTTTCTGAGATGAATACATTCAAATGGATTGTTTTTCACTAAACTAGCATCTGTAAAATATATCTTGGAACATCTCAATATGTCATACTCAAATCAATAGTCTTCTGTTTTAAAAGATGTACATCTTTTTATATAGGTTGAATTTTATTATTAGGAGTCTAACATGCTTTTTTTGGTAAGTTATAAAAAATGGCCCTGACCGGTGTGGCTCAATGAATTGAGTACAGGCCTTATATTAAGCAAAGGGTTGGTGGTTCGATTCCCAGTCAGGGCACATACCTGGGTTGCCGGCCAGATCCCCCACGGAGGGCATGTGAGAAGCAACTACACATTGATGTTTCTCTCCCTCTTTGTCCCTCCATTCTTCTCTAACAATAAATAAATATAATACTTTTAAAAATCAGTTAATTCTTCCCCACATATATCTATTTATCGCTGGAAAGTGGTTTCTGCCCCAGAAAGTTTGGAGTTCCAGAGCAGCTGTCAGATGGATACATTTTCCAATTTAAGAGGTTTGGCCCGGGTAGAGTATGGATGGGGAGTGGGCATTAGAAGCAGCTCTGAAGTTTCCAGTTGCTCTCCTCCTGATACTTATTCCTAAATTTGCTCCACACATGTGGCCTTCCCACCTGCCACTTTCTCCTCCCAACAAACAGCTCTTAAAAATCTATTTGAATTCAGGATGGTATAGACATATGGCTTCATGGCCTGAGGTATTAAGGGCCTGACCACTGGCATTTTTTAACATGACTGAAACAAATCACCATTTTTATTAAAACTCTTTTTGACACTGATTATCAAGGAAGACAAGAAAACTTACATCTACAGAAATGAGTCGATTTGATATGTTTGCTGTACTATGCTTTAATTTGGATATATAAAATTATCAGCATATTCACATACGGTACCTCTTTTCTACTGCTGCACAATTATCACAACACGAACTTAGTGGGTTAAAACAGAATGCATTTATTTTTCACAGCATTCAGGAGTCCCAGCACAGCTTTGCTAGGGACTCTGCTTTGGGTCTCACAAGGCTGCACTCCAGTGACAGCTGAGCTATGTTCTCATCTGTGGGATCTACTAGGGAAGAGTCTGCTTCCAAGTTCATTCAAGTCTTTGGCAGAATTCATTTACTTACGACTGGATGACTGAGAGCCTCCGATTTTACTGGCTGTTTTCTGGAGGCTGCTCTCAGGTCCCAGAGGCCTTTCAGAGTTCCTAGAGTCTTCCTGCACTCTTTTGTCAGGTGAGCTTCCTCGGCATGACTGTGCTCGCTGCAAAACCTGGCTGGGAGCTTCCCCTGAAACTGGCTCCATTATGCAGAGGGAAGGGAAAGACTGAAGAAAAAGGCAGATCACTCCAGACTGGTAGGTGGCAGGTTTAATAAGCAAAAGAACTTACTTATGAGGCTGGTCTAGGGCAGCCACAAGAGAAGAAGTTTTCCAGACCCACCTGCCAAACCGTAAATGTTTATATAGGCTTTAACAAGGTCCAGTCAGTACCAAACAGATTTAACAGGGTTCAGTCATGTACCAAGTGCAGATGGTCTCATAGCCCCATGACTGTTTCAAGGTTGTGTCCTTGGGTAGGTTGTAGGGAGAAAAATCAAGAACAGCACACATTCCGAGCATGGGGAATGAGTGGGGAACCTCCAAATACCTTGGTCCAGCCTGCAGATCAAATCAGAAGTCACATCTTCTTAAAGACCTTCCCCAACAGGCTGTTTATGTCAGTAAGCCAGCAAGAAGAATCTTTCATAAAATCACGAGTCCCATTTCCCTTGCCTTAAAATGTTACCAATCAAGGGATTCATTAGAGGCAAGTGAGAACCTGCCCACATGCAAGGGGATGATTTTACCAGGAGGTGGGGTATTGAAGATCCGCTTAGGGTCTGTGACCCACAAATGTGAGAATAACTTTACTCATTCACTTAGTGAGAGTTGCTAATGTTTTTTAATATTCGTTTGCCAATGCAAAGAACTACAGAAAGATTTTGAAGTGAAGAATTTCAAAAAGTGTGCTATCCTCTGCTATGTCAAACTTGTGGTATCTTTTTGTGTGTTTCCTTGGCCAGAAGAAAGTAAGTATCGAGCGACCGTCTGAAGGGAATGTCCATAATTGCAACACCTCCAGTCATTATAGATCCATAGACACACACAGATCATTTTATAAACGATGCAGAAAATAGCTCTGCCACAAAAATATGTATGTCTCATTATCAGGTTAGTCAAAGTTTTATTAAAATATAAGATATTGTTATCAGCAGAGGAGTGCTACTAAACTCGTGCATGCTGATGTTACTCTGGTCCTAAAAAAAGTCTCACTGAACAATTTTTTATAGAATGTGAACTATTGCAAGTATCTATTATACAAACCTCAAAAAATAATAAAAAGAGTTTTGTGGTACACATGTAGAATGTCTAGTCACATTTTCTTTTCACAGAAAATTTTTTGAAATTAATTTGGTGATTTGCCCTATGTATGGAGGTATGATTATGTAAAAATAACATAATTGAGATAATGCTGGTGAATATGCTTGACTAATACATATCTCTATTAAAAATAAAGCCAAATGTTAATTAGTTATTCTCAGTACTCTTCGTATTTCATGTTTTCCCCTTGAACTTTTACCGTATGTAAAGTCATACTTATTATGCTAGTTACCCAAAATTGAATTAATTTATTGATTGCAAGTTCACTTGTCAACATAATTAGTATAATGCACTCTACATTTACTGCTCAGTTAGACACATAAACAGTTTTCCTTAGAAGTGTATTTCCTCTAGCTTTTGAAGGTCTAAATACAGAGAAATGGTTTTAGCCGAAAAATGCACTTAGTAAAATCAAACAAAAACATAAGTAATTGCTTCCAGTTGAAATATGGATACTTACCTCTCTACATATACAAGTGTGAATTCATAAAATGTTAAAACTACTAATGAGCAGTCATAGACCAAGGGAGAAGAAAATGAGGCACTTCCTTTTACTATTTGCTCCTGACAGAGAATAACATTCAAGTGAACGCTACCAACCTGAAACAGCATGGGGACATGTGCTTGAAGGCAAGTACAGGAAACAGATGGTTAGAGAGGAGTCCTTCTCAATACTAGGCAAATCGTAACACTTTCAGGTAATAATCATTATGGAAACATTTCACCAATTTGAAATATAGCCAATTGTAAATTACCTTCACAGTGTTATTCAGATGAGAGAAAAGGACTTCTCCACTGTAACCAGATTCTGTGTGAAACATCTGTTTCTCCTTTGTGATTATCCTGTTATCTGCCTCACTGTAACCAGTATCCAAGAACTACTCAGCATACGATCTGGCGAGGTTAAGGTTATGGTCTTCCCCCATAGTTGATGAAGATAACAAATGCATATAAGGTGATTTTAATTTTCTTAATCTAATATTGTTTCCTTAGCCTTAAAATGCTTGTTAATAGATAACCTTTAAGAAAATATTTAAAAGGCATGAGTTTGAGAGCATGTGCATTATATAAATCCTCTTTTTCTCTTTCTCCTTCCTGCCCATCCCCCCTCCTCTCCGACCCACCAACACAAACTCATCACACCTCTGCTGGTTAGCTACGCACATCTAGAATTGTCTTGCCCGCTCATTCAGTAAGGTATTTCTAAGAGATGAAAATGAGTATTAAAAAGATATAGATAATGCCACCAAGATGGACTGAATAAAATGTTGCTGAGATTTAAATACCTGAAAATATATATAATTTGAATTTCCATCATTTATAATGAGTTCATTATCAAGTGAAAAAGAAGTTTAGAGGATCTTTAACTTGTGATGGGTGATTTCATTTAATATAAGAGCCAATGGAAGAAATATTTAGGAGACAAAGTAATATTTAAAGTGTGGACATATTAGTGGTTCATAGTTAACATCATAACATTTTTAAACAATAATATAACTAATTTTCCAAATAATGCATGAGTTTTTATCTTATTCCTTATGTTTGTGGAACAGTAAATTATAACCTTACTGTAGAAAAGCACAAGGTTCCTACTTTTGTGATACATGTGGTCTTTTACTTGTATTCCCTCAACAATGTGTATTCAACAAATATTTAATGACCTCTTTCTCCATTCAAAGTATTTTGTTTGTTGCTCCTGATAATACAAAAATGAATGTTATTATTCTAAAGTAAATAGCCTCAAAATTGTATATGGATATGGAATATCATACAAACAACTATTGCATTGAACAGAATGCATTTAGAATATAGCAAGTATTCTTTGGGAACCCTTTGAAGGTAGCAAAACTTTGTAATGGGCAAGACAGATTTTTGGAGAAATTAATGTTTGTTGTTAGCGTGGATGGTTCATTTTAGTGTTAAACAAAGACAAACTTTGAATATATAATGAAATAACCAGTGTAGTTCTTTAAGTAAGGAAGAGAATGTAGTAGCCTATTCTTATGTATGTTTCCTACATAAACAGACTTAAAAATAAGCTACTATATTCGAAAGTGTTAGCTTAAGGGATGACAGTCAACTATTAAGGAATTTCTGGTCTATGTCCCAGCAAAGTTTTAACTTTGTTTCTAAATTTTGTCTTTTATTTACAAAATTAGTGACAAGGGTATTTAAAAATCTTCATTGCATGACATTTCCTGGTTAGCTCTGGACTGATATATCTTAATAGACCTAGGTTCTAGATTATTTTTTGAGATATTTCTTATCACTCAGGTTGTTATGAAGTTCAACAGCAGCTTAAGGTTTAATAAAAATGATGTATGACTTTGTGTTCCAAATTGTATTATCTGAACTTTTTCTCATTTTTGAAAAAGCTATGACCATTGTTGCAAATAAATCTGAATCAAGTTATCTTCCTATTTTGAAACAATCTTTACAGGAATGTATAAAAACTAGGGTGTTCATACATCTTGGGTTATCTGGGATGACTCAGATTTGGGACTGTGATTTATGAGTAATGATTAATTACACCCTAATTCTATCCTTGGAGGGGCCTGTTTCAACAATAAATTATTTGATCACCCTACATAAAATGGACACATAAATGCCAAGCCTTCGGCTTGATGGCGCACACATTAGAGACACCTTGGCCACTGTCCATTTCCGCCTTCTCCTCTTTTTCATATTCATCCTTGATTCTAGACATGATAGACACATGGTTGTTGTGGATTGAATTATGCCCCCAAACTAAATGTTGAAGCCCCTGTCACCTATGAATGAAAACTTCTTTGGAAATGAGGACTTTAAAGTGAAATCTACTTAAAATGAGGTTGTGATGAATAAGGGTGGATCTTGAATGAAATGACCCATGTCCTTTTAAAGAGACAGAGAGAGAAAGACATAAAGATACAGACACACACAGAGCGAAGATGGCCATATGAAGGGGACTACAGAATTGGAGTGATGCAGCTACAAGCTGAGGGATGCCAAGGGTTGTCTTCGATAACCAGCAGCTAGAGGAGACAAAGAAGCACTCATCCCCAGAGTGCTTGGAAGAAGCATGGCCCTGCTGATGACTTGACTTCAAAGTTGTAGCCACCTGTATTGTGACAAAACACATTTATGTCATTTTAAGCTACTCATTGTTGTTACTTTGTTACAGAGTCCCTAGGAAACTAATACAATGGTTATGCCCATGAATGTCTTTATAGTTTATCATATGTTTATATGATCAGAGAGAATATATATACTATTATTTCTCATACACCATTTTAGATAAAAATAATTATATTGTTTCTATTTGTTTCTCTAAATGCAACGTTGATTTAGTTTAGCTTAACTATGGAATACTATCCCATTTTATAAATAAATATATATGTATAAACTATAATGTATACACAACTTAGTAATTCATATTACTATCATTAGTAATTTATAGCTGTTACAAATATACATTATCCTTTTTTGTACATGCGTGTACAAATGAGTAACCATTTCAATTCTTTAAATGTGTATGGTATTTATAAACTGATCCTCAAATTAGAGTAGTGATTTTGAACCGCATCAGGAATGCATAAAATATTACTTTGTTTATAGTTATTGTCAAGGTGAGTTTTACTAATTTTACTAGAATGACATTTCTGTTGTCTGTCACTTTATTTTTTTGCAGGGGTTGGTTGGTTGTTTCTGCAGATCAGTTCAGTGAGAAATTATATTCTTTCCTTGTTTTAATTTATAGTTCCCTGATTATTAGTGAAGTTCATTTATTCATATGTTCATTGGAATTTCCAATATTCTCTTTGTGGATTATATTGTCATAACTTTTCCCCTGTACGTTGATTTATTTGTATCTCCCTCAATGACATATAGTAGATATTTTTAATTTGGGGGTCATGATTTTTTTACTTGATTGCTTGAATGCTTTCCTGTGATTCTGTAAGAACAGGGACAGTGCTTTTTCTCCTATCTAGCTAAAGACACACACACACACACACACACACAACTTGAAAACTAAACATCAAGTGGTAATAAAATGACTTTAGGCTTAAGGGGTTGTTAAACCTATTACCAGGGAACATTGGACGATCATTGTTAATAAAAATTAGACAATACAGTACACATGATGAGCCTGTTCTTTTGTCACTATAGGATTAAAAAAGTGAACTGACAAGAAAGATTCCATGGTTACGTATGTGCTCCAAGCGCCTGATGCAAAATGCAGCTAGGATATACTTTTGTTGTCAGAATGTCCATTCTGTGTCCAAATACACTGTAAGATGAATAAAATTCCTTGAGGCAACAAATATAGAACATGTACTTTATATTTATATATATAAATATATATATTTATAAATATAAGGGAATATTATGCATATAATATATAATTATATATTATGCATTAATATATAATTGTATACAGTTATATACAATTATATATTAATATATAATTATATATATAATTATATGTATATATGACTTCCCCTTCCTGGTTTGGCAGGAAAATATTGCATATTTTTCTCAAGAAGCCTGGCAAGTCTTTACTACTAAATTTTGTAGCACATTTAAATCTCAATACCATAAAATTTATCTGTCATTTTCATGTGAGCATCCTCAAAATCCTTATATTATCTCAGTGCCCTTCCTTATATATCTCATGGGCATATCATGAGCTTTGGTATAATAATGAGCAAAGATCTCCATGAAAATATTTTTAGAAATTTGAGAAATGTAAGTTAACAATTTCAGTCCATATTAATGCATTGATATAATGATTGAAGTACTTTGTAGTTATTTTGAAAATTTTGATTTGCATAGTCACTAGAAATGTTATTACCCTCAGTCCTTCTTAACTCGCCTTTTCATAATTGTTTGATGTGTAGCGTATGTAGCAACGAGAGACCCTGCTTTATGCCTTACTACTTCGCTCTACATTTTCAAATGCGTTCACAGTTCTGGCGTTCACATTCTGTGTGCGTCACTTCCTCGGCAATTCACCAACAACATGCGTTTGAGGCTGAGGTTACACAAATTTACTTCCACTAGAGTGATGATCTGACTTGGTCCATTATCTGCAAATAAGTAAACGGTTTCCCTCGTTCTTTCAACGTTTCTATATGATAGAATACTTGGCGTGCATGAGTGTCATAATAAAATGATTAAAAATAATGTATCTGAACACATGTCAAAATACAGCTAAAAAGTAATTGTTTTAAAGATAATTTGGTTAAAGATTGGAATTTAATAAGGCATAGGAGTTTCATAAGTGTGCAAGGTACATAAATCAATAACTCGTTATTGGGAGGGGTATTGTCCCCTATTGCAAGCATTAAGTAGGATAGTGTATTTTCAATCATTTATCCTTAGTTTACTTCACTGATTTAAAGTGCTCATGGCACATTTTCTTTTTGGATTAAAATGTGTTATTATTGGACAGAAAAAAAATCTGTCTAGAGCAAGGGTGTCAGACTCATTTTCACCGGGAGTCACATCAGCTTCGCGGTTGACTTCAAAGGGCCGAAATAATTTTAGGACTGTATAAATGTAACTTCTCCTTAACTGTTAAGGAGTCAAAATTCCATTTGGCCCTACAGTGGGTGAGGTCATGGGTTCCAAACCTGGGACATATACTTCTTGAAATGTGACACACTCCCTTTTCCGTCTCCACCTCTCTGATCATGACCACACCAGCAAAAAAAGAAAACAAGCAAACAAACAAACAGTTATCCTTGTTACAATATGTCAGATAAATAACTTGTTTTATATATACAGTATATTAGTCCAAGCAATTGCCAAAAGAATAGCTCATAGATTTCCTCCTCAATTTCCAGTATTAGCATAATATGAGAAAGAATGTCTTTATAAACATAAAATTTTGTGATAAAAAATAATGAAAATCCTCATCTTTAAAAATTAGGGAACAGTCCCAGTCATGTCGCTGTTACAGAGATCTCAGCATGTTCACTCAACACACTTTTACAAAACATTATAAACCAAAATTTAGTAGTAGTAAAAATAGGGCTTGAAGGAGACAGTGAATTACAGTATGGACATAATTTTATTATATTTGTTGCAGATTCTTAGGTATTCTCTATAGGACACATAGAAATGTATATGCATATATATGGTACATCCTAGTAATTCCTGAGAGAAGTAACTGCAAAAAAAAAAAAAAAAAAAACAGAGGCAAAATAATAAAGAAAGTATTTAGAGAGGCTCAGTAACATAGCTATACATAGGGTGAAAAAATATTTCAATTTTATATGGATAGGTTCATGTGTAAACACTATTGTAGAGTTGTGTGGCCATCTTTTGTGAGAATTCCACATGCAACACTACAGAATTTGTTCTCCAGAGCTACGCTTGCAAGTAGTTTTATTATCCCTTGTTGGCAGTTAACGCATTTAGAAACTATGGTAAGTGCACTTAGGGCAAGACAATGTTATCTGAGGATGTGCTGTACCTGATACTAAGAGACAAAGCAGAGACCAGAATCCTGATACTGCAAAGTTGTTTCACAATCTTTTGTTGTAAGCTAAATCCCAGTACTTCCTGAGAGAAGTACTGTAAGGATAACACAGGGAAACTTATAATGAAACTATTTAGAAAGGGAGGCTCAGGAAGAGCTTTGCATAGCTACAGATACATAAATATAATGTGTCCAATAATTTATATAATTTGATTTTAAACAAATTAATTTTAATTTATATTTTATTTTATTTGCACATATATGCTACTATGTTGAGAGCAATATTGTTGAGAGCAATATATTAACCCTGAAATTTCACTAAAAAAGTAATGTTTTCATTTCTGGTATGACTAGAACCTGTTTTAATATTGAATACTTTTCAGTATATTTTAAGGTTGGTAAACAAACTGAAAAATTAAGGTCAAAAGAAACTTAGACATTATCTAACATTTTCAAATCTGTCTTCTGTATTATGTGACAGATAAAATGATTCAGTGTCTGGGGAATGCTGAAATGGTATACAGAGCTAGTATTTAAGAAATGACCCGCTTTGGGGGAAGATAAAATGATATCATTTGCCTTGTTGTACCTGAATCAAGATTAGAAGTCAATTAACTTCACCTGGTCTGTTTAACTACAGCAGACAGCCTTTAATTGCTGGTGTAAGTGGGCCATTGCTATATGCGGTATTCAGGACATAAAATCTACAAACAGCCTCCAAAGGTATAAAACATAAAACAATGATTCAAAGTTTAAATTATATATGCATGATATTATGTATTATAATATCATATAATATGGTATATCATATATTACTATATATTATATTTTATATATATAATTTTTCCTCAGTAATCATTTTAGCTTTTCTCTTGTATATAGCATAGCAACCAATAGTACACAATAAAAATGGAATAAGAATTAAGCTCTTTTTTTTTCTTGCTATAATGTTGTTATTCTAAACACTATTATTTCTTAGGGAGCCATATAATTTGATATGTGTTTTAATTTAAGTTACTCTTAGTCTGCTTCTCATCTAATTATTTTAAAATACTGTATTGAGATTAATTTCAGTTATACTAATGTATATAATTTGAATGAAAACATGAAATCAAATTACTAAAGGCTTATACAATATTTAAGGAAAGTAGCTTAAATTGAGGAAAAGTGGAATTAACTACTGCATATTATTGAAATGTATAAGTTAATTCCTTCCTACTGTGTTAAGTAAGGGGACTCGTATAAAATCTTTAGTTGTGAATTACAGTGCTAGGAGGTATACATGAGCAAGCAGGAAAGGATTATAAGGAACAAAACAACAGCTACTTTTTAGAAAGCTTTGAATAAAGTTTAGTGAGCACACTCAAATTGTTCCTTTTCTTTTTTGGAGTATTAAATTGTACTGCTTATTCTTTTTTTTTTTTTTTTTTTTATTCTTTTAAAAAAAATTTTTATTGTTATTCAGTTACAGTTGTATGCCTTTTCTCCCCATCCCTCCACCCCACCCCAGCCAAACCCCCCTCCCTCCCCCACCTCCACCCTCCCCCTTGATTTGGTCCATGTGTCCTTTATAGTAGTTCCTGTAATCCCCTCTCCTCACTGTCCCCTCCCCACTCCCCCCTGGCTATTGTTAGATTGTTCTTTTTTTTTTTTTTTTTTAAATATATTTATTGATTATGCCATTACAGTTGTCCCATTTCTCCCCCCACTCCACTCCATCCTGCCCACCCCCCTCCCTCCCACACTCCCCCCCATAGTTCATGTCCATGGGTCATACTTACAAGTTCTTTGGCTTCTACATTTCCTACACTATTTTTACCCTCCCCCTGTCTATTTTCCACCTATCATCTATGCTACTTATTCTCTGTACCTTTACCCCCCTCTCCCCCTCCCACTCCCTTATTGACAACCCTCATGTTCTAGTTGTTTGCCTAGTTTGCTCTTGTTTTTGTTTTAGGTGTGGTCGTTAATAACTGTGAGTTTGCTGTCATTTTTACTGTTCCTATTTTTGATCTTCTTTTTCTTAGGTAACTCCCTTTAACATTTCATATAATAAGGGCTTGGTGATGATGAGCCTCTTCAACTTGACCTTATCTGAGAAGCACTTTATCCTCCCTTCCATTCTAAATGATAGCTTTGCTGGATACAGTAATCTTGGACGTAGGTCCTTGCGTTTAATCTTGGGTAATGTAATGATGATGTGCCTTGTAGTGTTCCTCCTTGGGTCCAGCTTCTTTGGGACTCTCTGAGCTTCCTGGACTTCCCGGAAGTCTATTTCCTTTGCCAGATTAGGGAAGTTCTCCTTCATTATTTGTTCAAATAAGTTTTCAATTTTTTGTTCTTCCTCTTCTCCTTCTGGCACCCCTATAATTCGGATGTTGGAACGTTTCAAGGTGTCCTGGAGGTTCCTAAGCCTCTCCTCATTTTTCCAAGTTCTTGTTTCTTCATTCTTTTCTGGTTGGATGTTTGTTTCTTCCTTCTGGTCCACACCATTGATTTGAGTCCCAGTTTCCTTCTCATCACTATTGGTTCCCTGTACATTTTCCTTTGTATCTCTTAGCATAGGCTTCATTTTTTCATCTGTTTTTCGAATAGATTCAACCAAGTCTGTGAGCATATTGATAACCAGTGCTTTGAACTGTGCATCCGATAGGTTGGCTATCTCTTCGTCGCTTAGTTGTATTTTTTCTGGAGCTTTGAAGTGTTCTGTCATTTGGGCCATCTTTTTTTTTTTTTTTGGTCTTGGCGCGTCTGTTACTTTAAGGGGCGGAGCCTTAGGTGTTCACCGGGGCGGGGTAATGCTGGTCGCTGCGCTGTGATGCTGTACGTGGGGGAGGGGCCGAGAGGGAGCAATGGCGCCCGCTTCACTCTCCACCGTATTTCAGTCTTTCACTCTGCTACCCACAATCAAACTGGGCCCCTCTGGTGCTGGTTCCCGAGTAAGTGGGCCTGTGCACACTCCAGGCCCCTGTGGGACTCTCCAACAACCTCTCCTGTGAGGCTGGGAGTCTCTCCTGCTGCCCCAACCCCCAGGGGCGCTTTCAATCAGAGGTTTGAGGCTTTATTTCCCCGAGCTGGAGCCCTGGGTTGCGCAGCGGTCTGCTTCTCTGCCCGCTGTTCGTCCGGTTTATCTGTGGGCGAATGTGGTGCCGCAAGGTGCTATCCGCCACTCTGCCTGCCCCACTCTCCGCCACTCTGAGTCCGGCCCTCTGGGTTTATCTGTGCAAATGTGGGACCGCAGGGTCTGCTAGTGCTCGGACTGCCTGCGCCATTTGTCCCACACTCCGCCAGTCTCAGTCCTGCCACAGCCACGCGAGTCCTCTCCACCCCGGTGCCCATCTCCACCCCTCCTACCAGTCTGGATGAATGATTATTTTCTGTTTCCTTGGTGTTGGTCCCCCTTGCTGTTCGATTCTCTGTCAGTTCTGGTTGTGCGAGGAGGCGCAGTGTGTCTACCTACGCCGCCATCTTGGTTCTCTCCTGTACTGCTTATTCTTATATTTACCTATTTCTTCTTGTAAAGTATAGAAAATAATATACTCTTTCCTCTGTATATAATTGCAGAAGGTTAAAAAGGTGCTAGTTGGATTTAGTGTAATAATTTCCTCTGGGTTCTATTGAAATAATCTTTGAACCATAAACAATACTGAGAAAACAAAGTTTAATAATAATAATGTCATTTTTATGAAATGTCCAGAAGAGGCGGGTGCGCAGAAACAGAAATTTGATTGGTAGCTGCTAGGGGCTGGGGAAGGGGGGAAAGGGAATGTGACTGCTAGTGGGTACAGCATTTCTCTTGGAGAGGATGGCACTGTTACACAATTAGAGAGCAGAGACAGGCGCACAACTCTGCAAATATATTAAAATCAATGAATTAAAAAATATGTGTATGCAATTTAAAACTACAATGAATTATACAATAATATTTGCCTATTTCATTGGTTAAAAGTATCAAAAAGTCTTTCAAATGCTTATACCCTGTAAGGCGGTAAATCAGCTCCTCAAACTGCATTCTAAAAGTCTAAATAGGGATGTGATTATTTAGTTATATAGTATTTATATCATTGCTTTAAGAATATTTGTACCATTGGTATCTATGATTAAAAGTTTGAAAAAGAAAAAAAACAGTAATAGCAAACACAACAAATTCAAGCTTAGCCCATATATTCCATTTTGCACATCTTTTTTCACTCCATTCTGTATATTGTTATCAGTTTATGAGACAATTTACAACATCATTTGAAGAACAGTTTCACAAAATTCTTTATTAAATGATACCCTGTAACAGGAAAGTCCAACGGGTCTGCTTCTATAAATTTGTAATTAATATGTGAGCTAGTAAGCACTTAATTTGATAAAGTTTAAAGATTGATTTTAAAGTAAACATTTAAATAAAAAGCTTCCAGGTAAGTTCTGGGTCCCACTGTATAGTTAAGCTGCTCTGTCTAGAGAATAACTAAGTCTCTCATCTGTACCCTGACCTGAGATACTTCTGAGAAATGCTGAAATGATATGCAGAGCTAGTATTTCAGACATTCAGAGGCAGCATATAGGTAGTGGAGGCACCTTCAATTCCATGGGATGTGTATGATCTTGTCTGTGTTTAGAAATCTTAAAGTTTGGATAGTTGAACCCAGAAGCGGGTGATGCAGTAGTTTCCACATCTATCTTTGAGACCTTTTCCAGCCTGGGAGTGCTAAGAGAAGTTTTCAGAACTTGAGAGGAACCTCTGTCGTGAAGATCAAATTTGTCAACCTTGGCTTAAAAACAAAAAAGACTTAATATGTCCATGATAGTGCTGTTTTAGGCAAGCTATATATTTACAGTTATTAACACTTAGAAAGTATTTTAGCATCTTTGCTAATGAATATATTAGGTATGAATGAAGGAAATATATTCATCTTATCAAGTACTATTCTTTTGCCACTCTGAAAGTAATTCATCTCCTCTGAGACGTGCTCTCCTCAAAAGTTAAGTTACACCTTTGGTAGTCAATGTGAATAGGTATTTTTGGTTTTCTATTTATCTCACATCAACTGAGACCCCTTTCTGCCATTCTGCAAGTCACACTTCTCTCAGTCCCTCTTGGAATAACTTCTCGACTTATAATTAACTTGGAGAGTCCTCCTGAAATCTCCCTCTGGTCTTCTGGACCCTACAGTGGGTGTAGTGCCTTAGAAACCACACACAGTTTGATCCTGTGCACCACTGATCTCCACAGTGATCATAGGTCTGTTCCAACATGCAGAGCTGTAGAAAAAGCTGGTAAATTTGAAGACACCTGTGTGGAAGGAGGGGAGAGGCGGAGTGGGAAGGGAGGGAGAGAGAGAGAGAAACTCATATAGAATATCTAAATCTACAGGTGGTGGAATCCTGGGTTATTATTTGTTTTCCTTTTCTCTCCAGTGATCTTACTTTTTATGGAAGTTCTCATCTTTTTGGTGACAGCAGTTACAGCTAGAAGACAGTACTCAGTGCTCAAGAAGTGATCTGTGTATGAGATGCAATGCCTGCCCACAAACCATCAGTCACTCCTGTGGCCCAAGCCCCTGGGCAGACTGCACCCCTGCTGCTCAGAGATGGCTCCCCCCAAGGTCTGTGGGAGATGCTCATCTCACTCTCTTGCTATGAGTGACTCTGCCCCAGGGTATTTTGTTAAAATATGAGGCAAAGCCTGGATTTCCTGGGACCTAGTAAGCTACCTTGGTTGGCATTTTATACTTGATGTAGGGATTGAGTCCAAGAGATTCATAATATGTAAAAATTCTCATTGTGTAGGAACTCCGTGAAGTCACTTTGCATTTGGTATCACACTTCATATCATCAGAATTTTTCTTCTAATGTTTTTTGTAAAGGCTGTTTGCGTGTATACTAAAATCCTCATCCGGGACACTGGGAGGGATCTTTCAGTATAGATTTATTATAAAGAATTGTGAAAATTAACTTACGAAATATGGGGAGAAGTATGATTTGTTGGGGGAGTAAAGTAGGGATCAGAGGTTTATTTGCAGTTTGTGGCTTTCCGAACTTCCTGGTTACAATGATCAAATCTTGAGTTAAATAACAGGAGATTACAATCTTTTCAAGAGTAAGAATCTGCTGGTATTTTTGACTGCTTGTAAATCATACATTTTCAGTGCTTCCTCCACATGTGAACACGGCAACTCAACTAATATTTTAGGAGACTACATTAAATTAATTTTAAAATTATAAAATAACCACAAATTTTATCTAAACTTTCTCATCAGGATTTAAATTTCTGTCAAAATTTGGGTTTTTAGTAGATGTTAATTAATAGCTCCCATTAACCAAATTTCACATCTTTTATTATAGAAAACACTAGCTATTTAAAGATTGACACAAACAATTAAATTAAAAAATACTAGTTTGGAAAAAATACTAAGTGTAGTGGGAAACAGAGTAAGTGAAATATTTGTTTTACGTGAACACAAAATGTAGAGTTTCTGTAGCCTGCCATTCTGCTCTTTGATGTAAATGACTGTGAAATCATACAGGTCTTGACAAACAAGCTCATGTTAGCATTCTGAATACTCAGACTCCATCCCACTTCCTGGCCACACGGTCTATTTCTCTACTGTGCACAGTAGTGCCTGTCCAACGAGCCACGTTACTTTCCTTCTGTTCTGTACAGCAGTGTCTGTGCAGCAGCATTCACGTCTTCCCACTTGTACATTCTATCGCCAAGACATGGCAACAAGGTGCTCTGCAATCTGACTGACTGGAGTTTTCACTTCACCTCTTTTGATGAGTATTCATATTTAGTTGGTTAAGCTATTTAACTTCTCAAAGACTAAATTCCTCATCTATAAAACTGGAATTAGAATAGTAATAACATGTGACCTACCTCTGGACATTAAAAAATAAAATATAAAATACTTGATATATAACAAGGGCTTAAAAATGTTAACTATTATTACTTTTCTTAGTTAAATGCTAGCTAAATATCCCCCACCCATTCTTTCTTTACAGATACCCTTAGCTGGATACGTATTTTATGTCCTTAGATTGACAAAAAAATTTTCACTTTTTTAGAGTTTCTTTTCACCTTCCATCCGAAGTAACTAATTCATTGCTAATACATATTTATTTTAGGTCATTAATATTTCATAAATTTAAATAGCATACTCAACGAAGTCTGATATATAAAAAGTAACCATAACATATTAGATAACAACTATTGCATATATTTAAAACTACAAATTTTAGAATATGAGAGAGTGAAAAAAAATACTTCAGTACAAGGATGGAGGATGGAACATCTAAAGTAATGCAAATATTACCTAATGGTGACTATTGTTGAGGTTTTTTCCTGGCAGAAATAAATTATTTATAAACCAAGAATGTCAATACCAGAGCCTTGGAATCAGTATGCTTACCTTTCACAATATAAATTTAAAGAGAGATTGCAATTGATGTCAAGGCTTGTAGAGTGATTCCAAACATGTTTGCCTATCAAGGGAACCAAATAACCCCAGGAGCTGGCACAAAGCCACACGGTGTGTGTAAACAGGTGAAAGCAGTAAATAGGGAGCAGAGAACAGGCAGATTCAGCAAAGAGAACGGTTTCTAGATCAGTGATTTTCAACTCCATTTATTTCTTTCTCTTAGAACTATAAATGATTTTTATACTCAACTTTTATATTCAAGTTGATCTCAGATTTTTTAAAATTGTTTGGATTTTATATCCCTTCTAAGTGTTTTGAATTTACTCTTATAATCTCCAGTCTACAATCACACATTTAAAGAGTAAACAAGTATTCTTAAGCAGTTATATATTTTGCATTATTTTTAACTTTGATTCAGTTTTAACTTTTCCAAAGAATTCTTACAATAAATATATTATGTATGTGCTTATATACATATTTAAAAGCAAAATATGTTGTGAATAGTTAAATTATTTACATACATTTTAAAAAATTTTCTGTATCGATAAAGTTTTAAATCATAAATTTTATTCTGGCTTGAGAGGGCACTTAGTAGTTCAGCATTGACCATAAAAATATTATATATCACATCTTTTAAAAATATGTAATCATTAAAGTAAATTTGTATGATAATTGAAGTTAATGAAGTTGTATGGCACAGTCATTGAGCTTGTGTAAGGAGGTCTTTAGATATTTTACTTATAACTTTATAACTATCTCCTTGGTCCTAAGAGATTTTCACAGCATAGGGTGATATCCTTATTGGAATGTTAGAGTAAAAATTACTGAGGCATAATTGTGAAGAAGGTGTTTGGGATATGAATTATAGTCATCAAGCAGGTCACACTAGGAAAAAGTACATATAGAAGTAAAGAATTTGAAATAATATTTTTTAAAACAACCTGTGAATGTGTGTTTGGAAATCTTTTCTGTAATGCTAAAGATACATGTCTGACAGGATGAAGATGGCTGTTTTTATATGATCTGTGTGGTTTTCCTGAACTCATCTGTGTAGGGTTAGCCAATTCACATTAGAGAAAGTCATGGTTACAGAATGGGAACTCCAAGTACAGAAATGCAAATGTATTGATAACAGTGTTGTCAGCAGTTCAAGAAATAATTGCCCACTTCTTCTTATCCAAGAGGCTATGGGTTTCCATCAGGAAGTCTCTGCACACTCTATCCCTTCCTGGATTCAAAGATAAGCATCATACCAGTAAGCGTGCTCACTGTGGATACTCTCTAATTATGTATATTCCTTTCTAGGAATTTGCTGGGGAGTGTTGGAAATCATAAATAATGAGACACCCCAGTGCCTCTTAACAAAGTACTGCCTTTGGTTGCTATAGTTAGTTCTTTTTATATCAACCTATTACATTTTAAATTAAAGAAAAAATCTGTTACATACTCCAAGGATAATTATATACCCCAAATAATTACTTCCCACCTTGACTAAATCTCTTAGTATATTTAGCTCTAATAAAAAGGCGGTTAAATTGGTTTGGTCCATTTATTTTATATACTCTAGGTTCCTGGATTGTGTAATTAATTAGAGTTTATACTAATGTTGTATACATTTTTGAAGACAGAGCAAGTGAATACAAAATGAGTTTGTATAAATGCTGAATGTGTTTTGAATTAAGAAGAGTTGGTTGCTCAAAAACCTACTAAAACATTGGATATTGTACTCCAAAATCAAACTTCTTATTCATGTAAGTATTATTCATGGGAATTGTTAAAGGTCTTCTATAACATTCTTCCTTATGCTTTATAGATAAATTATTTTTTAAAACACATTTTTTATACTCATATAATCATATCCTCATTGAGGTAGGGTGGTTGGGGCTGGGAGAGTGTGGAGGGGAAATGGGGACAACTGTAGCTGAACAACAATAAAAAAATAATAAAATTCAAACTTTGAAAAAAATATCAAATGAAAATCATTCTCTAGAAAATCAATTTTACTTACTCATAGTACTTATGTAAGAAGCTCAAACACACAAGGCTCTTCAGTTGGTCGTTCTGTAACTTAATTAAGCCAAGGAGATTTCATAGAGTGAACATAATCACTTTTGTATGTAGCACACAAAACTAAATAGAAAATCTACTTTTTAAAAGAATATATTCTCTAGACTGTTCTAGAATTATTTTATCTACAAATAGATATAGCTTTCAAAAGATCTTCCAAATCTTTTGAAATTATACTCAACTTTCTTTTAAAAGATAGCATAAAACACTTAGGATTTAAGTTCAACATAGTTTTCTTAAATTTTGAGAGAGATGACACTATTTAGAAAAATATTAATTTTTTCCTATTGTAAATACAACCCATCTACTACTTTCACAACCAAATTATTGGTCCCAAATTTAAACTCCATAAGCCCTGACAGGTGTGGCTCAGTATATTGAGCACCAGTATGTGAACCGAAGAGTCACAGGTTCAATTCCCAGTCAGGGCACAAGCTGGGGCTGCAGGCCAGGTCCCCAGTAGGGGGCATGTAAGAGGCAACCACACATTGATGTTTTTCTCCTTCTCTTTCTCCCTCCCTTGCCCTTTCTAAAAATAAATAAATAAAATATTAAAAAATAAACTCAATTATTTCATATATAATTTATTCAGGAAATTTTCTTACACTAGACAATCAAAATATTATATAATTACAAATATTGAGTGAGTAAAGAAATAATAAGGTATATTTGGGATAGCAAAAATATTAAAATTTCATTATTAACATATGTTTAACTCTAGGAGAATAAACAAAATACAAAAAATAAAGGAATATTCTTTATTGTATCTGTTGTGTTTTATTTCCCTAATGTTTATTTTTTCCTAACATGTGATGTTTTTTGAATAACTTATAGGTTTAATAGGTTTAGTGATGAACAATCTCTCTGACGTTTTCATTTTTGTTTTTAGTTGCCAGTCTTTATTTATGGTTTTATACCCTTTAATTCTGAATAAACTTCTGCAAGTACTGCAACTCTAGTAAGGTAATTAACATTTAAAAAGAAAAACAAAAAACAAAAACAATATGATGTTATGGATGTGATAATTTACCCGGAGCATTTGGATACGATCCATCCAACACTGGTAGAGGAATGGCTCTTTCTTCATTGTGACTGGAAGAAATAGCGGATCATTTTTAGATGGTGGGCCTGTAGCGGGAGCAGTGCCAGCATGACTTAACTTTTGTGACATTAGGGCCAGAAAGACTGGGAGGAGTCTGATTACAAAACATTAAATTTGCCTTATTCTGGCCGACTTGAAATGTTAACAGAGAAATAGACAAAAGAGCCTAGGAAAGGCATTTAAAAAAATGAAAGAAAGGTATATTGTGTTTGGCAAGCATATGCATCTCTGTTTGACAGAGCCTGCTAGATTTAGTTGGTAGTGAGGTGAAGTCTGTACCTGGATAAGCCAAATTCAGTTAGAACATACATTTAGGTGAATGAAATGTGGGCTTGTTTCAAGTAGGAGAAAATGAGGTATCTTCTTTATTTTCTCCTACTTGAAACAAAAAGAGTAGCAAAATATGGTTGAGGTAATAGAGTTAAATATTGGAATTAAGAAGAAAGTGAGAACACTAGCTAAAAAGGGATAACAAGGTGAAAAAAGATTCAAAGAAAAAAAAACTGTGGTAAGCAGTAAGTAGCTAATGTGAATGCCACTCTCCTACACATTATATGATAAAATGTTTTCCTCTTTTTCTCCTATATACGGGGAAGGACATTTTAACAAACACATGCATGGTTTCTATCATGGTGGGTATACAGAATTACAGAGATAACAAGCTTCCACCGGAATGAAGATGCAGTGGGAGGGGATGATACCTCCTCTTTGCTGGCCACCTGACATGCAGAACCTAGGGATGGAGGTTGCCCAGATGCCCTCACTGAATCAGGGGAGCTTCACTGGTGCAGATAAGGCAAACTACCGTGATGTGAGAAGCAGATTCTACTCAGAGACTTCTTTCCCTTTTAAATTTGATGTACTTTTTACAGCATCATCCACTTCTTAAGATAATCAGATCATTTTTAGAAATAAAAAAATGTCAAGTTGATTTTAATGCTTTTTTTTCCTTTCTTACATGCAAATTTATACATAAAGTAACACTCCATTTCCAGCTAAATAGTTTCAAAATAACATCCACAGAAAAAATAGCATATATTTCAATACAAACAAAATTTATTTCAAATATTTTATATCTGAAAATGTATACATTATGCAATAGAAAAAGTTGCTGCCTTCTTTTAATATACAAGAGTCAGTAGACAAATATCAAGAAATAAAATTTAAAGATAAATATGACATGCCTTCCTACAATATATGTATACATTCTACTTTGGACTTACATATTTACAATTTTAAGTAAGCACTCAGCCAAAACATTAATGTGTTGGCTGTTAAAAACTGCTTTCTGTCCAAATCAAAAAGTTTGGGTTAAAGGCATAAGACAAAGGTGTTTCTCAATTGCATGAGTCATTTAGTTGAAACTATTTCTCCTGAACATATTTTTAGACATGATAAGAATTTACATAAAAACAAATTGTGGTTAAAAATGTGTATACATGTCTCTAAGTAGATATCGTCTGTCTCTAAGTATTTCAACCATCTAGTTTAACAGAGACTGAAAATATTGTCTAAAGTAAAAAAACAACAAATATTGCTTTTTGAATATACATTAAAATACAAAATGAATGACAGGTCAATCAGAAAAAGCTAAGAATGATATGATTTCACTCATATGTAGGATATGAAAGTGAAACTCACAGACACAGAGAGGCAACAGTATGATGGTTACTATGGGAAAGGTGGTGGGGTTAGTAAAATGAAAGGAGGCAAAATACATGGTGATGGAAGATGGTTTGACTTTGGTGGTGGGCACACAATGCCATATACACATCAGGTATCATAGAAATATATACCTCAAGTATATGATCTCATGAACCAATGAAAACCTTTATTAAACATGTTAATCAACATAGTTGAACAAATACATGAAATGACATTTTAATGAACTATTTCTTCTTAAAAAACTGTATTGACTAATGCTTAAACAATTCTCCCCATTATGTCAAACTTTGTATATTGTGTCATTATCAATATTTAGAACAGAATTATCTTTAAGTAAAATAAATATTATTTTTTATTTTTCTAACCTAATGTAAATGAAAATAAAGCTCTGTTAATATTGATTCAGGATAAAACCTTTTTTTATTGCAAAGTTATTTTTAAATAATTTTTAGGGAGAAGTTTGTAAAAAAGTATGAAAAAAATGAATGAGAAGATGAGAGGTATAAGGAGAAAAAGAGAAGAGCATAAGAGATTTGTTGCGTGATTATTTAATTTATTGTCCTGTTTCCTGTCTTTGATTTTGTGTGTGTGTGTGTGTACTTGATTTAAAGAGCAGATAGATGCCCACTATTTTTTAAATTTTTTATCCTCACCTGAGGACATGCTCACTGATTTTTCGAGAGGGAGGGAGTGTGGGAGAGAGAGAGGGTGCAAAGCATCAGTGTGAGAGAGAAATGTCGATCAGTTGCCTCCTGTATCTGCCTGGACTGACTTATGCCCAACTGCCAATCAAATCCGAATTCTTTTGGTTCAAGGATCAACACTCTACCCAACTGAACCGCACCACCCAGGGCTGTATTTTCCAATCTTTACAAAAGATTGTATGATCACTAACTGTTCATAAAACCAGAGATGTCTGAAATCACATTAAAAAAATAATGTTGGTTCTTAAAAATCGGAGAGCTTCCTGGGTTAGAGAACAGAATAAACTGAACAATTAGACTAGAGTCATCATTGAGAGTTGTTCATTATTGATTTTGTAATAATACCTTTATCAACCCTAATAAGTCTTCCCTACAGAACACGATTTAAAATATCATGCTGTTTGCTATATCCATAGAATCAGATTATCCAAGGCAATGCTAGGTAATTCACATTTTAATCATCTCCTAGATATTTTGTTTTCATACTGAAAGTTGAGAAAACGGTCTAGGTATCCTGAGAGTTATACACAACACAAGGTGTACACTTAGGTCTGCACATGGACTTACAGATAAGCAACTCGCTCCAGAATCAAGAGAATGTTCACTAAAGGAAGTAACACTTGAAACTAGTTTTTAACACTAGCATGGATGAGGAATGAAGGAAGATGGGATGTGTGAGTTACAGACATAGTCTTACAATATAGAGAACATTTGCATAATAGTGTTAGCAGTTCTTATGGCTAAAGCCAGGGCATGTTGGGAAGTCATGGGAGATGAGGTACATAAAATCATAAAGCAGAACTCAAAAAGGTTTTGGCAACCTAAAAAATTTAAATTTAATCCCAAATGGGAATCATTAGATGATTTGAAAAGGGAAATGTCGTAATGCAATTTATATTGTTTTGGCTTATCTAATCTATTTTTCTCCTCTGCCCATCTACTCATCCATTCATTCACCTTTCCATCCATTAATTTATCCACTTATTGATATGTGACCAATCCCCCCACTCACACACAACTTAAAGGACAATATGAAGTAAAAATTGGCTAGTGAGAACAAAAAGTACCAATAATTTTAGAAAATACATGATGGAGTTGTTATTTTATAAGAAAGGGAGTTGACTTCTTTGTGGTGGCTCTAGCAAGGAAACATAATACTGCTGGGTATGTCTTGAGGCAAACTGTCTCGACTCTGTAACTCTTTCAATATCCTCACTGAAACTTGTACAAGTATTATCCATTAGCAAAAATAAAAGGTATTGGCTCTTAGCTAATTCCAAATACACCAGAGGAGAGGGAAACCTTTTCTCTGATTTTTCTTTGATTAGTCTTCAGCGGGTATCAGCTTGCAATAAATATCTGACAGTGCCTTCTTTCTGTGGTATCCATCCCCAGTGTTTTCTCTCAGTTTTGTTATCACTTTAATGAGGAGACAAGAAGCCAGCTTTTACCTTAGGTCATCTTAAGATAGCCTTTTAATGAATGATTGAAGAGTTCCAAGAACATTTGTAACATCACTGCAATCAGATAATGCAAGATTTATACACTACTCTGTGTAATAGTCAAAATGATGTATGACATGGATACTGTAATTGAGGGGCATAAGTATAGAGTTCTGGGAATGAGTTTAATTTGATCACATAATTTTAAATGATGCACATTAATAACTAATGTATTATGCTCACATGTAATTAGTTATATAAATTCCCACAGAAATGCTATATTAAGTGATCATGATTAGCATTACCTTAATAAATATCAAGTAAAGTATTGCCAAGCCAATTATTTTAAAGCATTCATGATTTATTAGTACTGCACAGAGTATGTCAATAATTAATAAATACTTTTAAATAAGTTTATTGGTATGTTAGAGTGTTTGCAAAGACCATGATAATGCCTGTTTCCTTCTGCAATGTAATCTTATAGATTCTCCTAGCAAGAAACTGGAGTGTATTTCCTCACTTTTTGAACCTGGGGTAGCTTTGCGACTTATTTTGCCCAATGTAACAACACAAAATTGACTGTAGATTTTGGAGTCTTGCATATTTTCTCTCACTCTCGGGAGATGTGTTGCCCAAGTCAAAATAAAGACCTTTACTCTCTTCTACACCAGTGTGAACGGTCTGATGGAGCAAACGGCACTTTTGAGAAGAGCTAGTATGGCTGTCTGCCCACCCAGCCATGGCTGACGTGCAGATGGGTACACTCACATGAACCACCCAGAGGAGACAACAGAGTGTGCCACTGAGCCCGACATAACTGACAAAAATCATGAGCAAATGCTAGGGTGGTTGCTTCAGGGTAGTTTCATAGTCATTGGTATAAATAGATGCACTTGGGTGGAATTATAAAATTATCATTTCACATATCTATTTTTACTTTTTATAAGCTTATTAGATAATTTAGGTATCATGAGAATATATCATACAAAATCTTCACATAACACAATACAATGTTTAGGACAATCACTAGTATTTTAAAGCATTAGTATATACTAAATATGTTACTAAATGTGTTTCCTCTTTATGATAAATTACCCTATATAACAGACATAAAAATATAATTATATGATAAGGAAAATAGAATCTATTTTATGCAAATGGAAATAAAGGCACAGTAAACATAAATAATTTAACCAATGTCACAAAACTAGAATTGATGAGCAAGGCAAACTGTGCCTGATTTCAGAGTATAGCTTTTCTAAGGAAAGTATATTGTAATTTAAATCGTAGTTATCCATCGTGTGGCTTCATATAACAATGACTTCCACTCAGTCAATAAATGTTGTGAAATCATATATAAATACCTATTGGTCTCTGCCCCTGGTTCCTAGCAAAAGACCTTAAAACACTTGGCACTTTTAAATGATGAGGGAACTAGAGGCATCTTTGGTTCTAACATTTTGTCTTTAACCCAAGTTCCTGACAGAGTTCCTAAATCCCTTGGAATTTTCTGGCAATAGTAATGTCCTTTGCTCTAGGATACAATTTCTGATGGGCTCCCAAATAACTTCAGGATGGGGCCTTATCAACAGAATCATCAAACCATGATTAGAAGCCTGGAACTTTCTACCTCCAAGAAGAAGAAAAGAGGGGCTAGAGATTGAGTTCATGATTGATCCCCCTATGAGGTGAAAATGCCCTACATGCACATTCAGTGAGCGTCTGGGTTGGCAAACACATCCACCGGAAGGTAGGCACACCACACCCTTACCCCACAGGGACAGAGTTCTAATGCTCAGGACTCTTCCGGACTTCATCCTGCTATCTCTTCACCTGGCTGTTCATCTGTATTCTTTATCAAATCTTTTATCTTATAGTAAATTAGTAAGTAAGTGTTTCCCTGAATTCTGTGAGCTATTCTAGCACATGATCCAGTCCAAGGGGGGGTGTCATAAGAACTTCAAATTTGTAGGCAAAACAAAGAGAAGTTGTGAGTAACCTGGGGACAGACTGCTTGTGATTGGCACCTGAAAGTAGGGAATGCTCTTGTGGGACTGAGCTGTCTGAATTTGTCCCCAGGTGGACACTATCAGAGTTAAGTTAAATTGTAAGAGAGCCAGCTGGTGTCCCAGGGAAACCTTTGAGGTAGGAGGCACACCCCACAAATTTGGTGTCAGAAGTGTTTTGTTGGTGTGGCAGTATTGTAAGAATAAAGGACAAACCCGGGAGTTACTTCACTCCTTTCCAAATGTATATTGAACTTCTACCACGTATTAGGTGCTTGACTAGACCTGGAGATGCAATTGTGAACCAAATAAAAATACTGGCAGAGACTTATTAGGATTCTATTTAAATGCTATGAAGGCATTGATTAGTTGCCAAATAAAAACACTGTCATAAAAATGTCACAATTTTTATTATATATTTTTGTATTCAGAGGCATAATTTAGATGGACCATCAAGAAAAGCATTTGTGAAAGAGTGAAATGAGTGTTAGGCATGAAAAACAAGCAGATGTTAAGTGTGGAATTGGGGAGGGAAGAACACCTCAGGCAGAAAGAACAGAAGTTTTGTGTGCCCCAAGGTGAACAAAGAGGCAGGGGGAAGGTATGAAAGAGAACTAGAGAGGTATGCAGAGGCCAGATTTGAAAGGCCTTGAAGGGCAGGTATTGTATTATCTGAGTTAAAAATATGGATTTTCTAAGAGTTATTGACTGTAACTGATGAATTTTAAACAGTGTATTGAAGTCATGTTTTCATTTTATGTTGTGTACAGTTTCTTATCTTAAAAATATCCCCACAAGAGTATGGTCTTTCTTAGATTGTACATGGTGACTCCATCTATATTCCTCTGTGTTTTCATGGTTTCCCACTTCAACACCACATAGACATAAATACATTACATAATAATGAATGCATAAAAATGCAAATATAATCTGCTTTCAATTTCATATTACTTGTTATGAAACTGAATATATTTCATAAGTTTATTGGACATTTGAATTTAGTTTTCTCTGATTTGCTTGTTTGTATTTATGATAGAGAGGTATACCATATAACACATTCTTTCTTCAGAGAACACAGAAAGACTGTTTTTCCTGCCTCCCTGAGGTTAGGTATGGTCATGTGATTATATTCCAGCTAATGGAATATGAGCAGACGGATGGATCCTAAACAATCCTATGCACAAATTTTGTTGTTGTTCCTGCACCCACTAGCTACAGAAAGAAGAATCTGAGCATCTAGAAGAGGCAAAGCCAAAAATCAAAATTCCTTGGGTTCATAAACAGCTGAAGTAAATATATCCAGTTGATATAAGTAGTTTTATCATTGCAGGATCCTAAGTTTTCCCCATTTTTAACATTGCTACACAATGGTAATTGAACCCCAAGGGGATTGTAACAATTTGTAAACTGACCAGCAATGTTTGAGAATTCAAATTATTCCACACTCTCAGACATCACTGGTCAGAATGGAAAATTGTACAGACACTCTGGAAGATACTTTTGTGGGTTTTGTATGGTTGAACCTATACATGTGGTATGACCAAGCAATCCTGCAGCTAAATATTTACTCAAAAGCAAATATACGTCCACACACACACATACACACACAATTTTGCCATGAAGATTTGTAGTATATTCATATTACCTAAACCTGGAAACCACCCAGCTATCTTACAAGAAGCTAGTAAATAAACAAATGAAACACTACGGACAATGGAACACTATGGAATAAAATACGGTTTAGCAATAAAAATAAATATACTTTTAATAACCACAAAAGTCAGGATGAATCTAATACATTATGGATAAGTGAAACAAGCTTGTCTCAAAAGGTTACATACTGTATGATTTCATTTATGTTACATCCTTGAAAAAAGTTTAAAAACAGAACTACAGAGATTGCTCATGAGCAGGCCAGTGGTCACCAGCAGTTAAGGAGCGGGAGGTGTGAGTATAAAGGGATAGAGCACAGGGTGCTTTTGAGAGCTGTTCTATATGCTAACAATGGTGGTCCTTACATGAATATAGACTTATCAAGATGTATACAATATTACATAAAAAGTCAATTTCTATCCATGACAATGGAATAAATTATGAATCAATAATTAAACTTAAAGTAGTATTTCATTCAGATCAGGCATTTAGAACACCTTGTTAAAAATGTTATTTTTGGAGTTGAAGTTACATAGTCATTACTACTCTGAATTCAAAGGTTTCTCTGAAGAAAGTTTCAATTAGACTAACAGCTTGCATTAATCTTTTTTGACATTTCAGCCACAAGTTCAATAACCTTGAAGCCCTTGTTGATAACCAAAAGGTTAGGAGACTTAAAAAGCAGAGGAAATGAGGATGAGTTCTTGAGGGGAGTATAGATTGTTAGAGAAAGCAATTGTTTCCAAGTCCTTAGTACACTAACATCGCCTATTCCACTCAAGAGATTAAAAAACGGGTATGGTATTATTTTTCGATCCTTAGTCATTTTAGCAACCTATGGTCACACATCAGGAGTGTATCTTTTTAAATTTATTTTATCATCCAATTCTCTCATTTTACTTTTCACAAGAGGTTCACACAGGATTTGGGCAGATGGAAAAGTGGAGGTCTGGGCGTGTCTGACACGCCTTCATTCCGGGGTGGGCGATCCACGCGTGCTGCATGCCTCCTGCGGCACCGCACATTCCCCCACTCCTTGGGGGAGTCCTGACTCCCTTACATACTAAGTGCACCCAAAGCCAGCAGGGTGCCGATACTGACCTTCGGGTGATGTAACAGAGCTTCATTCTAAGCATGCGGGCCCCTACTCAAGGCCACATGAACACCGCCAAGCCACAGTCGCCCAGACAGCTGGGTGAGGGAGCCTGACTGACTCCATTTCCCTACCCGTACCTATTATTCACCAGGGTCCATCACAACGCCGATAAAGGTAGATTACTTTTATGTTGCCCCTGTGAGGAAACTAAACAAACAAAATATTTAGAATTCATAATTATGAAAAAAATATAAAACATTTGGGTTACTACAATTCATTTTCACTCTGCTGTTCACTGATGTATAACTGGAATGTTTTATTCTATATTTCTTATGAGACTTAAAAATACATTTTTACCAGAGAACCAGAAAAGGAAAAAAGACATAATACAAAGCATTTATTTAAGAAATAGACATTTTAAAGATAATGTAAGAATTAAGAATAATTTACTTAAAATTTTCATTATTTTCCCACTATTGATCTGAGGTCCAAAACACGTTCATTGTGTGACAGCGGAACCATTCCATTAAAATAGTTTAAGGGGTAAAAGATTGATGCAATTGAGACAAGCGAGTGCATTTCTTGAGAAGTTTAAAATGAGCTTCCTAAAATTCTCTAAGCAGTTCAAGTCTAAAAATAACTTAAATTATTCAGATCTTTAATAATGTGCAAATACAATTCCATGCTTTCTGAGCTCTAGGTATGTGATAATTCCTATCATTTTTCATTAAATGCTGTTGGATTTTTAACATTTAGAATTCTATTCTCATTTCCACAAAGAGCTGAAAAGGTGGTAATATTGATCTCAAAGGAGATCACACATTTCATCTGCTTAAAGGAAGAATGGCTCTCCAGGAGACTTTGGCAGAAGGAGAGGAGGAAGGAAGAAATGCAAGCATTGTGCCATGAGGAATATTTTGTCTGGTCAAGATGCTTGGGAATCTGCGCTACCTGATACGAAAACAGAGTTTAGAAAGGCAATCTGCTACACTGAAAACTAAGCTGTTTTTGCAGTTTGTTCTTAGAAGGGTTGAAATTTTCAAAACCGTTCTATATTGCAACCTGGAGAAAAACAACTACATGAGTAGAATATTTAATAATATTTGAAGTTATATGAATGAGGAAAATGTTTTATATATCTGCAAATAAGGGGTTTTAGGAATATTTTCAATTTAAGTGAATAAGGAAACAATGCTTTTTTATCAGACAAATTTACTTTAAAATTACATATTCTTGATGTATGACAATTATGTAACTAAGATGTGGTTTTGATGGTAAGGATAAGCTCACAAAATACTGACCTATAGAAACATAGTAAAGAAGATCGTCTAATATCAAACCTAGCAAGTATGTACGTTATTTCTTTTAACTTTTAAATTTAATTACACTAATTTTTAGTCAATGTGTAAGTAACATATATGTATTTGTCAGAACATTCTTTATGGTTGCTTTTCTGAGTTTGAGAATCACAGTCCTTATGTGAGAAGCACATTTCCTTACTCTTTACCAACTTTTCAAACTATGGTCCTGCTTTTTCTCAAGAAGCCTGTTTTTCTAACTAGACAAAAGGTAATGTGAGGCCATGATAAAAACTCAGTGCAACACAGAAAAATGCAGTCAGTTCAGCTCGCTTTCCATTTTAGTGCATTCCACTTTAAACCACAGAAACCTAAGTACTCAGGGATTTTCCATTTTAGCTAACTTCTGTCAGCATATATGACGTAGCCTCGTTCAGTCAACAGCCTTTTCTGACTTCTTATTACGTGCACATTAGTATTGGACACAAAACCTATGGGATGAAACAATGGCTTCTCCTGGCTTCTCCAAGTATCAATCACATCATCGACATTATGCATTTTGAATTAGTCTGACTACATGAGGCGACTATATTCTAAACTGTCTCAGCCACTAACTAGATGCGTAATTTTGTCAAAAACTTCAAAATTTAATATTTTTATATAGAGTTCAATCAACCTTTACTATAAATAAGAATAAATCAACATGCATCAGATGTCTGGGCATCAGAATAAAAGGCTAAAAGGTTGATCTCAGAAACTATTCTACAGGGTTATGGGAGATCCAAGAAATGCTCTCTAGACACTGACATCCCCTCTGTGACTGGATAGGGCTGCTGGACTGTGGTCCGGGATCTTTAACAGAAATCACCTAGAGTAGTTTATCAAAGCAGTTTCAATTTGAAACCCCTCCCAAAGGTTTGAGTATTACAACCGCCTCCCACTCCCTACCTCAACCACACTCTCACACCAAATCACCTTCCTTCGTCTTGCTCTGTGAGAACCACATTCCATTTGATGCAGAAGTTTCCATTCACCTCTAATATTCTGCGGTGGTTTCTTGTCACAACGTGTTTCCCTTTCGGCAAAAGCCATGAACACGGACATCGCAGAGACACTTCTGTTGCAGATTCGTTAAGATTCAGGGGGACCTGGTGGGCAGGATCAGGTTTCTGGTTTAAACCACTGACTGATTCTGTGACCTTGGACAAATGACCTCTTTGAAACTCAGTTTTCTGTGCTTGAAAGTTGAATAATAGTAGCAAACATTCAAGTTCATTGCATTGATTTCACAAGATAAAATACCGGAAGTTGTACTGCAGTGTCAACCATATCACGTGTCTCCAAAGAAGCAGCTATTACTATGTCCCTTACTATTGTTGCTATATTTTGAAAAACCATGTTGTTATTCATCAAACTGTATAACAAACAAAAGTATCCCCACAATTATAATAACATGTCTAAAAATGATTATAGTATGAAATTCCTTGAGTTGTATTCTGTCATCTACCTAAAAATTACTTTTATTTTCAGAACTAACATAATTAACTATTACTTTAAAGTTTATATGTACTTGGATTTAACTGGGGCTGGGTCTCATTCAATTTATCAGAAAGCTTTCTTTTATCCTTATGTTTATCTTGCCCTTCAGATTAAGTATTTGACATTTTAATTAAAATCTTATAATGTACATACTATTTGAAGCTTGGGGCTCAAATGCTTTCAGTACTAAGGTCCTGCTTTCCCTGCTGTCCATCTGCTTTTTGCAGACCAGGGTCTTAACCCCCTCTCTAGCGTGACTGACCCCCTCTCTCTGCTGCATTCTCTTCTGAAGGTATGCAACAGGACATTTTTTCCACCTGCTACATACTTCTCTGATATCTGCCATGTTTTGCAGATGTGCTTGTACCAAGGCACTTGATAATTCCCTTGTGGACCCCTGTGAGTTTCAATTTTGAGAGATCTGTGTGATAAAGCCCATCAACGATTTTAGGCCTTAGTGTGTGTCTCAATCAGAAGCTCAGCAGTCTCTCAGACTATAACAGCTTGAGGTTAAAGATTCTTCATTTTCAGGCTCACAGGAACACATCAAATTTAAACCACTGGTTAGATAATCCTCAGACTACATTGATCTAAAACTTTTTCATAATATGTATTGTTCGACCTGGCTAAACTTTGTGAGGGGAGTGGCTGGAATGGGGCGTCAGCTGTGTGGACAAAACAGGAAAGGAGGGTAAAGGGAAGGGATTAATCTCATGAAATTAAAAAAAAAGAAATGGGTGGTGGGCCTAGCATCTAAATTTAAGGTTTGACTAAGCAACAGGATGACAGTGAAGATGATGGCTATTGTTTATGGTGCAGTTTTAGTGTCTCAAAAGCAGCCTGCTGTACACTGAAAGTTAGTGCCCCACCTTAACGCTTTGTACCACATTGTGAAGTCCTAACTACCATGTGATAGTATTTGAAGGTGGGGCTTTTGGGATTTAATTAAGTTTAGATGAGAATGAGAGGGTGTGGGCTCCATGATGGGGTTAGTGTCTTTCTAAGATGAAGAGGAGAGACCATAGCTCTCTCCCTTTCTCTCCACCATGTGAAGAAACAGCAAGAAGGTGGACATATGCAAATCAGGAAGAGGACTCTCACCAGCCACTGAATTTGCTGGGACCTTGGACTTGGACTTCCAGCCTCCAGAGCTAACAGAAGTACATGTCTGTTGTTTGAGCCACCCAGTCTGTGGTATTTTGTTATGGCAGGCCAATCTAACACAGAGGTTACCAAGCATTTTCCTCTTTCTCCTCCAAATATCTTATGATTATTTGTGGTGCTGGGCTTTTCAGTGTTTCCTTGCCTAAAATGTCTTTGCCCATTCCTTTCTCGCTCTCTCTATTTATCATTACTTTAAAATTCACATGGAAGAATATTTATACCTCTTCAAGGATTAGATGCACGGATTGGTGGACCCAACCAACATCATCTCTCCCCTTTTTTTACTGCAATAGCTTCCTACCTCATATTTCTGCTTCTGCCTTCACCACTCTCAGTCTATCCTCAATTCAGTCAAAACATGCTGTTAAAATATCACATGTCATATTTTTATGCTTTGTTTGAAATCCTCCAGTGTCTTCCTTTATTATTCAGAGTAAAGATCACCTTCTTTGAATATCCTGTATGTGCCCCATCACTGCTATCTGCAAAACCACCAACCTTTTCTCCTATTACTTTCCTTTGCATTCTCCTTCATCTATACTAGATGCCTAGGTTCCTGCAAATAGGTTAGGTATTCTTCCGCCTCAGGACTTTTGCACTTGATAACCTTGCTTCCTGGAATGTTCTTCATCCACTTGTTTACACATTTTGCTCCCATACTTCCCCAAATCTTTGTTCAAATATTATCTTTTCCATGAGGCTTCTCCTAACATCTCTGTTTATATTTCCTTCTCCCAACACTCCTTTCCATTTACCTGATTTCTTTTAGTCATATCAGTATGCTACATGTAACTTATTTAACTATATATAGCCTTACTTCTCCAAAAATGTAAAACCACAAGGGAAGGGATTTGTCTGTACTATTACCTGCTGTACTTCCAGAAACATCTGATAATTAAAAATTAGTATTAAGGAAAAATTGATATTTAAACTAGCCTTCCCTTCTGGTTGTAAAAAATGTGTTCTGTCATTCTCCCTACCTGATCAATTTGTGTGTCACTGAGGAATATTTCTGGCTAAAATTGCCTTAAAGCATACCAACTTACAAGAAGGCTAGTGATTTGGGGATTGAATACTTGAGAATAAAATTTCTTCTTATCTATTCTGCCATTTTCAATGTATGCAAATGCCTACTTTTCTGATTCTAAGATGGCTGCATAAGACTCTTTTTCTCACATTCAATTTTCTTTCTAGAATGTAAATATTTCCATTGTAAGAGACAGAGCAGAGCTCACAGCTAAACCGAACATTGCAGGGTTGGGGGAGATCATCAGGATGAGTTAACTAATTGGTGAGTCATCTGTGGACCTGGAGGCACTGGCCCTGAAACAAAAGTGGGGCTCCATGTCCGAGCAGATGAGTGACAGCTCTTGGGCAGTTAGCCTGCAGCGTCTGACAAACGTGTGAAGGTTAGAGCTCCCTGACTGACCGGAATGTAATCCAACCTGCGGGAAAACATAAACAATTGTATTTGTTTTAAAGATTTGACCAGGGTCCACTTGTTACTAGTATCATTCAGTAGTCCGTCAATCAGCAAGTCTGGAAAGGGGGGGATTTAGCAAAGATATTGGTATGGTATTATGAATAAAAATTGACAGGGGAGGTCTTGATAAACAAAACCAACATTGCTACTAATTTTATAATATTTATTACATGCTATTTATCGACAACATAAGATGGTTACAACCAGTATAGGTTTTGAGTTTAGAGTCAAGTAGACATTCATTAACCTTAACTCTACCGTCTTGGTCCTGTACGATGTAACTTCTCTGAGCTCCTCTATGAAATAAATAAAGGTCCTGATCAGACTTATCTTTCAAATGTAGTGAGAAAGTTACCTAAGAGAATGAGCCAATATGTCTTTCTAAATATGGAAAAACCAAATATAAATGAGAAAGCTATAAAAGTCCCTGGAATAATTATTGAAGCACAATGTACAACTTAATCTATAATCAAGTTTTAAAACCTCTATTCTCATGATTTTGCCCTAAGCACATCATGTGTGTGTAAGTAGTCTGTCCAAAGGTATCCAGCCATGTAATATGAAAAAAAGAGACATTTATTGAAAAAGATACAAGATACAGGAAACATCATACATAGGACAATGTTATCTCAGTTTCCTTCAACATTGGCACCTTGGGACCTCAAATAGTTTCTCCCCATCACCATCAACTGCCCCATCACACTTAGCAGGATCTCACTGAGAGTCTGAAGTCTCTTCCCTTTCAAAGGTGATTTTAGTTTTGGGAAAAGCCAGAAATCATGGGGCACCAAATCTGAGTGTAGTGGAGCTGAGTCACCTGGATGATTTGATGTTTCACCAAAAAACTGCCAGAGATGTGATGTATATCAGCGGGCATGTTGTCCTGATGAAGCTGCCCATCACCAGTTGCCCATAGCTGAAGGCTTCTGAATCATCCGGATAGCTTCTGCGGAGGAATGTTCAAGCTTAAAGCAAAATTTGATGTAGATTTGTTGCTCTCCTCACTCAGTCATTTTGCATGTGATGGCCACACAGTACACACACTCAATCAACAGCATGTAGTGACCCCACTGACTAGTACAATGAAGTCATCACTGTTCAAGCGCATTCCAGTCCACTCTCCTTGGCTGCCAGGTTACATTGATGAGGTACAAACTGTTCCTGTTATATTAACAATGAAATGGCTGGACTTTTTCCAGATAGACTTCATTCATATATATGTATATATCAGTGATATATTGTTGAAGTATTATTATATATGTAGGACCTAAGGGTCTTTTTTAACCAGGTAACTGCATTTTTAAAAGTAGTGGTTTTAATTGTTTTACTACCTGTGCATATATGTGTGGGAGCAGAATGGTAAAGGGGAAACAATTGATATTAGAATCAGAGAGTTCTGAGTTCCAGTCATCTTTTTCAGCTTCCCAGCTATACAATATTTCTACACATTAGTTTCACCATTTTTAACATGGGAGAAAAGACTCTGTAAATACATCCATCTCTAGTTAGGTAGTTAGGGATCATTTATTTATCATCTATCTGCTTACATATAATTAATAAAGTGCCCCAGTATTCTGTAGGAGCCAAATAAATTTTAGCTTTGTAATTATTGTATGTAGCTATATCAACAAGAGCCCACTAAGGTATATGTTAATAATGACTATAATAATCATAATAACACTAGCTAAAAATATTTTGTGGATGGAGATACTCATATTTTTATTGTGAGTATACTTTGAAGAGATTATTTTAGATTATTTTCATTATTAATTTTTCACTTGATTAAAAGACGGCCTTAGTGCATCCAACAAACTAGGAAGAGGGAAGAAATTATACTCTTTCTTCCTTGGTTTCTTGATCTTGATCTTGGTATCTAGCAGGTCATGAATATTCTAACATATTCACTATTTTTATTTAGTTTCTAACACTTCATAGTTCTGTTCCTTCTTTTTCTTAATGACAAAGCTTTTCCTTGGAACATTGTGTTGGTCGTGGGAAGAGGTTAGTGTGAGATCACATGGGATAGTTATTTACCTCACAGCCTTGCTGTGTTCTAAGCTTCCCTTCCCTTTTTGCTACTAAAACTTCAGTGTTGTTTCATTTATTTCAGAATTTTGAAGAAAATTTTGTAAAGTTTGAAAATTTGACAATTTTACTTGAATGAAATGCAATGGCAAAGTAGTTTTAAATAGCTATTGGATGGACTGGTTGATCCAATGACTGATTTGACAAACGTATTAAAATAATTTTGATGTCCCCAATGAGTTGCATGCAATTAACTATCAGCTTAACAATTTCATTTTAAAACCCATATTAAAATTTAATTAAGAGTTTACATTCCATGTGCCTTTATATCATTATGTGATAAATTATTCAAGTCTTGAGGTTATATTTTAAACAGATGTTAAATCAAAGTAGTTAATGCTTTAAATGAATTGTAATTGATTATCTTCTATTTTTTTCTAGTGTTGAACTCATGGGGATTTAGGTTTTTGACTAGATTCATAATTAGTGTGACCATTTAATTCAAAAGTATTTACAGTAAACAAATATTAATTGAGTACCCTCAATAATCCACACACTCTATTTGGGGGATGAGTGCAAAGCAGGAAAAACAGAAGGTAGCCTAAACAAGTACAGCAAAGTGATCACAGTCATTGGAGTCAGAGAAAGCTGGGGCTTGAGGATGAAGATGAGCTACCCACATGAGGAGTGGGAAAAGAGAATTGCACTTGGAGAAAGGCTGGGAGAAGAAATGGCTTGTCGAATTTTATGAATTACAAAATAGTAACATAAACATGACTGAATATTAGTGAGGTAAGAGGGAATACAATGCGGCAACTCTACAAATCTAGGCAGAGGCAAAGATGCAGCTTGTGTTGGACATGTTACAAACTTTGGAGTGTGTATATTAAGTGTATTTAAAAGTCAATGAGTAAGAAATGGGAAAATGTGATTTTTATTTAGAGTATTACCTGGTAATGCTTTTAAAAATAAATTATTGGGGAGCGGGCAGAGGAACTTTTTGTAAGGGTAAATGCAAATTTATAAGGGGCTTAATTCTCCCTGTTGAAAATAAGGGAAGACATTTCACTTTATCTTTGTTTATCTTAAAACATTTACACTAGAAACCTTATAAGATCTTTATATCTTTGAAACATTTGTATAAATCAGGAATTTTTATTTTAAATTTTTAATTCTTCATTTACAGTTGTCCTGCTTTTTTCCTCATTTTTAAACTGAAGAAACCTCTTACCAGCATTTTTATAGCCAAGAATGCCTTTCTGAAAGAACTGGGGACATCTATTTGAAATGCTCCCATCAGGGATGACAGAGTCTTTATCTCCCAGGTTGCAAAGGAGGGCAGGAACCTAACTTGGGCAGAGGCCTTGTTCCAAGTTGCAAAAACAGATTTTCCCATAAAGAAACAGAAGCTTATTTTTTCCTTTGGATAAAGGCAATTAGCTAACACAGCTGGTCACTCCAACTACGGAGTGAGTTTAGGATGAACTACTTGTCCTGACAAACGTGCTGCCAGGTCCTCTCCCTTGAAGATATTTGTGTACCGAGTCGTATCTTCTCGACTATGTAAAAGGGTGAGATTTCCTTCCCTCTTTGCAACCTCTTAGCAGATGGCCTGAGATGTGCATCACATTCTAGTTCAGGGCTAATTCAATAATAAACTCATTTACTTTCTCTTCTACACTTGTGGGGAGTTTTTCTGGACTGGGAGGAGGTTTTGGTTTTAATTATGTTTTCCCAGCACCTGCAGCCCCCGACCCCGGGTCGTACCTGACAAGTCATTAATTAATATAATTTCCTCCAGCACTCCTGTTTTTCTCCCTCGGTGTGTACTGGTTGTTCTCCAGACTTCCTACATTAGCCCGTGAATCTTTTGGCTGAGCAATGCAATAGCAGTTTCCACACATCATTTCTCTCTGTGGTTCAGTTTTATAAACCAATAAGTAAATTGATAAATTCATAAATAAATAAATCACTGAATCATGTCTTTCTGCCCTACTAGATATATCCTTCAGTGCTGGTTATTGGTGTTTTGGTGTTTGTGAGATTAGGGGTTGGTGGTATCACAATTCTGCTTGCAGAATATCGTTTATTATCTCACTTGTAAGTCTGTTTCCCTTGTATTTTTTAAACACGGTTAATTTTCTCTGCCAAAGAAACCTCTGTGTAGTCACCCCTCACCATGTAAGAAACCAAATGCTGATTTCATTCATGGCCGCTTTCATTCGACTGTTTTTTAACTTGATATAAGCAGAGTCATAAGTACTGATTGATTGTTTTACTAGCTTCTTTGATAAAAATCATGTGTTTTTCAATTTAAATATAATTAACATACAACATTATATTTATTCACAGGTACCACATAAATATTCAATATGTGCATATTTTAAGAAATGATCATCACAGTACATCTAGTAGACCTCCATCACCCCACATAATTACAATTTCTTTTCTTGTGATGAGAGCTTTAAATATCTACTCTCATAGCAACTTTCAAACATACAATGTGGCATTATTCATTATAGTTATCGTGTTGTACACTGTATCTCCATACTTTGTTTTTGCAACTCTAAGTTTGTACCCTTTGGCCACTTGCACGTATTTTGCCCACAATCCAGTCCCAGGCCCGAGAACCACCGATATATTCTCTATATCAATTAGGTCAGTCGTTTGTTTGTTTAGATTCCATATATAAGTGAGATCAAGAAATAACAAGCTCTGGCAAGTTTGTAGAGAAAAGGGAAACTTGTGCACTGTTGGAGGTAATGTAAATTGGCGTAGTCCCTATATAAAACTGTATGGAGTTTCCTCAAACATTACAAATAGAACTACCATATGATTGAACACTTCCACTTCTCAGTAGTTATGTAAAGGAAAGGAAAACACTGTTTCAAAAAGATGTCTGCGCACCCATGATCAATTTAGCAGTATTTACAGTAGCTAGACAACAAAGCGACCTAAGTGTCCATCCAGGGGAATGGATGAAGAAAACGTGACATCAGAATACAATAGTCTATTATTCAACCACAAAAAGGAAGAAACGCTTGCCATTTGCCTCAACATGGATGGACCTTGAGGGCCTTATGCTAAGTGATTATAAGTCAGACAGAGACAGACAAATACCATTTGATCTCATTTATATGTAAAATGAAAAAAATGGGTATTCTTCCATGCTATTGCTTTTATTAGAAGTAGTTCATTTTTCTCTTCATTGCTAAAAGATGTACCATTGTGTGGCCGTAATTAAAGTGCCTATCCACTTTCATGTTGATGGGCATTTGGGTTATTTATAGTTTGGAGCTCTTATGAGGAAAGTTGCTATGAACATTTTTGTACTGGTGTTCTTGTGGGCATGTTTTTACTTATCTTGGGTAAATATATAGAAGTAAAATCGCTGAGCCATATGGTAGTTGTGTTTTTAACTTTATAAAAAAACTGCTACACAATTTTATAAAAATGTTTATTTTGTACTCTGTTTAGTAAAGTGTGAGAGTTTTATATAGGTCTTCCACAATATTCAATATTGTTATATCCAGGGCAGAGGGTATGAAATCATACATTGTTATGATTTTAATTTGCTTATAATTAATAGTGATGATGCTGAATTCCTTTTCATATCCTTAACAACTATAAACAGCAGTTCAAGTCTTTCATTCATTTTCTATTACCTTGTGTTTAATTATTGTTTTTAATTAAATCATTGTATATTCTGAAAAAATTCTATGTCAAAGATATTGACAATGCTTTTGCCCTATCTACAGTTTCCTTTATCAAGGTCTTTGTAGTATCTTTATAGGAACAGATTTTCATTTAATTATATCTACTTTAATACTGCTTATTTATTTAATGTTAGGGTGCCTAATAAATCTTTGCTCTCCAAATGTGACGGTCATCTCCTGCATTTACTAAAGTGAAAATAATAAAACTTTTATGCTTGTCTTTCATCCATTTTTTCAGTTAATTTATGAGGCTAGTGTGAGATAGAAGTCAAGATCCACTGTTTTTCTCTATGTTTCTCTATTTGTTCCAACACCACTTGTTGAAGTGACTTCCCTTCCTATATTCAGCCTCCTTGGTGCTTTTGTTGACTGGTGTGTGTGGGGGGTTGGGGGGGAAGATGGGGGAAAAGGCAGACAACTGTATATGACAGAAAGAAAATTTTTAAAAAAGTGAAAAAAAAACAAAATAAAACAAAATAAATTGATCACTCTTGAGGGTCTGTTCCAAAGTCTATATTCTATTAATGAACTGTAGATATTTTTGCAGATGTCTGTTAACAAATGAAATGTTTCTTTCCATTTAAAATATTCAAATCATTTCCCTAATCATACATGAATGTTAAATTTCATCAAATGCTTTTTGTTCATATATTGAAATGATCATGCAATTTTTCATCTTTATTCTTTTTATATAGTGACTGTTATTAATTTTAAATGTTACAGCAACTTGATTTCCGAGGTTAAACCTCATTCAATCATAATGTGTTAGACTCTTCATATATTGTTGTATTTAGTTTAATAATATTTTGTTAATAATGTCTCCATTTAGTTTTACAATGAATTTTTTGAAGGGTGTAATTTTTTGTTCTTGTACATTTTTCTTGAGATTCTGATAACATGGTATCCTGAACCTAGTCTCTTAAATTGGGGTAAGAATTGATTCGTTCTCTATTTTTGAAAGAGTTTCTGTGAGATTGATAGTTTTACGATCTTAAATGTTTACTAGAACCCTCAGTGAAGCCTTATAGACCTAATTGTTTTGCTTTTAGTTGATTTTCTGATTCAATATTTTTGATTATAGAATCACTTTAAGTAAATTTGAACTACTCAGATTACCTAGCATTTTGTACGTCAGATTTGTTTATTGAAAATGTAGTAGTATGTACTTTTCCACTTCTAATATTATTTGTTCATGTTTTACTTCTTTTCAAAAATTGTTCAGACTTTTTATATGCTTATACATTATATTAACCTTTCAAAAAACACAATTTTGACTTTAATTTTTTATATATTTATCTTTCATAATTTCCTTTATAATTATTTTAATTATTATATTTTTCTAATTACTCTGCACTTATTTTGCTTTGTTTTTCCTATGTTCTGTAGGTGAAAATATACACACTGACTTTTCACTTTAAATCATGCTTTAATATGAGTACTTAAAGTGATAGTTTCCTCCTCAACACTGCTTTAGCTATGGCTTACTAATTTTGGTTTATTTATTTTCATTATTATTTAATTTCACAAATTTTTAAAATTATGCCCGTGATTTTTTTGACCCATTTATTATTCTTTTTTTGGGGGGAGTGGGTAGATTTTTCAAGATGTCTTTGTTTTAATAATTTCTAAATGAATTTTGTTTTGGTTAGAAAACATATATAATTACACAAGAATAAAATCTGTTTTGCATACATACAACTGTAAACTAATTTTTGCTCACCCCAGTATTTTAATTTAATGAGTAATTAATTTAAAGTTTATTACATGATTTTTGGATGGAACATTTCATTTACAGTAGTAGAAATTATTTCATAGGTAGTTTTAGCTGTAGTGTTCAAAATATCAATCAGTTCAAAGTGGTTGATAATGTTTAAATCAGTATTTTAATTTTTTGTCTATATGTTCTACCAATGATTGAGAGAAAAAAGATAAAATCTCTAATTCTTAAAGTGAATTTGTCAACTTCTATACTTAATTCCATTGGATTTGCTTCATTGTTTTTAGTTCTGTTATTGAATAAATGCACACTTGTCTGGTTACATTTTCTAGACAAATCATTCTTTTGCCATTGTAAACTATCCCTCTTAGTTTCTGGTGATACTCATTTTCTTGAAACTCACTTTTTATGACATTAACACTTCCACCCCATTTTTTATTCTTATTATTTGCCTGATAGATTTTGTTTTGATTTTTTTGCTATCAAGCTCTGTATTTTTGTAGTTAATCTGTACTTCTTCAGATGCAGAGTCAGATTATGTTTCCAATCCTCTGTGATAATCTCTGTCTTTTCTACCATAATAGGTCATGTATACATGTGATTATTAATATGATTTTATTCAGGTTTATTCTATATGTTATTTGTTCTAGTAGCCTTATCTTTTTTTTTAACTATGGAAGAAGTTATACAACATTGGTTCCTCAAGGCTTTCACTGTTTCCACCAGTGTTTCCTCCTCTTCATCCTGCTTTACGAAGCATCCCGCAGAGGGCTTTCTTCTGCTGCTACAAATAGCAGCACAAAGGGTCTTTGAGTCACCACTTGAAAGAGTCCCTAGATCAGGAAACCATTGCACTGAAATGCATGTAAGAATGTTTTGAGTGAGTGTTAAGACACTGAGATTTGGGGGTTATTTGTTATGAAAGCTAACATTATTTTCCCTGACTAATACATTATTAGCCAAATTATAATCTCACTTTAAAAATCTTATTCCCTTGGAGGTGACTGTTGAGCATTCTTTATCAATCCCCATTTAGTTTCCACCCTAGCCCATCTACCCAAAAACATATATCCTTTTCATCTTCAAAGTTTACATCAAGATGTGTTTTAATTTATTCCCCAAATATAACTTAAAATTTTAAGTATCCTCATTTTCAAGTATGTTAACCATTTGGAAACATAATGCTTTCCCAACTATTATGTACAATTAGTGTTTTTTTAAAGTGGCACAAGGTTTTCACAGGTTCTCCTTTTTATATATGCATAGTACAATTTATTATCTTGTTGCAAAAATGTCTTACAAAACTGAATAAAGTGAGCCTTTGCCAATAGGCATGTTAGATATTTCAAAAAATGTATTACTACATTCATCATTCCTTAATGAGTTGATAAACTCCATCCTCTAAAAGTGATATGTGGTCTTACAATTTTTTTAATAGAGCCTAGTTATCCAGATTTCACCAGTTTCACATTTTTGTAAAGGAGCAAGATCAACTGCAGAAGACCCTGCCATAAACCTACTAGCGGAATACGAACTTTTCTCTTGCTGCTTGTGTATCCACAAAGATACACTTATGGAGAACATGAGAGAAACGATAAAGGTTCTTGTTAACAACACCACTTTGAAGTGAGACAAATGTAGGTTCGGGGGCCTCTCTCGTTTACTGGCTGTGTGATACAAATAGATTGTTTGACCTCAGGTCCCTTGTGTGTACAATGGAAATAATGATAAAACAATTAATTTTTGTGAAGTAAAACATTATTCTAAAGTACTTAGTATAATCCCTGCCATATATAAGTAGGTAATGTTCACTATTATTATAGTTTATGCTTTTTAATTTGCATCAAAATACAAGATTGAATACAGCTGTCAGATGTAGAGGAGCCAAGATTCTCTTTCCCAAATCATTGCAAGCCCAACACAATGAAACAACAGACCTGTATTGGATGAGTATATATTGTCTGCCATTTCCAAATAACCATGCTGTTAAGAATAATATAAATAACATAAGATACCAAAATATTAACATATTTGTAACTGGTTCTTTAAATGGGCTGAATTTGTTGTGAAAAATTAAAATAATAAAAATTAAAACAAATAAATAAATAAACAACTGAAAGAAAAAAAGACAGAGAGAGAGAAAGAAAGAAAGAGAGAGAGAGAGAAAGGAAGGAAGGAAGGAAGGAAGGAAGAACGAACGAGCCTTGGTCGGTATGGCTCAGTCAGTTGGGTGCCATCTCACAAAGTGAAAGGCTGCGGGTTGGATTCACGGCCCAGGCACATGCCTAGGTTATGGGTTCAGTCCCTGGTTGGAGAGTATATGAAAGGCAACTGATCAATGTTTCTCTCTCACATCGATGTTTCCCTCGCTCTTTTTCTCCCTCCCTTTCTCCCTCTGTAAAATCAATAAACATGTTCTCAGGTGAGGATTTAAAAAAAAGGGCTGAACTCACTATGCATACACAAGTAGAAAACGTCTTTTTCTCCAGCTTCAGCTTTCAGTCAGTGTAGCTCAAATCACATTTTCTCACTCCCCTGATGTCCTGTTAGCCAGATCCTATAGCTTTCTGGCCATTGAAGGCATTGGAAAGCTTTCCAATCCAAGGTTAAACATCCGTCTCACATCCAACCCATGGTTCTCCCCAGCCTTCTCAATTTAGGCCACAGAGATTCTGGGACCGGCAGTGCCAGAACAGTAAGTACTTATATTGTTTCACTACAACTCTTTCCAAATTCTGGTCTTCCAGAGTTGAGGGGAAGGAAGATAGCAAAGGATATACGTTGCTATATCCTTTGCAACAATTGCAAAGTAAGCAGAATAATTGTCTCCTGAATTGTTCAGGTAGAAATTCTCAGAACCTGTGACAATAGGCTTTACATGACAAAAGGACGTTTGCGGATGTGTTCGAGGTTACAGACTTTGAGATGAAGAGATTACCCTAGATCGTTCGGGCACAATCTAAACGTGTGTGTCCTTAAAAGTAAAGAATCTTTCCCAGAAGCAGTCAGAGGTACCCGGAAGGAAGAAGCTCAGAGAGATGGAAAAGGAAGGAAAAATTGTGTCCAGTTCTTGGTTCTGAGATGGAGGGTACTGTGTGAAAAGACTGGAGAGAGGCCTCTAGGACCCACCGGCTGTCTCCCACTGATGCTGGCGAGGAAACAGAGACCTCAGTCCTACAACTGAACGGAGCTGAGTTCGCCACTGTCTGACCCACGAAGAAACAGATCCACCCCTAGGGTTTCTAGAACAAAATGCAGCCTGTTGGCAATCTGAGTTTAGTCTGGTAACGCTCTCAGAATTTTACCGACATAACTGTAAGGTAATAAATGTGTTGTTTTAAGCTATTGAATATGAGGTAATTCGTAACAACAATAGAAGCTGGTACAAGGGATAGCTAACACAGTTCACGCTGTTTATCATTCCCTTTTAGCTGCCCCTGCCCTGTGTAGCAGGCACCCAGATTCTCAATTACCTTAGCATGAATTTGTGAGCTTCGGAGCCCTCAGGGTTCCCTGCCATGCGCACTGTTAGGTAGAAACTCTTTGACCATGTTTTCTCACGTCATCCCAGAGCATTATGTTGAATTAATGGAGTCTCTCATGCGGGCTGGCTGCTTTCTTGTGAAGAGTCCAACCAAAATTATTTGAGCATGACTATCTCCCAACAGAGCCACTTGACCTACAAGCAACTAGTAAGTGCCTTGCCCTTCATGCACCAAGGGTGGAGGAGGCCACAGCTCCAGTGACGCTACCCTTGTGGTTTCCCCGTGGGAGTAGCTGGCTTAGTGTAGAGGAGAGGGACAGGCTGGGTAAGAGAAATGCCAGGGTAGTTCACATTAACCTTACAACTGCACAGCTCCTTTTCTGACAGACTATTTCTATGTTATGTAGCCGGTGTTGGGGGAAAGGGTGGGTAATGCTCATTGGTATGAGTTTGTATTTTATAACTTGGTATTTTAACTTAACTTTGAAGTACTGTTTAATAATTCCAGTGCCTATTTTACCAAACAACTGGGAAAAAAGTATGTTTCCACATTTAAATACATTAGAGTAACATTGATTAAAACTTTTATAATTTTATAATTATTAACTTAAACATTTTGAGGTTAATATTTATAAACAGTATAAATAAGATGCAGTTATCTGATTCTATTATGGTTTACTTAGTTTTCTCAATAATTACACAGGCTAAGAAGGGGTTACGGAAATTAAATATTGCCATGGAAGTTAAAGCTAAACCAAATTCTCTCCCTGGCTTCTTCTGCATGTTCTTTTCCCAGGTAGCAGAAAGAACAGGATCTTTTTACATGGCTTTCCCTCTCCTCCTGAGAAGTGATATTAAAAATCATTAGGCGTTTGCAGGGACAACAGAACTATATTGAAGGAGACAGAAAATTGTGACCACAGTTGTCTCCTTTAGCCATTCATATGAACACAAGCCCACTGAAAACTGACGTGTAGTTTTCACATTTCCATTAATAGAAAGGGCTTTCAATTTGTAGGGAAGGAGCTTCCCAGGAAACTGGTAGGAATGAAAAGACAACAGGTCGTATGAATCGCAGTGACAGAAGCACATGTTCGGGCTCAGACAGCTCACTTTGTCCATGATAACTCATATGCTCGTTGCTGGCTTGCATTCACAGAAGGTGGAAAAGCAGTCATTCTAAGAATGCTGAATCCAAGCTCTCATGAATTCCTCATATGAGCTCTTTTCTCTTTGGCATAAACTTGAAAACTGACATAAAATTTTCTTAAATGTCTTTTTTATCACAAAAAAATAAATTGTTAAGCTGTATCTTTCATTGCGTACTACTACAAGAATGACTACAATGGAACTCAGCAAAACAATTTTCAAAGTCAGTAATAAACTTGTCATATGAATGGATGATGTAAAAATTCCATTTCATTGGCTGTAAGATTTTCATAACTTTCTTGTCCAAGAAGAAACCAATATTAGCACTGCTGGGAATCAAACTCCCTACTTGAAAGAACAGTGGAAACAGAAGCAAAGACTGTGAAAAGATTGAACATAAAAGGACGGAATTTAGAGAATCAATCAACAGGAAACTGTCCGACATTCTTTCCCTGAAGAAAAACCAGCGTGTACACCTGCTATCTTTATTATCTAGCTTGGAGCAGCTCTCTCAGATGGTTGAATTTTTGTTTACTTTTTGATTCTGGCTACTCTTCTACCTGCAGCTAATTCGTGGCAGGAGGCCATCAGGGTATTAAACCCTTTTAGATCTCTGTCAAAAAAGGAGGAACAGTTGACTGCATTGGAATTGATATTATTAAGACATCCTTCATGTGAAACAAAGCTAAAAATATGCAGGGTGAAGCATTAACCATGTGGAGGAGAAAAAAATGACACATTTTAAAAATTATATAATTTTTGGTCCTTAAGAATACTTGATGATGGTTACATATTCTAGATTATTTCCAATTAAATCTGAATAATAGGGCATTAAGTCTTTATAGCATTATGGAGAAAATGTTAAATTATTTCTCTGTCTAGATATCCATGAAGAGTTGAGATATGTTAAGATAACAATCTTAAGCCAACATTCTTTTATTTTACTTTTATGTCCAGATAATATCTATAAACCACAAGGTTCTATTATTCTAAGAAACACAAACCTTTTGACCTGTGTGAACCCATGTTATTATTCTTCTGTAATAGGATAGAAGATTGTATACACACTACACTTCACTATTCAGAAAACTAGGGTTTTTTGTGTATTAATTCACCTCATAATTGTGTAAGCCCCTACTTCTCTCTGGTAGAAGGATTTAAAATTGACAATTAACTGTATCTAAATTCTTGTCTGTTAAAAATGCATTTTCCATTTAAAAAATCCTTATTGTGTAAATGGAAGACATTTTCAACTCTTTCCATTCTGGGGAGGATTTGTTCTAAGCCATACATGACTTCTAGTTCCAGTATTAAACTTATTGTCTTTTGAAACAAATTGAGAAAGTTGCAAACAATCAATGATGTATTATTCTAAGTTGTTTACTCAACTTTAGAAGAAAGACACAAGGCGATCAATTTAAGGTCAGATGTGGGGCAACTCAAATGTATTAGTTAAATATGTTCAATGTATACATTTCATTAAAATACTCTTTCACTCATTTCTTAAATGAAAATAAAAATAGAATACTGTTGAGTTTCTCTTAAGGGAAAACATTTAAAATAGCATATAATACAGCTTACATCACACTGTGGAAGAAACACTAAAATTCAATCGTTTTTGCTAATTTTTTCAGAAGAGCGGGCTGACATGGGTTCTATCATCTGTTTAGGAACACACAGATCTGGGAAATAAAAGTAATTTAATCACCAGAACACTTACCTACCTCTAAAACATATATTAACATTTGATTATTTTATCTTCAAAGAAGAGATGCTTTTATGACAGAGAATCTGGAGGCACACTATGAAGAACAGTCGTTTTCATTTAAGCCATATGTCTCGGCTAGCATTCACCTGGTTCTATCTGTGTATCAGTGCATGTATTCTGTACTCACCAGATACTCTTCAGTGTGGCGGGAAATGACTGATTACTTGTCTGAAATACACAGTCTAATAAGTAAAGAAAGTACACATGTGGTGACCTCCATGTGTTTATGCGGATAGAATACTCAATACATATTTTATATTGTATTACATATAAATATAAAGTTTGTAATTGTGTGCTTGATATTTATAAGTCAATTAATTGTTTTAATGTTTAGATACCTTAAAGCACTGACAAACTCTTTTTAATTTACACACAACTTTTCAGGAAAACATCAATGTCACAAACTAAGCTCTTTTACTCAATATTTTCAGCATGCCTTTATAAAGTGTTTATGAGATCAAGCAGGAGATAAAATAAAATTTATTGGAATAGAAGCGATGCAACTAAAATGTTGATATGAAGATATATAGAGATGTATTTGACATATAATATATAATATATAAAGATATAAAGATATGTACTACATAGAGAGATGTGTAGAAATATGCTATTGATATATATAGAGAGATATAAAGGTGTAATTGATATACATGTAACTTTATATTAGTTTCAGGCATACAACATAATGACTCAATTTATATATATAATGCAAACTAATCACCAATTAAGTTAACATTCATCACTACCCAATTTTGCTTTTCTCTCAATGTAATACTGTTCATAGTTGCAAAATAAAACCAGGGGACAATTCAAATTTGCACAACCGAAAACAGAAACATGTGATAGATAACTCAATAATAGAACATGCACACTAAAGTATGAATCTTGAAAATAATGTTACGTTGAAAAAATTCAAGTGTCAGAAAACTACATAGTAGAAAACTTAAAAACAAACAAACTATATAAAAGTAAAAAAAGGAAATAAGGACAGGATCTCACAGGGATATCTGCACCACCATGTTCATTTCAGCATCATTCACAATAGCCGAGAGAGGGAAACCGCCTGTGTTGGTCAAAGGATGAACGGATAAAGATGTAACATATATTATTCAGTCATAAGAAAGAAAAATTCTGCCATTTACAACAACTTGGGTGAATCTGAAGGGTGTTATTTGAGGTGAAATAAGTCAGACAAAGAAAGACAAACACTGTATAGTAGCACTGATACGTGAATTCTGAAAAAAAGCTGAACTCATGGTCATAGAATGAGGTGGTGCAGTTCCCCTTACCTGGGGCTGGAGGGCAGAGAACTGGTGAGGTGCTGGTCAAAGGGTGCAAACTTGCGTACGTTCTGAGTATCTGATGTTTAGCATGGCATTCATAGTTAATAATACTATAATATATACTTCAAACTTGCTGAGAGTGTATATCCTAAATGATCTCACTGCAAAAAAATGGTATTTTTATTACATTATGAAGGTTTTAGTTAAGGGTATAGTGGTAATTCTGTTATGATATACGCATTTAAGCCTTAAACTTACACAATGTTATATATCAATTTTGTCTCAATAAAGCTAGTAACAAGTAATTACTAAAAGTTTAGAAAGTAGAATAGAGCAGTTATTCTACTATCATAAAAAATCAGTAATTATCTTACTTTCTTCTAGTCTATTTTTCCTTTGTTTGCCACAAAGACGTAATTACTCCACCCAATCTTTTTCCAACTTCATTAGCCTCACAGAATGCTTCAAAAATCATGCCCCATGTAGCTTATTTGGTATATAATTTCTGTTTGGTTTGATGAAAAATATTAGACATAAAGAGTGGTGATAGTTGCACAACTGTGAATGTAATTAATATTACTGCATCGAGCCCTTAAATTGGTAAAAATGGTAAATTTAATGTTATGCCTATTTTATAACAATTAAAAATATGCAAAAATCAGTCAAGTATTTCTAATTAAAATCATCACATCACTTTATGAGTCCATTGCAAACATTGTAAGTCTAATATGCATAGAAAGCAAGATCCACACTGTGATGAGAGATCGATTATATTTCTTAAAAAATGTGATGATTATATTTTCTTATACATGAATTCCGTATGCATTCCTTTGCAATTTTCTCCTTGATGTGAAGAGTGTTCCTGGGTGATCTGAGACTGGCTAAATTGTATTTCCTAAGGGCATCAAGGTTTAATGCCACCCCTTTCTCTCCTCAGAATTGTTTTGATGCTACGCATGGTTCACTCAGTTTAATGGTGTGGGACAATGGGAGTGTGCACATCTTGTTTTGTAGATATTTGCAGGTAAGATATTCATGAATGTTTTGACATTCAGGAGTAAAATGAGCCGTGTACAGCTGTTTTTGTCCTTATAGAAAGTTCCTAATCATAAACAAAGTAAATTCAGACATAGGTTCTAACATACTGTGTGCCTGTCCTGAATCTATTTCAAACTGTGAAAACTGAGCAGAATAATTTTCCAGAAGCATATTTTAATAAAGATTTATTGATTTTTCTGCTTTAAAGCATTTGAAATGGTTTTCATTCAATATACCAATAAATCTGACATTGCCAGCCACTGTTATGATATGAAAGAAGTATAGATTAAGAAACAACCATAAAATTGTATGCATTACTTTTACAAACAAACAAACAAAAAAAAAACACAAACCTTAACACCAATCAAAAAAGCTTTTAAATTAAAAAAAAAAATTGAGGTGTGTGGAAATTCAATACCATCGTTTCTGTTTGGTACTAAAAAACAAAAACTGGAACTAATCAGAATTTGGAAATAACTATTTTTGGGTAATAGAATTAGAGAGTATAAATGATTCTGAAAGCAATTTTGCTCTGTTTATATAGCGTTTTTCAAACTGTATTTAATTTTTCCAAACTGAATTAGGAGATATATAGTCATGACAATAAGAACATAACTCATGTTAATTTTATAAATTATTTTACCTTTATAAAAATGTAACAATATACTGCCAAAAACATATTTACAATTATTTGAAATAGTAGACCAAGAGCTTTCCCCTTTGTTGTCTGGGAGAGCACTATAGCAAGCACCATACTGATTTAAGGTGTTTGAAAAACAAATACGTTGTACTAGCCCAAAGTTTTTCTACTAACCTGTGATCTTCAATTATTTTCCAATGTCTCCCAATCCTATTTTTAATGTCAAATTCTAGGTAAAATACCACATATCAACCTGTCTTCCATATATTAGATATTTAATATATCTGTTAAAGACTGCATGCTCTATAGTATAGAGTATGTTTAATTTGTTGTTTAAAAGTTCCATTCAGCAAGCAGGTCCACCACTTATCATCTAAATGAATGACCTTGGGGAAGTTTAATTAGCCTCTCTACCTCCCTTTAGTCATTTGTAATATAAGATTGAAGGGACCAAAATTCTGCCACCCTGGAGTTGCTTTGGGGGATATTGATTTTGAGCTGCTTTTTTAAGAAACAAAAGGCTCAGAAAGAAGCTTTGGCCCTTTCTCCTTTCCAGCCCAAGGGCCTCACAGAGAAACATGCTTCAGAAAGGAGATCTTGGGCTGCTGCCCCGGCCTAATCTGATTTAAGTGTGGTAAACAGGAGGACTTTAGGCAATTGCCTGTTCGCTAGATATCCTGTGTCGCATCGTTTCTGAATCACCAGCGCGGAATTTCCTGCTGCATGTATTCAGGTCTTCCTCAACCACCTGTAAAGCACTCTTTTCCACTTCTGAAATCTGAGATCCCATCTCCCCCCCGCCTTTTCTCCGTGTTCAAAATGTCTTATATGCCCCATGTTACCTCACTATCTTTGGAATTTTAATGGATTTATCATGTCTATGTGAATTCCCACTGTACATATATTACATTTTGATTTTCTCCTGTCTCTGTTAAGTTGGCTATTGGTCCAGCCAGAAAAACTAAAAGGTGGGAGGAAAATTATTAATATTTTTAGCTCCCACAGGGCAATAAAAAGACCCACAAAAAAATCACTGTGCTGTGAATTTTAAAATTATGTGTGAGTATTTAACAACAGATATTCAATTAAAGACTATGATATGATACAAGGAAACCTGATAACTATTGTTAATTATTATAAAGCAAACAAACAAACAATAAATAAAAAAACACCAATACCCACAGAAACTTTATTCCCTGGAATACAATATCCCTATAACGAATACTTTGTCACTAATAAAATCATGACTATTAAGAGATAAGAAAATTTTCAAAAAAACAATTTTAAAAATGTATTTCTATACGGGACAAGAAATAAAAGTAGTGCTATTCTTGATTATTATGTAAAATGTAACTCTGAACCCAAAGAGACATATGGAACCCAAACAGAGAACCCAGCAAGCACCTCTGCCCTTCTCTAGCACATAGTTTTTGACTTCATTTCTCCTAAACTCAAAATGTCCCCACGACACTTGCATCCAGGGGAGTGGCAAGCAGTGGCAGAGGACTCTACTTGTGCCCTATAACTTCCCTTTCTGAGAACTCACAGGTGCTACTATAGCCTGCCTGCTCTCTGCCTCTCCAAGGAGGGTGGACTCTTTCTTTTTGCTCTAATAAATCTTGCCATTATCACTTAAAATCCTCATATGCATGTGTCCCCAAAATTCCTTTGTTGTGACACTAGAGGAAAATTCTATTTCCAGAATGTGCTGGGGAAAATCAGTCATGGTCACTTTCCTCCTCTGGTAATAGAAGATGGTTCTGGAAATTATGAAACAATTAAGAAAACATTTATCTTCTCCTTCAGTGATTTAGATTGTATAGCCTTGGCAAATTAATGCTTGCCCTTAGGAGCTAAGTGTACATGAGCACTTCAACAGTTACCTTGTGGGCATCTGAAATAATAAATGGACTTCATGTGTGTGTGCATTAATATAATCTTTTGAAGTGTAACTATTTTGTCCCTAAAATGTTACCTTTAGGTGATTTCCAAAGGTATTAATTGGATCAATTTTCTAATAAAATTTGTAAATGATTATATAAATAAATAACCACATAAATATTGTCCATACTATAAAACACGTTGTTGCTCTTATAAATAAGGAATGGACTTATAAATACCCACGAAAAGAGATTTTTAATATTACTCTTAGCAGTCAAAAGCAAATTTGAAGATAGTGCAATGTTACTATAGGAGTTACGCACAAATTCACACACACATACACATTCTAACATTCTATCAGGTACTGCAATAATATGTGTATATAACTTGACATTTAGAGAAAGTTTTAGGGAGTCACAGCCTGCCAATGGCAGCTCTTACCTATGGGGAAAGAACTAAGATAGTGGAGGTTAATAAAGAATTAAATATCATCAATAAATGTAAGATGTAAGAATAACATCTACAACTGGTTACACAATATTTTAGTCAGAAATTCCCCTTAGGAATTGTTCATGGAAAAGGAGTCAGAACAAGAAAAATGTTTGTTCTGGGGGATCGGTAGGCCTCTCTCAAGAAAACAATATGGACCCCAAAATGTGATCATTTCTAGCAATCTAAAGTGCCCACATATGGCCTGCAAATTGGAAATACAATGAGAAAGGTCTTTTATGCACTACTTCATGTAATAAGGAAGAAAATGAACAAGAACTGCAGGTACTATGGAGAAAAACAGGTAGACATTACAGAGCTGGGGAGACAAAACTGTATCAATAAATACAAAATTTGGGAAAGGTGCAGGGTTTGCATGTTTATAGGAAATCTACTACCTGTGATTATATTACATGAAACTCCTGACCTCCTCTTTAAGGAAATCTAAATTAATGGCTCAACATTTAATGGAAGATTAGCTTAAGTCATATTTAATTTCCTTGCATGCAATTTTGTATAGAAGCGAGGTCCCATTCTACCCCATTGCTTATCAGATTATATTGTGTATAGGAGTGGGAATACATTTTGGATCTTGGTGCTAAATCAATACAACTTATTAATTAGTATTTTGGCTCAATGGTCAGATATCTGAGGTTTTAATCTAGGCTTTACAGTTATAACTTTGAGAAAGTTATTCAACCAATATACACAAGCCATGAACTCTACAAATACAAATGAATAAAGTTGCCATCATATCAATGAATGCAATTGGCTTTACTCAATAATTTCATTCTTCATCTATGTATTTTAGCAATTCCTACAACTTTAATATACTTTAGTTGTAGCTGTGGTCTTCACATTTATATATAGGTTCAAATCTTGTCACTGATGAAAAATTTGCTTTTCAAAACTATGTACAAAAAGTGGCAATGAATACATATTTATCAACAATTGATTCTTTTAAGCAAACTAAGCAAATAAGAACAGAGACAGAATCTCTATATGTATATAGAGAGCGTTTTGATGGTGGCCAGATGGGAAAGGGGGTTAGGGGGAATGGGTGAAGAGGTGAGGGGATTAAAACGTGCAAATAGGGAGTTACAGAATAGCTGTGGAGATGTAAAGTACAATATAGAAAATAGAGTAGCCAAAGAACTAGCACGCATGACCCATGCACATGAACAATGGTGCGGGGATTGCCTGAGGGAATGGGGGCTGTTGAGTGGAGGGGGACGAAAGGGGGAAAATTGTAATAACTGTAATAGCATAATCATAATCAATACAATATAATTAAAAATAAGTTTACTTTAGTAGCAATATTTAAAATTTGATATTATCCCTTCAAAAGCAGAAAATTAGTAAATACATGCAATTTAATAAATTAATTCACTAATCACCAGTTGATAACAAATAATTATTTCAGAAGATTAATTTCATGATACGCTAAATTTATTGCAAGAACACTTCTATGAATCTAGTTATTATCAAAAATAGCATAAAAACCTTACATGTGCTTGAAAATAAAATTATCAATTTTCACAGCAAGTTGGTTGATTCTAGAATCCAAGTAATTCTGGACTTTCACAGACAGTAAAATTAACATTATTCTAACTAGATGCACCGCTAAACCTCAGTGTAATATTTAAAGTCTAAATGCCATGATAAAATCTCAGGTACCTCAAGATCAAGGTAAAATCTAAAAGTAAATTCTACAGTTTCTCTAAATTAAAAATAATGAACATTAGGTAATAAACAATGTGCTATTGTTAACAAATTGTGTTAATGTCACATCTGCCAACCTGCCTAGTTTTTCATAAAGGAAATGAAGAAAACTCATATAAAATTTTTGTTCCTGTGTATGTGCAAGGTTGAAACACGACAAAGGAATAATTTTGAGAACGTATTGAATATTCCCCAAGGACTGGTTTTGAGTTCTTACAGAGACCAAGTTTTCTAGTCTCAGACACTTTGGGTTTATATGATTGAAGTTGTTCAAAGGAGGGTCAGACAATGGAATGAAGAAGTAGAGCTTAAATTCAAATATATAAAACAATGCACTGGGTGGATATCAGAGAGCCTGTTTCCCTAGCCCTCTGTTTCACATGTAAACCTCGTCCACCGAGCTTACAAATGAAAGGACTCTGTTGGCTGGGATGAAGGTTATGCACGAGCTCAGTAAAACAGACTTTCCCTGCTCAAGGCTGATCTTGAGCGTGAACATGTCCAGAACAAAGAGCAACAGTGAACACGCAATATGACATCATCTCCTTGAGTATCAGCCAGATACCAAGTTGTGCAGAGAGCACTTTGGAGAACCTTCATCATGGATGGGGCAGCACTTTTTTCTCACTCAAACAGTCACTTTGCTTGGCTGTGTATTTCCATTTTCTGCCAGCAACACTTCTGCCACACAGCACTGTTACTAAGGAACTTATTTTGCAGTAAATGAAGGTCAAAATTTGGCCCATGATAACAAATTTAAATGATATTGCTACAGCCCTAATCAGACTGTAGCAGCTGCCTGAAGGAATAGTGAAAAGACCTTTGAAGGGTCAGTTACTCTGTCCGAATGAAGGCGATGATTTCCCCTACTGAGGAAAAGCCCTCTCCCATGTGGTGCCTGCTCAGAATTCGTGACCAGTACATGGCAGGGTCCGCACCAAAGCTGGGATTCGCAGGAGCAGGAATCCAAGGGTGGAATTGCGTAATTCCTCTCATTATTACCCTTTATGTTGCACCAGTGAAATGTTGGCTTGCCATTTGGCTACTTTGAACTCCTCATGCCAGTCACACAACAGGCAAAGAAGCATATTACTCTACTGGACAAAGTGAATGGCCCTTTCAAGAGTAATTTATATTGCTACTATGCATTGGAATTTGTTTGGAATGCAGGTGATACTCTGAGTATATTATTTGTATTCAGGTGTTATAATATTTAATGAAAAACTATCTTGATAAGCAGTTTTGCTAATGACTAAAACTGATTCTGAACAATACTGAGGTCACCCAATTAGTCAAGGAACCGGGATCAACTGGGTTCAAAGTTCAGGATAAAAGGAATGGGAATGAGCAGTTATAGTCATAGACATCGTAAGTAAGCTATGATCATGTGACCAGCTCCTGACATGAGGACTTTAATAGCTGAGAGCATTTCTCCCTTATCTTAATATGGTGTATTAATAAATATAATAAACAGTTCTTTCCTTTTTTGTTTCTACTCATCCGTCCTTTCACCACCTAACATAAGAATAGTTCATGGTAGGTAACTTCTATTTCTGTTCCAATAATCTAAAGGCAAGTGTGTTGAATCTAGAACCAAAATGTGCATCATTGTAAGAATATAAATTGATCTTTTGGACCTTGTTTTATCTTTTGCAGAAATTATTAATGTATTTATGATTTTATTAATGATAATTGCATCACTAAGACATTAATTTATATTAGAGAAGTGATAAGTTTTAAAGAACTGAGAATATGGATTCCATATTGTATGAGATTCACTGACAAGAATACATTTTCTACTTATATATTTATAACATTAAAGAAAACATTCTACTTGAACTCAATCACTTTCCTGTATTGTAATTTGCTGATATTCAATAAAATAATTTCACTCTTATGGCAATAGATTTCTTCAAATTTAGAATTTTTCTGTTTCTTGGGCTTCCTTTAAAAAACAGTCCAGCTTTATGATGTCTACCCACATAGGGGTTTATGCTTGTATTTTGTTGATTTTTCTGAATTCATTGGTATTGTTACATGTGTTTTTGGTTGATGCATTTTATAAGGAACTCAAATGCCATATAATTTAATGTGTTTGCTTATCTGTTTCCATTAATCAGTACATTATAGTTTGAATCTTGATTTACCAGGAAAATTGCTAAGCTTTACTGCTTATTACACAGTTTTATGAATTAACACCAATACATGTTCCCTTTAAAGTTTTATATAAAGTTGGTGCAATATTTCAGTATATCCAAACTTAGGTATTTCTATTGAATTCTGGAATGCATTACAGTTTATTCTTTTAAAAAATCCAGGAAAGAGCATTAAAATATCTTTCTAGATTTGTATAATGAAAACTCTTTAGTGTTTTTACTTGCTGGGATGCATATTAAGGAGCAGCATAACTAGCATAGAAACTATGTTTTATGTATGTAGTGTGATATCAGGTAAAATTAAATTCTATCATTTATGTTAATCATAATCAATAAATAAGCAACACAATAGTTATCTAAGTCAAGATTCTAGTTAACTCTATGGGCAAAGGAATAGCACAAGGAGCTTTTGTAGGTGGTGGAATTTTACTAATTGTTGACCTAGGTAGTGATGACATGGGTGATTATGTAATGGGGAATGAATACACTGTGTTTACATAAAGCTACTGATATTAATCTTAGTAAATATCAAACCCAGCTTGTCACATTAACCTGATTTTTCTCTCAAAAGTAGAGCTTGCATATTAAAAGTTTCTTTTCTAAGTAAATTTTACAATTCAGCAGGTACAGCTCCTGTGTGGAACTAAGGAGAAGCCTGACCTCCAGGTCCTAGTTCAGGAATTCAACTGACAAAAAACCAGATGGCCAAGTCAAGGACGCTGTCCTTGAGCATCCAAATAGAAACCATCAAGGACACTGCCTGCAGGTCCTCAGCCCCTCCCCTCACTCCTGCTTCTCTCTCTTTCCAGCACCTTCCCATTTGCATCCTCCTCCGAGAAGTTCTTCCCTCCTAAATTCCAACCAACTTCCTGTAGGAAGTGCTGGCTCGACCAGAGAGGGCAAGATGGGCTTTTGGACAAGAGTCCTCCATCTTCCAGGTTGCCAGCATCTGAAATAAACCACTTTCATTTCTCACCAGCACCTGTCTCACATGTTTGGCTTTCATTGCAGCAGGCAGGAGGCCCTGTGTTTGGTTACAATTGCACCGCACTTATTCATTAAACAATATATTTTATGCATTTCTTTGCATTTACGTTCTACTGTACTATGCATCTAAGAAGAAAAATTATGTATAAGAAATTACACAACCACTTTAAGAATATTTATCAGCCCAAGTTGTTGTGTATTATTGTTGTTGTTATTATTATTATTATTAAGAAAAAATAGCAGTATTTGCAATTTTATATTTTATATTTACTTATTCATTCATGTACCACTTAATGACAGGGGTATATTCTGAGAAATGTGTCATTAGATGATTTCATTGTAGTGAAAATATAATAAAGACACTTTCAAAAACCTCAATGGTGTAACCCTCTACACACCTAGGCTATATGGTATAGCCTATTGCTCTGCAGGAGAGAAAGAATATTTTCCCTCTATCCTTCTGGGATCTTGGCTGAGAGATCACTACAACAAAAGGCAGATTACCAGGACAAAAATAAACAAAAGTTTAAGAACATGTGTACTTCTAGTAGACATCTGAGAGACTAGGAAAACTAAATAACTTCCCCAAATGGCTGAAGGTTAAATATCATCTTTAGTTGATGACACGATGTTGGGGGTGAGGAAGTCAATTTTGGGTGGTGACCAGGGAAAGCACAGTAAACTAGGCTAAGGCTGTTATGCAGATTGAAGTTGTTGACTTCACCTGATTGGAGTTTCTAGAGATAAGGTCATCCCCCTACGCCTGCTACACAGTTTGCGGGAGACACTCTTACAGATGAAGATTTCCCTAACAATATAAATGTCTTTTACAAACAGGAACTTCTTGGTTTTCAGAGCTTTCCTGAGCTTCCGTGTCTGCTGTTTCTTAAAAATTAAACTGCCTAATATAATTCTTATGCCAAAGAGACATATTTGGGGGTGATAAACGCTCTTCCCCTGTAGGTCCTGGTCTGCAGACCTGGAGAGCTTTTTACCTGCACTTACTGCTTTAGGGGGTTGCAGCACAGTGGGGAGGGTTTGCGCAATGCGTTGTGCTATAACACTGTGGTTGTTCTACTTCCCTAGGGGGCAGAAATTTTTTAGCTCCATCACAATTTTATGGGACCACTGTCCTATATGTGGTCCCTCAAGGACTGATACATGGTTATGTGGCACGACTATATTTGGATTGTATCACTTTATGTATATATCAAAAAACAATGGTCATTATTATAAAATTATATTTCAATATAATATGAAATGCATAATTAATTTACAGTAAATTTATGATTATGGAAGATCATATATATTATGGAAGAAACTCCCCAAAACTTGGTTCTTCTTGCCAATGAAGGAAAGAATTAAAGATTAATGAGTCTATTAGCATGCAAGTAGGGTTTATTGGAGATCTGTTCTCAAGGGAGAGCATGGGCCTAGGTAAGGTGGGAGTGGAGGGCTGAAAGGCATAGTTTCATGGTAAAGCAGGATAAGGGCAGAGAACGTAAGGGTGGCAGAAGGTAAGCATGGCCAAAGGTTGGGGGTGGTGAGCGTGCATGTGGCCTCAGGGCACATGACCTGGGTGGGGTGCAGAGAGCCAAGAGCACCAAGCCCAGAGTCTTTTGTCCTGAGAACCTATATAGTTGGTAGGATGGGGGAGGATGAAGAAGTTACATATTGATTGACAGGTAAAGGTGATGCTAGCTTCCCAGGACTGGGTATAAACACTCAAAAGTATTAATGGGTTTCTTCTTGTAGGCACTATGGGCCCCTCCCCACCTTCAGATCTTAGGATGAAAGCACAGTTTCTAAGGCTTTCTTCCCCGATGATAGAAAAGCTACACGGAATTTCAGGGACTGCTGAGTCAGTAGGTGGGACATGTATCCCTCCTCCTCCCTGCCTTTGTTTGCTATCTATCCTACCTAACACATATACTAATGTTACAAATATACCACTAACATGTCATTTTATATTGTTTGTTGAATATATGTGTATATAATACTCTGCATTCTATACCCATTTAGTTATTTTATCTCAATAAAATTAACATTTAAAAATGAGGAAACTGTTGCTCAGAACGAGCTTCTCTTAGAATTTGGTCATTTTAATATTTTATTTAACATCCTTTCATAAACAAGTCTGAAGATACAGCTATCTGATTATATAACAGGATATATACTCAGTCATTTTCCCATAACACATTTGACACGGAAATATTTGATATTACATCACTTCAATATACCACCTTAGAAACCTATACTTATGAAAAATATTAGGATCATTATTTCAGGGTAGATTTATAGTCTTTTTTTTCTTTTTTTCTTCTCTAATTTTATTGTTATTCAAGTACAGTTCTCTGCCTTTCCCCCCACCCCAGCCTAACCCCCATCCATCCCCACCTCCCTCCATTTCCACCACCTCATCCCATCCCCTGTTACTGTCCATGTGTCCTTTATAATTGTTCCTACGATCCCTTCACCCTTTTCCCCTGAAATTCCCTCCCCTCTCCCTTCACTGTTGGATTTATAGTCTTTTTAACAACAGTGTGGTGATTGTGGGGGGAAGATATGGGTTGGGGTGGAAGAGACAATAAAGGGGATAAATGGTAATGGAAAAATACAATAGAAATAAATTATTAAAAAAGTAATATGTTGCTTAGAGATATTTTACTGTTAAGCGTTAAAAGTAGAATAAATTATATAAAATCACAGATATCAGAACTTGAATCTACCTTACAGATTGTTTCAATCAGTTCTTTCCACTCAACTTAATGATCCAAACAGAGGAGGCAATTTTCATAAAGTGAAATGAAGAAACTTGATGGTAAATGAATAAAATTTTCTTAAAATGATTACCTCCTTTAAGTGGCCCTGGATGTTTCCTTGAGGTAACATTCAAAACCTTGCATTCAACATTTTAAAATAAATTGTCTAAGAAGGAATAGAAAGAAATACAACTTTGATTCTGCATTAACCTGGGACCCAGTTTTTATCTAGCTGCTAATTATTAGGTTAAGTCCCCCAAAATGCATTTGAGATTACTGATATTTTTATGCAATAAGCATCATCTTATTCTGGAATATTTTTAACTCTTCTTTGATCAAGCTTAGAGTGTTTTGAAATAATAGAAAACAATGTTCTCTCAGATATCCCAGTATACACCTGACCTAAAATTTACAAGTTTAATGATATTTTCACACTAAACTTATTTCACACTTTCCATGGGATGCTATTGTAATGGAATAATAGGTTGGTGAATCCAGAGACAGGTTGCCACGACAATGTGTCCACAGAAAACTTACAGAATAAAGCACCGATTGTATAAGACAGCTATTGCCAACTTCCTTGTTTTTAATTCTTCAGTGGTCTTTGTTTTCTCAGCTGTCATTTTAAAAACTGTCTCTGGCTAAATTGAATAAACTATGTAATGTTAAAAAATAAAGCACAAATGCATATTTTAATTACTAATAATAAAAGATATTTAAATGATTGAAATAGACTATTGTGCCAATTTATATTTCTTTGAATTATATGTAAAAACATTCTCAAGTAGGCACTCAAATGAATTATGACCCTTGAGATTAGTCGATAGTGGAAAGACACCATCAGTTTTTATGGTATCAAAAAAATCACAAAGTGAACAATTTCTCCATTTTAAAAAGTTATATTGAGAATTCAAACTTCTCTCCTTCTTGATATGACTAATTTTTGATTGACAAAAAGTGTTGATAAAAGTATCTTTGCTTAGTTTCTCATTTAATGAATATATTTGCTTTATCTTCTAAGTATAAATTAAAATCTTATCAAATTAAGTATTACTATCATTAGGTTATTTGCCATTAATTTTAGAAATTAAAATACTGGAAAAATGAACTAAAACAAGAACTTGTATCTGTGGAAAGAGAGTTCTTGCAGTGCCGAGAGGAAAATAATTTTCTGAGACTCATATGGGAGAACAGGGCCCTGTGGCAGGGTTTATTGATGATGGAAACTTAAGGGAGTTCCTTTCCTGACTCCCTATAGTCCCATCTCCATCCATCATACCATGGAAAACATCCAGCCGTGTACTCAGAAAGGCCAGTACAAAAGCCAGTGTCCAGAGTTAGTTTCTGCTTTATATTAAGGTACAGTCCAGCCCAGCATCCAGCTAGCTTAGCATATGCTTGCAACTGCAGTCCATTGCTGTGTTGCAGTATTCATGCTCCATTCTGGAAACTGCATGTGGAGTCCCTAAGACCATGGGCCACATGGCTGCTAAGGCCACATGCTTCTGGAGAGAGGATGTGTGAGGGCATGGGGTGAGTGCAGATCCCACACCAGAAAGGGAAAGAGACAGTTTAATCTTTCTGGAGCCTATGCCATTTGCTGCAAGCCTCAGTAGCAGCTAGACCCACATAACGGTGTGTTCCTGTGCAAGAGAGTGCACACACGAATAGGATCACGGAGTGGGCAGGAGAGACAGCTTCTTTGTCCCCCTGGGTTATATTAGCTTGGGCTTGGGATGGGCCAGGTGCTTTTCAAAAGAACCAATGAATGGCCCAGTTTTTGCAGGCTTTGGATAGGTTTATAGCCCATAGTTAGAGTGGCAGGCCTCCATGGTCAAGTACCTTCCCCTGCATCCCCCAACAATCAGGCACATGACGAGAAAAGGGAGGAGTGTTAATCTGCTTGGCAGAGCACAATGCTGAGGTCTCCTGGAGGAAAGAAGCAGTAGTTTCCTGATGAAGCAAACAGGCTTATGCTTCCCAGTTTATTAAGTTCAATGTCTAGTTCCCTCTGATCCACTTTGTAATATCTAGCTAAACACCAATGGTAACAGAACAATATTATAGTGGATAATGAGCTTCTGATTTTGATTTTAAATATTCATTTTATTACAATTAACATATATAATCACATGTTCTCTGTCATAAAACATAATACTCCAGTTGCAATTTCAAATCTTGAAGAATAGAGACTATTACAACCTGTTTCTCCAAGTGCACTGACAGAAATAAACATACCAGGGGGGACTACCAAAAAACCAGAGTTATCTTCTGGTACTAGTAGTACAGGCTGCACAGGCTGGTACTAGTAGTAAGCCTCTGTAGTACAGGCTTCACACCTGGAACCCATCTGTATCAGTGTACCATCTGGTGGTGTTGTGAGAGGATGTGTTTGGCTTCAGTGAATTTTTTTTGATGACTCCTTCAACACGTTTGCCCATTTCATGATGGGTGATTTACGAGCATACTTTAGTACACCGTGCAGAGTGGTTGACAATTTTTGATCAAAATGGCAAAACCCATGTGCCCCACCCTTCTTATTCACACAATCTTTCCCCAAGTGACTTTTTTGTGTTTCTCCAGATGTAAAAAGTCCTCAAAGGGAAAGGTTTTGGCAATGTGGAAGAGGTGAAACATAAATGGCAGAAGCACTAAAAGGCACCAAAATTGATGAATTCAAAAACTGTGTTGAGCAGTGGAAAAAAGTCTCAATAGGTGTATTGCATCAAATGGAGAGTACTGTGAGGGTGATTGAAGTTTAAACATGCAAGAATAAATACACATTTTTTATAAATAAATTCTGGTTTTCTTGGGATTCCCCTCATATAATGAATAGCCAGACTCTCCCCCAAGACCCTTGAAGATATTGAGAAAGTGGCTGTGCTATAATAGGCTAATAGTCAAGGTTTAATATGAGTGATTCTAGAAGCCTTTCCTCCTAAAGTTAATGGTCAAATGTTGAATGTACTCAGAGGGAGAACTTCCAAATGTATTTATTAAACGTTTTATACAAACTTTTCAGAGATACACCACATTAAATTCAGAAGCCCCAGAGCACAGAAACTTCTTAATATCTACTATAGTAGGAATCTTCTCCTTGATTTAAAAAAAAAAATGAAGAAAACAGACATCACAGGTGGGCACGGGTAACCAGGTTCTTGGTGATCGCACACAGAATCGAACCAAACACACAGAGTTTATAGCAGAAAGGGAGAGAGCAGATTTATTAAGCTATAGTACACTCCATAGAACAAGGGAGCAGGCCATCTCTGAGCAGAGATTGACTTCAGGGGCTGGAGGGATTCTATTCTTATAGGGTAGAAATTCCCTGGCTAGTTTTGGCGGGGTTTTATTGTGCTTGTACAAGTTGTTATACTACTTTGAAGCTGCTGCTCATGTGGTCTCCCGTGATTTTCCTTGACTGGCCACCAGGGAAGGGGATTATGTAGCCTCTTCTTCCCAGGTGCATTCATGATTCACCATGATCCCATGCTTTCCCAGAAAGCAGGGACAATAGTCTTAGAACAGGGTCTCTGTCTTGTATGGATGTCCTTTATCTTAGCCCTGGGGCACCTCTGGTGTTTCCTCCTTCTTGACCATCTCCTACCTCGAAAATAGTGTGCTTGGCTGAGGCAACTGCTAACTTATAACAGAAGCTGCCACACTATTCTTTCAGAAGGAAAAAGGATTAAAGGCAACAATTCTTGCTGTACAACTTGAATCTCTTTAGAGAAGCAAAACTATGAAAATAAATCAAAGGGCACTCAGACTTCTTACTGTTTGTCTCCAGACAACTACAGATATTGCAAGAAACCAGGAGATAGCAAGAAAAATTGTCCTGTAATGAAGAGGAAGGAAAGTTTAAGAGGCAATGCCCCTATGCCCTGGAATCCTCAAAAATATATTTCCCCCCTAGCCATGTTGAAACTTCATTTCTTTAATATGACCTTTTCTACTCTTTCCTTTTGATTCAAAATGGCCTCATCCAGCACCCCAATTCCCCAGCCTCCTTCTCCCTGGCAAGACCACTCCCTGCATCACTGAGCCCTCAGGACAGTTAGGCTCTAATCAGCATCAAATAATTTTAAGAACAAAGCCTCAGGTCTGTCAACCTCAGAGACAGAGATTTTGGCCCAACTAGGTCTTAGTTGTATTTCAGATCCAGGCCCAGAATATCATCAAAACTGGAGGAGGTGACACTATGGCTGACATCAGCACCAAAGGCAATGACCCATGACCCCCTAGTGCTGACCAATCAGTACAGACCATAACCCTGAATATGACCCTAATTCCCTTGGTCATCATGATTAGTATTTTTTTTCTTTATATACCCTATCCCCTAGAAGCCATCGGGGATCCATGTCTTTGAGCATTAGCTCCCCTGTCTACAGGAGGGGGCTGCTTTCTAAAGTAAACCTTTACTTTGCTGCAAATTCCTGTCCATGTCTTACTGGGCTCTGATGCTTGCAGGCAAATGAAACCCTTTTTATCTTTAACCCATGTGAGAGGCAATTCCTTCTCGAAGGATGGCGTCAGCCCATCCTCAGTCACACCCCAGAGCCCACCGTTAAACTGAAAGCAGAGGATCAGGAGTGGGATTTCTAAATTGACATTGCTGTGCCTTCCTCTACCATCAGTTAAGGGGATCTGTCATTATGTGTTACCTCAGTCTGTGTTCTGGCTCTTGGAATCTGTGGGCAACCAATTCATTGCTTACATCTCAGCCCAAGTCAATATCCTTAGGTCCTCTGAACACCCATCATGCCTTGCTAGTTTCAAATTGTTTACCAGCAAATCTACATGGCAGAGATTTGTTATACAAATTTCATGTCATTATCAAATATAATGAAAAGGGTGTTTTTATTTCTCTGCACTGGGATCAAACCCCAAATCTCTTGCTTTCTTTAATGGAAACTCTATTTAAGATCCTTTGACTGAAGAGGATGAGTTTTTAAAAGATGCCCCAATTAGCCTCTGGGCCACACACACAGATGAAGCCGTACTGAGAGGTAGTGCAGAACCAGTGCACATTATTTGGAAAAAGAATAAACCATTTCCATCAGTAGCCCAATACCATCTCGAGAGACATAAAGCAAGGAAATGAAATCTATAATTGACTCCCTTTTGCAGCAGAGTGTACTAATTTTTTACTTCTTCGTCTGTAATACTCCTACCTTGCCAGTAAAAAGAGAAGGTAAATTGGATTCAGATAGGAATCAAAAGGACAATGGGGGGGATTGGCTATGGGAGTGGTGGGGGCAGGGTAAGGGTGAGCAATGGGGGAAACGTGGGACAACTGAAACTGAACAACAATAAATTAAAATATATATATATATATATATATATATATATATATATATATATTTAAAAAGGGCAAATTTTTGGATTGATATAGTACCAAAGAGCCATATAAACTTTTTAATTTCTCGTCACCCACTGGTCTCTAATCCAACTACTATTCTTACCTAAATTCCTGCTGTTGCAGCCTTGTTTATAGCAGTTGCCGGCTGAGCTTACTTTTCAATCTTTAAACCAACTACATTTTTCCAATTACATTTGAAGGAAGACAATTAACACAGACTCACATGTTTAAGAATATTGTGTGTCCCCATTAATATTTTCCTAAAGCAGAATTAGTCTCAAGCCAAGTTCCCACTCTTGCTCAGTATGTAGATGACCTCTTACTCTATAATTAAACTAAGTGGGAGCTCTTACAGTCTTCCTCTTTCTCCTAAAGGCACTAGCCGATGGAGGCTATACAGCCTCCAGCTCTAAACTCCAATGGGTAAAAACAACTGTTACCTACTAAGGACGCGAGGCATCTCCAGGAATTCAAAAGCTAACTGTAGACTGCATTGAGTCAGTTTTGTCTAACCCTCTCCCCAAAATAACAACGACAAAAATTGTTAAGTCAATTTGCAGAGATAGCTGGCTACTGCCATCAATGGATTCCTGGTTTTGCAGCCCTTGTTAAACCTCTGCTGGCTCTTCTCCCAGATAACAACCCCAAGCCCATTTCCTGTCTTCAGAGGCATTAAACAACTTCGAAGCCTTAAAATTTGTCCACATTCCTGGCTCTTAGCTTACCCAATTTTGACAAACCTTTTCGTTTATAGGGCCATAAAAAATGAGACAGCTGCATGCATTCTAGAGTCTTTTGCCTCGCAATTATGTTCTATAGCATATTTCTCACGCCAATTAGACTCTGGGGCATCAGGAGTGTCCTGATGCCTGTGCATGGTGGCCTCAGCTGCCACCTTGATTGACGTTTGCGTCCTCCATTCTTCTCTACATTGGGCATGCTGTGCCTGCTATTTTACAAGTTTAGAGCATGCGGCACCTTTCTACTTGGTGACAGAACACCTATAAATAGACTCTTTTGACTGACCAACCTTTCCATCATCTTCTATCATTGTAACACTTTAAATCCAGCTTCTTGATTACCCCTCTCCTGTGACGGAGAGCCTCACTCTATTCCCTGTGATTGCCTGACAACTATAGAAATGGTCTCAAAGCCGTGAGAGGATCTCTCAGACATCCCTTTGACAACCCCAACTTACTTTTATGTTATGATGGCTCCTGTAAATGAAATTTCCAGGGAAACACAATAACTTCCTACACCATAGTTTCCCCGCATGAAATACTCGAGGTATACTCTCTGTCCACTATAAAATCAGCCCAAGCCCAATGAACTCATAGATTGCACTACAGCTTGCACATTGGCAAAAGGAAGAAGGCCCCTATTTATACAGATTCCAGATATGCCTTTGAAGTCTCTCACGCTGGTGTCACAATTTGGAGATCACGTGAATTCTTAACCTCTTCAGGTACCCTTACTTCTAATGAGAATATAATTGTTGCCCTATTATGAGCTATTCCCCTCCCTTCTATAATTGCTACTGTTCATTTTTCAGCCCATACTAATGAGACTGATTACTATATCTTTAGGAAATGACAGGGCTGACAGAGCTGCTAAATATGCAGCCCAAAATGGACCCCCTAATCCTTTCTCAACTCAATTTTTAAACCTGTCTTTTTCCCTAATTGATATAATTAACTACCAAGCAAATCCCCCCGATCTGAAAAAGACAAATGGATACAAAAATGTACAAAACAATTGTCTGATGGATTATACATTGAACTGAATGGACTTCCTGTTGCTCTTTTACTTTAAACATTTTGGCTTGCACTTTATCCAACCCACTGGGACATATACACAACAGGGGAAAGTTAAGAAACTAAAAGACAATTGGTTTAGCCCTGACATCCACTTAATTTCCAGGGCACTACTTGTAAATCACACCAAACTTCTGGGAGAAATCAACACACCCCAAGAAATTCCCCTAGACTCCTACTGTTTTTGTGGCACTCCACAGGGATTTCATAGACTTGCCCCCAGCTTTAGACTCTGCTGTTCTGATCATCTGCAATGAGCTCCTGAAGCCCCAGGGTGTCTATCTCATCTTAGTTCAGAATGCCATATATACCTCATTTTAACTTTCTGTCCCAGATCCTGTCATACGCATGAATTCTCTGACTCTCTAATGCGTGTGGGGCACCTGTGTGCCCCAAAATTAAATTCTATTTTCTCTGCTCAATCTGCGCCATGTCAGTTAAAGAAAAAATTATTTATTTATACACACACACACACACATACACACACATACACACAGAATACCAAATAGCATATAAAATAAGGACTAATATTTTATTAATTATTTTGTCTACCCCTTTAGATAGTGATATCCTCTATGCAAAGAAAGGACCACATAACTATTGCCCAATTAACTGGTCTACTAATCTATTTGCCTTTCTATGAGTCTATCTGTCTATCTCTACCCATCCACCTATCTGTCCTTCCATCTACCCAAACATCTGCCATCCATCCATTCACCCATTGCCAGGCATATCTCCTGGACTGAATTCTATATTAAATAATATTTTCTAATAAAGAGCCTATGCATAAATAAATCATGAATCAATAAACTAGTTAAATTATTTTTGTAACTTTTTAGAATTTTTCTTCTAAAAACTAAAATACTTAAGCTTATCACTACAATTTTAAGTTTAAAATACAAAATTTTGTAATGGCAAAATGATTTTTAGAATGTAAAGACTAAAAAAAAAAAACCTCCTAGTATGGAAGGTAGTTTGTAAATACTTGTGAGTGTGCCCTGGCCGGTGTGGCTCAGTGGACTGAGTGCCAACCAGCGAACCCAAGGGTCTCTGGTTCAATTCCCAGTCGTGACACATACCTGGGTTGCAGGCCAGGTCCCCAGTAGGGGGCATGGGAGAAGCAACCACTCATTGATGTTCCCCTCTCTTCCTCCTTCCTTTCCCCTTTCTCTAAAAATAAATAGATAAAACCTTTAAAACATTTTTAAATTTATAAAATATGTTTGTTAGTGTATAAGGATAAAAAATAAAGGAAGGGAGAATAAAGAAAATCTGCACATAGGTATGTTTTGCGTGTCCTATATTAAAATAATTGAATAAAATTGTGGATATTCGTCCCAAGGGATCTCATGTGGAAATTCAATTATCTTTTAAAGGTTATTTTAATAAACTTCTTCGTATATTATTTTTATATATGAGGATCGATTCCCTGCTTTGTAACCAACTCTTTGGACATTTTCACTTAAAAATATCTCCTCCCCTTTTGTATAGAACTCCCATGTGTTGCTATCTTTTTGGATAAATCTCTTACTTTATCTCTGCTTGTTTTATTTGTAATAAGACTGTATTAGTTATCTATTACCGTGTAGCAAATTACCCAACACTTGTTGCTTAAAGCAACACATAGTTCACAAGATGGCAGCTTGCTAATTTTTTTTTCCAGCTTGCTAATTTAAAGATAGCAGAAGACTATGACTCTGGAGCAAGCCTGCTAGCAAGACAGTTTTACAAAATGTAATCATAGGAGTGCCATCCCATCACCTTTGCCAATTCTATTAGTTAGAAGCAAGTCCGTCCTACCTCCATTTAAGAAAAAAGGAATTGCAGGAAAATGTGAATAAAGTGAATATTATGGTATCCATCCTAGGGTCTGTCTGCCACAGTGATTTATCCTCTTTTACAAAAGAGAGTTTTACTTTTCATACTCGGGCCCGGAACATTTTTTCTGATGTGGTTTATATTTCCGAGAACTCATTTTTTAAAGTTAAAACTTAAGGTGATTCCTGGTGTCAAATCTGAAAACCCTCTCCTCCAGTCAGCTTCATTTTATAACCCTTCAAAATGGATCACATATTTTCATTAAAAAATATAATTGCAATTAATCTTTTAATCTTAAAAATAAATTTCATATTCAATAGTTTAATTTATAATAAGTCATTATTTCAGCTTAATTAAAGAAAAAACAAATAATCTAAAGCATTATGTGTGTGAGTGTAAAATAAGCTAGACTTAAAGCTTTTTGGAAAAAGGAAAAAATGTGGAATAACTAATGAAAATTTTAGCTCTGAGTTTTTCTTCTAATAAGTAGCTTTAATAATACCTTATATATAAATAGTAGTCCTGAACAAAATATGAGTATTTTGACCTCAACAATGAATAAGTTACTTATTTTCCTTCATTTAATCTTGTGTGTTTCGGTTATAATGTATGTATTGTGTTTTATGCAAATTTTAAAATAATGACATCTAATCCATTCAGAAACTAAAGAAGAAATCCAAGCTTACATGTACATATTTATAAGGACTTTTACATAAAATCATTTGTTTCCTTAATTAATGTTTTTGTCTTTATAGCTTGGCTAATTTTTACTCATTATTAAATGGGCAACAGTGTGGTAATTGCAAGGGAAAGGAATTAAGTGGTAATGGAAATAATACAATAAAAATAAAAAAAATAAATGTTCAGTCTGTTTATTATACAGTGATTATAAAGAAACATTCTACTGTGTATCCTCATAGAAATTATAACCACAACACATTTGATGCAAACCATATTGAAAGAGAAATTTCCTACTGCAGAGAAAAATAATCAACAATATTCACATAGATACACAACACTGAGTGCACTTAATGTCACTGAACTGTATTTCTAAAAATGGTTAAAGTGGTAAATTTTATGTTATGTGTATTTTACCACAATAAAATGTTTTCTTGAAAATAATAAACAAAAATAATTTCAAAATGTGAACTAAAATCATCTGGCTGAAAATTACAAGAATTCCAGATGTTTCATTTTAGATTTATAATGGGCTTAACTAACAGATCTGTGACAGACCTGGATCTAACAAGCCGACATTCTGTTTTGGAAGAGTTCCCCAAGTCAAGGAGGTCATCTAGTTACGGCAAATACAAGAGTGAAACAGGATCTTTGTCTTCGTTACCTTTCACAAGCCAGTGGCAACCAAGTGAAGGTCAATCCTATGTATCTCATTCTACCACATCATATATTTTTTGTATAAAATAAAATAATATTCTGCAGAACCACGCCCAGGGATAGTTTTAAGAGAGGAAAGAATAATGAAATATAATCGGAGCTGTTTATATTGCAACAGTATGCCAATGTATGCTTCTTTTTGCCTGCTTATTTCAAATGCCTGGGTATTCAAAGTTTAACTTCACTAACTTTATGCTGGTTGAACAGACTAAGATTAAAATTATGGTTGTGAACTTTCAATATGTATGGTGGGGAATTATGATCTACCCCACCATTCATTTGGCATTATTTCTGTAAGTGCTGAATCTGGCTAATATGGAGCTTATAGGCAAACAGCACATTTGTATAAGAATCTTAGGAACTAACTTCAAACATTATAGACTCTGACCTTCAGCCATATCATCTCTGGGAGTTCTGCTGATTTTCATCCCTAAAATCAGAATGACAAAAGCCAGGATGGTGCACACCAGACCACCACTTGCCAATTTAGAGATCCTTAGCAGAATGGACTGTGTTGGTTTGCATGAAGAGAACATCTTAAATCCCTCCCTTTGGTTCTGCTTTCCTTCTGCCTCCTTATAAAAACTGCTGCCTACACTGAGATGTTAAATGGTTTTTAAGACATGATTGTGCCGTCTTCTCAGGTTGCTGGGACCTGAAATAAAACCACTTTCCTTCTCATGAGCACCTGTCTCAAGAGTCTGGATTTTGTGACGGCAGGCTGTGAAGTCTGAAGGTTGTTTTTCCTGGTTTCACACTTGGCAAGCTGGCCAGAGGCGAGCAGGAGGCCCCCAGTAATCCTCAGACTTTGGCAGGAGTTCCCGAGGCTGTCTGTGGCTGACTGACCCCTGGAGAGACCTTGAGAGTCCCTGGAAGCTGCCTAGTAAGTTCACTTGGGAACTATTCGTTTCTCTCTCTCTCTCACTGTTGATCACTTGTGATGCCAGCTGGGGAAGGAAACAGGTATCTGGTGGGCTGACAAGTTTGTGACTAGGTGAGTCCCTGGTGTGCATTATCGGAAACCCTCTGCTCTGCCACCTGCATTCTTCTGGTGCTGCTTGGTGTGCGGCCAGCCTTTGTGACACAAACACCCCAGCCCCCTGCACAGGGATTATGTACTAACGCTGTTCCGGTTGTACAGGGACTCTGGGCTTCTGGTTTTGGTTATGTATAGAGGGTCTGGCAGAAGTAATGCCTGTTTGAGTGTGGTTGGTAAGGTAATAATATGGATGCAATAAGTTATCATTTTAATTTGAACATTTCACTTAAAATGTCATGGGGTGTGCTGGAGTGTGATATTGTTATGTTACTGAATTACATGCTTGTGATTTTGTAATAAAATAGTTTGTAAATTAAAAGGGGGTGCTGTTTGTCCCAGACCCTATATATTTAATGGATTTTCTGTGCTAATTTTTGGTGTATAACTCTGTTCTGTAAAAATTGTGCCTTCTCTTATTCTGCCCTTGGCTAGTAACCATGGGAGCAGCAGCATCTATCCCAAAAGACAGTCCCTTCAACCGCATTTCAGCTGAATGGCCTACCTATGGGTATGAGCCTATGACAAAGAAGAGTGTGTGTGTGTGTGTGTGTGCTTGTGTTTAAATTGAAAAACTGCCTTGCTTATGTATGCACTTGATTCAGAGGGAAAATGACCCTAAATAGTTTTTTGAATTATTACACTATATTATAATTTGAACTGTTCTGTCAAAGGTCTGGGAAATGGAATGAAGTCCCATATCTATAAGCCTTTATGTCTCCACATAATCAGGATGAAGCAAAACAAGAATACCAGCTAATGGTACAGAGGACAGGGAAACCTAGAAACCTGGAAATCTGCTGGACAGTAAAACTGAAGAAGAAAAAAGATGAAGTAATGAGTCCTTTAAACACACTAAATCCTCCTCCTGGAAGCCTGGGAGCCGCTGCAGTTCTGGGAAAAAGAGGGAATCAGTGTCACCCCCTGGAGAAGCAGCAAGTCCCACCTCAATGTGAAAGAAAAACCTGGCACCTTTAACCTCTAACTGCTTTCCACCCAAGCCTGATATCTGCCCCGCCCCTTCTAAAGCTTCCTTAAAAGTTGTCAGGCAGGCTAGGTAATTAAACAGCTCACTAAAGGAATGCAGTAATCACCAAGAACACAAGCAGATTTAAGATTAATTGATATATTTTAGAGTTACTAGCATAAAATACGTTTGTTTTGCCTGGATTTGCAGGAATAAGTTCGTGTTATTTATCTTTTATAACATTTGTCAAGAAAATAGCTTGGGTAATAATTGACTTTAAAATCTCAGAATTATTAAGGGTTAATAAATATAGCTAAAATAAAGGGTTTTTTGATAAGGGATTTTAGAAATAATTTTACATATCTATAAAGACATATACATACCATATATATGCCAAATATACATGTATATGTATATACACATAATATATAAATGCAATACACACACACACACACCCCCAAAGACTTTCCAAAATCTTTGGTAACTTAAAACTTTGGAGTTTTGCTAGGTTAAATAGTAAAACTTATTAAATATTTGGATGTCTAAAATAACAGATACCAAAATATGAATTGGTCGGAGTTTGCTTACTTTTGGCTTCTTATTGGAGAGAATCTAGAGAACAGACTTAGATCTGTTAGTGAATATATCTTCTACTTTATTCGAAGTATGTCTCTTGAAAATGTGAGCGTGTATGCCAAGGGAGGGGGGAGCCTGTTTCTAAAAGTTATGAAATGTGTTCATAAAAGTATCAATCTAAAGAATGTTAATTACTCTATTTTAGTTGTCACTGAAAAAATTAAAGTTTCTAAGAATTAAGAATGTTAAGTTGGAAAGAAATTGTATTGTTTTATAATAGAAGGTATAAAGTGTGAGATACTTGTTTTTTTAAGATTTAATTTATTTAGTATTAGAGAGAAGGGAACAGAGAAAGAGAGGAGAGAAACATCAGTGTGTGGTTGCCTTTCATGCACCCCCAGTGGGGACCTGTCCTGCAACTCAGGCATGTGCCCTGACTGGGAATAGAACCAGCAACCCTTTGATTCGCAGGCTGGCACTCAATCCACTGAGCCAACCCAGCCAGGGTGAAAATACTTGTTAAAGGAAAAAAATCAGTTGTTCTAATGCTGGTTCTTTCTAAATGGGTAAGAAGGTCATGAAAAAGTATTTTGAGAGAAAATGAAATAGGCAACTTAAATATTAAATTTAGTTGGGTAAAATAATCTAAATATCAAAAATAAGCTAATAGAGAATTTGTCTGTTTATTTTCAGTCTGTTAAAAGAAAATATTTTCCTGCATCTGCCTAGAAAGCAAATATTCTATGTAATATTAAAGTAGTTAGGTGTCAAATTGTATCAATAAGGTTCTTAATTACTTAAAAACCCATCTTTTTAATCCTAAGAACCAAAGTTTTATTATCCTCTGTTTGTGTTTGATACTTTTTGTTGTCAATTTAGATATATATATATTTTAATATTATTTTATAATAATATATAATTTTAGTCAAGTATGTTTAGAATTGAACACGGGATTTAAATTTTAAGAGACTTTTTCTTAACCTAGAATTCGCTTTGAGTCATTCCCATGGAATACCTCAAGTATTTGTTCTCTCTATATATGAAGGAGAAATTTTAAGCTGATTCAGCCTATTTAATATACTTAAAGTACATAAGAAGCTTGGACAAATTAAAAATAATAATAACTATGGTATATTGGTATACCATATTTTATTATTAATATATATGTTCTAGGGATTACACCAAAATATCTGAGAGTCCACAAAGTTCTAATATACTTTCATTTGTAGTGCTAATTGTTATCTTAAAATGTTATTACAGGAAAACAAATTCCTTTGTCATTGCATTATAATCAGATCCATAACTATGTCAATTACTTTTTGCATTTGGAAACAATCATTGTTTTGCTCTGACACATTTGCAAATTTGTTACATTTTTAGAAAGATCCATGGAGAAGATTCTGATTTAATTGAAAATATTAATTCCTGAGAATAATTTTTCAGATCACACCTTTAAACTGGACAAAGATTCATTGAACTCTGTGGAATTACTGAATTCATGGAAACACTGTCAGATAGTCAGGATAAATAAAAATTGATTGTGGGATCGAATGAAGACAATTATGATTTTTGTAATTTCTTGATGAAAATATTGCTTTTAATATTTTTGTTTTCCATATATAAGTGAACTTCTGTTTTCTTAAAGCAATTTGATAAATTATATTTTCATAAGCAATATCGAGGCATTTATATTCTTCTCCCTACTTGATCCCTCCAACATTTGGAAACTCTGAATGAGGAAGCGTTGTTATTTTCATGGCCATATATTTGTTTGCATAAATCCAACAGGAATCTGGCAGCCTCAAAACAGGACACATAAAGCCAGTTTTATTCACCAAAACTTCGACTGGAAGGTCATTTCTGAGAGACACATGCCTAGATTCTTGATGTCACCAGAAAGCTTTAAGGAATAAAAATGGACTTTGAAGCCATTAAAAGCCCCTTGGAGAAATGGCTGGTACCTTGTTTATTCACCCAGTTCCTGGCTGTCCTTCCAGGTTACAAGCCTTTCTCGCACGGAGATTGCCGCCGCAAGCCCCGCTCTGACCGAGCAGGGATCTTTTGGCCCAGAAAGAAAACACTGCCACCTGTCAGCAGGGTGCAGTTACAGATCCCGTGCCCCTTTCCCCTGGAAGGATTCATAGCCAAGGGCCGCGAGGGGCAACTGTGGTAGGCAGCTAGACGGACAAGACTGCGGCAAGGACGACAGGCAGAAAGCCTTGGGTGCCTACAAACGCGCATGGAAAAAAGTTTAAAAAGAAAGGAAAATATAGGAAAATAGTAAATTGTTGACTCAAATAATAACAATGAGGCCAAGGGGCTCCTCTGGACACCTTCTGACCCATCATTATTCCCCCACAGGGGTCCCGGATACGATTGACAGTGGGGAACACTTTGATTGACTTTTTATTAGACGCGGGAGCCACTTACTTGGTTTTAAATACAAGAAAGTCTAGTAGAAGTCAGGAAATCATCTAGGTGGCGGGAGTTTCCAGACAGATACAACAAAAGGCTATTCTCCCACGGCTATTCTGCCCTCGAAATGACAGCTCAGAGATCCTAAGTTCCTACACAATGTCCTCTATCTGCCTGAACGTCCCATCAGTCTGCTTAGACAGAACTTGTTCTGTAAGCTACTAGGCCCAGTAACCTTTTTCCTGAGAGTTAGCAGTTCACCTGCAGGTCCCAGATGGACTCCAGCTCTAGAAAAGGTACTCCAACTCCAGATGCTTTTCACCTGTTCAGGGAGACCTGGAGGAAAACTGTTCCCTCTTGAGATACACGCAGAGGTGAAACCAGCATTGCTCACATTTGCCAATGGGCTGTGTGGGTAAAACCAACATTAGCTCACCATGCCCCTCTCAGTGAGAAAATGGGAAAAGGAATTGCAGATTGGTTTTCGTCTTTGTTTTCTTGGATACCAGACGGGATCAGAACTATTTCACGGGATATGCTAAAGCTTGGATAAATCGTACTTCTTATTGTTTTTAAATATATAGTTTACATTTAAAAGAATCACCTGCTGTTTTAGTAACTTTTGCAAGACACTGTCTGAAGCTCCAGGAATGCCTTCGTTCAGTGAGAAGAACTTTGCTTCTGATCAAAAACTTCTATTTCTTAGTGTATTGGAAGAATTTACTTTCTAAAGCACGGTAAAAATGGAGTCAGAACTGACAGTGGAGTATTGCAACAACAGGTAATTGTAACCCACCCCACCATTCATTTGACATAATTTTTATAAATGATGACTCTGATTTATATGTAGTTTGCAGATACAGAGCATGTTTTCACGAGGATCCTAGGAACCAACATCAAAAGATACAGACTCCGACCTTCAGTCATCCCAGCTCTTGGAGATTTGCTGACCTTTACCTGTAACGCAGGATACAGTAAACTCAGAATGACACACACCAGGATGTCACACACCAGATCATAGCTTGACCATTTTCGAGATTTTTGTCAGAATGGATTGGGCAGGCTTGCACAAAGAGAGCTCTTTGGACCTTTCCCCTTGGTCTCTTTGCCCCGCTTTCCCCCTCCCTCCTTATACACAGCTCTGCCTGCGCTGAGATTTTAAACTGGGTTTGAAGGCGTTAACCTGCAACTTTCCTTCTTACCAGCACCTGGCTCAAGAGTTTGGCTTCAGTCGTGGCAGGGAGTGGAATCTGCCCATTCTCTTTCCTTTTTTTAATTATTTCCCGAAGATACGTATATTGATTTGAAAGAGAGAGAGAGATTGTTTTGAGAGAGAAATATGAAGCAGTTGGCTCCCTTACACACCCTGTCCAGGGATCAAGACCGCAACCTAGGTATGTGCCCTGACCTAGGACCAAACCTACACATGTTTGGTGTATGAGACAATGCTCCAACCAACTAAGCCATCCAGCCAGAACGATGTGTCATTTTTCCTGGTTTCAAATTCTCTTTTGATTAATATTGAGTTGGCTAAAAGGTCTACTTAGTTTTTTACCCCGCAAAAAATAAGATACATTTTTTTAAAATTTTTCACCAATAACTTTATTGACTTAGATATTTTGAGTATGTCAGCTATCTGCCATGTGGTATAAACTTGATTGCTTTAAATTAATGTCTTGATTTGATTGCTATCAACTCCAGCTGGTCTACCCAACCATGCAGCATCATTGTGCAGTGAGAAATCGCCAGCACGAAACTTCGCAAACCACCTTTGACGCATTTGAGCTGTCACAGCAACTTCCACATACACTGCACACATCTTTTTTTGTGTTTCAGTTGTGTTTTTACCTTTCTTGAAATAATAAAGCCGAATATGCCAAAATATTGCATATTTTCTCCCATCTTCAATATTAAAATTGCTGTACAAAAGTTCACCATTTTTTTAAGTGCATGCTGCTGTGACAGCTAACAAAATTGAATGAAGTTAAAGACAACTAAGTGCTACTCGAGTCATCTTATGAAAAAAAAAAATGAACTCTTTGGCCAGACCAATAATTATCAAGCTTGAGTGCTTTCCTTCTATATTTTTATTTATATAACTTTGCTTTTGTCCACATTGGGGTGAGGAAAACTCAGACTCATGAAGAAACCTTAGGAATTGGTAAGGCTTTGGCTCTCTATAATTTTAGACACTTGTATAGTAGCGTACAGTAGCTGACAACTGATTCATTGTCTCAGTACTTTGAATCCATTTATTTTCATCAAATGTGGAAACTATTTTCCAAAATCTCATAATCATATCAATAGGGATGGCTAGGATATTGATATACCTCTATAACATTTAAAGTTTGATTCTTTGTTCTGCACCAAATTAGTTAGGAAAGTACAGTTCACTGTAGTAATTCTTCCTATGTAAACATAATGCTATTATTTTATGTATTTATTTTAAATTGTGTTTAGTTTGATTTAAGTATTCCTCTTACCAGTGTTAGCTCTCTGAGCTAGTATGTTAATCATGCTTGACCCATTTCTGTGTGAATAATGACTGCCAAGAGCCAAGCAATGAATACTAGAATTGCAGTATGCTAAGAGGTGGAAGCATATAGAATCAAAGAAGTTGCAAGCCACAATCTCCTTCCTATTAGATAATGTAATTACAGGGTCTCAAAGGCAGAGGCCTTCTATACTCATCCTGACATTTACAGAGACTTTTAAAACAGAAAGGATAAGACCTTAAGAAATGTGATTTTAAATTTGCAGAAAATTACTTCAGAAAGAGCATGTGAGGGAGCGTAGTAACTGGATGACCCGGCTATGATGACTATGGATAGAGTTTCAAATACATGGACACTCCTCATGCTAAACTCTCCTTTTTCTCTTGTTACTTCTTTGTTTTAGAAGAAAATGTGGGGAATTCTGACCCTGAAAAGTTGAGAACACTCAATTATAATTGAAGGAATGAGCATATGAATTGTTGACCTAAGATGAAACCCTTAGAAGCATTACACCTATATACTTACTAGTCAAGTTTTTATTTCTCAACTGTCACCTCTACATCGATAATATAAACTCACAGGTTTGTGGAAAATGAATGACTTTATATATGATAAAGGACAATGCCAAACATTCACTTGTATAGTCACTCATATAAGAATTTATTGAGTAACTACTGCATGCAAATTATTGTTCTGTGCATTTGGAATGCATTAGTGAACAAAGTGAGTTTACAATCATTTGTGCTGATCACAGCAATAATGATGATGACAATCATTGATATAGAAATAGCTAACAATTTCATAATGCTTTATATGTTCCAAGTAATGCCATGTGTTTTACATATAACTTAATGCTTCCATAAGAACTAGGAGAGAGATACTTTGATTTATTTCTACTCTATAAATGACGAATCAAAATATAGGGAGATTAACTAACTTGTTCAAGGTCATGAGGCTAATAGACACTAGAACTGAGCTCAAAGCCTGGTAGTCTTGCTCCAGAACATTTCTCCCTACTGACACCTAATTATACTAAGTGACTAGTACTTGATTCTCCCAATCTGTTTTCTGAGGATCTTGAACACCAGATAAAATGCTACAGGAAGTAGGAATATAGTGCCTAAGTTCACCAAGAGAATGGATAAAAACCGTTTAGACATAAAATCTATTTTCAGCATAAATTTAAAATATTTTAGGACTAATAAACATAGAATTCATTTGATTTAAAGGATTTGAATAATGTAAAGTTGTTCATCCATAAGGATTCTTATATATTTAGTAAAAAATCCTTAATCTGTAGAAGAAAAATATGACCACTCTAGATTTAATTAATTTTCTACAATCACAGGGATATATAGAGTAGGTAAGACTCAGAAACCTGGTGACACCTCCCCACCTCCCTCCCCCACCTCTACCCCAGTGGGGTGGAGGGAAGGGGAGAAAATGCAGACAATTGTAACTGAATAAAAATAAATTAATTAATTAAAGAAACCTGGTGACAAATAAAGGCTGTGTTTTAACACATTTTCCACCTCCATTGTGATTTTTATTCAACTGTAATTTATAAATGTATAGTTTATATAAATTAATGAACATAAATGCATACATAAAAATGGATATTCACTATTACAAGTTAGAAAATAATGTTAATTTAAAATTTCTAGTCCACAAGTAAACAATTCAAGCTTTTGCCTTTGATGTTAATTAAACAGTGTCCTTTTTGGAAACAATTCTGTAAATATTATAAGATTCTAATTATGCATAATATTTATGCTAAGAACTGGTGGTATAATAGCAAAAAAAAAGTTGAAAAAATCACAAAGCTAACGACACCTTTGTTTACATTGCTTTAACCACACAACCAAAAATGAAATAAACAATATTATACTTTAACAGTATATTCTTTTGAAAAGACTTCAGGGTATAATATTAGTTCTTTTCTATATCTACACACTATTTACTTATGATATATGAAAATCTACAATCTGATTAATGGTTTATATATTGATTACCTAGAGTGCACTATAGCTATATACCTAAGCAGATACTTGTTAATACTTGTTCAGTTAAAAGTTGACACAAAATTAAAAAGTTTTCGAGAAAAATTTAAATGGTAAGGCCAGATGTAAAATACATATTTTTATTGCTAATCATGTGTACAATCTCCCTCAGCATGAGTTATATTTTAATACATTATGCTAAAGAAAAATGAGCAGAACATGTTTCTTTTCAAGATAATTTATAATGTCAAGTCATGCATGAGAGTAATGAGATTAATAATGGAAAGTATAGATTTATTCATTCTCTGGATGATAAATCATGACAAGTCATTAGAGTCATTTAATTCAGATACATTAAAACCATCTGATGGCTGAGAGAATGGATGATACTATTTAGAAGAGTTCATGTCTAGTTGATGTGTTAAAATTAAATCTGAGTTGTTGGTGGTGTTCTAAAATTGTTTTACATTAATAGAAATCTGGCAACTTTGAATGGAGTGTAAATTGTGTAAGAATTGAGTATTCCCTGTGAAGGTTACAATACTGCACATAAAGAGAAAGTTGCAAGCTAGACTGATAACTCTTATTATTTATGACATATTGATTGAGCACTAATACAAACCCCATCACCAGCCCCAACAATTAAGTAAAATATAGTAATAAACATAAAGACTAGAACTTTATTTCTAATCAAGAAGTCTACAATTCATTTTATGTTCATTATTTCTGAATAAGCTATTATTTTATATTATATACCTTTATTTTTACAATATAGTTTTAAATATATAAACACCTAGTCCACACTTCAGAAATTGCAAAAGAATTTATCTTATTGCCTTTATCTCAAACGATTTTGGCTCCAGACCAGTGGTTCTCTTGGATGGGGGCACAGCAGCACACTGGTATCATTTGAAGGCCTCAGTACTTTGCAGCTTCACTGGGTAGCAATAGTGTTTAAAACTCCCCAGGGGACTCCCATCTACAACCATGGGAGCAGGTCATTTTTTAAAATTTATTAAAATTTATATGCTGTATTTTTAAGATTTTTTTAGTGTGTTTGGACGTGTGTGTATGTTTAGGGGTTTGAGAGTGAAAATTTGTAACCAGCTCAGCTTTTGCTTTTAAATAAATATTTGTTGTATTTATGTTTCTTGGTTTTGTTTTATTAGGTAAGAATTTTATAGCATCAAACATAAATCTTTTTTGTGTATCTAAATATATATTATATGCATATAGTATTTTATTATGATGATATTTAAATCCTAAATTCACATAAAATTTATTTTGGTATTTTGTATGCCATATAGGTTTAACTTATTTTTTCTATTGACTTTCTTTTGGAAAATACATTTTGCCCACCTTTCTTTGACACATTATTAATTATGTAAAAGGAGCTCTTTAAATTCCTTTGTTTATCTTATAATACATTAGTCCAGTCTTATAAAAAAAACAGGCTGCTTAGAAAAGTAAGATAAAACAATCAATAATAAACTCTGTACAGATGCAATTATTCCCGTTCAAGCATTCCTTATCTATATCTGATTCTACTAATCCAATCAGCATCTCTGCAGAACAGGCACACAGTGATATTGAGTACATTACTAATACAACAGAAAAAATGAAAGTATGTAGGATTTACAAAAATGGGCCTATGACTGATCGTGTTTGCAATTCAAATATGAAGATCAAAAGAAAAAGAAAGCATTCAATTTGTGCTTATAATCAATACCCTATATTGCCCCTGCTAAGGAGACTCAAATTTAACATGCACAGATTATGTTACAATTTAGTAAGAAATAATTCATCCTTCTATGGAATTATATTGAGTATATAACACTTTAATCAGAAAATTCACTTCCGTAAATATTAGTTCTTTAGTTTTAAATATGTAAAACATATTCATTATGCGCTTGGTTTCTGTGGAGCAAGTGATCTCTGCTGCCCATTGCGTCTCGGTGTCTGAACTCATCACGGAACACGAGGCACCACAACACTTCACTCTCACAGAGAAGAGACAGCTCCAGATCAGCTCCAATAGTGGGCATTGATCTCCCACGGCCAGTGGGTTCCTCCCGGCAGACAACCCAGGGCAACAGGATTGTCAAGCACACCTCTTGTGCTACGAGATGGGAACTGTCCCCCCCCCACAGGGCACAGATATAGCAGTGGAGCTGGCCAAGTGCCTTGTAATACACCGGCTTAAGTACCACAAAGAAGCACATACACAGTCTGAAAGGAAGAAGCATTTTTTCACACAAGGTACTCAGTGGAGCACAAACTGTAAGGACTCTCTCCCTATGGAAGTGTGGCATGCCAAAGCCCATTCCCATGTGGCTGAGAGGAAGTCAACACTACTGTCATTCCCAACAGTTTCATTAGGATTTTGTCTTTTACATATTGTTACCTTAGCACTGGAAGCAGAATACAACCCCAAAAGAGGACTCCAAGAAAGAAGCCATTAGATAATGAGAGGGTGATTCAGCTTACTGCCATTTACAACACAACTAAGAGGACAGAAAACAAACAGAACAGAAATACAAAAACTGAGAGTACAAAATGTCAATTAATTACGATTATTTTGATAATGAATACATGCTTGTTACAAATATTGTGTATCTTAACTTAAACATCTTGCTTTTTAAGCTTCACAAACCCCTGAATGTCAGAAGGTTGGATATTTTTATTAACACTTCTTCGGAATGAAAACTGGAATTTAGATCTGTTCATACAAGGTGGGAGAGACAGTTTAATCACAAATTTCCTCTCAGGCCTTAACTCACGGTTATTTGCTTTCAATTGATAAATCTGTGTACTTTCTTGTCTTAGTATACTATAGCCTTTATAAGGTAATACAGGAGAATTTAAAATTGGCTTTGAGAAATCAGAACATTGTTAGTAAAAAAAAAGAAAGAAAGAAAAGAAAACTGACAAAATTAGAAATTTATTTGACTTAGCATAGAATGTATAACAGAAGAATTTCATAGCTCAAATGGTGTGAATAGATGAGAGCCTACTTAATATATTCAATTTAATATTTCCCAAAGCGAACAGTGTATTATTATTACAAAAATAAAAGCAATGTATCATAATGAAAAATGGATTATTTTCAATAATATTGGATAACACAAAATTGTAATAAAAGTTATCTAATATATCACAGTAAAAAATGTTGGCATTCATTAAAAAAGCCATCGTTTCACAATAATTCCATATACATACAAACTGTAAAAGATTTATTACATACAAAAATCGGATTTAAAAATTTATTAGTAAATTTGTTGATTAAAACTTGAGAGTTTTCCTGAGTATGAAAATAAAATAACAGTTCATTGAAAGTACATACGCATTTGCTCTTCTACAAGGGAAGCATTTCAACACTCATATAAGAAATAAGTTTTTGAGACTTTAAAAATAATTTTTCATATTTTAATCTCGATATCTTTACTAGAAGAATGGTCCTCAATTTGAAAATCATTCTCCCACAATTTGTACAAGTCATTATATATATGTTATAGTAACTCTAGTAACTACAATTTGGTTGGTTGGTTTCAAAATATGCTATTTTTCAACAAAATTTATCATTATTTGTTATATACTGGGTAATAAACTTTACATATCTACAAATTTAAAATGTACATATTTTGTATAAAATAAAAGGTAAACTAGCTGCAAAAATCTAGGTATGTAAGTTAGCTGCAAAATATTAGCTGCAAAAATTAGCTGTAATATGTAATATCTACATATTAGCTACTAAGTAGACATATAAATTAGCTGAAAAAAATATCGAAGTTTTAATACAGACACAAATATATGTTTGCCTATTTCATTAGCAGAGTTTCTTATTCATTATTGCATAGCGTTTATCTCTCTTAACATCTTCGTTCAGACCTGCAGGGATGTCTACACACACATCCGCGAGTAGGGTGCAGAACACTATGTATCTGTCAAGAGGTAATACTGAAACAACGAGTAGTAATGTCTGTCTCAAAAGTTCACCTCTTCCACAACAAACGTTCAGTGAAACATTGCAGTCTTAGTATTTCGTTAGGGATACAGTAGCTGATAAGCATGATGTTGAGTTATACCCTGATGAGTAACGATAAATAAATAGGTCAGCAGGCTAAATAAACAGGTAGAGTTTTGCTGCTACATAATGGACTCATAAGCACCAATGGACACGATTAACTTAAATATATTATAGACTAAAATAAAATAGGATGAAATTTATCCTTCCCAAATACGTTCCCTTTTAAGATGAATTAGTCTTTTTTCCCTTTTACTGCGAGAAGGTATTATTTTAATTGTTCTTTTTGTTCCCATTCTCATTACCCACAGTCCCTTTCCACTACCCCAACATCCAAGACTAGTATGCACTTTTAAATTACACCACGAAGTCTGTAGAGTTGCTAATAATTTAGATAAATAACAATTGTTCAAGGGTAGACAAGACATGACCCGTGAGACTAATCTTGCTCACCACTTGCTTTTTCTTTGAATAGTATAACGGATAATCACAGGATAGACTGTCACAAGAAATATCCCCATTTTCTTAGATATCAGTCATTTTTCACATATGCCTTAAATAAGAATACATTAATATGATTTTAGTAAACTATCTTCATCATTAGTTCACTCAGCAAGCATTTGGTGAGTATGACTATATGTATGCACTCATCTAGATTCTAGGTGTGCAAAGGCAAATGTGGCATAGTTCATCTGGATGCCAATTTTGTTTTAATTTTTTTAATTAAAAAAATTATTTTTGAGTGTTTTACTTTATAAATATAATTTCAGATATACAGCACTTTGTTCACATACTCATTTATGCATGCATCCAAAAAATGCTTACAAAACCTTCCATTTGACAGAAATTATGAGAAACATTTATAATATGGAAGTGAATTTAAAAAAATAACTTAGTATAGAGTATGGGAATAGATATAGGATGAATAATTAATAATTCATATTTATTACTTGTAGAATCTATGAATTTCATTGAGAAAATTAATACAGGTTAATGGAAATAGGATGAATTAAGAAGTTGCTAATATTAATTCATTCATTCAAATATTTATTAAGCACCTATTATATATCAATAATTATGTGACATACTGAGATATTACAATAAATAAAACAGCTAAAGTCTTGTGCCCACACAAATCTTACATTCTAATAAGAGGGTTAAATAAATAACATCCCATAATGGCAGGTACAAAAATTAGAAAAATATGAAATAGGAAAAGAAAAGGAAATGTAAGTAAAAGAGACACAGGGGAAGAAGGTGGCCATGAGGGTCTTGCTGGAAAGTAACTTAAAATTTGCATGATGTGTGGGAAGCTGCCATGCAGATAACTTAAAGAAGAGTATTTCAGCCAAGATACTACAAATGGAAAACCAGTGAGGGGGATGGAGATCACATGCCCTTAATGCTTGAAGACAGGCAAAGGGGTCAATGTGGCCAATAGAAAGCTCTACAGAAGTAAGAGAAAAGTTCAGAGAGATAAATGGATATATGAGGAATATTAGCTTCCTATTGCTACTATGGCAGACTAATGCAAAATTAGGGATTTAAAAGAACACAAAATGTATTCTCTTACAGTTTTGGAGGTCAGCAGTCTAAAATCTAGGTGTTAGCAAGGTTAAATTCCTTCTGGAAGTTTCAAGGTAGAATCAGTCTCCTTGCTTTTCAATTCCTAGAAGTGGCCTGCATTCCTCAGCTCTTGGCTCCTTCCCTGCTTCACATCAGCTTTCTGTTTCACACCCATCTCCTTTCCACTATCTCACCTCCTTCTGTCTGGATCTGACTCCTCCTGTGTCCCTCCTATAAGCAACTGCATGATTACATTGGGCTCACCAGGTAATCCAAAATATTCTCCCCACCTCAAAACCCTTAACTTGGTTATATTTGCAGAGTACCTTTTGTCAGGTAAGATAATACTCACAGCTTCTGGGGATTAGGGCATGGTCATTTTGTGAGGGTGTGTGGGAATCATTCAGCTTATCAGATAAGGCCTTATAGATTATGATATATTATTGTCTTTTGCTCAGAGGGCTATTTATATATGGGTTCAGAGAATATTACATTTGTAATGTAACATGATGGAAATAAGGAATGTGGTATGTGGAAGAAAGGAGTTCCAGGCAGCAGAAACATCAAGCCAAAGAAATGGAGTTGTGAGCAGTGCTCTAGGATGAGAACCAGTAAGGAGGAGAGTGTGGCTGGGGTACAGTGGGCTAACTGGGGAACCTTCAAAATGGAAATCATAGAGGCAGGGGTAGCAGGATTATGGACATAAGACTTTACAATTTATTTTAAGGGCCTTGGATTTCAATCTCCATGATAAAGAAAGCCATTGACAACTTTTCCTTGAAATAGATAAAACACTTAACCTGAATATATAAACCTTAAAGATATGTAAATAGTATTCTAAACCATGAATTACTGAGATCTTCAAAGGAATTAATTAAACTAGAGACAAGGACAACACTTTAGCACCCAGCCAGACGATAGCCAAAAGGTAAAACTCACAGAAACATTGAAGAACCAGCAAAATAGACAAGAAACAATAGCCAGTGAGGTAGATAATATTTGGAACTTTTTTTAAATACCAAAGAAAACTGTAAAACAAAACAAATTATATCTACATCTATATCTATATCTATCTGCTTATACTGGGATTACTATGAATATTTGTTAAATTTATAGACAAGATTTTTAAATCTGCAGTCTGCACCATAACTTTAAAAAATTACAGGACAAACCTCTTCAGGCAGCTGATTTTTGGTGCTTTTACAAGGACAAATTTTAGTCATTTGAAATTCATCAGTAGCATTTTGCTGAAGATACATCAATAGAGTGATGAAGCACTGAATTTATTTAGAATGAACTAATCATAAAATCATACCATGATGAAGTACATGTCACAAAATAGCATGGCCATGCTTTTTACAATAACGTAGTCATCTAGAATCACTAAAGGCGCTTAGTTTCTAAAATGAAAATTGGATTTAAATCTAAATATTCTTATTTACTCCAATAAATTAAATATAATGATAATAATGTGGATCGATAGATACCTAAATGTTTTTAAAGTCAAGTAAAAAGCAAAGAAAAAGAAGTATGAGAATACTAAAAACATAAGACAAGGAAATTGTCTTACAAAATAGGAAGAATTATGATAAAACTACAGTATAATGTTGGTAAAATAGTAGACAAAGAGAAAAAAGGAGTAGAAAAAATTAGACAAAGTCTCAAATGATATGTAGAAAATAAGATACTATCTTTATGACCTGAGCAGAATAGAAATTGTTTTAAAAAATGAAAACACAGAATTAAATACAGATGGAGATATATTGTTATATTTAATTTTTTTCTCTTGAGCAACACAAGATAAAATAAATAACATTAAAATATAAAGTACAAACTGGGGAAAACATTTCAAAATATATAACTAAGGATACTACTCAAAATATATACAAAATTTCTGCAAAGCAATAAAAATTTTAAAAACTCAATAAAAGAACATACAGAGGAGAAAATAATGCATTAAGGTAAAGAATTTTGAATTCTCAATAACTACGTGAAAAGAAGTTGAATGTTACATATAAATTAGATAATACATAATGAAACAATGAGATATTTCACTCAGATCAGATTAATAAATATTAAAATAACTGACAATTCCAAGAATTTCAACTATAAAACCAAGTTAATATTTATGCAAAAATGAGCAAAAGTATAAATTGTTACTACTATATCTATATCATCTATAACTGTATCTATACCTATGCTTGACTTATGATGGTGTTATGTCATGGTAAACCCATTGTAAATTGAAATTATTAAGTCAAACAATGCATGTAATGCCCCTAACTTACCAAACATCTTAGCTAGCCTAGCCTCCCTTCCATTAGCCTACTGTTGGCTAAGTCATGTAACACAGTACTTGTTTTGTATCCTTGAGATAGCACGGCTGACGGAAAACTGTGGTTCGCTGCCACTGCCCAGCATCACAACAGAGATCATAATTATATCACTAGCTCAGGAAAAGATCAAAATTCTAAGTACAATTTCTTCTAAAAGTGCATTGCTTTTATACAATCATAAAGCTGAAAAATCATGTCAAATCACCATAACTTGGAGACTGTATGTAACTCTGAAATTCTATTTCTAAACACACACACACTATTCCAGTGAAAAATAAAAAGTAGTAATTCTACCCAACTCACATTCTTATGCTTATAATCTTGATACCAAAACATAAACAGTACAATTCAAGAAAAACCTTAATCTACTGACTTTCTAAAAGAATGCAAAACTGCTTAGACATTAAAAAAATAATAATCAATGTAATTCACCATACAAACAGAATAATTAGAAAAACATACTTTTTACTATATATGAAAAAGTACTAGATATTTACTGGGTATACAATCAACATAAAAATTTCATTCTTATATACAACAAAACATTTTAAAACTTAACATGAAAGAATAACATTTCACAACAGCATCCACAATAGAAAGTATGTATGAATAAATAAACAATAAAAATGATACATAAATACCCCCTAAACAAATAAAAAGATACACTGAGTTTTTACCTGGAAATATATTAAAAATATGTGAATTCTCTAGCAACTGAACTATAGATTCAATGAAATTTAGATAAAAACTGAAACATGCTTTTAATGGACCTGACATAAGGGACCTCATAAATTCATATGAATATGCAAAGGTCCACAACACCCAAGTTCCTCTGTATAAGAAGTACAAAGTGAATTTCCCCAATTCAGAATCAAGTCTCACTTAAAAACTATAGTACTTAAGAGGATATATTTTTGGAACTCTAACAGACACACAATGATCTCAGAAGTACATAAATATATATACGAAAACTTTGATAGATTACCCAGATGGTATTGCAGAATGAAGAAAATGACTGGCTTATAAACAAACTATCTTTTAGAACAGTTTTAAATTCATAAAAATATTTTCAAGGTAGTAGAGTTCCCTTGTAAACCTACAGCACCTTACACTAGAAAGGTTTATTTGTTGCAATAAATAAACCAATATCTACCCATTATTATCAACTAACATCCATGTTTTATTTAGATTTCCGTAGTTTTTCCCTAACTTCCCTTTTCTATTCCAGGGTCTTCCCCTCCCAGCACCACACAGTGCGTGATTTTTAGTCATTATTTCTCCATATGTTCCTCCTGGCTTTAATGATTTCTCTGACTTTCCTTGTTTTGAATACTAATGATCACGTAATTTGTAAAAGATTCTTCAAATTACATTTTTTTTTATTTTCCTCATGGTTAGATTTTTCTCATGGCTATTGATTTTAGGAACTAAGTTCCACAGAGATAAAGAACATTTTTGTCACCACATGTCAAGGATACACTTGCTGTGAACATGACCTCACTGTCGATGCAGACTTCTTGACCTTGGTCACCTGCATGAGGTAATACGTTTCCACTGTAAAAGTAAGATTTCTCCTTTCTGTACTGTACTCTCTGGGAGAAATTCACTTTGCACTGCTGACACTTAACTAGTGTGGAGTTAAGCCCCACTTCTTTAAGACTGATGCACACAAATTATTTGTAATCCTTCCGCTTGTAATAGTTATGTATTTTTTAATAATTCACTTATGCAAGTATAGAACAATCAAAATGTATTTTATGCTTTGGGTTAAATCCAATAATAGTTTATGTATTTTTTTTCTCAAATACTTCCACTTTGGTCATTAGGAGGTCTTTCACTTGGTATCTCTTTGGGCATACCTCATCATTGCACAGTTTCTTCTTTTTTTTTAAAGTAAGTTCTGACTCTCTGACACAAAAGTTACTCCAGAATTATCTTGAACATTTCCTGCTCCAGCACTAGACTTAATCATTTCTCCAAGGAGCCTTTGATCCTTTTATTTTGCAGATTGGTCTGTCAGCATTTTTTGTAAAGTTCAAGTTGGAAAATCTCAAAGATGTCTTAATGTTGAAATAGATAAATATTTTGTATTTATGCAATGAGAAAATATACAGTAATAAATATGAATAATCTGTAGCCTCTAATCTCAATGATGACTCTTACGAAAAGTGTTGAGCTTAAGTTTTTAGATTGACAAAAATATTGAGTTTTTCACCATAGTATATTACAGAAATCTAGACATGAATTTCTAAGTAAATGAGTATATGTGTCTGTATGTAACAATTTTCTATGAAGGACTGTGCATGTAGATGGCTTTTTGGCGTAAAGAGTACTGTCTCAGGTCAAACTCTCTGAATTCAAAACCTGAATATCTAAATTAGTAACCATGTGGTTATAAATAATTTTTTAAAAGATTTTATTTATTTATTTTTATACAGATGGGAAGGGAGAGAGAGAGAGGGAGAGAAACCTGATCTTCCTGTTGTGGTTGCCTATCACATGCTCTCTACCGGGGACCTGGCCCACAACCCAGGCATGTGACCTGACTGGGAATTGAACCTGTGACCCTTTGGTTCATAAGCTGGCACTCAACCCACTGAGCCACACCAGCCAGGGCTAAATAACTTAATCTTGATAGGTTGACAATAGTTATCATAAATTTAGGATAGTAAGTAAACCTTAAATAACATACATAAACAAATCTTTAAAATATCTAAACTATATTAATCATTCAAACATATTAGTTATTAATTTATGGCAAAATAATAATCTAAACATGTTAACGTATATAATATATACCTGTAGTCATATATCTTGATATCAAAAATTTGTATGTGTATTGTATTTATTCATATGTTCTTCAGCTTTTTAAAAAACATACTCATAATATCAAAAGACATAAAAAGTAAAATATAATTGAGATAAATGTCTGGCACTCTCACTTTTTTAATTGGACTCTTCATTTTCAATAGTTGCTAATTATTTCTAGCAATGAAATACTCCCATTTAAAGCATTATCTGGAAGGAGAACTAAATCATAGACATAGATTATGGGTATTTTATATATAAGAAAACTAGATTTCTTAGAATTCATGAGATGTACTCTAAACCACTGATTTAGTAAGTAGAAAGGCATAAACTAAAGCAGATCACTGGAATCCAAATGGTCTTTCCATATGGCCCTCTTATATGTAAATGCATTCTATTATATAACAATGTTACAATAATTCAATATTATTACATTATTTATATCAGCCAGCAAAATCTCCGGTCTGCTTGGAGTTAATTTATTTCATTCGCCTCCCCCAGCTCTGTGTATGTGGAAAAGGCCCCTTACACTCAGTTATCTGAATGAACTGCTCCACATCCTGCTTTGATGATTGCATTACTGCTTTGTGTCTCTTCAGGGTATTGCAGATTCAAAAATATAAAGGTCATTAACATGAAACAGCGCCCAGAGGAGAAGTGTTATGTGAAATCCAATGTTTACACACAGCTAGAGGCTTATTCATCGAAAAAAATTTCCATTCATTGGTAATAAATCAATATAATTTGCATTGAAATACACTTTTACCTTCAGTAGCCATGGAGCCACATATATAGATGTAGGAATGTGTGCACACATTCTGTATTCAATGCACATATATCATATTCCATATATACCCCATATACACAGGGAATATAAAATGACACAAGTATGCAATATCAGGTAACTTAAATAAATCTGAAAAAGTTTCAAAAGTTGCAGTACTTCTTGTGTTCAAGCCACTAACAATTTGTAAGTTTGATTTTCAACAGTGACCCATAGATCACATTTCTTCAAACTTAAATTATAAGTATTATTTTGAATTCTGAGAAATACTTAAAATAACAATCACTTTAATCCTGAATGGTAGTATTTCATATACCTAATTGCATTAAATGAGTTTCAGTTATAACATAGGAAGAAATGCCAACATTTTATATTAATGTATTCATTGGTCAATTTATTAAGTGTATATGGAGATATACAATGTGATCTGGCTTGAGTAATTTATTCATTTACTTTGAAAAGTAGTATCTATTAAGCTCCAAAAATGTCAGGCTCTTTATAGTGCACACAGATGGGAAGGGGGAAAATCTCCATATTTAATTATAATTTACATTAAAAGAAGACATGCCCTGGCTGGTGTGGCTCGGTGGATTGAGCATGGGGCCTGAGGACTGACAGGTGGCTGGTTAGATTCCCAGTCAGGGCACGTGACTGGGTTGTGGACTAGGTCCCCCCGTTAGGGGAATGAGAGCGGTAACTGGTAGATTCTCTCACACACTGATGTTTCCTCCCTCTCTTTCTTTTCCCTTTCTTTAAAAAAAATTAAATAAATAAAATATTTTAAAATAAAAAAAGGCACGAAACTAAAACTAAGTCAAAAACTAGAGAACAGATAGGAAGGTATCTTTCAGAAAGAAAAGGCTACAACCACAGAATAACTGTAATAGACAGGGTAATAAGTTTCAAAAACTTCCCTTTATAGCAAAACAAAAAGGCACTGCATTAAAAATGCTATTCAACAAAGCGGAGAGAACCATAATATAGAAAAAACCTTGGACTGCTGTTGATGGCTCACTGAGGCTGAAAACCCGTATGCTTCTCTGACCTAGCAAATGTGATCACGCTTCATAAAATCAAGAGGGACTGTGCTGTATAGTTTACACACAAACAGTAGCAGATATATCAGAATCAACTTGAATAAATAAAGACAATTGAAATGCCCTTTGCTTAGAAGATTCTCTGGTGCAATGACTAATTCTTCTCAAATTATTTCATAAATGTTATCATATCAAAATTATATCCCAATAAATCATTAACTAAAATCAATTTTATTCCAAAGTTTATTGTCTGGGGGGTTATAAGGACTTTGGTTAAAATGGCAGATCACTTGTTCATTGAGCTATGTGTCCTTGGTCATTTGAACAACTTCTCTGGTCCAATTTCTTACATGAGGACAATATTATATCTTATAGTAATTAAGAGAGTAAATAAGATCACACATATAAAATATCTACTGTGGAGTCTGATATTTCCTTTTTCCTACTTCTGTTCTTTGAATGAGACACCTATTTGATGACCAAATCTGTGTTTCCTTCTCACAGAATTATCACTTGGAAGTATCTCAACAACCAGCAGCTATATTCTCCAGACCCAATTGAATCTAGGTAAGGACAAGTCAGTACTTTTTGCAAATAAAATATGAATAAAAGCACAAGCCTCATCAGGACAGAAATATTAAAAATCAGTGCTCTGAACTTCCAAATTCCCCTTCAACATGTCGTGTAAGTCATCACTTTCATGTTAAAATAAATACAGAACAAAGAAGTTGAACAAATAGAAAAACTAGTATATTTTAGGGACCCATGAGAGAATTGAGTTTACAGGGCAGACAGCCACCCCGAAATCTTAAGAAAAAGGTGAATAGAGAGAATCACAACAAAGATGTACGTACCTGGAACAGAAACTTCTGGGACTGCAAACTGTAAGTTACACTGAAATAGTAATGTTGTGAAATTTGTGGGCTGAGTATAGACTAACACGAATATAAGAACTTTCTCTGGACCAGTCTTATGGGCAAGTGCGGAGGCATCTTAATGGATTTTGTCTCCGGGTACCCTACGAGGTTCTCACTTGACAGTCAAGAAAGACTTGTGGCTGTAGTAGAGAGAGGGGAAGAAGAACAACTGGGAAATATTTCCAGAGAATTCTACCTAGCAAAGTCCTACTTTCTGTGGGAAAAGACTGTACTAAAGACTTACCCCTCCTAAGGGGTCAGGCAGGTACCAAACTTTAGAATCCCAGTCCCATACCTGATGAAAATTGTTATACTATACCCAAAATAATCAAAATACAGTTGAAACTCTATATTAATTTCAGAAAGGCAAGTAATATAACATTATCTTAGTGGAGATATATCAGATAAAGTTGTGTTAGGCTGTTAAAACACAATCTACTGGTTTTATTATTGTTGTTATTGCAAAGTCACAAATACCATTGGCCCAAACTAATAGGTGGTATCTATTTCGTGTAACAACAGGTCCAGTGGTCAGCAGTGCAGAACTAATGTGTCATCAGGCTCCAAGTTCATGTGTCACCTTCCTGCCCCAACTTCATCACATGGCCCTTTGTCACCAGCTTGCTTTTCACTTTCTAAACACAAGATTCTTGTTGCAGCTCCAGTCAAAATATCGATTTCTAAGCAAGAGGCAAAAGAATGAAGGAAGGCAAGCTCAAGCAACAGAAACAGATTATTAGTCCTGGAGTTAGTAAACAGAGGAAGCCTAGCATTGGATTAAGTTAAAGATATAGTTAGAAGCAAAATCAAAATATGTCTAGAAGCTTATGGTAGATACATAAGATTTATTACAATATGAAGTCATCTAGTGGTTTTAAAATGCGGAGTGACTTATACGAGTTATATTTCAAAAAATCACTCTGGCTTCCTATGTGGGCAACAACTTAATAGCAATAAATGGAGACAAGAAAGATACAAATACATGATATTAGAAATCACTAAAGCCTGCTTTTGTTTTGTTGGTTTTGGTTTTGTTTTTGACTAGGGTGACAGTGATGAAGAGAGAAAGATAGAATGACTTGGGTACATTTTGGATGAAGACTTTTTAAGATTTATTAAGTGTTGGGTGTAGGCCATGAGGAAATGGGAAGAACAGAATGACTCCTATGCTTTGGTATGATCAGGTGGGGTAATTCATTGAAGAGGTTTAGGGGAGGGGAAGATTTCAAAGAACTGCTTACCCAAATTCCATTTTGAACATGTGAAAATCAAGATGCCTTTAGATTTCTAAGTGGCTCTATGCAGTCATAAATTAGATGTGTTTGGAGCCTGGTAGTGATCTAGGTAGGAGGTGTAAGTTCTGGGAGTTGTTACTGTATATGTGGTCTACACAGTTTTGAGAGTATATGCAAACAAGGGTGGGGAGTAGATATAGAAAAGGACCTGGGGTCAAGCAATGAGAGATAGCATTGTTTAGAATGCACATAAATAAGTGAGAAACTTATAAAAGTAGACGGCCGAGGTATAACCATTGAGCTAGAGCAGTGATTTTCAAAGTTTTCATCTCTCGGCACACACAAAATAATAACTAAAGTTCTTCTGCACACCAAAAAAAACATATATTTTTGCCAATCTGACTAAAAAAGGTATAATTTTGATTCATTCACACCAGATAACTATTGTTGTATTGGCTGCTGTCAATTTTCTTTTTCTTTTCTTTTCTTTTTTTTTTTGACAATCTAAGGAAAAGGGGTCAGTGTCCCTGATAGATAGTCAGGTATTGCGTGTTCTAAACATTCCTGTGGCAACCCAGTGGAAAATCACCGAGCTGGAGAAACACCGAGCATGTTTTGGAAATCTCTGTGATGAGGATGATGCACAAAGCAATGGACAAAGAGCTCAAGGAGATGCAGACTACGTATTCTGGACTTGGAGCCTGGCAGCAGTTGTTCAAACTTCACAAAAGCAGTGTCTCTGTCCCTCACATTCACAGTCTCTTTGTCTTCTAGGTTAAGACATGTACCGCTGATCAACCACAATCACAACGGGAAGCAAATAACTCACTCAAGGTGAGGTGGGTTCTTTTATTTATGAAGGGACTAGTCACAGATAAGCAAGGGCACAGAGACAGACAGGTTACTCCCTGGGCCCAGTGGACAGGAAGCCACGAACCCACTGATTGCTCCTGGAGCCTTCCCTTCTCTTTACAGCCAAAAAGCAACAGGACTGAGGGACACTGCTGTGTGCAAGATTACTTTGGTGGGTTTAAATTTTGTTTCTTTCTCTCAGGAACGGGCATGCATGTTAGTAAGAAAGTCTGTCCTTTCCATGGTCTTTCTTATCTAAATGCTATAAAACACCCAGGATGGATATTTGACATGCTAACGTGACGTGTGATGCATGAATGGCCATGTAGTTACACTGTACAAGTGTCAAAAAGCCCCTGCCTCTCTGTATGCCTGGATGTCACTTAGCTGCCTAAGCCTCTTTCAAAAAATTTCTCCAGTCTTTGTTGTGATACCAGCCCATTTTTCCTTTTCTCTTGGTGCTGGTTCCCTTGTACACAAGCCTAAAAAGCCTTTGCTTGAGCTTTCCTCGGTGATTTATTTTGATTTCTATCCTGGGAGATCACAACAAGCATAAAATGACTTGGGGAAGCCATAAGAGATGCTGAGTGAACCTGGGGCCAACCACTGTTTCTCCCCCTAGGGAAAATGGTGTGGGGGGAAGAGAGGGGAAGAGAGAGAGAGAGAAAGAGAGAGAGAGAGAGAGAGTTATTACCAGAAGCAATAAAGACCCATAAACCCCACGGACACATGCTGGCCCAGTAAGTGTGTGTTAGGTGACCTAGGCACAGAACTTGAGATCAAACATTTGCAAATTTCAATAGCAATTTGACAGAATAATTACATGTTTGTGTTATCTAATAATGCAAATAGTTTGGATTATCTAAAATAAAATGGAAGCTGTATCTTCTGAAAGGTATGGGTGAAAGTCAGTTTAGAGAGGGTTGTATAGGCAACAGGATCTGAGAAAGTAGAAATGCCAAGAGTTAACAGATCTTCAGAGAATATTTGCTATGAAAGAGAACAGCAAAATGATAACAGTAGGAGAGACTTATGGTGTCCAGGGAATAATGGGTTGGCTGCCTCAGCTGTTATTGTCACTGTTGTTGCCGTTGTCACTTTTTGTTATTGTTGTTGTTGTTGTTATTCTTCTAAGACGGGATGGCTGGGGCAGATTTATTTGACACAGTATTGTTCCAGTAGCTAAGAAGAGAATAATGATGCGTAAGAGAGAAAGTGTGACTTGTGAGGTTCAGACACAGATTCTGCATGGAAGGGTAACCGTCAAAGGAAACAGGTAGAATATAAACACATTAGACTAAGATTAGAAGATGGGTGGAGAAGGAATTCCACACTAGTGAAAAATAAATAAATCTTAAGGTACTTGGAATAAATATTTATTGATGATTTTAATAATAATAGAAAATAAAGTGTTATGAGTTAAGGAAAAATGCAGGTTATGGTACAATTTCAGGAAGAATATCATATGCTGTTAAAGATTCTTGATTTTATCCTGTGGGAAGACAATTCTACAGTCACATCTTGCATTCCACCACATCCTGCAACTGCAATGATTGCTTTTGTTCCACATTATCTTAACGGATATGTGGGCAAGGGGATAGTGACCACAATAATCAGAAGGAAGAAATAGAGAGGACTGACATACAAGAGATATGGTAGAAGAACAAAAAGAGAAGATGACATCTATAAAAGTTGCTTAAAGTAAATTACCCAAAGTGTCAAATGCTTCTTAGATCAAGTAAGGTGAAAACTATGTGGACCAACCAATCTTAGTAATTAGGAAGTGACTAGTGGCCAGAGTCACTTTTAGTGGTAACTAGACACCAGTGGGTTGAGGAGTGCATTTGGAATAAAGATGGGGAGGCGAAGATTTTATTAATGCTTTGGTGCAATTAAACAGCATAGTCATTAAAGGAGAAATGCATTTCAAGGGAGACTTTATTGTTTCCAGATTAAAAATGGAGCATATTTTTATGCTATGGGAAAGTTGAAAATCTCTAAGTCAGGAAACCACTACGGGTCTACCTTTCACAAAGATAGGGTATCACTGGAAGGAGGGTTACAAATATGAAATAGTGTATGTTGTCACCACAGAAAACTGGGGAGTTCTAGATGGAGAAACAAAAGTCACACCATGAGAAAGAGTTAATGGAAGTGGAAATGGAATCTCTGCAAGTGGAAACTTCAATAAGCAATTAGGAATTGAGGCTTTGTGCCAAAGTCAAGTCACGGCGATCCAAGGCAAGAGTTAAAAACACTTTTCCATTTATATTCCAAAGAATACCTCAACTGATAATAACATGTGCACAAAGACAAAATAATGTCAATATCTAAAAGCCCACTAAAGAAGATTCTGGGACAAGGAAGAAATAGACATCTACAATAAGACATGCTGTCCTTAGCTTCTTCTCTAACTTATAAATTCATGAAAATCCCATAGGACAGGAAGCAAGGATAGCTACTTCTGAGAAAATGGCCCCTGGAGGGCACACATCTTGAGAGGCCCAGCTAATTGCCTGAGTTGCGCCAGGCTGATGGCAATAATGTATCAGAGAACATTTGGGTAGGTTCAACAGTGCCAAATCCCCTTTGGCTACAAAAAGTTTATTGAAATGGATTATTTAAATCAGTTTTCAGTGAAAGCATCCATGATTTACATAGATTATTTTTTTGTTTGTACGTACAGTCCGGTATAAGCCTCTATTCACTACTCAGTTGCATGACCCCTGAGGACAGGTGTAGGTGCCATTCATTTTTATTCTCTGTCCAGAATCATACTCTACTTCCTTATACAAATTATATATTCAAAGCCTAAAAACATGGACATACTACCAAAATGTGTTTGGTGAAGAGACATTAATGTATTTTCATAAGGAGAAAGAACCCAAATGATATCAAATAGGCATCATTTCTGCTTGAGGACTACAGGGAAAATTACAGTAAGGTGTGAGTTTTAATGTGTACCCTCTGGCAGACCTAACACTTTCAGAAATAATTGAGATAAATCCAGTACAGAGATCTCAAACTTGTCCTAAAAGATCTTATTGACCTGCTTTCCTTACATTAAAATAGTTTTGTGAACAAATTTATATTGCATATACCACATAGAGTTTATATAAATTTCAATATTCTTTTCTTTGTGGTACCAGCGCCTATCATGTGAAATGAAGAATGAAAGAGCTGAGATGCATTCCTCACAAGATATCAGCGACCCTTGCCTGTAGCGCTGCTGTGACAAATCAATGAAATTAACTCTGTTTAATGCTTTTGCACAGATTTTGGTATAAAACAAGCATGTAACAAATTTCACCTTTTGCATTAGTTTACTAGTGCTACCATGACAAAATGCTACAGTCACAGGGTGGCTTACACAACATAATTTTTTTTTTTTTCTCTCGCAGTTTTGGAAGTGAGAAGCCCAAGACCAGGGTGAGGGCAGGTCCCGTTCTCCTGAGGCCTCTCTCCTTGCCCTGCTGATGGCTGCCTCCTCCTTGTGTTCTCATAGGGCCTTTTCTCTGGACACCTCTCTAGTGTCTGTCCCTGTTTGTAGAAAGGCAACAGTCATATTGGATTAGGGTCTCACCTTAAGGGTCTCCATTTAATTTAATCATTTCTTCAAAAGCCCTTTTTCCAAATGAGATCATATAGATCAGGGTTAACCTATATAATTTCATTTAACCTTACTCACTTCTTTAAAGTCCTTATCTCAAAATATTACACTCTGGAGTAATGCAGGTTGGGACTACAACATTCACACTTTAGGGGATGCACAATTTGAATCAGAGAGAACATCACAACTTTTGTTTTTATCATTGTTATTATTCAAATGGCTTGGTGAAATCGCCATTCATTTGCTATACCCTACTAGTGTTTAAAGTACTTACACTGTAAATAGTTTGTTTTCTTTAATGTGTTCTTGTGTAACAAACTACTTCAAAACATAGTGGCTTAAGACAAATACTTTTCTTCACAATTATGTGAGTCAGGAAACTGGCAAAAGCAGGAGTCCCTGGATTGACATTGTGTCTGTCGGGGTGGCCTGGCCTGGAGAATCAGTTTCTAAAACAGCAGTATTCTTATAAGAAAATGAAGATTTATAGTTTGGAACTGAAGAGGTTAAAACTATTTCTGGTTACAGGTCACATAATCTTGTATGTGGAAATCCTAAGGAATTCACAGAGAAAGACAGAGAGACAAAGAGAGAGAGACTGTATGAACACTGCATGTTTTATGATATTAATATTTTGAATGAACTGCATACATGTTTAAAAGGGAATTATGAAATCATCTTGCATATATATTGTAAAATATGTAAAAGAAATTTCATATCCAAAATTTTGTCAAATGCTTTTAACTGCATCTGCTGAGGTAGTTTCAAAACCACGTGGCACTAAAACATGGACGATGAGAAACGGTTGGGGAGGTGTGTGTTGCAGGTCATGTGATCATGAAATGATAACACTTGGGCACAATAATTGTCACTATACCATTTTTTTCTACTTTTTTGTGACTCAAATTTCCTTAATAAAAGTATACAAAGAAAAACATAGGAAGTCCCTACACTACCCTAGCTGGACTATGACACCCAGTTTATAAACTACATATTCAAATGTTCCTCTGCATAAATTTAGCTATCATTTTTTCATTGTTTAATATTTAATTATGAATAAGCATGTTAAAGACTTTTAAAACAGTGCACATATCTACTCGGAGTATGTAATTAGGTAAAGAAAGCATTCTGTATAAAAGACTTTCCCATATTTTTATTAGATAACCACTTTTCCTAAAAGCAATTTTGATACTGATTACCTCATTCCTATGAAATCAGATGTCACTGTGACAAACCAGAATGACAAGACAATGCTCAAGCTTAGAATGAATAATAAAAGAGGGAAGACCTCTCCACAGAAAAACAATTTCAATCAATTTAAAAGCATCAGATGAAAAATAGGATCCTGTCTACATGATGTCAAAACAAGCAATCAGATAATTATCCAGTGTTTTTTTTTTTCCTTTTGGCGATACTCACAAATGTAAGATAGGCATTTTTTTTCCATTTCTGAAGTTCTGTCACTGTATATAAGCACATCTCATAAGGAAAATAGTCTTAAATGTGATCCGTGTATAAGAGAGACCATCAGCCGATGGATGTGATGCATAAGTATTTGAATGTACACAGTATTTTTGGCAATGGAGTTAAAAAGTTTTCCAAGATTTACATGAAACCAATATGTCATATACTTTATACACACACATGCATGCCCACACACACGTAGGCTAAATTGATTATCAAATTTGGTCATTATAAATTAAATTTTGCTTCAAAATTGGCACTGGGTGTATCTTTAACTATAAAAGATTATGGATAATAGAAATGAGTGTCAGGATATATATAAATATAAAGACAAGCCACAGACTGGGAGAAAATCTTTGCAAAACACTTATCTGACTCAGGGCTGATCTCTGAAATACACAGATTTCTTAAAATTTAACATTAAGAAAACAAAGCCAATTTAAAAATGTACAAAAGATCTGAAATGACATCTCCACAGATATGATCTAGAAAAGGCAAGGAAGCCTAGAAAAACATGTTCAACATCTATGTCATTAGGGAATTTCAATTTAAAACAAGGTTCTGTTAAAAATAACTACACTTCAAAATCCTGAATACTCCAAATGCTGTTGAGCTGGTGGAACAACAGGAGTGCTCATTCATTGCTGGTAGGAATGCAAAATAATGCACCATCTGGAAGACAGTTGAGCAGTTATCACAAAGCTAAACTTAGTGCTATGTTATCCAGCAATTACAATTTTAGGTATTTACTCAAATTAACACTTTTATTTGTAATTGCCAAAACCTGAAAGAAACCAAGATATATGAGAGGGGACCCCACAAAAAAACAAAATTACCTTCTGGGGGTGGGCCCTTGTAGTACAGGTTTCCCCTACTAAGTGAGTGTTTCAGGAACCGACCTGTGTCAGTGAACCAGCTGGCATTGTTGTGAGAGTCTACATTAAGCTTCAGTGAATTTGTTTTTGAAGAATTTTTCAACAGGTTTGCCCATTTCACCATGGGTGATTTATGAGCACCCCTGTTTACACCACACAGAGTGTTCAGCAGCTTTTGACCAGAAACAGCTATGACCCCTGTGTCCCACTCTTTCTAGTTACCTGATCTCGCTCAGAGTGACTTCTTTTGTTTCCCCAGATGAAAAAATTTCTCAAAGGAAAATATTTTGCCAATGTGGAAGAGGTGAAACAGAACATGGCAGAAGCACCAAAAGGCATCAAAATCTATGTGTTCAAAAACTTTTTGAGCAGTGGAAAAAATGCCTCGATAGGTGTATTGCATGAAATGGAGAGTACTTTAAAGGTGACTGAAGTTTAAACATGTAAGAATAAACACAGAGTTCTTTAATAAAAAAATTCCATTGTTTGGGTCCCCCCTCGTATTTCAATAGGTGAATATATGAACAAGGTATGGTATAGTCGTGTAATGGAAGGTTATGCAGAGATAAAAAGCAATGAGCTATCGAACCACAAACCAATATGGAGGAATCTTGTGTGCATATTTATAAGCGAAATGAACGAGTTTTAAATGACATACTGTATGATTCCAATTATATGACATTCTAAAAAAAAGGCAAAACTATGGATATCAGGATTTGCAGGAGCTGGGTGGGGCAAGGGTTATACCCTGACCATAGGGGACTTTTGGGGTAGTGAAAATATTCTGCATGATACCACAATTGTGGGTTCATATCAACATATATTAGTCAAAACTGGTAGACTGAATAACCGAATGAGTAAATCCCAGTGTCAATTATGGATTTCATAATAGCAATATTGGCTCCCTTGTTGTAACAAAAGAATCACAAAATTGCAATATATTGATATTAATAGCATTAAAATAGGGGAAAACTATATGTGAGGTGGGGGACTAAGGGGATATATGAGAAATCTCTGTATTTTCTACTCAATTTTTTCTGTAAACCTGAAACTGCTCTAAAAATAAAATACTTTAATTAAAAAAGAGTAGTCTAGAATATTTATTAACCAAAAATGTATAGGGGACAATGATGTGTGGTACTAACTTGTCTAACTTGTCTTAAACTTTCTTTGTATGACAAGATAATCTGAAGTTACAGAATTTTTGTATTGTTGCAAAATAGTTTTCTCTAGATTTTAAAAAGAGATCATATTACTTATATTAATGGGAGCTTAATACTATGAACTAAAAATAAATAACACTTGTAATCACCATGCTATGTTAAAGGAGGGATTTTGGAGGTAAATAAAATTAAGTTAAAGAAGTAAAATGTTATTTGAAATTGTTTTAGTAGATGAAGGCCTAACTTTACTTTCATTTTTTAAAATTTTTATTATTTTATTGTTGTTCAAGTACAGTTGTCTGCATTTAACCCCCACCCCAGCCATCACCACCTCCCTCCCCTGATTCCACCTTCATTTTACTTTCTTTTCAGGAACATCAATCAAAATGTGGCAAAGAGAAAAATTTTGTTACATTAAAGTTTATAAAATCAAAGAGAACTCCATGTTTCATTTCAATATATCTGTATTGTTACTGAATTCTCAAATGTCTCTTTCATTAATTATGACCTTTAATCTAGCTTTATCATTGTTGAATAAGAATTTAGAATTGCATTATGTGAAATATGTTGTCAATTAAGTCAAATACCGAAATTCAGAAGTCTTTGAATCTGCAGATCTTAAAAAATATATAGGTTATATATCCCATAAAATTTTAAAGAAAAGTTTCTTTGAATATTATCTGAGAGAAAAATAATTATGTGCAAAACACATTTTCCACACTCCAAAGTGCTATGTAGAATGTGAAACCTTTTCCAAGTTTTCAATGCTCATATTAACCTGTCTATAACATTTTAGTTTCTAAAAAAATCATATATTGAAACTTTATCTATATAAAGCAAATCCTCAATTTAAATTAATATCTAACCTATGATTACTTCTTGTGGAGTATCTGAGAATTTTATAAATGATTAGTTTTTGCATTACAAAGATAAATAACAAAGAGTTAAAATGGAGATTGATCAGTATTACTATTTGTAATTAAAAGGTTGATGCGAATCTAATAAATACAATATAGTGATACCAATATAAATACATTGCTCTTAAAGGTAGTGAGAGAGGAGGGACACCAAAGTCATCCCACAAAAACCATAGTACTGACTTCATTCCATCTATACAAGGAGGTCACATCTCCTTCCCACAGAACAGGAAACAAGGAGAGAACAGTGGCCGAGGTCAAGCTGGCAGCCACTCCTACTCATTATTTACAGATTATTTCCTACAAGTTAGTTGCAAAATTATAGTATATAAACCATTTTGGTCTCTGAGCCTCTGACTCAAACCAGAGAGCCCTTCTCCAGTGGGATAAGGTAACTTGTTTAATACATTGCTTAATACAAGGTCACAAAGATTTACTGTACATTCCAAATGCTTCATAGTCACATTTACGTCTATCGTTCATTTAGCTGGATCACTGTACATGATGGGAAATAAGGGTTCAATTGCGTTCCTTTGCAGCTTTTCCAGCACCAGTTTTTGAAGACAAATCTTTCTCCACTGAACCTCTTAGCACTCTTGTTGAAAATCAACAAAATATAAACGTGAGGGTTAATTTTTGGACTCTCAGTACTGTCTCAGTGATGTGTATTTCTTACCTATTGGCCAGTACAATGAGTACTGTACCTCCGCGTTTTTGTTAATCACAAAGTGTGTGTTCTCTGATGTTCTTTTTCAAGAGCGTGTTTACACTTTTGGGTCCCTTTCATTTCCACATGAATTTCAGGATCGCCTCGTGACTTTCAAAACCAGAGTGAAGTGGAGTTTTGATAGTGATGATGTTGCACAGACGGTGCCTATCCATTCAGCTAGGACTTCAGTTTCCTGCAGTAATGGTTTATATTTTCCAGTGAAGTCTTCCATTTTCTTTGTTAAATTTATTTGTAGATATTTTATTGCTTTTTATGTTATTTAAATAGCATCATATTTGGACTGTGAACATTAATAAACATAAACCTCACTTAAAATAAAGTTGGAGGCTAGGTGAGAGACCTCCCGTTTAAGTGCCAAGGACCCCAGTAGGAAGAGACTACCTTGACTCTTTGACAGGAAGTGATGTTAGTTTTCTACCTCAGCTGGAGGACAGGAAGATTCCTCCTTGCCCAGTAACAGCTCAGCCAATGGTAGACTGCCATAATTCAGCCAATGGAAAGTCACTGTGCTTTGAACTTTTAGTTTCCTCCAATGACTTTGTTTACAACAGTCTTTCCCATGTCCATCAAAGAGTATTCCTCCTCTTTGTTTCTGTGGATTTGAGAGTCATTCACCATTAGATTGTATGCCATGAATTGCAATTTTTTGTGGTTCCTAAATAAACTTATTTTTCTAAAAAAAATCTGGCTATTATCAACATATTTGTTCATCACTGATATATGTAGAAATACAATGTTAAGCACATTATCATCACATTTTGCAAATTTGGCTGAACTCATTTAATACTTTCAATGTTTTATGTGTTCCTGTGTATGAATTCCTTAGGATTTTCTCTATATAAGATTGTGCTATCTTCAAATAGAAGTAGTTTTACTTTCTCATTTCCAAACTATAAATTTTTATTTATTTATTTATTTTTCTTCATTATGCGGCTTGGCTAGAACCTCCAGTGAGATATTTAATAGAGATGTAAGAGTAGACACCCTGATGTTAGTGGGAGATCATCTAGACTTTCACCATGAAGTATGATGTTAGCTATGGGATTTTAGTAGATGGACTTCATTAGGTTGATGAAGTTATTTTTTTATTCCTACTTCGATAAGTGTTTTTATCATGTAAGATTGGGTTTTGTCAAATGATTTAATTACACCTGCTGAAATAACCATGCCATTTTTGTCCTTTATTATATTATGTTGGCATATTACATTGATTGATTTGTCTACATTCAACTAACCTTGACTTTCTGGGATAAATCACACATGGCTGGCTACAGTATATAATGCTTTTATATAAATTGCTCTTTCTGATTTGCTAAAATAGATCTATTCTGCCCATGGTTGTAAGTTATATTGGTCTCTTTTCTTGTAATGTTTTTATCCTGCTTTAATAGTGAGGTAATAAAGGCCTTATACAATGAGTATGCAAGTATTACCTTCTCTTCTAATTTTGGAAGAATTTCTGAAGAATTGTACTAATTTTTTCTTAAATTTGATAGAATTCATAAATGAGGTCATGTAGACCTGAATTTCCTGAATTTCTCCTTGTGGGAAGTTTTTAAATTACTAACTAATAGTTTTCCTAGTTATAGTTCTGAGATATTCTATGTTTAATCGGTTTTGGTGGTTTGTGTCTTTCTAGGAATTTGTCCACTTTACATAGAATATCTAATTAGTTTGCATAAAATTTTCAATTAACAATAATCCCACCTCTGATAAACCTCTTTGGCTATGATACTGCCCTTGCACAAAGCTTGTTTGCATAAAATTTTCACGGTACTTTCCTTATGTTCTTTTTTATTTCTGTAAAGTCAATAATTATATCACCTCTTTTGTTTCTAAATTAAATAATTTGATGTCTTTGTTGTTGTTGTTGTTGTTTTTTCCCCTACCCTGGGTTTTCTACTGATTATTTCTTTAAATGAAGACATAATTATCTTTATTTATGACATTCAAATACCTAATACCACTTAGCATTGGTATTAACAAGAATGAATGATATTGGTCACAACGGTGAGAAGTAGTTTAGAGACTTCCTGCTGTGCTAGATGTTAATCTCTTGTTTTTTAAAGAGAAGGTCATAGGAACTCAGATATTGGGAAACAATCCAGTCACTTGGAGCAGAGGTTACTGCCCAGGTGGTTTGGAAGAATTTCAATATTTTAATGGCTGGTAATTTTGTCCTGTACTCATCTGCTGAATAGCAGTCTTATTTATAACTCTCAAGACTGCCTCTTGATGCAACTTATTGGTGTGAATTCAGGAATTAAATAATAGTAACATTTGCACAATTCTATGAATATAATAAAGGCCACTGAATTGTTTATTTTAAAATAAAGAATTTTATGATATGGAAATTACATCTTAGAAAGCTATTATAGCATACATTAAAATCATAACAAAATCAATGCATTCCACATACATTTTAATTTGAGAATACTAATTTATAAATTATATGAACCTAGAGCATTTAGGTTTCAGTGGTAATTTATAATTATTAGGTTTATAATTACATGGACCTGTTCTAGCAAAGGTAAAATTAAGAATAATTAAAATTTAGTTTTATGGTTTTCAAACGTTTTGCAAATTTTTATTATTTAAATATACCTTTATAATGTACACTATGTATTTAGTTTGACTCCTTAAAAACTAATTAACAGACTCATAGATACAGAGAACAGACCGGTAATTATCAGAGGGGAAGAAGTTGGAGGGCTGGGTATAAAAGGTGAAGGTGGTACAGGTAGACCAGCCAGACTGTGGGGCAAAGGAGGGGCTGAGAGAGGGAACCGCCCCAAGGCAGGAGAAGCACTGCCCCTGTGAGGTCCCTGATGGCACATTGCCCACCCCAGGGCAGAGATGTGGCAGGAGGAAGTCACTGTATTGAACCTGCTTGAAGCTAGCGAGTGACTGACAAAAGGAAAAGCTCTCCTGCAACATTCCGGTTCCTGACTGAAGGTGGGACCAGAGGATACAGTGGCACATGTACCTTAAAGGTCAATATGGCTGCAAGGGGGGATGCTGTGCTGGAATAAAACCTGACACTCTAGCCTGAGAAAGTGTTGGAATTGCCTGGGGGACCTGGACCTTTTCAGTGTGCCAGGAAGTTTGAACCAAAAGATTGAAACAGAGAGAAGGGAGAAATATGCACATTTTCCTTTCGGATCCTCTGGCATAATGTGTGGGCCAGAGCATTTGTGGGATTGACTAGGTCCTGGAAGCTGCATGGCAATTTCTGTGCCAGCCCCACATGCAGACCCTGGGAGGGAGCCTGAAGCCTGAGAGCCATCCACTTAGCAGCCTCACGCTCCAAAGGAGTGGGATTTCTAGGTACTGTTTTGGTCTTTGGGGGAACAGATGGGCTTTTTTGTTGTGGAAGAGAGGATCCTAGAGCTGGGGAGTGTCCTGTCTTCCTAAATTGTGGGATCTTTGAATAAGGACCTCTTTTCTTCTCCACCAACCTTTGTCTTGGAAAGTTGCCTGTGGGTGGCTGCAGGCAGCGGAAAAACAACTTTTGTTCTGTAACAAAAAGATTACGAAAAAAAAAAATCCTCAAAGATTCAGGCAACAGGATGGTGATGGCCAGAGGGAAATGGGGGTTTGGGAGGTAAAAGAAGGTAAAGCAGGGAATAAATGATGATGGAAAGAGACTCGACAGAGTGGTGAACAAACAATACAATGCAATAGATGATGTGTTACAGAATTGCATACATGAAACCAATATAATTCCATACCCAATGTCACCCTAAAATTTAAATTTTTTAAAATGTAGAGGCCTTGACAGTTAGTTATGTTTAAGAAGCTCTAAGGTGTCTTCAAAAACTGTGAATGACTTACTTCTAAAAGAATGACATTTAACTATGTACCTTTGAAGGGTCCCCTGGGTAAAATGAAACAGAGATCTATTTTGATCTTACATGGTACCCTTTGGAGATTAGTGAAGTTATTATCTTTTTTAACTTTAAGAGCTATTTCTTGTGGTAATGGTAAAGTAACATACTTCATAGGAGATATAAAAAATGTTAACTTTTTTTTCCCCTCAAGGAATTATAGTCAGTCATAATCTCAGTAAAAAGGATGAGATCATTATTTAGGTTGGGACCGTTTCAAGATGAGAGAAGACACGAAAACTGGCACATGTCAATACTTTTGAAAAGCTAACATTAAATCACACACTTTGAGAAGGTATCTGTTAAGAATTCAATTTAAGCTAAATTAAGTAAAATACATAAAGTTGAATAATTCCCCATATTTTCCTGGTAAGTAGAATTAGAAATATTATAAGAACATTTTTAGATTATAATACAATTACATCTAAGTATGTAAACATGTATATGTATAATTTGGCTCTTAATTAAGTTAAAGGTGTTTATAAATTATAGGGAATATCTAAATTTTAAACTTGAAATTATTTCAGTTTATACAGAATCTAAGCTAACTTTAATATATCAAATTATATTCTAGTGGAATAAATTAATAAGTTTCTACTTTTTTACTAATAACTATAAAGAAATTATTATCTTAATGATGTGTCCTTTTTCAAATATAATTATTTAAATATATTCAAATATAATTCAAATATAATTATTTAGAGTCATTAACATTATTACCATCATCATTATTGCTAATGTTATTAATCCTTCTATGTCAGGTTCACTTATACATGAGTTGCTGTTGTATCATATGATATAATCAGGTCATGATTTTATGAAAAAAGAAGCTAATATTTAGCCCTAGTTTTAGAGAATAGAAAAACCAATACACAATGCTTTTTATATAGTTCCACCATATAGTGCATATTACAGTTGGGATTGAGGATTGAAACACATGTAATCTTGTGTAGTAACTTGTTTCTTTATCTCTTCACCATTTAATTTCACAATCTAGTTGTCCTGGAAAGGAAAAACTGAAGTTCTGAATTATAATCTGTCCACATATATTAGTCTATGATTGTGGTATACCTTCTAGAAGTTTTGATATAATTGGAAAAATTTGGGTATATATCCTTGTTTAGAGAGTTATAAGACACAATAATAGAATAAAGATTGTGATGCACTGAGGTTAGGATATTTTTTATATCAGCAATACCAAAACGTATTTCAGCATGGAGTACTGTTTACAATGAACAAATAAGGGAGTAGTCATAGACACAATAATATTAATAATTAATTTTAAATGATTTACACTTGCTTTATCCTGTATATAAATATACAGAAAAACAAGTTTTACTAGTTAATGTGAAAGACATGGGAATCTCAGTACCGAAAGAGAGCACACTTAGAAACTAAGATGACAGATGCACACACACCTAGATGAGGGAGAGGAAGATGAAGAGCATGGAAAGCCAGGAATGAATGTGAGTTTGTGAAGAGAATGAATAGTGGTTAGTATTAGAGACGAGGTAAGTAAGTTTTGTTTTTCCACTTATAAGTCAGTAACATCTAGTTATTTATTCTCACCTTGCTCAACTAGCACCTTAATTTTACTTTCATAAAGTTAGTCTATTTCTGTTATGATGTTGTCTTTACTATCCATACTCATTTTTTATTTTCTCAGGGATTCCTTAGACTCATCAGTATTTATATTGCCTTGTACAAATACAGTGGATTTTCAGACAGGCAATATATTCTAAATTAACTGAAGAATTTTATAGATGTCAATTTTCTTTCAAGATAAATATCACCCTGGGAAAAACTTTGCATTTTATTTGTAATATACAATATCAGATTAAAAGCTACTTCTGACTAGTAGAAATGCTTTATCTTAAAAACATGTGTAGCTTTGAAAACATGTAGGATGGTCACCCAGTCATCTGGGAAAACTGAGAGTCAATCTCAACTCTAAATTACTTTTTCGTGCTAACGGATACATCTCTTTACTGATATAAAGTGTTAAGAAGTCTGTCTGCTCTTCATTATAACATTATATTTGCAAAACACTCCATTGTTTTTGATAACTCTCACTTTGATAAAGTGATATGATATTTTAGGTTATGTAACCATATAAAGTATTTTATTTTAGACCAACTACTATGGAACATCCAAAATAATGACAAATAATACTTATAAAAATTGCAAAACACAATTCATGAACAGGGATAAGTGTGTCAGAGAAATAGAAGCTTATGTCTCACTTTGGCCTACCACAAAAAAATTAATCTTCAAAATTGCTTAACTAAGTGAACATGTAAATAAAATACTTCCTAGCATCTATAATTCATGTTTGTTGCAGTTTGACTGAATGACCAAATTATAATGGTACAAAAACCCGTAGGAACCATATAGAGACCTATTAAAAGTATAGACACAGAGCACTGCAAGCCTCGTATCTCATTTGTTAGAAATTATTTTCAGCGTTTTTGTGGATTCCCATTCTTAGTATTACATATTCTTCGTATTATGCTAACAAATGGAATTCCAGTGCTTAGGCTTATGAATGCTACTAGAGCAACAGAAAAGCAAAAGAAATAAAAAGGAAGACATATTTCCTTCTTTGTGGCTGGAGATGCCGACATTCTTTTGCATCAAGCCGCTAGTTTTGACAAAGTGATGAACTGGGAGCAGTAACAAAAGTGTCAGTCTTACTACTGGCCTTCTACATGCGAAGATGTGTTTGAATACGCATGGTCCTGCTCAGGTTAGCGCTTAATGCACTTATCTTAAAGCAATTGTTCCACACAGATTTCTACTACGTTCTCGAAAATATAATCCCTAAATATTTGCTCTTCTCTTTGGTTTTCTTTTTAAACTAAAGATTTCCATGTTAATAACATTTAAATGCCTTTTTAATGTTTTTCTAATAAATATTTAAATTCTTGTAAATCCCTTTGTAAAGCCAGAAATAAAGTTAGGGTTTACCATCCTCATTCTTCATGCATGGAAGCATAAACTATGACTTGGATAGATTTCTTAGCAAAACAAAGAATATAAGAGTCTTTTATATTTAAATTAACAAAATAAAGCACTCTATTTAAGTTATGGCCCCCAGAATCAAACAAAATCTATGAGCTGTGCATTACTTGTGGCCTATCTGGAATCTACAAATGATCCTCCCTTTTCAGCAGTATTTGACATGCTTGTAACAATTATAGCTATAACATACAATATTAGGGATGAAACACGTGTATTCAGTGAGTCACTTCATCCCCAAGCATGCTGTATAGTTCTTGACATACAGATATCATTTACTAAACATTTACTGAAAAACTCAATGATGGAATGAAAAAAATTATTACGTCATTGAGGATTTGGAATTTGAGTTGGTACTTCACATTATGTTGCATATATGAAAACTTAAAGTATTTAAAATACATACTTAGCCCTGGCTGGTGTGGTTCAGTGGATTGAGTGCTGGCCTGCGAACCAAAGGGTTGAAGGTTAGATTCCCAGTCAGGGCACATGCCTGGGTGGCGGGCTAGGTCCCCAGTTGAGGGTGTGTGAGAGACAACCACACATTGACGTTTCTCTCCCTCTCTTTATTCATCCCTTTCTCTAAAAACAAATAAAATCTTTTAACAAATAAAAACAATAAAGTATATATTTAGATGGATCATAGTACTTTTCAATTATATTGACAACTTAGGTTTGAAGGTAAAATTAGAAAAAAATATTTTGGAAAGCCTTGATTTCCAAGTTAAAACAGCTTTGAAACTTTGGTATATATGAGCGTAATGTTTCCATTTCTCTTTTAGAAACAGCAATTGTTAAATAGTATACTAGAGTGAGGGACTATGAACAGGAAGTTCCTTTAAATAGTAATTAAAATTAAAAAGCTAAAATTATTTCTCAAATATATTGTTATAGCATGTACTAAGTAATAAATAAATAAAAATGGAAAATAGTATAAACATAAGTCTCAGTGTAAGAGTGAAAAATTATTATAACTCACTGCTTATGAAAATGATCTGACATGGCTAAAATTTCATGACAGTGAACATTATCTTAAAATCTGAAGTTTTTATAAAAGCCAGGAGATGATACATTTTCTATGTTTAGAAATCCTTTATCTTCAGCTCTTAGTATATACTAAATATGGAGTAATTATTTATTAGGTGAGTAAATAATTCCTACAAAATTTAAATATTTATTACTTGCACCAAGTGTTTCCAGCGAGCTTTCACTGAAAATTCAAACATTTTGATTTACTCAGAAGAAAACATGCTACACAATCCAGAATTAAATTCTTCAAAGGCTAATTCTAAATGCATTGGTGAGTTATGCACATTGAAAAGACAACATCCATAAAATGGGCATTTTCATTAATTTAATCGATTTTGTGTTGGGCAAGTGGTTCCAGTGTGGTCAGTACCACCTCTATTTGTCCCTCATGGATGTATTTCTTCTGATCCTTTACAAATGTCTGGAAGTTTCTAGGAGAAAATAAGCCTATTAGCCCAAATATTATTTAATTAGAAGCTGACTTAGGTTTTGTAGTTATTCTCCTATGTATGAGAGTTAGAGGTGAATACCAGCATTCCTTGGAGAGTACGTGTAAATGAAAAAAAAAAGATATACAGATATTGGTAAATTAGGAAATTGGTTTTATTTTAGTGGATAGAGTTTCTAAACGTAACTGCCCAAAACAGCAAAATATAGCCCATGCAGAGGTGAGTTCTACAACGGTCCAATCTCTGCTACAGTGATACATAACCAGTGCTTCCACAAGCCAGTCAAGGTCCCATGCTGGCGGCCGCAAGGAGGACAAACCTACTGTCAGGAAATCCTACAAGGTCAGTGACCAGTAGAATTCCAAATGAGCAGTTAAAAACCTCTTGTCTCTCAGCAAGTAAAACCTCCTGGTACAGGAAAATCTCCAGATCCAGCTTGAATATCACAAGTCACTTGCTGAATTTAAAAGATCCCATTAGAAGGAAGGTCAAGCTTTTAAGTAATTAGATTATTAAATGTCTCATATGAACTAGTGATTTTTTTTTTTTCATATAGAGCTCTACTTCAGACAGGAGCAAATGGAAATTTGGTGACTGTAATTACTAAGCTCCAAAGAAATGACATTTAATGTTCCACAAGTACATTAAAATTTGGAGAAAGGCAATGGGTCAAAAGGAGGAGGATACTTACCAATCAAATTAAAACATCTGTAAGTGTGAGTAAGGCGGTGAAAAGTCAAGCTATCCAGTCTCCATAAAACTGGAGGCAGGGCAAACAAAGAGTTGAGTAATCAGACAAAAAAATGCTTTGTGCAGCTTTCTCAGTCTTGGCACTTCTAATGTTTTGGGCCAGATCATTCTGTGTGAAAAGCTGCCCTATGCAAACAACCATCTCTCCAGATATTGCCAAATACCCTGTGGGTGTCAAAATCACCCCTTGATGGGAACAAATGGCTTAAGAAAGGAGTTGGACAGTGTATAAAAATGCATCTTTTTTATGCATCTAGTTAAGAATGCAGCAAAATCAAGCTGGGCAATGGATACTGAGCACTGGTGACATTCACATGCTGTCTCACCAACTAATAATTGTACATAGTAGTTACAAAGTAATTCTTAGTTTAGATGGCTAACTAACTATATTTTATTTTAACTTTGCAAGGTTTTACATAATAATGATTTTTGCCCAAATTTTGCAGAGATAAAAATCAGGTTGCTAGTAAATAATTCCCCAAAGTTATGTAGCTAGAAAGATTATCAGTCAGATCGTTATGAATTCAAAATCTATGATAAAGAATTTCTTGTATGTCTCCTACTTGGAAAGGAAGCCATGGTTGAATACCCTAGATCAAAAAGAAACAAGTTGGTCAGTGTGAGTCTGTTATAGAATGTTACAGAGTAATCTTTTTAGGACTCGCAGGAAGAATAATGAGGCTTCTTCTGATGAATTTTTTATTGTATGAATACTATTCACCATCTACATTGACAATATAGAATTTTTAGAGACAAAACTGAAAAAAATATATTTAGGATTTCTTTTTCTGTGTGTTCACGTTAACTCTGGCTTCCTCAGGTTGTCTCACCATACTCTCTCTTTGTCTTTATTGCTACAGTCTCATTGTATTGTATATACTATTTATATGTGCTTTATGAACAACCACAAAGCCACTCTTGGAATCTACTTTAAAAATGGGTTTATTTGTAAATAGTTAAGAATTTTTGCCCTGGCTGGTATAACTCAGTGATTTGAGTGTGGGTCTGGGAACTGAAGGGTCGACAGTTCAACTCCTACTCAGGGCACATGCCTGGGTTGCAGGCCAGGGGATACATAAGAGGCAACCACATATTGATGCTTTTCTTCCTCTCTTTCTCCTTTGCCTCTCTATAAAAATAAATAAATACACACACACATACATAAATAAAAGAATTTCAATAGCATGGACTATGGTGTCACACAAAACCATGTAAAATATCCAAAATCAAATCAATTTAAATAGTCTTGCATTATCTCTTTAAATACATTGAACAGTTTAGTCGTTCGCAATATAAATACAACCTCCACTGTTTGGGGGTAAATTTAATCTTATGCCATATTTAATACATATAACTGATCCTCAAAAGTTAAATGAAGTACCTCCATTGGTTTTATGGCTATCAGAATAGAAGCAAAAAATAATAAGGTATTATTATAGTGCTAATGTACAGATTAAATAAAATCTCTATGTTGAAGCCACTTAATTTTTTTCCTGATGATGGGGATTCTGCTTTGTATCTGCAACTGACTTAAAAAAAAGCTTTAAAAATTTTGCTTGATTCCTTTTCTTTTTTCCCAAAGTGAAATGGTTCTATTCCTGACTCATTCTTTAAGGCTGCTTCCATAAGATGATGAATTTATTCACTCAAACTACTCACCAACTGAGTTACACAGTATCCAGCTGTTCACTTAATGGAAATAGTGTGTGTGGGCACACATCAGCTGGGCACTGAGAAAAAAGTACATCTGAAATGTTTTCTAGTCTAAAATTATTATTCTGTTCATGCCATCAGTAAATAAATTAACTAATCTTTACTGGCCATCTTAAGTACCTTACCTGTGAGACAGTAGGCTATTAATAAGTGTTTATTATGAAAATGAGAAGAAATAATTTTGTTCTTGAACTTGACAATGAAGTTTGCTATGTGTATTTGTGTAAAGAAGTTTATTAATATTACTATATTATAAGATAACTACATGAGTGGGGCCTAAGATATATACCCGTTAAGGGTTACTAACAATGAATGCTCTAGGAGCTTTCTTCTATGGGTTCATTAGTTAATACACTCCCAAGGAGGTAATCTGTTACTTAGATTTTGAAAAGTGAATGCATAGGTAGCCTGAGAAAATTGATGTTATGTTTTAAAATGAGAGCTAGACTGAGAGCAGGGAAAAAACACACAGAGGAGAAAGTGAAGGACAAATATCCCAGGAAAGTAGATGGAAAAAGCATAAAAACATAGCCAGGTACCATTTTGTCAGCTGAATATGAATGTGTACTTTGAAATAGAGGGAGCAAGTTCACAGGCAAGAACAATACGAAATCTGTTGCAGTAATCCAAACATGAAGTAATAAGAGACTGAACTAACCAAATGGTGGTAGAAGAGAGATGACAGATGTATGAGTTATCACACATGATGAATCAACTCTCCTCTTTCAATCTCCGAAATAGCCTGGATAGTTAAAGATGCTGATAGTACAAATCTATGGGAGTGGGAAACACACAGCAACATAAATGAGAATTTGAAAGGGACTGGAATGTTTTGATAAACAAGCTAGTTGGCAAGCACATTTAAATGACAGCTCCTGCAAAGAAAAATATGTTCAATAATAATTAAGCACCATCAAGAATTAATGGCTTGATTCATACAGAAAGAGTGCTTGTCTTGTAGGCAAGGGAACCCATGGTTATATTTATTATCCACACAAAATAACACTCATCACATTTTAACAGTTATAAACATTTTCACATACATTAATTCATTTGATATCAGAGGCAGAAACATCTTATACTATGACGTGCACTTTATAAGTGCAGTGGTTCATTGCTTTTATTGTGGGGCCACCCCACTGTGTGGGAGTGAGTGCCTGTGAGGCTGTGTGGAGGGTGCGTTTTTAGGCTTAAGGTGCATCAGTCATGGTCCCGACAGAAAAAAAGATGCCATCGAGGGGAGTTTAATATTAAAAATGAAGGAAGAAAATATTCTGGCCTAACTTCATTGAATCTGGAAGGTTACCTTCAAAATATGTGCAGGGCTGCATTTGAGTGACACTGACCATTTCTGAAGTGACTACAAGCTCGACATGCCCCCACAAGATCCAAAATAAAAACACTGTGAGTCCAAAAGGAAGGTAGTTTCGTCAAGTTCTGGATTAATGCTGAATAAAAGTGACTGTGCAATTTCCCTGTCTCCAAGAGTCATTTTTTAAAGTTTAGTTTTGTACAAAGCCAGAGGCCACTTCAACTTCCCTTATGTACGTGCAGCAAAGTACAATTTCTAGAGATGACTTAGGTATAATTCATTTCTCACTTTTTATGAAGTTAATTAAAACACAGGACTTCAATGGGGTAGTTAAATTTATCACTTATTCTTATAGCTACTTGTCATAAATAAATACTTTAAATTCAAAACGTCAAGGTGAAGATAAAATTCGCCAGTGATTTTCAAACACAGTAGCCGATATAATTTGCACTCACTGACACATTTGGTTTGCCTGTCCTTTGGTATCTACCACATTGAATTAGATTTGCCATGAGAACACTGGTGGGTGCCACTTCTGCCAGGCTCCCTTTAAGAGGAGGTGCACAATTCTCCAAGTTATTCTCCCGCTGCATGAACACTGAGGTCTCGCACCAAAAAAGGCTATCCTATGTGATGGTGGAGCCTGCATCAGCTTTAATTCCTGTTTGATTACAAGGGGCAGACCACCCTCTTCCAGGGACTAGCATTAGACCAGTAGAGACAATGAGAATTAACTTCTGTTCTTAGACCATGAGATTTGGGCAGTTCTTAACTTGAGATCAACTAGACAATGGTCTTAATTGTCTTGGGCTGCTATAACAAAATATCAGTACCATGAACTGGGTAGCTTATAAAGAATTGAAAAATATTTCTCACTGTTCTGGAGGATGGAAGTCTGAGATCTAGATGCCAGCGTCATTGGGTTCTGGTGAGAGTCCTTTCAAGACTCATTGCAAACTGTCACTTCTCATACCCACATATGAGGGGAAAAGAGTTGGTTATTCTTTGACTTTCCTTATGGGGCACTGATCCCATTTACGAGTCTCCACCTTCATGACCTTAATTATCTCTCAAAGGCCCCACATCCAAGTGTCTTCACAATGGGATCTGGCTTTCAACATTTGAATGTGGGGAAGCCACAAATCAGTTTGTAATACTAATCTTGCCCGATACATTCTCAATCAGAAAAATACTTTAATTATTAATATTGCATGTCCGGCCCTTAATGATCTACCCACTTCCTACTTCTTGTAATCTGTCAAAAGAACACCCTTTTTCATGTATACAATTACTGAAAGTCCATCAATCATGCCATCCTTATGTCTCAATACATGTTTACATTCATGCCTGATCTTTCTGCTGAAATGTGTTTCTTACCTTTCCTTGCCTCACTCTTAGTAGGCCCACCTGCTCACCTATGTACACAAAAGCAGTGCTATGCTAGAGCCAGTCCTCATCAGTCCATGACAGCCAAGTAGTAACTTTTTAGCAGCTTTGCAATCCAGCTGTCAAACAGCTCAAGAATTAAATTACTGTGTGTAGTTCTCACATTTTTGTGTACATTGTAAACAGAATTATTATACCTGGTATTATACCCATGGTATGTAATCCTTACACCCATTAATAATGTGCACCCTTATTTTTCCCTCAAAAACTCAGGGAAAAAAAGTGTGCATTAAACATGGCAAAATATGGTATATAAATAAATTACATTAAAATCAAAATACATGCTCAAAATTCATCACATATCTTTTCATTTTTCTCATTTTGCTATTTTCTAAGTTATTGAGGTTATTTGTGTCTGTCGTATGTTGACAATAGGATGGCATGTTGTGCTTCTGTGCTTCTCTTCCTAATTCTGAGTTCAGTGATACCAGTTTGGTAGTTTGAAATTAGTCATGGCAAGAATATCTCCATGACAAAAATGAAGCAAATACAAACAAACAAACAAACAAGGTTGCACTTATTTTTATATATTGTCTAGGATTAAGATATAATTAGATACAATATTAATTAAGTAAATTAAACTTTAATGCATTTGTAGTCACTGCACTGCAAATGCCCACAAAAATGTTGAGGAAAATATTCTTTAACTTTCCAACTCATCAAAAAATGTTACATCTTTGATGAACAGAATTCTGACATGCAATGCCCTTGTTTTAAGCATTAATGTAAACAAAAGTTGCCTCATTCAGGTTTTTCTTTGTAATTGTCTATAAGGAAATTCTTTGTTATAACTACGTTGTTGTACATAGAATATGTGTGTCTCCCCCAAATTCATAGATGAAGTCCAACCCCTAAAATGCCTGTATTTGGAGTCGGGGTCTGTGAGGACAATATGATACAAGTTAAATGAGATCATAAGGGTGTGGCCCTAATCTAATGGGCCTTGAGTCTTTGTAAGAAAAGGAAGAGTCTCCAGAGCACTCTCTGTCCACCATTTGAAGACACAGTGAAAGAGTGGCCACCTATAAGCCAGGAAGAGGGGTCTCACCAGAAATCCAGCTGGCTGGCACCTTGATCTTAGACTCTGCAGCCTCTAGAACTGTGACAAATAAGAGTTATTTAATATCACAATGGTACTTTGTTATGGTATGTTAAGCAAACTAAGACACCAACCAAATCTTAGTAAAGTTCTTCCTAACTCCTCTTCTTGCTCCCTTAGCATAATATTAGCAAAAATCTCATAATACTCTGGTGTAATGCATCTATTAGAATCAGTCAGTACAAATAGGTGATGATCATACACTGTTTATGAAGCACGTTCTAAATGCTGGGGAAGCAGCTTGGAACAAGTAAAAAAGTCTTATTGAGATTATATCCTTAATGGAAATTATACTCCAATGTAGAAAGACAAGTAAGATCAAGAAAATGAGATAACTAATAAGAATAAGGAAATAAAGTTAAATTAGGCCATGTTAAAGAAAGTGGTTATGAAGAGATGGAATTTGGTATATCAGGTGGTGATGATCTGTTCTTTGGAATGGACACCAATTTCACCTCCAGATTCCTAATTTTCCACTTTCAGGAGTAAAGCATTTTCCCCTTAGCATTTGGGAGTATTAGGGACTGCATTTTCACAGCTGAGTCTCCTTTGAAACATTGCCTTTATAAAGGAAAATCCCTTTCCTTGTGGGGAGCTAAAATACACTAAATGCCTGGACAATAAATGGTTAAAAGGGCCTAGCCTCCTTGTCTCAACTCCACGTTGTTATCCCAGCTCCAGAGCTCCCCAAGAGATTGGCTGAGGTTTTTGTGTGACTGATCAGCCATCGACGTCTTCCTCTGGACAATCTTGCTTCCTTAACTCTCCACAGCTATTAATCCTGAAAATGTTTTCCACTAATATTCCTACATGCAAATATCTGTGCTTCAGAGTCTATTTCATGGATAATTCAACTAGCAATAGTTGGAAAAAGAAGTGGTCCAAATAAGCAGATGCTCACATGGAATATTTGACATGGATTATTCACTGACTGGTTGGCTGAGAGGTTCCCTGAACTGGTGCTAAGTGAACCATGGACTGCCCTTGGCGGAGCAGTGTTGGAAGTGTGCAATTGTTAGACTTCTCTTGGCAGTACAACAGTGGAAGAAAATGCACTAGCTTGGGGAAAGTAGCAGGTGTCTTGAAATAGAGAGAAAATTGTAATCATACAAATGAAAGAATCAGATGGCTGTTGCTGGGGACAATGGATGCAGTGAAAAATGTTAATAGAAAACTGAAGGTGACTGCTCAGCAATTAAGTAAGGAGTGTGACAATCAGAGGCAGCCCCGGCAGCATATAAGTAGACTGTTCTGAAGCCAGAGCACAGAAAAAGCACAGCATTTGGCCCAGGGCTTAGTTTAACTATTAGAAAACTCCTGAGACAGTTGATTTTTCCCTCTGGATGTTTGTGCCACAAAAAAGGTCAAGGAAATAGTTGGGAGAAATGAAGAGTTAAAATATTAGGTGAAGATTTATACTTGAAATATACAAAATCATAATTGTAAAACAATATCTGAGCCCTTTGAGCCTAAAGAAGTGGCCCAATCCTATCAACTGAAGATAGAAGGCAGAGATTACCTTGCACAAAGAGAGAGCCTTGTAAGGTCGCACACTCCATGCTCAGGGTCAATCCCTAATTTCCCTCCTGAACAAAATCAATATGAAGGCACAACAGAGCCCTGTTTGGGATGTGCTGAGTATGCTTTGAGAGAAAAGGCATAACCTCCCCAAATCAGAGCTAATAAATTAAGTCAAAATATATCTCCAGAGAGTGGTAGAATATGATTGAAATTATATTTTGAGGTGCTGGATCAAGGTGCAATAGAACATAAAAATGGATGGGGAAAATTGTGATGGTAGGAGCACTCTCCCAGGATATGTTAGTGCTTTGGCTAGTACTCTCAGAGACAGTGCTAACTCAGTACTGAGTCTGATCTGAGAAATATGGAGAAAGTAAGTGAACTGCTCTAGCAGATGGTATGAATACAATTAAAATACCAGGAGATGCTGTTAGTGGCTACAATCTTGCAACTAGTCGGTGAATAAATTTTGGAGATCTAATTTACAACATAGTGATGATTACAGTCAAAAATACTGTATTATATATTTTAAAATTTGCTAAGAAACTGTATCTTAACTACTGTATGTCAACTCTCATGTCCTCTGTCATAAAATAGTCCAAAGAGATTTGGGTCAGCTGTACATGACTGTCATACTATATTGTTGAGATACTGTTAATTAGATACAATAATAAAGTAGTAGCCAGTATTGGTAAGAAGTTGTAAGATAAAATTTACCAAGTTTCCAGAACTATAGAGCAGAATGCTTGGATTTCCATTCAAAACAATGGACACCTAATTGTACCTATTTCCATCTTCTATGAAGAAGGAAGCAGCACTGTAGTAGAAAAATCAATATTTTCTTAAGAATATTTTAGAGACAATGTTTTTGTATTCTGAGGGACTGAATTGTAAAATACAATAGTGACACTTAGAGATAAATTATTACAGAACACAGTTTTAGAAATATTGGGGAGATTTTTAGGATAGCAATGATAGAAGTGGAGAAATTTGGAGAGCATGTGATGCATTTCAGGGGTTCACAGAAATGTCTCCTATTATATTGCATGTAGAAGACCAGATAAATAAGAGATCAAGGATGCTATACAAATTCTGAAATTATTCTGTGGGTAGAGGTAACACCTACTAAAGCACACAAGACTTTTGAAGAAATATTTAGAACATGTTCAATTAAATTTTCTTTAAGAACACTAAAGTGGAATAATATGAAAGAATTAAATATCTCAATATGAAATGTGATAAACACATATACAATATGGAGTGCTAAGCACATATTTAGTATTGAAATTCAAGGGCTTGAAAGAACTCACTTTAGTTGGAGAAAGAAGAGAGAGATCAATAATGACTCTTCACTTATTGCAACAGAATTTGGTAAAAGAAATAGAATGAGTAAAGGATGCTTAAAAGGGACAACTCTTAAGTAAGAAATGCTGGGTTGTGAAGTCCAAGACTGTTATATATATCTATAAAAATGGTATAATAAGCTACATTCAGTATGGTTGACAGGTAGACTAAAATTAAACAAAAACATGGTCATTAGATTTGACATTGAGAACGTCATTTATATGTTCAGTGGAATGGTAGGGGGAAAAGTCAGATTGGAGATCTTTGAGAATGGTCAACAACCAAAACCAAGATGGAGAAAACAATGTTCCTTTTTTGGAGGCAGTTTGTTATAAAAGGGGTAGAATAATGACTTAGGATCTGTTGATATGGGAAATAATATAAACACCAGAGAAGAAAACTTTTCCATATTTTTTTACTTTCAAGCTTGGAGACCCAGGATATAATTATATACTCTTTGAAATAGTGAAGAAAGGCAAAGAAATAAAAAAGAGAGACAGAATAATCATAAGAATACATGCCCTGCAAAGTGGGAATTGAGGGAACGTTCCTCAACATAATAAAGGCCATATATGAGAGACCTACAGCAAACATCATACTCAGTGGGCAAAAGCTTAGAACTTTCCCACTAAGATCAGGAATAAGACAAGGAGGCCCACTTTCACCACTCCCATTCAACATAGTACTGGAAGTCCTAGCCACAGCAATCAGACAAGAAAAAGAAATAGAAGGCATCCAAATAGGAAAGGAGGAAGTAAAACTGTCATTGTTTGCAGATGACATGATAGTGTACATGGAAAATCCTATAGACTCCACCAAAAAACTACTCGACCTAATAAATGAATTTGTCAAAACAGCTGGATACAAAGTCAATACTCAGAAATCAAAGGCATTCTTGTACACAAACAATGAAACATCAGAAGCAGAAATCAGGAAAAAAAAATCCCATTTGATATAGCAACAAGAAAAATAAAGTACCTAGGAATAAACCTAACCAAGGAAGTAAAAAACCTGTACTCAGAAAACCATACAACACTGAAGAAAGAAATTAAGGAAGACACAAACAAATGGAAGCACGGACCATGCTCATGGATTGGAAGAATTAACATAATCAAAATGGCCATACTTCCCAAAGCGATTTATAGACTCAGTGCAATTCCTAGTAAAGTACCAATGACATATTTCACAGATATAGAACAAAAAGTTCAGAAATTTATATGGAACCATAAATGACCACAAATAGCTGCAGCAATTTTGAGAAAGAAGAACAAAGCAGGAGGGATCACTATACCTGATATCAAACTGTATTACAAGGCCACTGTAATCAAAATAGCCTGGTACTGGCATAAAAACAGGCACATAGACCAATGGAACAGAACAGAGAGCCCAGAAATAAACTCAAGTCTCTATGGTCAATTAATATTTGACAAAGGAGGCAGGAGAATAAAATGGAACAAAAAGAGCTTCAACAAATAGTGTTGGGAAATCCAGACAGCTACATGCAAAAAAATGAAACTCGATCACCAACTCACACCACACACAAATATAAATTCAAGGTGGATAAAAGACTTAAATATAAGTGGTAACACCATAAAAGTCCTAGAGGAAAACATTGGCAGGAAGATCTCAGACATTCCACGCAGCAACATCCTCACAGACATGTCCCCTAAAGCAAGGGGCATAAAGGAAAAACAAATGGGACCTCATCAAAATAAAAAGCTTCTGCTTGGCTAAAGAAAACAGCATTAAGATGAAAAGAGAACCAACAGTACGGGAAAACATATTTGCCAATGATACCTCAGACAAGGGCCTGATCGCCAAAATATATAAAGAACTCACATGACTCCACTCCAGGAAGATAAACAACCCAATTAAAAAATGGGCAAAGGACTTGAACAGACACTTCTCCAAGGAAAACTTACAGAGGGCCCAGAGACACATGAAAAGATGCTCAGCATCACTAACCATCAGAGAGATGCAGATTAACCACAATGAGGTATCATCTCACACCAGTCAGAATGTCCAACATAAACAAATCCACAAACAAATGCTGGAGAGGATGTGGAGAAAAGGGGACCCTAGTACATTGTTGGTGGGAAAGTAGACTGGTGCAGCCACTGTGGAAAACAGTATGGAATTTCCTTGGAAAACTAAAAATGGGACTGCCTTTGACCCGAGAAAGAAGGAGCTCATACCCTTTGTGACAGCTAGGATGGAACTGGAGAGCATTATGCTAAGTGAAATAAGCCAGGCGGTGAGGGATGAATACCATATGATCTCACCTTTAACGGGAACATAATCAACAGAAGAAAAAGCAAACAAAATATAACCTGAGACATTGAAGTTAAGAACAATCTAACAATAGCCAGAGGGGAGGGGACAGGGGAGAGGGGAAAGGGTTTTCAGGAACTATAAAGGACACATGGACAAAACCAAGGGGGAGGGTAGAAGCAAGGGGGGGTGGGATTGGCTGGGGTGAGGTGGAGGGGTGGGGAGAAAATGCAGACAACTGTAATTGAACAACAATAAAATGATTTAAAAAAGAAAAAAAGAATTGTGTCCTTTCCAATGCTAAATGGAATGGAATCCAGAGAAAAAGAGAGGGAATACTTGCACTCCTGTTATAATATTACCAGGAAACACATCAACCACAAGTTTATGTCTGTCCTAGTTACACTTTCATAAGACATCATGAATTAGTCACTCTAATATTACTCTCTGTCTTAACACTCACACTGAAGGAATTTAAACATTTGATCTTTGTTTTCTTAGATTCTACTTGTTTATATTTCTCTGAACAACAGTAGTATCCACCCACATACTACATCCACTCACCTCCTGTTCACCAATAAAGCTGTGTTATTTTTTATTCTCAAAAATGTATAAGGTCTTTTTTGCAGTGTCATTTTCTCTCTCTGTTGTAGTATCTTATTGCTTCCAGTTGTTTCTGCAGATATTTGAACACTCTGCTTGCTTGTGTCATATCTTACTTCACAGCACTTCTCCATTCCCAGATGTAATAGACTCACAAGAAAAGGCTGTCCCATACAAGTGATTTGTAATGAGCGAGACCTTCACATTCTTGCACTACTTTCTAGAATCTCACTGTGGGAAGTGTTTCACTTGCCATTCAACTTTCTGCAAGACTTATTGATGTCAAAGAATAATGTTTTCTAAGGAGTTAGACTGTCAGAGTTGCGGGACCTTCAATCTTGAAGAAGAATGGATAGATAGTAATTTGACTAGGTGGCTTAGTCTAAGATGTAATCTTCAAGATTTATACTACCTGTGGAATACAATATAGGAAGACTTGGGATTTCTTTATATGGTGTTCTAGTAAAGTGACTTCACTAACTCTCAACAGAGTAAGATCTCCAAAAGATAACTGATTTCACCTCTGTGCACAATGAAAACTACTGCTTCTCAGCACATGCTAGTCATTACCAAAAAGAATTAGTAGAAAGCTAAATTTCAAACAAATGAAAACCACAATGCTTTTTTTGCTAATAAATATTTTAAAGAGATAAAAAATTTTAAATAGCATATTATAAATTTTGTTAAAGTTTCTCTATGTTATGGCTAAAACTTTTAATGCAATATGTTGTATTACTTAAATAATTTTATAACTTGGCTGAATATAATAAATAAATAGAGTTCTTATTTATTTGGAACTATCACAAAATATCTGCGGTTTAAAAGAGCATTATCTGGAGCCTTTAAAATTTCACATTTATAGTTGTCAAATGGAAGCATTAAAATTAATTTCAAAGTGAAATGTTAACCTTTCGAAAATTCCTATACTTCTAAATCTGTTTGACATTGTAATGCAACATTGACATTACGTACACTTTCTGACAAAATTATATTAACTGTCACAAATATCTCCAAAGAAAATTAATTTTATTCTAAAAGATTTAAATACTCTTCATTTTAAATACAGATATTTTAATGGCCCAATATAAACATTTGGTCATCAAGGTCTCAGATTTGTACTCAGAGGAAATATTCTAGATCACTAAGTTGGCATTAGTTTACCAACATGTAAAAAGATATTTGTGGCACAATAAATCTCAATAAATTGAGAGTGTGTAAATTCAGATTACATTTCACATGTTCATTGACACTTTATTTTCCTGCTTTTTTTGTCACACATGATTTACTCTAGTTAAGAATCACAAGTGCTGGTGAGGATGCGGAGAAAAGGGAACCCGAGTGCACTGTTGGTGGAAATGCAGACTGGTGCAGCCACTGTGGAAAACAGTATGGAATCTCCTCAAAAAACTAAAAATGGAACTGTATTTTGACCCAGCAATTCTGCTGCTGGGAATATATCCTAAGAATCTTGAGTCACCGATTCAAAAGAATTTATGCCCCCCATATGTTCATAGCGGTGCCATTTACCATAGCCAAGTGCTGGAAACAGCCTAAGTGCCCAACAGTAAATAAGTGGATCAATAAACTATGGTGCATTTACACAATGGACTACTGCACAGCACAAAGAAAGAAGGAACTCCTACCTTTTATGACAACATGAACAGAACTGGAGATTATTATGCTAAATGAAATAAGCCAGGTGGTAAAAGACAAAGACCATATGATCTCACCTATAAGAGGAGTTTAATAAACAACATAAACACACAAAGTAGAACCACAGGCATGAAAATATGCAACAGACCAAAAGTGACCAGGGGGAGTGGGGAGGGATACAATGGTGGGAAGAAGGGTAAGGGATTAGACAAAGAACATGTATGAATGACCCATGAACATGGATAACAGCATGGGAATTGACTGTGGGACCATGGTTGGGGTGGGCAGAAGAGGACACAGGGGGGAAAATTGAAACAATAAAAAATAATAGAAAATAAATAAATAAAAATTTAAAAATAAGAATCCCCATGAATGTGGGTATTCCTTAATTGCAGTAGTTTTTCTATACTACTCTGAGCCATAAAATCAGAAGTATTGACATAAATCAATGATTTTGAATTTTTGTCAAACACTGTATTCAGCTTCAATTCTAGAAAACCAAAATGATCCCTGTTATAAATACAACCAAATATAGCAGCAAATCACTCTACATATTTACAAGTAAACAAGTACATCTGTTTAGTTTCGATTGGTATTGGGTTGTGGCTGTGTGTGACTGCATTTCTGACTTGAAAAATACCAGATTACCTGCTATGTATGAAAAGTAAAATATGTTTAACAATCACTTTGTAAACAGTTCTCATAAAATCCTTTTGGGAGCTTTGTTACAAAACTAGGGGAAGAGGAATTCTGGCATCGGAATACGAATCTTGGAAGTCTTCTAAAGGTGATATTTCCTGGAATGAAATGTCAGTTCACTGCATGTCAGTATAACAGAAAAAGCAATATTTAATATCCTCAGATTCTTTGTATATTAAATACAAATAAGTTTAACTTCTTTCATCACCATAATAGTAAAAAATGTATTAGTCCTTATAATTATATATAACTTTAAAAACATTTTTCTTGAATTGGTATGCTTGGTAGGCTTAACATCAATTTAATAATTTATAGATCATTTTGTCTGAGCTTACTTAATTATAAGAATAAAGATGTTTCTAATATTCTTCCCTGTAACTTTCAATAAAATATAATTATAATTGGTGTGAGAGATAAATGAAACAAATACTATGATATTAAATTATGTGGAAAAATTCAGTGCTAGGTTAAAATAAGAAATTCAGCATTTTTAATGATTCAGACTTCAGCAAAATATAATAATCTGGCCCATATGTATGCATAAAGGCTATATTTGTAATCCAGTTTTCCTTTGAAATTTATACATAATTCAATGTAATATTACTGAAATGTTCAAGGACTATCAATTTAACTAGTATGTATTACTATATCCCAGTATGAAGTAGTGTTTGAATATGACCAATTCTAATTCAGCGTGAAATCTTTCCTCTTTTACATTCATCTGTTTTCTTTCTCCCTCTCTCCCTTCAATCCCTTTTCCTATTCTCTCTTTCTTTCCTCTTCTTTCTTTCTGATATTGAAAGTGGTATTTTAGATTTTCTGGCAGCAAAGAGAGCAAGCAGCCAAGCCTAAAAATGCATGGGATATAAGGAGAAAATATTGGCATTGAGATAAGTCCCACATGATATTGTATATTGAGTTAGCATTAACTAGCTGGACTGTGAGTAGGGAGCAGAGCGAAGTGAGGGAACAGAGCAGATGCAAGTAAAATAATGAGTTAGCACTGATGGAGTACCGTCTGCATTCGGACAAATATCATGCAAGGATACCATAGACCAGCTGAGGGGTCCTTCCATATCCTGGGTGAAACCCACTGCAAGGAATATGGCTTTTAGTAGAAAAAGAATGTGGAAATCGAAGGATTGTAAGAAGGACATGGGAGAATGACAGTTTGTTCTTGGAGTAAATCTTGTCTGGCTCTGTTGTTGGCAAATTATAAGGTAAAGTGCCTATGAAAAGGTCTCTATAAATTGTTATAAAATAGAAATAGGTTTTGGTGACTAAAATAATAGAGAGCAATAATAATTAAGTAAAAACATAATCATTTAGGATACTCACACATATAACATATATTTATATGTATATACAAATATATCACCATATTTCTTTTGTAGGTAAATAAAATATTTACCTTCTAATGAGTAAACTATTTCAATTTTTAATTATTAAATTTAATGAGAATATTTGTTGTCTCTATTGACTTAGTTAAGATAAGAGGAATAGAGTTTTCTCTCTTTTTTTTCTCAATCCTTCCCCTCCCAATGGCCCCACCCACACCCTGACAGCTGTCAGCCTTCTCTCTGTGAGCTTGTCTCTATTTTGCTTATAGGAGTAGAGCTCTGAATCTACTTGTACAGTGCAGACTTTACTGCTAAGCAATGATTTTCTGGATGTATAAAGGCATTTTCACTTGTATTTATCCAAGTATTTCAAATATAATTTGTTCTAAACGGGGTTCTCCTTCACGACTCCCACAGAAACTGTTTGTTTACCACTGCTTCTTATTTCCCTGCTCATTACTATCCTCCTAGTCAACAGGCAAGAAGTCTTAAAATCCCCAAATTTCCTCCTCTTCTTAACTTGCTATATATTCAATTAAAAAGGAAGTCTTATTAGAGCTTGTCCCTCTGCACCAAAGGGTTGTGGGCATGATCCTGGTTTGGGGTGCATGTGGGGGGCAAGCACTGGGTGTTTTTCTCTCACATCAATGTTTCTCTCTTTCCGTCTTCCTCCTTCCTTCCCTCTCTCCCTATCTCTTCTTCCTCTCTCCATCACTCACTAAAAGCAATAAACTTATTATTGGGTGAGGACTCAAAAAATAATCATTAAATACAAACTCCCTTAATAGTTTTTAACTCCACTTCTTCTGTTTATACACCTGATGAATTGGAAAAAAACCTTATATTTTTAATTTACTATTTTCCATAGTTTCTATAATTATTGATGAAATTTGGCTGGTTTTTGTATTTTTAGTCCTACTGCTTTTGCACTCCCTCCTTCATTCCACTGCCATGCGTGTTCATTATCTGAAACACTGACCATCATATCTTTCTCCTACTTATACCCTTTCAGTTATTCCCTTTTGCCCTGAGAAATAGGATTTCTCAGAATATCCACTGAATCCTATTATTACATTGAGTTCTTCGCTCTTTATCTTTATACTGCCACTCCCCCACCCCCTGTACCTGGGGCTCTGCAGTACTGAGCTAATTGTCCTTTTCCTAACTTGATAATCATTTTTGGCTTCCTTCCTTAGCTTATGGTTTTCCTTTGACCAAAATCTGCCTTCACTTCCCCCTTATACCACTTGACTAAAAGTTACTTATCCCCTAAGACTGAATAATAAATACGTACCCCCCCCACAATGTTTTACAAATCACTTCAGGTTGAGTATAGTTTTGATGTGCTCCAATACACTTTTAAAGCTACAGGTGGAGCTGCTCAATATCATATCAAATAAATCTCAATGCAATTTTAAGCCTCCTTAGGCCATTTTTTCTTATCATTTATTAATATTTTGTAGACTTCCATCACTTACATCCTTAGACGTGTACTCTGAATCAATAAGGGCACAAATATTACCCTTCAAAGTACCTTCAAAACAGCTCTTTTAAATTCATAGGAGTAAGGCAGCCTTATGCCTAACTGCATCTCTGTTTTCAAATGTTCTGATATCTTCAGAAAGTGTTTCCTAAAATAGAAAGCTGAGACAGTGCTTAAAAAGAAAAGCAAGAAAATGCAAGTTTATGAAAGATGAAAACTTCCTGCAGTTAGATAATAACCTCTTTACTGACCACACACACAATATCTAATTTATAGTGTTGTATTTGGAAAGTATATCCTTTTTGCTAGAAATAAATTCGTTCCTTGATAGACTTCCTACTGTTATGCACAGGCTAATATACATAAAATATACTTATGTCAACCCCTCACATCCCCTGAAAAGCCTTAGATTGTATATGAAATTTTATATCTGAGTAACCTTAGTAAAATTAGGCGTTTCAAATTTAAGCATTAAATGATAAAGTACATCACAAAATGAGACATAAGAAGTGAAACTCTTTGCTTTATTTTAGATATCATGCCCTGATTGTCACTATTTTATGTGAAAAAATTGAGAGATAAAAGTATTTTATTGTATTTATTTTTGTGTAAGAAACCACTATGGTTAAATAGTTCAAGTGGTTCTAATACCAGCAAAAAAAAAATGGAAGAACTTTAAATTATACTTTGAACTAAAGAAATGTTCCTAACCTTAATCTTCCCTGCATTAGGTATATGAAGTCTTACTAAACTAAGATTATGGTTTGCTGAATTTCAGCTAATAACCAAATAATTATTTTTAACTGAGATATAACTAACATATAGTGTTACTTTAGGTATACAATGTGTAGATTTGCTATATTCATATACTGCAATGTGATTGTCAGGGTAGTGTTAACTCACATCTCCATCATCTCACACAATTATCATTTTCATGGTGAGAACAATGAAAATATAGACACTTGACAACTTTGAAGTTTACAAAATAGTACTGTTGAGTATCATTGGTATGCTGTGTGCATTAGATCTGCAAAACTTATTTATCTACTGGTTGCAAATGTGTACCCTTAAATAATATCTCCCCAATTCCCTCATCCCCAGCCCCTGGTGACCACCATTCTACTCTTTGCATCTATGGCTTCAGATTTTTTAGATTGCACATGTAATTCATACTAAAATTATTGGAAATTAAAAACTAACATGCATTTTTTTCTCCCTAAAGGAGATGAACTTACAGGGGTTTTGCCATGCCATTTCAGTTAGAAAGGTGGTTAATTTTAGTTATATGCTATATTATTAGACTGGACCTCTAGTTCAGCCCATTCAACAACCATTGTGCACGTTGACTCACATTTTAATCTTCAGAGGCCATAGCAGCATTTTATAAATTTCCTGCATGGAATCACACTGAGCCTATGAGAGCAAATGTGGCATTTATTATGATATAGCTATGGTCAGTCAATAAATCCAGACGGCTGCTCTAATAGATTCCGAAGGACCAGCTATGTCAGACAGTGTCTTTATATCACATATATTTCCTGGTTGACAAAATCCACATTTCTAAATTGCAGTCACACTGCATAAAATATTCTGGTATCTAAACCTCAAGCTGCAACTGAAGAGACCTAAGATGTGTTAAGCATACATAGCCTTAGTGAATTTGATCCTTCTAGAACATCCAAATGTTAAATCAGTTAGTGCATAATATGAAACAAAAATTTTTGGACATATCGCCCCTCCAATTTTTTTGTCAGTAACATAATGGAGGACATTGATTCATGTCATTTTCTGTAGCAACCTGTGAAGTTCACATCAAGTTTATTGTTCACTAGAAATGTTTCCATGAAGGTGATTAAATAAATACATATTTTAAAAATCTGAATATCTATATCTTCAGATAAATATGGTCACTATTTTCAGATTTGTTTAGTGACTTTTATTTTTTAATTAATTAATTAATTTATTTATTTTTAGAGAGGGGAAGGGAGGGAGAAAGAGAGGGAGAGAAACATCAGTGTGTGGTTGTGTCTTGTATACCCCCTACTGGAGACCTGGCCAGCAACCCAGACACATGACCTCACTGGGAATTGAACTAGCGACCCTTTGGTTTACAGGCTGGCATTCAGTCCACTGAGCCACACCAGCCAGGACTGTTTAGTGACTTTAAAAGTGGTAAAATGGCATAAATAAAAGTCTCAGGAAATAAATCTAATCTTTTTACCATTTTATTGTGGTACCAGAAAAATTAATGAAATAAGCAAAGGGGAGGGGGAAATTGGGACAACTCTAACTGAACAACAATAAAAAATATTAAACATCAGAAATGGTTATACATTTATATTAACATCAATACATATTTGTTTATCATTTGGTATTTTGGTGTTTGCATTTAATACTATAATTAATAAGAAAATCTTTCTCAGACTAAATATACCTATGGATTTAATCAAATTTTTGCGGATTATTCTCCAGTACTGATCAGGGAGAATAGCATTTTTTTATAAAAATAAACAATTGTGTCTAAAATATATAAATACCCAGTATTGAGTATGTTCTTAATATTTTTTATTGTTTTAAGTAAAATCCTCTTAAAGCATAAAGAATTGGAAATGACACAAAATGTTATATATAAAAATAGCAAATGAAAAATTTTAAAGTTATGTAAGAGATACAAGATTTAATGGACTGCTACAGGATCTTTTTCTTCAGGAAAACCTCCATCATTGCCTTTAGTAGACGGGTGTGTATATTTGAACAATTGTTTGTGGTACAACATAGACCTCTGTGGTTTCACCATTTTCTATAATAAATCTAAACTTGATTGTGTAGCCTAAATAATTTTACTACAATTTCATTACTTATTATATAAGAGAAGATAAATATACCTATGAAGAAAAATCTTTCAAATAAGCAGTTTGGCTTATTCATTAACTCAATGACTATAGAACAAGGCAGCTAGTGTTAGGTTTTGTTTCTATACTCACAATCTGTGTGATCTTAGCAAATGACTTAACCATCCCATGTCTTAGTTTCCACATAGGTAATATGGAATAATTACACCTGCCATAGATTTTTATGTAGATTAGGTGCTCTGTTACTTCTAAAGTTCTGTGTACAGTTTGTAAATGTAAATTTCAATGTGTGAACAGACATGTCACATTTCCATGGTCTCTGAAGGAAATCTGGTCTACTGGTAAGTATTTATCAATAGATGGTGGGTTCTTGAGGTTCATGAAATTTTTTGTGTGGAATCCAGGGGTTCTGTGAATTTTGGTTTGGGAAAACACACATCTTTGAAATCACAGAAATTTTGACATTACACTTTTGCATGTTTCTAAAAATGCCAATCATACTTATTATTATTGCAGAATCACAGTAGTTATTTTGATCAGGAAAATGCCAAAGATTGTTGCGTCCTGTGAATAGATACAGAAGCCTGTGTAATACAATGAGGCATCTATTGAGTTATTTTGAGCCCAGCAGTCATTAGTCCGTGGGACACCTTGATCCTGCATTCTCCATTGCTGACTCAGAGCTGTTCTGCAGCATTGCTCATTCACAGTCATCTGTCAATCAATACGGAGAAGGAAGTGAATCAATGGCCAGCCTAGAGTTTAATGTTAAGCAATCACTGTCTATATTGATTTGTCTTAATGTATAAAATGTAACTTGCCTAAATTTAAATGTTTCTTGTTATCTGTTGTGTTCATGGAGAAACATCAATATAACTACATCACAACTTATAAATATGTTAGTAACAACTTCAATATATTTGCAATATTTATTTCCCTATGTGTAAATTTTCCTTTTCCCTTGTTACTTTCAAGACTTTTCTTCATATTTTTCTTTCAGTAATTTCTTTTTATAAATATAGATGTGGTTTTCTTGGACTTTATCTTATTTGGCATTTTCTCAATCTCGAGTCAAATAAGACTTCTCAACTTACAATATTTAATACCTCTGATAATTTATAAGTAATCACAATCAATCTTTTACACCAACATAGAATGTACAGAGTAGAAAAATATACTATTGGTCTATTGGTGGAACGCATTAGAATAATAAATTCAATCTAGTCTGACAAGAATATTTAAATTAGTATTATAGAGAATTGTTATAATGGTGTTTTTTTTTTACTTATCAACAAGACAGTTATTTTTCACATGTTTAACTTGCTAAGCCAATTAAAATTCAGATTAGTTACAACTTGCACTGATTATAAATGCTATTTTGGTTTGGCATGTTTCATTCTTTCAAATTAAAGCAATGGAAACTAAAATTCAAAGCATTTGATGTGTTGAAATTACTCTAAAGTGTGCGTAATGATTAAAATTACTAAAAGGCTTTATATTTTATGGGTACTCTACTGTAGGAGCACTTCAATAATTTTAAATTATTCTTTACTATATAAAGCAATTTAAATGTATTGGAAATGAAATCTAGAAAGGTACAAATTCTGAGTAATATTGTACATACTGCTTGAAAATTACTAAGAGCATTTCAATGTGTTTTATAAGCATTACATTTGCAGTTGATCTGAGCTTTGGAATGGGATGATATAGAAAAATTTGGAAGTTCTAGAGTCATTCCAACTTGAATTCTAATTTGGAAAACTAAAGTTCTTTGACAAATAACCTGATTTGATATTGTTTAACTCTTCCAAATTTCACATGATAAATTTAAAATACGAAAATATTTTTGAAATATTTTCATGGTTTTATTTTCTAGAACATTAACAGTTTATTTCACAAGAATCACTGGAGTTCCACTGATTATAATTTGTAATGAAGGACTAGAAAAGTTAAGAAGAATTATAATTCTACAAAACTGTGCCATAAAATAATTTTGGAATGCCTACTATATATCAGTATATACTACTACAAGAAAGTACAGTATTATGCAAATAAACTAATATTAATATAATATGCATTCATTAGAAGTAAATATATTATTTTATTAAATAATAAACTGAATATAAAAATAAAATCAATAACTATTATTTTATGAGCATAACTATCTTTTAGGTTAAGAATTGGTAGCCTTAAATATGAATTAGATTTTCAGGGAGAGAGGAGAAACGATCTTCAGAATGATGATATCTGAAAAAGTAAAATTAAGGGAATTCTGTCTCATGCTTCAACATGTTAGTGTTTTCTCTCCCAGACATCGTGGTTGCCTATGAAACAGCATGCTGTGTAACGGCAGCAACTAATGCATCGTTTTGTCCATAGATAATAAGTTTTACCTTAAAAATGGACCTAGCTATGCAAAATAGTATCCTGAACCTTAAAGAATGAGGAATTTTCTTATTTCACCTTTGTGAAGCAGTAGGCCCTTAAGCATTTTGTCAGCGTTTCAGGAGTGATGAATAAGCTGGCTCGAAGTACTCCATGCATGCATTTTAATGATTGGAAGGGACTATAATTCTCCCTAGCATACCTAAAGTTCCATAGGAAGTTAACTCCTGAAACTGAACCTGCATTATCTGGCAGACATCTTCATAAGTGAATCTAAAAATGCTGTTCACAGTGTTTGCCTCCAGTGACATTCATCCTAATTGAATTGTAAATGAAGTAGTCAGGGTGTAAACTAACCTCAAGCTTCTTCACCACTGGAAGGCAGGAAAAATTTAAACATATCCCCTTTCTTTGCCAGTGACGCTGAAGTGACATTGAGAATTGTCCATTCCGAGCTTCTCTTTTTATGCAAAGGACTTAATTTTAAATTGCCGGTATCTTCAAAAATTCTCATTGCCTTGAAATAAAAATGACATGAGAGTCCAATTCACCTATATCTTAACTGAAAACACCCATAATATGATCTGTTTACAAAATAGCATCCAGTAGTTTCTTAAAATACCATAAGTAAACACAGGTTAAGTGCTTTGACTAAATTTGAAAGATGTAAGCATCTCTCATGGTTTCTGGAGACATCAAAATTTATCTTCATTTTGATTTCTGATAAACAGTCTCATTTAACACTTCCTGAATATGTTAAATTATATCAATTTTGGAATCAGTTATGATTCTAAAATATACACATCCAAAGTTAGAAACCTAACTTGACATTCTATACTTGTAATATTAAGAAAAAAGTGAATAATTTTTCTGACTTTATTGCTAAGCAATAATTGCCAAGATCCTCCTAAAAGTAAAATATGGGTAATTTATGAAATATTTACTATAGTTTTTTTCAGAAAAAAATCACCATTGTTATCTTTTAATGAATATAAGACAGTTTGATGGACAAGGGAGCATAGTTTAAGAACCACAGATAGCTATAGACAATCTATTCCTAGCGGTTAAGTTTCCCTTGCTTGGCAAATTGTGACTATGTCTGAATAGAATTGACTTTTACACTATTGTTAACACAGCCTAACCTCACTCTACCAAGTCAGCCTCTTAAAATAATAAAGATAACAAATATAAAAGTATCAAAGGGTCGGAGTTAGTAAATAAAATCTTTTTCAGTATAAGGAAAACAAAGAAGGCAAACATTTAGAAAGACTTTTAACTGACACCAGATAGAGAAAATAGTGTGAAGTTTCTTCTGCTATACCATAAGATCTTGGAAAATGTACAATATGTTTTGAAATTATTTATGGACTGACATGGAATTAAGGGAACATTTAAATTAATCTGAAATAGACCTTGGCGGGGGTAGCTCAGTGCATTGAGCACAGGTCTGCAAACCAAAGTGTCACTGGGTTGATTCCCAGTCAGGGCACATGCCTGGGTTGCAAGCCAGGTCCCCAATGAGGGGCACGTGAAAGGCAACCACATGTTCATGTTTCTCTCCCTCGCTTTCTGCTCCCTTTCCCTTCTCTATAAAAATAAATAAATAAAATCTTTAAAAACATTAATCTGAAATAGAAGTGCTGTGGGCTAAACTGTATCCTGCCAAAATTCATTTGTTGAAGTCCTAACTCCTTTTACTTAGTATAACATGCCTGACTTTCAACTAAAATTATAAGGCATAATAAATGGCAAAGAACATAATTTGAGGACAATGAGCAAGTGTCTGAACCAGAGTCAGATTTGGCATAAATGGTAGGTTTAACAGATGGGGTCCTAAAATAAAATTAAAAACTATAATTTATTAATACACAAAAGATTCTAATGAAAAAGTAGACAACATGCAAGAACAGATAGGTAATACATGCAGAGAGATGGACTTTTAAAGAAACAATCAAAAAGAAATAACGTTTAACTAAACATAAATAAAAATGCCTTAATGGGAAAAATGACTTCATTACCTTTATTAGTAGACTGGGCATGGCCTAGGGAAAAATCTCTGAGCTTGAGGATATTCCAAATAAAAACTTTCAAGAACTGAAAAGAAAAACATGCTGGATAAAATTAACAGAATATACAAGAACATCCCAAAATCTGTGGGATAAGCAGAAAAGGTGAAACTACACATAATAAGAATACACAAATAATTTAAAGAGAAAGGAATAGAGGAAATCATTGGGGCAATAATGACTCTTTCCCCAAATTAATGTCAGACACCAAACCACAAATGCAGAAGCTCAGAGAACACCAAGCAGAATAATTATCAGAAAAATATATGTATATTTGTGTGTGTGTACACACACACACACACACACACACACACACCCCTAAGCATATCATAGTCAATCCAGGAGAAAAAAGATAAAGAAAAAAATCTTTAAAAAAGTCAGAGCAGGTAAGGGAGTAACATTTATCTACAGAGGAGAGAAGATAAGAATAACATCTAACTTCTCAGAAACCAAAGAAGCAAGAGAGCAAAGTGAGATATTTGAAGTGTTGGGAAAAATAACCTTACCAAACTAAAGTTCTGTGCTTTGCAAAATTATCCTTCGAAAGTGAAAGAGAAAGTTTTCCAAATAAACAAAACTTAAGGAATTTGTTGCAAGTAGATCTGCTTTGCAAGGAATGTTTTTAAAAGAGTTTGTTAGAGAAATGGAAAATAATAGAGGTCAGAAACTGATATCTACATAAAGGTAGAAAGAACATCAGAAAGGGAATAAGTGAAGGTAAAATAGACTTTCACTTTTCTTCTTCTTAATTGACCAAATAAATTGAGAATTAATGATAAAGTAAACATAAATATTAGAATTCATCCTTATGCAAAACAATACCATTTTCTTGCTCTTATCATAGATATTTTAGGGAACATAATTTATTTTAAATGTATAGGGTTTTCCTTTATTTTACATTTATTATCTTTTTAAAGATATTTTTAATTATTTTTATAGAGAGCAGAAGGAAAGGAGAAAGAGAGGGAAAGAAATATCAGTGTTTGGTTGCCTCTCATGGTCCTCCTACCGGGAATCTGCCCTACAACCCAGGCATGTGCCCTGACTGAGAATCGAACTGACAGCGCTTTGGTTTGCAACCTGAGCTCAATCCACTGAGCTACGCCAGCCAGGGAAGTTATTTTTTAAAAATAACCCCTTATGAAAAGACATTGTTATTTCAACTTACTATTTAAGGAGCTGAGGTTCAAAAACATCAATAAGTATGCCTAAGTTATAAAATAAGGTGAACTAAAATTTAAAACCATATCAGCATAACTTCCAAAAAATTACAATAGTTTCTCAGTGATAACTCTTAATGACCTGTCGACAAGTTTTGAAAGTAAAGTCACACAGTGTAACAAGTGACAGTATAAAAACACAAATAGGGTTGAGTAAAAAAAGTTAAATATCATAGTACAGATTTCTAAACTCTTCTCTGTGGTGTCTCCTTTATGGAACATAATTATTTCTCAAATAATATTGAAACAACATGCCAATTGAAGAAACATTTTATAAAAGACAGGCCATGTTTCAGGCACAGGCACTGTGTTGATAATAAAAAAAAATGTCAGTAACAATTCCCGATGATGAACTGAAAATCCAGAGTTAGACATACAAAATTATGTTGTATAAAGTATAATAAACCTTCTTAGACATGGTCACGCCAAATATCAACACACCGAAGAGGTACGCAGTTCAGTCATTCCACTGTGAGGGGTGCTGACGAGTCTAAACTTAGAGATAGACGTGACAGAGCTTGCTTTCACAAACTTGCCTTTCTGTATTGATTTGTTCTCCTACATTTTGCATATCAAGTTCCTGTAAATTTGTGAATTCATAGACTCTCAATCTTGATTAATTGGCATGTCTATCTCTGCATCATATCACATTATTTTTACTACCTAGCTTTGTAATAGATCAACCCCCCTTCCCATTCCATCTCAATATTTTCTTGCTAATTATGGTTCCTTTAATAGTCTATATAAATGTTTAATCAGCTTGTAAGTTTCAAGGGTAAAATAATTTAGAAGTATTTATCAAAGTTGTCTTGAATTAACAGACTTAATTGGGTGTATTAAAATGAGTATGGTATCATAATTTAGTAAATGCTTCATCTCTCAAATATTTCTTAATTTTCCTCATGTTTTTATAATCATTAAGAAGACTTTCATGACATTTATTAGGTATATATCTATGAGCATATATATATATTTTTTGTTGTTGTTGTTCAAGTACAATTGTCACCACTTTCACCCCACCCTGCCCCATCCCTTTTGGCTTTGTCCTTGTGTTCTTTGTACCTGTTCCTTGATGGCCTCCCCTTATTATTCCCTACTATCCCTCTCTGCCCTCCTCTCTGGTTACTGTCAGTTTGTTCTTTATTTCAATGTCTCTGGTTGTATTTTGCTTGCTTGTTTGTTTTGTTGATTAGGCTCCACTTATAGGTGAGATCATTTGTTGTTATACATTAATTAACCTTTCAAATCAGATTACATTTTCTGATTAATCATGATAAAAAAAAGTTTTTAAATCTTGTTTTCATGTTATCTTCTATCTACCAACATTACAGCATTCTGTTATAATTTTAATTTATTTATGTTTTGGGAGTTTCTATGGAGAAGAATCATAGATTTCACCTATAACTCATGATAAATTTTTCTTCCATTGTAGTAAATAATTGTTTTTTTCTTATGATATTGTGTTACTTGCCCAGAGACTTATCATAGGAGTTCATATTATTTTTATATGTTTTTAAATTTTAAAGTAGTATATATTGAGTTTAATAAACAGATTACATTCTCAGTCACAGAGAAAACTTCCTCCTTAATAAAAAATAATGTATGAGCACCATTTCTGATGATATTTGTATTTTTAAAACCCAGAGGCTAAATCTCATTCCACTGCTCTTAATTCACACACACGACATGCAAACACACACACCCGAAAAAGAACTGAAGAAGAGCTTTAGAGGTGATGTATATGTTTACTGCCTTGATTGTGGTGATGGCTCCATGGGTTTTCCAAACCCATGTCCAAACTCATCAAAATGTACACAGAAAATATGTGCAATATTTTTCTATATAAGTTAGACTTCAATAAAGCTTAAACAAGGAATGTCAAACCTCTTATTATCCAGAAGAGCTTTTAATATCCAAAGCACTATAAGAAAATATATATACCATTTAATGCCAGTAAATTGTAATATTTCATTATTTTTTATTTGGAAAATTAAACACTTACCTTAAGAAAAACATTTAAAGATCTAAAACCAGAGTTTAACAGGTGAGTTACCTCCAAGTTCTAATAAACAGTTACAAAGGAACTCCTTTAAAAAAAAGAGTGGCGTCAAAATTCCCTAAAGTTGTTACACACACAAAAGAGAGATAACTACAGACTGATCCCTGAGACAAAATTTATATAATTACTAACAAAATAATTCACTAAATTGATAATTAAATTATGTACATTTATCAAATTGTTTGTTCTGAGAATAAAGTAATAAAACTTTACTTGACATTATGAACTGAGCCAGACATTACTAATAATCAAGGACCAAAAAGAACTCATTTAGTATTACTTTAAAGTAAATTATTATTCCTTTTAAACCATGAAAATAAAAGCAAATTTAATTACAAAGTTTGTGAGATGGTTATCATTCTATCCATCAACTGTTCTATCAACATATATATTCAGGCATCTATTCATTTTATATAAAAGTAATTAAAAAGTTTATCTTGTTCCAAATTATATTTTTATCATGATCAATATCAGAACTTTTTTAAAAATCTGCACAAAAATATTTTAGAATTCATCAAGGAAAAACAAAAGCATTTAAATTAAAAAAATAAAAATAACAGGGAAGTAGAACATAAAAGTAACAATGAACAGAAACACACACACAACAGATACCATCAGCAACAACTGAACCTTTAAATGAATAGCCTAATAGTGTTCTCTAGAAGAGAGGAAGATCATCTATTGAAAAACCATAGCAGGACATTAAGGATAACAAATGACTTGCGCTGTATATAAGTCCAGAACCTATGAGGCATGGCTTCCTGGATAATGACATATAAACAATTACAAATATACTCTAGACTTTAAAATGGAGATGTTCCATGACTTAAATGTTCTCTCCCTTGGACAAGGTGATCCTATGAAGTGCACGATCTCTTAAAGAGATCGCCTAATTCTGGGTAGAAGTACATATCTAATGTGGGAAGGAGGTGTCTGAACAATGGCCCTCAATGACTGTTAAGATCGCTAACACACATTTGTGTGATTTCACAATCTGATAGTGAGTGATGTAAAAAGGTTTGGCATTGTTGGTATTTGTCTTGCATGAGATTTGTATTACTTTATTCATCTTAGTTCAGTCATTTCATCCCTGTCCTTGCTACTTCCTATACTCCAGTCATTCATGTTTGAGGACATTGTGCCACTTTCCACTTGTATCTTGTGTAGTTCACACATATTCAATGTGAAATTCACACATAGTTCACTTGTAGTTCACTTCGTCATTCACATGCTTTTTCTCTCTATGCTTCAATTAAACTAACATCTCTTGATATTTATTCTCCAGGTCATCAGCCCAACTTTTAAGTAATTGTTTGGCTATTAAACCAATATCCAATACTCTAGATAGCCAATATTCAGTGTTCCATACTCTAGGATATTCAATATTATAGGTTTTAACTGGATAGCTATGTATACATTCCATTTTTCTGATGAACATCTCCATTTGCTTCTATTTCTTTTTACTTATGAATCAACTCTTTCATGCTATGTGCTTTTTAACTACAAAAGAAAGATTAGCTTTTATTCTGTTTCTACTATCAATTAATTTAATTTTATTTTTGGCTCATTCTGCCTGTCTCATTGAGCTTTTATTTTTTTAATTTCACTTCTTACTAAGGATAAAAATTACAGGTCTGCAGTGGTTGAATAAATGCAAATAGCCGCGATCCAGTCAGAGCCTGAGGGGATCTGAGTACATATTCGGCTTGGCAAGGACTGCTCTACTCCCTGTTGGCTTCACTCTCAGGATGTAGCACTTCAGGAGGCTCAACGGAAACACTGGGGTGTGTAATAGGGCCTCTGTCTTTTCCTGAGCTCCGATTTTTGGGTTACCAGCACAGTAAGACTGCAGATATTTCTGTTTAGATTTCCAGCACCTCAGCTTCAGCTTTTGATGTTACCACTAGTCCTCTCATCCATCATATTATACGTCCCTCTGCGACCTTGGTTTCTGAAGTTCTGGCTGCCTTAGTTGCTCTTCAATGCTTTCAAGTTTATTTTTATTGCAATTTATGTTTTCTTAAAATTATCATCCAGCTCTTGTAATTGTGTAGTAAAACACTGTTTTGACAATTCATAGTAGCCATAGAAGAAGTGCTGTTTGTGGTTTAGAATGAATCATTGCTGCAGCAATACCACCGTTGGGATTATATCCCAGGGATCCTGAAACACCAATCCAAAAGAACCTATGCACCCCAAGGTTCATAGCAGCATAATTTACAATAGCCAAGTGCTGGAGCAACATTAAGTGCCCATCAGCAAATTAGTGGATCAAAAAACTATGGTACATTTACACGATGGAATACTACGCAGCAGAAAGAAAGAAGGAGCTCCTATTCTTCATGGCAGCATGGATGGAACTGGAGAGCATTATGCTAGTGAAATAAGCCATGCAGTGGAAGAGAAATATCATAGGATCTCACCTATAAGTGGAACCTAGTTAACAAAACAAATAAGCAAGCAAAATACAACCAGAGACAATGAAATAAAGAACAAACTGATAGTAGCCAGAAAGGAGAGAAGAGAAGGATAATAGGGGATTACATTCTCATAATAGGGGAAGTGCCATCAAGGAATATGTATAAAGGACAGATGGAAAAATCCAAAGGGGGTAAGTTCAAGGGTGGGAGGCGGGGATGGGTAGGGTTGGAGGGATGTAGTGAAAATGGGGACAACTGTACTTGAATAGCAATTAAAAATAGAATCAATCATTTCACTCTCTCTTACTTAAACAGGAACTATATTTTCATTTCCTTAAAAATAAATAAATGTAATTGTATTCTAATGCTTTATGTATGTAGCTATTGTGTTTTTTATATTACAATGAAGATTCTTGAAAAAAACAGAAGAAAAATTTAGTTGTATAAAAACTTCTAGTATTACACTAGTGTTTGATTTTTCTAGAGTTAAGCCAGAGAAATTGAAACTATATTCAACAAAGTATAACATCAATTAATAACTTAAAAATTAAAACTCTATGAAATTTAAGAAAAATACATTGCAGTGACAATGACTGCCAATCCTAAGCAAGATCTGTTTTCCTTTTCTTAAACACACTGTCCAGTTAAATTTCTCATCCCTCTAACTGGTAGGGAGAACAAATAGCAGTTACATTCCAAAGGAATGTGAGCAGAATAAATATATCACTCTCTATCTGCCACATATATTCTCCACCCTGTTTCATGTGGGAGGAAACTTGGAGACTAACAATGATGATAGTGACAATACAATATGTGTGTCCAAATATAAAATTAAATTAAAAAATGTATTAGTTAGGAAATATTTATTAAATAGTTAATATAATAGATGCTATATGAAACAGTAAATACTGAGCATGGAGAAAGAAAACATTTCTGTCACCCTCAAAGTTACATATTAGGGGGAAATATACTATTTAACTTGAATTCAGAGAGCCATAAGTGACCTTGGGAGTCATAAACATCAAAAAAATATTTTCTGACTTAGAAAACATACAGACCTATAAACCATCTGTTTAAAAAACTAAATATTTAGAAATAGTTATCTATTTCAAAATAAATGAGCAGTAAAACAGATTTTTTTTTAATTGGTGGTTTCAGTATTTTATTTGACAAAATATAAATGTTGTAAGTCTTCCTTTTTGGGTTATTTTCAGCATGAGAAGACATTTAAAATACTGTGGTTATAACATTTTTGTTTGAGATCCCCACAATCAATGTCTCAACTCAAATACTTTTCTCAGACTTGTTTTCTTAGAATACTTACAGTTGAATTGAAAAAATCAGGGCTGAGATTCTAATCAAAGTAGTATAACAAAAAGACATGAGCCATTTGGAATTTTTGAGCTGTATTTCCATCTCTGCATAGTTAGAATGAGTGGAATTTTGGATAGCATCCTGCTTGTTCAGGTAAATTTCTCCAAATATTTAGCTTCTATATTCATGGATTTCTCTAAATATATGCATTACTAAAAATGCATATTGCAAAGAAACAGAATAAGAGAAGTATGACTTAATGATGTATTATTCAGTATTCAATGTGCAATCTTAGTGAAGTAGTTTTTACTTTTTCATGTCATTGAAAACTTTCTTGCTGGATGATTTTCAGTGTAGGCTTTGCTTGAAAATGCAGAGTGACATTAGCAGCATGTATTCTTCCTTCCTTAAAATGAAATCAAGTGAAAGTGAAACAAAGAAACAAGAAAATGTAATCAGGGCTTAGAGAATTAGTTATTACAGGGAAAAAGAAGAAGAAGAACAAGACATGAAGAAGAAGAAGGGAGAAAAAGAATAAAACCCACTTGCAGACAGAACCCCTTTCTAGAAGGCAATTCAAACAGCTATTAGTTTGGCTCATTGAAATGCCTTATTGGGACAGACCTTCGCAAAGCCATGGTAACAATGTCCCTGCCTTTCCCGAGTGGTCCTCAGACAATAACTGTACAAATCACTTGTTTAAGGATCTTGCCATTCCACCCAACGCAGGATTTCGCTCCAGAATTCCCTTTGTGGCTGGCAGAGACAGTCAAGTCTATTCTGCTGTCTGAGGGCTCCCCGTATTCTTGTGTTTAGTAGATTCCATTCACAGTGTTAGTCCCCAAATATACCTTTTGTGCCCCCAACTCTATTTCCATATTTATTTTTCAGAAAAAAACCCTACAACAAATAACATATTTGAATTGAGAGGAAAGAAAAAAATCAATATAATTTATTGCACAACTTCATTTCAGAGATGAGTTTAAAAAGGATTACTTTCCTTATTGTTGTATTCTGACAACAAATAAGGTTAAAGAAACTTGATCAGGTATGCATTTCAGTTATGTATGCATAAATTTCTATAATCCTAAATGGGTAAAAACAACACTAAAATCCCTAAAGCCTGATGAGTTTTGCCTTAGCTTAGCATTCTTGGTGTTAAGATTTTATTTTTTATGTATTGTGTAACATTGTATATGACTGGCATTTTCTAAAACTGTAAATAAAATGGTGTACCAAAATTAGATTATTACTATAAATTTCCACTCCAGATAGACTGAATGTGCAGGACAAAATAAGACATATGATCAAGTAAGACTAGAGAATTCAAATATTATTTAAAATTATATTGATACATAGGTAAAATAAGCAATTTACACTTTATAATTTCACTATTTTGAGAAAAATCTTTCCCATTACAAAATACTTTTTAATCTTGTCATTAGGTATGACTCATACTTATTAGCTAGTGTCTCCTTTTCAGAGTCACACAAGAAAAGGCAAACTAATATCTAATGAGCAACAGAGAAATTGAATCTTAGAATTAGTTTAAAAACCCAATATCTTTAAGTCCCAGAGTGTAATGCCATATCAGTTGCCTAATGCTTCTCATGGCACTGATCAATTCATATTGGTAATATTTAGATTTCATCACACTCCTTTGACTAGTGGTTTGAATAATACTCATCACATTAGAAATTAGTTGTGTAAAAAAATGGGAATATGAAAGAAGAGTTTTCAGTAGTTGTATTGGAAAGAGCATTCTATTATATCTCCCAGTGCTACAGGCTTTTTCATTACACTACTGTAAAACTTCAATAGCAGAGAAATAGACTCAAGGAATTAGTATTGATTCTTGGATACAAGCATCACGTTGTTGTCATGACAATGAACCACAGCTACAACTGTGTTCTCATTACAAATGATACAGCAAAGCCCCTCACATCACACCACAGGCACAGCAGCTCAGTCGGCTTTCATACAAAGCCATAAGAGAAGGATGCAGTCAATAAAAGCTTTATATCTTGTCTGTATGCCAATCGCAAATTGGACAGGACTGGAAAATTGGCCAAAGTGTTTGTCAGCACATAAGACCTGTGCACAAATAGTCAGATTGCCACATTTATCTTGGGCCATCTGCACTGAATTCTGTCCTGCTCTTTTTTTATTTGTTTCTCACTCCAGAAATCAAAAAAGTTCATCCTAAGATGTTATTCAAAACTGTGTGAGTTAAAACAATGTCATTTGACTACAGATATAATAATATATTGAATAAGTTTTAACAGAACATAGATTCTCACATCAATATCTGTAAACAAGATAATTCACTTTTAACCATTTCTACACACAAATATTTAAAAAGGAGATTGATTAGTATTGTAAGGTTTCTCATATAAGTGTGTCCAAGCCCCTTTAATTATGTACAGGTTATTTGCAGATGCAAAATTACTATCTTAAAATAATGCAAATATTGCTTTCCACTTTAATCAGGTGTATATTGACTTGTTTTATTAAACAATAACCCAAGTCAAAGGAGCTTGTATTTCAAAATTAAACATATTTTCAAAACTTGAAGTTAAGGGTTTACTTCCAAATATCTATGACTACTAACTGTTCTAAAAATTCCATCTCTGACCAAGAAAACATTTTAGAGGTCTCTGAACACAAGTTTATCTTTGGGCAAAGTGAACATGATGTCATTTAGCTTGTCAATAAAAGCAAATAAACACTTTGGCAGAAAATAGTGCTGTGCTGAAAATTGTGAGTGGCATTGCTGTTATTGGAAATACAATAATGTGAAATCTGATTTCACTTGTGTGTCAACTGTAGTTCTATATTTATATCACAATATATTTTTTCTAAGGCAATTTAAAATACTTTGGATTTCATTTTATTGAAACTTCCTTATTTTTCACACTTATAATATCATCCAAAGAGAGTAAGTAATTCAGGTGGAGGTTGGAGTGGCATTTTAAAATGGTAGTTTCAAATGAAAACCAGAATATATATTTAGTTTGATTAATGGGAAATATGAAAAACCATGGTATTTGAATTATTGTATGATAAAAATTTTAAATTACATAGTGAGACTAAAGAGGCATTTAATAAGATAATAGATCATTTTAACTTGCTCTTTTTTACTTGAGCTAAAATTAAATAACTTTATTATCTGATTTTTAGTTACCTCTAATAGTAGAATAAACAAAATAATTACCTTTCATGACATTTTCATTTAATTTAAATATTGTATCCATATCCTCTTCATTCTTGTCTAATTAAAAGGGGTACACAATTATTTTATATGTTTTTAAAATTAATTATGTTTTTACTTCTGAATATTTCCATTGACACAAAAATAATTTTAATTTTTTTAATAACCTCAATTCATGTTTCTGAAAGAGAAAGCAGGCAATGAAGAGAAAAATAAAAAGTATCACATACTAAAGTCTAACATATTACCAAAAACTTTTTAATACATTAACTTGATTTTTACAGACATGATTTGATGAACAGTGAAATGAGATTTTTAAAAAGTGGAAATGGAGAGGAGAACCAAGATGGGGGAGTAGGTAGACACACTGCGCCTCCTCGCACAACCAGAACTGAGAGAAAATCAAACAGCAAGGAAGCCCAACAACCAAGGAGATAAAAAAGAAACATTCATCCAGACCAGTAGGAGGGGCGGAGACGGGCAGCCGGGGCAGGGAGGAGTCGAGTTGCCGCAGAGACTGGCGGAGTGTGGGACGAACGGGGCAGGCAGTCTGACCACTAGCAGACCCTATGGCCCCACAGTCATGCACAGATAAACCAAGAGGGCTGAACTCAGAGTGGCCGAGAACGGGGCAGGCAGTGTGGCGGTTAGCACCCCGCAGTCCCACATTCGCGATAGATAAATCCGGACAACAGGGAGCAAAGCAGACCACTTAACCCAGGGCTCCAGGGTGGGGAAATGAAGCCTCAAACCTCTGATTGAAAACACCCGTGGGGGTTGGGGCGGCAGCAGGAGAAACTCCCAGCCTCCCAGGAGAGGTTGTTGGAGAGACCCGAAGGGGCCTAGAGTGTGCACCAGCCCACCCACTTGGGAACCAGCACCAGAGGGGCCCAATTTGATTGGGGGTAGTGGAGGGAGTGACTACAATTTGGTGGAGAGTGGAGGAAGCGCCATTGCTCCCTCTCGGCCCCGCCCCCACGTATAGCGTCACAGGGAAGCCATCAGCATAACCCCACCCTGGGGAACACCTAAGGCTCCACTCCTTTAAGTAACAAGCCTGCCAAGAAAAAAAAAAAAAAATGGCCCAAATGACAGAAAACTTCAAAGCTCCAGAAATAATTCAACTAAGCAGCAAACAGATAGCCAACCTATCAGATGCACAGATCAAAACACTGGTAATTAGGACACTCACAGAATTGGTTGAGTTTGGTCAAAAACTAGATGAAAAAATGAAGGCTATGCTAAGAGAAACAAAGGAAAATGTACAGGCAACCAATAGTGATGTGAAGGAACCTGGGACTCAAATCAACGGTGTGGACCAGAAGGAAGAAAGAAACATCCAACCAGAAAAGAATGAAGAAACAAGAATTTGGAAAAATGAGGAGAGGCTTAGGAACCTCCAGGACATCTTGAAACATTCCAACATCCGAATTATAGGGGTGCCAGGAGAAGAAGAGGAAGAACAAAAAAATTCAAAACCTATTTGAAAACATAATGAAGGAGAACTTCCCTACTCTGGCAAAGGAAATAGACTTCCAGGAAGTCCAGGAAGCTCAGAGAGTCCCAAAGAAGCTGGACCCAAGGAGGAACACACCAAGGCACATCATAATTACATTACCCAAGATTACAAGAGGGAGAGAATCTTAGAAGCAGCAAGAGAAAAGGACACAGTTACCTACAAAGGAGTTCCCATAAGACTGTCAGCTGACTTCTCAAAAGAGACCTGACAGGCAAGAAGGGGCTGGCAAGAAGTATTCCAAGTCATGAAAGGCAAGGACCTACATCCAAGATGACTCTATCCAGCAAAGCTATCATTTAGAATGGAAGTGCAGATAAAGCGCTTCTCAGATAAGGTCAAGTTAAAGGAGTTCATCATCACCAAGCCCTTATTATATGAAATGTTAAAGGGAGTTACCTAAGGAAAAGAAGATAAAACATATGAACAGTAAAAATGACAGCAAACTCACAGTTATTAACAACCACACCTAAAACCAAAACAAAAGCAAACTAAGCCAACAACTAGACCAGGAACAGAACCACAGAAATGGAGATCACATGGAGGGTTATCAATAGGGGAGTGGGAGGGGGAGAGAGGGGGGAAAGGTACAGAGAATAAATAGCATAAATGATAGGTGGAAAGTAGACAGGGTGAGGGTAAGAATAGTGTAGGAAACGTAGAAGCCAAAGAACTTATATGTATGACCCATGAACATGAACTATAGGGGGGGAATGTGGGAGGGAGGGGGTGGGCAGGATGGAGTTGAGTGAAGGGGGGAAATGGGATAACTATAATAGCATAATCAATAAATATATATTTTTTAAAGTGGAAATGAATAGACTTGTTACATAACATTTTAGAACAAATGGTTTCTCTGTTGGGGGAAAAATAGAGATCTTTATCTTCTAAAGACTGTTTTTTCTTACGATTTCTTGCTAAATTTGTATGTTGAAATACTTATTTCATTATCTGAAAGAGATTAATTATTGAATCATAATACATCTCAATGTCTACATTAAGATAAACATGAAATACTCTTGTTTCTTTGAACATAGAACACACATCCCTCTGAAATAAATCAATTCTTCTTAGTATATTACTGTAAATTATTTGTAATTGTGTGCATCTGTTGATTATAAAGCAATAATTCAGGGAACATAGTATTGACTATGCTTACTATGTATGTTATAAACATTTTCAGAATTTCATGGTTTGGCATTACAAAATAAATTTTTACTGAAAATATTACTTATTCTAATCAACATTTTAACTATAAAATAATTTTAGTGAAAAAATAATTTCAACCCAACTCACTCATTCAGGACATACACTTCCCCACAGCTCTGTGAACTCACTTATCTTACTTGAGCACCTTCAATACACTAACTTTTTTTTTTTCTATTTTGTGTTTACTTGCTTTATGTTGCCACTGCTAAGAGAATGTAAACTTTGAAGGGTCAACAGGGTTTTTTGTTGTGGTTGTTATTAATCATTTTATTATTATCACCTTGATGGGTCCTGGAGAAAAAGTAGATAGTCAATAATGTTACATTTTATTAAAAATTGAATGAATAATTGAGTATATGAAACCGGCCTTTCCTTTTTTTTTTTAATTATCCTCACCTGAGGCCATGTTTATTGAGTTTAGAGACAAGTGAAAGGACGGAGAGGGAGAGAAACTTTGATATGAAAGAGAAACATGGGTGGGTTGCCTCTTGTATGTACTCTGACCAGGGGCCAAACCTGCAACCTAGGCATGTGTCTTGACCAGGAATCGAACCCACAATCTTTCAGTTTATGAGACAACACTACAACCAACTGAGCCACACCATCCAGTGCTGAAACTAGCTTTTGAAAGTTCTATGACTGGCTAAGAAACTTATCAAGACTGCCCAGGAATCTGAAGTTAAAGGCCCAGAAATTAAGATTTGGAGAGAAATACACCTTTATTTGGTCTTATATTAAATATATTTTCCTTAATTTAGTATTACCAAGAGATCTCTGCCTTAGGAATTATGAAATGCTTTCTGAGCCAACTTATACTTGCTCTTATCAGGTACAAACCTAATGGGCAGGAGATATGTGTGTTATTTACCCCAATACCTCTCTCTCCAATCCTCTATGCTTATCATGACCTCTAAAAATTAGATGGCAACTGGTGTTTCCCTGAATAGCTTTTAAAATTGCATAATTTATTCTGTCACTAAGCACATTTTAAGCCTCAGGTCCTGTTCTTGGGTAAAAAAGGGGATTGCTTGCCTTTCTAATGTTGAGTCACAACCACTGTTGGAGATTGTTGGTGAAAAATGCCTTTACCCCACAATGAAAAGAAGCAGCGTTTGGAACAGGCCCTGATCCAGGGGAGCCTCACTTAGTGCTGTATGTCCCCTCCTATAAATAATATAAATCATTACCATTCTTTCTCTAACAGGAAAAACCGGTACATGTTAGTAGGCCAATGTTATCTCAGGCCTTACAATGCTTCATGTAGAAAAATGGGCCTAAAGGCCGCCACTTAAAAGTTTTACCAAATCCCTAAACTCTGCAGTCAGCCAAAAGTGTAAGGTAAAATTAAAGTATTTGCAATTTTTCTCACATGGAAAAAACAACTGGAATCCCATGCTAAACCTATCCAATTGATTTCATGTATGACTTATTCATAAAAAAAAAAAACCTTCAAGTATTAAAGAGCTGTTCACTTATCCATTCACTCAGTTCACAGAGATTTTTTTGGATGCCTGTTATGTATGCAGTACAGTTAAGCGAGGAGAGAAAAATGTTGAACAACATACACACATTTTACCTCTTATCAAACCTATAACCAAGTTGAAGAGACAGACAATTAATAGATTATAAAAAAGCACCCAAGGAATTTTCATACAGTCATTAGTGTTATATTGAAACTAAAACCGTAAATATGTGGTCAGAGAGGACTTCACCTAGGCGGCCATATTTACCAGAGACCAGCCTGAGAAGAAAGAGTTACCTATGAGAATATGTGGGAGATGGACATTCCCAGATGAAGTCACAACAGGTGTAAAGGCCCTACAACAGGCATGAGTTTGTCTTTTCCTGGAAGATAAAGGAAATGTATGCTGAAATACACTAGTGAGCCAGGAGAAAGGAAGTAGAAGGTAAGTTGGAAAATATCGAGGGAGCAAGGCATCCTCCATATGGCAGAAGCCCTTCTAATGAAAATCTCAATGAGCCTAGCTGCTCAATCCTCTGTAGAGTGAAAAACTACCCAACCTTCTTCCTCTCTCATTTAAGAAATGCAAGGCTTTCAGTACTTTGAGAAGCAAGAGAGAAAACAAAATGATTACAACCCACTCTGAAGGGACCAAACCAAAGGCAAAATAGAGTCAGTCTGAAGTGGAACACCTGTATTCTGAGGTTTTCCCTATTGGAAGAATGATAAGTTGGAAGGATTTCTGACGTCTTTATGTACTAACTCATCTTATAGGTTGAGGAAAACATAGGAAGGATAGAACTCCATACTACTATGTTATGTTGGACCATTATGTGCCACGTAAAAAAGTGTGTGTTTTAAATGTTTGAATGTCAGTATGGTTTGACTTCATCAACCTGCAAGGTTGAAAAATATTTCCCTCTGTAATTTAGTTATTAAGAAAACCAGAATCTCACCCCACAATTTGCCTCTGTGACAGAGAATGTATTTTGAACTGAAAGCAATTACAAAGCAGTAAATGCAGAAAAGCTCCTCCTTTTCTGCCTAAAGGCAGGAAGTAGTCTCCTTTTATGAAAGACACTCTTACCATCCCAAAGGAAAAAAGAGGTATCTAACAAGCCTTGCTAAACTAACCTTGACCTTTCTAGCACTTCACCATTTACGGCCCCTAGACCAAACCTCTTGCTTTTGTCAATTCTTCAAAAATTAATTGTTTCTTTGTCTAAAAGGCATAAAAGCTTCCTGTTTTGGTCAATTCTTCAGGTGTTTATTCTCTTGAAAGAGATCCTATCAACATGAACAATTTCAATGAAATATGTATGCTTTCCTCCTGTCTTTGCCAACTCAATTTCAGACAAAACCATGGATGAAGAAGGTCAAGAAGAACTTTTTCCTCCCACACAGTTACTAGATCCTTGTATTTAACTCTGTACAAAACTTGATTGAATCCTTTTTCAATATTACGAATGGCTAGTCCATTGAAACACCAAAGACAAATTGAAAACCAATAAGGAGACAAATTTCCCCCATAACTTTTATGTTAGTTCCTGAATAATCATAGGCAAGAATGAAAAAGCCTTATTTTTTTGTTTGTTTTGTGTGTGTGTATTTTGGGGGTGTAGTTCTACTTTACAACTCAGTAAAATGTTGCATATTTCCATACTCTTTACTGAAATTCATTGAAAGTAGCACATCGATGTACATTAAAGAGTAGTTTGGAAAAAACATAACAAAACTAAATAAATGAGTCCTGGCCAGTGTGGTTCAGTTTGTTGGAACAGTGTCCCATGAACTGAATTGTTTTGCGTTGAATTCCTAGTCAGGACACATGCCTAGGTTGTGAGTTTGGTCTCTAATTAGGGCATGTATGAGAGACAACAGATCAGTTTTCTCTCTCATCATTGTCTGTCTGTCTGTCTCTCTCTCTCTCTCTCTGTCTCCCTTTCTCCCCTACCCCCTCCAAAACCAATAAGCATGTCTTCAAGTGAGGATTTTAAAAAATGTATAGCTTGTTGCCAGATTGGCTAAAAAATGAAAATAAGAATCACTATTTGATTTGTTGTGTAAATTGAAACTTCAGATTTCACCTCATGGCTAGGTATTGTGGATTAAATGAGTCAATATATCTAAAATATTGGTCTATGTTTCATCAAATAAAGGATGCTAAAATATTAGCTTTGAAAATAGTATTGGGATGAAAAAAGTTCACCAAGTGAACTTTCAGAATACCATGTGGAAAGTTCAGAGTAGGATCCTAATACCTTTCAAACTATGAGGTCAATGAATCAAGGGTATATAGATAGAGAAAATATCTTGAGAGAGAAATCTCTTTGGTGCAGCAGTATGCTGTGATTACCAATTTATACCATAGGAGGGAGTGATCACCTCTATTAAAGCACCACCGCTTTTTCAGATTTCGTGTGTGGGCTTCAAAGACTACCATATATGTATCCTGTAATTTGGGACATACTGTATTTTGCCATGTATAATGTGCACTCCTTTTACCTAAATTTTTAGGGAAAAATAAGGATGCTCATTATATGTGGATCGCACCTGAAATACCTTGTATCTGTTCTTGTCTTTTGTAATTATTTGTTACATAAAAAGTTTTATACCAGAATATTTTCAAAAATAAATGATACAATTCTTTTATAATAACAAAAACGAATATCTAAATATAAATAAATAAATAAATAAATAAATAAATAAATAATTGAATTAAGAAATGAAAACAAATTTTTTTCCTCAAAGTTTGGGCCAAAAATGTGGGCATGCATTATACATGGCAAAATATGGAGATATGTTTCCTTCCTGAAATTTTGGAGAACACATTTTGGAGTGGCATTTGAGGCATAGCAGAATATTAGGGACTCATTGGAGAGGCTAGACCACATACATTTATGGAAGCTGGTTAAGTGGTCTATGTAACATCTTTATTGTCCATGATATTCTTGGGCTTTAGCAAAAGGGTATCAGAACAAACCACAACCTGTGAGGTCCAATGGAATCTTCACCTTTGACTTGACTTCTAATTTCTGTGCTGTGGTTGACCTACATGATACACTGGAAGGCCTTCCCTACAGAACTTCAACTGTGCCTTGCACAGGATTTGAAGTTGTTGAAGGAAGACATCTATTGGTTGCTAAAGGAGGTGTAGTTTGAGATTTGGCTCAAGCTAAAGACCTGAGCTTCTTTCTAGACCAGAGTCATCATATGTAAACTGCAATGATGACTGGTCTTAGTCCAACCTTCAGAGACAAATATTGGATACTATTTCACCTCTGTCACCCAAATGTCAAGAAAATTTCTGGTTTAGTCAAGCCTAACCCAAACCATACAGGGAAGAATATTTTTCAGAATCTATTTTCAGCTAGTTAGGTTGATATAGCACAAAGCCATCATAGTGCTACACTAGAAAATAACTTTTTATCGTTGGTCAGAGTGCATGCATCTTAGAGAGAGTTTTATCACCTTTGTCAGTGGCTTTGGTTTTAGTAAAAATTTTCTAGTGGGAAGAAGAATTATAGAGCTAGAGGAAAACCGACCACACTCCATTCCCTAACAGCAGGTGAACACATTCGAGCCATGTCCTGTTTGAGAATTCATGAAAGTCATCTTTTAATGCCAATTGATGTCTTAATTATGAGATTGGACAAATGCAATTATCAAATTGATGTTGTGTGTTTGACCCTCGATGTGACCACTGCTATTAAAAAATCATTATTACCCAAGAGTAATGAAAATTCACAGGAATTTCCCAGTTTTTCAGTAAGCTGCAGGGAAGTTATAATTCTATTCTGAAAAATTTTAAGAGGAGGTGAAGACAAAAATAAGTTTTTCCTTGATTACATTCAATAGTCATACACATTTAATGCAAACACTGAACACTGTATAAAACCTGAGTAATGTTTACCCTGTATTTTCTAATATCACCATTTGCTACCTAACCATATTTATATTATCGATAACCACTTCAAGTTTCTAAAGAATCTTAGAATGAGTATTCAAAAATCAGAACAAAGTACATTGTTTCCTTTCATTTTAACCATTAGTGTAGTCTTCTTCACTTTGGAGTACACAGGACAGGCCAATAGAGGGACTTTGGAAGGCTGCAGTTTACCGGTTGCTGGCAGAGAGACTATTTAAAATTCCACCTTCCATTTTGAACCTCCTTAGCCAAGGCTATTAACTTGTCTGCAAGCAGCAAATTGCAGGTAACAACAACTATTCTTACATTTAAAAAATGATGACAAAATAAGACATACTTTTCTAATACCTCATTTATCAAGAATTGCTGGGTATTTTAAAATATTCTGTTCATTAAAGTATTAATAAAGCATGAAAAATCTTATGTAATTTAAAACACAGACATGCTTTAGTTAGCACATTTTAAAACATTTTTCAAATGAAGTTCTGAGGAGAGAACTGTTCTTTTTGACAATGAACATTGATTGTGGAATTTGAACCTGGAGAATTACATGGTAAAGATTCAACTAATTACCAGGAGATGTATTTTCCCAAATCTATATAGCAAGTTCAACTGCCCTGATTTTGTCAGTTCTCAGGCCTCTTTTTCTCAAAGACTTGACGCAGTGTTTTCTCCTCACAGTGGACATTAAAACCCACATTGAATACATGTTGGTATTATTTTAAATTGTTTTTATAATTGCATTTGGAATTGTTCATTGCTAGACTATGGCACTACAAGTGGTGTTTTAAACATTTCTTATTTACTGATTTTGGAGGGTGGGAGAGAGAGGGAGAATCACTGATTTATTGTTTCTCTTGTTTATGCATTCACTGGTGGCCTCTTATATGAGTCCTGACCAGGGATAAAACCCACAGCCTTGGCGTATGAGGAAGTATGGCACTCTAACCGACTGAGCTACCGGCCAGGGCTACATGATCATATTAAAGGGAAACTGCATTATGCAATCTTAATTTTATTAATATGACCTCATGTATAACTTTAAAATTACTAATTTATCCCATACCTTTAAAATTTTATTTCTTACTCTTCTAACTTTTACAACTGACCTTTTATCTGATAATTCATGGATGATGGCACAAAGGTTTGGGTTGTCAATTAGAACTCAATCTAAATAACAGATTTTATTCTGCACCAGATTCCAGTAATGCTCAAGAAATCAGAAGATTTCTTGTGAGCTCTACAAGCAGAATAACACTTGAAGATGAAAAACTATTTATATAAAACTCCATTAGACAACTGTCCATAAAATGATCTTTCCTTTTCAATGAATGCATTTGGGTTGTGACAGATTTCTTTCCATCAGTATATGGAGGAACATTTGGAGGTCTGTTCAGTTAAGTCCTCTGTTTTAAAACCCATTTGTCAAGAGTTTGCATAAATAACCTCTATCCTCTGTCCAGCTATGTGCCCTATAATTGCAATTCTATGTATATTTAAATAAGCAGTCTTCACAAATTTTATATGTTTTTCTAGAAACATTTTAAAGTAAGAATTTTCAAATTGTTAATAACATTAATAGGTTTATCAGGAGTTCTAGTTATTAGCATGTTTTCCAGGATATTTGATTAAAATGTTTCCTTTCTCCAGTGCATTTCATAGTTTAAATTTTTGTCATCTCTTTGCTTAAATGAAAATTTGATTATCTTTTGCAAATATTTTGCATACATACCAGGCATGTTCTTCCAATATAGATCTTATTTGTTTGTCACCTTTATTGTGGTAAAATATACACAATAAAAATTTTAAACATTTCAGAGATGAAATGTTTAAGTGTGCAGTTCAGTGACATTAAGCGCATTTACATTGTTGTGCAGCCATCACCACCATCTGTCACCAGAACTCTTTTCACCTTAATAAACTAAAACTCTGTATCCATTAACCAATAGCCCTCCATTGTCCCTGCCTACCCCTGCACACCAGAAAAAAATGACACTTGTGGACAAAATAGTAAAGCTCAAATAAAATCTGGATTTTTGTAATGAAATCAAGCTGGTTTCTTTGTTATTGTGTGATATGAAAATTATTTTAACAACTGGGGAAAATGGGTGAAGGGTATATGACAAATCTCTACATTATCTTTGCAACTTTTCTGTAAATATAAAACTATACTAAAAGCTGCGTTTTTTAAAAATGTGCATATGTACTGCTATTTACATATACATGATTATTGAAAAGACCAAATATGTTTAATTAAAATTATTACTTTGGCAGAAATTTCTTCATTATTATCTGTTTAAAAATATTAGTCCATATAAATAGTGATCTCATTGACTAACTGTATAAAGTATATAAGTAGTTTATCTTATGGAACATATAAACAATATTGTTTAAATCTAGACATTTTCTAATATATTATTAAGAACTTATTCTGAATGAGAAAAAAATTAGACTGAACAATAGCTTGATTTTTTTTCTTGTTTTAAATATAAAATTACTGGAGCTCTGCAATATTAGGTAAAATTTTGTGGCTTCTATGGTAGAATGCTTGATTGTTCAAATAAAGGTGATATATTTTGAGAAGTCATATCTTTTACAGATTTTATTTATTTATTTTTAGAGAGACAGGAAGCGAAGGGGAAAGAGAAGGAGAGAAACATCAATGTGTGGTTGCCTTTTGAGCACCCCCTACTGGGGACCTGGCATACAAACCAGGCTTGTGCTGTGACTCAGAATTGAACCAACTACCATTTGGTTCGCAGACCAGCACTCAATCCACTGAGTCACACCAGCCAGGGCACCACTGTATTTTTTCATAAGAATTTTGTCAAAGATACTCTTAGTTTTATCAGTATTGATCAGGAATGGTTGTATTTTTGTAATGTTTCTGTATTTATCTAATGGTTATTAAAATTGTGTAAGTAAGCAGGTTTGGTTTTGTTTTGCAACAAATAACCTAAAGCTAAACTTTAGCACAATCAGTAAAAATACTCCAGGCATTTCAATTTTCTTTTAATCTCTAGGTTATATCTCAACTTTGCCTATTCAACCTATTTCTTCTCAGTTTTAATTTCTGTTATCTTGTTTTGTGTTTATTTGCCTGCTTAGGAGTAACCCTAGGCTCAGTCTGAATCTTTTTAAGAAAAGTTCAGGTTTCTAATTAAGCTTCAACAATAACAATAGAAACTTTAGAGAGCTGACGTTTCCTCTTTTGTGAAAGCACAGAGATCCATGTGGTTGTTGCCAGGATTCTGTTATCTAAATAAACCAGTAGACCTATAGAGCTTGATGAAATAAATGCTTATGACAATAGAATCATCTAATATACCAAACTCATACAAAACTGTCAATATCGTTCTTTTTTAAAACAGCATGTTTTAACTTTTGAATGGGAGTTTACAATTTTAAAGTTTGCTAAGCAGATGAAGTCTAATGAATTTAACTAATCCTTCTTAAAGCAGAGGTGAATTTTTGGAGTATAAGTATGAAAATAGAAAAAGCTCTCTTTTAATAAACTTTGTTACTAGATTTAGCATAAAGTTAGCTAGCTAGACTTAGAGTTAGAAGCCTGTTTGAAGATAGGAATCATGGCTCTGAAAGAAATGAGCTTTTAACAAAGGCCAATAAAAAAAAAGCTGGCATTATGGACTGATTGTTTTGTTTATATTTGTTTTGTTGTAATGAGTGTTATGGTGTATGTGTTTATTCTGAGGGTAGTACTGAAGAACATGGCCAGATATTTTCAAAAACACCTCAAATGATCTAAAACTCTGATTATAAAGACAAACGAGACATTTCACAAAAAACTTCTTTGCTCTAAATCACTGCTTCTTGATGTCAGAAAGAGGTATTAAGTTCAAATTGATCATTTCTATTGTTGGGTCTTGCATAGAGATGGGGTAAATTCTCCGATACTCATCTTGTTAATCCTCTGACTTTTTATCTTTAGTTCTTTGTTATTTATGTTGATCCCACAAATCCTTCTATGACATATTCACTTGAAAAATACTCAAAATGATTTCACTCCTTTAACCTAGCACACCACAGGGATTTAAAAGAGTCTTTCAGGGTCAAGACGGTGGTTTAGGTAAACATGACTCACCTCCTCACATAGCCACATCAAAATTACAACTAAATTATAGAACACCCATCACTCAGAAATGTCAGAACTCAAGTTGAATGGAAGTCTGACAACTATGGAGTTAAAGAAACCACATCCATCCAGAGTGGTAGGAGGGACAGAGATGCAAAACAGGCTGGTCCCACATCTATGTGTGGTGGATAACAATTCGAGATGGATTCCTTGGAAGCGATGTGTCCCAGCCCTACATCAGGCCTCCCAGCCCAGAGTTCCAGTGCCAGAAAGATTAAGTCCCAATTACTTCTGGCTGCAAAAACAAATAGGGATTAGGTCAGTGGAAGAAACTTCTGGAGTCCCAAGCAGACCTCCTTAAAAAATCCTCTCACAAATTTACTGGCACTTTCTTCCTCTGGGTTCCAGTATTGGGATAGCAGCTTGAACGGCACCCAGAGGCATATACGGAGGAACTGAAGGGTATGGCATCAGAAAAAGAGCTGGGGGAAGGCTTTCTCTCAGACAAAAAGGCAGGCAGAGCCCATTGTCTCTTTTGTGAACTCTCCTTTCACAGAGCCACAGCGCCAGCAGGCAGGTGCCATGTATGAGACTCCATCAACCTGGCTACCACTGCTGTGCCCTGAAGATCCTCTGAGGCTCTGTCCCATTCAACTGACAGCTGTAAACAGTGGCTTTTTCATATGAATGGCTTGTCTTGTCTCATGCTTCACAACTTTTTAAATCCTCTCAAACAAGCAACAGCCAGTCTCAATAAGGCTTCATCCCCCATACCTCTTGTTAAGAGGCCTTAAACCCAGCACAAGCAACAGCCAGCCTAGATTCACAGCTTGGCTTCACCTGGAAATCTCCAAGCCCAGCGCAAATAACTTCCATCTATGGTTGCTTTATACCTCAGGCAGGGTAGATCAGAGCAAAACACAGGTGGAAGTTGACCTTGGCCTGTGCCACCTGGGAAACCCCAGGGCCTGTAAATTAGTGAACAGCTACAGACCATGTTAGAGCATCAGCACCCTGACCCTTCACAGCTGATCCTCCACAGAAGGCAGAGGCTGATGGTCAGTGGTCACATCCAGTCCTTAAAGTTGACTGGTCTGGGTAAGTCCCTCCCCTAGACCTGCCAATAACAACCAAAGCTCAACTGTAAGAGGAAGGTGTACTCAGCTCACACAAAGGGCACACCTTCAGTGCTCAGCTTGGGTGATAGGAGAGGCTGTGCCACAGGACCCTTTGGGACACCTACTACATTAGGCTATGCTACCAAGAGAGGGATTCATAGTAGCTCTACTTAGTACATGAAACAAACACAATGAGGCTGCCAAAATGAGTAGACAAAAAGCATGGCCCAAGGAACATGGCTCAGAAAAAGAACAGATCAAAACTCCAGAAAAAGCAACTCAGCAAAATGGAGATAAGCAAACCAGATGCAAAGTTCAAAACACTAGTCATAAGGATGCTCAAGGAATGTACTGAGGTCCTCAAAAGCATAAAAAAGGTCCAGTCAGAAATAAAGGATACATTAATTGAAATAAAGAACAACTTACCAGGAAACGACAGTAGAGTGAATAAAACTGAGAATCAAATCAATGATTTAGAACATAAGCAAGCAAAAACAACCAATCAGGAAAGTAAGGGAAAAAAAAGAATCCAAAAAAATGAGGATAGTATAAGCAGCTTCTGGGAAAACTTCAAGCATTCCACAATTCACATCATAGTTGTACCGGAGGTGAAGAGAAAGAGCAAGAAATTGGGAGCCTTTTGGAAAAAATAATGAAATAAAACTTCCCTAATTTGGTGAAGAAAATAAACATGCATGTCCACGAAGCACACAGAATCCCAAACAAGATGGATGCAATGATGCCCACTCCAAGACACATCATAATTGAGATCCCACAGGTTAAAGATAAATAAAGTATCCTAAAAGCAGCAATAGAAAAACAGTTAGTTACCTACTGGGTAATCCCAATAAGACTGTCAGCTGATATCGAAAAAGAAACTTTGCAGGCTAGAAGGTATTTTCAAGAAATATTCAAAGTCATGAAAAGCAGGGACCTACAGCCAATATTTCTCTACCCAGCAAAGATATCATTTAAAATTGAAGGGCAGCTAAAGAGCTTCCCAGACAAGAAAAAACATAAGAAGCTCATTATCACCAAAGCATTTTTATATCAAATGTTATAGGGTCTTATTTAATAAAAACAAGATGAAAACTACGAACAATAAAATGGCAATAAATACATATCCAACAACAATTGAATCTAAAAAACAAATTAAACCAACAAGAACAGAGACAGAATCATGGATAGCAAGAGTGTTTTGATTGTTACCAGATGGGATGAGGGTATGGGGGAATGGATGAAGAGGTGAAGAGATTAAGAAGTACAAATAGGTAGTTATAGAATAGCTTTGGGGATGTAAGTACAGTATAGGAAATGGAGAAGCCAAAGAACTTATACACATGACCCATGGACATGAACAATGGTGTCAGGATTGCCTGAGGGAGTGGTGGGTACTGGGTAGAATGGGCAAAGGGGAAAAAATTGGGGGATTATTAATTATTAGTATAATTAATAAAATATAATTAAAAATATAAAACACAGTAAGAATTCCCATCAAAAATAAAATAAAATAGACACATTCAAACTTTTATTAAAACCACCGGCTATATATATATGTCTGACATGTTCTTAATTATAAAAAAAAAAAGTTAGCCATAAATACTACAAATTCTGGGCCACATCTAGAAAGGTGAATTTTTTAGATCATTCTGTCTATGACTCTTGGTAACTCACTTAAAATTTATTCTAGATAAAAGAGATAATAGGGAAGAATAGATTCACTGTAATTCAGAAATAATAATTAATGTGGATCAGATTGGTCAGAAAAGGATTCATAAATGAAAAGTATCCAGGTTGGTTCTATTAAGATATTTTCAATATACTTAGAAAAAAAAAAGGAAAGGAAAGGAAACTAATTTTTATCAGGAGAGAAAGAGTTTAAAAAATATGGACACTGCAGAAGATATTAAGTATGTGCCTGATTAAGATAATACAAGGTAAGAGATTGGGGAGCTACCTAACCTTTAAACTTTATGCAAATAGACATTTCTTAAGAAGTTAACAGAGCTCACTACCTAAATTCTGACCACAGCCCCCTTCAGAATATATGTCAACATAAAAGGGACATGAATAATAACTTAATTTTGAAGGCCAGCTGACATGGAACAAGAATAACATTACACACTTTTTTTTTCTGGGAGTCAGAATATCTATCTAATATTCATGTTATAGTAAATGTTAAATGTCAGGGTTAAAGAGAATAGAAATACATCAAAATTTGATTGGAGAGGTATTTAGTTTCTTTCTTTGTGGTTTAATTTGATTTTTTTAACTTGCCTATTTTCTTCTGTAGAACATTTACAGAAATAGGTCATAAGAGCAAGAATTCAGGGTGATTGCCAAAATGGAAATTTGGACACCATTTCCTGATTTATTTCATTCTGCTAATAGTAATCTGCATATAAATATTTTTCAGACTGCTAATCTATCTGCCAAAAATATTTCACCTGTATTTCTGTATTCTATATTCCTCTTTAGTAAAACCTGTATGACATAACTGCCCCCCCAACAGTGAGTAGTCCTTTAATCCTGGAAGATGAAATATAAAAATCTTTTGTTCTCCTATTTGGAATCTAGTCTCAACTTTGGAAAAAATTTTAAAAAAATTTTCAGAGACATAGCAGCTCTACCTAATATAAAGAAATAAACACAGGACGGATCCCAAATGAGGAGACAAAAAAATAAAAATAAGATAAAACGTGACCCAAATGAAATAACAGAATAAAACTCCAGAAAAATGAGCTAAACGGATGAAGAGTTCAAAACACTGGTTATCAGGATTCTCAATGAACTTAGGGGAAGAGTAGATGAACTAAGTGAAAACTAAAACAAAGATAGAAAATATAAACACAGAATTAGAAAACATAAGAACTAGTCAAAAAGAAGAATGAATGCATTAACTGAAATGAAGAATACATTATAGGGAATCAACAGTGTCATAGATGAAGCAGAGGATCAAATCAGCAATACAGAAGATAAGGAAGCAGAAATATCCAATCTGAAAAGTAAAATGAAAAATGAATTTAAAAAATGAGGATAGTATAATGCACCTCTGGCAAAACTTCAAGTGTACCAATGTTTGCATCATATGGGTGACTGAAGGTAGAGAGAGAGCAAGGAATGGAAAACCTGTGAGGAAAAATAGTAGTAGAAAACTTCCCTAACCCAGTGAAAGAAATAAATATGCTAGTTCAGGAAGTGCAAAAAATCCCAAACAAGATAAACCCAAAGAAGTCCACACCATGACACATTATAATTAAAATGCAAAAGGTTAAAGACAAAGAATCTTAAAAGCAGCAAGAAAAAAACTGTTACCTACAAGGGAGCTCCTGCAGCTCTGACAGGTGACTTCTCAACAGAAACTTGGCAGGCCAGTAAGGATTGGCAACAAGTATTCAAAGAAATGAAAAGCCAGGACCTACCACCAAGACTACACTACCCAGCAAAGCTATCATTCAGAACAGAATGACATATAAAGAGCTTCCCAGAGAAGAAAAGCAAGAAAAAGCTAAAAGATTTCATCACCACCAAACTAGGATTACGTGAAATATTAAAGGGTCTTCTTTTAGAAGAGAAAAAAATTTAAAAAATATGAATAATAAAATGGCAATAAATGCATATCTATCTACAGTTGAATCTAAAAAAATAAATAAATGAACAAGATGAGCAAATCCAGACTTATAGATATAGGGAACAATTTGATGGTAGCCAGATGGGGTAGAGTTGAGGGATGGGTGAAAAAAGAGTGAAAAGTTAAGAAGTACAAATTGACAGTTACAGAGTTGTCACAGGGATATAAAGTACAACATAGGGAGTATAATCAATAAAATTGTAATAACGATGTACAGTATCAGATGGGTACAAGATTTATCAGGATAATTGCTTAGTAAGTTATGTCTAATCACTGGCTTGCACACCTGAAACATAATATTGTTTATAATATTGTATGTTAATATAATATTGTATGTCAACTGTACTTTGAAAAAAAAATGTAAAAAAGCAAAACAACAACAAAAAAGTCCCATTCAATAACCTAATAGAAATATAGAAGATAGAACAGAGAAATTGAAATGTAATGGTTATAACAAATATATTGTTACTTTTTGCTGAAATATTGTCTCAGTTGTGAAAATCACTTAGGAAATTCTCTTACATAACAATTAATATTAGATGATGATTTGCTTGTTTGTCTTAGGATATGCCCCATATACCATTGTGAAAATTACACACTTTTAGAAAGGAGACAACTATTTCTTCAGCACAGCAATGCAATCCAAAATATTATCCTCTTGTAAAATAGAACTATGGAGTACATAGTTTGTTGAATAACAGTCTAAAATAATTCATTTTCATATTTTTATGCATACATAAATTTTGCATAGTTAAGCCTCTACCGTTTCTTGCAGTATAGAAAAGAAGCATTTGAAATGCAGATAATGGCGTTGATCTCAATGAAGAGTGTATAGCTCACAGATGGAACTAAAGTAAGAGAATTTGGAGCGAAAGTAGTGAGAAGAGACTGTTTTATGTACTCTTTCTTTATTAGGCATAAATCCAATTTAGAGTTCTCTCTTAGTTACTGATCCCTCAAGTAATATGCCCACAAGGAAGCACAGCTTCTACTTCCCTTGGAAAGATAATGACCCAACTATGAATATTCAAGAGACACCAGAAGTCATTATAGATGCCTTTAGTTCTTTTTATTTTTGTGTCTGAGTGAAATTTTTGTTTATATCTAGAGAAAAATAGAAAATCTCAATGTAATTAATATATAGCATTCAATATTCTAGTATATATTTTGCTTTATAAAATTTTTACCAATCTAACTACTAGACAAATGTAAACTGCATTTGATAATAGATAAAAATCTGTTACCCTTTGACAAATAATGAGTTTTTTATTTCCGGGAGGTTTGAATCACATTCACATGCTTCTAGGGTTTTGGGGGGCATATTTATTTTTATATGTACATATTTGGTACTTTATTAAAGATAATATTTTACTTACCTTCATTTAAAGTACGGTGAGATACCTCTCATTTTGTGTAAACTGCTACGTATTCCTAATACATTGCTTTGCTCACGTGAACACAGTAAATTAATATTGAAATGAAAAAATGTCTCCATTGTCTTCTATTGAATTTTAGGGAAACTATGGAATTATAATTATGAAAACATTGTGAAATCAAAAACTATATTAATTTAGATGAAAATGCACCTTTAAAAACAGTACATATAAATATTATAATGCATTGTCCTCCTGTGCAGTGTCTGAGTCGTTCATAACTAACTGCAAATTCTGGTGGGATCAGAAGTGTGTCATTTCATGGCATCTTTAAATGTAGGAGATTATATGCAGAATTCATGTTTCTCTTAAAATAGTAACAAGGCATGACAGCTAGGTCAAAATGCCAAGTAAAATTCAAATGCTGTATTCAATGAAAGGCAGTTATATTTAGCTTTAGATACTCCACCCCTTTTTTCTGTAGCTGTGTTTTCCCATACAGATATGTCTTTGCAGAGGTAATATGGGCAACTTGGAAGATAAAAGTGAGTAGCTTAGGTAAAAACAAACAATAAAGCATGTTTTTGATTTCCTGAAGTTAAAATATGCAACTATTTTTTACTTTTATTTTAATTCCAATTATATCATGAAATATTTTGAATTCCCTGTCAAGAATCAGGAGACAGACTGTGGTTTGATTCAGGGAATCCATACATAGTGACTCAGGCCTTCCTATAGCAGACAGGGGAAAGGCGTACACTCCTTTCTCCATTAGTCCCTTCAGCGTAGACATAGGGATTAAAATATGCAGTTTGACTGAGGAACTTGGCCTTGTAGACCAAACGGCAAACCTAGAAGATGGTGTACAGTGCTTACTGGGAAAACTTTCAGCATCGATAACCAGACAGCTCCGATACTTTTGATCTGAGTACTTCGGCACATTATTTAACCACCTTGTACTGTATCTGTAAAATGAATGTAATTTTACTTAAACTCTCCTCAAAGAAATGACATGACGATGAAATAATTTATATGTTATTTAGAACAGTACCTGACATGTGAGAAAAAGTCACTGACAGTGAGCGATTATTATTTTCCTAATTAGCTAGCTCGATGCAGAAAGTGAAGTACCACTGTGGGGTCTCCATGTAAAGAAGAAAAGCACACGTCTCCAGAACTGCCAGTTTTAGTTAACTGTTCCTGTGTTCATGGGAGGCCGAAGTGAACTCAGCAGTTGGAGCAAATGGGACACCAGTAAATTCATTCAAAAGGGGCTAAAAAAAGGTGAGATTTTTCTTGGTTTCAAAGTCGTAAAACTTACTTCACTTTCCTCTACATTTGGAAAGCTCTGTAGACTCTGGAAAGATATCGTAGGCCACAAAATTAGATATTTAAAAAAATTTTAATAATTACAAAATATAAATCATTTACAAGTTGACAACACAAACAGAAAATTGTATTTCAAAATTTAAATTTATCATTATAATACAGAACATTTCCTAAAAGTCTAAAATAATCTGTGTGCTTATAAATTTGATGTTTTATAAACATTTCATATGAAAAATAGAATATGTCCAATGAAATAAAAATAATTATGCTATAATGCTCATCTATCTTAATGAGAAAATTGTAGGAAGCACATTACTGTACACCGAAACCAAGCCTCCCTACAGAATTTGGGAATCCTTTGCCTCTATAACACATCACTCAGTATTTTGAATTTTTCCTGTGCAAAATGTTTCACTCTATTTTATTTCAAATCCCTATAGGTGTGCTGTTTAAAATATCAATGTGTGTGTGTCTTTAATATATAAACACACATACATAATATACAAGGCAGCCTGTAACTGGTAGCATCCTACTTCTTTCTCACTGTTTGAAATCAAATCTATAACTGCTGCCTCCACTTCTTGCAGAGACCCTTGTTTAACACCAGGAATCTACGATCACTAATCAGCAAGTAAGTGTGTCAAATCCAACAACAATTGTTTTTACATCTTTCCTTCTTCATCTGCTCCATAGAGCTTGACACAACTATTTAGGATTCGGTATTTAAAAGGCTGACTTTGCCACAAAACTGCCTTTAACTTATTCTCTGTGTAACCTTAGAAATGTTACACAACATCTGTGAGACACATGTTCTTCGTCATTAAGAAAAAATAATGACGGCCACATACAGATGTTTTAAGGCATAATGAGATTTTTTTCCAGTGCCTTCAAAATAGCGAATGCTTAACAAATTGAAGCCATTAACATTATTGTAGTTATAAATTTTGCCTTTGACTTTTCTGATACTATTTTTTTCACTCAACTCTTCTTTTAATTTATGGTTTTCTCAGAGCCACTTTTATGGCTGCGGCACTCTGTCCGTGCTAGGTATTTTCCTGTGACCTTTCCAGATTCACTGTTGACTATTCTCAAGTCAGCCCTGTGGCCTAGAGCTCTGACTTTAATTGACAGTTTTAACAGTCTCCTGGCACTCTGGCTATTAATTGGGTTTAGATAGGTTGGGGGTACTTATTCCCCTGGCCCCTCCCTGTCAGATCAGTACATGTTCACTGTGTGCCTCCACCAAAAAGATCGCTTTAGGAGTAGACTTACTGTCAGGAAACTTCTGCCTCTCTCTCTCTTCAGGTCTATGGTAGCAGCATTGCCTGCTGTCGTTGTCCCTGAGAACTATACTGTGACCGCAGTTTTCACAGCCCTTCCCACATGTCTGAGACGGCTACTTTTTTTTAGAAATTCTCAGTAACCCACTTGAAAGTTCTGATATTTCTAACCAGAGCTCTGACTCAGTACTAGAGTTACACAGAAAACTACACCTCCATGGGAGTGTTGGAGCAGTCGCTGGGAGTTGCCATTTATAATTTGTTAGTTGGCTAATTTCATGACTGGATTCATGGTTGCCGGCTGGAAAGAATGCCCATATTACTTTGCCTTTTTTTTTTTTTTTTTTTGTAGAGAAAGCAGTTAAAAGGCTTATTTGGACCAAGGAAAATGTTGAAATAGAACTATAATATTCCTACTCAGCTACCTCCTAAGATAACCTTCAAAGGGCCTGGAGTTTACAACCTTTACCTTTTGTTATGGAATCCGTTGGAGAGGTGGCTACCAGTGTGGCTGGGAAGATCACCGATAGGCAGTGACGAAGCTGTACAAAGCCACCACAAGGCTGCAGTCCTAAACTTGATGGAAATAATGGAATTGGAGTAGTAACCAGATTTTATGTTTATCCAGCAAAGACAAGAAAACTTTATTATTATAAGTGACAGAGCCAAAGTACTGTTCATACTGTTTTGACCAGCAGGAACCTGAAGACAGATGTTTGATAGTGGGGTCTGTATAAATAAAATGGATCAGCTACCAATTAAGATCCTGCTTATTATATATAATCAGAAAATGTCTAAAGCAGCATAAGCAGAAATATAACAAGAAATTATGCATTAAATGTAAACTGACCTATCCAATCATAATATAAGATATGCAGAACAACCTTGCATCATAAAATAGAGCCAGTCTTCAAGGCAATTAAACTGCATGAGCAAGGGCTCAGACCAGTGCTGTGCTAGAGATGTTCAACACCCAGCCCCCCACCGGAGGTGACCAGAATCCCTGATTACCATATCTTCTGATTTTCATAGTATAGCACTCCATGTTGGACATTAATTATAAATAGAAAGATAAGTATATAATTGGCTCATGGGAGCCTGTGCAAGACAGTTCCACCACACCATTGGGTCTGACTTTTGTGATACATGATGAAACTGGCCTCTTAGTCATTTTCCTATTACCAGTTAACAGAGGACTGGCTTACAGATAGGTGAATTGTTCAATAATCAAGTAGATCAGGGTTGGCACACTGTGGCCTGTGGACTAAATCTGCCATACCATCTGTGTAAATTAAGTTTTATTGGAACACAGCCACATTTGCTCATTTGTGTGTTCTCTGTCTCTGCTTTTGAGCTTAGAACCATGGAGATGAGTAGTTGTAATAGAGATTTTATGGACCACAAAGCCTAAAATGTTTACTATCTGTCCCTTGATGGAAAAGATTTGGTAATCTCCCAAGTGGGTTTAAAACAAAACAAAATTGTTTCAAAGTTGTATAGATGCCATCCAACCATTTTACCTTGCCACCTCAGCTTGATCAAAGGGTTTATGGACAAATGTGTCATAGTGGCATAAATGATGCTATGAATGAGTTTACCAAAGTCCTGCTGTGTCCAATTTCCCTGGAACATTGGCCAACTCTTTGCCCCTCTATTCCTAGAAGGCCCAGATAACAGATGGATATTTTGGATGCTTTCCATCACAGACAGAGCAGCTATTTGTAATCCAAAAATTGACACATTACTTTTGATATAGACTTGCCTTTCTTGCCTTTAGTGTCTGACACCATCATCATTTTGGAATTATAGAATACCAACCAAAAGTCTCCTTTAATGTAGAAAGTAATGGGGCAATGAACTACAACGTAAGAATTTAATTTTTCTAGTGCTCCATCACCACAGAAAAGCTGGCTTGACAGAAGAGAAATTTCTACCAAAGTTTCTGTTACAGTTTCAGTTGAAAGACATCTGGGAACTTTAGCTCTATGCTTCAAACCTAAGGACCATAGACCCTGTCACATCCCTACTGTCAGGTGTAAACTATGGGGTGAATCTGAGAGTGGCCATCCTCATATGACTCCAAATAATCTACTGAATAAATGTTTGCATCCACTCCTCATAGTCTGGTTCAGTGAGATCTTAATTGCAATGGGAGCAATATATCTATTGGCCCATGCATGTTGTTTTGTTTGTCTGTTACGTTGGAAGTTAAGACTATTTCCATCCTCGAAAAAAAGACAGAGTTGACTACCAAAGCGATAGATCCTGATTTCCAAGGGAAACCTGTATTGCTTTCATATGATAAGACTAAGGAAAACCAAATTTGGAAACCAGATTACTGAGTGAGAAACCTCTTAAGGGCACTAGTCTGATAGTCCTGTACAGCTATCCAACAAACAGAGGATACTAGGGTTTTGGATCTCATAGAAGTAAAGGATTAAGTCACCCATTCATGTACTCCATTCTACTAATGTGCTCACAGAATTTAAGGAAAAATGGAAACAAAGGAAATCATTATCAACTTAGACTTTATATCCATACACAAAACCATGAATTGAAATAGCTCTGTTTAATTTTATTTAACAATTCCCTTTCCCTCTTTTGTCCCCAGAGTTTGTATGAAAGTCACTGGTAATTAATGTTTTAAAGTTGAAGTATGACTGAATTGATATTACTTAGAAACATCATAATACTTGTTATGGTTGTACATGCTGTATGATGAGATGAAGAATGTTTTCCCTGGACACAGCACACAATGGATTCCCTTATGCCAAGTTATTTTCAGTTGAACACTCACAATGATGCTCCATTTTCTGTTTCTCCAAGCAATTTAGCATTCGGTATAGCTAACTTTTCTGGACTTCTCAATAGCTCCCTTGCCTTCTGGCTTCTAGGTACGTTTGCCCAATAGAATTATAGGCAGGAGAACAGAAACTTGGAGAAGGATAAAATTTGGATAACATTCTTACAACCCTCTCTCTATGTGCCATATTACCATGCATTGGGATCATCAATTGTATAGTAGTGCCAGATTCCTATCATTATTCCTTCCATTTCATAAAGTTATTAATGAGACTCTACTCCTACTATTTCCTCAATTCCCTTTTGTTTGACAAGATATGTCAAAGTGCTAGGAAAATCTTAAAACAAATAAGTAAATAAAAGTATACTTTAACATACATTGTACAGCTATACTTTGTTTGAGATGCTATGGAAATCCTTATGGTGACCGCCATTGAGTTAACTTTCCTAGTTCCTGCAATCATTGACCTGACCAGCTAGCATCCAAGACAAAAGTTAAATGAATCGCTACCATGCTCTGTGAGGAGCTGATTGAATAGAATAATAATGGAGTCTGAGGACCTAGCTATGAAGTCATTGCAATGATCCCAGCAAGAGTGAATGTAAAGAAGACAAGTGTATTTGCTACTACTGCTATTGCTTTATAATGTCCTGGCAAGTGTAATAAGATTAAAGGTGTATAAATATTGAAAATGAGACAGCGTTATTATTTTCTGGTGGTATGTTTGGCTACTTGTTTTATCCAGGAGTTCCAACTAAGAAAATATTAAAATTGAATTCAGTAAGGAAGTCAGTTACTATGAGAATAACTTTCTTTTTGATGAAAAACACAGAATATTTTACAGTTAGAATGTGTTATTCACTGTATTATGGTTAGAATATATCATTTATTATATTACAGTTAAAATATATTATCCATCATGTTACAGTTAGAATATATTATTCACCATAGCAAAGATGAACATAATATATTTTTTTAAAGGAGCTCTGGAGGAGGGATAGTTAAGGCTGGAAGTCCTTAAAGAAAAATAGCTGTGGTCTCCACACTGGGGTCTTGGAAAAGCAGAAGTGAGGATATTGAATAATTCACTTAGAGATAGTGGCATATACTATGACACTCAACTTCACTAAATGTAGAAAACTACAATGTTCTTTGATTAGAATATTTTCCACTATGTATAATTAATTCTCAACTGATTTTATAAACACATTTGTCCGTGGGAACCTTTGGGCAAATAGCTCCCGGGAACCACTGCAGATACTAAATCCACTGATGCTCAAGTCCCATAGTTGGTCCTCCACATTCACATCCGTGGATTTTAATCTGAAGTTGGTTGAATCTGCTTATGCAGAACTTGCAGACACAGAGGGTTGATTGCAATCATATTTAGATTAAAATTTAATAAAATCTCAAACCTAGATCAAACACTTTCCAAAGTATGTAGACTTTTGAATTATATCAGTTTAGGTTAAAATGTCAATTGAGCTATTTTCCCTTGGGCATTTGACTAAAGTCTTTGATCCAGTCTCCTGCATGGTCTAATATTCTCAGATAGCAATTAAGGATTGTAATGAGATCACGTCCATAACTATCTAGTATAGTGTTGGGAACTCAGTAAGTGCTTTCTTAAAGTTGATTTGTCTGTTTCTTCACAAGCTTTGTTGATGAGAGACCTGACTTGTCTGCCAAAGCCCCCGCTTTCCCTCCAGGAGCTGTCACCAGGATGAGGTTGCTCAGACAGGGACTGCATTCCCCAGAACCTGCCGCAGCCAGGTGACACAGTCTTCATAGTGCTTGCCACTGCTGTCCAGACAAAAGTGTGTGGTCTTTTCTGGACAGAAATGCTAAAAACCAGTATTCTGGACTAGTTTCAGCTCTGACACTTACAGCTCGGAAGTTGTCACTCCTTGACTTACAAGAAAAAAAAAAAAGGTGAACACATTAAAATCAATGACTTTTCTTGGATCCACTGAAAACTTGAGCTCACAGGGAACATCGTGACCCCAAAATCCAGGGAGAGGAGTGAATGCAGATAATCACAGCCCAAATATACTTACTAGGATCAGAAGATACTAGAACCACAAACTATCGTGAATACCTGCACAGTAACTCCGATGAATTGCTAGAGGTGAGTTGTGGACTATTATGACAGTGAGAATCTCTAGGGCCACAGTCTCAAGGATCCCTGAATGTTCATGGGCTTTACCTGCAGCAACCCCAGCAGGTTCTCAAGGTGAATCCCGAAGGAAAACTCTCATATTTCTGGCAGGGTGATAGGAAAAATAACTTTTAAAATTGCCCCAGACATTTTCCATAAAAAAAAAACTATTTTGCAAGGAAACAATAATTTACCAGAGCCTTATCTGAGTCAGTGAAAGAGAAATTATCCAACTCTACACCTCTAAATTTTCTGTCAAACCTAAGGGTGGTGAGGCAGTGTAAGATAATTTTGAAGGTCAAAGCACTAGTACAAAGGCCTCCAAAAATGCTGTGATCCAATCATAAGATTACAGAATGCTTCCTGACCCATACACCTTACTACCAAATATACAGGGCTCTAAGTGAATAATGACAATTGAGGCTGAAAGAGCCGCAAGGCACTGACCCTATTTAAGGAGACATTCTTAGAGGAGCCCAGGATAGCAAGGGGGACAAAGAATGTTAGAAGAATTTTAAGGCCTCAGGCATCTACAGCTACAATAAATATTAAATACAAGCTTACTCCTAGCCAGATAAATTTAAAACCTCTAGCTATAATGCTTTTACCTTAGTGGCTATTACTAAATACATCATGTTTGACTTTCAGTAAAAGTTTACAAGGCATGCTAAATGACAATAAAATAAAGTGTGAAGATATAAGGAAATCATCAAACCCAGATGTATAGATGAGATACATTTTGGAATTATGGGATGGGGAATTTAAGATAACTATAATTAAACTATTAAGACTCTAATAAAAAAAGGAAGTATGCAACAGGTAAGAGCACAGACTGGCAAAAAAATTTGCAAAACACATATATAATAAAGGACTTGTATACAAAAATAAAAACTCTTGACTCAGCAATATAACCAGACAAACAAACAAACAAACAGAAACTCATATATCTGAAGAGAATAAATGATTGGAAGATATTTGGGCCAATGAAGACAGATATATATATATCTGTCAAATAAGCCTTAAGAGATATACAGTATTTTTCATTAAAGGAGCACAAATTGAAACAACAATGGGACACCACCACACACCTAATAGAATGGCTGAAATGGAAAAAACGACAATACTAAGTGCGAGTAGATATGCAGATCCACAGTAACTCTTACTTCTCACCAACAAGAATTCAGAATAGTTTAGCTATTTTGGAAAGTGGCTTGGCAACATTTAGTAATCATATTGGCTATATTTAGATGTAGATAAAGATATAGATACAGATAAGAAAGTATATAGTCTTACCATAGGACCCTCCATTGTTCCCCTTTGCATTTACTCAATTGATTTTTAAAACTATGGCCACCCCATAACCTGCATGTGAATAGTTTATAGCAGTTTATTCATAATTGGCAAAAACTAGAAGCCTTTAAAATGTTCCTTAATAGATAAATGGTTAAAGTAACTATTGTGCATCTGTGTAATAGATTATTTCTTCAAAGACAAGAATAATTGATATATGAAGCCACAGGAAGACAGGATAAACTTTAAATGTGCATCGCTAGATGACAGAAGGCAGTCTGTAAAGCCTACTTGCTATATTATTCCCATTATATGACACCAGGAAAAGGCAAAACCAGGAGACTAAAAAGATGAGTAGCTTCCAAGGATTTAGGGGAAGGAAAGGAGGGTTGAATATGTGAAGCAGAGGAACTTTTTAGGATGGCAAAACTATTCTGTGGATAATATAACTGTGTATAAATCATGCTACACATATGTCATACTACAACTTACAGCATGAAGGTACCCCTTCATGAATGCAAATAAAAGAAATCATTTAGGGAGTCAGATGACCTGAGAGCACAAAGCAGGCTCAGACAAAGTGATCTAACTGTATTACAAATATATAAAATAATCTCCTGAATAGAGTGGGTAGAAGGAAGGAAGATGTCAACCTGCTGATTTAAGAAACTTTAGAAAATAATGGATTTTTTAAATCTATAGGCAAAATCATAACACATAAGCACTGTGCTCTTGTTCATGAAGCTATTTCCCATATGGGTGCAAGTTAGCAGGTCTGACACTGCTATCCATGCACTCTGAAACTGAGCAGTTAAATCGATGGAAGCCAGTTTCCTCACGACTAGCATGCAAGTTCACAGATAAGCAAGAGAGGGATGCTTGAAAGATACAGGTGGTAAGGAATAGAATTGAGATACCAGTATGAACTCATTTTGAGCTTAATTAGACAGAGGTAGAAATAATTTTATGTCATGAAATGTTGGATTGTTATTTGTTCCAGCAGCTAGAATCACCTATGACATACAATCTTATTATGATGTTCAGTTGACTATGCTTGGCTTTCAATATCTATGGTTTTACATTGCAGGTACTAAAAGATAAGAAATATGAAGTAACTGTGTAAACACATCTGGATATAAAATATAAAAATACAAATTTGAGATTTAATTGATCTACCTAAGTATAAAATTGGGCCAGTTTTATAAGATAGGTATTGTGTATTAGTTGCTGGAGGTACAGTGATGAATAAGAGGAAGAATCTGCTCTTACCACTAATATAGCAATGTCATCTTCGGAAACAAGAAGAATATGGTAGGGGACAGGGAGGAAAATAGGAAAAGGAGAAAGAAGTGGTGACCTTAGAAAAAAACACAAACAACAACAACAACAAAACAAGGGTCATAAGGGAATCTTATCATGGGTAATTATTGAGTAGAAAGTATAAACGTAAAATCTGGTGATTTTTCATGTTGTTCATCCTCAAATTTGCTGTGTCTTTTTAATGCAAAAGCAATGATGTCCTGAAATGATAGTGTAAACAACATCAAGAAATATTTAAATACTTTATCCTTAAGATTTTTAGCAAATGCAGGCACATTATAACTTCCAGAAGATAGATAAATATTGAATGGCAGTGTGTGAGGAAAAAAGGGGAAAAAAGAATAATTCATCTTTAATGTATGTATGTGAATCTCTCATAACGTGCTTTCAGTATACGTATTCTAATAGTCAAATAGTGAAATGCCTACTATAGGGAATATGATGAGTTTTTCAAATCACTTTAAATAGGCATATTTGTGAAAAAGAATATAGAAGTTATTTTTACACTGTTTTGTGCATAAGAAAAAGTATTTTCTCTAATTAAAGATGTATTTAACTCTCAGTTAACATGTAAAACAATTTGCCTGAGATATTTAATTAATTGACCAAGTTTGGTTTGTTTAAAAGAAATGGCTTACCAACTTATTTAGAAAATCAGATTGTGACCAAAAAATATACTAAAAATTAAATAGTATGTGTTGTTATGTTAGCATATGAAAACAATTGAGATACACTAGAATCATCATGTGCAAAATTAACTCTAACCTCCTCCATGCACATGAGTTTTCCCTCCTTCTTTCTTTTTTTTCTAATGACATTTCACTACTAGGAAAGGTTGTATGTCTATAAAGACAATTTTTTATATGTTCTTTATTTTACTTAATTTAAGAGATACCTTAAAATGGAAACCCTTAAATTAAATGAAACTATTCATGGAGTTGTTAAATGAAACATTAAAATACTACTTAATGTTCCGTTTCTTAGGAACTTGTTCTAAGACAGAAAAAATAACTGAGTGATTTTCCCTCTTAATTGCTTTTATGAGCCCTAATACCGACTGTGTCTGAATAAATTTAGGTCAATTTTCAAGAAAAAGAGAAGAATGACCTTACACAATCAAGAAAATGAATAATTTAAAAATGTATAAGCTAAAATATGACAGTAATTTTCTCAAGCAATCAGGCACATTGCCCTGTTATATTATCGGGCCCAATGAATTATGAATGTTGACCGAATAAAAAGCCTGAGGGTGACAATGGAGCCAGGTTTTGTCATTTGCACTTAAGAGAATGTGTACTGCCTTAGCTGGATTTCCAAACCTTACCATTTACTCAGGCTGCTAAGGAAATACAGGAAGAGTATTTCAGGGGTGGGAAAGATGAACTACGAATTGTTAACCATGATAATGACTCCAAACCATGTAGATGCATTAGTCTTTTGAACTATGTGAGCAGCCACGCTCAGCAAACTCCCACTGTCTTAACCTCCCTGAACATATAAAAGCAAAAAATCAAAATGAAAGGCAGTTTTCAAATGCATACATCTCTGCTGCAGGAATTAAAAGTAGGAAGAACAGGTGTTCTGAGAGATTCTACAGTGCTTCCGTTGCTAAGGAGACCACTTTCATCTGTTCAGAAAGGCTGATAACCTGGACGTTTGCTGCCAAATTGGTATCAACAAAGGCTGGGGCTGATATAAATATGCATACACAGATGAAAAGGACACGGGCAGTCTTAAAAATAACTCAATGACAAAGTTGCATTGAGAGACACCTGGCAAATTGTTTGTTGTATGTTAAACAAGAATACTTGCATAATTGATAAATAACTTGAAGCAGATTAATCTGAGCACACAATTTGAAAGTTAAATCATAAAAATAGAAAAAGTTAATTTATGTCCATAATCTCAGTGGAAATAGCGTTAATGCAGCTAATGACAATTTTGTCAGTAATTACATAGTAAGCTAAAATTATATTTTAATATGATGTTAATTATACAAAATAGATAAAAATGAGTATTAGATAATTTTACTAGTCATTAATAAATACTAATTAATTATTTCCTGGGCAAGTTGTATACGAATGATGTGATAAAACTTATCGTAAGGGGCAAAATATGAACATGGACTATGTCCCATCTAAATGCTTTTCAGAGAATTCGTTTATAAAATTATCACAGTTATCTTGTTGAGCTATTTTTTTTTAATGTAGTGTCCTTTGTCTTTACAGCATTGAATAACACAAGTATGTATATGAGAAATAAGAATAAAAAAGGTAGCACCCAAGAATGAAAGAAAAATCTTCCTTCCCTTCTAGGTTTGATGAGTGCAAAACTAGAAATATTCAACTTATATTTAACATATAAAATCTTTCTATAATTAATGATATTAAAATTATTGAATGGCTGATAAACTAATATTTAACAAAAATTGTATTTTTTTAGTTAGGTTGTTTTTAGGATCATTCTTTAAAAAGTTCAAAGTGATAAAAATAGCATTGCATATTTATCTTTAAAATATCAAAATTTAGTATTTATGTTTAATAACAAAGTATGATTATATTATAATATGTAATCTTTTTAACATCTTAAATTAACAAAAATTTATTATTCCATTATGTAAAAATAAAAAAGAATTGGACGTAGAAAGAGACCCAATATTTTTTACTTTGTGCCATTTTCATCATAAAGTCACTTGTACAATATTAGATATAGTTATATAATTTTGGCAAGTTTTGACAGAGCTGGCGCATCTGCAGATAATGGTACAATTTGATATTTATAAAGTATCAAGCTTTCTATAAATATATGTGTCTAGTTTCCATGGAAATTGAGTAATCATTAGAGTTGATTCTTATTTATCTTCCTTTACTGGACTCAAACAATATTATTTATAGGGCTGTTTTCAAAAGTCTATGACAATTAACTCTTTGATTAACTATTTTATAAAACTTTAATAGCCCCTTCACTGTTTATAAAGTAAACACATATATTTCAAGGTACGCCTGCAACAAATAATCACAGGTTTTATTTAAGTGCTCAAATGAAAATTAAACACTGATTTTTTTTTCTTTTCTTTTGTTTACTTTTCGTATACTAGTTACTCCAATAAAAACGTCAATGTAAACCACTTCACGAAGTTGTTGTAAGAACCTGACGTTATTACATGCGCAGCGATGAGAAATGTGCCTTGTAAAAATGCCACACATTTTTAATATAGTTCAGGGTGTGCAAAGGAAGGGGTTTCTGAGGCCATATAGCAGACTCTCAATAAAATTTGTAAATTGACTAAATTTGGAGTTTGTCAATTATTTCTATTCATATTAAATTTTTGATGGGTAAATATATGTAAAATAGGAATACCATATTTTATACTAATGGTCTTCAAACTAGTAAAGGTGCTACTCTGAATTTACACAAAGACTTTCCAAAGTGTGTCTAGGTATGCATAGTCATGGAAAATAAATTTTCAAAATAGCCAACTGCAGTAAATATTTTGCATCACAAAATTTAAAAAAAAACAGTCTGCTAAAGTGACTTGACATTTTTCTATTCACATTTTACACAAAGGTCTTTATTTCTCCTATTCCAGTTAGCACCACAGCCTTTCCCTTTTGTTTAAGAATAACCTTTGTGTTATTAAAAAATACTGATGTTTCATTGCTCAAATTGTTCCACCTTTGGTCGTTATGAAATTCTTCAGTTTGTCTCTTGTACTCTTTCCATATTCCTTCCTCTCCTTCTTCCTATATCTCTCTTTCCTCTCCCCCATCCTCATCTTCGTCCCCCCTTTCCTCTTCCTCTTCTTTTTCTCTTTCTTCTTTGTAATTCTGTTCTTTCTGGATCCAGGAGATGTTCCAGACATGTTGTATTATGTCGTCCCAAGCTCTAGAATCAGTCACCCTCAGAAGGAGCCTTGGCTTCTCTTTCTAAATGAATACCAGTGCTCCGAAACCAATGTAAAATATCAACATTAGATGAAGCTATCTGAGGGATATAAGAGAATTGTTTGGTATTGCTTTGTAATTTCTATAAGCCTAACATTGTTTTAAAATAAAACAGTTAAAAATATCAATGCTGATTGTGAAGAACAATTATCCAAAAGCTTGCCCTGAAGCAAGGATAACTGGATGAACTTGCAACATACTAGGACACAGACACTCCCAAGGATCTTGCTTCCTGGGAAAATCTATCTTTAATTTTGTTATTGCTGTTTAATAACATTTCAGACACTATGAAACCACTGGTTAATTTGTAAATTATCTAATAGAAAGAAAATACAACTTGCAATGTTATACTTTATCACAAATATTACATTGACAAAGTTTGTATCTATTAGCAAATTCACTTCAGCACCTCTTTGACTGATGGATAAAGTATTAGCACATTCCTCACCTTCTCCTTTGCTCCATCTTCACTATCAAACTGATTCTCTGTCGAGGGGTTTTAAGGCAGTTCCCCGGTTCCGCCACGGATGAAGAAAAAAGACTACCAAGACGTGATCTGCTTGGGGAGGAAAGCTGGCTGTTTCTCTCCAGGGGAGAAGGGCCCAGAGCCTCTCTCTCCAGGGGCTTTTATTAGGTTCATTAGCATAGGAATACGGATAAAGCTCATCAATCATTGTCAGCCAGTAAGGGTTAAACAATACAGGATTTACAGAGAACTCTGAGGGCTTATTCTGAGTTACAGCCAATTAGTTAGAGGGCCATAAAACTTTAGGCGCCAGACTCATCTCAGGTCTGGACCCTTATCTCTTAAACTGAGGGTACAAATTAAGTAGGTTTCACAGGAATGTATGTATTTTCCTTAGGCCTGATTCCCCAGGGAATCCGCCCCTCCCAGCACAGGACTGCACTGCCCTCTGTTATTGCTTAAGGCTTAAGTCAGGCAAGGGAAGTAAGGCAGCCAAGAGATTAGGAGACTTCTTGCAGACAGAATGAGGACTCAGGCTATTTCAAGGCGGAGGGGCAAGGGTCCATCACCCCCTTTTGCCACAGCCCCCCCGAATCCTTCCCTGCAAGTTTATTCCTGGTGACCAGAGCCTGTCTTAGATTGATCCTCCCTTGAGGATTCTTACCCGTCATTGGCTAACTGGCCAAGCTCAGGGCCAAGCAAGGTGAAGTGGGCAGAGGTGGCACTTCTGCCAGGGAGACAAGCTTTGTCTCCTTAGTGGCTTATGGTCCCAACTCTGAGTCAGCCTTAACCATGGGGGGTTACAGCCTCTGAAACCAGGCAGGGCGGTTCCCAACAATTCTCTAATAAAGCAGGTCCATTATTTTCCCATGTTCTCTTTCTACTTTTATTTTCTGTAAGATCCATGGTTTTAACTTTTCCTACTCAGATCTTACTAAATCTCCCGTTAGTTAAAATATTATACACATGAAAAGTCTCATCTGTTCATTTTTATGCATATTTTCAATAAGGATGAAACTATCATTAAAATGAAAGATTTCTATCTTCATCGATATGTTCCAAATTCAGATGTATTCAGAGTGAAGCAATACGAGTGTTAAAATTTTAAATTAATTTACTTGTCAGTTTCATTCCCCAACTATCGTGCAAGGATGCAAGGCACCCAGTGCAGAGGTCTGTGTAAGCCAATAATAATCGTATAAGAAATATTGAAGAAAAGGTTATTTTATATCATAAAGACCCAGTGCCCATGTCTACCTATTTTAGAAACAGATTTCAAAAGTACCATGGTTGCCATGGAGATAAATATATTTATTTAATGTAAAACTTATACATATTCTTCCCCAAATAGCCTTTCCTGAGAGATTATTAAAACTCAGCCAAGGTGGTATGTAATCTCCCTTAGTGTAGTATGTCTAGTGATCTTACTTTTGTTGGCTACATTTTATTTTCTGGTGCAGTTTTGAAGAGTCAATACATGACATCCTCTGGAGGTCGTACTGAGATCCAGTCGGGACCGCCCACTGCCAGCATTTCAAAAAGACTTCTCCTCTCAACCGGTGAATCTGGTACGCAAAAGTCAACTCTAGCCCCGGCTGGGTTTCTCAGTTGGCTGGGGTGTTGCCCCATGCACTGAACTATTTGAGTCAGGGCCCATAGGGGAGGCAACTGATTAGTTTTTTTCTCTCATTTTGGTAATTCTCTCTCTCTCTCTCTCTCTCCCTCACTGCCTCCTCTTGTTCCTCTCTCTAAAATCAATAAAAATACATCCCTGGTGAGAATTAAAAAACAAAAATAGAAAACTATAATTAGAGTATTCAAGAATTGGGAATTGCCACTGAAATATATATCCTCCAAAATTTATGTATATAAAATATATAAATTATATATATATATTATTTATATATTTCACCAAATTCAATATTCAGGTACAAGAATTGATACATCTCTATAATATATATATTTTCATTTTCTAAAACAATAGCATAGTTTGGATAGCTCTCTAAGTCACATAGACATACCTAAATTTTTAAGGTCAAAATAGTATTCAATATTTTATTATTAACATATCTAATTAATGTAACCAATTTTTAATTAGCAATCCTTTTTTTATTTTTTCATCAGTTGATTCATTTAATTTCTTAAGTGTTGCAAAGTAATAGAGATAATATATCTTTTTGTATTTGGCTTAATTTACAGAATACTAATGAGTAAAATTGCTAATTGAATGGAAACTCAAATTAATGCAGAATTATGTAATTTAAATTTGAACACATTCCTAATAATATAAGTTACTTGTACTCATTAAGTAGAGAAATCAAGCACCTGGAAGATTTGCCAAATGCACTGTGAAAATATAAATAAGAACTAATATTTTTATTGTACTTACTGACTAATGTTCTCTATGCACTTACAATGTCTTTCTTTCTTTATTTTTTCATTGCTATCATTTCATTTATTCTTGTTCAAGTACAGTTGTCTCCATTTTCCTTCCACTATTTCCCCCAACCCACCCACCCCCACTTCCCACCCTCAATTCTACCCTGCTTTGGCTTTGTCCTTGGGTCCTTTATCCAAGTTCCTGGGCAACCCTTCCGGTTCTTTCCACCGTTATCTCCCCCCTCTGTCTCCTCTGATTACTGTCAGTTTGTTCTTTATTTCAAAGTCTCTGGTTATATTTTGCTTGCTTCTTTGTTTTGTTTATTAGGTTCCACTTACAGATGACATTATATGGCATTTTTATGTCACCTCCTGGCTTATTTCACTTAGCATAATGCTCTCAAGTTCCATCATGCTGTAGAAAAGGGCAGGCACCAAGGTTATGGGTTTGATCCTCAGGGCAAATGTAAGAGTCAACTGAATGAATGCAGAAATAAGTCCAACAGCAACTTCTTTACATAGAACAGCACAATACCCCCTCACAAGAACCTGTGAAATGGGCATGCTGTTGTTATCCCCAACTGTAGAGGACAAAACAAGCACAGCAAGAAGAACCAGATAGTAGGCATGGCAGTATTAATAATAGTCATGGTTTTGTGGCAGCAGGGGACAATAACACAGTACTCATCATATGCCATGCACTCGTTTATTGGATTTGCTCAAACAACAATACAAGCTACAATTATTAGCTTGTATTGATGATTATTTTATAGAAAAATTAATGAGGCCCCATCCAAGATATGTTTTTATGTGATATTTACTAAGATGAATCAATTACCTTGTATTATTCACACTATTCAGAGAAAGCATATATTTACTCACTCCTCTAATGAAAGTTTCCTTAACAACTATTGTATATGTAACATTTTCTGCTTGGGTTATTTGGGCCCTTTCCTCTTCATTCTATACAAAGATACCTATAATAAGGTGTTTTAAAATTTCATATCAGCTTAGTTACTTCCACACAGATTCAGGAAAATCCTGTAAGCCAATATAGAATAAAATAATTTGATCATGTAGGCAAATAGCTCCCCTAAAAAGGAAAACAAAATTCCTTACTTGGGAAGCAGTTTGATTACAGTTTCCTCTCCGTGCCTAAAATCCTAAACTTTTATGCCAAAAATGTTTCTAGCTTAAATCAGCTTCTCACACTGAAGACTTGTTTTAAACCAAACCAATTGGACCCAGACCCCAAATAGCCTAAAAATATTTCCCCCTGCCATCTGCATTCTGAGATTTACTAAGATTATATCAAGGCAGTGTTCTCCATACCTGCTTTGGTCAACAAATTATTTTGTTTGATTAATAAGTTGTCTGATAACTTTTTCATTAGACAGCATTGCACAGAGATCGTGATAGAAATTCCTAGAGAATAACACTTAAAATTCACACTTTATTCTTTTTGGAAAAAAATGAAAAGATGTTGTTAAAGGCCCAAATCAAAGTTAATTGATTGGCTCTCCTTCTCTGCAGAATGAGGATATTAATAGTGTCAATACCACATAGTGGTTATAAGGTTGGGATTAATTGTCATATGATTAATTTCTTCCCACAAAAGCTTTCAAGCAACACTGATCATTTTTCATATTTATCCCAAGGAAAATTAGCTCATGAAATTTTAATATTTTCCCAAAAGGAGAGGGAAATATCATTAGATGTTCAGATGAATCAAGGTTAATATATTTATATATTTGTGTACTTATGTAATATGTAATATAATAATAATAATATTAATATAACATGAATTCAAAGTTAATTAGAGCCTTTCTATTCCTCATAAAGTTTCCTAAGAAAGTTTTCTATTCTTAAGAAGGCTTTATTTAACTTTGGGTTTTAACTGTGTACTCCATTCTAGACAACTGGAAAGCTATGCATGTGATTTAGACCCTGGCTTGACACATAGTACTGTCCCCCAGGAAATTAGTGGGAGGTATGATTAGAATAATGGCAGATTGTCCATGCAACTCTGGTGTCATAATAGCTGCACTCTCCTTTTCAGTAAAATTATTACATGTATCAGCTATTATGTTCTTCTATCAAAGGACAGTTATTACTGGACAATGCCACAGTTAGCTCCATATGAAGTATATCTGTAAAATGTTGAAAAGAAATGGGGAAAATTGTGCAATTAATATTTTAAAGACTGGAACTGATTATCTATACTGAAAAATGAGAGTATATTTCAATTAACATTTGCCAATTATGGGAAATCCAAATTCAGCTTAATCGACACCTGTATCAAATCCTTCAGGCCTATGAATTAGCTCCTTGGGACACATAATTCCAGGAAAGTTTAACAGAAGCATCTATAATTGATGTGTTTTCAGTCTCACAGTATGCCAAGGACTGCATTTAGGTGTCACTGGGCTATTTCAGCACTACTGGAGATGAACAAATTACCCATCTACAGATCCTCTGAGTTTAACAAAAGGTCTATTTTAAGTTTTCTATATGCTTTGAGAAGATTTGGGAAGAACATATGAGATTAAGGAGTTTTACAGAAAATGGTAACAGATTTTATGATGCAAGAAACACCACCACTTTTTCAACTATTTTTGTCTATCAATACAAGCTCTTCATCACCATAGAAACTCATAATAACATTATCAAATAAATTTACACTTGGTAATTGCCCACATAATAACAGGTGTTAACAGAAGAGTCTAATTCTACTTGATATTGTTAGTGCAACAAAATACTTAATACTCAGGAATATGTAGACTCTAGCTTGGATGTAAACACAGAAGAACATAATGCAAATTAAATGTAAGCTACTAAGGGAGGTAAGTAAACCTAGAAAATCAATACTTCTAAAATTCATTCATTTATACTTGCTCTCACACCAGTTAACACACTATTGTTATTATCGTGTTACGGGACTACATTTATCACTTTTGTCTAAAGAATGAGTCCTACCTAGCTGTTAAGAACATGACAACAAAGTAGTCCGAACACTTAAATGTCAGAGAAATGATTGTGAAAACACATTGTTTTCATTAATTAATCTCTGTGATTAACACTTGTTACAGATTAGAGAACTTAAAAATATTTGATTTATTATATTTTCAGAAAATGCTAATTGCATAAAATGTTGATAATGTCTAAATAAAAAGCAATAAAATATTAAAAGAATTGTATGAAAATCAAAATAAAGGAGCCATAATCATTGAATTGTCTCAAATCCCTAAATAATCTGTCTTTAATTTTTATAATTATTCCAAGAAATATTGTAACAATTGGCAAATTTTAATATTTATTTACGTATTTATTTTCTCTCTAAATATTTTCATATTACTCTTAAAGAAAAACTTCTATTAAGTTTTATTAAGCCTATATTTTTATAGAATCTTAGAAATTCTTAAATAAGTAGACACCAAACATTTAATTAATGCAGATATTTTAATAATATTAAATAGCAATAAAACATCCCTGGATCCCTTTGTCATATGTTCACTTGGCTAGGACAAAATTTCTGAATTTCCCAGAAATCTTTTTCCTACAAATGTCCTAGTAGAATGGGTCCTGAAAATATTCTTATGCACAGTATTTGAAAGACAGAAATGAAGCCACCAGCATTGTGTAGATCACGTGTAACTGCCACTTATCTAAATGCTCATCTTATCCAGAGTGGTACAGCTGCTTGTTCTGCAAACATTCTACCGTACCTGGGATCTTCCTTTAGCTCCCATGCCCCCTGGTCCAGGTGTGTACGCTCAGCTCTATGATGGAGGTCCTGGCGAACACAAGACACTCATGAAATCAAGGCAAGATGCAGCAAGAGCTGACATCAGTATGAGCTTCTCCCTATGGGCTTCAGCTCGTGTTTGCAGGTTCAAACTCATTCGTGCTCTCATCTGCCAAGGCCAGGGCTAGGATGAGGCAAACGAGGCACATAGGGCACAAAGTTTAAGGCACAGAAGGCACATTCACTGTCAGAGTCATATAAATGCAGGTGCCGTATTTCTTTTACAATGTGGTCTCTGATAAAATAATCAAACATATAAGCAGCATGGAACATTGTGACAGTCAACTGGGTGAAACAGACCATCCTGTGATAAAATACTGTTTATTTATTCTAGATATGAAAAGTTGAGAATGCTATTGACATGTGTTATTTGTATTTAAATCCAACATATTAATGATAGTAAATGATCCATATTGCTTGCTTAATAAAGAAATCAAACTCAATTGATTTTTAAAAGTTAAATCATATCCATGACAACCTCTGTCCATGTGCCGGAAAATACCACACCTTTGAATAGTGTTTACAATTTTTTTACATTAGCTTTATTTGACACTATTGACAAAGCCCAGGAACAAAAATCAATTACATTATGAGAGATCACAATTTTGCTCTGACCCCATCAGATCCTGCAAGTGCCTAAATCCACACCGTTTTGCTGTTTGATATGTAACATGGATTATAAAGACTTTACAAAAAACAATATGTTCCTACTTGTTAATTCTTCCACAGTGAGTCTCAGTCCTGATTTTGCTTCAGAATTTGAAGAATGCTGGGCAAATGTGGATATAGACTTAGATGAGGGTTTTTTGTTGCTTTTTTTATTGTTTTTTTTTTTGTTTTTTATGGAATGAAGATTTAGTATTTTCTCTACATCTGTGAAATTCATAGTCCCTTTGAAACCTCAAGTTTGGGGTTGGATTAAGTTTAAGGAGACAAGAAAAGCCACATTTAGGTGGGCAACACAAAGTCCTTGGTCATTTCAAGAAGCAGACAATCTTAACAGCATTTGCGTTCGCAGTTTCACTCATAAAGGGAGTGCTTCTCTCTCTACTATAGTTAAATGAGTTCGTTCGTACCTCAACAATGCCGCTATTAAAATTGTATTTTTGAAGAATATTTTAATATAATATAATATTCCAGGAAAAAAGTTACAAAAACTATAGAGGCAATTTTATATAATTTCTTAGTTACGCATTCACATATATTTGTAAGCATCTGTGTGTTATTCTTTACTGCTATTTTAATTCAAATGTTTCATACTTCATTTTATGTTTGTACCTCTTTTTTCCTCTGAAAATTTTGGTGTGTAACAATTCTCTCTCCACATGGCCAATAAGCACGTAAAAGCACGCTCCACATTACTAATCATGAGGGAAATACAAATCAAAACCACGATGAAATGCCACCTCACACCTAGCAGGATGGCAACTATAAAAAGAACAGAAAAGAACAAGTATTAATTAGGATGCTCACATCACTGACTTTAAAAAACACAGTTCTGACATACATTTTAATTTTTTCACTTTATCTTACTCATTACTATAAACAAAAGTGTCAACCAACAATCATAGTAGAAATACACCTTGACAACCTGTTTTTAAACATTTACCAGCACAAGACTGTCCCAAAGTTACCTCATTCAGGAAGTTGTGTTTTTTTTCCTTATGTGGAAGCCCAACTCCCAGACCATGTTTAAAAATAGAGCCTGGGATGAGGTGATATGGTTTAAACGAGGTTACAAGTTGGGCCCCTATTCCTACAGGGATAGACCGTGCTCTTCCATGAGGAGGAAGACACAGCAGAGTGTTCTCTAGCATCACCACATGAGGACGCAGTCAGAAGGCAGCCCCCCAAATGCCAGGAAGAGGACCCTCATTATCAACACAGTCTGCCAGCACCTTGATCCTGGGCTTCCCATTCTTCAGAACTGTGAAAAATAAATGTCTGTTGTTTAAATCACCCAATCTATGTTGTTTGTTTAGCAGCCTGAGCATAATAAGCAGTCCTCTCACCTATCTGAAATGTGAGCATCAAAGGAGATTGTTCCCCTATCTTCCCCTCGTCTTGGGAGGGTAGCAGCCTCTATTTAAAGTAGCATGCTCCACTATCTACCCTTCTCCATATACTTATACAGACAGACAGATGATCCTTGACTCACAATGGTGTTATACATCAATAAACCCATTGTTAATTGAAGATATTGTAAGTAAAAATGCACTTAATAGTCCTTACCTTTTGAACATCATAGTTTAGACTAATTTACCTTAAGTGGGCTTAGAACACATACATTAGCTTACAGTTGGGCAATTATCTTGCATTTCATCTCAAGAGTAATTGCTTTCCCACCAATTCAAAAGAACCTATGCACCCCAATGGTCACAGCAGCACAATTTACAATAGCCAAGTGCTGGAAACAGCTCAAGTGCCCACCAGTAAATGAGTGGATTAAAAACTGTGGTATATTTACACAATGGAATATGATGCAACAGAAAGAAGGAGCTCCTACCCCTTGTGACTGCACGGATGGAGCTGGAGAGCATTATGCTAAGTGAAATAAAACAGGCAGTGAAAGACAAATACCATATGATCTCACCCATAAGTGGAACCTAAATAACAAAACAAACAAGCAAGCAAATATAGCTAGAGACAAGGAAATAAAGAACAAACTGAGTGTAATCAGAGAGGAGGCAGGAAGGGGATAATGGGGCGAAGAAGGGGAAGAGTCATCAAGGAACATGTATAAAGGACCCATGGACAAAGGCAATGGGGCGGGGAGGATTGAGTGTGGCAGGTGGTGGTGGGTATGGTATGGGAGAGTAATGCAGAGAAGTGGGGGCAACAGTAATTGAACAATATAATAAAAAAGGAAAAACATAGGAAAACAATATGTCAAAAAAAAAGATATTGCCTAGAAAAAAAGAAGTATCTCATTATCAATAAAATGCTACAATTTGTTTTTTAAAAAGAAAAATTGCTTTCCTCTTCTCACTAGAAGCCGAAAACATAGATAGACATTTTGTAGACATAGTGGAGTGCAAAAATACAAAACACAGTATCCAAAAAACAAAACAAAACAAAAAAACCAAAATGCTGGCAACATAGTACACTGCAGGGTATGTGTTAGGGGCTGTGTTCACTGCCCCTTTCTGGCATAACAGGAGAGTATCATACTGCATATCCCTAACCTGGAAAAAGACCAAAATTCAATATTGGAAGTAGGGTTTCACCTGAACCTGAATCAATTGTGCACCATAATGTCTAAAAGTTGTAAGCTGAACCATTGTGAATCGGTGACCTTCTATATATGCATTTTTCTATCTCTATATCTATCAATGTATTTATCAGCTTTCTATCCTGTCATCATCTGTCTATAGAGAGAAAAGTGCAAAATTAAGCCTTTATAAATAACCCATCACTGATCATGGGATTTATTCATTAATTAATGATATTAATAATTTTTTCTGTTTCTTGACTGTTTCCCTAGTTAATTGCCAATTTTACCTTCTCCATGTCTCTTCATTTTGTTCTTTAATATTTATTACCAAGTTTAACATATTAATTAAACCTAATTATCTTGAGTTTAAGCTCTTTGTAATCTGCTGTCAATTTTCAACACTTTATTTTTAATATAACTTTCACATTACCAGCAAATGTTAATTTTTGTATCATGTTCAATGATAAAGCATAATACTCTATGTATACTTATATGGCTGATCCCATCCCATCTAACTATTCAGTATGATTTTATATATTTCTTTCATTATTCATCTTATGCTCTAGTCACATTATTTATCGCTTTTGTTACTATAGCATTTCTCTACATCTAGGGAATGATTTCAGCAGGGCCAAACCACTTCTATCCTTAATGTCCTATGCAGTTTCACACTCCTGTGTCTGGGCTTCTGCTATTTCTTCTCGCCGGGATAGCCTAATCTCCCAGGATAGCCTAATCTCCTAGAATAGCCTAATCAAGATGGTGTTCCATCCTGAACGAAATCATGTAATTACAGCTGTAAAACTGTTTGTATAGCTTGACAAAGTCCATATTCCCTCTTGTGCTCACACACTCTGCTGTGCTGTACCCTCCACTGTGGCACTCCTTATCGTACTTTTACCTGCTCATTTTTTGCCTCCAGTTTCTGAGAGTCAGCAATTCAATTTAATCTATCATTACATGTATATACCTGAGATGCTTCTGAGAATATACTAAACACTCAAATATATGTCTTAGTATTAAAATGTGTTAAATAAGATTCTAACCAGGTATGAATTATGTAACATAACCAACTGTGATGGACCTTTTGGATGGTAACACTTTCTAACAGTGTGGTTGATACTGCAAAGTATAAATAAATATATATACATATTACTTTTTGAAAATTTATCAGGGTGACATTGGTTAATAAAATTCTATAGGTGTCAGGATTACAATTATGTAACACATCATCTGTATATTTGTTAGTATGTGTTCACCACCCCAAGGCGACTCCTTCCATTGCCATTAGTTCCCCCTTTCCCTCTGGTAATCACCAAAACGTGTCATTGCAATTGTACCTTTTCTAACGAAGTAAGAGTTTCATATTTAACAGCAATGTGGAAAGGGTCTTATGCTCAAATTCTGTATATGATATTTCTTTCAATTCCTCTTTTATCATTAAATTGTAATAATAAAATATAAATTGATTGGAAGAAAAAAAAGAAATGACCATCCATGTGATTATTTATTTTCATTTTTAAGAAGTTTATGTTACTAGGTTCAACTATTTTTTGTTTACTTTTCAATATCACTAAAATTGCCTGATAATCAGTGCCATTTAAATTGCTATTAGCCCAGCACATACCAACTCGGCTGTTATTCTTGGTGGTATTACTGTCCAACTGTAAACTCTCATAGTTTACTCAACAAACTAGTAAACAGTGAAAGCCAGCACACAAGCCCTAGTTTTTGTTTGAAAATGTTCACTTGCAGGAAACCGTGAATAAGAACAAGCATCAAAACATAAAAATGGATGTCAACAACTTTGGAAGATATTGAAGATTTCTGCAGGAAAGCCCTTAAAGAGGAAGCATTAAAGTAAAAGCACTTTTAAAAAATTGCTGTATTGTCAGATTTCTTTATTAGAAAGAGATGATACTGTGTGGAAAAAATATGTGTACCTATAGTTTTGACTTAAAAAGTGATTCAGAAAAGTTAGGCATTTGTGAAAAATTGTTTACGAAGCTTGGCCATTTTTTTCTTATTGTTTCTTTATTTAATTTTAAAATGACATTTTCCTAATATTTATACCAAAAAAACCTAAAATATCTTTGTAATATGACTATTTGTTTAAATCAATATTTCATACTGAATATTATGTTAGTAGTAATGAAGCAGGGTGCAGCCAAGAGGAGGGCCCCAAGAAGGGATTTGTAATGGGGTCCAGAACTGAAGGTGTCAAGGAAATATTAGAAAAATATATATAGGATGTCCTCACCCCAACAAGCCTGAGCCAGAGGGGATGGGACACATGGAGCAGGGCCATTCAGAACTGTTTTGTATAGCAACAGCTTTGCAGCTAATCCCTGGCATGTTCATTTAACATATCTATAACCTTTAACTGGTTTCATAGATATGTTAAATAGCTATGCCTATGCTTTGAGCCAGGGGGATGGGAGCCAATTCCACCCAAGATGGGACTGGGAAGCAACTCCCCCTGGTTACAGGGCCTGCGTGAGAGCTTGGAGATGATTGGCTCCATGCCATGGGGCCACACCTGCCCAGACTTACTGTGGCAGCCAAGTAAAGCTGGAAGAATACAGGGATGCTGGCAGGTGTAACTGATTGTAGGAGGAGTTGGAAATGGGGCTGCAAGGAAGATGGGCGCTGGGATTTAAACCTAGGGGCGGCAGCCATAGAGATAGGGAGGACCATGCAGTTCTGAAATGGGGAAGAGGGCCACACAGTTCTGGGGTGAAAAGAGAGAACCACGAGGTTCTGAAGCATGTAGATAGGTAGAGGACCACGCGGTTCTGATGAGGTGAATAAGAAAGGAGAGGACCGTGCGGTTCTGAAGGAAAGGAAAACCATGTGGTTTTGGGGTGCTTCTTTTTGCCACGCGGCTTAGGCAGCAGGAGAGACTTTGCCGGGAAGAAAAGGGGAGAAAGAACTCTTGCTGGTGGGCCGTGAGAAGGTGCCACACGGCTTTGGATTAACTGGAGATTACAGCAGCCACACAGCTGATGGTGCCGGGAGCCTGAATCACAGACTTCTACTTCTTTTCCTGAGATACGGTACCCCGGACTGGGCACAGGGAGAGGGAAGGACTGTGCATCTGTGGGTATTCTAGAGGACTTTGGTATCTTAATGAAGACATTAAGCCATTATTCTAAGTCTGTGTAACTTTCAAATAAATAATTCCTTTCCTTTTCACCAGTCTCTGGCATTGAGAGACATCTTTCCTCTGGCGGCGGGCATTGCGAACCTAGCAGGTGTGTGTGTGGGGGAAGGAACCTCCAGAGACAGAAAGGGGGGATCCTTCCTGTAATAATTTATCGTGAACCACCTCCCCACCTGCTCTGTAACAGTATCATAAGCTTATTAAGAAGTGATTAAGCTATTCATATGATAACAGTTCAGACCATAGCTGACATTAGTATTAGTCACTTGGGCTTAAAGTCCCATTTTTATTATTAAATATGATGTATATATAACATACATGTGCACAAACTAACAAACATACTCACACAAATGCATATTTAAAACTTTTTTTGGAATAAGTTGGTTGAGGAAAACCATAGTTTTTTCTTTTTTATTTTTTGTAACTTTATACCTGCCTATGTTCTTGTTCTTTAATTTTCTGAATTAATATTTACATTTAAAAATTGTCCTTCAGGCTCAATGTTTATTTTCATAATTTTCTTTCCAATTTTCAATTCTAATCACAAAATCAAATATTTTGGGTAGTTTAATTATCTTTTTTTCCTAATTTCAGTGATATTCTGACAGGTTTTGTGTATTATTATTATTATTATTTTCTAAAATTCCCATTGATTTCTATGGCTTTTTTGTAATGTTTTATTTTTAGCCAGAATCTAATTATCATAGAAAATGTCATGACTATATATTATACACCTTCGGGTATATTTTGCTCTGTTTTGTTTCATGCAAGGTCATCTATTTATAAGTCTATATTGGCAATTTTTTATAAAATAAGTCTTTATTTCAAGAAATATGCAATAGAGAATTGTATACTTCACAGAAGATAGTTTTAAACCTTTATTTTTCAAGGGAGAAATTTTAATTTTGAAATTCATTATATTAGCTTTAAGTAATATACAATGAACACAGATTTGGGGTGGGTCCCTCTGTATTTTTACCTCAGTTTTTCAATTGGTTGCTGTAAAATCAGCAGTGGTTGGTTCCTCGCTTGTGGCATAGGCAGACCATTTGTTCTCCAAACCATTTTTTTCTTTCTGGACAGAGCCAGATTTCATTTCCTAGTCTCTCTGTGGTTAGTGAGGTCATGTGACTGAGTTGTAGCAAATAGAATGTCATCAGAATCTAGACAGGTCACTTCTAGGCCTGGCCCTAAATACTTTCCATGTGTGATTTTCTACTTTCTTAATCCTACGTGTTGATTAAATTCAGAAGATTTCGATTTCTAAAGCTGGGTGGGCCCAACTGGGAAAGGAGACTAGGTTCCTGAATGGCCATATGCAAGGCCAGCCACTTACCAGGAAAAACACATTCTGAACTTCATATGAGTAAGGAAGAAAAAAATCGATTACATTAAAACGGTAGATTTGGGGGTTAATTTATAAAAAGAAAAACCAACATTTTTCATACTAACATAAAAAATACACTAAGTCTTCCTAAATTTTTTGTCTTCTCATATAAAAGTCTCCTCTTTGTTACCTGAAGCTTATCAAACCTAAGTGATAGCAATAAACTAATCTGGCTTGGTACTCATTCAACAAGGGCACTATAGGAAACTAAAGGAAAAACAGATCTAAAAAAATTTGTTTTAAATGTAATATTTAAAAATAGGCTACTGATGCGGACACAGACCTGCAGTGTCTGTGGCATTGTGGCTCAGAGGAGACAAATTCACAGGGTCTACTGAGTCCTGTGGAGGAAAAGGGACAGCACGGCCACTCTCTCAAGGGGAGAGATCCCTGACTCTTGCCTTGACAGGCTTTTATTGCTTTTCTGGGCACATTACATTGAGGATGGTCCTCATTTACTATGCACAGATTTGCTTTAGATGGTTACCTTTTACAGAAGAAAAGGAAAGGATGTTGCTAATTATATCAAAAAGGAAGGATATTTACAAATGTATCTGGAAAAGTGGTTGAACTGGTTACTCTCGTCCTTGGAAAGTTTAGCATAGATTTTAGGAAGTTACTTTAAAGATATGCAGTAAACATTTGCTGCCTCAATTCAGGGTGAGGGAGTTTTAGCAAAAAGCAAATCTCAAAGTGGCCCAGGTACAATGCAGACCTGATTCCCCATGGGAGAACCCATCCATGGGCGTGGGTGCTGTGTGCTGGACCTTGCTTTCCACTGGCCTTTCTGAGTGGTAGCTTTCCCACACCACACAGAATGATCTCCTATAGGCTACTTTATAAAGCTTTATAATATAAGATGTTTATAGTCTAGCCCCATCCACATGAATAATTCTATGTGAGATAGATGGCTAAGCCCATGTAACAATGTCCCTTAACAACTCAAAGTCCAGTAGCACTGTTTTTTATTTAGTAGAATTTCCAGGCCCCTCCAGAACTCAGTTCCTTGTCTTCTCTTAGAACTTGGGGACATTAGTAATTTCTCTTCTGGCTCATGGTTTCATTGTACTTCTGCTTAACCACTGACATTCACTGTTCAGTTATTTTCTGAGTTCCACAATTGAGTTTAGCTGTGGGCATACTGTATTCTTAGAAGGTATTAAGATTCTTCCCTTAGATTTTTAAATGTGGCTTGACTATTGTAATTGAAATAATTGTAGCATTTTTATTATAGTCAAAACCTTATATGCACAATGCAAATGAAATAATATGCACATGGTTTGTCATGATTAATTTTATGTGTCAAATTGACTAGGCCATAGAGTGGCCAAATATTTGGTTAAAGTTATACTGGGTGTTTTTGTAAGGCTGTTTTGGATGAGATTAACATTTTAATTGGTGAAGTAATGCAGATTGCCCTCCATGATGTAGATTGCCTTCATCTCATCTGGTAAAGGCCTGCACATAAACAAAGCTGAGCTTCTCATAAGTAAGAGAGAATAGTCTTCAAACTGGGTCATCAGCCTTTTACCTGACTTCATATTTGAATGGAAATATTGGCTCTTCCTGCATCTCAAGTCTACTGGCCTTTAGACTAGATCTACATCATTGGCTTTTCTAGTTCTCAGGCCTTCAACCTGGACTGAAGCTCACTCATCAATTATTCTGGCTCCTCAGCTTGCTAACATCCTACTTACCTTATGACTCACCAGATTCCATACAAATCATGTGAGCCAGTTTTTTATAATATACATATGCATATGTCCAATTGACGGAGGACTCAACTGTTGGCATAATTTAAGTTTCAGGAAACAGCTAATGCATTTAGTAAACAATGTATGTAAAAAAGTATTGTTTCAGGAACTGAATGTATGACCCACCTTGACTCCAGGAGAACATAAGCAGTTCCAATTTTGTGACTCAAGAGGACTCAAGCAGTCAAGATGGTATCTGAGCCATCGTGCTCCAGGGTGAGATGCCTACTGTCCAGGGCACAGACAAAGACCACCGCCCAAGACACAGATGAAAGAGTGCTGCAGCTTTTATCTGACTAACTTTTCCCTGAATCCCAACCCCCTTACCTATACTTTTCTTCTCCTTATAAAAAGGGTCTGTCAGTCTGTTAGGGTGCAAACTTGCCATCTTCTCAGGGGGCCGGCCATCTGAATAAAGCGCCCATAAAGACTCAGTCCCTGTCTCTGCTAATCGGGTCTGGCAGGTGACAGGCAGCATGAATGCCGGCGTTTTTGGTTTCACTATTGGTTTTGTCTGTCTGAATAATCTTGCCCAATTCACTATTATAAAAAATATTCCTTTGAAGAACAACTAAAAACTACAAAATGAAAAAAGCAAGTAATGTTTTGTAAAGGCAGCTACTAATAGAACCAGACACTGAGTTTAAATTAATTCTACAACAGAGTAAGGAGAAAGATAATAAAGTTCTCCCGCTACTAAAATATTAAAATTGTTCTGATTATCTAAGAGATTTTAGGCTACTGAAGAAAATCAACCACTTCACTAATTAGCTTCCATAAACAAAGAAAATTATTAGTAGAGGAAAGAAACCCAAAGAAAGTACACTTAAAAAAATACCATTATTGCAAAGCGTGGATTAATTTTTCCTTCAAAATGTCATTAAATTAAATATATCATCTGAATATCCATCATTGCAAACATTATATCTCTTTTGTCTATTTGTATTAAATCTCTTCACAGATATTGGTTTAATGTCTACTAAATGTTGTGTACTGAGATTATAACAATGTGCAAGACACAGGATTTTGTTTCAACGTGATTTAAAATTTGGTAAAACAGGTTCATATTAAAAAACATCACAGAACAGTGAAAATAAAATATCATAGAAGGTATTGATGGGGGACTCAAAAGTTGGAAAATTTTACTTTAATATAATAGTTAACAAGCCTAGTCGATAATGCATGTGAAAAGCTATTGTTTCAGGAACTACAGGTGTGCCCCCCAACCCCCAGCCCCGACTCCAGGAGACCACAAGTGATTGACCTTTGTGCTCCAGGAGAGACCAGAAGCAATCGTGGTAATATCCATGCCATTGTGTTCCAGGGAGAGACAGTCCTCCGCCTAGGACACAGATTTAAAAAATCACCCAGAACACAGGACACAGAACATGGATAAAGATAATCACTGGTCAGTAGATGAAAGGATGTTGGGGAAATTGCCAAACTGCAGCTTTTATCTAATTAACCTCTTCCCTGAATTCCAAATCTCTTACCTACACTTTTGCCCCCTTATAAAAAAGGCTGGCTTGAAAGGACATTTAAGACAGTCTGTTAGGGTACATACATACCTGCCATCTTCTCAGCTGCTGGCCTTCTGAATAAAGCTCCCATGATTCAACTCCTGTCTCTACTTATGGGGTCTGGTAGGTGACAGGCAGCTCAAACATTGATTTTTCTGGTTTCAGTATGATTCCAAAATATCATAGTGACATAAAAATAAAGAGGTAAAATCTCCTAGTCTTGGGAAAGAGATTGTGAGGTTAAGGAAAGTAAAGTTACATGAGTGGGGTCTATTAGGTTAAGTAGGCATTCATTTGGTAGACCAAGTTTCTGAATGTAGAAAACAAGAAAAAAAATTACCATAATAAAATAGACTTGAAACAACATGTTATATTAAAAGATCATAAATCGTGTGTAAGAGCGCAGGTTTTAGGGGGATACAATGTTAAAATGTAATCATCACTAAGTTTTTGGTATGCTATATTTAGTAAACATTTTTCTTTATCTATCTATGCATTCTGTCCTTTTCTTCCATAATGCAGTTTTGTTCAGTCAACAAACTGCAACATCATAGGCTACAAGGATGGCTGGTTTCTTCCTGATGCTTAAGAATAATTTGCATTTCTACTGGTTTAGGTTTTGGCATATATTACAATATTGGCCAATCAGATTTGAAGGTCAGTAAAACTGAAGAAGTTAAGAAGAGTTTTCTTGCTCTTAACAAGAAGAAACTAAAATCATTGTCTTATCCAATATTGCCTGAATTTCTGAATTTTTAGTACTTTGAATTTTGTTGGAAATGGACCAATAATTTGTACTAGCTCTTCTTTTTTGTGTTACCTTTAAAAAAAAGTTTAGTGACTTTGAATACTTACTTAGAAACTGGAGTGTTTTTTTAAAGAAAGGTCATTCATTTGTCAAAAACTACTTTGCCACTTCATAACACGTAGTGCCATTTTTCAGTCTCTGTGATTAGCATCCCCACTCTTGAAACTCACTCTCTAAGCCATTTCCACACATTTAGATGTTTTGTTACAATAACACCCTTTTTTATGGGCTAGGAAATTCAGAGCAGGAGAGTATCTCTGTGTTTAACAGAATCTTGTATATTTTTAACTATTGAAAATTATTGTTTAAATATTTTGAGTTATTGATAAATATAAATTGCCTAATTTCTGTGTGTCCAGGGATTTTATCCCTATTGATTCATTGTATTTCTTATAGTATCTGTGGTGTGCTATATGAATATTTCGTTATCTCTTCATTAAAATTGTGGTTTTTGTAAAAAATTTTTACCACTTAATAGTACTGCTAAGACCTGGATAACAATAATTACAATGAAAGTCCCTACTTCTTTTTGAAATTATTTATTACTATACTATTCAACCCACTGAAAGTATTGCCTTTTGGGTATATGTATCCATGCAAAAATATCTGATCCAACCTCCACCTTACTGATGGAGATTTCTGCTTCTTGTATCCTAATTCACACCTGATTAAAATTCAAGAATTTAGACTACAGGGATCAGCAAAGAACCCAGGGAGAAATGATACTTTCAGTGCTACTCATATCACTTAACTAGTTATCCACATTTGGATCACACTTTTGAAAATGATGAAACTCAGTCTTAATGAAATTATGTAGCATGGATGCTCTGTGGCAGAGCAGAGAATATGCTATTACCAAAGGTTTCTAAACCTTTATGCTTTTGGCATTGCATGGCCAGGTAATTCTTTTGAAGAGCTGTCTTGTGCATTTTTGGATCCCTGGCCTCTCCTCAATAGACATTATATCAAATACCCCTTCTGCTCAGCTATAAAAACCAAAAGTGTCTCCAGATGTTGCCAAAAGTCTCCCAGAAGAGGGGAAATTCACTCCACTTTGAGAACTATTGATCTTATCTATTCAAACTTATGCTATTAACCATTATTATATATTGCCTACCAGAGTTTAGTGTGCATCTTTGATTTTTTGCATTAATAGATTATGAATATTATAACAGCTCTAGCTCAAAATGGAGGCAATAGTGTAAAATAGCTTATAATTATTGCAGAAATTTAGGAAAATAAGTAAGATTTTTTGGTCTGATGGTAATTTTAATATCTCTAGCATATGCCTAATTAGCGATGCTAAAGTATTTCCCATAACCCATTTTGTTTCATGTTAGATTTTATCAGCACAATTACCCTGCTCTTTAAAAGTCCATCTCTCCATAGTCTAGAGGTAGGCATATCTTTCCAAGGTCATTTTAGAAATCGAAAATTAAACTTCTAAAAATAAGTACTTTTGCCATATCTAATTTAAGTAAAATAGCTATATTTGTATCACCCACTAAGTGTGTAGCTTACATTTATAGGGTGAAGCAAAAGTAGGTTTACAGTTGTGAGTACACAAAACACATAATTTATTCTTTTATGATTTATTAATTATTATAATATGTTCCATATAAACTACTGTTAACCTACTTTTGTCCTACCATGTATTTTAACATTATCATTAAAATGATGTTTTCTGGTTTTCCTTAAAATAAAATGGTGGACAGAAACAGCATCTATTAAGATGACAACAATAGTATTTGTATTTATATTTTTATAATATAAATGAAAGTTCTATAGCTTCCAAGGAGATCACATAGAAAAGTATTAAACTGGAGGGCAAAAGTCAAACAAACATTAAAAATCCAAACAAGAGAAGAAATCACTTGCTTCTCGTGCCCAGTTTTCCAAAACAGTTTATCTTGTGACCTCAATTCTCTGATACAAATAAGATTTGCTTATTTTCAGATGTTTTTTGAACAGAGTATGGGAGGGATGACTTACGGTCTTTTTAGATATCAGGGCAGAAACCGCCGTTATGTGACTTTATACTTAAAACGCAGTATATAACAATGAACTGCAGGACAGTGGCGTCCTTGCCTGGATTTTCTTTTCCATTTCGTAGACATGTGACAATACCAAGTTATTTAAATACAGAGGAGTACTGCTATGTTTTACATCCTAGAGAAGTCATTCTCCCTCATTGATCTTTGGGCATATTTGTTGTGTAAATTGATTTTATCCTTGCTTTGGAAAAAAGAAATGATGTCACTTTATTTGAAATTGCTTTAAATTTATAACATATGAATTTAATACTTATACTAATTACTCTTATACAAACATAGGATACATTTTTCTTATTTTGTCAAGTCTTCTTTTGTGTCCTTCTGGAAAGTTTTAGAGATGTGACATTTTGCTTTAAATTGATTTATTTGTGGATTTATGCACACCCATTTAAAAATATATTTTAATTGACATTGAAGTTTTCTCTATAATTTTAACTTTCAACAGACTTTCTTTGCACTAACACAAACTATCAATTTTATGGGTTGTACATTCATTACTATTGTTTTATTGTTTCCCTATCTTTCATTGTAGTTCTTGTTGATTTATTTAGGCTGTCATATCATCAATAGTATTCAATCCTTTCCACTTTTTAAAAAAGATTTTATTTATTTATTTATTTATTTTTAGACAGAGGGAAAGGGAGGGAGAAAAAGAGGGAGAGAAACATTAATGTGAGCTTGCCTCTTGTGTGCCCCCAACTGGGCACCTGGCCTGCAACCCAGGCATGAGCCCTGACTGGGAATCAAACCGGCGACCCTTTGGTTTGCAGGCTGGTGATTATCCACTGAACCACACCACCCAGGGCTTAATCTTTTCCTCTAAATTTTCTGGATTAATTTTTTTCTTGTCTAATTTCATGAACAAATGCTTCCCACATTTTTTTTTATTAAACAAGGAACAGTATATATTTGATTTTAGAATAAGAAGGTTATTATAATTCTTCATTAAATACATAGAGATTTTTAAGTGAAAGCATTTTCTATCAATTATTATTTTATTTAATATTTTAACATAAATTGGAATTTAAAAATAATTTACAAAGATTAGCATGTGATTTCTCTTAAATTATCATATTACTATGATTGATTATATTAAAAGTTACTAATATTGAAACCCTTAGATTTCTGGGATTGTGGAAACCCCATTTAGTTATGATTTGTAAAAATCTTTTAACTCTTTCAATATGCTATTAAAATCTGTGTGCTATTTTTATTTAATATTTCTGAATTTATATTATTAAATGAGCATGCCATATGACCTTTTTATTGGAGAAGATTTTGAAAATTTGGAGAAACAATTTTATTTTCTCAATATAAAAGTAATTTAGAAGTTGTTCTTTTTTCTGTACTCTGGAATAGATTATGTAGCACTTGAAATACCTGATTTTTAAAAATTTTTGCACTATTTTAGGAAGTAAATTTGGGCACAATTAATAATAATGCCAATTCTGTAACAATAACTAAGAATATATGAAATTAATATAGTCAGTAAAAAACACTATGATTCCATTTGTAATAACTAACCATATTTATAAAGATTCTTAAGTGTAATTTTCTTCCAAGTGACCACTTTGAAAGGATGCAAATGCTATTTCATAACTGCTTATTAAAATGTCATTTAAAGCATTTTAGAATATAGGCAAACAGGTTTGCATGTTATTTTGAAATTTTTCTCATCTGTTTATGTACATAATATTTTATGTTAACAGATTTCTCTAAAGCTGCTTATTTATAATTCCATTATTTTATTCCTCCATTCATGGATGTGTTCATTAATTCTAGACACTCTTTACTAGTAGTCTGTTATGATCACTTGACAAGCACTGTTAGAGTATTAGAAAGAAACTTAAAAAAAAAATTTCCCCACTCTGGAGGAACTCATAGTAGTATGATACAAATCCACAGGCAACTCTGTAGCTCCTAACAGTAGGGGAAAAACATAATAAGACTATGTTTCAAATATATTAATGAAATAATCCTCAGAAATATTAATAATTTAAGAAACTTAGTCTTATGGGATGTTCTGCTGACCCAAAGTCCAAAACCTTGAGAAATCATAATGCTATATCTTTTAGATTTTTAGCATGAAATTGCATATGTATGAAATCTTATTTTTGAGAATATACTCTTAAAGTATTTATGTGTGATTGTGATCCCAGAAATAATATTCATGGTAATGAAAATAATGATTCTTAAATTCAGTTGGCTTAGGTTTATAATAAAAGCGCCGTCAATCTTAATTACTCTAAAGACTTTAGACAAAGCATTTAACTTCTCCAAACTTTTGATTTCCAGTCAAGAAAAAGGTGACTCTAGTAAAAACTAGTTCATAGAGCTGGTGTGTTTTAACTAGTCCCGTCCCCTATTAAATCTTCTTGTAGGCATTCATTTGTTTATATATATATATATTTTAATAATATGTAAAAAATATATATTTAATAAAAAAGGGAAATGATCAAATTTAAACTCCTTATTCTAACATCGTATTGAAACCCTTGGATTTTCTTTTTTTCAGATTACTCTACAAATTCAGTTGATGTTTACCAAACTGTCAACGACAAATGTAGTCACCTTGGGCACTTTTCTTCGTTCAAGTCCCCCAGATGGCCCATTTGAAACAGTCTCCTGTGAGGCAGGTATTTCAAGAAAAGATCTAGTACCACACACTCTGAGAGTGTACAGCCCTGGTTGTATAAACACTAAGTTTGTGGTGCATGTCTGGGATGGATACAATCATGCTTTTCCACTTCTTTCCTAATACTTACAGTCCCTGAGGCAGGAGTTCCACTGTCTGCCTCCTTACACCCTCCATGAAGACTCTCACTTATCTATCCACAAAGGGGGCTTATTCTCTAGAAGTATATCAGTAGAAATGATGGCAGAGCGAATAAGGATTAGTTTAATTCATTATTTAGCTTTTTAATACAATTTTCACCCTTACATGGGAAACAAGTTCTCCTACCCAGCTATGTCAGAAATATGATGATACTTCTATTCCCAGTTGAATAATATGTCTATTAAATGAAATTCCAATTAATTAGAATTCATTAGGGAGGAGTCATAATTAATTAGTTTCCCCTGGACCTCCTACAGGGTAGAAATTAATTAAATAACAAATTATAGTTTTTTTTTCTAACATTTTCAAAGCTATAGTACTGCTTTGTAATTTTTTGGTAAATTATTTCCTATATAGTTGCTTCTTTACAATTGTACCTGCATTAGAATGGAACACCTCAACACCCTATTTCTAAATTCATCCTAATTTAATCATCATACACACACAAACTTATCCCCTTTAATCGCCCCACCCCACCATTCACAGTTATAAGATTCATTCCCAAAAGTTTCATGGACTGTCTCCAGGATTAAACACCAGTTGTCAAATTAAAGACCAACTTCATAAACCACCCTCCACACTAATTCTTGAATTTATCTTTTATTTTTTGTGTTTTTCCTATTCCATTTCTGTATCCCTCATTCCTGCTCCCAAGTACCACATTGGAAATTAACTACATGCAAGTCTTTTATTAAGGAGGGATAGTGTTTGGCCAATATAAGGTCTTCCTTTTTGATCCAAAACATAAACAGATTACACAGAAATATTTTGACCACTTTTAGTTTATAATTCCTTTCAATTTTTCTGGAGACTTCTTTACTAATACATTGTCTAATATTCTCCCTCTTGATAAATTTCACTCATTCTTACATAAGGTAGCATCTACTTAGACCAGTTATTAGCTACAAACAAGAAGTTACATTTTACTTCTCTGATGCTATTGAATGGATTTTCAAATATAAAAGGGAGTACAGTTAGAGTGAGCCCTTTCTTCTTATTCTTCTTATATAGTAGTTTTTTATATTTGTGTCTTATTTATGCTAATCCTGCTTTCTAGCCTCAATACTTTTCACTGATATTCTGAAAAGTATGGTTCATGAGAAACTACAGTTTAACTGATGTTTTTAACCATCATTTTATTTGTTTTCTTCTAATAGGTGTAGAACTGCAAGATTTGTTCTTGTTCTTGGAAACCTACATCTCCCGTACCCTACCATGCCGTTACTGTCCCCCTTTCTGTTTTCACACTCAGCACTCTTTTGACATCTAAACGTTCTCTGAGGTTGTGGAAGACAGTTGTGCTCCCTGGGATCAAAGTATTATTACAGAAAAAGGGTTAGAGAAGTACCGCCGCCCATCTTGCAGATGAGGATAGGCACAGGACTTCTGATTTCTTTGTATTTAGTAAACACTGCTTCTAAGTCCTTTGCATGCAAGAACACATTAAATCCTTGCACCGACTAATATCAACCCCACTTTACAAAGGAAGAAATGGAGACACAATTAAGGTAAATAGTGTGCCCCCATGTCACACAGCTTAAGAAAGGTGGACCCTTAAATGAAACAATACAGTCTGAGATTTGAATGTAAAGACGGTTTGATTCCAGAGCTCACGTTCATGACCACTACAATACCCTTCTTCACTAGCCTATTGGAGACATTTATTAAGGGCTTGTTATGTACTATATAGTATTTATAACAAATAAGACAATTTGTAACAAAATAAGGTACAACAAAATTGCTGATGTCTCTTACGTACCAGGAAAGATATTAGCACTAAAGAAGAGGGACATCGAGAAAGTTGAAGTAGATGTCTATCCATTTAGTCTTATTTAAGGGCCGCACAGCTGTTCATTTAGTTCACTTCTCACCACCTCACTGTGCTCTCTCACTTATCTTACTGATCGGCTAAGTTAACTGGAGTACCTGTCTCCATGACCTACCTCTCTCATTCATTCTTCAGCCTACACTAGCAATTTTATCAAGTGTAACACACATACACACAAACACATCTGTTAGTGCCCTGAAATTGTGCAATGCCTTCCTATTCATATTTGTCTTTAGAATAAAATCAGACTTTCTAACCATGACATATAAGGCCTTATATAAAGATTCTGTCTCTCTCCTCTAAGTAATGCATCAGCATTCTCCTTCTCTGGCTCTACCTTTGGTCATAGCGAACTTATTCAGATTCTGTGTCTCATGCTCTGCCAAATCCTGGGCCTTCTCACATGCTTTTCCCTCAGTCTACTGCAAGTTCCATTAGATCAGGGATTTTGTGTATTCTAAACCAATGTATCACAATGCCTGCCACATATTAGTTACTTGTGAATATTTATTCTCTGAGAGAATAAATGCCTATCAGCTCAATTCTCTTGTTTCATTGTTCTTCCTGCAGGTTTCAGCTTATATGTCATTTCCTCCAGAAAGCTTTAAATCACTTGCCCTAGAAGAATCACATATACCTACAAGGGCCTTGTGTGCTGATCTTAACCTAGACTCCTCATCCTTGGTTACAGAACATAAAACCTGGTTACAGGGATTCTGTGGAACACCACATGCTCCATAACCAGGGCCTGGTTACAGGGATTCTGTGGAAGGCCACATGCTCCATAACCAAGGCTGGCTCTGTAACCAATGGAGTCATGACCACATAACAAACCCTTATTGGCTGAGGTAAAGTTACCATAGAAGTAGCCTCAGTCTCACCCCAGGTTACCATAGAAGTAACCTAAGGCTCACCCCATTGGGTATACAGAAGTAAGTTACTATAGAGGTAACCTTAGTACCAAGAACACATAACATACCTACCATGGTGATTGCTATGTTACAGCCTATAACGGAATCATGTGTGCAAAAAGAAAAAACACTTTATGTAACAAAGTTATATAACAAAAGGCTATATATTAGAAGCTTGGACAATAAAGGTTGCCTTTGGCGGTTTGCCTCTGGCCATTCACCTTCCCTCGAGAGTGGTGTCTTATTTGCAGCTCCTCAGCTTTGTATTCAAGAAAATAAAGTATTTTGTTTTCGTTCTTGTTTTTTTTTTTCCTTTCTGTAGTTTTTACTTTTATATCTACAGATAAAAATGTCAACATTCATTCTCAGGGCCCATATGTAAAAACGGGGTAGTGGGGCGTGTAGATCCAGGCTGACGCGCACCTTTTCCAGAAGGGGCGGTTCCTCAGAGAACCCCAGACCGGTGCCACGTGGTGTTTGCCCAGTATTGTCACATAGTCCAGCTTTTCAAAACAGTCCAAGTATACAGAATTTTGTCTCTCATAACAATTTTTCAATGTTGACAATTTGATCAAACTTTGAATAATAATACCAATTTCCCAATTTACAAATTTCATCAAGATTTTTCAGATGCCTAAATACCCCTTCACAATTTTAAATATGTTTACTGATTTTAGAGAGAGAGGAAGAGAGACAGACAGACAGACAGACAGACAGACAGACTTCGCTATGAGAAAGAAACCTCAGTTGGTTTCCTCCCATATACACGTTTACCTGGGATTCAGCCTGCAACCTAGCATGTGCCCTGACCAGGAACCAAACACTCAGCCTGTTGGGGTACAGGACAGCCTTCCAACCAACTGAGCCACACTGGCCAGGCAATATTCCTTCACATTTAATCCTAGTTTTTCCCTTATGTAGGTGCTGCATGTATAATATTTGCTAGTATTAATTTTTCCTTTTCTTCCTGCTAGACTGAAAGCTCTGTGAGATCAGGCAACAGAGAGAGAGACAGTTATGGGCATAGATGTAGAAATAGACACAGACACAGACACAGGCATAGACACAGACGCAGACACAGGCTTAGACGCAGACGCAGACATAGACACAGACGCAGGCATAGACGCAGACGCAGACATACATAAACACATCATAACTTCAGAATCAGTGCATAATCAACAGACTAGGTATAGCACATGCTTGATATATGAGTTTTACACAATGAGTAAAAATTAAAAAAAATATGTTCTAGCACAACTATCCTAAATATGCTGTAAACTGATTATATAAAAATATGGGTAGAAAGGCTTAAAATCTAGTACACCAAATGGCTTTTTTGTGCCATTTCTGCAAAACATGAATTTTATTTTCCACATAAAACGCTACTAATATTCACACCTGCCAATGTTTAATCACTATGCTTTTTAGGCTAAGCAGTCATAAGAGAAGATGACAGCTATACACCTCTCTTCCTTCCTTAGCTGAATGAATCATTTGGGGGCCTCAGCTTATTTCTTTTGTCTTAGTTTTTGCAAGTTTTACCTTTGTAAGTTTAATTATAAACTTGGTGCTATATTATTGGAATATTGTAAATATTGGGGAAAATGAAAAGAATCTGTACAACAATATTGTGATTTATTTAAAGACTCTTATGATTTAAACCATCTCTTCTACACACACATAAGAGTTTTTTCCTAACCATCATTCCAGCCTCTTGGTTCTTTCTGGCCAAGCAGAAGGTGTTCCATCAGCCGCTACCGTGAAGAAGAAAATTCACTGTTTTGCACCATTAAGTGTCATTGTATCCCCACTTCTATCTAAGGAATCCTTATATCTTCAGCTCTAATCAGTAAAAGATCCTTTCCCCGCCAAAGATGTTGAAAATCTCTTACTCTGTCCTCATGTTACAGAGCACATAATGGGAAAGGAAAAACAAAATGCGTAAAGAAAATACACCAGCCTAGAAACAAGAAAAGACGTGAAACGCGTCGGCCAACAACAACAAGCATTTTCCAAAACATACCAAGACAGCACATCTATCCTAAATATACTATAAACCGATTGTATAAAAATATGGATAGAAGGGCTTAAAATCTAGTAAACCAAATGGTTTTTATGTGCCAAATCTGCAAAACATGAATTTTATTTTCTATATAAAATACTACTAATATTCACAACTGCCACTGTTTAATTACTATACTTTTAGTAATTGATCAGGTTTAACTGGACTAATTTTGAGTAATGATTTAAGAGAATCTGAAAGAATAATAAAGTTCCTGATTCAGGGCATGACTATATTTGTATGCAATATAGTGAAGTCAGGAGTGGCCTAGGACAACAAAATAGTCAAGTTCACTTGAAAGAAAGAATTTAATTTATCATGGGCTAAGCCACATTCTTAACCACATTGCTTAATGATTCTATTGTTTATCTTTATAGAAAAATACAAACATAAGTGAATTTTACCATGCACTATCTATATTTATATTATTTGTATATAAAAATCTTAACCATTTTATTATCATCAAATAATTTCAACATCCTCCACATTTTCTTCTCTAAACTCCAAAGATACAGAATTCCTACCCCAAGTAGATCTGACCTAATTTTTACAGTAGAAAAGCTAGTAAAAATATTAAAAATCATCCACCTTGCAAATATCTTGATTCAGTAAGCTAATGTATATTTATTTAAGCTGCATCTTACTAATTCACAGAATTGTTGAATAAAATGTTTAGTCTGCCTTTCAGTACCATTTAAGCATAGTTAAACAATTGAGAAAATCTGCAGTGCGTATTTTCTGGTAATAAGGAAAGTATATAATACAAGACTTTAAATGTTCATACAGACTTCCACTTTAAAAAAGTTTCAGGAAATTGGTCCTGTTCTGTTAACACCAAAGGCTAGTTCACAACTCCTTGTCAAATGGCAAAAAGGAAAACCATTCAGTACTATAAAAAAGAAAAAAAATTATTCAGTAAAATCATCAGGGAGATTTAACATGGGCAGCAACTCCTGTGATTATTTTTACCCTTGTTGGATAGAAAACCAGAGAGACCTGTGCCATTATTACATCTGTTTCCAGTCTAGTTTTCTAAAGTTCAAGACTTCTGGATTATATTTTATTGGAAAGGCAATATAGTTTCAAGTGCAATAACTACTATTAATAATAATACTTTCTCTAGGGGTTGATATAGAAATATAATAGCAAAAGTAATACAACATATTTTGATGCATTTTTCCCATTAGAGTTACTTCAAACAGGTATTTTAATCATAAACTGAAATGTAATAATTCAGAATTTATTTGCCTAATTTTGTATTCTATGAAGAAGCTACTTTCTTTGAATGCAATAATTGATCATTTATCCGTTCAGATAAGAATAGATCTCTCACAAAAATAAGCGTCTGACTATCTTGACATAGAAGTGAATAAGCTATCTCTATAGGCAGCATTATAAAGTCTAAATTACTTTTTTAAAGTTTTCATATGTTTCAAAATTGAACATATTAAATTGTCTTTTAAGGCATTTAAAAATATAAGTGTGATGTATTATAATTGGGAACTATTTAAGTCAACAAGCTTAATGCATACCTTTAGATTAAAGAACAGTAGTAATTTAGGGCAGAGGCAGGGCAAGCCAGGTTCACCTGAAAATGTTTATTCATCCCAAAGAAAGAATCTGGTCCCTCAAAATCAATCATGTGATTATGACATGCCGCTTCCTATTACAGCATGCTTCTCATCTGCAAAGTGAGTTTTTAGATGGTCCCATCAGCTTTTTAAAATGCATGTAAAGAATTAGATATGTATGTAATATTATTACCCCTTTGTTCTACAATATTCAATTATTCTAGTTGATGTGAATTTATACAATAGGAGCATTTTAAACATTGAAGTTGATAGGAATAAAAAGTAGAAATTAGTTAAATATATTACAAACAGAAATCAAATCATTTCAACTAGTGTAGTGTCACGTAGTCATGTCAAAACTATAGTCTTTTCTTAACTTTGACGAGCTCTACTTTGTCTCAGTTGGAAAAAATGACATCCACTAGCACTTCTCAGAGAAAATAAATGACACCAGATAAGAAAGGACTTATTTTCTTCCACAAAGCTGGTACATTTTTCTGAGTCCCTACTCTCTCTCCTAATTCCTAAACTTAGTCCATTCATCTGTATTATGATTCTCAAATATTTCTGCCTTCTCAGGAATGAAATGTCTGTTTTTGAATTACTTTCTTCTACCACTTCTTCTTAATTAGATCTTTCCAATAAAGATCTAATAATAGTAATGCAAAAAGTCTCTTCATCTTTAGCATCTTTAAAAAGGCTTTGTTCATAAAATCCCACCTTTACTATTCATTGTTTTATCCCTGTTCCCTTTATAAGTAGACCTTTAAATATTGTCTTCATCCTATTGCTTCCTAATGCCATTCAGCTTTGCACTTTGAATTTTAGCCACTGTTTCAACAATTATCTTGATGAAAATTTGATAAACTTTTTACCTAAACTGTCACTGCATTATTTGAGTCTGTGGACCACGACCTCATACTTCAAGCATCTCATCCTTTGCACTTCATGAAAACAAAGTCCCTTAGTTTTTTCCAGAGGCATTTTTTCTGGTATCCTTTATAGTTGCTACTTTCTTTTTTTATGATTATATTTAACTCTCTTAAGAATCTTACTTTCTTTCTCCCTAATACTCTCTTCAAGTGAGTTCATTCAATTGCATGCTTCTGGTTATCAGGAGATGACTGACATCACGGTGTCTCCAATTTAGACTGATCTCCCATTGCACGTCCTCCTATGCTGGTGTTATCTTGACATTTTCACTTATATGTTCAACAAGTATCTAAATTGGTTGTTCACCTCTTTCTAGTAAAACATGCACGTTTTTGAGATTGCATGTGTTTCTTTTCTCAAAAAAGAATGGCACAACTCACAATTTTCTGCCTTGTTTTCTAAGGCAGAAAATTAGATAACTTCCACGAGACTCTTGTCACTTATAAACCACAGACAATCAGTTTAAAAGTGCCATTCATTACATTCTAGAATAACTTTTCAAACCAAATCTCTCCCCACCAGTCTCCATTTTTCTAGATTTTGCCAGCTTCTCTCCCTCACTCAGTGGAATTATTCTGTCTCCCTATTTCTTTATTTCTGTTTTAAAACTAACATCCTCCAAACTATTAAATAAGGCAACCAGGTTAGTTTACAACTCTCCATTTCTTATTTAGCTATTATTTAACTTTCCTCAAGTCATTCATTTCAACAAATATATATTGAACACCTACTATATGCCATCATAAACCCATGTGTTTATTACATGGTGATGAACAAAATAAGGTAAATTATGCTGGGTTTTCAATCAAGGTCTTACTGAAAGTAAAATATTAAAGATGATAATTAAAGGATGAATAGATGTCAGCAAAGAGATGAGGATAAAGAAGAGGATTTAGGATACAAGAAAAGTAAACTTGAAGTCTTCTGTATAAAAATGGTCTTGTTTATTTTCAGAAATTGAAATATTGCTGTGGTTGAAATACAGTAAGTAAATAGTGGAAAGAGGTGAAGTTTACAAGGAAGATGGAGTCCAAATTACCTTTCATATTGATAAAAATGGGAAGTACTGGATGACTTTAAGAAGATAACTACTAGAATATATATATGTGTATATATACACACACATGTACAAACGCATACATATATTCTAAAGTTCATATTTTCTGCTGTGTAGAGAAGTGGGGAAGTTAAAGAGGCCAGGGAGGAAGCTACTTCAGTAGACCAGGGAAGATACCATATATCGTATAGACTACAGTAGTGGCACATATATTTTCACATGTATTTTCATAGGACAATGTGATGTCTTTCCATCTCCTCACTCTCTCCACAACCAGTTTACCCTGCAGTCATATAATACTTTGTTTCAGTCACAAAAAGTGTTCTTCCTTCACTTTCCACATTCCCTCTTTGCTTGGACATTTAAAGCTATCCACTTAGATCATAACTTCTTCTGGAAAGCTGTCTCTGCTCCGTATCTTGTACTTATTATAAGATAGTGTTAATCATACTTCATTACAATTGCCTGCAGACTCCTCCAATTTATACTAAGCTCCATATATGTTGAGCAGTGTCCATGCCTAACTTTTTTAAAATTTAAATTATATTTTATTGTTTATGTTATTATAGTTGTCCCAAGTTTTCCCTTTTGCCTCCATCCACAGCACCACCACCAACACCCTCAGGCCATCCCTGCATGGTTGCCCATATGTATGGGCCATGCATGTATGTTCTTTGGCTACTCCATTCCTTATGCTGTACTTTGATTCCCTATAACTCTGTAAATACCAATTTGTATTTCTTCATCCCTACAACTTTATTACTCACTCCCTTGATACCTCCTCCATTTGGGAAACATCAAAACATTCTCTGTATCTGAAGTTCTGTTTCTGTGTGGCTTATTCATTTATTATTGTTTTTTTTAGATTCAGTTATTGGTAGGTATGTATTTATTACCATTTTACTGTTCATATTTTTGATCTTTTTCTTAAAGAAGACCCTTTATCATTTCATATAATAATGGTTTGGTGATGAGTGTCCTTCAATTCTAAATGATAGGTTTACTTAATAGAATCATCTTGGTTATAGGTCCTTGCTTTTCATCACTGAATATTTCTTTCCAATCCCATCTAGCCTGCCAAGTTTATTTTGAGAAATCAGCTGGAGGTCTAATGGGAAATAACTCTCTTATAGGTAAATAAGAGAGTTATTTCTTTTCTTTCAATGCTTTTAAAATTTTCTCTTTGTTTTTAACCTTTGACATTTTAACAATGATGTGCCTTGGCATAGGCCTCCTTGGATCCATCTTACTTTGGACACTCTGTGCTTCCAGGACTTGTGTATCCATTTCCTTTACCAATTTAGGAAAGCTTTTTGTCATTATTTTTTGAAATACTTTCCAATTTCTTGCTCTCTGTCTTTCCCTTCTGTTACTGCCATGATGTGAATGTTGGAAGTAGTCCCTTAAACTATCCTAATTTTTTGGATTATTTTTTCTTCATGTTGGTCTGATTGGGTGTTTTTTGCTTCCTTACATTCTAAATTTCTGATTTGATTCTTGGCTCCATCCTCTGTACTGTAAATTTGTTCTTCATTTCAGTTAGTGTATTCTTCATTTATGATTGGATCTATCTAATAGTTTCCACGACCTTTTTTATGCTTTTGAGGTCCTTACTAAGTTCATTGAGCAAGCTTATAAACAGTGTTTTGAATTCTGCATCTAGCAAACTGCTTGTCTCCATTTTGTTCAGTTATCCCTCTGGAGTTTTGTTTTCTTCTTTCATTTGGGCCATGTTTCTTTGTTTCCTCACTTTGGCAGGCTCCTTGTATTAGTTTTCACATATTAGGTTGAGCTGCTACAATGTTTTGGCTTGGTAAAGTGGTCTAATGTAGTAAGTGTCCCACAGGGTCCAGTGGCATAATCTCCCTTATCACCCAAGCTGGGCACTCAAGGTGCACTGATCATGTGGGCTGTGTACATCCCCCTCCTGTAGCCGAGCCTTGGATTGCTGTTGGCTGTTCAATGGGAGGGATTTCCACAGGCCGATCAGCTACAAGGACTGACTGTGACCACTGACTATCAACCTCTGACCATGGAAGTGAATCAGCTGTGGGGGGGCTCACTCTGTAGAGAAAAACTTACTTCAGTAAGGCTCTGGTGCCCACTGAGCCTGCCCCTTGAGTGAGTCCTTTGTGGAGGTCATTGGGTGTGCTGTTCCAATATGATCTGTAGTTGTCCACTGGGTGCACAGGCTTGGGTGCCTCCTGGGAGGTGCAGGCCATGGTCAGTCACCCCTTGTGTTCTGTCCAGGACAACCCAAATAAGCTACAAGGCAATCTGCAGGTGGCTGCTACTTATACCGGCTTGGAGGTACCCAAGGGAGTCCAAGCTATAAATCAAGGCCAGCTGCTGTTATTGCCAAGCCTAGGATCAGTTAACAATAGTCACAGGGCAAGCTGAGGCCAGATGTTGTTTGTTTGAGAGAATTTAGGAAGATTTGAAGCGCAAGCCAGGACAAGCCATTTGCACAGGAAAGTCACTGGAAACAACCTGGTTGGGCCCAAAGTTTGGGTGGGGCAGAGCCTCAGAGAATCACCAGGACTGGGCAAACTGTGAGTCAGATTGATGGACACTCAGATATGGTGCCCACCTGCCTGCTCTTTGATCTGTAGGGGGAGCACTCAGAAAAGGAACAATGGCTTCTGTCAGCACTTTTGTCTGGGAGAAAGCTGCCTCCCAGTTCTTGCCCTAATGACAGATAATTCAGTTCCTCCCAATATGTTTCTGATGCCTTTAAAACTGCTGCTCCTGTGCTGGAGCTCAGAAGGACTGAGTCCAAGTAAGTCTGTGCATGGACCCTCACAGATAAGATGAATTAACATCAACAAAATGTCCACACTACCTAGAGCAATCTAAAGCATACTACCTAAAGATTCAATGCAATTCCTATCAAGATTCCAATGGTGTATTTCACAGAACCAGAAAAAATATTTCAAAAATTTATATGGAACCACAAAAGGGCCTGCATAGCAACAGCAATCCTGAACAAGAAGAACAAAGTTGGAGGAATCACACTACCTAATATCAAACTGTACTACAAGGCCAGAGTAAATAAAACAGCCTGGTATTGACCAAAAAAACAAAATAAAATAAAATGAAAACAGACACATAGATCAATGGAATAGAATAGAGAGGCAAGAAATAAACCTATACCTTTATAGTCAATTAATATTCAAAAGAGGAAGCAAGCACATATCATGGGCTAAAGATAGTTTATTCAATAAATGGTGTTGGGAAAACTGGACAGTTATGTGCAGAAAAAATAAAACTAGACCACCTTTCTATACCACACAAAAAATAAAATTCAAAATGGATCAAAGACTTAAATGTTAGACCCCCAAACATAAAAATCCTAGAAGAGAACATAGTAGGCAAAATCTCAGACATTCCTTGTAGAAATTTTTATCGGATATATTTCCTCAGGCAAGGGAAACAAAAGAAAAAAAGAAATAAATGGGACTTCATCAAAGTAAAAATATTTGGCATAGCAAAGGAAATCACCAAAAATAAAAAGACACCCCACAGAATGGGAGAGCATATTCACCAATGCATCTGATAAAGGGTTAATATCCAAAATTTATAAAGTACTAACAAAACTCACACCATAAAATCAAACAACCGAATAAAAAAATCAGCAAAGGGCCCGAATAGACACTTCTCCAACGAGAAATCCAATAGGTATATGATAAGATGCTCAATATTACCATAATAAAAACCATACTGAGATACCATCTCACACCAGTCAGAGTGGCTATCATCAATAGATCAACAAACAAGGGCTATCGAGGATGTGGAGAAAGGGGAACTCCTTTGGTGAGAACACAGACTGGTGCAGCCACTGTGGAAAGCAGTATGGAGATACCTCAGAAATTTAAAATGGATCTGCCTTTTGACTCAGAGATCCCACTTCTGGGGATATATCCAAAGGAACACAAAACACTAATTCAAAAACATATAAACACCCCTATATTCGTTGTACCATTATTTACAATTGCCAGGATATGTAAGCAGCCCAAGTGTTCATCAATAGATGAGTGAATAAACAGCAATGGGCATTTGCACAGTGGAATTGTGCTTGGCCATGAAAAAAAAAAAGAAATTTTTATGGACCTGGAGAATATTATGTTAAGCGAAATAAGCCAGTCAGAGGATGACAAATACCATATGATCTCACTCATATGTGGAATCTAACCAACAAACTGAATTAACAAGCAAAATAGAGACAGACACATAGATGGGGAACAGATGACAGCTAGTGGGGGGAGTGGAAGTAAGAGGTGGAGGGATTGAGCAAAAAGAAAAAAACATGAGATCATGGACAACAGTGAGGGGATTGCTTGGGGGAGGCAGGTATAAGGGGACTAAATGGTAATGGAAACATAAAATAAAGATAATATTAATTTTTTTTTCCAATAGACAAATCTGCCCTCCCCCCAGAAAAAGGAATGGTCTGAGACTCTAGTAGTTTGTCTTCCACTGCCTCAACCCCCACTTTTTTTTATAAGACCAAAAGTTATCACTTATCTTCCTAGCACTGGAACCCTGAGCTTGCTCCCACAATATCCCTCCCAATTTTTATCCATCACACATGGATGTGGGTCTAGCCCATTCTACATCTCCACCCCTCCTACCAGTCTGCATGTAGTTTCTTCTTTACTTCCATAGTTAAAGGACTTCCATTCAGCTTGATTTCTGATGTTCTGAATGATGATCGTTCTGTAGTTTAATTGTAATTTTGATGTGGTTTTGTGGGAAGGTGAGCTGTGTTTACCTATGCCTCCATCTTGAACCTCTCACAACAGATATTTTAATTATGAAAGCTTACTTCAGTTTGACTCCAGAAGTCAGTAAAAATAATTTATACCAAAGGTTAATTACATGCAATTATTTGCCTTTAAAAATAAGTATTTTAAATGAATCAATCAAGTAATAAGTTCCCATAATGTATGAAAAACTGCACTATTTATAAGTAAATAAAAGATAAGTACTGAGCAGACTGTAGTAATTATCAACCTGGTGAAAATTATGTAATCACAAGAATACATATAAAGATGGAAGCTTCTTCTTCTTCTGCTTCTTCTTCTTCTTCCCCTTCTTCTTCTTCTCCTCCTCCTTCTTCTTTTTCTTCTTTCTAAAATTTTTACTTTCCTATCTTCCTGCTTTAACATTATTAGCATTATACAAGCATTAAAAACCAATTAATCTCTTTAATCCAGGCTCGTGATAGAAACCATTACAAAGTGGTGACAGATCTATGCTTACTTTTCAATTCTCTGGTCTCTGGCTGTCACTTCTCTGTTCTCAGCTATCCCATAAAAGGACATTTTGTAACCCCTGTAAAATAAGGATGGACTGAAAGTCCAACCTCTTTGTTCTGAGGTTTAAGAGAATATCCAGCACTAAGCCAGGCTTCAGGAGTATTCCGACTCCAACAGTTCCTCCCTGCCCAATGTTATGGCTCCTTCTCATCTGTCATGGGCAGAGGAGCCAGTAAACCTGTAAGCCAAGAATGTTGGTACCATATCCATGGGCTACAGGACGGCATAGATAGTAAAGTGCTCAGGCATTGTGAGCACTACTTCCAACTTCCAGCCTGAGGAAGGACTGACTGAGTGAGCAGTTCAGAAATCCCTGAGCTCACGATTCCCTATGGGTTTTCCCATCCACCTCCACTGTGACTAGGGCTCGAGGAAGGGCCACTCGATTTCCTCTGCCACACAGGAAGTAGTATGAGGGATGTAGCAGAGGCCAAAGACTGAGTGACAGCTGCAGGGAATCAATGTGGGGCATTAATAAACCATTCTTTTCTAAAAATATTTTATTTATTTTTCTAGAGAGAAGGAAAGAAAGGGAGAAAGAGAGGGACAGAAACATCAATGTGTGATTGTCTCTTATGTGTCCCCTACTAGGGACCTGGCCTGCAACCCAGGCATGTGCCCTGACTGGGAATCTAACCAGTGATCCTTTGCTTCACAGGCCCATGCTCACTCAATCCACTGAATTACTCCAGCTAGTAATAAACCATTCTTAAAGTTGGTGCCATTTGCTCTTGGGAAGAAGAGGTGGGACCTGGGCAAGGACAGCAGCTGGAAGATAACAAGGGCAGGACTGGCTCTCATTTCATAGTGGACAGAAAAGGCTTTGTATAAGTTTGTCTTGACCATGGCATCCAAGATGGGAACAGAAAAAGAACAGGAGGTGTGGGAGAGGTAAACTGTGACTTAGAGACAAAAAACATAATTAAAGTAGTGTGATGTCTGAAGTGTAGTTTAAAAGTAGTATTGGCTAGAGTTAAATAGATGCTTTGAGATGAATCAAATATTTTTCGAGGCACCAGACTGACATTAAATTCCATCAGCGACTTTTATATATATTTTTTCTACTGGAGGATGGTTAAATACCATTTACACTAGGAAAGAAACAATACATACCCATTCTGGGTCATAAAATAGAGAAATAATAACAATACATTTTATGATAGAAGTATACAAAACATTTAATCAAATTTAATGTATTTAAGTACATAAATTAAAACTATATTTTGCTCCTACATCAAGGCTTCAGAAATTTGGCATTTTTTTTTTTAGTTATCTTGGGAGGAGAAACAAATATACATTATAGGTTTAGAAGTGATAATCAGATGAACAAAAAAAGTAACATTTATTTATTTGTCTGTTTGTTTGTTTGTTTGTTTTTATTATTTTTCAAGTACAGTTGTCTCATTTTCCCACCGCCACTTTCCCCCTCCCCACCCACCACAACCTCCCACCCTCCATCCTACCCCACTTTGGCTTTGTCTATAGTTCCTTTATACATGTTAAATATATGATATTTTTATTATTTCTTGATCATCCTTTTATTTCCGTGCATGGTTATTGGTCTATTTTCTGTGTTACCATTGAGATACCTTATTTTTTCCAATGTTCATGTAATTTATATTTTAATTATATATGCTTATCAGGAAGTTAATATGGTGGTAGGTAGGATATGGCTATAAGGATGTGATATAAAAGAGAATAAGAACAAGTGGCGATCTTTCATGGTAATGGATGTTTGGCTGAGGACGTGTTTTTTGAGTGGACACTTCATGGATGAAAAGGGGCCAGCCACACAGAGATATGAGTAAACTTTAACAGTTAGTAGTCTGAAATAGTTCTCTAACTTGCACTTATAGTATGACTGATTAGCTTATATCAGAACAACCCTCCAAACTGATTATACAGTGTAAATAAAATGCATGGAACAGCTGTTTAAAATCAAAAAAGAGCAATCAAGGAAGCAGGTTTAGAATCTGATCTAAGGGAGACAGGGAGAAAGATTATACTTTTCCTTCTGTTGTCTTAGCTGATTCATAATGTGTGAGGCTCAGAAGCGGAGAAACGAGCAGCAGTTCAGATCCGTCTCCATCTCATGGGTAAAGGAAGAGAAAAGTTGGCCTTCAGTTCTCTGATGACAGCCAACAGAATAATCAAATCTGAAAGACGGCATATTGGCAGAAACATGAGCCAGACATCCCTTGCTGCTTTTGTACTCAAAGCATTCTTCAGGTCTTCTGCTGGGTAGGACAAAAGGCAAACAATCCAAGCAGAAAATAGAACACAGAGTCAAAAATGAACGCAGATCTTAAGCAGTCTCATTTGAGCAGGAGATAAAATTTGGAATTCAAGAATTACCAATGAAGAGGGGCCATGGTGTACACTCAGATTTGTGGTCTGCAAAGCAAAACAAAAACCAGTAAAATGAACTAGAAACAAACTCATAGGTACAGAGAACAAACTCATGGTTGTCAAATGGGAGGGTGGTGGGGGATTGAACAGAGAGCTGGGGCAGGGCATAGAAAGAAGTACACACTTTGAGTTATCAAGTAAGCAATGGGGATGAAATGTACAACATGGGGAACTGAGTGAGTAACATTATAACAACTATGCGTGGTGACAGATGGTGACTAGACATATTGTAGTGATCACTTTGTATGGTATAAAAATGTTAAATTACTATGTTGTATATTTGAAACTAATATATTGTTGGTCAACTATAATTAGAAATAAATTTAAAAAAAACTAAAATACAATTGTGTATTTTTACTTTAGTGTATTTCCAAAACCTGAAGAATTAGCATTCACTTCTTTAGAAGTTACATTTAAAAAAATAAATAAAAATAATCAGTTATTTTAAAGTAACTAATTTTCTCTTTATAATGTGTCCTAAATTAATACATTTTATTACAAAAAGTGATATATATTTCACTAAGCTATTGTGATATTGCCATTAAATTCTCATATTCATCATGTGTCTATGTATGTGCATGTTTGACCAATATGACACTTATGTATGGGAACTAATCTATGTGCATTACCAAATGTTTAGGTACCTAATCAAATTTATAGTTATGGAACAATGACATGAGTGAAATAAACTGTAGATGAGTATAAGTGCAATGAGCTTGGAAACACAAAGTGGTAGGAGACAATAGCATATTTTTGCATTAAAATATAGACTTTTCCTCCTTTGTCTTATTCCATTATAGCACTACATGTACAGTAGTACAACAGAGACATATCCCATCCATTATACCATGACAATAATGATAAAAACAAATATAGACAACTTAGCCCTGGGTGGTGTGACTCAGTGGATTGAATGCCAGCCTGTGAAGCAAAGATTCAGTTCAATTCCCAGTCAGGGTACATGCCTGGGTTGTGGGCCAGGTCCAAGGCAACGGGCATGTGAGAGGTAACCACACATTGATGTTTCTCTCCCTCTCTTTCTCCCTCCTTTCCCCTCTGTCTAAAAATAAATAAATAAACTATTTTTAAAAAGATAACTTAATAGAAACAGTGCTCCATAATTTTAAAAAAGGCTTCAACAAAATTTATCTCAAAAAATTTCATTTAATCAACTTATAGAATCTTTAAAAAGCATGTATTAGTGAATTTACAGAAAACAAAAATTCTATTCTCTATATTAATCATCAATATACCAGTTATTATTGTTTTTGTTGTTACCATTATATCTATTGAAATTAAATGATCTCAATTAAAGACACAGCTTCTTTATGTATGCAATTTTTAAAGCAAAACAAATTCATTAAACCAGAGCCTTAAAGTTCTGAAATAACGTTTTCCTATCTAATTATTACTTAGAAACATACCATTGTTTGAATTTTGTCTTCTCATGTATTTCTCAGACAAGCAATTGCATAAAAAAATTAATTTCAGTATTCCTGAAATTATTTTTAACCAAATGCAAAATTCCCTCATTTAGGGCCCATTACCATTTCATCTAAGCTCTGAACCGTCTCTCTTGTTAGACTTTACTTCAGCCTAATAAGTAAGTGGCTTACGGGAACCCCAGTGCATTTTCTACCACTTATTTTTTGCACAAGCCATTCCCTTTGCCTACTGAGCAATTAAATATCATTTACATGCATTCATAATATGAATTTACATAGGTCAAATTTCTTACTGGAACTGTAATTATGATTCTATTTCTTCTTAAATCTTTATGTATGATTGCAACAAAATCTACTAACATTTCTAATTCTGTCTCATATCTAGACAGAAATCCTACCCCTAATCCTGGGGATCCAATCCCTAATTTCAAAGTAGTCTTTCTGAAAACTGGATCAAGATTTCAGCATTATTTTATAGTGCTGAATATTTTGGATTGTAAACAACATATACATTTAATTTATTTGAAATTCTTTTTTGAAATATTTTATTTATTTACTTTTAGAGAGAAAGGAAGGAAGGGAGAATGATAGGGAGAGAAACTTCAATGTGTGGTTGCCTCTCTCAGGCCCTCTATCAGGGACCAGGCCTACAACCCAGACAGTTGCCCTGACTGGGAATCAAACCAGTGACCCGTTAGTTCTTGGGCTGGCACTCAATCCACTGACCCACACCAGCCAGGACTAAATTATTAATAAAATTTGTTCTAAAATGAATTACAGAAGAGTGTTTGCAGATATACCATTAATGTTTTGAATATTTAAAACAATTTTAGATATTTCTGCCTTATCTACAAAGCAGATACATCACATACATTCTTCTGCCCAAAAAAGATATATTAGGATTGAGAAAAGACTATGTGAAATTTTCTAAGATATACTTTTTATCTGACTACTTTATATAACTAAGGCAATATTATCTGTAGTTACAACTTTTCAAATATGGTCCACAGCACAATATTATTCTTGTGGAATCTTGTAGCACAAGGCTCAAGCTTAAAATGTGAATAAAAGAATTGGGCAAATTTATCTTTACTAGAGAGATTAAAGGAAATTTAATGAGTAGCTAGGGAGAGTCAGAACTGGTTCTATTTTTATTATATTATATACCAGATTTTTTTTTGCATTGAATATTATACACTGGTTTTATCCAGATTTTCTACCCTATGTTTATTTTAGCTCCCATCATATATTTATAATTAATAATAAGCCAAAGTTTCTTTTTTCTATTGTTGTTCAATTACAGTTGTCCCCATTTTCCCCCATTACTCTCTTCTTCCCCATCCTCCTCCACCTCCCACATTCAAATCTACTCCCCCCACGTTGTTGTCTTTGTCTCTGGATCCTTTCTTTATTCATGTTCCTTGAGGACACTTCCCCTTCTCTCCCCCATTATGCCCCACCTCCCTCCTCTCTGGTAACTGTCAGTTTGTTCTTTATTTGTATTTCTCTGGTTCTGTTTTCACTTGCTTGTTTGTTTTGTTGATTAGGTTCCACTTATAGGTGAGATCATATCGTATTTCTCTTTCACTGTCTGGCTTATTTCACTTAGCATAATGCTCTCCAGTTCTATCCATGCTGTCAGGAAGGGTAGGAGCTTATTCTTTCTCTCTGCTCCATAGTATCCCACCTGTAAATATACCAAAATTTTTTGATCCACTCATTTACTGATGGGCACTTAGGCTGTTTCCAGCACTTGGCTATTGTAAATTGCACTGCTATGAACATTGGGGTGCATAGGTAGTTTTGAATTGGTGTTCCAGGATTCTTAGGGTGTAATCCCTGTAGTAGAACTGCTGGGTCAAAAGTCAGCTGCCTTTTAAGTTTTTTGAGGAATCCCATACTCTTTTCCACAGTGGCTGCACCAGTCTGCATTCCCACCAGTGGTGCACTAGGGTTCCCATTTCTCCACAACCTCAACAGCACTTGTTCTTTGTTGATTCATTTATGATACCACACTTACCAGTGTGAAGTGGTATTTCACTGTGGTTTTAATTTGCATCTCTCTGATTGCTAGTGATGTTGAGCATCCTTTCATATGCCTCTGGGCCCTCTGTATGTCCTCTTTGGAGAAGTGTCTGTTCAGGTCCTCTGCCTAATAATAAGCAAATGTTTAAATGAAACAAAAAGAATAAGCAAACAATAATATCAAAAAAAATCTAAACTTCAGAAAAGCGCAAATGAACGGTACAGTTACTTCAGGGGCAAGATGGGAGGCAAGAAACTAGGTGAGTAGCATGTTTTATACCTATTGTCAAGGATGAAAGTTATCCCCTGATGCCCTCTTCCCTTCCTTCCCTGTGCAATTCCATCCTTCCCTCTCTCCGTCCTTCCCTTCTTCTTTCCATTCTTTCTTTCAGTCTTCCACAAGCAGATCAACTCCTGCTAAATGTAGACTTTGAAGAACAGCTGAATGATAAGATATGATAAGAACAAATAAGCAAGCAGAATTATGCAGCAAGATGGTCTCACTGGAGGGGTCAAACCACAGGTGCTACCAGTAGAGGCTGTTCAAGTCAATGGGAAATTCATGAGAAAAATACCTCCTAGCTGTTTGTTTGTGAGTAAGACACTTTTAGTTTCAAATGGAAATGTAAACAAAGAATCTAAGATGTGAAGACAGAATATATAATTAAAAAGGTTTTTTTTTTACTTCCTAAAGCACTGTTTAATTTCATGGATGATTGAAATTTTCCATTTCAAAATATATTCAATACTCTAAAAAATTTACTTGTCTATAAAATGTCTACTACTGTTAATGTGAACAATAGTCTCACAAAAATTGGTTATATATACAATAATTAAAACAAAAGTAATTTCAGTTTGCTTAAAGATGGATGATTTCATTTATGAGAATGTGAGTATACCTGCAGTTGAAAATAAAGCAATATGTATTTTTGGCAATTCAAAGGGCATTTTAATAAGAATTGTTTCACTTCATTAATTAGCTCTTTTATTTAAAGCTGAAATTGAATAAATGAGTTAATAGTTTTCTTTTTATATACACTCAATATACATGTCTAACTTTACTTAATTTATATTCTAACATTTCATTTTTATTATGTGATGAGTAAATCATAAATTAAGAATAATTAAAGTTGTTATTCTATAATTAAATTATAATTTTTGTGAAATTTCCCACTATTTTAGATCCTAAAGAGAAAATGCAAGTAGGACTCCAGGGATGTATAGCAAGAGTGTGACTTACAGGGAAACTTTTGTTTGAACTAATATATGCATTAGTAAGTGTATATATGTCATATATACAGACTGATGAATTTTCATAAAATGAAAATGCCTGTGTTACTATTACCTAGACAAAGTATTAGAATATTACCAGGACCAAAATATTAGGATATTATCACAGAAACACTTGAAGGTTTCTCTAACATCACTCAGAGTCCCAATAACAACGTTTTTAATTTCCATCAACACAGATTACTTTTGCCATGTGTACTTTACATATATTCCTACAGTGTATACTTTCATGTGTGTAGCTGATTTTATGCAATTTTATGTTACATTGTTTTTTATTAGCTCATTTTTGTTACTGGATATCAATTGTTTGGCTACACAACAATATATCTATAAACCTAAAAATAGGCATTTAGATGTTTCTAGGTTTTGTTTTTTTAAAATGAAGGTGCCAAGGTCACTAAAGTACATATACAAGTATATATATCTTACATTATTTGTTAGGTATATTTCTAAGAGTGAAACTGCTAGGTCTTAGAATGTATATGTGCTCAACTTTAATATTTATTTCCAAAGAGCTTTCTAAATTGTTTTTAACCAATATATAGGTTGTCATCTCCTGTTTATAATAACGCTTACTGTTATCTACTCCTTCAAAGATTGCGGCTTCCCATTTTTTTAGGTATTAGTCAATCTGATAGGAGCATTTCACTTTGGCTTTCATTTGCCCCACCCAGTATGTAAATTAAGATGAGTAGCATGCTATTTCCTTATCCATTACTTAAATACCATTTTCAAGTATTCATTAATTTTTTCCTTTTTCTCTCACACCTTATTATTGGCTTGTCTTTTTGTTGTGATTTGCAGTCTTGTCTATACTCAGGATATTACAACTTTATTGATTGCATGTATATCAAATATCTTCTCCAATAGCAATATGTACATTTTAGTCTCCTGATGATTCCTTTAGATTGAGAAATATTCTTAATTTAGTGTCATCCAATCTATCAGCCTTTTATATTATGACTAAAGACATTTTGTGTCCAGTTTTCCAGGTGTTGACTCATCGGAAAGTCTTAGCAATATTTTTCAACATTAATATCAGGAAGCTTTAGTGTTTCACTTTTCACGTTGAGAAATAATGTATATATAGAATTAACTTTTATTTAGGGGTTGAGGTAGGGGACAAGTTTCACTTTTTTCCATTTATGTATTCAGTTGTTCTCGCATCTTTTATTGCAAAAGCTGACCTTCCCTGATTATATTGTTTTGTTACTTGTTGTAAATGAAATGAGCATACATGAAGGAGATATTTCTGAACTGTCTGCTCTGTTTCATTAATTATATTTTTGTCTATATTATGCCAAATCTATATTAGTATCATAACAATTCTTGGTATCAGGCCATGTTATTCTTCTAATTTGTTCTTCCTCAAGTAGTTGTCTTATACTTTTTAGATAAGATACTTTAAAATCAGAGCACTGATACATAGGTATGCACACCCCTGCTGTGATGATGGTTACATCCTAGTGCTTCAGGTTTGCATGGTCCTGGGACTGATGACATTGAGCATCTTTCTGCGTGTGTGGTAACCATTTGCATTTCTTTTTCAGATATTTGTCTAATCCTTCACCAATTTTTATAATTTGATGCTTTGTCTTTTTGATATGTAAGAGTTTGCTGAGATTTTTGCATGTATAGATTTATATTGTAATCTGATTTATGTGTTTTTACTTTCTTGCATTATTCTGTTGAAGTTTATTATTTTATTAATATTTTCACAGACTAAATTTGGCTTTGTTGAGCCTTTATATGTTTTGCACATAATATGTCTTGTATTTTTTTACTATTACTTTGTTACTACATTTTAAAAATATTCTTGAGATTTTTTTTCTTTGACCCCATGGTAGTTTAAAAATGTAGTGATTGTTTGTACAGCATTGGTTTTAGAGCTTCATTCTATTTTAATTAAAGGAGATATTTTATAAGATTTTAAATATTTTAAATATTTTTAGTTTTATTTATATTAAAGCATATTTTCAGTTTTGATAAATCTTCAATGTGATCTTCAACACCACCTATTTTTACAGTTTCTGAATGCACTATAAATACATGTATTTAAGACATACTGTTTAAATATTGCTATAAAATGAATGTTTATATGTTCCCAAATCCATTACTTGAAACTCTGATCCCCGATGTTACTGTCTTCAGGGGTGGGCCTCTGGGAGGTAATTAGGTTTAGATGAAGTCCCGAGGGTGGTACCCTCATGATGGGATTAATGCTCTTACAAAGGGAAGCCAGAGAGTTCTCCCCTCACCCTTCTTTCCTCCAGGAAGAAGGGAGGCATCACAAATTGAAAGAGTTCTCACCAGAAACCAAATCAACTTTATTTAATGCTTCCTTTCAGTAGATGAGGTTTTCTTATTACTCATTTTTTTCCAGAGATTTTATTCTTTTTAACTTTAGAAGGAATATTTCTAGATACACCCAAATTAATATTTTGAATTGAACTGTTATGTTGGCTAAGATTTGCTCCCTCTCTCTTGTTGTATCATTATTGATTGATTCTTAGTCATAGTGTTCATACTGTAGGAAAAGATTGATCCAAGAATGGACACATTCTATGTGGTATAAGAAGGATAACCTCTAATCTCAGCTTTAAAGAAAGATATCCTAAGTGATCTGATACCATTATTTTAAATACATACAGTCTCCAAGTATTAAAGCTATAAAGAAAACATAAATATCTGATATTTCATTTGAAATATTTTAATGACTCAAGAAATACATTTAACAAGCACCTGTTATATGTTTTATCACATTCAGTAAGACAGCCAATAAATTGCTGTAAATCTGAAGTTCTTAGTAACTTTTTCAGACAACTACCAATGTTTAACTATTTCCATATAATGGTTCTCTATGGCAATTAGATGTACATATATTTCTTGATATAACATGTGCAATGTTTTATATTACATAAATAAAGTTGTATTATAAGATTTTTCAACACTAAATGGTGTGTGGATTTTTATTTTATTTTATTTATTTTAATTTTTATTGTTATTCAATTACAGTTGTATGCCTTTTCTCCCCATAATTATTTTATTTTATTAGTGGGTGGAGTAGCTTCATGATTACACTTGACTTAAAACATCTCTTGTTGAAAGAGTTGTGAGTATGCTATCTGTGAAAGAATTTTGAATCCTCAGTACCCCACTCTGCCGTACAATGAAGAGGATTAGAAGCGATGTTCAGGAGATCTCACCCTGTCTACACTCATTCAAGAACCGCCTGCACCACTGTTAGATGGCCCTTCACTCAGGTACGCATCCAAGATAGACTATTCATTTTCCACAAGAGAAGGTCAACTCTATTTCGCATTGACTGTGTTAGCCCATACAGGTCAATATTTATCTGGCAGCAAAGAATTGCTTTATTTCAATTACTTGCCAGGGAATACGATCTCAAATTCCCTCCTGCCCAATATCTATCTATCAAAAGCCCTTCTGAGAAAACTGTATTTGTAGAGTATTTCTTCAAGGCTATTCTGTTTGTCAGTTCTTCCACGTATTCTGAAATGTTTTCAATAGTTCAGACATTCACAAAAGTAATTGCATTTGCCATATTTATCTGATTTCTCCTCTAACAATCACAGTGATTGAATTATGCATTTGTGTAAATTGTTTGTCATTAAAAAAAGCACTCATATATTTAGAGCTAGGATGCAATAGGGGATATTTCCTTTGAATACCTTGTTGTTTTGGTTGTTGTTTTTATTTTTTAATTAAAATTGCTTTGATTTCTCCTGAGCAAGTAGGTTTGCTTTGATCTTATGGAATATGTATATTATTACACAGACCAGGTTTCTTACTCCTGTTTTGCTGCTAGAAAGCTAAGGACTGCATTGAAGCTTATCCTTGGCAACTGTATAACCCTTATGCATATGCATTTTGTAATGCTATTTTATTCTTCAAACCATTTAATATGCTGCCTTGTTTACTTTTTATTTATTCAAGTAATTCTAATTTATGTTTTGTATCACTAACATTATATTAAATTATTTCTTGAAGAAAAGTGGAACATAAACAACTATAAATAAGTAGAAAAAGTAAATATTATAACATTATATTTCATAGTTTTAGCTCAAAACTTGATTCAGATTTTATCTCCTCAATACAATCAATTGTGCAAGTAATATTTATATAAAATTTTGTAATTTTGAGTTTTGAGAGCCACAAGAGAAGAGTGATCCATAATACTGCAAAGTCCTTGTTCCAAAACACATTTAGATTTTCCTCTCGTGAATCAGTAATTTGAGATACATTATCTGAGAAAGATAGGCAACTTAACCAAATGTTTTTTCAGATTCCATTAAGGGCGACAACATGACTGGAAGAATTTTCTTTTGTAAATCCAACATGCGATTATATCTGAACACATCCTGAGTGGGGAACACTGATAATAATTGTATTTTGAAGTTGTTGTTGCATAATTCATTACATGTGGACCTTAAATGCCCTTATTATTTAAATTATTAAATAATAAATTTTATATAAACTATTGTGTCCTGAATGTGTCATTTTAGTATTTATAATCATTATTTTTTGTAAAAAATGGGTAATGATATTTACATAAAATTGTTTAAGCACCTATAAAATGAAGAATTTTATCTAAGAATTTTACCAACTTCTATAACTGCTTCATATATTATCTTCATCCTTGTTAATTATATTTGTATGTCACTTTAAATATATTTTATTTAAATACATGTTAAATATATATATATACATACACATACATATTCATAGCAACATGTATATAACTTTAATTAAGTCACAGATAATATATAGATAAACAAGTAAATGAATTAATTGAACATAATACAAATAAGCTTACAGAGCTCATGGTATGTACATTATAAATAGTTGCATTAGGGTTACTAAGACTTAAAAGTAAAGCTATATATATAAAATTGTCGTCTACATGTGCTCTTTTCGTATGGGTTGAATTTTGTTACAAATTACATTGTATTTTATACTCTACAAAATTCACTTTCAGTAAATTAGTTATTAATTGCTAATACACTTTTAAACATTGTCCTTTTTCCATATTGATGATATAACTAAATACAATATAATATAAAGTTAGGTGCAAAAAGACTAGGAATCATGAAAATGGAGTCAAATATTAAATAACAAATAGAATTGCCTTACCTTTACAGTTCTTTTCAATAGTGAGATTGACTTTACTATAATTTTATATATATGCATGTATGCTTATGATGTATGCATACATATTATATATAGTAGATTTATGTGTATATACATATATACAAATACATAATTCTAAAGCATTTTAAAGGAATGTGTACTCTATTAAATTTAACACACCATATTTCCTCTTTATTTGTATAACAAAGTCTTTTACTACATGACCTTTCATTTCAATTTTAATGTTTAAATCAATAAGATTTGTCTGCTAGGCATAACATAGTGTTTTAATCCTCTGTAGAAGAAAACTGACAACTAAATCATTTAATAATTTAGACATTTGGTAATGACTTTTCTAATTTCTTTTATATATTGTACTTGTAATATAATTTATACTTGATTATTTAAGTAATAGTTATACATTGAGTATTTTCAAACATGGTTTTAGAATTATGGGAAATATGACATAATCTGTCTAAATTTGTTGCATTTTTTTATTCACAAATAACTCTTGGAGGAAAAAAGAAACAACTAATATTCTTTTCCAAGAAAAACCATTAAGTCTTTCACTAATCTCAATTACTGGGGCTTTTTGATGGGCACAAGATTCCATTTACAGATGAAGTATTATTGAGCTATACGTTTGAAACCTTCATGGTCTTGCAAACCAATATCACCCCAATAAATTCAGTTAAAAATCTTGATCTCAACACCTGGCAAGGCTCTGTGGAATCAGGTAAAAATGCACAATTCTAAAATAGCTCATTAAAACAGAAGGGAAAGAAGTGAAACTCTCTCCAACACTGGGTCATTCAGGGGTCTAGGTTAGGGATGGTGTGGTGCTCAGCTCTGGAACGAGGCCATCAATTCCTAGTTGTTCTATGTTGGTCTTTTCAGATTATGGAGTTAAAAAATAAACAGGTGACTCAAACTGTCATTATGAAAATTATTGATAAAGCAATATTCTAAATTTATACAATCTCAGGATGATAAAAATGTATCTTGTCATTTATTAATTTATTGATGAATTTATAATGAGAAGATGATAAAGGTATAATTAGATAAACTGATAATATGATGACCCGTAACATAAATAGATTTATAACAATTCTTGTTTTTGAGTTTAAGAATCAAATAATTACTGAAAATTGCATGATTGAAAAGTGAAATTGATTTATGGAACATCACTTCAGTTAGCAATACATTTAAAGTCTTTCTTCTTAATGGAGACCAAGACATTCCTCAGAATAACTTTGTGATCCTGCTGACTTATAAATTTACTTATTCTATAGAGGAGTAGGGAAGTTTACAAAAATATGCACACAACAAGAAGAACACTTCTCCTTAACATTTGAGGAGACTAGTACAAAAGGAATAAATATTCACTAATATTTAAAAGTTGTGAACCAAACAAAGAACCCATTCAAATAGCACACTTAGTCTGCTCAACATTCCACTTCTAAATATTATGACATGCAGAGAACTACACAGCTGACCCTTGGCCAATATATTCCTCTTCTTTTTCTACTGCTGGCAGTATTCTGCACCAAAGGAGATCTCACACATATACTGGTGGACACCCTAAATCTCATGACCAGGCTCTGCCCAGCCCTCTGCAAGAATCTTCTCTTCTTCAGCTTCTTGGGTCTAATGATACACACATTTATTGCAGACTGTGCATTGCATGAGGTGGACTCAAGGAAAAGGTCTGCACAGGCCATAGAAATGGACTTGAGATCATTGGGAAGGAAATTCCCTAGTTCCAGGTAAGTGGGATGGGGATTAAAAGGAGAATGTGAAGCATGGCTATTCACATCTCCTCCATTCTATGATCCTTCCTCCTGAGCATGATTTAGTCAGGGGTGTTTAGGGGTGTCATTCTTAACAGAGCCCTGTAGAGTCAGGACCTAAGACACATGCCCCTCTTGTGTGGGTCTAAGGCAAAGAAAAAATGTGTCTGAGCAAATCAATGTAAATAGCATAAACAAAAATTAAGAGTCAAAAGTGGTGAAATCAGAGGTAATATTATTAAAAAACATAAGTATTTGGAGTTAGAGTTCTAGGCAGGAAAGAAAATACAAGATATTCATTATCCATTGTTCAATAGATATGATTTTTTAATAATGAGACAAGGAGATAATGGGACTACAGGATTTTCCCCCTTGATTCCTCACAAATGAGGTACAATGACATACAGTGAGCAATATCTGTACAGTATTCTTATAGTAAATACCATTATATTCATATTTTTTTCTAATTGATATCTATCAGGGTTATCTCATTGATCATAAAAGATCAAAACAATGCAATACAGATGCAAAGAGCTGTAGTTATATTATTTTCTCCAATTCTCCTTTAGCAAGTCGCCAACAGCAGCTGAATGCAGAGCAGCAGAACTTTACAGGAATTCAGTGAAACCAAAGGTCCCAGGGGACTTGTGATAGCGAAGCTCAGATTCAAGCCCAGAAGTGTCATTCATATTTGCCTTTTCCCTGACCACAACAGCTCCTCCACACATATGTCATAGACACTGCTTGCTACCGGCATCCATAAGAGTTTTGGGGAACTAAGGAAAATTCTTTAGACAGATTGCTAGATTGCTTATAGGAAAATAAATGGTATTTGAACATCTTAATTATACCTAATACCTTTTTTCTCCAGAAGGACAGAAAGAAATATTTTAAACGTACTTAATGCATTGTTTGTTCTCCTAGACCACACAACCCAGGTAAAACAGTAAGATTCATGCTGCTGAAGCACTGAGCACGAAGTGTCCCTGATACAGCACAGAGATTACTCTCAGATGGGGTCAGACCAAGAACTAAATCCTGGTGCACAGTGAGCAACTGTCTAATCTTGGACAAGTAATTGTCCCTCTCTGTTCTTTAACACCAATGTCTGTCACAAAGGCATTTAAAAATATTCAATAGGATCTACTTTATATGTTTATATCACTTAGCATAGTTACAGGCATGCATTAAGCACAATACAATAATAATTGCATATTATAGCATTGTTTAATGACAAAGCAGTGATGAACAATGGAAAAAACAACAGTATTAACAATATTATTAAATAAACCTTATTAAATTCTGGAGATGAATTCAGGATCATAAAGAACCAAAAAGAAAACTGCTTTGACAGAGCTGTAAAACTATGCAGGCATTTCCCTGAGTATAGGCATTTAGATATAAACATTCAGTCTTGTGAGCCCATCCTGACAATTTACTTGCTATTATAAAGTCTGATGTTTCCCTGTGTGCTGCTTTAGTGAATTGAATAGTGGCCCCAACATGATATTTCCCAGTTTTAATCTGTATATGTGACCTTATTTGTGAATAGAGTATCTGCAGGTGGAATTAAGTTAATTATCTCTAGATCCTAAATCCAATGATAGTGTCCTCAGAAAAGACAGAAAAAAAGACAGGGAGAAGCACAGAGAGAAAGGCCACGTGAAGACAGAGGCAGATGCTGTCACAGGAAACAAGGAGTGAGGCACGGAGCAGAGTCTCAGAGCCTCGGGAAAGAAGTGGTCCGACCCATGCCTTCAGACTTCTGGCCCCCAGGACTGTGAAAAAATACACTTCTGTTGTTTTTTAGCCCTGAGTTTGTGACAATGTGTTATGGTAGCACTAGGGAACTGACCGCTCTCTCCCTATATTTGATATTGCGATGCATCATTTTATGTTAAAATTTGAGTCCTGCATAGAATAAATAATATGTATTATATATGATGTTAATGCAGATGCTATTCCATGATATTATTTTATATAATTAACAGAAATCTTTGCACAACTTTTAAAGAGTGAGGACAGTGTATCTTCCACACTTGGATCACATTATAGTACACAAGATGGACGGAAACTTTGTACTCTACAAAACGACCACCTTTCCCCTGAATTGTTCCTTAAAAAGCATTTCTGAAGTGGTTTTTATCATTAATAATGACCCTTGCCAGTAACGAGTGAGATGCTCCCGGACCTTTATTTGTGGACTCGTGGAGGAAGTAGACATTAGTTCTTAGTCAGAGTCAGAATACCCTAAAGAGGAGTGATGCTGGCATTATCTTCTCATCTTCCTACAGGCTGTCTCTGACTCCAATTAGGTGAAAGCACGCACAATGACCCTCTTTAATTGGTTTCATGGGGAAAGAGAAATTACAAAACAAATTCAAATTCCACTAATTTTCATCAAGTCATTCTTCAGGATGAGTTCTAAAAGACCAGACATTGCAGTGATTTTTTTTTTTTTTTGCTCTTAGAATATAGCTGTTTCAGATTTATGTTGGAATTTTTTAAATATTTTATTTATTTTTAGAGAAGGGACAAGAGAGAGAAAGAGACGAAGAGAACCATTAATATGTGGTTGCCTTTCGTGCACCCCCTACTGAGGTCCTGGCCTGCAACCCAGGCATGTACCCTAGACTGGGAATCGAACATGCGACCCTTTGGTCCTCAGGCCAGCACTCAATCCACTGAGCCACACCAGCCAGGGCAGATTGCAATGATTTTTAAAAAGGAAAAATAAACTGCTTTTTAAAAAAAGTTTGCTTCAGTCTCATCTTTAACTATGACACTATTACAATAAATGGTATGCTATAGCTTTCCCAAAGGAACATGTAATAAATTAACTTTATGGTAACTATAGTATTATTTGATTGTGTTTTCTTTTTTGACAGGGAATTAGATATAAGAACATCACCAGAGTATCATTTTCCAAAAAAATAAATTACATGATTCAAACGCTAAAGCTATCACTAGAAACAACTTGATTATGAAGATTATCATAATCAAATATGTGTATTAATTTTTTCCTTTTTTGCCAAGTTTTCATAGGCCAAATTATGCCTATCTTTATTTCTCAGTGTTCCATTTGCCACTAAGAAACGTGCATTTATAAATGATAGCTGGATACAACCATTTGCCAGCATATTGGGATGCCACACATAAAATATGCATTACTGGAATTACCCTTCTGCGATTCAGTGTCAGTCTTTCCTTATAATGAGTGAAATAATGATAATGTAGACATAGAAATATGTACAATCTGGATACAGTATATGTACATTAGGACATATATTAATACTCTATTAGGTAAGTGAGGCTATCAAAGTTTAATAGTTTCTCAATGTACTAGCCTGCTTCCTCCTTTTCATTTTGCTGTTATTTACCTCTGTTGAGCATGAGTAGTGGAGAAGATATTTAGGAATTTCAAGTAAGTAGATCATGAAATGAAATTCTGTCAATAACCCCAAATATGTTATCTTCTATGCTAAAATTGATTCTGCATTCATATGGAAAACAATGTTTAAATATGACTCATATTGAAAATGCAACTCACCTTAAGCATTAACAGTGTGGTGTGGACAGAATAAAATATCTTTGGTTAATTTGCCCCTTTTGAAAGCTGGAAGAAATCTGACCCAAATTTAGGAGAGGCAAGTTTCTAGACATCAGTTCAGGTAGAAGTTTTCAGCTCATTGTAGTCCTGTATTCACACTTTTAAAAGGTTTCGAGGATAACAGCAAGCCACAGGACGCACGCTTCCACACGGCTGGCAAGGACAGGCCTGAAAGAACACACGCTGTCCCCACGTCGGCCCAGTAGATTGCTGCTGCCAGCTTGGTGTAAGCTTTCTGGTCATTCGGCATTGATTTCACTCCCAGTTCTGTCACAAAGGAGCCAATCAGGAATGATTGTGAAATTGTCTCACCTCTAAAACACACACTGAGCTTGAAATAAATTCAATGTCCACTAAGTCTTTTTATCTTGTAAAGGTGGAAAGATTGTAAGAAATAACAGTGTTTTGGGGTTTTTTTTTAGTCAATTAGAGCTAATAACCACAATTGAAATATCTGAAACCTTTGAGATTACTTTACCAAGAAAAAAAAAAGATCAGCTTAGCATATTTTTCATTAGATGGGTCTCAGCTTCACCATTATTATGTTTCATCTTTCTCATACTATGCAGTGGGTAAATCATAAATATGAAAATGTCATGTAATAATGTAAGGCTATGGCTGTCAAAAACTTGCATATGTGCTAATTATTGATCTTATATTCTGAGATAACAGTCAACTTTAACTTAATCAGTTCAGTGATATCATAGCAAGATATTTTCAGATTGTGCTAAAGGTTTATTTACTAAGCATTTTTATAAGATAGTTATTATGCTGATTTTTTAATAAGGCCAGACAAGTATGAACAGTTCTTGTTGATATTTCAGATTGAATCTGGACCCTAGAAATATAAATGAAAAACTGATTCCCTTCACACATGGAATTAGAAGTTATTTGGGAAGTCGTGGCTATTTCAATAAATTGTTTCAATTGTTTCTTAAGCAGCCTTTGTCAACATTGTGAAAGATGCCCGTATTCTCTACCTACGGACAACTTGCTCACATCTTTTACAGACAGAATATCCCCAGAAACCTAAGATACCTGTTCTATAGACTGAATGTTAATGTGCCACTCCCATTCACATACTCAGTGAGAACACCCCATGTGATGGTACTTAGAGGTGGGGCCCTTGAAAGTTGATTAGGTCACGAGGATGGAGGCCTCAGGAAAGAGATTAGCGCTCCTATAAAGAGATCCCAGAGAGTTCCCTTGCTTGAGGATACAGTGAAAAGCTCATCATCTATGAACCAGGAAGTAGACACTCCTTAGTTACCAACTTCTTGGGCTTCAGAACTTTGAGAGGTAAAGTTATATTGTTTAGAAGTGACTCTAGAATATCAGTCAATGGTGTTCTGTTTACTAGCCTGAATTGATTAAGGCAAATAGTTCACAATTCGTTTCTCTCAGTCTGGGGCTTTAAAAAAAAAATGTTTCTATTAGTGTCTTTTGAAAGAACCAAGTTTTTAATTTTGATCAAGTCCAGTTTATTATTTATTTTCCATTACAAATTGTACTTTTGGTGTTGTATCTAAAAACTTTTCTTAATTCAAAGTAAGGAATATCTGTCTTAATTTTCCTCTAAAAGTTTTATATTTTTATTTTTATGAACCATTTTTGAGTTAATACTTGTTATGATATGAGATGTGGATCTAAATTAATATTTTTAATACATGGATATCTAAATGTCTCAGTATCATTTGTTGAAGCTGCTTCCCATTCCTCATTGAATTGCTTCAGTCAACTGGTCATAGTTAATTCTCCATGAGGCTAGAGGTGTCCAATCGCATATATTCCACTTGCATTTGACGATGGTATGCTGCAGAAGGTACCCAGATTTATGGTTTGGTGGGTCAAATATCACACATTTTATGAGGCAAACTCTAGTCACATGGTAACTTCTTGGCACACATTCACACATTCAGAATCTACTACAGAAACTTGGGTCTCAAAATGTAATTACTTCAAAATCCTAAACGTTTTACAGTGATTCTTCAATAGGAGTCTGCCAAGGTATCCATAAAACACTCCTATTTTCCACAACACTTCAAGCACTAATCTGACCTGCTGAGACATACAGCCAAGTAGAATAGCTGGGACCTGTGGATACTTTGCTCTACAATGTATTAAGAAAGTACAGACATTTCAACTTCATTTAACTTAAGTTACCTTTTGGGTCCAAGTTTCAATCAACAGCAATAAAATTTCCAAAGCTGCTCCCAGCCATTCAAGCTAACTCAATGTACCATATTCTGATGAATCCATAGAAACAAAGTCGATCTGAAACAGTATCATATTACTTACATCATGATTCAACACCTTTAGACTCTATCCTACTATATGTTCTCCAAATTTTGGTCAATATAAATGGACAAATCTTGCAATTTGTTTTCTGTGTGTGTAGCAATTCTTCGTGTGGTATACTTTGTAATTTACCTTGCACGTCTTACTGAGGGTTACGTCCGATTATAGGTCCAGGAACTAAGAGAGGTGGTAGGATTAAGTACTTGGAAGTATCAGCACTCCTTTGCAAGTCAGCTATTTCAAAGGAGACTATTAGATGTTCTTCAGGAAAGATAAAATCAATGTTCTCAGATAGGAGGAAGGACTGCATGATTGACAAAGAAGTCCTTGAGGGAGCTAAGGTACAAAGGTTGAAGATTCATTAGAATCATTCCATGTATTTCTATCCATATGTGTATCAGAACAGGAAGAAATAAAGTGAAAGAGGATAAATTTCAGAAAGACATTGGCATCGCTAGGATAGTATGACAAATCAGGACAACAATGGGATTGAAGAAAGAGAGTGTTAGACACAAATCTGTGCTGCTTGTTAGAGGCAAGTGAATGAAGAGTTCCCTGCCCAGGTTCTTCTGTTCTCCGCTTCACAGCTCACCAGTGCTTTCACTTCCCAGACGACTCAAATCCCTCTCCTCCGAATGCCTCCAGTTTCCTGTGCCCCTCCCGAATCATGGAGCACAGAATGTACTGCAACTTTGTGTCATTGTATGTGGCACCCATTGTAGAAGGATGAAAGATCATTCGCAGTGTCATCAAGAGCAAGACACCTAAACTTACTGAGACGCAGTTCCCTCCTCTTTAAAAGGGAGTTAATGATTTAAAGCAGCAATGTTTTGAAAATGTTATTTTAAAACATATACTTAAAATGTAGTCTTTTGAAAATATAAACATTAAAATATGAACTGTTACTGTTATTGAAATGCATTTTAACTAATAAAAAATACATTTGTGTAGCCACAGCACACTGATGATTCATATTTAGCGTAGTTTACACTAAAACCTTTCAGTCTTTCTTAGCCTATTTCTAATCAGAGCTAATCTCCACTGTACTTACGATATTTTTTTAGAAAACTTAAAATACTACCATCTATTTAACATTCCTGGCAATAAGTTTGGTATCATAATCATGTTATACAGATTACCTGTGCAAAGGTATCATTTGTGTTATCAGAACCTTTGCAGAACATCCAATGCACCCCTAAACTGGGTGGGCCACATTTAATACAAAGACCAATTACAAACTTTAGAAACCCCTCCCCTCAACTAATATCAATAATTCGTAACTACTCAGTGTAAAATCCATCAGTTATGACTATATACTTGACTTTCCTCTCCTTGAAGTATTTTTTTTCCATTTATTTAAGTGAAAGAATTTTCAAAATGTACTTAGGGAAACACATTACATATGCAACTAATTTTGAACTACTCATTTTGGAATATTTTTTTCATATTGGAGAATAATAGTAAGGTTATAGTGTTTATTTGACTGTAAAATATATTTGGTAGTGAAATTAAGGATCCTTTGCAAAAAAGTCCTCTATGCTTTGATAATGGATTTCTTGTTGAAAGCAAAGTATAAGAAAAAGACAAGAAATTGCTCTAAGTACTCAGGTCACTTGTAAGTTATGTGACACGATGACAAAAGATAGAAGAAAGCAGCTGTAGTACGTGAATATGAGGTCTCTCCAGTGGGTATCCAGCCATGTATTATGAAAACTAGAGACATTTGTTGAAGACAAAACAAGATATAAGAAATATTGTACATAGGACCATGAGGCCTCAGTTCCTTCAAAGTAGGCAGCTTGGGACCTCACACAGTTCTCCCAGTCATCATCAGCTGCCCCATCATGTTTTTCTGAATCTCATTAATAGTCTGAAATCTCTTCCCTTTCAAAGGTGATTTAGTTTGGGGAAAAGCCAAAATTTGTAGGGTGCCAAATCTGGACTGTAGGGGGGGCCGAGTCACCTGGGTGATTTGATATTTCGCCAAAAACATCTGCACCAGATGTGATGCCTGAGTGGGTGCATTGTCATGGTGAAGCTGCCAGTCACTGGTTGCCCAGACCTGCAGCCTTCTGAATCATCTGTGCAGTTTCCACAGAGGAATGTTCAAGCTTAACAGAAAATGTGATACAGGTTTGTTGCTCTATTCGTTCGGTCATTTTGAATGTGATGGCCACACAGTACACATGCCACTCAAATGCATCTACTGTCCCCGCTGACTAGTACAGGGAAGTCATCACTCACACATGAGCATTCCAGTCCACTCTCCTGGCTTCCAGGTTACATCGAAGTCACATACACTATTCTTGTTATAGTAACAATGGTTGGACCTTTTTCCAGACAGATCTCTTATACTTTATAGGAAGCAATGCTTGCATCCTATTTATTTTCAAGTTATACCCATGTAGCAAACAGAGAATATTTTGAAAAAAATAATTGTATGTAGTTGTGTCTATTATGTATATATGTGTGTATTTGCTCTAATTTTTATAATAAAGCTGTTGCCTTAAATAATAAAGGTTTCTTTCTGCTGCTTGTAAATAATTCCTTTCCATGTAAGCTTTTGTTCTTTTAAATTTATCAACACATCAATCCTCGCTTTATCCCTTCCTTGTCAATCTTAATTTATCATAATTGATTGATACTGACTACCTGAGGAAGAAATTATTTAACTGTGATTGAATGGGGGCATTTAACTTTATTGAAAAGAAACAGCAGGGGGAAAATGAAGGAAATGTAAATGTGCTCGTTTGTAAGAAAAAAATTTTTCAGACACAATTTGGCTCCTTAAGCTGAATAAAGTCTTATTGAGATTAAGTTGCCATAATTAATTGAATAGAAATTTTACATCATTTCTAGTAAAGTGGAATTGGAGATGAAGATATTCTTTGAAATTTAATGTCGTGAATATGTTCAGAGGCTCCATAATGAAATACATACAAATGGAATAAAAATCAGCAAGATAATTTTATGTTAAAGTCATGTCAAAAATATTTATTTCTGAGACATGTTACCTTTGAAAGATTTAATCAATTAAGTAGATATTATATATTATGTATTTGATTATATATTTGATAATTATATGCATATAATCAAATACATAATATACATATTATGCAATATATATTATATAGCATATATAATATATAGAATATAGTCAGAGAATGTATATTGGATTGTATATTATATATTATATATTTATATATATATATATAGTGTCAGAGAATATCTTATAACCATGTACATTTTACTGATAAGAAACTTTAGGTTCAAAGAGATAAAACCACCACATTAACAAGTGGCTTGCTTGGAATCAATCTATACTTTTGTTTTCTTCAGAATAGAAGATGATTTACTAATGCTGCTGATAAAAATACCAATAAACTATTTATTGGAAATATAGGGAAGAAAAATGAATTTCCCCCTTAACCTTCCCGGTTCCTGACTGAGTCCCCACTGCCCCCCTGGCCACCACAGTAAGAAACAAATTAGCAGGAGAAAAATAAACAGAAAATATATGCATCCTGTACACACAGGAGACGCCCAGGAGAACTGGGAACACCTGAAATGTCCCAGGCCACCGTCTCATAAATTATCTCCAGGTCAAGACTCCCTTAGATGTTGGCAGGGGCAGGGAGGTTAGCAGGATGAACAATAGGGTAATGTTATGCCGATTTAAGTCCAAGCACTCTACATTGATAAGAATTTCTAGAGATTTACCTTCATCCTCCTAAGTACAGAAAAAGGAGACACCCTGACAAATGAAGAAGACTTATCTTAGGAATGTAAATGTCTCTTACAAAAGAGAAACTTATATTTGGTTTTCAAAGTTTCTCCTGTGTCTGCTATTTCTTAAAAAAATACTGACTTAAGATAATCTTTATGTGAAAGATATATTTTGGCATATCGAATTCTGCTCCTCTTCAAAAGTCATAGCCAATAGCTAAATACCTTCTGAAAAATATTTGCACAAAAATTAAAATAAAACTATCTTATCAAAATCTAGTTGGTAGATAAACAAAATTTGAGTACAAACCAAAGTAGGTTGAATGTATTTATATTTTATGTATGTTTGAATGTCTAATATAAACAAAGTTGGAGGTATTTCCACTCAAAATTTACCTTTTTATAGTAACTTCTATCTAACCTAATAAAATAATTTCTATTTAACTTCTTAAAATATCTGAGTCTTAGGTAAAATTAATGTATAAATGTGGTTATAGAGGAGTTTATTCATTTAATTATATATGTTTGTGAGATTTTTAAAATATAAGTTTACATTACTTCTGATCCAGATCATAAGTTACTACATCATGATTATAGTGAGAAGCATGTAGACAGAAACAAGAAAACCTACAATAGGCAGAGGAGAAAGGGTCAAAATGAAAATTGTCCTCACACATAATTTAATGACACCCCAATCTTCAAATGTTATATTTATACTCTCACCAAAAATATACCCTCTTTGTTTTTTCATGTTTTAAACTTTTAAATCTCTTCCTATAATTTGAAGAATGTAGAGTTTGTCACCCTGTGAATGGAGATTGACAAGATGGAGTCATTTATGTCAAGAGAACTAAAATGAAGCCAAGAGGCCATGAATAAATTTATCATACCCACGTAACACCCAACACATTTGTCTATGAACTTCTGAACACTGAAGCTGTGCCTGAACTCTATCTTCTTATTACCATGACAACCAGATTATTTGCACTTTTACTTTGAAAGGAGCCAACCGGTTTGCCAGCCAGCATACTCCCTTTGTATATCAGGCTTGACCGATCACTCTAATTTAGCCAGCATCTTTCCTTTTCATCAAGCCAACTGAACTAAGAACAGCATAAGCAAACCCAGACTTTGTAAATCCTGCCTTTTTTGTTACCTCTGGAGAATCATTAAGGTTGCTACTTGAAAATGTGCTCTGGGTTGCAACCCATTCTTTTGTTCAAATAAATGCATTTTATTCTTTAATGAGTCCTAATTTGGGGGGAGGATTAACAACCCTTATAGTTTTTCTTTAATTACTGTTTTTTCCAACCTGCTAAATTATTCCAGGATTTCTGTGAAGAATACCATGTTAATCTCCTATAAGTAGGAAAAATACCAACATGTGGAGAGTTGTAGGGATGCCAGTAAACCATTGAGTTCATAAGGCACTTAATGTGGTTACATAAAAGTTATGAACACAATCATGCACCACCATGGGAGAGTTATGTATTGGTGTACATAATAAAAAGAATTACAACACCACCAATGCTAGTGTTAAATAAGAAAATAAATTAAGAGTAGAAGGTATTAGGATTGCAAATACTGACAGTTTTGCATTCCTGAGCAATCTTAGTTTGCTTTTCCAGTATCATCACTCACCGAGTCTGCAAATGTGGCATTTTGATGAAGGTTGTGTTTATGTGATTGGTAGCATTCATTCTTTTAGATGTTAGAAACAGTCCAGGAAACAAAATAATATATCAAACAGTACAAGAGAAAATGAATTCAGGAACTTTATGCACGGTATTTTGAATGATGAAGGCAAACTTGCTAGCAAACAAAATTATGCTAGCTAATATATAGTCAGCTAATAAAAAATAATTCCCCAAATTAGTGATATTTATAAACATAAAATAATGTTAATATATGCATCTCTTTGGTCAATGAATATTATTTTTTTATTACCTTGTCTCCTAAAATGGAATTTCATTCACCAAGGTACTTATCTTTCTCTCTATGCCGTACATACTCAGCAAAATATTTTGTAAACACAAAACAATGTTAACTGATACTTTTGGAGCTTTTCTTATGTCTGCAATTTCTTTAAAATAATCAGTCTAAAATAATCCTTATGACACAAAAACAGATTATGGGGGGCAAATTCTGTTCCTGTTTAATGTTGTATACTTGAAACTATACGAGAGACTAGGCCTTAAGAATTCTCACAATAAATACATAAAGGGCAACTATGTGAAGAGATGAATGTGCTAATTGACTTGATTGTGGTTATGATTCTATAAGTCTGTATATTAACTCATTGCATCCTACACCCCTTGAAATCAATCATGTCGTGCAAACTAAATATCTCTCTCTATATTTATATATAATTGTGTGTGTGTGTATATATATAAGAATGATCATATATAATACATATATGATCATTCTTATATGGCAGTCATACTTCAGCACAGCTGGGGGGGGAGTAACAAGGGCATGTTATATATTTCGAATTGAAGTTACTTAAGACGCTGACAGTGCAATGACCTCTCTCTCCCTGTCCTCGTGAGAGCAAGGGATAAATCCCCCATTGGAAAGTTGCCTTCTATGTATCTGGAAACTAAGGAGAAAGGCATTCTTTTCCTCAGAGTTAAGGAATTCAACAAACTTGCTTGTAATTGAAACTGTGGGTCCTTATAACTTTGGTTAAGTTTAGTTTTGAATCTCCCTCTAGAAATCATACCTCTTTCTCTCTACTCCTCTCATAGACCTAGCCTGACCCCTGGATAATTAGCAACCCGCAAGGCAGCCAAAGACCATAGCTTGGACCTGACAGTCACACGGTCTGGACCCCTGGCAGGCTAAAGATCATATTTTGAACTAAGTTATGCTTCAGCTCCTGAACCCTAAATTGAAACAACACCATGGTTACGTTTCCTTGAGACCAGACAGAAGGACGCTAAAGCAGAGAACAAAACTGTCCTCAAGAACTGAAGAAATAATTGTTATTGTCTATGACCAATCAGCTTCTAGCACAACCCCAAATCCCTAAGGTGTTTTGTGATTTTTTTCCCCTATGTAATCTGTAACCTACGTGCCAGCTGGATATCCAGTTCTTACAGCATTAGCTCCCTGAACTCCGGGTTGTCCAATTCGATATTAAACTATTTTTCTTTCTACACTGCACCCCTGCACAATCATTTGTTCTGGCCAGTGCTCACAGGCAGATGGACTTCAATATCGGAGTCCTGGAAGAATAGTTTTTTTTTTTTTAAACCAATTTACAACACAAACCCAAAATTTTATTAGATTCCTCCCTGATAATCACACAAATAGAAGTTTCTTTGTCCTGTCAATTCTTCAAAAATGTGTTGTTTCTTTGTCATAAAAGTATCAAAAGCTACCTACTTTGATTGTTTCTTGAATCATTGTAATGATCTCCCATGTGAACATATTAAACTGGTTTTGATTTTTGTCTTATAAACCTGGTCTTGTGTCAATTTCATTGCTAGTCTAACCATAGAGATTTCAAGAGGAGTCTGGGGGTAAATTTCACCACACGCATCTCAACAAAGAAAACTTCTCTGAGAAAATCAGGGATAATAAAATATGTAAAGAGTTGCTGTAGCATGAAAACATCTGCTATGTTAGCCAAGAAAATCAGCATAATTTAACCATATCATTTGCAAACCTCACATATGGCCTTATTTCACTGAGCTCTCTTTAATACGAGGCGTAGTTATTGTGTATAATGAATCAAGAAGGTAAAGATGACAGTTGCACCAGCCCCAGTTCTTTTATCTCTGAACCCTAGAACCAATGCTGAACATTTTAAAGCTGTATGACTTTCCCCCAGGAAGTGCCTGGCCTACAGCAAAGAAATGTGTGTTACAACCTGGAGCACAACGTGCACCGGGGTGGTCCAACCCCCAAGTACAGCTTCTTGTGTGTTTGTTTGGTTTGGTTTTTAGTGCTTGGTCCCATTTAAAGGGAAATCTGCTCATTACTGGTTGACACTTTAAAAAAGAGTCCCTGTATTTTTATAAGACTTTCCCTAAGAACTTTAGAATATGGTTATTACTGGCACAAATAATTTTCTTCATTAAAAATAAAATGGTAGGGTTATACATCATAGCATTTCTTTTTTGCCATATGTTGGTATCTGGCAAAAAAAAGATCAAATAATAACAACAAACAGATATAAAACTTCTGTTTTTGTTATCATTTTAAATTGAAATAAATTCAATGTGAATTGAATTTTTCTTTTGTCAAAATGAAATATATAAATATGGACTGTAACATATTTTGCATAATTTGTATATGTATATTTATTTAAATATATTTATATTTTATATATAACCTCACACATACAAAAACAAACACATGTGTGCATTACTTGTAATTTACATTTTATCAAAATTCATTAGATTTTTTTTTTAAAGATTTTCCTAGTTTACTTAAGCATGGCTTGTAAATCATCTTTCCAGTCAATATGCTTACTTATATACTTATTGGTAAAAATTACACCAAGTAAAATCTAAATAAACTAAACTAAGCATTAGATAGAAAGAGAGTGAGAGGGGGTAGGGGTGAGAAAGAGACAAAGATGTATATTAGTGAATTATTTCCACAGTAAGAGCTGTGGCATATTCAGTGGCTTAAAGCAAGTGGGACAATATCAATCACTTTATGGTCTGCAGATTTGCTTCAAGTTAATTGTGTTAGGCTAGTAACACAGCCTCCAATCTCTGGCCTTCAGTTTCTAGGTTCCAGTCCGCAGAATGGGCTCCAGTCTACTTAGGCCAGTAGAGGTAGCAGGTGTCAGCATAATCATCTCCACATGCCTTATTCTGTGGCCCAGGCTGAGATATGTCCTCATGGCAGACAACTGGGAAATAACACGACAAGTTCCCACAGTGCATATGTATTTCGTATTTATAAGGATATATATGCCAATTAACTTTCTGGACATTTCCAATGTATTACTTTTTTTTGTTGTTTCTTATACATTCCTAATATTTTTGAAAATAACTTGTCAAGATTTAATATGAGGAGGGAAGATGCAACAATTTTTCCCCCTATAAATGCAGGATAATCTTTACGAGAGAAACTTTGCCTACACTATGCTCTTTTCATTGAATTTTTTGAAGCTGAACTAAAATATCAAGTAATCACATAAATGACAGTTTATTATTTACTCATAGATTTAAAACAAGCTTCACAACATCGGGAGAATTCTACTTAAAATGTAATTAATTTTATTTTCTAGAATTAGAGAAGTATTCAATTCTAAGTTTCTGTGAGTTGTGTAGAAACTTAGAATTTTTATGTTTCTATATATTTCTGCACAAACTTACATATTTCTTCCAGCCATATTTCCATTTTTACTGGAGGATACAATACATGCATTTAACAGTCTGTAACACTTACTTGAATCCTCGAGAATATTTTGTCCTTGTAATAGATTCTTTCCAGGAATGCTCCGTTCTCTCTTCTCTTACCTCCACATCGTGCTCTTGCTAACTGATCTTCATTACTGACACATCCCTTCAGATCAAATTGTAAGAGGACAGTTATACATCAACTACAATGTTTAGCAATTTTAATGCATTTTTACTACTGCCATAATAAGGATATTTGTGTAATAGCTGTAGTAAGTTCTCTTTGGTTTGAAATAAGAAAATATTTTACTCCTCAACAAGGACCAATTAGAGGTGGAAAAAGTAAAGTAACATAAGTCTCAGTGAAGTACATGTCTTGGGAAAGGTCTACAAGAATATATTATACTTGAATGGCTTATAAACTTGGTTGCAAATGAGAATCACCTGGGAGACTTGTTAATAATACTGATCCCCAAGACACACCCTAGAATTAATGAAGCAGATCTCCAGAGGAGGGGCATGAGAATTCCGTTTTTAATAAATGTCTCAAGTGATTTGTTCAATCTGATTATATTTGAAACTTAAGTTCAAGGCTAGATGTGCTGCATGACTGACAATTATAAGTTCTCACAATTATATAGTTTTCACAGTAGATGATGAATCATTGAAATGTTTAAATTATGAATAAGAGAGCAAATATGCATCATAGAAAGATAACTCTGAGAGTAATGTCATAAATGGTGGTTGAGGCTGGGAGCATGAAAGCCAACAAATGACAAGTGTGACCCAGATGTCCAGTGAAATAAAGGCAGAATACAATAGTGATCGTGGCAACTAGCAAAGAAAGGGTAGCTTTAAAAGAGGAGGAAGTTGTCTTAACCTGACTTGGTGATTAAATATAAGAGTAATCTATTGGACTAGCTTGCTTGGGCTGTCGTAACAAATATGCCCCAGCCTGCGTGAATTAAACAACACAAATTCATTTTCTCATAGCCTTGGAGATTAGAAGCCCAAGGCCAAGGTATTGGTAAGCTCGGACTCCTAAGGCCTCTCTCCTTGGCTTGCAGATGGCTGTCTGCTTGCAGTGTCCTTGCATGGTCTTTCCTCTGTGCACACACAGCCCTGGGGTCTCTGTGTGCCTACATCTCCTCATCTCATAAAGGTAGTAGTTGGATTGCACTAGGGCCTCCAGAAGGGCCTCACTTTAACATAATCACTTTTTCAAGGAAAGGCCTTATCTCCAAACACATTCACATTCCGGAATCCTGGGAGATAGGCCTTCAACACATAAGTTCTTGGGGGGACACAATCGAACTCATGTATAAAGCTCAGAAGACTCCAATTATGATGATTTTGTCACATGATTAAGTTTTGATACCTTTCTCCAAGATAAGAAATGCATACAAAGATAAGCAACACGGACAATAAATTCCTTTGGATCCTGACATGTTTGAATTGTTTATGGGAAGTTACAAAGCAGAGATGCGGCGGGTAGACAGCAGATATCTGTGTGCGTGTGGGAATGCACATGCATGAGTGTACATGTATGCACATTTCTTGGCTGTATATAATATCATTACTTAATTTGAAGCTATATTATAAATTAAAGGAAATGTTGGATAATGAGTATTTGTAGGTATCATAACCACACTTCAGAATGTCCAGAAATGCTACCACTGATTATCTTAAAACTACTTCTTCTTTTCCCTAACACACCCATATCAGTTGTGCAAGCAACAACTTTAACTTACCCTAGTGCGCTTACCTGCTTGGTTAATGTAAAGTTTAGTTATTGCTTAGTCTTTCCATTCCCTGCTTTGTGCTGTTCCTTATATGTAGCTTGAAAAGCAGAGTGATTAGTTAGGTATTTCTGAACCGAAACAATCTCTATTACTTGGATTGTCTTTTCTGGAGAGAAACTGGTATCTCAGCTATTTGAAATACTTTAAGGTTTCTACTTTTTTTTTGTAATTAATCTTCCTTTAAATGATTTAGTGAGAATTAGTTATTTCATTCAATGAGAACATAGGAGCTGATGTATTGCAAAGAGCTTTTTAATCCTTTTAATATGATTCAGCATTACTAATGCATGGTTATATGAGAGAAAATTTCAATAAAAATTAAATAATTCAAAAAAGTTTTTAGACTTCAGTCTATGGCAGAAAGTAAAATTAAACAGAAAATGTTCAGAAAAATCATTGAAGCTAAATCAAGTCCAGTGATATTTTTCCTCTGAGAAGTATGAGGCAGACATCATCAACTTACAAGGAATTTAGTAATGCAGATCTAGGCACTAAGGCAATACTATTTCAAGAGATATCTCTTATACGTAAGTACTAATTTATTTTTACAAGAAACCTATTACCTTTAACTTAACATATATTTTAGGTGAAAACTAACACCATAATATCTGTATTATGTAACTTTAGAAGAAAAATGTGGTAAAAGCTAGACCATGAAACACCTTACTTGTCTTGGGATTTTTACATTATTTCCAATTATTTTCTTTTTTCATAAAATTCTAATAATAGGATACACATCATTAACTTCACACCCCAAAGAGCTAATACTTCTTCTCAGTTAATGTAAAGTTAGATGGAAAATCATATATGTGTGTGTGTGTGTAATATGTATGTATTTACTATTATTTGTGTTTACTATTGAGTGAACCTGTATTATACTTTTTTGGAAAAATACTCTTTCTATAATAGATAAAATTTTATTTATTAAGAGTACTTTATTTTATTGATATCAAATTTCAAACAAGGCCAACTCAAATAAATATTAAAATATTATTAGGATTTATAATGCTTTGTTGATAATATCATTTGAATATTTGTATTTATTTCTTTTCCATGAGGGAGATGAACAGTAATCAAAGTGAGAAAAAATTTCTAAGATTTCAAGTGTATGCTACAAAGTTCTGTCATGACTCACCCTAGACCATCTGTATGACGGCAGTAAACCAGCACAAAATATGACCATGTGTTTTTTAATTCAAGTCACCTCCTCCTCCAAACTGTTTTCCACTTCCCACTGATGGTGATAGTATTTGCTTACACAAACATGATCAAAAACATCATTGAGTCTTTCAGCTGCAGTTACCTGAGTTGTATGTGTAAGATTTTTACAATATTTCACTTTATAAATCTAAAGTAATTGACCCAAAATACTGAATTTGTTAAACTTTTAGTTTCTATCTAACATCTATATACACTAATAATTCCCAAATAAATTCCTCCAACTCCGACATTGTCTGATTTCCTGACTCACATAATAAACTACCTAATTGATACTCCCACCCATACGCCTACAATACACTTTCATGTTCACATGTGTCAATCCTGCTTTTGCTGTGCTCTCCTCACCACCATACATGCTCTTCCCCCTCTCTTCCATAAGTCGGGAATGGGCAGCGTTACTCACTCACATGTTCCAGTCAAAACATGGCTTTCAACTTTATTTTTCTCACACATCTCAACTTCCACAACATGAATGAATCCTATTTTCTTTACATTAAAATAAATTAAAAAATAACCAATTGTGTTCTGTCCTAGACACAACAATATTTTATACTATGCTAATGAGACCTTTTTTCCCCCTTATATTTCTCTCCATGAACACAAGTCCCAGCTGGCCTACTGGAGTTCCAGAGGCTATCCACTGTAGCCAAGACTTACTCCAGCAGCACCAGCCAAGACGAGCCGCCCTATCCGCTAACTGCAGATGTCCGGCTGGGATAAGCAAGCCTATACTAATGAAGAAGAACCACTCAGACAACCCACAGACCTACAGGCAAAACGATTTTGTTGATTTTTGCCATTGACACATCATGTGGGTTTTTTATTTTTGTACAAAGATCTAAGGAACTTTAATAAAAACATAGATATTCTACAATTCTTATCGGGCACTTAAAATAGCACTTTATTACAGTAAAGCATAGTAATTGATTAATATATTATTTATACATTTTGGACATTTTAATTTTTTTACTTATTAACTTGAGAGAGAGAGAGAGAGAGAGAGAGAAAGAGAGAGATTGGTTAGATTGGTTTGTTCTTCCACTCTATTTATGCATCCATTGGTTGCTTCTTGTATGTGCCCTGACCAGGGATGGAACCCCCAACTTGGTATATTGGGAAAATGTTCTAACCAACTGAACTACCCAACCAGGGCCACATTTTTTATATTTTAAAACTAAGGTTAATTATAACATCTTTGTGTAGGATTGTAATTAGTTTCTCTTTTCTCCAATTTTCAAGAAGTTTTCATGAAACTTCAATAACCCACATTAGGATGTTTACATAATAACATGGTGTTAAAAACTACTGCTTTGAAAAAAAAAGCACTGTTAGTTTCAGAAGTAATGTTCCCAGAACTGAATTAATATACTTGTATAACCAGTTGATGGCTACTGAAGTAAAATGCATTTAATGTGTTTCAAATTTAAATCTTTCTTGGTAAGCAGATTATGCGTCTCATCACTTAGCGCCCGGCCATCTACTCTGCTTTCATCTTTGAACAGTAATGTCATCTATGACATATAAGCAAGCTTGCATTTGGTTAGTAAGTTAGATGAGAGTCATCTATATTCACTGTCAAGAGCAGCAGCGGAACTCCTGCATCTTTGGAAATAAATTCACTTTCAGTATGAAACTGTAACTCTCTTCGTAATGGGCTTTTACAGTAAGAATGAAAAAGCAGCCCAGTATCACATTGCTATATTAATTATGAAAGTAGTAAAAATCAGTCCAACTCCACATGGTAAGGGGCCATCTAGAAATAGTCCGTGTGAATTTTGATATAGATTTTAGGGGAACAAAATTTGTCACCACACAATGTGTCTGTCTGGTTTTAGACTGATTATTTTTAAGACACAGAAGATGCAAAATTGTTTTCTTTTCTCCTCCCCCTTATATGCCTCAAAATAATTTAGATAGGAGGCCTTTTCCACAAAGGGAACTATCGGCAGAGATAACTACCAAGAATATGAGCTAAGTATAGTGGACTGGAGAGAACTTAGCAAGGCCTGATGTTCAGAAGCTTCCGAGTTCCTTTATCTCTGCTATTTTCTCAATAATTAATAAATTAAATGTAAAGAAAATAGTGGAATCTAAAGAACTTGGATAATATTATGTAACACCTTTACCTTAAAGATGTAGAACATTCTATTCAAAACATTCTTTTCCAGTACACTTGAGCACACAGATGGGCCATGTTCAAAGCCATAATAAGAAGCATAAATTGCTGAGTAATAACGAGATACTCTTTGAATAATTGCCAATATAAGTAAATCAGACAAAACGTATATGTGCAAAGATTTATTCCCTTTATTTAATTAAAAAGGACGCTGGCTTTCCTAATATCACCAGTGACATTATGGTGAAGAGAACAAATTTAGACATATTTGCTATCATTTTTAATAATGACATGACATAACAACACATGAATTCTGATATCTAAAAACCGTCCTTTAAAAATATGATGTAGAGAGTATGCCATAAAACAGAAAATCCCCTGTACCCATCTGATTCAAAAATCATTCACAGCTTCCAGTTCAATTACTGTTCATAGATGGTTTGGTAAAACATTTTAATATATATGCCAAATTCCCTTTAAAAAGATTACAAAACAAAACACCCACATATCTGCACCACTATTTTTTTTTTCATAACACGTGTAAATGCCTGAGAATTGAGTCAACCCTGGAAGTCATTAGCTTGGAATATGATATTACGGAAAGTCTCATGGACAGACCGAGTGTTCAGGGCTGTGAAAAAGTCACACGTTCGATCTTACTTGCGTCACTACTGCTAAATATAATAATGATTTTTACAAGAGAAAAAAAGCTTGAAGATAAAGCAATAGAATGTATCAATTTATTCACTGTTGAGTCATTCATTCTGTTAATGCTAAATTCTATTTTTTTAGTCCATGTAAGTCTTTTCCACATTTTCAGTGGTAGAGTAAATGATGTCTAGATGGCCCAAGCATGTAAATAAACATTCATCCAATGATGTTGCTGTTGACATGCGGGACATAAATGATCACTACTCATGTATATGATTTAGTAAGAAACCTTGGCTTACCTATTGAAATGATTCTTTGGAGTAATAGAAAGTTAATTCATGCATAATACTGTAGTGTATAGGGTCTGGTGAAATATCACTTACCTTTTGTGAAACAGAGTAACTGAAAGGCTGAGTACTGTGCTGGTGCCCAAATAAGGCCCCTCTGCTCACCCTTCAGAACGCATCCTGAAGTCTTGATCTACACGGACTCTGCGACTGGCATCATTCCATAATGTCACGTAAATATCAGTGCGCTGAATCTAGTTTGCCTTTGAGCAGTGGAGGGTGGTAGAGAAATTATGTGCAACCTCTCATTTTTCAACAGTTGAAAATGCCGTTTAGATTTACTAAAAAATATGTTTTTAAAAACCTCTAAGTTACATAATGATTTTGAGAACAAAATGTTATTAGAAATATTAAAAGTATTGCTATGTCTTATTATTCAAAGAAAAAACAATTAAGTGAGAAAATGGAAACGACTCAACATACATTTTTCAAAGATGTTTTGAAAAGTTGATGTCTCTGGGCCTCTAGAATTTGTATGACTCTCTTCACCTGGTATGTTTCAGGATACAAATGATAACCACATGATGAAGGCATTTAGGGTAAATAGCAGGTGAAGGTATTTTAAAGTATTCTCTTGAGATCCTCAGCCAACTGTGGCACTTCTGCCCCTGATCACTCAAGGACTTGGCTGTAACCACCTGCCCAACAACATCCAGTCATTTCTAGGTTTTTAGGATCACAATTTGGGTGAAATCAATATAAATGTTTCTCAAAAATATTTCAAAAAATGAATAGAATAATATATTTGGTTATAAGAAATGTAATTCTTACTGCATGAGTTTCATTATAGCCACATGCTTAGTGAAAAGAAAAAAAGAATGACAATTTCAGTAAATCATCTGATACTTGTCCTGTATATATGAGAAAAACAATAAAAACCTATATTGCCCTGATTGTGATTCTGAAGACGATAGGGGATAAAAGTAACCTCTTTCAATTCTGGAAGCATTTGCAAGGAAAAATTAATGAAAACAGTTTGAAACATGTTAATCCCCAACAAAAGCTTTATATATTCAGAGCACAGCCTTACTTCAATGCAGAAATTGTTTAGTGTATTGCACTGAAGAGACACAATAATTTCACTTTTGTTTTTTATACAGTTCTTTCTTGCGGGCGTATACTGAAATCTATGATTACATCATCATCTTTCTTATGAACGTTCTTATTTGTTATCACAGTCTTACAAATGAGATTCAAAGTGATCGAGGGCCCCTGATTTTAGTACACTTTTTATGTGTGTGTGTTCTAGTGTTTTTATTTCACCAACTGTCTTTGAACACAATAACACGTATTCATGAGTCTGGCTCCTTTGTGTGATGGGAGAGTTTTCTAGTGTGGATTGGTACGGTGCTGTGCTGTTTATATCATCACTGAAGCAGGTGGACAATAGTTCACGTAGTACACAGGAGGGTGAGAGGACACCCAGAGCTAAATTGTTTGTTGGAAATCTGTTTCTGTTGTTTATAGCAGATGGAAGCAATGTCTGCTCTAAAATTCCCCCAATCAACTTGAACACACGGCATAAAATTCTAATATATGTGAGATTTACTAGATTTTAAACAGCAATTTGTTTTTATTCATTTTACTAGTCATGGCCAAAGAAACCTGAAGTTTAACGAATATAATATGTGAAATATACATTTTATTTTACATGAATGCTAAAATATTCACAACCTAAGTTTAGTTTTTCTTTTTTCATGTGTGTTTTTTTTTTTCCTGAAGCATATGTTCCAAAATTTGCAATGGGCCTACTTGGGTGAAATAAACTAGAAAGCACAATGAGATGCTTTTCTATCAGCAGCGTTTCGCCATCAGGTGCCATGCTAGCCTATAGAAATGTCTCCAGCTCAAACAAACTAAACAAAACAAAACGAAAGTCAAGTGGAACCCAAAGTCCAAAACCTGGGCAGATGCTCCTTCAAATCTCATATCCCATCCTGGTATGATTTACATTTGAATTAAATTTTCCATTTTACTGAGTGACATAAAATCTAATTAGATCCCTCCATACCAAGGACTTGTCAGTGCATTAATACTATGACTTTATCAAATTATAACATAAAAATTAAAAAAAGAGTACATAATTGTGATTAACATAAATGTTTCATTTAATAACAATTATTTTTTACTTTTGAAAATATGAATGAGAACATCTTAGAGTAATATTGATAAAAATATAGTATATTATTTTATCAAATTGCAAAAATGCTTTTAGTGATGAGCAAGAAAATGAGGCATGGTTATGAAAACAAAGTCAATCTGGTCTTTAAAGTCACAAGAATAATTGTCCATGACCTTTGATAAAGAGCAGTTACATAATATGACAGATTTAGAAACCATTTTAAATAAAATGTAGTTAACATTTATTTAAAACATAAGTATGTTTGAAGGAAAAATTAAAAGACTACAAGTGATTCTGGAAGGACAGTTACAGCAGGGCACAGATCTGCACACAAAAACAGACAAAAGGCCCCGCAACTACAAAACCTCTATTAAAAAATTTGTAGTTTTAGCAAAATAATTGATTTTATTTAAAATAAATCAGGATTTTCTTTATTTTCTATCTGTATTTCTCCATTCCTCATTTTCTTCATTTCTCCTTTCTTTTTTTTAATAAAGTTTTTCATTTAGAAAAAAATTTCAACTTATAGAAAATTTGTGAAGATGGTACTCGGAGTTAACACATCTCCATACTTGGTTTTTCCCTATTGACATATTAGTATGGTGCATTTGGGACAATCATAATGAAACAATTTCAATATGTTATTGACACAAAACCATAGTCTTTTCAGAGTTCCTTAGTTTTTAACCTAATTTATTTTTCTGTTTTGGGCCACTACATCACATTTATTCATGATATTTACTTAGAGTCCTCTTGGCTGTGAGTTTTTCAGACTTTTCTTGTTTTTGATGTCCTTGGCCCTTGTATTTTGTTGGATGTCCCTAGATTGGAATTTAAGTGTGCGTGTGTGTTTTCACAACTAGACTGTAAATACACATGCAATAACAATGCCGTGTGTGTGTGACATATATATGTATATGTGTGTGTGTGTATGACTACAGAGGTAAAATACCGTTATATCCCATCATGTCAGGGGTACAAGTGTCAATGTTACATCACTGTTGATGTTAATCTTAGTACCCTGGTCACCTGAGGTAGTGTTTGTCAGCTTACTCCCCTTTCCATGCTTCAGCCTTCGGAGGGAAGTTACTAAGCACAGCCAGAGTTTAAGGAGTGGGCAGCTATGTGCTACCCCATTACTGTTAAGGCATTTATTCAGTATAATCAGAATCCATATGTATGAAAGAGTTGTCCAGTTTATTTATTCTGTTGTTCAAATCCGTCCCACTGGGTGTTTTTTCCGTTGGCTCCAACATGTTCTAGTTTAATCTCGCACATTTCCTGCTGCAGTTGTAGAATCAGCCATTTCTCCAAAAACCCTGATCCCTTTTCCTGGAGAATAAAACTAGAAATTAAGCCCTGGGTGCTCGTTATGTTCCTTGTTATTGAGATGTCCTTGCTTCTAGGTCCTCTGAGCTGACAGAACAGAGAAATATATGTATTATTGAAAAATAAACTGAGGCCCATTAAACTTTTTACAAGTTTATTTGAGCAAAAATTGATTCCAGTCAGCCAGTGCCGAATCTGAGGGGTTAGGAGTGCTCCACAGGCAGGAGCTCCTGAGAGACACCTTACAGAGGTGGTGAGGAGCCAAGTAAGGAAACTACCGATTGACTACAGCTTGAAGCCTGGTTGGCCGTTTGTGATTATTTGTCCTTGGTGTTTCAACTTCTTAACCTTTAGGCATTTACAAGCTTACATTTTGCTTTGCTTACAGAGGCTACCATGGCCTTGGAGCCACCACTGTCTGATGGCCTCCTTGTGTAATTAATTTAATGGAGTGAATGCTACCTATGCTTACATATCTAACTATCTATCTATCTATGTATCTATCATCTATCTATATACATGTCTGCATGTAATCACCTGTGTCTATATTAAACTAAATGTGAGTTCGTATGAATGTCTCCAACTGTAATTCATTATCATCAGGATCATTCTTGCCTTCCCACCTTGTTTATCTATAAAACCCCCCTGAATAGTGAAAAGTTGGATGCCACCATCCTCCAGTCACTTACTTAATTGTTTAGTCTCACTGTGTGTGTACAGCCGTACCAGAATGGTTGGCCTGTGCCCCAGCGGAAACTGCTTTATCAACAAATGCATAGCTCATGCGCAGTTTGTTTTACCTTCAGTCTTACAGAACTCTCCCTGTTTTCCGAAGTTATTTAAGTCAGCATCTCCCTGCCCTTCCCCCTCACTTCTCAGCAATTGTCCTATAAATCATAATACAGTCAGATTGTTTTGTCACATTCTCCATTCATTCTGGGTTTCTCCAGCTTCCTAATTGATGTTTTACAAATTTTATATACCAAGGTTCATTCTTTCTGCTTTAAGTTTCTGTAGGTTTTTATACATAGTGCATTTCTATTTTTTTCTTTTTTTCTCCCTCTCTTCATTCTTCCCTGCCTTCCTTTCTTCTTTCCTTCCATTTCTCTCTCTCTTTTTTGTTGTAGTGATAATTTTCTAATTTATATGCTGATAGCTTGTCAATTTATTGAGTAAATGCTATTGTTATTAATATGAAAGTCACACGGTAAATATTTTGCATAAATTAGCTTGAGCCTCTTATTATTGTGAACAATTTCTTTGTTATCTTTAGCTTCCCCTTCCTTATTTTTTCAGATAAAATTGTTGCTACACAAATATATATATATAATACACACATATATACATATATTCATATAAGAACACACCATATTTTAAGTGTTTAGGTTAAAAATTTCATTTTAAAAATTATAGAGGAGGATTTGGTGGAAGTTTACATTTGAGCAGTTGTTTTGATTTTATGTGCTACCCATCTCCCCATCTTACCAAACAAAAATGGTATTGGGCCACTTGCCCGCTCCCCCCACCTAAACACAAGCATAAAACAAAGGTTGGCAGGGAAGGAATAAAGGTCTTCATTAAAACGTTGTATGATTTGGGATAGCAAAGGACTCCATGATTTCAGGCTCCTTTCCACAAAGCACAGAAAAAGTCCCTTTGTTCCCCAAAAGACTGAAACCCAAAACCAGGTCAGAGAGTCCTCTCCATTCTTTTCTGACCTACTGGAGCAGGTGGCTGCTAAGCAGACTGCTTTCTGGCTGCAGCCTCCCTCCCTGGAGTGCGCATGTGTGGGGCCGTTGCTGCCATCCCCATGCCTGCAACTTCCCACTCTGGGAGTCAGGGCCGCTGCGAACTGCTGCAGCCAGTAGTGCAGGGACTTCCTCTAAAGGGCAGGCGATGGAGGCTGCCGCAGACCCCGGCTTGGGAGCACTCAGCCTGTGTGTCTGTGCGTGGATACCAAAGGAAAAGAAGGGGCATGTTAGGGATCGTCGAAGCCATGATGTTCTGCAGGAACTGCCTGGGCACACATCCCAGCGTGCGGCCCAGCGAGTGAGGTGGGGCCCAGCAAGCCGGACTTGCCACAAGCTGGTTCAGATCAGGCTAGCGAAAGGAGAGAGATGGGGAAATCTCTGCCCTCCCTCTGTTTAAATCTCCAGGGCCCAAATTCCATGAGCTAAGGAAGCCTCCCACTTTCTTAGCCAATCCATCCCTTTGCCAGTCTAAACCGGCAGGTCTGCACCTCTCCCTGCTGCCAGGGCATTGCCAGAGCAACCCAAGCTGCCCTGCTGGCTCGTTTACCCTGTACTCCAGGGAAAGGAAATCAATCAAGGTCACCGCTAGCAGGCTTTGCTTCAGTCATGCCTCCAGTTTCCTGCCTCCAGTTTCCTGCAACCCCTCCCTCACTCTGAGGCCTGGGAAGGCACTGGTATCACCCAATCCCATATTAGATAAGATCCTTGAAGCTGTCAAACAAAGGGGATAATATGACATGGAAGCATTCATTTGTGATGAAAGTGACCTTCTGAAAATGCCAACATGCCCTGGAATTGTATATCTACCACAAAACAACTTGGTAAGGGAGGGGACAAGATTATGGAATCCAAAGAAAAATGTGGATTCCGGCATTGAAGGGGCTTTCTGCTCAGTTGCTTTGCGAGGCAGCCAATCTCTGGCATCTGAAGAACAGGAGACAGTGGCACTGGCTGAGTTGGAATAAGGTTTGGGTGCTACCTAGGATATAGTATCTGAGTTCCCTGATAGGGTTTGTGAAATAGTACCTTCACAGGTTACTATTACCAGACACATATGCCACCAAACCCTGCAGGGGGTACATATAACAGATTAGGTAGGGCAGGACCTGAAAGGCTGGGCACAGGGCAACCAAGTAGGACAGAACTCAGCGGCTGATGATGTTAAGAGAAAGAATCACATGTGTGAGGCCACACAGAATTGCAAACCTCAGTAAAATGAGCGTAGGACCAAATGTTCTGGGAGATCACACTGCTGGGAGATCACAACTCAAGCTGAGTTAATTAGGTGTTCAAGAACAATGATCACTGAGGAATAATAGGAGACACGGTGAAAGGGCAACTTGCTCAAATGCACTGTGTTTAATACTTTCCAATGGCTGAATTTGATAGAGGCTACATGTGAATGATTAAATTAAGATTTCTATTATCTCGTAGAAACGAGGGCTTGTGGTACAAATTAAGTCAATTATATAAAATAATGTTACATGCTTGCAGTCTGAATTTGAGGTTTGTGAAAGTCGTACTTCTGCCCTGCACTCTTCCTTTGACGAGGAAATTGTTGAATGTTTTCTTTAAATCAGGGTGAGCTGGCTTTTCTTCAGTATGATTTGCCAAATGCTGAATGGATATTTTTTCCATTTAACCTTAGAAAAGCTTATGTCTCCAACTTAAGTGTTCACTGTGTGTCTATGCGTTACGCAGTGATATCTCTCTGTCACACTGAGGCCAAGAGAAGGGCTAAATCACATTATCTCTGACAGCGAGAATCAGTTCCTTATTGAGGTTAGATCCGAAAATGGATCTCATATGGTGCAGCTAAGGTTCTTCCCCAAATTGTTCTTTAACCATTTTGTATCCATTCTTGTAGCCATCAGCACTGTGACTTAGCAGATAATTGAATAAGTTTCTATTGGTCTGAATGACTAACATGATTCATTTCCATCTTGCAAGTAGACTAGAAATTTATGTTTTAAGAGACAGGGTCCTTTCAAATAAGTTGTGGAATGTGTCATGTTTGCATAACATTTAGCCGAGTTGTGAAAACAAGAAATGATGGACAGGAGCGGGCAGGATCTGCGTATTTTAAACTTACACACATGACTTTAATTTGCTGAAATTAAACAAATGTTTATTGATGATTGAAACATTGAATTTATCAATGAAAATTATACAAGAAAATTTATACAGAGCATATCATTTTAATAAACCTAAAGGGTTAATATAGATTAAGCCCATTAAAATGCTAATGAGAAATATTAAATCCTAGAAAATAATTTAAAGGGATTTTGTCAGCCTGCCATATTATCTCACAATAATAATTATATTAACTCTAGAGTTCAGTGAAGCTTGTCCTATCATATCAAGAATTTTTAAATAATATTAAACAAAATATATATAGTATGTGATTGTAACTCACTTTAAAAGAATGAGTTTTGACTGGCTTTATTGCTATTTGGATCTACTCATCCTTATCTATTTCTTTAGAATTAATGAGAACATATCCTGTATGTTTCTTATAATATTTCAGAGCCTTTTATTCATGCCACTACCCTGCGGCTTCCTTTGTCACTAAAGTAACCCCTTTACATCATCTTTTGAGATGGCTGTGGAAAAGGGAAAACTGGTCTTAGCCAATGTGTCATAAAGCATGGGGTACATCTTTCCTATGCAACATAATGGAAGCCAGGCTTGTGTTTTCAATAAAGCCTCAGTAATGATAGAAATGAAGCAAAATAAAAAAAATAATAATTTTGATTACAGAAATTTATAGAATTCTAATATAGAATTCTTATATTCTAATATAAGAATTCCTTTTTAAAGGCATCTTATTTTTACAATCTCACTCTGCATTTCAAAGAGTGGAGGCAGCTTGGCTACCCTTCATGTTACCACAATTAGAAGTAATCTATGTAAACATATGCTTTCTTTCCCCCCAGGTTTATTAAGATAGAATTGACATGTAACACTGTGTAAATTTCAAGTGTACAATGTGAACATGTGATGCAGGTACATGTTGCAAAATAATTAGCACCTTAAGATTAGTTAATGCATTCATCGCTGCATGTAGTGGTATTTTTGTATGTGTGTCTGTGTGTGGTAAGAATAAACATAGGGTCCACCAGCAGCACGGCCTGCTCATGGTTGGTAGGGCAATATTATGGGTGTAATCATTTATAGTTTTAATTTCAACATGTCACCTAAAATGTCATGGGGTGTGCTTGAGTGTGATATTGTTATGTTACAGAATAACATGCTGGCGATTTTGTAGTAAAAAAGGTGTTATTTGTGCTGGGCCCTGTATATGCTTTGTACTAGTCCAAGATGATCTTCTTCTTATGGGTAAGAAACAGACCTTTGTCACCCTTCTCAGGAAGGTTCCCCAGGATTGTCCATGCCCCTACAGCTGACAATGGGGTTATCTGTACCTTCAAGGAGAAGCTTACACATGCCTAAATAAGCTGAATGTGCTCATATTGTACCAGCAAGATGGTTTTACTATTGCTTGAGATCTGAAATTTTCAAAACCCGGAATAACGAATCCTAAACAAGTCTGTAATCAGATATTCAGATTAATTGGTTTCACACAAAGCTCAGTCTAGCTTTTTTGGTTCCTTCTCAAAGAAGGCTCAAAAAATTTTGGTATCAAGCTTGCCCTACGGTCAATTTCTTATACTATGGGAATATAGCTGATGTTTATTTTGAGGCAAGATTAAAAAAGCAGAAGTTAATATGCAAAATTAAACTAATAAATATTACTGACAGATGAACTACACTCTTTTGATATACTCCATAACCCTGAAAAGTCCCCCAAATAGTGGGGTATATTTTTAACATCGTGACTACTAGCCTACATAGAGAACTTGACAGCTTGATAAAAGAATGCATTGGAAACCAAACTCTGTGTCAAACAATTTAATAATTTATAGTCTTGGTCTTTGGATATGGTAAATGATGGCCCAGTTGCATTCCCTGTGGGTGATTTTTAAGAGAAATGTGGATGGAAGGGATCATTGCTCTGCCTGTGATTTTACTGTAACTCTTTATTAATTTCCTCAGGCAAATGTAGCTTAGTTGGGGAATGTGGGTTTTATTTTATTTTATACTTTTACCTCTCCAGGATCACGCTTTGGAAGGATGTACTGAATTGCTCTGTGCCATGATAACATCCATGGATCCTTTGAAAAAGTACGGTAAACTTGCCCCGCAGAGTGTCATGCTGGTAATAAAAATGTTGCCCAATCACTTAATATTGGCACATGACTTATCAACCTGTCACTTTTTTTATGTCACCTTTTCCATTGTTTACAGTATTGGGTTTTCTCAAACTTTCTTTTCCAGCTTTGGAAAAGACCTTAATTTAACAGTATGTTTTTAAAAGTCAGGCCTGGTCTTGGCCAGGTGGTTCCCTTGGTTGGAACGCAGTCCCATACAGCAAAAGGTTGCAGGTTTTCTCCCGGGTTGGGGCGCATACGGAAAGCAACCAATCCATCTCTCTCTCTCCCCACTCCCTCCTTCTTTCTCTAAGAATCAATAAAAATGTATCCTCAAGTGAGGATTAAAACAAACAAACAAAAAAAGTCAGGCCTGAATTAAATTTCCTGGACTGACAAGTAGAATTAGAATAGAAATAATACTAATGTTTTTGGCTTTGTAGTTGTTTAAATATTATGTTATTTGTTTTTTAATTATATTTTATTGATTATACTACCAAACAGCCCTAATTTTCACTTGTATTTAAATATTAAAGCAACTTCTGGTACAAAATCTATTTTTTAAATATACGATATTTCGAGAGATAAGTTTTTCCATGTGTCATCTCACAAAATGTAATTTCCATTTTTATTGCTCTGACATAAAAATAAACTCTTACCTTCCTTCTTCAAAATGTAAGCAATTATACCTCTACTCAGCACACACTCACAAAACAAAGATCAGTGACACTCCCTTTTGCATAGTGGGCTTGATAAATTATTTTTTAAAAATTATTGAATTATATTTATACCTCAGGAAGCCTATTTTGCCAAATGATTTTAAATAGACTTTATTTTATTCTCAAATTAAAATTAGAAATATTTTGATTTCATCATCTGATTCTCAGCTCCTTTCTTAATTTTTTTCCAAAAATTTGACAAGTAAACTTATCCTTCTCATTCTCAATTTCTTAGGTAAGTTGAACAAAACAAGTTTGAAATCCCCTTGAGCAAAATGGCTTTAATTATCTTTTTAAAAAGTGTTTGATAAGAAGAGACATTCAGTTACAACTTTTCTTCTTGAATGAATGCTGAGATATAAGTGTCCTCTATTCTAATATTAGAAATATTATAATTTGTTACATTATAATATTTGACATGTCAAATTTCTAGTTTTTTCTTTAAAAACCTTAGCTTTCTTATTCACTTTTAGGAGTTATGTGAAATTTCTGTAATGGATGACATAGCCCAAACTATGTGGTATTTTGCTCTCCTACCATTGACATATATTCAGTCTGTTACTAAAAAATGCGGGTTATCACATGGCAATTGATCAGGAATCTAGAATGTTTCTAGAGGTTTTTGGAGCAGAGATATTGTAGTCAGAATTTTGCCTTCCATGATTTTCAAAGCATGTTATTATGCTTGTAAATATATCATCCAACTTGGCAAAAAATAATATTATTATAATTACAATTAAGGTTAGAACTCTATTTATAATAAAATAGAAAAATTATCCTGAGTTATGCAGGTTAACCCAATATAATTACTTGAGCTATTAGCTCAAGGGAACTTTTTCTGGCTGGTGATAAGAGAAGTCCAAGAAATTCCAAGTGAAAGAGGGACTAAATCTGACACTGCTGGAGGTCCTGCCAAGGAAAGCCCAAGGAAGCATAAGGTCAGCATCTCCCGCAAAGACGGACCCCCTAAATGACAGAAGGAAACAGGTACTTCCGTTTTGCATGCATAAGGCACTGAATTTTATCAACAACCCGAATGAGCTTGTAAAGAGATTTTTCCCACAATCTCCAGTAAGGAAGAAAAGCATGTTGGTACTTTCACTCTAGCTTTTGAGACCCTACAGATCACTCAAGGCCAACCAGGCTTCTTACCTATTGGAAGCTGCTATGGAATGACAAAATTTTGTTGTTTTATGCTGCTAAGTACATGGTAATGTGTCAAGGCAATAACAGAAAACTAATACAGGAAGTCCTCACTTAATGCCATCGATAGGATTTGGAAACTGCCACTTTAAGTGAAAAGGACAAACAATAAAGCCAAATTTCCCCTTAAGTTAATTGATATAAACAGCATATTTCTGGTCACAAAAACATCATCAAACTACTAACTAAAAACTCAAAACACTTCCAATATTATACATTAAAACAAATGTGAGTGATACATACATTAAAAAATGATTGATAACAACAACTAAGATAATGATTTTCCAACCCATTTTTTCCAGTTCAAGGCTGAGGGTGTCTGGACCCACCCTGGACAGAGTGCCCTTCCATCTCAGTGCCAACCACATCCACATTAACAGTCAGTCAGCCTGGGACAATTAGACACACCGATTAATTTTCCCTACACGTTTTTGTGGTGTGGGAGGAAACGACTCCCCAGGGAAAATCCACACAGTTATGAGGACACTCAAACTCTACACAGACAGTGATCCCAGCTGAATTTTTGTTAACGTTATAGTGAAACGACATGGGACAAAACGACATTCTTCAAAGACCTGTTGTACAATACACCCTCTAACTTCTTCCATTTTTCTTTATCACTATATCTGCCCACCAATACTCTTCATTTCTTTACAGTCTAACTCAACTGTCGTATAGTTGATCTTCCCATTCTGATGATCTGCTGATCCTATATGAATATTTATGTGTATTTGCATAACAAGTATGTGCATACTTATATTTTTTACTAAATTTTGAGTTTAGAGATTGTCCCATAATTATCCATTTATTTCATATATGTGTCCCCTTTGGTACCTAGTACAGTGTCTAATGCATCATAGACATTCCAAAAATATCAAATACTGAATTGAAATGAGTTTATATGCTTATTCATTCGATCTTTCCTTGTCTTCCAGATTTTCTAGATATGTTCTATTTTATTCACAGAAGAGAAAACTTCTTAGTAGTATGCAAGCCTTATGCCAACCTTTCTCAATACACTGTAAAGGGAGTAATTGTCTCTGCTTTATTTCTGTGTCAACAAAGTCTGACCGAGCTTGGGGCATGGATATATGCTATCTATATCTATTTTTATCTGTACATCCACATCTATAGTTATAACCATCGATGCATTTGAAACCTTTTCAGATTATTTTTGAACTACACATTTGAAATACTCTAATTAGACTCTAAGTCAAACCAGTATAAAAAAGCCAAAATAGCATATTACATCTGTTTGATTCATTCATGGACCCATCAATAAGTTTTGTGATATACACATAGAGCCCACATGATATATATTTTTACAAATTGGTTCTGTTGCTTTTATTTCTCAGTTATAAAAAATATCAGTAAATCCTAATCAATACATTATCTTAAAATCAAATTTTTCTTAAGAAACTGTGTCTTTATACATAATAAAAACACACTTGAGTGTTACATTAGGACAATTAAACTGATATATTCTAGGCATGTACTATAATGGGGAATGAATGTCCTATACTACCTATATTAGTCTGCCTATCCATCAAATAGAACTAAGATAAGAATATACTAACAGATTAAGCTTATAAAAGAATTTATATAAAACTACCTCTGTTAATCTTAGTAAATGTTAAACCCAGTTTGATACTCTAACCTGTTTGGATTTTTCTCTCCAAACTAGAGGTTGCTTGTTAAAAGTGTGTGTGTGTGTGTGTTTTATTTTTATTTTTAAAGTATACTTACAGTTTAAGAGCTTCCATTCCCCTGTGAGCCTAGGAAGCAGCCTGGCCTCAAGGTCCAGCTGATACCACTCCATCAACAGAAATTCAGCTATCAAAATGCCCAGACGGCTAAATGAAGAATGGTAAACATAAATATCCATATTAAGGTCTATGGGAAGATGTCCTGGAAAGCTTATATACAACCTTCATATTCTACACTAAATCTTATGCTAACCAGCACAATAACCTTCTTGATTAAATAACATACAGTCAATAACTCTTTTCCTGGGTCAAAAAACAGGATGTATGCCTTAAAACAAAGGCCAGGTTAGTCAAGCCTACCATAAATGGCTAACAGCTTTTTATTGAGCCTATTGCAGAAACCAGCTGTCCTGGGTCCTGCCTGGGCCTGGGGCAGCTTGAACACAAGACATGGGCTGACATTAAAGATCCATAGTGGGAGCAGCAAGAACACTGCCTGTGCATCTACAGCCCCCTCGCCCTGCCTCCTTTGTTCTGCCTTCTCTCTTGCTCCTGATAAAAACCCTTGCCTGCACTGATGAGAACATGGGCTTTGGGACAACAGTACCCCTTTCGTCTCAGGTGGCTGGCACTTGAATAAACCTCTTTCCTTCTCGACAGCTCCTTTCTCGCGAGGTTGGCTCTTGTCGCAGAAGACAGCTGGATCTGTGTTCAAGGAGGCTTCTATTTTATTCCATCTACAAATCACAGGAACTGTGTGTGGGGGGGGGCTTTAACGCAGCCCCCCCCCCCCCCAGTCCGCCATGGATGAAGAATAAGTCTACTAAGACATGATCTGCTTGGGGAGGTGGCCGATCTCTCAAAGGAGAAGGGCCTAGAGCCTTTCCCTCCTTGGGTTTTTATTAGGTTCATTCCCATAGGAATGCAGATAAAGCTCATCAATCATTGTCAGCCAGTAAGGGTTAAACAATACAGGATTTACAGAGAACCTTGAGGGCTTATTCTGAGTTACAGCCAATTAGTTAGAGGGCCATAAAACTTTAGGCTCCAGACTCATCTCAGGTCTGGACCCTTATCTCTTAAACTGAGGGTACAAATTAAGTAGGTTTCACAGGAATGTATGTATTTTTCTTAGGCCTGATTCCCCAGGGAATCCTCCCCTCCCAGCACAGGACTGCACTGCCCTCTGTTATTGCTTCAGGCTTAAGTCAGGCAAGGGAAGTAAGGCAGCCAAGAGATTAGGAGACTTCTTGCAGACAGAATGAGGACTCAGGCTATTTCAAAGCCGAGGGGCGAGGGTCCATCACCCCCTTTTTCCACAGCCCCCCGAGTCCTTCCCTGTCAGTTTATCCCTGGTGACTAGAGCATGTCTTAGGTCGATCCTCCCTTGAGGATTCTTACCCGTCATTGGCTGACTGGCCAAGCTCAGGGCCAAGCAGAGAGAAGTGGGCAGAGGTGGTACACCTGCCAGGGAGACAAGCTTTGTCTCCTTAGTGGCTTATGGTCCCAACTCTGACTCAGCCTTAACCATGGGGGGTTACAGCCTCTGAAACCAGGCAGGGCGGTTCCCAACAGAACTGAATAAATGTCTCTCTGATCTTCCCTCAACTCCACAAATGCACAGTTGTTTAACTGCATTGTAGCAATGTTGTATTTTAACCATATACATATATATATATATATGCATGATAACATGAAATTAATACATTCTTCAGAACCTTTTATTAAAAAGAGTTACTTACCTTGGAATATTTAAAAGGAAATTGAGAATCCCAGATTTCAATCATTTATCACCAGTGAGAATTTTAACCTTATCAAGTTGTCTGTACATTCACTCAAAGCTCTAATTCTATAATGCTTGACAAAACAGATAATTTGAGAAACTTTCTAGTAGCTAATGTTCGACTATTCAAAATTACAGTTGTTTCATCAAAAATATATTCATATTATGCTGCCTTAAAATTTACTTTTACTGTGAAATATAAGACCTTTGGCCTCAGTGGCATAAGTCTCCAGGGAACAGGAAGAAAATATTTCAAAAAGTTAAACTGAGGAGATAATTTCTTACTTATTTCCCCAATTTTGTGGCTGTCACATTTTCCTCTTAGAGATAGCCTATGTAACTTTTTACAAAATGACTTTTTCTGGATTCTTAACTCTCCTCCGTCATCACTTGCTCCTCTCATTTGAAATTCTTGGAATAGTTAAAAGGGTGAAAACACCCACAGTCCAATCTTACTGCAATTCTGCCACTGTGACAACTTTTGTCGAAGTTTCAAACTTCACCTCCTCAGTTTCCAGTGGGTTGATGTAGAACAGTGTATGCACCACATGCCAAAACCCAAGGCTTCACTTGGCATATGTGCTAACTGGAGACATATGGGTTTCACCCCTTCCTGGACTCACAGTTTCTATCTCATTACTCACGCTTTTTGCCTAAGAATTAAAAAATCTCTTCAAATCAATTATATTCCCAATGCTCAACAGCAGTCCACCCCTTTTGTCTTTTTTTCCTTTTCTTTTTTCTTTAATCACCTTTTTTTCTCTTTTTCTTTCTCTTAGTTTTTTGTTTTGTTGTGTTTTGTTTTTGTGTTTTTTTTTTTTTTTAGCTAAGTAGAAAGGCCCCACATTTTAACCTTAGTTTTTCTTGACAGTGTCTACTATTTACTTTCCAAATTCCTCTCAGAAAAGTTATTGCCATCATTTTATTCTTAGTTTGAGAAGAAAGGTTTGTAGAGTATTTTATTTTCAAAATTGCCTTAAAGCATTCACAAATGGATTCTGTCTGTTAATATGTGACTGTTAAACAACAGTTTTCAGCTCCCAGAAAGTATGCTAACTAGTTGTGCCCAGTGAAAAGCAAGAACCCTGGAACCAGACCTTAGGTTTGAAATTCCAGCTTCAGAACCTAAAGGTACAATAAACCAGTCAGGGGAAGACAAAAACTATCTGATTTCACTCATATGTAAAATCTAATGAACAAACTGAACTAACAAGCAAAATAGAGACGGACTCATAGAGAGCAGGCTGACAGCTCTGGGGGTATATTGGGGATGGGTGGATTGAGCAAAAAAAGAAAGAACTCATCACAGTGTGCTAATTGGGGGTGCAAAGTGGAGCATGGAGGTAGAAAAGGGTATAAGAAGGATAAATGGTCATGGAAAAATACAAAACTGGTAAACTTTTAAAAATAAAATAAAATAAAGGTGTATACTATTGCATAATTAAGTAAACTCCTTGTCTTAATTTGTGTTTCTGATAAATGGTGACAATTTTATATATATATATATATATATATATATATATATATATATATATGGTGATCTCTGTGTGTGTGTGTGTGAGCGCGTGTGTGTCACTGAACAGAGGAGTCAATGGAGGTTTCTTCACATATTCACTGACTGGAGGAGAGGAATCTTGTTCCTCCTTTTTTGAGGAACAAGGCCCCTCAGGAATTGTTTTGGTAATAGAGTGGACAAACGGGGTCTGTGGGGGCCAGGCTTTGTAATAACAAAAGTGTGAGGTGGGCTTGGTTCCTACTGGATTAATTTGTTTGACTAAATCTGTGGTCTGGCTGGGAAGGGAAACCTATTAGATTCAAGACGAAGATAAATGCAGTTTGTCCAACTGACAGGCAAACACCTGAGTGAGAAGTGTATGCCAAGGGTTTTGGTGTGCACTGCATTGCTAGAGATGCACATGTATGGACAAGGAGGGAATGAGTGAGATAAGGCAGCAAGAGAAGTCAAATCGTGCTGTGAGCCCAGCCAACCCTTGCCCTAGCCCACCCAGTCTTCTATAGCACACAATGTCCATCAGATGTGTTCCATGGAGGGCCAGCATTAACAGGTGATTTGCACTTCTACTGCAATCAGTTTTTGTACATCATTCCAGGAAGAAAGTGTCCTTGGCCAAGTTCACTCTCTTGTAGCTCAGGCAAATCCTTAAGTTGAGAGCAGCTGCTGACAGCTCTCACGGCACCTGGGCAATAGGTCTTTCCTTATAGGGTGACGTGGATCATGTAACTGTTCAATACAGTCCATTTCTTATACCACTTGGATCACTTCACACTTTTGGGATCTGCTCTTTGAAGATTCTGCTAGGTCTGCTTTCCTTGGGAAACGTAGGAAGCTAGAAGAAGTTAGCAGTAACTTCTACTGTAGCTGTTGGTCCTCACTTGATATTTACTACCTCCCTCTGCTGCTAGTTGCCCTCAGAGTCCCGGGAAACCTTCAGTTTCCACTTCTGATTGACTGGTGGATTACCTATGAGTGTGCCCTCATACCTAATTATTTTGTTGCTACCTTTAATAAAGCTAAAATGTATGTAAATGAGAAAGAACATGTTATTTTAAAAATTTGTCTACAAGCATCTACACATATATTCAAAATTTTACTTAGTCATTAAGAATGGAGAATATGGAAACATGTTTAAAGCAAGGAAGCAAAGGTAGAAGAAAAGAAGAAAATAAAATTAGATATCCTAGATCTTCAGAGTGTTACTGTACTGAAGCTTAAAATATTTAGGGTAATGGAGTTTTTTCCTACCTGAAATATATACTTAATGTACAGGCATGACGTCACCTACTCATCAAAAGTTTGGCATATATCAGTCCATAAAATACACTAAACATGAAAATGGAACTACAAAGTGACACAAACCTTTTGAACTGGGCATTAAGTTTTCAGGAAAACTGATTTAGTTTTCTTATCACAAGCCTGCTCATTACGTAAGACCAAGCCGAAGTGTCGGCGTATTTTTTTTACCCTCAGCACTATATTACAACATTGCGCAGCCAGTAAAGTACCTCCTGCTGTGACAGGTATTGATCTTATTTTTCCTTTGAGACTACTAACAAGCAGCTGCAGCTTCCTAAAAGATTCAGCGGGAGCAGTGGTTGGTCAGAACTACAAGTTAACAAGAAATTTACCTTTATTTTCCCATGAAAAAATAACACACGGTCAGTATTCTCCACATATTTACTGATTACGTAGTTGCTTCATTAGCTAAATGACTGAATGATCCAAGAATTTAGTCCAAGATTCTTCTTTATTTAACTTAAATGTATATGTATTTTTCTCTAGAGAGAATAACAATCAATATATTCTTATATGATAAAATCAAACAAGGATATAAGCAAAACAGAAAATTACATAATTTAAATCAATTACTAAATATTTTAAGCATTATTCTTATACCCAAATGTATACAGAATTAAATAGTCTGCCTAAATAATAAGAAAGCAAGAGAGGTTATTTAAACTCCTTTTTATTGCTTATTCATACCATGATTTTACGAAAATTATGAGTAAATACAATGTTGGAAAGCAGAGGATATATGGAGTATTATTAATAAGATTTAAGGCATTATGTAATAGAAGCATACATAGCATGATGGCAATCATTTTCTAAAGTTCAATTGTTAATGACATTTGGTCTAAGAAATCATTATAAAAATAAGGATGCAAATATCTGAAACTCTAAACAATTACCACATAATCTAACAAGTCAATAAATAGATGACCTGATCAAAGACTGTTTGCACACTTTGCCATGAAAATCTACTCTTGAATGACATATTTAAATTTTCCTTGAACTTTTATAACAATATGGTGCCTTTTCTTTAAAAATATATATATATTGATTTTAGAGAGAGGAAGGGGGGCAGAGAGAGAGAGAGAGAGATCAATTTGTTGTTCTACTTATTTATTTATTTATACATTCATTGGTTGATTCTTGTATGTGCCCTGAAAAGGGATTGAACCTTCAACCTTGGCATATCAGGACGATGTTCTAGCAAACTGAGCTACCCAGCCAGGGCAAGAATATGGTACATTTTCATATTTAAATGTGGAAACATACCACTATGAATTCTAATTTCTTTAAATGACACTATATATGTAAGAAAATTTGTTCGATTTGTATTTAGGAATAAGGTAATCGGTAGTTAAGGGAACCAAATATGTAAATGAAGCAATATCAAATGGATTATTTAAATTCTTTCACTCAGACTTTAAGCAGCAGCATTCTAAATCACACTAGTAATAGTCTACTTGAAAAACACCTCAAGAAAAATAAACGAATAAAAAAGGATCTTACGATTACACATAACCACAAGCAACATCTTAGATAATGTGCCTTTCAAAGTTTTTATTTATTTTAAAATTATTTTCTTCTGACCTTTGTGTGAAAATGTCATTTCCTACAATATATACACAGTATACAGGCTTTAAATCATCAATTTTTCTTTTATTGGAAATCATATAATGCACAATAAATGTTCATCCTTTGAAGAAAAACTTCCCATCACGTTATACTACTGGGGAGTCAGTCCCACCACACACATCTGTTTTCATCCAAGCAGGGAAGTCTCAGGACGGGTAAGAATATATTCATTTAGTGGAGCACTGATAATGCCCTAAATATGCATGCTTTAGCATAAACAAGTTTAAAAAAATATATGAGGATGTGTATTTCTATCTTTAACTTTGACAAACTAAACTAAAGTTGCATCTGATGCGGACACTGGCCCACAGTGTCCGCAACATTGTGGCTGAGACGGGACAAATTCACATGGACTACCAAGTCCCGCGGAGGAAAAGGGCTGGCATGGACACTCTCTCAAGAGAAGACCCTTGCCTTGACAGGCTTTTCTGGGAACATTACATTGAGGATGGTCCTCATTTACTATGCACAGGTTCACTCTAGGCAGTTACCTTTTACAGAAAACAAAGGAGAGGATGTTGCTAAATACATCAAAAAAGAAGGATATTTGCAAATGTAAAGGGAAAAGTGGTTGAACTGGTTATACTCATCCTTGGAAGATTTAGCATAGATTTTTAAGAAGTTACTTTAAAGATATGCAGTAAACGTTAGCTGCCTCAATTTAGGGTAAGGGAGTTTTAGCAAAAAGCAAATCTCAAAGTGGCCTAGGTACAATGCAGGCCTGATTCCCCATGGGAGAACCTATCCGTGAGTGTGGGTCCTGGGTGTCAGACCTCGCTTTCCACTGGCCTGTCTGAGTGGGAACTGGGCCCACGCCACACAGAACAGTCTCCTATATCCCGCCCCCCCCTTGTTTTTTAGTTAGGACTGCTATAGATGCCACAAAGCTTGCTACTTGCCGGTCTCTCACACGACCCTGGGAAAATAATTTGCAAATGTGTCAAAGTACACAGAGCATTATTATTACAATCAATAAGCAACCAGCAGCTCCAAAGACCCACATTTTCAGATTAAGCCCATCAATCATTGTCAAGCAGTAACGGATCAAACAATAGATAACATTCAAAGAACTATGAGGGCTTCGTTAGAGTCGGGGTCAGATGGCTAGAGGGCCATAAAACTTTGGGGAAACAAGCTCATTTCGGCTTTAGGCCCTTATTGTTTAAATTGAGGGTATTAGCAAAGCAGGTTTCACAGGATTTTATGCATTCTTTCTTAGGCCTGATCTCCCTGGGCAACCTGCCCTTTCCAGCACAGGGCTTTACCCACCTCTGGCATTGTTTCAGGCTGAAGTCTAGCAGGGGAAGTAAGGCAGCCAAGAGATTAGGAGAATTCTTGCAGACAGAATGAGGACTTTCACCCCCTTTTTCTATAGCTCCCCAAGTCCTTCCCTGAGGGTTCCCTCATGATCATTCCTTTCTTGGGTCGTCCCTCCCTTGAGGAATCTTACCCATCATTGGCTAACCAATCATGCAATGAGGGCCAGGCAGGGTGAAGAAGCACAGAGGTGGTGCTCCTCCCAGGGAGATAAGCTTCATCTCCTCAGTGGCTTAGGGTCCCAAGGTCTGTCACTCAGCCTTAGCCATGGGGGTTACAGTTTCTGAAACCAGGCAGGGTGGTTCCCACCATCTCCCCTTTTTTGTTTGTGAATGCGTTTCACAGTTGTAAGCCTGTGAAACCTACTATTTGCTGTTCCTGAATGCAATCTTGAACAAACAACCTCCCCATACATCGTAAAGAACAAATAAGGATTAAGACAAGAAGGCATCCAATGGCTGCCATGACCCAAACTCGTAAATTCAGTCCATTGAACCAGTTTTTAGGGTTCAGCCATTGTAGATTACCGTGGAAGGTCTGGAACACTTTTTGTTCCATAAGACCTTTGCTCAAGCATTAAGAGCCTTGATGTCCCCCCACGTGGTGGGGACATACCTAAAGGGAACATTATGGGACACTGAGGGATTGTTGCCTTCTGCAGAGGCACTTGAGCCTCGGCCCCTGTCATTGGGTCAAGCCCCATTCCCCTCCGTTGTTGGATCCAAGCCCATGAGTGACTGTGTGGGTGTCTATTTTCCTTCTGGTTGTTCAGGGTCAGCTGGGCCACCTGGTCTGTCAGTCAATCACTTCTCACCTCCAGGTAGTGGAGCTTGGTGTCTATTTCGCTCATGATAAGGTTTTATTCTTTTGGCTGGTAGCCGGACAGGACCTGTAGGAATGGAAACATATGCATACCCTCTTCCCCATGTTAAAATGTGTACAGGGCCCTGCCAAGAGCCATCTCCCAGAGGATCTCTATGTAAAACCTGAGGATAAGATGACTTTGGCTCTTTCTTCTGCAAATGCTTCTCAATTGGAGTACAGAGTGATTCATCACAATTTAGAAAACTATATGTAAACATGGCTAACATAATCAAATTTTGGGGGGAGGACTCATGACTCCCCCTTTGTAGTTTTTTAAGAAGATTTTTAAAAGTATGATGAGCCTGTTCTACAATTGCCTGACCGGTTGGATTGTAAGGCATTCCTGTTTTATGTTGGATATTCCAATGCTGAAGAAAAATCTGAATCGAATGGGCAAGGTATCCACGGCCATCATGAATTTTAATTTGCTGAGGCCATCCTAAATGACTAAGACCTCAAGCCAATGGGCTTGTATATTTTTAGCAGATTCTTCTGTTAAAGGAGATGCATGTAGGGCACCAGAGGAAGTATCAATACTTAAGGGTTAATTCTTGTTATGGAAAATCATTATATTATATAGTATAGGCACCAGATTTTTTTTTAAAGTTACTTTGGAGCAAAAAGTATAGGTAAGTACTATTTTTTTTTTGTAATTAAACAAAATTATACTTATTTTTATAAGATTGGCAAAAATGCATTTTTTTTGGTGTGCCACAGAATTTGAGTAGTTTATGTGTGCCATAAGATTAAAAAAAAAGAAAGAAAATTGCTGGCATAACATATAGTTCATGATTGATTGTGTTTTTAAATTCATTCCATTTTAATGTATAAAAATAAATTGATGTATTATTTTAATTTAAAAATAAGATATATTTCCTAATATTTTATTATTAATGGTTTGATTCAAAATATAAGCATTTGCTCTAAACTTCATTACAAATTACAGATTTTAAAAATATGTTAACATATCAAAGTCTTTTCTTAAAATCAAGAATAGAGTGGGCTCTGTCACACAATGGATAGCACATTGGACTTCTAGTGATGAAAAACAAGAATAACCATAGCACAGATATTAATTGCCCCATATTTTGAAGTTTTCCAAATCATGATATGCTAATTTAACCTCATTTTATTTTACAATATAAAAAAGATAAGATAATGGATAAAAAATCACAGTTTAATAAATTGCTAATAAAGTGGAATCATCACTCAATTACATTACTTTTATTATAAAAATATCAGTTACCCTTAATCATTGTTTCAGGTTGTATTTATAACTAGATTTTTTTTCATTAAATTAAGTTTCAGAAATATAAATTCTGATATGGAATGGAAAGTCCAAAGATGACATTATGCAGATATTTCTCTCCCTTGGCTTAAAGTAGCTAAATTAAACACCCTCTACTCACACTTTTTCCTAAAGCAGTCCCCAAAATTTCTATTAGTCTACTCTCCTTCAGGTTTCTTTCCTGACAAGGATTCCTTCCCTGGAGGTGTTTGCAGAAAAATCTCTAAGAAACTCTGAAATCTCTAAGAAATCTGAAAACATAATTGACAATCCCCATTTATAGTAACCTCAAAATGGTAGTCTATATTCATATATTTTTAAGGGACATCATATGAACTGTTTTATATGAAAGTTCATCAGAAACATTTAAAGTTTTGGTTTTACTCAAAAGAATAATGATTAGCATTATAAGGCTAACTGTGGTCAAAAAGCCCGGTATCAAGCCTTGTAATAGGATTGAATTATTTACCTATTTTAAATAGAAACTTAAGCTTTCATTTTACCTATGTTCTTATCTAAAAAATAAATCAAACAACATAGGCAAACTTATTAAATTGGTCATAACAGAAGTTTTATCAATTCCAAGTAAATATGATGAGATGAGATCTTATATTTATCAAAGCATGGTGTGGCTAATAATAATAATTGAAGTAGCTTTCCTGGAGATTACTATATCTAGACAATGGGTTAAGTATTTTACCTGGAGTATCTTATTTATTTCTTATCACAATCCAATGAAGAGTAAGATGTACGTCTTCTATAGCATTAAGTGTAATGTGATATTTTAATAGCGATGTTTGCAAAGTTCTTGGTAGTGATTATTTAATACCATATTATAAATGCCTTTTGTAAATGCATGCAAACTCTTCTGAGTAATCACTATTAATTATAGACATGTGTGTTTTGTGAAATATCCAAGATTACACATTTCGAAGGATAAGATTACATGAAACTTAAAAATAAGATATGGTCCAAGATAGCTAAATATTCCAGCTAGGTAGAATTTAAATATTCTCTTCATATACTCAGTTTTTTCCTTAATTTCTATCTCCAACTGCAGTTAAGGGAAATATTACAAAGCAAACCAGAGAGAGAGAAAGAAATGGACTGTTAATGAATGAGTAACCCCCCAAAAAAGAATAAAAATATGAAGCGTAATTCTACTTTTTTAAACTCTCTTTCACTTAATACAGAATAGTTAATGCAAACACTCCCTTTGTGGGTACCATTACCCAAGAGAAATCTAGAAGTTTCCGCTTACTGCATGATTACATGACTAATTTGTCAAATCCATTTAATGCCTTTCGCAAACCATATTGTACAGACTGCATGTCAATTTTATTTTACTTCATTTTTGTTAATGTCTCTATCAATCTTTAAAAACCTTTAAAATGCATTCATGTGTAAGTTGTGCAAAATAAACCACCACCGATTAGCTGAATTAATATTCATTTATTTGAAAGCTGTCACTCTAAAACATGCCAAATGACCAGCATAAATTTGTGTGTAGGCATTGCTCTCTAAATAGCTTACATTTATTTTTCTATATAAAAGCAAATGGAACTGACACACGATGGATTAAAATATATCTGATGAGTGACAACTATAGCTCAGGTTAAGCATCAAGTTCTGGAACAATCCCGGATTTGAATCTGGATCCCGCAGTTGGTAGCTCTTTTAACTAGGGTAGGTAGTAAGCTCTTTTATGTCTCATTTGTTCACCTGTGAAATGCAGAGATAAGTGTGTTTACCTAATAGGATTGTGCTAAGAACTGCATTTAATAATACTTGGAAGTGTTTAATTCCCAGCCTGGCCTGAGATAAGCATTGGCTATTACATAAATGATCATAGATAAAATAAAAATGTCCACTCAAATACTATATCTTATTTATAAACAATTTAATTTCAACCCAAAAATAATATGCAAAAGATATTTAGAATTCCAGGCAGCACTGATACTCTTAATTTAAACTACTACTACTAACATACACTTATCACCTATTTAGGGAAGAAGTTTTATCCTACTTTAAACCTAAAATATAAAATTAAATCTATATTATCCAATGTATTTACTTATTTTATTAGATGATGTTTTAATTATTCAACAAAATTATATTAAATATTATATTGTTGAAATGTATGTAGGTTTTATTTTTAAGCTTCAATAAATTTGTATCTCTGCACACTTGCACACATATAAATATATTTAAATGTAAAGATTCATATTCAAATGTTAGCATAGTATTGATGTAAGATGAAGCATCTTTCAGTCTTCTCATTGCTATTTTGTAGTCAGTACTGTTTAGAAAAAAAATCTCTAATATGATTGCCTACTGAGTATACCACCTTTTACTTTTCCTTATCTATGTGCTGTAGTATCAGATATGGCTCATTCTTTGTCTTTTCAAGTATTGTCACTCATATTCATTAACCCACTCATTTATAAAACATTTGATTCTATCTTTGACCTACTTTTGCCCAACCACCGTGTAGTTAAAATTTTCCTCTATAAAATTTTTCAAAACTCAATCCTAACAATCTTTCATTTTGTCACCTCCTTATCTGATACAGAAACAGAGGGCCCAATTACAGTTGCAACATGGTATCAAGGTCTACATGAAGTCTCACTTTTCTGTTTACATAAATAAATACCATGATCTGATTTCGACCCTATGATTACGAGTCCGTTAATGGAATCAGAACCTCAATCTAGGGTGATATATGAATTTACACTCACAGTTTAAAGTCCAATTCCTTAGTTGTTTATTTTGTTTTGTCAGAAAAGGCAGTTTTTCTCCTCTACCAATTACCAATCATACTCTAGTTTTGAAATGACTGAGATGACGTTTTCACACATTCTGTTCTCTACACCACCTTACACTACCCTCCTACTAAAACTTTCTTGACAAACTGGTAAGAGTTACAGAGACGTGAGTGTGTTATCACTGCCAGCCCACTCATCCTCAAAACTGTCAAGATCGTAAAAGAAAAGTCTGAGAAACTCTTAACAGCAAAAGGAGTCCACAGAGACATAGCGGCTAACTGTAATGTTATAGTCCTGTTAGGGTTGCAGAACAGAAAAAGGATATTAGGTTAAAACTAAGGAAATCTGAAAAATGGACTTAATTACATATCAGTATGAGTTCATTTCAAGGTGATTTAAAATATTGATTGAAGACCCTCTTCCCGTATGTAGGTAAAACCACACTGGTAACCACCTGATGCTCGTCGGTAATCCAGAACTGAGGTCTCTTGTTCTGGTAGTGCTCACTTGCTAAGGGAGGTAACGGCTGGTGAGGGAAGGGCACTGCTGGGCCGCAGAACACGGCGCTGTCCTCTTGCTGAGCTCACCTGGGGGTGGGAGAAGCCGTGCCTGACACTCACCTGGAGTCCTTGTAACACACTCTCCTACCTTCTCCTGAGTCCCTGACTCAAGTTTCCCAACAGACTTTCTACTCTTGGAACAAAAACAGAGGTCATTACCAGATATAAATTTTAAGATTATAATTTTTAAGATTATATATATATGTATATATATACACAGACACTCGTTTTATGAATATTATCAGAGAAAGAAATACATTAAATGATAGGATTACATGGGATTTATTTTCTTACTTTTTAGAAAAATAATCAACTTTCTTACAATGAATATACATATTTTATTATTTTTATCAAATCAGTTACTGAGATAAAAAGTACAATACTCTTTTAGACATGGCCAAGGCTTCCCACTCCTCCTGTACCTTAAATGTTACCTTATCTCCACTCTCCTGAAGATCGCAGCTCTTTTCTCATCCACATAGCAAACACCCCTAAGTCCCTCTTACCTCATCAAATAAGACCTTCCTTCTATTTCTAGCACATTTATCCTTTGGAATACTATATGAACAGAAATAATCAATGTGTAGTTTATTTAATGTCAGGGAATAACAGTCTTTATTTGGCAAAGAGCAAAACTTGGTGCAGAATGTGAACCCAGTTTTGTTTTTAAAAAATGTGTGCATCCACATGTATAATGCACAGAAAAAAGACTGAAAAGATATTTACCAAAATAATAAATGTTATCATCATGCCATTATCCATAATCATATTTTATTTGCTTTCCTTTCTGAGTCCAAATTTTTATGGTGAATGTGTTTTACTTTTATCAGAAAATAGCATAATAAATGTGATTTTTGGAATGCTAAAAAAATTGAACATCTCTTTTCCTACTTAGCTTCTGTGATATGATTTATTTTGTGTGATATAAACATCCCTGGCTATTCTTTTTATTGTATTTTATTTTATTTTATTTTATTTTATTATTTTATTTTATTTGGCTTTACCTCCCTTACTCATAAGGTTTGTTCTTGGGGATGAATTGTGAATTTTCTACTTTTCTGTCTCTACATTATCTTTTTAAAAGATACTGTAATTTAATTAATATATGCATACATTCTTATGACACAAAAATTATGTATCCAACTCAAAACACTTTTTTCTTTCAAAAAATCACACATATATAGTACGTATATGCATAACTCACAACATACAAGTATGTTAATGTATCTGAAATAGAACTTCCAATTTACTCTTCAAAATGTGCTTTTCACCTATTTTTCCCTTTTTACATTAGTGTGGTACATTTGACAATATTAATGAACAAACATTAAGACATTGTTATTAACTAATACCTGTATATTATTCAAATTTCCTTAATTTTTATCTAATGTCCTTTTTTTCTGTTTGAAGATCCCATGCAGTACACCGAGTTACATTTAGTCATCATGCCTCATGAGGTTCCTCTTGTCTTCCTCTCCTCTAATCTGTTCCTCTAGATTATTGGCCTTGTTTCTTGATGACATTGTTAGTTATTAAGTGTATTGGTCAGGAATTTTGTAGAAAGTCCCTCACTTGGGGTTATCTGGTCTCTCTCTCACATTTATACTGAGGTTACTGGTTTTGAGAAGGGAAGACAGAGGTAAAGTACAATTCTCATCACATCGTATCAAGGAGATGTCGTTTCAGTTTGATTTGAGATGCTGATATTGATATTGAGTACCGGAATGAAGCAGGGTCTGCCAGGTCTCTCCACTACAAGTTCCTCAGGTCCCCTGTTCCATCTGCATTTTTTGGCAGAAAGTCAGCATAGCCAGCACACTTAAGAAATGGGAAGTTATTGTTCACTTCATCGTGGGAAGAATATCCCCATAAATTATTTGGAATTTTCTGCAATGGATATTTGTCAATTATCCCTCCTTCATTTATTTGTTTAATTATATATCAGTAAGGCTATCTATCTACTGTTCTACTTAGTTTCAAAAATTATCTTAAAATACTTACAGAGTAGTAACTTGCCCCTTCGCAGCGTGAAACATTTTAATGACACCCCATTGAACCATTATTGATCATGCATTTATTTTGCTGTCAACTTAACCATCGATCACATTGTTCTTCATCTTCCAACTCACACGTCATTCTCTTTGCTCGAATGTGCTTGAGACCACACTTTGGATAGCCTCCACATACCATCTGCAACATTGTCTTTCCGGGAGTCATTCCTTGACCACAGGTCTGTCGTTTATGCTGCACATGCTAAGGTGTCTACGGCAGGCATGTATTATTTTCTCTTTCACACACTCACGTACTCTCTCTGTGGAAGGTCTACACACAAAGGAATTTTAAAAGCTAACTAATTAATTTAATTTTCAGTCTAGATCTTATTTTTCACTTTCAAACTAGTCTCACATAACATATACTATAGTACAAAATTATAGTTTCATACATATGTTACTTGCTAAATTTTGGAATTTTTAATTAAATGTATCTTTTCTTCGAATTATTGTCATATAGCATTATGCTTAGATATTGTAATTGATGAGCACTTCAAGGGTTCAATGGTTTTAATTTTCTCTCAATGAAAAATTTAAATTTGGTTACTCTTTACTTGGTCATTTTTGATGTTTATTTATTTTTAGCGAGAGTGGGAGGGAGGGAAGAAATAAAGGGAGAGAAACATCAACTGGGAATGACTTCTCAGTTTGCGGGATCACGCTTAACCCCCTAGACTGCATCAGTTAGGACCACTTGGTCTCACTAGATAGTGCTGATGAATGCAATAGTCTCAGAAATGGTATTTCACATTGAAGTTGTCAAAAGTTTTCAAGTAGCATTTCTCTTCAAAGTTTACAAAAGAGAAAGGACAATAATAAACTGAAAGGAAATCTCAATTTCCATACCTAATGTGTGCACATACATAAAATGTTTTATATATTTTACTGGGTGCAAGCAACATAATAGGTTTGTGTATGCCATGGGTATGACACAAGAAAAAATAAATCTGTTTTGCTCTTTTATGTTTTAAAGTTATCTAGATGGAAACAGAAATAAAGGAATGGATGTCCCTCTCCTTTTTTCTTCTCTTTCTTCCTCTCACTTCCTTATTTTGTTTTTTTCCTCCTTGGCTGCCTTTCTGCCTCTCTTTTTCTTCTTGGAAAGATTATTGTATACTGCAGATTTAAGATAATTTTTGAAGCTTAAATGTTGTCCCAACTTGAACCAAATTGTTCATAGTGTTTTGTTTGTTTGTTTGTTTGTTCATTTGTTTTAGAGAGGTGAAGGGAGAGAGTACAAGAGGGAGAGAAACATCAATGTGTGGTTGCTTCTTGAGCACCCCCTACTAGAGACCTGGCCCACAACCCAGGCATGTGCCCTGACTGGGAACTGAACCAGTGACCCTTTGGTTTGCAGGCTGACACTCAATCCACTGAGCCACACTAGCCAGGGAAGTAGTATTTTATTTTATACATGTATTTTTTTGTGAAATAATTTTATGAGTATATAAAGTTTTTAAACAATGAAAATATGGTGGTGGGGTTTCATCTAATACTCTGGCCTTATCCTGGGTACTGCTTAATAAAATTTAAAGTTATTTAAAATATTTCCTGTAACTTAGTACCAATGTAGAAATCCCTTGATTTATTGAAAAAAAAATATTTCTCTGTTAAAGAAAGAATCAGTACACTTTGGCTAATAAAGATAAATGTTTGAAGCCATAGGCTTCAGCATCTAAATTCTGGAGGCTTACATAGGTATGTAGATAGGAAACCTAAGCATGTTGAAACTTGAAGCACAGAAGAATCTATAGTTATGCCAAAGACAAAATGGAAAACAGCATGAAAAATTATTATAAAGCATCTACCAGAAATTTATACAAACTTTAACTTATAACTTCTCACAATCCCGGACTTAGGGTTATTTTCCTAATGTCCAGATGACTGGCTATTTAGAATAATACAATCCCAGCTCTCATTCTCTTTACCTTGTTTACAAAAAATTTGACAAAATTATACAAGTATAGGTTCAATTTCTTAGTAATTGAATCTCTCCTCTCACCCCCTTCTATTCCTCTCTCTTTCTCTACAGAGCTATTCATTGAACATTCTTTATATTTGTAATGTTTTCCCTTCTGCCCTATTACTTATTATCATTTTAATTGGAAAAGCTAACCTATAACTTGGCCAGGAAAACCAGAAGCAGAGGAATCAATGTCAGGAGAATAATGTGGGATATGACAAAGACATGATGTGTAACTGAATGAATCCAATAGAACTTCTGCAACAATAGAGACCTTAAGCACAGTAGTGTAGTTAATTGACATAGGCTTTCAGCTTCAGAGTACACCCTGATAATCCATACTGAGGTAGCCAAAGCAACGATGCATGAACAGCACCTACAACTCAGCTATGGGATGAAGAATAAACATAATAATTACTTTAGGTTGTGTAAAGGGGGATGGCTTATAATAATGCTGGAAGAATATCTACTTATATTTTTAAAGCCAAAGACATTCTTTGATTTTATTTATAATTTAAAACAGTATGCCACTTCCAACAATCTTTTGACATTAAAAGTGATAATATAAATTCATCAAGAGCTTTATTTAATATACAATTTTTAGTAATGAATCCTCATCTAGTCCTAAGGAGAACAGGTCAAACTGTACATCCTTGTAATATTAATTGAGCATATTTAATGATTTTTGTTCTGTAATGTTATTTTCTCACTTCATTTTTCACAATATCATAATGTAGTTATTTCATGAGCATTTTATAGATAAAAGTCTATAAATTTAAAGGGTTAAATGACCGCAAAATATCATTCAATTAGAAAACGGTTAAGCTTGCATACAAACTAAGTCTCATTAACAGGCAATTGTGGAATTGGTGATTATTACTTTAATATTCATTATAAAACATCTAAAGTTTAATTGGACATTTTATTAAAGTAATTTTAAGCAATATTGGCAGATAATGATGGCTAAAGAGTCCAAAATAATTCTGATTTTTAAAATGAAGACAAAGTGTGCTGTTCTCATAGTAAAAAAAATAGAAAATAAATTTAAAAACTAAAAATAATTTTTAGGCATGAATCCACCCTTGAGGATACATTTGTAATTTTCAAATTTCAGTTGATTTCAGTATTTTACCAAAGAAGCTCTACATTTTTTTCCTACTTATATTATTCAGAACAATTCAACTCTTCCTAACTTCAGTTCAAGGATTATCTATTTAACAGGAAATATCTTCTGAAGAAGACCACTCGGAAGGTAGATGCTTATGCATCCAGGTTGGCTGAGGATGGTCTTGCTGATTCCCAGGTAGAAGGGCATGTGAGAAAGAAAAGGGAGAAAGATAGAGGTGTCCTAGTGTCCCTCTTTTTTTTTCTTTATAAAACTTTATTTTTTTTATTTTTTTTAATTTTTATTGTTATTCAATTACAGTTGTATGCCTTTTCTCCCCATCCCTCCACCCCACCCCAGCTGAACCCACCTCCCTCCCCCACCTCCACCCTCCCCCTTGGTTTTGTCCATGTGTCCTTTATAGTAGTTCCTGTAATCCCCTCTTCCCACTGTCCCCGCACCCCCCCCAGTGTCCCTCTTATATCAAAGAGTCAAGAGTAGCTGTCTTTCAGACTCTATCACACCTGTGGCTGGCACATCTGGAAAAGAGCCACACTATGATATGCCTACTGAAATACACTTATTCCAGATAGAGTGCTGTTCAATTTACTTCTTATGCTTAGAATACTAGTATGACATCTTGAAAGTTTTAATAAGTGTCTCAGAGCCTCCCCAGGGATTAATGAACTCTTAGTATATGAATTATAATATCACATACACAAACAGATGAGGATGAAAGATAAAGTTACTTTTAAAGAGAGCGTCCTCAGTGAAGATGTACAGTGAACTATAAACAAATATGAGGATGCTAAGTGGGTAGGCAGTGTTTTTAGTAAGAAGGGAAAAATGGGAAAAATTAGTGGCGTTTTAGTTTAATATATATAATTTAGAAATATCTATGCAGCAAAGTATATTTTTCACATATTAAGACACTCAAGAAATAATTTTAAATTCAAGTATTTATATATATTTTTTATTGTTCAGTTACAGTTGTCCCCATTTTTCCTCCATTACTCTCCCTTGTCCTACCTAATGCCCACCTCCCACATTCAGTCCTCCCTCTCCCCTCCCCTCGTTGTCTTTGTCCATGGGTCCTTCACACATGTCCCTCAACTTGCCCCTTCCTCTTCTTTCCCCCATTATCCCATCTCACCCCCTTCTGGTCACTGTTGGTTTGCTCTTTATTTCAATGTCTCTGGCTCTATTTTGCTTGCTTGTTTGTTTTGTTGATTAAGTTCCAGTTATAAATGCAATCATGAGATATTTGTCTGCCATTGCCTGACTTATTTCACTTAGCATTATACTCTCCAGTTCCATCCATGCTGTCACAAAGGGTAGGAGTTCCTTCTTTCCTTCTGCTGTGTAGTATTCCGTTGTGTAAATGCACCACAGTTTTTGATCCATTCATTTACTGATGGGCACTTGAATGTGTGCAAAAGCAGGGAGCCACCTTAATCTCTGCTTTCATAGGTGACGGCATGTAAGGAGCTATCACATTGACTGTGAAGCCACCAAAGCCAAGAGGTCATTACCTTTTTCATAGTCTAAGTGCTCACAATATATTGTTCAGGATATTTTACAGTGCACACAAGTATATTTTGGTGTACCCTTAGATGCCTGTACTACCCATCATGAAGTTTCAGAACTGTGTGTAGATCAAGACTGTCTCTACATATGTTAACCTCAGATTGGAGTTACTGTGTGTGTGTATCCACTGCCTATACTTGTTTTTTTCTTCAAATTGTAATTAAGGCTAGAGAGATTAAGTATTTTGTGTTGGATTATTTTAAGGGGGTGTCCCACCTGAATCATTATCTGATACTCTGGTTTCGGAGATAAGTGCTTGTCTGTGGACTTTTCTGCTGGTACACCGATATTGTCAAATGTCTTAGGCATGCTGATTCTCAAATAGAAACAAGGATATGTCTGTGTCTACATTGTCTATGCCAGATCTTTATCAAGTCCAAATGATCTAGACAGATGTGAAACACCTGGGCTGCATAATGTGGGGAGAAATGTGTCACCTGTTTTATCTCTGGAAATTAGATTTTAGAGATAAGCTGTTCAACTGGAGTATTTAGCTGCCTGGTATCAGCCATGCATCTTCATGGTGTGAACAGCCCAAAGTTATGGTTGCTGGTGTATCAGTCATGGGGTGGTAAACTCTTCCAGGCTAAAGCCTCACAGCCTCAAAGCCAGCACACACGATACCAGTTCTCATCCCTAAAATACATATTTGATTTATAAAATGACTGTTGTCTTACATCTGCAAGTTGCTAGGTGAAATTTATTGAAGCTACTGCTGAGTATAGGGGCTTCAAGGTATGGATAGATTTTCATGAGTATTTACATAAAATCAGTAAGCTTTTGGCATCAAGGATGATGGCTATTTTTTCATACTTTCTTCTATACATAATTTTTATACTTCATGATTCAGAATAAAGTTGTTTTTTTTTTTTATTTCTTGAAGTGCTCCCTGAATAACTCCCATCAGAATTCATTAACCTCTCTTCTGCAATTTACTCTCTCTACACACATATCTATGTATTGGTACTGTAGCTCTTATCACATTCCCGCTGGTATAATTATTTGATATATTGGCCTCCTTTGACCTACTCTTAGGAATCTAGCAGGGATTTACTAGGCAACAGCAACCACAAACCATTACTTTCCAATTTAAAATAATATTGCAATCTCATTTTCAATTTCCCACTAGTAGTATCACTGCTCATAATTTAAAAGGGCAAATTTATTGTTTATATGTAATACACATCTGAAAATAAAATCTAACAGTTAAAACTTAATTTTAAAATATGAAAATATGATTTCTACAGAATAGTATGTTTAGCAGATAAACAAAAATGCCAGTGATCTTCTGGAATATGACACTATAAATTTCTCTGGCTTTTGGCGATCTTTGGCATTATATGCATAGAAATGTACTAACCCTAGCTGACAATCAGTATTTTTTAAAGGGTTTATTTATGTATTTTTAGAGAGAGGGTAAGGTTGGGAGAAAGAGAGTGAAACATCAATGTGTGGTTGCTTCTTGTGTGCCCCCTTCTGAGGACCTGGCCTGCAACCCAGGCATGTGTCCTGACTGGGAATCAAACCTGTGACCCTTTGGTTCACTGGCCCACACTCAAATCCACTGAGCCACACCAGCCAAGGCTCAATCAGTAATTTTTAAAGAACAAAATGGATTTTTGAAAGTAACATCATGTCCAGGAATCATATAAATATCTTCATAAATAATAAAAAGTATAGATGATAAAGAGAATATGACTATATTTAAGCTAAAGAGAAGATTCAGACTTCTAACGCTGTTTAAATGAAAAAAAAAAAAGGCAAAACAAAAGCAATACTCCCAACCCCCAAATTTTCAGTAACTGACATTGAGATAGCTTTCAGTAAAGGTGAATGGCATTTATCATTTATAAGGTGTGAATTAAGAAACATGCTTGTAAACCGCCCTTGAGCTATGTTGCCAATGAACATGCTGTGGGGGAGATCATATGCGTTCTGAGTAATGAGGCCTTATAATGACTCTGGCCGGTGGGGGGCGCTGTGACAAAACAGCACATTTAAAGTCTTTAATACATCATATTAAACCATCAGGTAAGCAAGCAGAACAGTTAAATCTAAAAGAATTTAAGATCGAAAGTTTAAAACAATGTAACAAAGTAGTTTTAGTCTGTAAAAATACAAAGTAATGCATCTGTGAAAAGTAGTCACGAAATCACTAAAATCTGGCACATGTTGATTCTGATGGTGATAATGAACAGCAAGTGCACAGAGAGTTTACAATGTCGTCTGCGATGTTACTTGGGGCTGCATATAATACCACCTTCTTTGCAAAGCTCCATGTGTGTTATTTCCATTATATCATTAAACTCTAAGTACCCTTGTGGAAGAAATATAAAATGTTAATATATTAGATTAAGAGAGGTTAGGTGATCTACCTATGCCCAGAGGATTTGAAACAACCAGATGTCTTCTGGCTTTCTCCCCTTTGATCTAAACTAATGCACCATAACAATTTCCATTCTGGAGTGTGAATATAAAGTGCTTGTTTATCACAGTGTACATAAAGTTTGGAATTTCGGAAGGAGAATTTTAATAGTGAATGTTAATGAAGACAACTAAGAAGTAGATATTATTAAAACATAATTTAGTTACATTTTTTTTGTTTCTTACTGCATTGCTTACCCTTAGTGGTTCCTGAGTGCATTTCATACTTCTTAACTTTATTTTTATTGTTTACACTATTACAGATGTCCCCATACCCCCTTTACCAACCCCACACAGCCATCACCCCCCTATCCTTTCAGTCCTTTTAGTTTTATATATAATACATGTAGTTAGACAAATGTAGCAACTGGGAATTGAACCAGCTACCCATGGATTCGCAGGCCAGCCCTCAATCCACTGGGCCACAGCAGCCACAGCAAGTTTGTTCAAAATAGAAATTATTTTGCCCTGGCTGGTGTGGCTCCATGGATTGAGCACTGGCCTGTGAATCAAAGTGTTGCTGGTCTGATTCCCAGTCAGGGCACATGTCTGGGTTGTGGGCCAGGTCATCGGTAGAGAGTGATCAGGAAGCAACCACACATTGATGTTTCTCTCCCTCTCTTCCTCCCTTCTTGTCTCTAAAAATAAATAAATAAAATCTTTTAAAAATAGAAAAAATAAAATAGTTATTTAAAATTTCAATTAAGCACTCATTTAATGTTTCTCAGTAACTCTGACCTCGACCAATTCCACAATATCATTGAAAGTATGAAAATATATCCTACCTCATGACTTCAAAATTTTGCATGTGCTTATCTGTTCTTGGTGTGCTTCTTGCAACTCTCAGGAAATTTGGAGACAAAATAATAGAAATTATGCAAACTAATAGGCAAAGAGAAAAAGAGATAAAGAAAACCTGATAGTTTCAATGACATGCAGGAGAGAATAAGAAGTATACATGCATATAGTTTGAATCACATACATATGGAATTAACTGGAAAATATATTTTAAGATATTAAGTTCAAAATTTCCCAATTTTGGTAAGAAAACTTTTAAAAGCCTAAGAATCTTAGGCATCTAAACCTATGCTCATACACATACACATAATCACACACACACACACACACACACACGAGCATTAAATAGCCAAAGAGTCATAAAAAATATAAAGAAGAAATACATTAAAGTAAATATTTAAATTAAGGAAGTGTAGTAAAAGTAACCAGCAAGAGTTGGGAGGGAGGGAAAACACATTCTATACCATGAACAACGATATGAATGAGAGCTACTTCTCATTAGAAACAAAGGAACACCATCTTTCCAATTCTGAATGAAAAACTTCTTGCAACTCATAATTCTATATTGTCTAATATTTTAAAAATTTATTTCTTTAAATTATGGGTCAATTAAGTAAAAAATAATTAAGACTACAGCAAACTGAAAAGCCTTTTCACAACAAAATAAAGTATCAAAAAATGAAAAGGCAATCCACTGCATGGGAGAACATACTTGTCAATTATCTGATAAGAGATGAATTTTCAAAATATATAAAGAATTTATACCACTCAACACCAAGAAGACGAACAACCTAATTAAAGAATAGGCAAAGGATCTGGATAGACAGTTCTCCAAAGATGACATCCAGATGGTCAATAGGCATGTGAAAAGAAGCTCAGTCTCACCAAGCATCAGAGAAATGAAGATTAAAACCAATATATCACCTAAGGCTTGCTGGTATGGCTGTCCTCAATAAACCAACAAAAAACAAGTGCTGGCAAAAATGTGGAGAAGAGGGGACCCTAGTGCACTGCTGATAGTTAGCCAGACTGGTTCACCCACTGAGGAAAAGAGTATGGAGCTTCCTTATGAAATTAAAACTGGAATTGTCTTTTCACCCTGTGATCCCACATCTGGGGGAATATATCTTCAGGATCCCAAAACACCAATTCAAAAGAATATTTGCACTCCTATGTTTATAGCAGTGTTATTTACAATCACTAAAATCTAGAAACGGTCCAATTGCCCATCAGTAGATGAGTGGATAAAAAAGCTATAGTATATGTACACAATGGAACACTACTTGGCTGTAAAAAAGAAACAAATCTTACCTTTTGTGACAGCATGAATGGACCTGGAAATTATTATGCTACGTGAAATAAGCCACTCAGAGGAAAACAAATACCATATGATATCTCTTATATGTGGAATCTAATCAAAATAATTTAAAAAAAGAAATAGAAACAGAAGTATGGATACCTAGAACAGACTGGCAGCTGTTGGAGGGGAAGGGAGTAGGGGGACTGAGGGAAAAAAAGATGAAGGGACTAAGCAATACATGTGTGACACACAGACACGGCCAACAATATGCATGCAGTGTGGTGATAGCCAGAGGGAAAGAGGGGTGTGGGGAGGTGGAAGTGCCCAAAGAGTAGGCAAATGGGGAAATGAAGAGACTTCACTTTGGGTGGTGCAGGCATGATGCAGTATGCAGATGTTTTACTGAGTTGTACCCTTGAATCCTATATAGTTGTATTAACTACTGTCAACCCAATCCATTCAGTAAAAGATGATATAAATACATAAAGTAGGTGTCAGCAAGCCATGGCCCTGTGAGCTAAGAACAGTACTTATTTATTTATTTATTTATTTATTTATTTATTTATTTAATTTATCTTCACCCATCTCACCTCCCCTCCCCTTTTGTAAGCATCAGTTTTTTCTTTGTATTTATGGGTCTGTTTCTGTTTTGTTTTGTTTTGTTTTGTTTAGATACCACATATAAGTGAAATCATATAGTATTTGGCTGAGAGCATTGCAATTTTTCTAATGGATTTTTAATTTATATTCATCTTTCAGTTCTTCATCTTCACAAGAAATAGCGCCTTCTTTCTGTTTGAAAGGAACACAACTTAAACTGATACAGTTCTAAGAACAAATGTGCAAGGGGATTCAATTCTACTTTAAATATGGGAGAAAGAAGGAGGAGGTTTTGTTTGTAAACATTAATTAAGATCTAATCACATTGTTTCACTGATAGTTACAACATTTCAAAAAATTTTTTTTAATGTAAAAAATAATTGTATGAGAAGAAAACACATACAAATTTGTTTTAGGTTAAATACTACTGTAAAAACAATATTTTATTTATTAGGAATTTATGAGTTTTTGCTATGTGAAAATATCAAATGTATTAGTTCCAGTTATATTTCATTTCTCCTGCTGTGGTAACAGCTGACCACAGAGAAAAATGTGACAACACATGTATTAGAAATGAGAGCTGCCTTAGAGAATGAGTGTAATCTATGCTCAAAGAAAATAATTATGTGAGGTTGTTATAACAATTTCTTAGGGAATGTTTCTGTTGTAAATATTATGAGAAGGCAAATTATATTAGTTTTTAAACTAAAATTTTCCACAGAATATTAAACATCCCTGTTTTTGATTCATTACGCTCTTTATGGCTTCAACTCCTTGTCAGGACAAGCTAAAAACAACAGTAATTATTATGACAACAACATGAACATGTAAATAGAGTTTTCTTATATCAACAAAATGGTTTTAATTTTGCTGTCTACAAACTAGAACTGGAAGTGAGCATGGAGGAGGAAAACTCATGTTTAGTGAGTTCTTTATTTATAAAATTTTGCTACTCAAAAATTCAAGAAATTTGGCAAGGCAGATGCAAATATCTTACTTATCTGACATGTAGTACAAGAGTAAAGCTTACTACAATCATGATTTATAGAAACTCAGTAAAAACTGATGAGGAAACTGGTTGAACAAATTAAAACTAACTTTTCTGGATCATAGGACTGAGAAATAGGAGTCCAGAGTCTTCAGCTCCAGTTCAGCTGGTTCCCAGAAACTGCCTTCTCTTTTGCCATGGTTACTACCCTAAAGCTCATATCTAATAACCTTATTTGCTTTTTTTGGAAATCATCCTCTTGAAAGGGTTTTGTAATAACTTGTTCCTATTTATCATATATAATTTGTTATTATTTATCATATATATTTGCATACCTTAGTTTCCTAAATTTTTATTCCCCCTAATTTTATATTTTTAGTTTTTAATTATTTCTGAATTTATTTTATTCCTTCTCAATATTGGTAAATGCAATCATTTTCAATTTTCTTTTAATGTTCACATGTTACCTGTTAGACAAGTATTCCAGGTTAGGCAGAATCTGTGTGAACAGATTCCACACATTAAGCCGGGGAGAATGATGGCTTTTCTATTCAGTTAGTTCAGCAGCAGCTGTTGATAAAGGTCTATATTTTGCCAGATGTTGAACCCTTCAAAAATCCTAAATCAAGGAACTCAGGGGAACAAGATCAAGATCTTTCTCAGATGATAACAGTAGTGCTTTTTTAATTACCCACCCCTACCTTTCTAAACCCACTGGTCCAGCTGAACCTTCTGTATGACAAAAAAATGCACGTGCACATAGTCATAAATTCAGGCTAACCTTCACAGTGCAATCCGTCATGTCTGGGTTAAAAGAGAAAAAGCATACATTCTCGTCAGATATGTAGCTATAAGTATTGGTACGGCTTTTTTCTGTGTTCACATACCGTGTTTTAATAGATAGCTAAATGGATTATCTATAAATATTTATGTCCTTGTCCTTACAAAAACAGTTTTAATCAATGTGATCACTCAGATAATGAATTTGATATGTCATTAGACGTCAGAAAATATGTATTTATGACTTACGACCCCGTCTCTAACTTTAAGGTGCTCATAGCCCTGTGGTTTGTACGGATATGTAACTAGTACACAGTGGTCTGTAATACAGAGATTTGAGTTCATAAAACTCCTTTTATCTTCACGAATCCAGCATGTGTCAAGTTTTCTGTTAGTAAAATCACACTGGTTTTAAAGTTTACACTGACTGTGGCTTGTTAAATCCAGGCCCTGTTACCCCGACCTTTCAAACACACCCTACACTGATAGAATTCATGCAAGCCTAAATTTATCTGGAAGAAGATTCACTAAAAAATTTACAAAAACCCCCCCGCCTTATATTGAGAAGATATAGAAATCAAAAATAATAAACTAAGTGAAAATAAACAGAAAAGTAAAAACAAAAAAAGTCCAGCTAATCTTTACTACCACTAACAACAAGAACAAATGCTACACAAATCTGTCTGTCTGAGATCTAAACACTGCTAATAATTGAACTTACAAGCGTCTAGTGTGCATAGCAACTTTAATTTTCTCCAATAGGTTATGCAAAATGCTGGTTTCTTCTGTGTGATGCTGTGAATTTCTACCTTTGTGCCTGTGTTAAAATATTTCATGTGTACTATGTCAGACACAAAAATATAATTATTCTGCCTCTTCTCAGTGACATGGGTTGTTCCAGAGCCCCAGTGAGAAATGTCACCCCTTGCTTGACATCCGAACTTGGAAGCAATTTCACTCTTGCTGAGCTCCATGTCCTCTTCTATCTAGAGGAATCAATACCCTTTGGTGGAAGCAGTGTATGTCAGCCACAAGGCATTCGGTACTCTGTATTCCCTCGCCCAAACACTTTCTTTGAGAAAGGCGGAGTTGTTCAGACCAGACAGATGAATTCCTCTTTTTGAGTATTGGCTGTGATCCATATTTCCACAGTCATTGCTCTAGTATTTTCCTCAGTGACTTATATTTCATTTACTGTGCAGATCTTCCAACTTAAATCAAGTAGATCTAAAATATACATGTTGTTTCTTCATTTTTAATACCTCCTTAATATTTAGGCTTTGGCCTTATTATTAAGGTATTATCTTCTATCATTGTTATTTCTATTTTTCTCCCACTACCTTGAATTCTGTGATGCCAATTATGCCCAAATGTTTTCTTAATAGTAGTAGATCTTTGAAGATTCTGGATTATATCATATAGGTTGCTTTGATATACACAGATCAAATTTTGCTTTTTATTTATATATCTTCTGAGTTTTACATGACTATATATTATCTGGTCTGTGTTTAGATAAGGATGAGAGAGCACAGAGGAACAGGTCAATCTGCAAAAAAACAGCAAATGAAAATTTAATCTTTCTGGTTTTAAACATCCACTATTTGGCTCTTTATTGTTGCCGCAGAATAGCGTAGCATATTTTTATTAATATGGTCTCTCAACAACTTAAATCTTTGCTAAATGTCATTTTCTTAGTGATGTTTATCCTGAGTCCCTATTAGAAATTGCACTCTATAAAAATATATCCTCTAGTATACCTCTGACATTTTATTACCCAGCTCAATCTTTTTAATAGCATGTATCATCTTTTGGCATGCTATATGAGCCATTTTTGCATTATGCTCTATATCTACATAGCATTTAATACTAAGATTACAAACTCATTATTATGGGCCATAGTGCAACACTACAACTTCCAATGAGAACTGACACAATGACCAATAACTGGAGCTACCATTTTAGGGGGCACTGGGTACAGCAAATAGGAAGAAACACAGAGCCTGTTCATTCAGCAGCTTCTTGATCAAGTACATACCTGGGTTCTAATGCTAGTTACAGTATTAGATAGTATTGATAGGTTTAGAATCTTGGGCTGCTAGATGTTCTAAAGCAGGCCATTTATTATTGGGTTTCAAAACAATTCTTAATAATGCCATTTCAACATTAAATGATGATTGAATGTTTGGCTTTTTTACAACTAAATACAGGTGAGGTTCCCTCATGTGGATGTTTCATATACTCTTTGGACTATAGGACTGAAAGCCATGTTTACCATCCATAACTTGCTTTCCAACTCACTAGAAGTTCGGAAGGCTAAGAGAGTAGAAACTTTATTAATAAACTCGCATGTAACTGACTTACTGGATTAAATTATTCAGACTAAAGTAAGTAATTAAGAAGAAATTAAGCCACTCACTCATTGTTTATCATCAAAAGCCAACAGTGTCAGGCATCCATGTGTTTTCTAGTTGTACTTTTTTAGATGAGATCGGGTACGTTCAGGGTGGTATGGCGGTAGACTCTTTTTAGTTTAACCTAATTTAATTAACAATACTAGCAAACATGTGAATTAATAAACTGTACTAAAATAAACTGATTTCTTTTTATCTAATTTTTAAAAATAAAGGGAAATGGCTTCACAATTGCATTTTACTTAGTTATTGGAGAGATGCATGATAAATATTGAAGAAAATATTAAAATCAAAAAGGGTTCTGCAGAGAATTGTTTTCATACTGTCTTTATATTTTTAAGACATACAACAAGTTTATGCTATATACTGGTATATTGTAATATGATTGCCAATATGGTAAAAGTTACCTCTAGCAACTGAGCCTTTAAGTTATTTTTCTACTGTAATCCCCAAAGACATTATTGTGGGTGTGGTTTATGAAAGAAGGAAAATAAATAAACCCACACTTAAATTTTCTTTGTGACAGGCAAGATTTTTTAATTAATGTACATGTATGGTTTAAAATAATATGTATAAGTTGTGAATGTGTCATTTCATGTGTCATTTTAACCAAACTGTAAGTTAATTTATTTACAATGTGTCCTAATGACATCAGATAAAATGGTTTCTAGTGTATAATTATTTTAAACTAGGCAATTTTAGAGGTCATTTATTTTTACTATTCTCACTCTGGAAACTTATTTTTTTATTTTAAAGAATATATTATCAAAACCATTAAATTGTTTGAAAAATTATATAACATGTCAGTGCAAAAAAATGAGGACAAAAATAGAAAATAATGTTTTAGATTTCTAGTCCAGATATTTTGTTACATAATGCAGCTTTCCATTTTTTTCTCAGTTTTAATTGCATTGAGAACCAAAACAAAATAACACAAAACCAAGTAACTTCTTCTTTGCTATACAAACCCTTATTTTGGGTTCTCTCAAAAGAAGAAGATCCATCAGAAGACACAGCTTTGTGTGAAATGTGTGGGAAGTTTGTTTAGAGACGATCTGAAGAAGAGCAAGAGAATGGTGGGGGTGGGGAGAAAGGGAGGGAGGTAAAGCAATAAAACAAGTGAACGAATGGATTGCTGATGTGAGTAAATATGGGATACACTTTGGGATATTCTCATTTGAAGATGAGGGCTTTGAGAGGTTTATCCACTGCCTCTTGTCTCCTGCTGGCTGAGAGTTGCCTCTAGAGCATCACTTCACCAAGACTTCCAAGCTGTACTTGCTCACTACCAGCTACTCTTTTGCCAGAAGAAAAATACAGAAGAAAAACAGAGAAGTACAGTAATGAACCTGGTTCTGTCTGCCTTCCAGAACATGCACAACACACCTACAAGGGCACTGAGAGGGGCAATGAAATAATACAGAGCATTGCATAATGATTATCTGCTACAATCACATTACACATATAGATAAGTGGGCCAGCAACCCCCTTGCTACAGGGTATCACCTAGGATTCTGCAGTACTCTGTTATTCATAACAATGAACTTAGAACTGTATTTGACCCATTTCCTCCAATATGATTATGTGGCACTCATATTAGTAAAATGGATGAAGCTATTACAACTTGAATATACTGTTTTGTTTAAAGTCATTATTCAATTAGTTATATGGCCCAAATAACTGACTTACTAAACTTTTAGACAATTTAAGCTCTCAATCAGTGTTTTTTACAAGTTAACTGTGTGTAATAGGTGCTAATACAGTTTTGTTGAAATAGTAAATACATAAGAATCACAAATTATAAAACACATGTTTTAAAACACATGTATTTTATGTATGATGTATGGTACATGAATGAACATGTACCATGATGTTCATGATACATCAGTAGTTTAAGTAATTTCTTTTTTTCTGCATGGTTCATATTTCAAATTATTTACCTTTTCTTGTTTTATTTTGGGGGATGCCATCACCATTGTGGCATAAAACTCTTAGGAACCATTTCTGACCTCTGTAACACTAGTACCAAATGAGTTGGCAGAGGAGATGGCAAGTGGCGGCCTTTCAAGAAGACGTACACCCAGTAATATTCAAAACAAAAACAGAAATAAAAATTAGAAAGTCAGATGCATTTATAATGCTTCTGAAATTGTTACCATATTCTCATTGTTACTGTTGTTTAATTTCTCCCTTCCCTCCCAGGCTTAATTTCATCAAAAGCTCTGTTATTACCAAAATAATTAATAAATAATAAACCTTTATTAAATATTCTCCAGTTCATTTAAAATAGTAGCAAATGCCTCAAGTTGGGGTCAGATCACAATAAGTGTTGATCTCAAATTCAAAAATAATCTAAGAGTTTTTGTATGACACAGTGATGAAAAATAGCAGTATGACTTGAGAGTTGACATCCAAAGTCACAACAGTTGACAGCTGAATGATTTCTAGCTTTACTTTTACCTTTGCATTTTTAGAAGTAGGAACTTTCAAGCATTATTGGATTTCTGTTGATTGATAGTTTATACTTTATAAATTTTACTAGGATTTTTTTCATTTTTATTACCATTGGGTATACATTAGTAGATATTTTTATGGAAACATAAAGGTTTCTCTTTTATTAGTTTCGATTCCAGCTATAATCCTAATTTGATTCAGAAAGCAGGAAGCCATCATGGCAATAAGCTTGGTATATAATGTTCTTTCATTTTAGACAATATCAAGCTTCAAATGCTGGGTTTCGTCTCCAGGCAACATCTTCTGCTCAGCACAGCAGTAGTTTTCAGATTATAAAACAAAATTCTGATTTTGCTAAACTTAGTTTACCCAGAGTTAAGTCTCTCTGTGCATATTACACTATCACTCATGTAAATAATTATAGGTAATACAAATAAATAGTCATCAAAAGGATAATTTGTTTTGCTTCTTTAGTTTTTATTAAGTGGCTTACTTCCTTTTATAATTTATATCTTTCAAAGTTGAATTGAAGCATTAACATGTTCAATTTCATCACAGCAAACATCTGAATGAATTATAAGTGAACATAAAACACAATACCAAGCAATTTGCTGAAAAGGCAGAAAGTACATGATTAGCCTGATGGTGATAAAGTTTTAAAGCTGGAAGGAACTCTCTGCTGAAGAAAGAAGAATTACAGATGAAGAAATTTAGGCCTAGGTTTATTAAATGACTTCTTGAAGGGCACACAAAGATTAAGTAAGCCTAGAATTCATATTTCAAAAAGAAATTAACTGTTCCTTTTAATGTTTCCAAGAATACAATAGGTTACTACCTGCCTATAGATATAGCTTAAATGGATATAAAATGTTTTGAATAAGCAAATAAAAGTTTAAATACATAAATCATCTTTCATTTCAAACTACTATGGCCAAATATAGAAACCATGGGCCAGAAGAAGTGAAGCTCTTCCTTGTAACAGCTTGGTGTTCCCTGGATCAATATATATATTTTTTAATCAAACTCAAAAAGTTCTGCATAGGTGTCATGAATTCCAATGTTTATACACTTAAGGAAGTTATGTATCTTCTATTATCATAAAGAATTACTGTATTACATCATTACAACACACATTACTTTAAATTTATGACTTCTTCAAATCCACATCATTTTGTATTTGGTCTATAATTACCCAGAAATGCTGCAGAATTTGAAAGGGATTTATTGTCATCTGCTCATTAAACCTGTGAGATAAGGGGCAGAATCTCAACAATGGACCTCCTCTAACTCATATATCTAAAAGAGTGTATTTTACACAATTTTATTTGTCTGTGTGCATGTGTGTTAGAGTGTATAAGAAAAGAATTTATTTGGAAAGAGAATGTAAATTACCACAAAACCACACATGGCTGTGTTTTTTTGTAGATTTTCTGATCCTTTTTTAATTGGAAAATTTGCATTAAAAACATTTTAACTGTAGGGTGGATTATCTCTTGCAAAAAAACATCGCTAATTTCATTAACACAGATTAATTCAGTGTTTAATACACACTTGTCTCTAATTTGAATTTCCGTTTCTCTATGATTCAATATAGGTCTTCTCTTCTAATATATTTTTGATTTGTCAATTATCTGTTCAGTGTGTTTAAACTAATATTTGAAGTTTTAATTTTATTAGTGACTTTTCTTTTATTTCTGAAATTCTCATTAAGTGGTTTATTTGTATTTCATAGTCCCCTGTTAAAATTTTCTGTATTTTAAAATTTTTCTTATATGTATTACTTATACATACTTATAATTCCAGTCTATTATTTAATTCACCAGGTTTTGGATCAAATCTTTTAAAAACAAATTATGATTTACTAAATTTTCATCATGTTAAGTGACTTTAGTGATAATTTTAAAGAATCTTTATCTTAATCTATTTAATGAAAGAATGCATTGTATTTGTGTCTAGCACTAAAGCTAGAAAGTAGCATACATTAATGCAAAGAGTACAAAATGAGTTGAGTCCCCATGCTGGTTCTATGTACATCTAAGAAACTGCCTTTCAAAGCCAATTGAAACTTTTTTTTATTTTACTTGGGTCCCTTCCTGTTTGCAAGCCCTGAACTTCCACTTTTGCCCTCCTAGTTCTCTGACACTTAATTTCCCAACTCTCTTCCTCCATTTTTACATTTGGTGATATTTTCAAGAAGTAAAAAGACACTAAATGTTGTGCTCACATCTCTAGTCTTTCCTTTTCTCTCAGATTGTAGGCATTAAGTTCTTGGCTGCCCTTTGAAACTTTGGATGTGTTTAGACTAATTAAAATACATACATTTTTCCCCATATTATCTAGTCTTTTCTGGAGGAAAGTTGGTCTGCACAAGGTGGTCCACAATTACACAGACCCTCTTGGATTTTTAATTGTTTGATGTCTTCTATATGAGTGTAAGTTATTTTCAAGACTAGGATTATCTTCCAAACTTCTTGTTAGGCCTAAACATTTAGCAGCTAATATTTGTTTAATTGAGTTATTTCTCATTCTCTATAGAGATGTTCAATTAGATGTATATTTCATAGCAGTTTATTGTAAATCAGATTTTATTAAGATGTAAACATTAAAAAGTAATTCTCAGTAAACCTGAGCATCACTATTTGTAAATATAGGCATGTGATGGTATTTTAAGTCATGAGCATCTACAATCAGACATGTAGAATTGAAATGGAGACAACGGTCCTGCAAAGAGAGCCATAGCACTTTTTGATATAAGACAATATTGAATTTATGTAATTAGTAATTTAAAATGTCAAAAATAGTAAAAGAAGTTTCACTCTTTGTTTATTATATTCTCCTTTCTAACAATGGAAATTAAGCATTCATTGGTATAAAAATTACATAATTTAAAAAAAAGAACACCCACACACAAATGCATGTATTTAATGTAGCCAGTGAACCAGCTCTATGTAGAATAAACACAATTGTTTCAGTGTTATATGAATGACACCAAGTGCATCCCTAAATAATACATCTCCTCACTGTATCATTGGAAGATCTGCAATTACCATTCTTCAGGATTCTCATATTTTAAGCCTGTTGTGGCATTTTCTCTTTGGAAGAGACAAACCTTTGCTGCGAGTTAATATTGCTGGAGGGATAGTTATATAATCAACAAAATAGTTATTCACTTTTATGTTATAATAACAATAATAATGCTTGGACCCTGTCACTTTAAAGTGTCTGACTTCCTCAGTGAAACACAAAAATAATGCATAGTATGTGATAACTATATAGCAATCAAAAACAATTGTCAAATGCTTGCCTTGTGCCAGAGATGATGTATGTTGAGTTAGGGACAATATATACATACCCACCATAAATAATCTTCTGTGTGTATGTGTGTTCCATTTTCTCTAGGATTATAGCTTTTTAGGTTTGCACTGTCTTTTTAGTCATATATGTTATATATATATCACAGTGCATTATGTATATATGATCTCTCTATGAGGAAATACAGATATGCCCACATTAAGCCAAGGAAGGACAAGAGGCTTAAAATAGTCAGTGAATTATATACTCTAACACAATTGAAAAATGGCAGGTTTCAAATCCACAGGGAAGTTTCCTAAATTTATGGGATGTATCAGTGTGTCTCAAACTAAGCCCACCAATCATTAGCTGACAAATTACAGAACTTTAGATTCAATTATCTGTAAATTGTGTGACTCTTTTCATCTTCTGTTTTTACTTTAATGCTGTCCAAAATCAAAATAAGTATTCTAGATCATCTATGTTTAATCCTTATATCAACTCCTGACATCATCTTGTAACCAGTCATGGAGGTATTGGGTTGGTCAAAAAGTTCATTTAGTTTTTCTCTGTACAATGGCTTAGTAGTGCTTAGTTGTTCTTAACTTCATTCAAAAAAAAATTTTTAGACTGTTTTATGACAGCTGTTATATCATCATGCACTTAAAAAAAATCAGAATTGGTGAATTTTTGTGCAGCCATCTTAATATTGAAGATGGAAGAAGTTATGTAACATTTTCAGTGTATCATGCTTTATTGTTTCAAGAAAGGTAAAAATGCAACTGATATTTGCGTAATATGTGCAGAAGGTGCTATGACTGATCAAACATGTCAAAAGTGGTTTGCAAAGTTTCTTGATAATATTGACATTTTTTGCCAAGTAGTTCTTTACTGTGGGGCTGTCTTATGCATTGGAAGGTGTTTAGCAGCACCCCTGGCCTCTGCCTGCTAGAAGCCAATAGTTGAAAATAGCTGACATGCTCAAAATACCCATATCAATATAGTTATTGGTGAAAATGAAAAATGGGTCTTTTATTTTACAGAAAAAAATAAACAGACTTTTGGCCAACCCATATTTGCCCTTATTTATATTTGAGTAGTGCTAAGTAATATGACATTGCTTAATGGGGAAAAAAAAAGCACCCAGAGTAGTCTTAATTAAGAAATTATGATAAATATGACTGAAAATTTTAGAAATATGTATTTGTCTGACAGTAGTCTGGCATAATTTATATAGATATGCCAACCTTAATACACTTTTCTGTACAAGTCAGTATTGTACATAATAATAGTAAGAGATACAATTAATTTTAGACATTTTCAGAATTTTTTCTGCACATAAAATTAATATTAATTGCAAATATGTTGGTTTGAAGTATCTTTTTAGTTAAAGGTCATTTTTTAGAAACTATTTGTATAAATAGTTTATACTTGGTTTTAAATTTACATATATTCAATATCACTGAAATGAAAATAATTTAAGCCAAAGGCTAAGCCAGTGAAAATTATTTTCCTTTAAAATGGATCAACATATTACTTTTGTTTCCGAAACAGTGGCACGGGAATAGTTATGTTTGATGAAGTAGAAATATTGCATGTAAGGCCCTCAGGCAGTTGGGAAATCAGTTAAGTGAGAAGGTATGAGATCTCCTGCGTTTACCATAAGAGGTCTTAAAGATAACTCAGGATCAACTAGGAAGGTTGGGAAACATAATACATTAACTTTACCACATTCTTCTTTCCTAAGGCCTGATGTGAGGAACAAACTTCTCCATAGTATGGTGATAAAGCAAAGTCAAAATTCCATTCATTTTTGTGTTGTTTTATACACTATTATTCCTTATGAAAACACATGCTGAAATTTTAAATGATTTTCTTATAAAAGCAGTGAAAGGTTAACCTACAAGTGTAAACTAATCTGAAAAAATATGCTTATAAAAACAGAAAACCAGATAGAACCAAATAAAGTAAATATACTTGCCCATATAATATACTCATCTTTTAGTTTATCTGGATATTTACTGATATCCTGTAATATCCTTTGTAATAAACTGGTAATCTGGTAAGAAAGTTGGCTTCCCAAGTTCTGTGAGCAGCTCTAGCAAATTAATCAAACCCAAGGAGGTGATCCTGGGAATTATCAATTTATAGCCAGTCAGTCAAGAGTGCAGTCAACAACCTGGACTAAAGATTGATATCTGAAGTGGGGACAGTCCTGTGCAACTGAGCTCTTAACCTGTGGGATCTGACACTATCTCAAGGTAATGTCAAACTTGAGTTATATTTGTAAGACAACTGGTCATTGTTCACTGACAATTGGACAATTGCTGGGTAGTATTGAAAATACATATCAGAGTGGCTAACATATACTATCAGTAGACTTAAATTATAGGAGATTAACCCGGACACGGTGGATCAACCTCATCAGACTATCCTAATTCAACACCCTGACTCACCTGCTTCCTTCTTTCTTGCACAACCATGCACTTAAGCATTAAGCCCTCAAGACAATGGGGTTCTAATCTGTATCCAATAACCTTAGGAACAAAGTCTCAGGTCTGTTGACTACAAAGACAGAGTTTTGGTCAAACCAGGAATAACATCTGGGCCTCATCTGTGTTTCAGCTCCATACCCAAGAAAGCAGCAAAACCAGCTGAAGCAATGCCATGGCTGGCATTAGGGCCAAATGCAATGACCAATGGCCTCCCACCCTAGTACCAACCAAACAGTACAGATGGTGACTCTGACTATATATGCTCATTTTGATGAATCAGCATATTAAAGACACATCTGAAAAGTTGATGAATATTCTATTGAGATCCTTCTCTAAGACCTCCCCTAAAATCCCTACATAATATTTAGTCATTCAAAACTTCCAACTTAAAAAACAAAACAAACAAACAAAAAAAAACTTTACTGCATTAGCCATAAGAATGAGATTACCTGCAGCTTGTTTTAGTACTAAAACCTTAGACAATGACACACGAATCTATATTATGGCTGCTAGTATCTCTGTTCCAAAGAAATGGCCATGTGCATTTACACACAGAATAACACAACTCCAAAAGAACCTAATTATCAGACATAAAATAAGCCAGTAATTAGAATGTGGGTTACTGTGCAGAAAATCCAAAATATGTCTATTCTAACCTGATCTTAACTGTGGCCAACTACCAGATTCATCCAATTAACTTTTTTTTTTATCTGTAATCTCACCAGTATCACCCATGTCCTACTTTTTATTTCCATTGTGAACTGCTTCACTAACAATAGATTATATTAAAACTCAGAAATGTTTCTCATCTATTAATTTTTTCATGCATAGCATATTATTCTATAAACACTTTAACTGAATTTGTTAGGTTGACAAAGTAACTACATTTTTTCTAATATGGCAGGAATGATGTCATGTTCATATCTAATTGCAATGCATAATATACTAAATAAACACTTTTAAGTGGCATATTTTTTCAAAGCTCAATTACTATCCTATATCAAATCTACGTATCTGTCATAGTTATAAACTGCTTCTTCTGTATAAATCCTCAATCTGCCAGGTTTTGCATGAATATTATCAGTACATAATAACATATGTTTAAATTAAATGTTACTTTTTCAGTCTTTGTAAGTGCATTTTTGACTTATATACAAGGTGAAAGCATTCCAGGGATTTTTATTCTTCTTTTCTCATGATTATTCTGTCGGTTTTCTCTCTGTGCTCCTGCACTTCACAAAAGAGCCTTGACTTTCTGAAACATGAGTGATTATATAGATGTATTCTTTAAGGTTCTTTGAAAATAATTAAGCGCACAACATTCTGACATGCAGCTGCTCTGTTTCCTTTGTCTACCTTGAATGACTTCTTCAATTTTTTTTCTGCTTTTGTCCTTCCTCAGTGTTCATTTGTACCTGAGAGATGCACTCTTTATATTTTTGAATCATATTAGAAGAGGAACAATTCAGACATATTATACTGAAAATCATCAATTCTTTTTTGCCTGTTCTTTTTATTGCTGATTTTCTGTCTTTCTAACTTCGTCCTGGCTGATCCTCTTCCAAGCTTTTGGTCAGTGTTTGAATCCCTCTTCTGTCTCCTGGAAGCACTCAGTCCTCTCCAGTGAGGCTCATTTGATTCTTTCAACAGTCCTCTGAGGTAGACTGGGTAGGCATTATTAATCTCAAGTGAGTTCTGAAGTACTTGTTGGAGCCATTGAGGTACTGAATGTTCATGTAAAAATAGGCTGAGGAAATGCTACAAGCTTGTTTTCAAGCCTTATTTTTAAAGGACATTGAATAAACAGTATGCTAGGAATAATGGTTGCTAAAACCTGGTAACCGACAACCAAATGGGTTTGCTTGAGAGAAAAGACTAAGCAGCCTGTTAGCACAAGCATTCAAGTCCAAGTCATTTCAAATCCCAAACACATGCTCTTTTTATGCCATGCCGTTATTTCTACAGTTAGCTGCTCTGGCAGTCACAGGAATAAATGTGTCTTGATGCACACTAATCATGATTTGATACAGGAGGGTTTGAAGCATCAGAGAATCATGGTTCATTAAAATCCTAAAATCATCCAGAGTATCTCACTAACACTGCCAGAACATTTTTGTTAATTCTACCATGCCTGGTGAAAATGAGAAATTGTTAGGCTCTATCTCATTCAACCCTTTATGTCAGTAGCCCCAAACTTTTTGGCACCAGAGATCGGTTTTGTGTTGGGGGTAGGGTGCTGAGGTGAGCTTCACTGGATTGCCCACCTGCTGTGGAGGGGGGAGAAGAGAGAGGAGGAGACAGGAGGTGGGGTAACTAACAGGCCACAGGCCAGGGGTGGGGGGTGGGGGGCGCAGTTGGGGTCTCCTGCTTTACACAATGGTCATTCTTACTTGATTTTTAAAATACTCAAGATCAAAACATCCTAAGTGTTATGTTTGTGTGTTTATGTATTTGACTATGACTAAAATGAGAAAGGATGCCTGTAATACCAACTTTCATGATTTGCTTATTTCATGTTAAAGCCTCTTTTTGATCATGACAGAGGCATTGCTTTGTGGATGAGTAACTGACTCTGGTAGCATGCAAGGTCCAAGGATGATATTTAATCAATGCCATTTCCTCCTTAATATTTCTGTACCTCTTACGTTTTATTTTGTGTGTAGTATATTTGATTTTTGTTATTTATTAACACTCTATATTATAGTTGGAAATTATATCTCAGATTAAATATGTACTTCAGTGGCAATTGTTAAGCAGGATGATACACTGTTGTCTAATTTCTTATGCATGTATCTAGAGATATACTTTCTTAAGGCTCTGAACAATAGGTATGCTCCACACTGCTTTTAAAAGCATCGATAATCAGTGTCTCTTCAGAAGTCTGAGTATGTGATATATAAAGAGACGTGGAAAAATCAGAGGGCACAAAACCATACAAACATAGAGACGGACACCAACAGAAAACAACTGTTGCTGTGAGCCAACAAGTCAGAAGGAAGTAGTAGTCATGTCACAGAGCAAATAAAGTTAGTTTGAAAAGACTGCACATGAGAATACATAAGCAGTGGAATCAAACACAGAGTAAGATGTCATGATGGTGGAGCAAGAGGAAGGAACAGAGTATATGGACTTTTGGGGAGACATTTGTGAAGTATTTCGGTAATATCTGAAAAAATTCCCCAGCCTTCTGAGGAGAGCATTCTGCTCCGCACTTGTCATATTTGCTCTATCGCCCCATTCAAACTGGGAAAAGCCAGAGTTCTTTATCACAGAACCTTTAGTACAATTGTTATACAAACAATGATCTTAGGCTTCTTAGTATTATCTACTCATTGTTTTCCATATTTGCTTCTACGTCTCACTGACATAATCTTATAGACATATTATGCATATTATTGCTGTTTTCATTACTAAGTGTAAGACCAGCACAGTCTTCACTGAACCTCCTATCTGTAAACCTGTGATTTCCCAAATCAAGAATGCATCCCAATCACTTCAAAAGCTTCTTTTAACAGATTACTGTTCTTGCCCCCAGAGTTTCAGATGCAGTAGGGGCCAAAGGATTTGCATTTTTATATGGTTCCCATATATGCTGATGCTGGTAGTTTCTGAAAATACTTATTAAAATATTCAAAGGAGTTAAACTGAAAGGTACCCAAAAGTTGAATACTTTGGCCCAGTTGGTGACATTGTTCTTAATCCACATAGCTGTTCTTGCATGCAGGCCATCAAATTTATTCTAAAATGACATAAATATGTTTAATAGTACCTTTTGAAAAACGTAAATAGAATGTTTTATAAAAACCTGTCATTAATTGTACACTTTTAAGTATTCCTGATTGATAAATGTAGAAATATCATCATTACTTATAATTTTACAGATGGATAAAACTAATATTTTGATTAATGTAATTCATATGTAAAATGAGTCTAAAGACACTTTTTTGTCATGGTCATTTTCACTAAGACATGTGCAAAAAAAGCAGACGTAAAATCACATTCAAATTACACTGTTGTTATAATTTTGATATGTGTTCAGTTATAAAAATCAGGAATAAAAATACACATCAAAGTAACATGGCCTAGCTTTTACTCTATATAACAGTTTCAATAAATGTGTTCCAAATCACTCTTTAATAGTGTCCTTTTATATGATTTTACATGTATGGTGATCACAAACAATAAATATAACTGATTTTTAAGTATTAGCAATACTTCACAACTTCTCCTAAGTATAAATCCTTCATTGACTTTAGTTTTACCAGATTGCATAGTTTGCTTTGTTTTAGGGGTTAAAATGTACATTGTTCTATGTGCAATTTACCGTTCTTTAACCAGTACAATATCATCTTAGGTGGAACTGGTTGTCATAAATCAATGAAACATCAGTTTAGAGGTTAAAGCTTTCTACTAGAGAAATGTCGCTTACATTTTCAAAGTGATAAAATTAAGTATCTTCTCCCTAATCTATTGTTTGACATGGTGTTTGCATAGGTGTATGTGTGTATGTACTTTTAGTAAAACATTTTATATGGTAAATTTAAATAAATTCAGATGCTCATTGCCTTATTCAATTAAAGCAGCTGTCAAGTGAATTTTCAAAAAGGTGGTTGCTATGCCAGTATCATCAGTTACATTTAAAACGCAATGCTAATTTTATCACGTAGCAATATCAATTTTAAAGAGACATTGTTTCACCATTTGCTCCTCCATTTATTAAATCTATATTCAATACTCACCCTGCAGCAGGGACTACATTAGGGATGCATGGATGAACAAGGAGTTCTTTCCAGCATAAGACATAGCTCTCTGGAAATATCCTTATATCTTCTTTTTTTGTTTGCTTTTACAATTGTATACAAGAAATTTCTGAGTCTTAGAACTTCAGAGGCCTTTTATTTGTCTGAAAAAATGCCATATCATTTTAAATAATTGTAGAAGATATTGTCTGGAAATGTCCTCAGAATTGTGACACTACATTCTGAATATTCAAAAATAAAAAAAAAATCTATCTTTTCTGATTTACCATAAATGTTCTCTTTTCGGAGGACACCCATTGCCTCATTGGCATAGTGGCGCCTCTCGTGGCACACCTGGATCTGTTGTGACTAGACTGGACCCTTTACCCAAGCAAATCAGTCAAGCTCCTTTCTCCCGAAATTCTGATTGAGGAAACTGCTGAGGAATAGATAACAATAATCACCTGAGTTATGTTTAAAAGTACATAAAACCGTGGATAGAATTAATCAGGGGAGTAATATGGAAAACAACTGGTCTTGTTTACCAACACAAGGGGGGCAGAGATGCTGCACCTGAGAAAGGATGTGTGTAGCTCCAGAGGAATGGTGGGAGCCCCAAGGGTCTATTAGTCTCATTCCAGACACCCCCTCTTTTTTGGAGCTGCTTATGTTTTTCTTGAAATTAGAAGCGTCTTGACTAAAATAAAAATGATTTTGCTCCTTGAAAACTGCTGCAAAGTATGTGAAACAAGGTGTATTGAACACAGATTTAGTAATCAAACTGTTTGTGGTCCAACTAATCTATCAGGTTATAATTTAAGGTGACTTTTATACCGCCAGGTAAAATATCTTGAATTTTGTTGTCATTCAGATGAATGAAAAAAAAGTTTAGATTATAAAGTATTTTAAGGATTCTTTTTCAATTTCTAAACAGGAGAATTTACAACCTATCTTGAGAAATGGATTTATTATTAGAGTAACTCCAGATTCCTATTGAAGTGACAATAACTCATTTTCGTATTTGGGGATGCTTTTTAAACCAGATAAAACTTATTGGTCTAATGATCTTTCCCTACATGCTGTCTCATAGTTTTGATTTTATCCATTTTCAGCTGTTAATTATGGGTAACCCTGACTTAAGAGCAAATATATTTTGCTCTGCAATGTAAAGGTGTAATTCTGTTTTGAATCAAAGGACATTCATCATGAAGTTTTTCATAGAAAGAAATGTTTACAATTTTTTCAAAAGAATATATTAAAAGTTGCTGAGTTTCCACCACCTGTTCCTGACAGTTATTTTAGTGTAAGTAATACATCACGAGGTGATGGCAATCTGATGATGTATTGGAACTATACATCACAGTGGTGACGGTGCTTTAATGACAGATGAGTAATACATCTTCAGGCAAAGCCTCAAATATAGGCCTGCCTGGAAAATAGAGTTTCGGGAAGAAGAAAACATCTTATCAACTCTATAAAAGGATGCATGTAATAAAACATAGTTTGCTAAATAAGAGGGATGTAAGTTTGGATGCAGAAATGAGATGTCTTTCAATGTCCTTCACTTTTGTCCTAATGTGTTTATTGCAGATCAAAAAAACATCTTTTCATTAAACAATTGTTCCCACTTATTTTTTGTCCTTGTAGACTTTATTTAGCCTTCTTTCAACATGTACCATTTTTTTCCCCTTGGAACTTGAAGAAATTTCCTTTTAGCTTAGACTGTTCATTGACAGTTTTCTAACTAATAAAACTTTCTTAACTCTGTGCAGATGAGGATGTTATCCGTCTATTTATTTCTACTTTTTCTGCATTCAATAAACCGGTCAAAAACATATCTACTTGTTTTTTCTAAGAACTTATTTTTTCTATCTATACATGGATATGAAGAGCAAAATTTCATCTATTATAATAATTAAAGGAGAGAAACTTTGGAAAAGACTTTAACAATATTCAGCATTTAAGGAAGATTATTATCTTCTCTCTACATTAAAAAGTAAAAGCATATTTACATAATGCAATCTTTAAAATGGTTACTGAATTATATATTTAATTTTGAAACAGGAAAAGAACAATCTTAAAGAATGCATATGAGTAAATTATGTATGCCAATTATAGCTATAAAACAGAAATACTTGACAATATTTACCAGGATGCGATAAAGGTAATAAAATGTATTTTAAAGAAAATATTATTATCGGACTGGCTATAGAAGTAAAACATCCTGACAGTTATGATGTTAGACACCTTAATCTGTGTGACACTTTAGAAAAATTCACTGTGTCTCATTGTGACTTTTTCCCCAGGTTTACTTCTGTGATTATTAACACGGGGTAATTACACAACATGAAAACTAAGAACAGATGATTCTGCTAACGCGTTATTGAAAAATCCATAACCTTTGTCTGGAATTAGACAACAAATATGTTTTTTTTCCCTAATTTCAGTCTAAAGATATATATAGTGTCTCTTTAGCAAATTGTGCCTGAAAAGGATAACACATATCTACAGAATACATGGAAACTGAAACCCAGTGCTAGCTAAGCTGTCTTAAAATTTAAAAAAGTAGAAGAAAGAAGTAGTAAATTGCCTGTGATGGGAAAATCAGAAATACGGTCTTTTGTGGCATCAGACCCAGGTTTCAAGTCCCACTCGGAGACATCTTTGCTGGGTGATTATGGCGTAACAGCGAACTACGTGAGTCTCAGGCTGATCTCCCATTGCATTTGAAGACATTATGAAACTGGAGGTCAACCTAGTCCAAGGCTGGTGCTCCCTGTCACCACTCAGCCAAGGAGCAGAGACAGGGATTTGATTATAATTGCACACTTATTAATATCAGGGGTTAGCAGTCTGAGAAGGTGGTAGGTTAAAACTCTAACATTCACCTTACCTTGAGCTTTCAGAAGCAAGTTTATTTAGGGTAAAAGTAGGAATTTGGAAGGGGGCAATTCCTCTTGGGAGGAAAAGCTAAAAGGGAAGCCTGCATCTTCCCAAGCGGCTCCTTCCTTCAGGTGCTATCTGTCCATGTGCATTAGAATTCCCCTCCTCTCTTCCACAGTGACCTGTGGTTTGCACCAGGCAGGTTATGTAATCTCTAGTTAGGGAAGATAAGGTGTTACAGGTCCTGGCTCAACTGTCTGTTTAATTTTCTTGTCTCTGTTTCTCCATTCCACTCTCCTGGGACTTTTCCTAGCTTCTTATGATCCTGTCTTATTCCCCCCTCAGAGACTTCATTCCCTAAAATCTTTCAGGGGTGATGAGGGAGTTAATTCTCTTATCAACAACCACCTCCTAATGACAAAAGCCATGTCCTTGCCTGCATAGGATATGGAAGTCTCTGGCTGCCTGATTTAAGGGAGACAGGGAGTGGGATTTGAGACAGTTAACAGAGAGGCTGTTAGCTGATTCTTTCCCTTACAGTGCATTTAATGGCAAAATATAGTTCATTTATCTTCTGTCAAAACGCCCTATTCACTATAGACTTGAAAAAATCCATGCACCACATACTAGGGGCACATTTTAAGGCTCAGCTGCCACTTCTCTCAACATTAACTCAAACTTTTTTTTAAGTTTATTCCATCATTTCTCATTTCTTTATCTTCATAGAAATCAGTGTCATTTAAAATTTACAAACTTAAAAATCCTTAAATTCTCTTTAAAATTACTTATGAAAAATCTAAAACAGCATAACCCTAGCAACAATTTTATTTCTTATATTTTCTATGCAAAGACACTTTTATCTACTTTCATATGCTACTGATTACTTTTAGATAATTATCCAAACATGAGAAAAAATTCTATCACCATTCAATGGTTTCCTGGTTTAGGAACAATTGTTTGGTGGTCAGATGAAAGCCAACCTGTAAATAAATTAAAACAGTTGTGTCTGTTTAGTAGTTTTTTTCTGTTTTTCTATGTTCAATGGCTAATATATTTGGTAACACTATTTTCAAATACCTTTGTAAATAAATGTTTGCTTAATATAATAGGGACCTCTTAACTAAGCTAATATTCATGGACACATCTATTCAATTTCATATGATCCAAGGCAGATCTATACCTGTGAGCCAGAATATATGGAGATGGATATATACACACAGACATATATACATACACACAATGATTATTGTTTCTTTTATAATATGAACTGAAAAGAAAATTGAAAAGAAATGTTGTCTATTTACCTTGATAGGAGGTTATGCATTTAATTCAAAAGATGTATTGTCAGATGATGTTTCCTTTAAGAAGTATTTATTTTAGATTCATTTGTTAAAAGAATGGCTTCTCTGTAACTACATATGTGTGGATAAGAAGTAAAGAGAAGTCAGTACCCTTGAGATAAACTGATGTAAAAAATATTTATTCAGAGTATGTTGTGATTCAAGTTGTCTGCTACAATTTTTAACACAGCCTTTGTGATTCTTCTTTTCTACGGGACCAATGGAATCATTATTTACCTTCAATGAATGAATTTTAATAGTTACCAGGCACTTATTCAAAGACTTCATATTAGATTTCTTCACGTATTTACATGCACCTTTCTTTATTCAAAGGGATTTCTTACGGAATTTATTTTTAGTGGAGAAAAAACATGTACTTTATTTAAAATTTTTTGTTAGCATTAATGTGTCTAGAGACTATGGTTACATGCACAAAGCAATTGAATTGTTTAGACTAACAAAACTAGCTTTCAGGCAAATTATCAAATCTATGATAGAGTTAAACATAATCCATGGGGATAGGCAAAAAAAGTTAAATTTACAACTACTATCTTAGTAGGACTTGTAAACTAGGAAGCGACTCCTCTAAAAAATACTTTCTGCTCTATACAAATGTTCTTTGTTTTAAAAATATTATATCAATCATTTAAATGTTTTGCAAAATATTGTCCTTAGAAAAATATAGCTAGAGATACATAAACCTTCTAATCCATTAGCAGATTTATTAGAAAAATGTCTTTAGGACAAAAATCTATTTGAGTTCTTTCTCCTCCAAGTTTTGGGCATTGTCTTAAGTGGCAAATCCATCACTTTTCCTTTGTTGCTATGTAGAAACTATGAGACAGAACACATTTTAGTTTACATACATACAGTAGAGTAATGCATCTTTATGTATGTTTAAAATACATTTATTTTATGTATATTTAAATTTACTAAACTTGAAATTGTTTATCTGTAGTGACATTATTTTAATCTAGATTATACTACCTGATACATTCCATTTTTGTAAACAGGAAATGACACTTTTAGTAAAATTTATATGTGTTTGGTCCAACACAGCCACAAGCTGAAGTGGCTGTTGAGCAATTGAAATGTGACTAGTATAACTGAGATGTACTGTACGTATAAAGTACACACTGTGCATGAAAGTATGAAGAAAAAGAATATCTCAGGAATGCCTTTTTATGTTAATGACATGTCGAAATGATAATGTTTGAGATATATTAGGTTAAATAAAACATTACTATGAATTTTACCTGTTTTTATTTATTTTTACTGTGAGTACCAGAAACTTAAAATTATATATTATCATACTCATTATATTTCTAGTTAATGGAACTAGTTTATATAATTAAGTCATTACAAAATATATGAAAATTAAATGTACTATTTAATTATTAATAAATCAGTAAAACAAAATTCAGTGAAGTTAATTGGCTTGGCTAGTTCACCTAACTCAAAAGTAAAGGTATATTCTGCCTCCAAGTATTTCCACCCCAAAATCATTTACAATGTTCTTAGCTTGAACATTACTTAGGCAGCAGGTGGAAAGAGTTAAAGGCCTGATAATAATTAAACACTTTAAAATTTTATTTAAAACCTTTTTATATTTTTGCAAATTAAAAAAATGTTCATTGTGATCTCGTTTATGAATAAATAAACTAAAGATAAGCTAAATTTAAATGAAATTGATCTATTAAAAACAACTGTTATTAATTGGCCTAACTATTGATAACATGGGCATTTTTACACTTTTCTGCAAAGTTCATCAATCTATTTATGTTTTATGTGTTGGTTCTCTTATTAATGCTACACATTAAGGGCATTTACTAAGATATCAATGGTCATTGTTTTAAAACCTAAAAAAATATGAAATTTATTGTGAAGATTTTCCTTTAATGAAGTTATTACAGGGTTGTTTTCTTATTGATACATTAAATGTTACACTTAAGTTAATTTGGGACATGTAAGTCAACCATAACTGAAATACACGAAGATCCTCAATTTTGATACCAAGTAACTATGGATGTTCTTTATGATATTCTGTGGGAAGATGTAAAAAAGAAGCACAAAATATCAATGTAAAATAACAGGTTACAAAAGTGTACAAAAGTTGATTTTGTAAAATTGGTAAAATGATATAAATAATAGTAAGAAGTGTTTTGAAATTATGCAACAATATCTTCTAATTTATTCTCTTTTAAGGCTTTTTTTAACTAAATGTGATCTTTATATGTTTATTCAGTCTAAGTACACAGTATACTTTGTATTAAATTTATAATATATGGTATATGAATTTTAAAATTGGTTAATTTTTTCAAGCAAATAACTCAAATTTTATTAAATCTTATTATTGTTGTATTTTTATCCTTAACTAGAGGTCATGCTTGGAGAGGGAAGGAAACACTGACATGAGAGAGAAACACGGTCGGTTGCCTCGGGCACGTGCCTCAACCCCAGGGATGGCGACCGCAGCCCAGGCGTGTGCCTGACCAGAATCGAAACCACAGCCTTTCAGCCCAAGGACAATGCTCCAAACAACTGTGCCACATCCGCCAGAGCAAGCACAGGATTCCAACTCTAATGTTAAGTAAAAGTTAATACATATGGTTCTATTTGTAGAAGTCTATACAATTATCTGCTATCTGTCATCATATTAAAAGTTTATTAAAAAATGAAATATTATGGATTTTCAAGCCAATCTTAAGATGATCTGATTCCATTCATACCTTTGTTCACTTATTGATTGATACATTTATAGAATGTTTTTTTGAAAGAACAGAAGAGTTTGTGTGATTGTTTCTGTGCCTGATATTTATAATAAATATTTCCACTTAGGGGGAAAATTTAGATGTAAGACTTCCATTCCTTGTATCTTGACATTTTTCTGAACAGGCAAATCAGTTCATATCATTCTGTAACATGTTGTGTATTGGGCTATAAGCTGGTCAAGTGACAGTGAACAAGTATATAGTACTTATCTTCAAGAAGTTTACCATTCAGTCTAAATTGCTGAATTAAAAAAAATATGTATTCTTTTATTCACAGATTTAGTAATCCTGCACCCACTATGTGGATTAAAGGATGCATAAAAGACAGAAATAAGGAAGGAAGGAAAGTAGGAAGGAAGGAAGGAAGGGAAGTAGGGAGGGAGGGAAGGAAGGGAGGAAGTTGACTTTTGGTATAATCCAAAGTCCTTGAAAGTATTCAGTTGTGATGATATATACATGGCACTGTCATTGGGGTTATCTATCATTTATATAAACAAAGATTCTCTGTCCATATTTAAATTTTACTCTGTGTACATCATCATTCTGGCTACTAGAGAAATTTATAGGATTTCTTTTATAGACAAGACAAATGTAGTATAAAATTGTCTCAAAAAAACAAAATGCAGTTAATTTCAACTTTTTTTCTAGGTGTTAAATACAAGTGCTTAAATATAAACTTAGATATTTCTGCTAACAGTTTTTCATTAAAATATTCATGCAAACGCTATCTTCTATATGGTATTAGATCCCTGAGTTCCTTTCCTTCATGTGATCAAGTATTTACTATATACCTTGTGTTATACACAAGTGGTAGAAATATCTCAATGAATAATCTAGAAGAAACCCATCTTTATTTTTTAATGAATTCATGCATTGTATTACTTCAGGAAATATACATCTGTAATGCTTTTTAGAATTAACTATTTATGATAAAATTCCACAAACAGTGTAGCCAGCATTTTAGATATTTAGTGTTAATATTAGTAACTTATTACATTAATTATCATAAACAATAAATAATGTATTTATTTCAGAAATATATAAATGGTGATCCTCTAAACTTGGCATTGTACTGATATTCAAATCTTTAATACTTATAAATGTATAAAAAATTAAATATGAATATGAGACTTTGGGGTTTTATTTGTTAGAAGCTGCCTTTTTTCCCCCCAAATCACAAAGAATAAGTGTATTAATTTCTATAGCATGCATAATTTCTGTGAAATGGTAAATGACATTAGAAATAATCACCTTTGAATTGCTAGAAGGTTAAAGTAACTCTCTAGCTAGAACCTTTTCTTTTAAAAGAGTACATATATTAAGAAGTGAGCATATAATGAGTAGCTCATAAAATGAAATTCACTTATTCACATTAGACAGAGAAAAGATCAGTCTGAATTACTGACATGCTTAAAATACAGGTATATATATGACTTTCAAATATCAGAGTAATTGATAGGCTGCAAAGGGAAAAGAAAGTACTTAAAGGGATACATTCATAAATAAATATTTTAATTAACATGTCTAAATAGAATACAAAAAGAGGACTTAAAGTGTTATGTGTCCTGGCAAAGAGTTTCGTGTCTTATATAATACCATCTCCTTTAACAATTTTGCTTGTGTTTATGTCTTTCTTAAACAACTTGGCTTTATTTGAAGGTGATGATAGTTTTCCTCTAGTTCTGCATTAGTTTACTTTCTATTACACACTTTTTTTGGTTAAATATTACTTAACACATCCTAATATATTTTCTCACTATAAAAATAAGATACATCCCAGAACAGGGTGAGGGAGAATGCGGTTGTCAGCTCAAACAGGAGTAAGGAATTAAGCCATTATCCCTGAGGGTTACTCTCTTTGCATAGAGAGGTTCAGAGTCAAACCGATACTCCTGGAAATATCCTCGTATTATCGGAGTCACATTATGTGCAGCAAGATTGACTTTTGATTGAACAAACAAGGCAAGTGGTATTTCTGGTAACATTTCTAGAATTGTTTACCATTGACTTTCAGAAAGACTTTAAATGATCTTAGATCCATCCCAAAGGTGAATTGCAGGAAGTAAAGTTCTGCAACATCACTTCCCCAGACTTTCGTTTTTATGCACTATTTTATTTATTGTCAGTTGGAGTTGTCTTGAAATAATTAATAAATTTATATGTAGAAAATTTATCAGAAATCTTATAAAAGTACAAATTTGTCACACTGAAGGAATTAACCCATTAATTATTATCAAAGTTGACAGATTAAATGAACTGACCCAAAATAATAATAGACAATAATATTAAATACCATTGGATTATTTTACTTCAAGTCTGTCCTTAACCATTAACTAGGAGGTAAACCTTAAAATTAAAAAAAAAACCCTGAATTTATCAAAGCTTTAGTCTCATCATCAATAACATGACAATAATAATAAAGTCTTTTTATACAACTGTTGTAACAATTAAATGAGATTATCCCTGTAAATACATATGATTCAAAATCAATAAATAACAACCAGAAAACCTGTTATTCAGACCATGTTTCTGCCATTGACACCTTGAAATAGATCAAAATGTTCAATGTACTACTACATATCTTGATTGTTTCTTAATTAAGTAGCCGTATCTTGGTCATTTGTTAAGCTAATTTATTTGAGAGAGCTAGCAAAATTTAGTAACTGAACAGTACTTGTTAATACAGGACTATTTCACTTAATTAAAAAACAACTCTATATATGACATTTTACTAGACTTTAATCATAAAATACCAAAACATAGTATAAATTAATTTGTTGTTATACATATTACTATGAATATCTAGAAGAAAGATCTTAGAACTCCCAGTAATCTTTAAAGATTTTATTTACTTTTAGAGGCGGGGATGGAAGGGAGAAAGAAAGGGAGAGAAACACCGATCATTTGCCTCTTGCAAGCTTCCCAACCAGGATCAAACCTGCAACCCAGGCATGTACCCTGACTGGGAATTGAACAAGCCATCTTTGCTTTGTGGGATGGAGCTCAAGCAACTGAGCCACACCAATAAGGTTTAGAACTCCCAATAATTTGTAAGGTATAATTCAAGGAAACTAAGAAGTTACACATCATAAGAAGGCGGGGTTCTTTGGAAAACACAATAATGCTGGGAAAATATTGAATAGAAGGAAGCAGGCAGGGAAGAAGAAGACCAAATATAACATAGATCCACTTTATAAAAGAAGCCATAAGCATGAGAACATAATGGGAAGAAGTTGTCTTGGAACAAAATAAGTTGTCTTTTATCATTGCCTTTGTTACTGAACTTCCCAGTAGAAATAAGTAGAGTTTAAAATTTTTAATTTAATTTAATTTAATTATATTTTATATTTTATTTTATTTTATTATTTTATCTTATTTTATTTTTGTTCCAGAGCTCTAGGTAATGATGAGTATTCATGAAGCTGTGATTTGGTGAACATGTACATATATTTTCAAATATTACAGAAAGAGAAATAGGTATTTATATAGTCAGTTCTAACATAAAATTCAATTACCTTTAATAAATATTGCCAAAATGCAATCATCTTTGTAGTTTTTTAAGGTGTATTTACATTTGTATATTTGCTTTTTTTGGGAGGATGATTGATTTTTGGTATCAATCTTTTGTCTTTTATATTTTTTCTATTAATGAAATATACTAATACCTTAATAAACATAGCATTGAAATTTTCACAAAATCCTACAACAAATTTTGCTTGGACTTTTAATTAGTACTCTGATAAATCTGCTTTGTCTCAATATATAATATAAAATTTTATAAAAATGTCCATAGATAAATGTGTTCTATTACTTAACTTTGATGTATCTGCTTTCCTTTTAAAGTTTTGTTATCAGAATTTTACTAATATAGTTGAATGAAGAAAATATTTCAGTTATTACATTAGTTTGAAATGTTTAAAAAATGTAATTTCTTCCTTAAATACATGGTGGAATTATTTGATCCTCTGATCAAATTATTGACAGATTATTTTCCTTAACTATCATTTAAATTTAATGTTTCTACTTGGCCTTAAATAAATTTGGGCATTTATATTTTTATAGAAATCCAATGATTATAGTTTTTGAATAAAATCCTATGAATATATATTAAAATCTCTCTCTCTTTTTTGTTTTGAATGTGAACATTCATAGACACTTTGTTTATAATAACCCAAACTGGGGACAACCCAAATGTCTATCTATCTCTGAATCAGCAGATCAATAAATTGTATATTTATACGATACATAAGTTAAAAACTCTTTTAAATGCTTAAAAGGAATTGATATATAGAACTAGGTCTATATATCAATCATATATTCTAATGATGTATAGTCATGTTTTCTACCTTTTGTATCCTTAATTAACTTGATAGCATTTCACTATTTTTATCAATTTCTTTGTAATTATTGGCTAAAACCAGTAACTGATTGTTTCTATAGTCTTAATATTATATTTTGTCTTAGTAATTTCATATGTTGGAGTTAGTTTGATATTCTCTTTATTACTTCTTGTATTAAAACAGTATAATAACTTTTCAAATTTTACTTAATTACTGTTATAGAATCTAAAATCTGCACCAAGCACCAGAAATTACAAAAGTGGCAGTTTGAAGGACCTATACATATATTCGAGAGGGAGACCAGGACTCATTCTGAGGGAAAACCTTAGGTTGAACTAGGTGAAAAATGGGGTTAGAAAAAGTCAGATATTTTCAGTAGTAGAATGAATGCAGAAGAGAGTAAATTAGATCCTGACATGTTCAGGTCCTGGAAGTCATTCAGAGTTGCCAGAATTTACAAGGAAGTTAGGAAAGATTGAGAAATTGGAGAGCATGGGAGATAATACATGGACAGATCTGAATAATAATTTAAGTCAGAACAATTTAACTGAACTTTACACTAAAGGCAATAGAAAAGGTTAAGCAGGAGAGAGGCAGAATTAGTAAGATAAAAAAAATAGAAATTTGTAATAACCCTCATAGTGAACAAAATACTAGTTTTAATCATTAAAATCCCAATTGACCATGTGTAAAGATTATTAAATTGGGGTATAATTTGGAAAATTGGATGTAGAAAAAAAGACAGCAATGTTATAAACAAGAAAGGGAATAGAAATGCAGATTTAGAATATACGTATATACACTGATTTAATATAAGATTGTTGGAAGCCATGTGCCTACGGCTTCACATACTCGAACACACTTGTACCTGTCTGAGTGTGTTCAACTGGACGGCTCTGAGCACTCATGCATTCAGTCCATTTATTTCTCCAAATGTTTGTGCAAGTAGCAATCTGGAAAGCTAAGAAAAAGTATAGCTCTGGACAAAATGCAGGATTATTTACCATAAAAAAGAAAAAGTCTTTAAGCTTGAGATTGCTCTGTGTGAAAGGGTCCCAGAGTGCGCAGCACACTGCCCAAGCAAGCGCCCTCTGACCCCCTGTGTAAACCCGTGGGGCTTAGGGGCAAAGGGAATTGCACACAGTCCTGCCATTCCTAGCACTGGCTATGCTGTGAATAGTAATTTTTTTGTCTCTGACCCAGGAGTTTCATGTCTTCTGTCAGCACCCGTGAAACTTTGACAGGCTGACACGTTAGCTTGCATGTGGAGCAAAATCCTTTTCCCACAACTGCATGGGAAGATACAATAAATTTTGAAAGCATACATAAAATGTTCAATAGCCTAGAAAATGCATAATCTACTCATAGGATTTAAAATATGAATCAATTATTGCATTTTAAATAAGTTATCAGATTATTCAAAAAATATTTTAGACACTTAACATCTTTAGAGAGTTCTTCCAAATCATTGAAGACACTTAATGACAAATTCTTTTCACAGGGAATACAAAAATTTTATAAAGCATGCTAATTTATTACAGTATAATACTGCAAGTTTGGGAAGAAATACAGAATAGTGAATTGTACAGATTAACTAAAACTATCAACATGGCTACAGAAATACAACTATTAGTTTAGTACATGAATCAAATACTGACATATAGAACATATGCTCTCAGCTACAGCTATAAAATTCCAACACTGTTGAAACAAGTCATTATTTTAGTATCTGATTTCATTAGACATGTAAAAGAGATAGTTTTGGATTGGGATCTGTGAATACCTATTATGATTCATTTTAATATAGATTTATTACTTTGAAAATTCATTTTCATACTCCACTAAAAATAAATTTTATGACTGGCTTTTTTTTTCTGTCTGTAAAGATTCCTATGTTTGTTTGTTTGTTTAATTTATTGTTGTTCAGTTACAGTTGTGCCACCTTTTTCCCCATTGCTCTCCCCTCCCCCATTTTTCCCACTCCCACAGTCAATCCTCCCCATTGTCCATGTCCATGAGTCCTCTATTTGTGTTCTTTTGCTTGCCTTTCCCCTTCTTTCCCCTGTTACTCCCTTCTCTTTTCCCTTCTGGTCACTGTCAATTTGTTCTTTATTTCCAAGTCTCTGGTTCTATTTTCCTCGTTTGTTTCTTTTGTTCATTAGGTTCCACTTATAGGTGAGATCATATGGTATTTGTCTTTCACCACCTGGTTTATTTCACTTAGCATAATGCTCTCCAGTTCCATCCATGCTGTCGTGAAGGGTAGGGGCTCCTTCTTTCTTTCTGCTGCAAAAGTATTCCATCATGTAAATGTACCACAGTGTTTTGATCCACTCATTTACTGATGGGCACTTAGACTGTCTCCAGCACTTGGCTATTGTAAATAATGCTGCTATGAACATTTAGATGCATAGGTTCTTTTGAACTAGTGTTTCAAGATTCTTAGGCTGTAACAGTCATGTACCTTATATTGACAGTTCCTAGCATAAGGTCAAGCATTTGGAAAACTATTAGTAAGCAATACATTAACAATCAGTAAGGGTTTTTTTTTAAATCTACTATGGGCTTTGTGAGTACATTAGACATAAGTATTTTTGTATTCATTGCAAGATACATGGAAAATTAGGTTATGTAAACTTGATTTCCTCACTTGCAAGAGGAAGAACGGCTTATATTGTTTGTTTGTTTTTTTGCAACAAAAAGTTTATAAAAATAGGCTTAATGAGTTCTACCAGTTTCTAATGGTGCTGTAAAAATCAGCACAAATTTAGTGACTTAAGAAAACCCAAATCTGCTATCTTACAATTCTGTGGGCCAGAATTCCAACATGGGCCTCACCTGGCTAAATCAATGTGTCAACTGGACTGTATTTCTCTCTGGACATCTGTCTTCTTGATCCTTCATGTTTTATTGAAAGAATTCAGTGTATTGCAATTGTAGAACTGATGTCCTCATTTCCTTGATGGCTGTCAGCTGACAGCCCCCTATTCTATATTCAAAACCACTACATGGTTTGAGTCCTTGTTATCCATTGAATCTCTCCAGCCTCATTTTCATCTTTTGTCTTTTTACTCTTCTTTTTATTTCTAATGTTAAGAGCTCAGATGATCATATTGCTTCACCAAATTTTATTCTTTATCTAAAAAATATGTATACTCACTTTTATCTACAAAGTTGTTTTCTGTTTGTTTTTATTTTTATGCTATATAACATTTCATATTTATAAATTATGGAGATTAGATTATGGATCACTATTTTAGCTATTACATGCATTAATGAAATCACCAAGTTAATTGAGTAGCTCAATAAATGTGTATATTTTTATTGACATCATTTACCTTATACACTAAATAATATCCAGATTTATTTTCCAGATAATATATTCTACTGAAAATGTACATGCTGTAATTTTAAATTTGTTATAATAAAGTTTAACCATATGGCATATTAAGAAAATTATGTTTAGGAACTCCTCCTAATAGTAAGGAATTTCTTAATAATAAAGAATTTTTTAATTTATACTTTAACAAAATGAGTTAGCCATTTTTATTTTAAATTTTATATAAAAATGCATTGAGAGTTTCAACTCAAGAAATATGAAGGCATTTAATGTTAATAAGTCTTGGAAATTATATCAATTAGCAAATTTCTAATAGTATTGTTACTTATGTTTCATACTTCAGATTAACACAATATATTATACCATTTACTTTTCTTTATATGCTCCCCTTTGGATGGTTTTGCAATTTTCTCCTTTTATTATAATCTTACTAAGATAACGTAAGTCATATTAAAGAGGCTATTTTTAAGTGTAATGCGATGTTTGGGTTTTATGTGGAAGTTGTTAAAATACATGTTTTGGAAAGATCACTCTATCATAAGGAAAATTGGTTCAAGAGGAACAGAAGCACTTGAGAGAACCCAATTTTTAAACTATAGCAATGGCATAGATGAATAATTACTGTGATTTCTTCAAATTAATTATTTAATCCAATGAAATAATTCTAGGGTTTTCTAACTTGCATGTGGCCACTGGAGCTTTCTGATGTGTGATACGGAATGAATGTTGAGTTTCTGTGTGCTGTCTCTTCAATTCATGTCTGCCCAAGATTTGTTACCAATCAATATATTTCATTTACTCTGATAGTATTCATTCAGAGAAAATGTTTTGACATAACCAGCAGAATACACTGAAGATGACAAATTAATCTGGTAAAATTTTGATATTAGTTGAATAACCAGTGTTCATAATTATGCTCATTCCTATTATTCATTCCTATTTTTCCTATTATTAACCAAAAGTTGAAATAATAAAGCTCATTGAATCTGCATATTCACTCATATAGATGACTGTTTTATGATATTTTAGGGGTATATATTAAGAAAGGATTAAATTTATAATATTCACACTTATATTATTAAACCTTTTGTGGTTGGATTAGAATACTAAAAATGATTAAAATTTCATCATTTTGGAAACTTCAATAATTCTTGCAGAGCATGGCTTCCAGGAAGTAGTCAGTATTTAAATAAGTAAATGTATAAGTACAATTAGAGATATAAGTTTGTGGATAGAAGGGCATACAATATAGTCTTATGGTCATATTAGACTTTTTTGCCAGAGCATTTAAATTAAAAAATTATAGATGGAAGAAGCAAAGTAGCAAGATAAGGAGACACTAGATATATGTGATAGTCTTAGCTCCTTAAATCTGCACTGTTTCACATAAAACTCGCAGGTGAATATTTACAGCTGTTTTAATTGTAATCATCACAAATCAAAAGCAAGCAAGAGGTTCAGTAACTGAATGGATAAACAAACAGCGGTACATCCATACAAGGGAATGTTACTCAGCAATAAAAAGAAGTGAGCTTTCAAGCTACGAAAAGACATGGAGGAAACTTAAGTGCATGTTGTTAGGTGAAAGAAGCCACATTAAAAAATCTGAATATTGCACAATTCCTACTATATACATAATGGAAAAAGGAAAACTATAGAGAGAGTAAAATGATTAATGTTTTCCAGGGGGGAAATGGGATGGGGAGGAAGATAAATTAATAAGTAAGGTGCAAGGGATTTGGGGGGAATAAAACTATTCTGCATGATATTCTAATTGTGGATACATATTATTACACACTTGTCAAAATCCATAAGTATGTATAACACAAAGAGTGAACCTTAATGTAGACTACGGCTTTAGTCAACAAACTGCACCAATATTGGTTTATTTATTATAAAAATATGTCATATTGATACAAGACTTTACTAATAGGGTTAGGGTAAGGGGTTTATGAGAGCTCTTTATCACCTATGCAATTTTCTGTAAATCTAAAACTGTTCTAAAAGTAAGATCTATTAATTAAAGTATAAATAAACCAAATTTTTAAAAATGATCTAAAGAAAGAATTATCACATAATATGATACGTATTTAAGCTGTGTAAAATTGTTACTGACAAGCTGTTGTAACAACTTTAAGCTGATAAAGTTGTTACAGCTTGTTACTGATAGCTTAGAAATTCAGATGCAGGTGTTTCAGTGGCCCATGTTTATTATTTCCTTCTTTGTGTGTTGAAACTAAAAGCAGTTGACTAATAAGTCCAGTGATTGTTCAAATACTCTTTTGTTATAAGGAAATACTGTAGTCCTGTGTGTGTGCACGTGTTTACACATAAAGGCACTTTCATGAGTGTATGTTTGCATAATGCAACAGAAATATAAGTGTACATTAAACCAAGTAAGACTACCACTGATTAAGTATTTACTACATCTTGGTTCTAGATGTATACATGTGATGATAAAGAAGCTAAATTACATCTAGTGGGTCAGGTTTCTATGTTCAACAAGAATGGCTGTATATCCCACTCAATGAGTATGAGAAAAGCTACTAAAATCTTTTTAAGGCTTCTGTAGCATTTAAGAAAAAGCATTTGCTGTGTGTGTCCTTCCTATTCTCTCACAAATTCAACTCTAAAGAATCAGTAAACAAGGCATCACATAAACACAGGCACATATACATGTACATACCCCATCTTTACAATCTGGCAAATATTTATATTCCCCCATCCCTTTCTAAGCTTGTTACAAAAATGGAAATGAGTTTCTTTGTGACAATTTATCAATATCTAATGGTCATAGACCTTATTTTTATATCAATTTTCTTTCCTGCCCCACAATCTTTACAAAAAAGAGAATATTTTACCCAAAGGATGAATAATTTTGTTGCTTAGGGTAGAGGCTATTTATTGCTCCTATGTGCTCAATTATAGGCGGTGGAGGACATAACCATTATGGTGGTTGTGAAGCCAAATCTTTGGAAGAGACATATAAAATATCTTCAGCTAGCTTCCTAATCCCTGTGGTGATGAGTAATAAGGGAACACATCACATTGCCACCAACCTCATTCACTTACACATGCCTGTGAGGCCGGCTCTAAGATAGATCTTCTCTCCTCGTGTGAAAAACAAACAAAACGGAAAACCTCAACTTGTTTTCTATCAAATTTATTTTTCTGTCCTAGAAAAAACATATAAAGGTGGGAAAAAGTGTTGTACACGGGACTAAAGCATATATTCCAAGCTCGACACAGTCAACTCTCATCATCATTGTGAAGAATGATTAAGTATAATATGTGCCCTTATTAGCAGAGTTTTGGAGTGAAAGAAGTCATTGGGCATAAGGCCAGGCTAATTTAGCCCTAATATTCTGATTCTTGAGAGTTAGAATGGATCCCTAGAAAACCACTCCAAACCCAGGCCCTCTCTAACATCGTTTACCTTAAATCCACTAAGATCAAACCCATTATGTCCTTCATCCTGGTTCATAGTAACCACAAAAAAACCAGAATCAGTCACTCCTTATATTCCCAAATTTCAATGTCCTTTAAAGTTCTATAATGTCTTTTTCTTTGCTTCCATTTACCCTAGTGAGCTCTTAACACCCTTATTATGTGCATGTTGAATTATTTTACATTCTAAGATAATTTTTCTAACTATTTACATCTAATTATTTTCTAATGGGAATACGGATCTCCACAGAAGACATGGTTTCCACTGGCCTCTTAGCTGATAGCTTGCTCCCACAGCTCTCATAGGAATGAGCTTGGTTAGTTTCATTACATTTTATTCTTGGTTTGAGGCCGTTCTACTCCCTAAACACTCTTGGCTTTGATTTTCATACATATTATCAGATTTTTTTACCCATTAACCCCTATTGTTGCTGACATCTACGATCTCCTGGCTCATTTCCCCTATTCCCCCTCATGGTGCAATGACTAGCATTGGTTCCTTTACAGCTCCTGCCTTAATAGAACACCACCTCTTTTCTCAAATCCACTCTACCACCTTAATCCAAACAAAATGTCAAATCCATTAAAACCTCTGTTTTGTTGACCTTATCAACTTTTCATTGTCCTCTTTTACTTGATGTCTTATATTTTTCATTCATCAACTTTAATTTCATGGCCATTAATTAACTCAAAAGAAATCCTGTAAGTAACTACCATGTTGTATTTTAAGTGCTTCAAATATATTAGTAAATAAGATGAAAGGCCTCTACTTTCATAAATCTCAAATTATAATCATTTCCTTGTATATATCATAATATATCAGTCACTTTGAGCTAAAGTATCATGTGGTAACAAATAACCCCCAAATATTAGTGATTTCCCAAAACAAGGTATATATCTTATCCATAATATATGTATATTAAGAGTTGGCTTAGGTTCTCCTCCATTAAGCCAGGACCAAGCTACATCTAAAGCTTGCTAATTACGGCAGAGAGAGAGGAAATATAGCACTTCAAGGTGATAGCCCTAAAAGTTCCTGCTTCTAAGTGAAACATGTCACTGCTGATAAAATGTTATTAGCCTAAATGAATAATGTGAGCAAAATTGGAAATATTAGATACCAAAATATAAGGACCACAAGAAGGAGCCTTATAGAATTTGTCTTTTCTTAATAATCGAACTTACTTGGCAAAATTGTAACCCTAACTAATTCCATCTCTCTGCTTACTGGCATCTGCATCCATACATTAACTCAGGAACTGGCCAAACCTGCCCCCCAAATTCATAATGTTAAAGTTATAATCTCTAGCCCTTCAAAATGTGAATTTACTTGGAGATAGGATCTTTAAAGAGGTAATTACATTAAAAAGAGTGTGCTATAGTGGGCTCTAATCCAATATGGCTGGTGTTATTAGAAAGAGGGTAACTATGGACACAGAGATCCACAGAAGGAAGATACCATATAGATACACAGGGAGAAAAGACCCATCTACAAGCTAAGTAGAGAGGCACAGGAGAGTTCTTCCCTCACAGCCTCAGAAGGGATCTATGCTGGATTTTGGATTTCGAGCACCCAGAACCATGAGATGATTTATTTCTGTTTTTTTAGTCACCCATCTTATTGTACCTTGTTACTAAGAGGTTCACTTGTTTACTTTCTCATCTCACACTACCCCCTCTCATCTCAAATCACCACTAACACGTGCTGCATATCCGGTCTGATGATGACTTCAGGGAGCTGATTACTTAACTTTCTATCCTCTGAGAATAGTAGAGTCATTTGAAAATATCACAAGGATCCTTCTGCAGGCTGTCTACAAAATGCCCTCACTTAACAAAGTCTACATAAACAACTCTGCATTATCGCCGAATACCATAGTTATTGTAGAACATCCTTGCTTCATCCGAAATCTATCCCTCCCTTCCTCCCATCTCTTCAAGGATGTCACTTTAGCAAGTCTCCATTTTCCCTTCTGTATCATTAATTCTTCCCTCTTATTTGCAACATTTTCATTACCACACAGTCTCTCATCAATAGAAGGTAATAGTACTTTTTATCTCACTTGTTTTATCAAATAAAACAAGCAAAACTCCTTGAAGTTTTTCACAATTCCCATTGTTTGCAGCCAACCTCAAAGTTTTTTCTTTTAAATTTGTCAAGAGGAGGGTCACTTGGAGAATCTAACTCAAGGGGTAGAGAGAAGTTTCATGACATAAAATTTTGGGGAAATTAAAAAATAGAAAAGAGTAAATAGCTATCATACAACAGTGAATGCCATAATATTTTAGTTTTTCTCATTAATGAGTTGCTTAGAAAGTTTTGAAATATGTTTCCTGAAATCTAGGATAATAACAATAGTAGTAATTAGCTTGTGCTTTCTCACTACATGTCATCAACTCTTCTAAGTAATTTATAAGCATCTAATGTGATCCTAAAAAAATATCTAAAATATAGATACTACTATCATTTTTATTAGCACTCAATAAAATCCAGACATCTTAATAAAATTACCAAAGGTACCTTGTTATAAATAATTAGAGATGAAGTTTATAGAGTCTAGCTGACTCCAAACTCATGTGTTATACATTAAACCTCACTTAATGTGTAGATTTTGATAATGAATGTTTCTTTGTTTATGGGAGAAGGTACCTGCCAGCAGTTAAAGCATGATTCTTAACCACGTAATCTAACTTCATTTAAACTCTCCTCTTTACCTTATTTCCCAAGAGGAGAATTGGGTAATGGTGTTATAATATCTACATTTGTATGCTTTCATGCCATATATAATGTTCACTATTAACAATTATTACTAAAACTAACATGTCAGAGTCACTTTCCCCCAAGCAGATGCATTTCACTTTTTCAACCTGTTTTCTTAAAAAAATAATAATAATTTTAATCTCATTAAAATTATGGACTTGTCTGATTTGTGAATTTTGAGGAAATTGCAACTGCATTAACACAAGCTGACATAATATACTCTAAGAAGACCGAGAGGCAAAGAAGATAAAAACAACTTGAATTTTTATTTCCAGTGCTCTACTGATTAGGTCACTAGAAACCAGTCATTTGAAGTTGATCAAACTGCATGACATATCTCAGTTCTCCACCCACTTGACACTATTACCTATGCCTTTTGACTTACAGTATTTCAAATTAAGTGATGAGATGACTTTCCTTTTCCCTTGACTTTGGGTTCAACCCCGTAACCTAATTTGATCATCAGAATAGGGCAGACATGAAGACAGGCTAGGCTGACTCTCGGCCTCCCTTGTTTCCATTTTCCCTCTTAATGCTGCTGTTTCTGTATAAAAACATGTCAAGGCTAGTTTACTTGACTCAAAAGGTAGATGAGAGACACAAACAAAATCACACCCAAAACCAGTAGAGTAAGAAAGTCTTGTCAAGCTCAGTAGACCTCCTAGATAAGCTCAAGCAATTTCTATCCACAGTCAACCAATGTATATGCCTATGACAATAAATTAAACTTTAAGCAGCTAGTTTTGGGGTTACTTTTGGTGTACCATTTTGTATGACAAATAGCAATAACTAATAGTCTACAAGATAGAGAGAAAGAGCTGGTTAGGTAGATATAAAGATCTACAGATATAGATATATTCTTATATACATAGTGCTATAGACTACATTGTTTATAGATCATATGTGGTAAGCAAGAGATTGAAAATATATCTTACACATTATATCAGCATTGCTAGTTACATAGTCACATAAGAAGAACGATGCACACCATGTTTTACAGCTTTAGCTTGCTCTCTAATTCAAGAACAATTTTACTAGGTTGGATTGGGAGTCTTTAGAATATAGCAGATATTATCCCCAAATAACTGATATTATAATCACTCCATTATTATAAAGCATGTCCTTCATATTCAACATCAATTAATAATATATTATTGAACCTTGTCCATTAAAGTAATGAACTTTGTTCAAACATTAAATCTTTGTTTTAGAAAATCACCACATATAAAATTTGGTTTAAATGTTTTAAATAGTATTTTTAGTAAATTCCATTGAGGCCTTATAAACCCTGTCCTCCTTTTCTTCCTTTTTGTGACTGAACTAATCAAACTTGAAAACTATATTCTAAAAGATTCATATGGGTTTGAGACCATCATCTTTGCCCCTTAAGAATGGTGTGCAAGGATGGGGTGATTTGACTAACTCATTACACTAACAAATCTGTAGTGATAGAATGAATTATAGATTGATGATCATGTCTTTAAGCAGAACACACTTTATTTAATGCTGTTTATCAGTTTGTACTGGCTAATTATGTGTGAGGAGTTATATTCTTTCATTTCAAAGGCTTGTCAGTGTGGGGGACGACAGCACCGAGGGCGAGCGCAGTTCTTTACCCGCTGTCGGCACCGCGTAGTCTTTGTGTGCAGCTGGGGTCTGAGATAACTTCATCCTCATTGCTTCTCTCTAAACATATTTAGACAATGAAACTAATATATATGAGTAAAAACACAAACATATCAGTGTTTTAAGATGATTCTCACTAGTATAGTAAGATTGACATACTAAAATAAAAGCATAGGCATTAATGAGTTGTTGCTTAAATTTTAGAGAACAGATTAGGATTTTTTTCTAAAATTATTGTTTGTTTTATATATATATAGGTATAGTACCTCAAATGCAAAAGATTGTCATGTAAAAAAGATCTGGATAATTTACACTAATGTGCAGGCTTACAAAAAATTAAGGTAAAATATGAATATTGATACCCATGGTGAATAGTTCATGATATGATTAATTTTAATATTCTCTAACTACATTTTCTGCTCATAAATCCTTATTGGGAAATAATTCCCTAGAAATTACACAACTACAATAATTTAATTATTGTAATTTAAAATATATATATAAAATAACTTGTACAGGTAACATTTATAAAGATAATATTTAATCATGTATTGAAATAATTTGTACAGTAAATATGCTTTGAAGTAATTGAATCTTAATTTAAAGCTAATAAAATTTCCAAAATACCATTTAATCCATGTTTTTTTAAAAAACTATCATGAAACTGTTCTTTTAAAATGATTTCTCTGGGATAGAAAATCTGTATATTTTTTAAAGTTTAAGATGTATCCAAATATCATATGTCACATTTGACTCCAAGATAAAGAGAGGATAAAAGATATTTGATTTTATTCTTGTACGTAATAGTTTTGGGTACAGTTATTTGGGTCATCTCTATTCTTCTGTCTTCCTGTCATCAGGTTATTTAAGTGTGTCGTGCCTTTTTGTATGTATTTTTCAGAGTAATTTCTCTCTGATACCTCTAACTCACTCAGCAAATAAACTGTAGCAGCCAACTCCTCCCTCATGCCAGATTCAGTCCTGGCACCATGAGTTCCAGAATTAACAGCCTTCAACTCTAGGCCTCTGGTTATTCATGATCCTTAATCCATATCAGTTGTTTGTATCCTTACAGATTAATAAACAATCCATTTAGTAGAAAATAGGTGGTTTGCAGGTTCATGTGTAGCATAACACACAAGTGATATGTATACAGATCTCTATTAGTATATACTGTATTTTTCTTTAAGATATTAAATCTCTGAAGCTTGTGTACCACATTATATCTTGTGATTTTTGTTTGAATTTGTGAATAATTTTCTTTTTTACTTACTTCCATGTTCTTTTTGTATTTTTTAATGATCATATATTCTTGTTTGAACATATGATCACTTATTTAATATCAATAAATATTATAAGAAATACTATACTCAGAAAGACACTTTGGAGCATAATTTTGAGTTTTGGGTTTTATACCAAAGCCCCAAATATTTTAAATTTATTAGTTTATCCCCTAAAATAATTGTTTTATACAAGCTATGCTTTTTTATGCCCATAAATTATATTTAGGATTGAGCCATACAATTTTTTTCTTTGCTTTCACTCAGGATGATGTTGCAAGTAAACAGAAAATTTGGCTCAAAGTGGTATAATCAGTATGGAAATTTAGTCACCTATTTAGTATTTTAGGGAGGAATTCAGAGTCATTTTGAGGTGTCCTTAACATTAAAGACCTATTATTTTTATTTCTTTTTGCCTTTCCTTCAGCCCATAACTGGATCTTTGTGGTTGCAAGATGACTGTGTGCATAAATAAATATGTATATGCATATATAAATATTCAAATATATAAGTATTTGAATAAGTTGACCAAGTCTAAAAGAAAAAAAAAAACTCCCATCTAGAATTTGAAAAAAAGCAGAAGTCATCACTTGTTTACTTGGCTCATTGACTCAACCTGGAACTTCTCCCTCTGCTGAAGCAGCTGGGATTATGCTGATGGGCTGTTGCAGGAATATTCTATGCTGAAGGTCTCGATGTGTCTCCTCACAAGTTCATCAAAGGCAGGAAGTTCTGACAGCAAAGTTATATAGTTAAAGTACTCTTATAGCTAGTAATACCTAATTGTAACTAGTGCTCTATTAGTGTTTATATATATGAACTTGCCCTGACTGGTGTGGCTCAGTTGGTTGAAGCTTTGTCCCATAACCAAAAGGTTGTTAGTTTGATTCCCGATCAGGGCACATATGGGAGACAACCAATTGATGTTTCTGTCCCGCATCAATGTTTCTCTCCCTTCCTCTCTCTCTGGGTGCAATGAAAAAATGTCTTTGGGTGAAGATAATAAATAAATATATGACCTTTATGCTTGAAAACTATCATCCCAATTTTATTCTGTAAATACAGACTATGATGTTGATAATACACAAATAGAATTGTCCTAGCACTTATTATTCACTTTGTTATTCAATATATCCTATATAGGAATCTGTAAGAATTTTTTTTCATATTTAGGAGTTGGGAAATGTTTATTTTTTTATTCTGAGGTATGAAACATTGTTTTTCCCAAAAAACAGTAAAAACATAATTTGTCTAAATTTTCTATTTCAAGAAGCTAACACCAAATTTGATGTTAAACATTAATAACCATGTGTGACCCTAGTGCCTATATGTTAATATTCTAATTTTTTTCTAGCTTCAGTCACCCATTAAAATGATATTTTTGTTACAGGACATTTCATCGTGGAGGACAATCACAAAAGCCTGGTTCAGAATCTTTATCTTATGGTTCTGAAACAATGATAAAATTGATGAGAGCAACAAATACCGTTAACATTTCTAGGAGACAGAATGCAGCAACCCAAGTTAATCCTTACATAGAAGAAGATAGAGAAATCCCAACTGTGAACAGCAGTCATGATGTTCTTGGCCTGCCAGTACAGAAGGCTTGGAAGGAGATGCTGCCCTGGTCAATGTTGCCCACTTGGCTGGGCATAGCCCCACAAGGCAAAAGATTGTCCTTGAATTCCTGGGCAGGGCACATTTCTGGGTCCCAGATTCGCTCCCCAGTCAGGATGCACTGGAGAGGCAACCAAACAATATTTCTCTCTCACATCAATGTTCTCTCCCTCTCTTTCTCTCTCCCTTCCCCTCTCTCTAAAAGTAAATACATAAAATCTTAAGAAAAAATAGAAAAAAGAAAGGGGATGCTGGGAAGACTCCATGAAAAGGAAAGATGGAGGCAGAATATTTGTGTGTAACACACGAAGTCATTCTCAGAAAGTGAAATAACAAGTGTAAACATACCGAACATACACTGGGAATTGGTAGTCCATAGTATTCAGAGACCTGATCATGAGTTAAAAGCCTGAAAATGTGGAGTCATAGTGGCAGTTTTGAAAAAGCTGTGATTCTGGAGCAGAATAAGAGAAGAGATGGCATATTTTGGAGATGATGCAGTGAAAGAAATAAAAGGAATAGAGGAGGAAATTAAGTAGCATACAATAAAATACACAGAAGAGGGAAGAACTGACAGAGAAAGAAACTCAAAAACTAGGAATCCTATCCTCCAAATAAAAATAGAAAAGGTTAGAAAACATAAACAAAACAGCTGCAAACAGTCAGATATTACAAAATTCAGATTTTCTGCTTGGAGAAAGTCTCAACAATGAATGGATCATGAGCTTGAAGAAAACTCACACAACATTGCTAATGGACCTAAATATCCCAAATAATTATATTAGAAATACTAAATATCAGGTTGAATAAGAAATATAGAATCTTAGAATTGATATATAAAACCATTGAAAATGAAAGTTGATTGAAATCAGAAGGGGAATATATGTAAAAGGGTGAGAAACTTTGTTTTACGATACCACTGAAATTGTGATGTATCTTTTTGTGGCAGCACAATTTAACCTATTCTTCTTGATATAGTTATTCCTATTAAAAATAAAAACAGGATATTATTTTTGTAAAATAATAGATGCAAACAATAAATTATAAAATTGATGTCAAACTGTAAAATTGATGAACTCTTTGGCCTATTACATCAACATATCTTTGGTCCAAATAAAGAAATTGTTATTTTTAAAAGATTCTCCAAGTTCATTGCTATGGCTGAAGACCTCCTGTAGTGAAATGAAGTCTGTACATAATTATGAGAATGATTCAGTGAAAATCCATTTCAAAACAAAATTTATCATTACAGAAATTGTTATTTTTCATCTTCAAAAGATAATTTATTATTTCAATGTGATTCCATATCATCAGGCATGATTTGCAGCTGTTGATGTTTTGCAAAATTCTTCATTTCTAAGATGATTGCTTTGTGTAGTGTGCACTTCCTCTATGAGAATTTGCATCATCCTCTGAAACACTACTTGTTTCTGAACTAGAGTTCTCGTTAAAGTGCTGCTGGCTGATTGCAGTTGATGTGCTCCGCGTAATCACAAAGCTTAGTCACATAGCTTGGAACAAGTATGGCATCTAGTCTTTCTTAGAAAGTCATTAAGTAAAATTTAATATCTTTAAAACTAAGATCATCTTTCCTTAAAAAAGTTATTTTTCATGTCTTCAATTTCATTTTCCTATCGCATTTTAGCTTTCTTATTCCCTTAATGATTCTTCTTTCAATGTTTTTCTATTTTTATTTATTTCAACTCAGCATCCTCATTAACTTTTGTATCTTTAAAAAATATTTTATTATTTTTTCCCTAGACCAGTACCTTTAATGACTTACGATCTAAAAATCTGTCCTTAATACTTATTTTTCTCTTTCATGAACATTCCCCTTCCTGTTATAATTGGCATTTATATATAACCTTCTCTTGTAGTGACTCTGAATAATATTATTTCCCATTCGTTATCCCACCCTACACAAGATCTGGTTGCTCCTTTAGGAAAGATTTCCCTTCAATTCATTTATAAACATGAAATGTAAATGGCCTACCATGAGACTCGTGTGTTGACAAGCAATCCAAAAATGTAGCTATGGTGCTCTGCAAAGGAAGTAATGCATTTGGGGAAGGCCATGGGGGCACAGGAAGATTGAGCACCTGGATGTGCTACTTTAAAATGTGGTTAAGAAGAGCATATTCCAAGAGTAATTCATGTCTTGTGCTTTCCAGCATGTGACTCCATATCATTACTAGTATTTCCTAAATGCATTATTATCTTCTGAATAATATATTAAATTAGAAATTCAACATGTTGAATTGTTAATCTTCTGAAGATGTCTCTGACAGTTAAAAGCTATAAATTTTCCAAGGTTTCATGAGTAAGCCCATTGTTATGGTTTTAATTGTATCTACCAAATAATATGATAAACACTTAAGCCCTTATACCACGGAATGTGATCTTGTTTCAAACTAAGGCCACTGCAGATATAATTAGTTACATTAAGATGTTGTTAGTCAATAATAGGTTCTGCTCTTATTACAAGGCAAGTAGTTAAATATTAACAGAAGAGAAGGAGGTTGCACATTCAATCAAGCCAGATTAAAGAGGGAGTTACTACATCATAGGCATTCCAGGGGAAAGCCTCACCTTCCCCCAAAGGGAAGTTAATCTCTCAGCAGGCAGGAATGAGGGCTTTTCAATTTCCCAGGGAATAACTGGCCCATTCACCCCTATTGGGAGTGGGGAATAAACAGTAAAGGGAAAATTTGTTTGCTGGGTCCATGCTCTGTAGAAGTCAAGATGGAGACCATAAAGGGTAGGAGCCTAGCTTGGGAAAATCTGGGGAAAGAATTGGATAGAAAAATGGCATGAACCCCCAGAAGATCCAGGAAAGAGATTGGATAGGGGGTGAGCCCATGACAAACCCAAAGAATGAGGAAGATTTGTTAGTTTGAAAGAAAGCTTACCCTTTCTTGAACCCAAGGAGATATAATCACATTTTTAAAAGGCTCCAGTTGCATTCTCTCTCTGCATCAGCTACATGGCCTGGGGGTGGCAATCACTGGACCCAAGTGCAATGGATTACAGCACAGACGCCAGTGGGTCTTGGCAGCAAAGGTACAGATGGGGAAATGAGACACTGTCCTGGGCTTGGTGGGGACAAGTGTGGGCCTGTGGCCAGAGAGGCTGAACTTCCACAGCAAGATGGAGCTGAGCCACTTGGTCATGGATGAGGCAGTGCAGAAGGCTCTTCAGTGGCATGTATGCCCCACATGCCCTTCCATTAAATCTTGCTACTATACCTTAAATCCTCTTATACTTGACTCCATGAAAATTCTTTTCTTGTGACTTTGCAAGAACCCATTTCCAGACCACCTAGCAGACCCCTGTTGGTCCCATTTCACATCTGACAACAGAAGACCGGTATCCTTATAGCTGGACGAGAGACACAGAAATAGATACAAAGGGAAAATGCCACATGATGACAAAGGTTGAGATTGGGATCACTCATCTGCACAACAAGGAACACCAATGATTGTCCCACATCAGACACCAAGAGCAAATTACAAGCTCTCCTCTAGTAACTTCAGAGAGAACACCATTTACTAATAATTTGATTTTGGACTTCTAATCTCTAGAACTGTGAGAGAATGTATTTCGGTTGTTTTAAGCCACACAGTCTGTGGTACCTTATTACAGTAGCCCTAGGAAACTGGTATACCAGTCGACAATAACATTCATTCCCTCTAGTTTGGGTCACATCTTGCTCAGAGTTTATGGACTACAGATCTCTCAACCACCAACAAGCCCACCATTTGTATTGCACTTTATTCTATATTGCTTTCCACCTTTTGGAAAGAGTATTATAAAATATGTCAGTAATATAATACATAGCTTTATACCCATAAGCATCAATATTGAAAAATCAAACTAAAATTTGAAAACTCAGCCAAATATAGCAGTATCATCGACTAGAAAATGCACATTATGTTTGATGAACATGTATTCTAATTAGTTACTTTATACCTGTCATTAAATATATCTACTAGCACTGACACATTATTAAAATTGTCATTATTGAAATTAAAGGACAATGCTAGATAGTTAATTGACTATAAATCATTCAAGAAAAGATGAACTTTTCAAAAAACAGAAATAAAACCAAAAGACAATAACTTAAAAACAACCTTCTATAATAGAATTCCAAGTAATATCTGGCTAATCTGGAGCATAACATTCAATGGAAAAAGGCTTGACATTGGAAATGCCACTTGTGTTTACAGTTCAAAATATATACATTTCAATTTTGCATAAAATTTCAATATCTGTGAAATATCATAAATACGCATCAGTAGAAAAACTCAAATCTTCTACAAAGCAGCTCGCAACACCCATGATTAGCAGAAATTGAAGAACGGATTTCAAGTCATGTCTTGACTGGAGTCGCAAATGAACCACAAAAGAAAAACCAACTAGTTCAAATATTTCCTTTATGTGAGACAAATAAAACCTTTCACACAGTTTGTTTTATTTTATTGAAACTGTCACCTTCAGTTGCTTTTAAATTCATTTAAAAATGTTTGAGGCTACTATTGATTTGAATTTCTTAGAAATGTATAGAATTATGAACTTACTCATATTTATATAAAGGAAGTCTGGATTCTTATTTTTAAATGTCCAGGAAATTCTGTTTCATCTTCTCACCCTGGCTATTTTCCTCCTGATTAAGGCAGTTAGCCGTGTGCTAGAGGGGAGGCCCTGCTGTGGTGTTAATCAGACGAGAAAAGTCCCTGCTGGGGGTTGTGGCAAATGCGCTGGGATAGCTCATCTCTTTCTGAACTCTCTCGAGGTCTTCATTCTTCCCAACAGCAACAGGGATACTACTTAAAAATAGATTCTAATTATAAAAGTTTAAAATATCCTTCCTTTACAAGTTAGTGTAATCTTTTCCACCAATGCAAAAGATTTTTTTTTTAAATATTCTTGTGGCTCTTTTGTCTAGCTCTTTGAAATATAAAGATATTTCAATATGACTATTTCTGCAAATGATAAATGTTCTTCTAGACGGGGTCATATTTTTTGTTCGTATTTAGGCATGTTTTGGTCCCTAAACCCTTCTCATTTTTTTTAATAAACAAAACTTCTATTTAACTTTACGTCTCATAAAATTGGTGGCATGCTTACAAAAAGAGCAGAATGTTTACTGAGACTTTAAAAACCAATCTTTATTTATAGAAGATTACTAAACATCCACTAGTTGATGTTTTTTCAAGAACGACAAATGCAAATAGAATTTGATGTCATTGTATGCATATATCCATTGTGGTATTTCATCTAACCCCCTTTTTTCATTAAATTCAATTCATAAAATGGTACTGCCGATGAATGTGAATCATATTTATTAATAAAATAGTGTCTCAAAAAATAAAAAAGATCAGCCTCAAAATCACAAATATATTAGTAACATATGTTGGTTATATATAATGGAGAAAATAGTAAAATTGTACTAAGTGGATATGAAGGAGAATATTGTTATAAGAAAATTGTGTGCATTTTATATGCTTGATTTAAATGTGAAGTAGTAATTAAAAAATTAGAACTATTAGTTGTGTTCCACTTTAAATTTACTTTTTTTACTTTGCATAAAATGTATTAAACTGTCTAGAAAACATTCTCTAACAGAATAAACACTTCTGACTCATAAGCACCCAATAAAGTTCTAGCAATTATTCCATGAAATCTGGGACAAAGAGGCTAATTGAGTGTATTATTATAAAACTCTAGAGGGAGAAACAACAAGTTCAGCAGAACTGTCAAAGTTTAGAATAGCTCTACTCTTTATATGATTTATCACTCTGGAAGCACAAGATCTGAAGTAGATAATAAAAGAAGAAATCACATTTTAAGTGCTAATGTGACTGAAGAGATTGCCATTTTGTGGATAATCATAACATCTCCAAATATTAGATAGGCAAAAAAAGTTAAGGTTTTCAATTTAATCCTGCATCAAGTTCTTCTAAAACACAGTTCTAAATCAAACAGGTTAAATATTAATATATTACTTAAAATAAATCTTATTTCAAAAATTGTATAAATCTGAGTTCTATAAGTAGATAATACCTAGTGTAGTATAATTTCTTAGAAATTTTTGATATCCAAATTTACTTAATTCTATGATCATATTCTGTGGACTTTTTAAGATTCTTTAGTTTTAAAATTCAGCACTCTTTAAACGGTTCCAATTCAGTACAATTTGAAAGGCCTCAATATATAGGCCTTGTAATGCAGAAGTAATGCAACAAATAGGAATGTAGAAGAACAAAGTAAACAGCTTGATTTTCAACTATTTAACCATATAACTTTTAGGAATTTAATATATTAGTGTATAATGTTTTTTAAACAGCTTATTTATTTATTTTTAGAGAAAGGGGAAGGGAGGGAAACATCCATGTGTGGTTGCCCCTCACGTGGCCCCCAATGGGGATTCCTCCTGCAACTCAGGCATGTGCCCTGACTGGGAATTGAACCTGCCACCATTTGGTTCGCAGGTTCAATGTGTGGATTTAGCCCATCATTGAGCTACACCAGCAAGGGCTTATTAGTGCATAATTTATATTTTTTTCATATAATTAGTGTTGAGAATTCAATAATATAATTGAATTTAAGAATGTAAATGCTTTTACATAATCTATAAAATATTTAGATATATTATAGATAGCTTACATCCATCTGACTTTGCCAAATATTTCAATATTTGACGTATTCATCAATTTTTTTTATCAACTCACCCAGCAGTGGATAAAAAAATTGCTACAGAAAGGTTCACATTGAAAGTGTATGATAAACAATCTCCATTATGATTTTTGGAACTTTTCTAGCAGTTCACAGGGTTGATCCTCAAAATTCATAAATTCTGTATTTGTGAATTTGCTAACTTACTGAAATTAGTGTGTAACCCCAAAACGAATACCTGTGGTACAATGATGATCATTTACATATACGCACAAAGAGTGAAAATCTAGAGTCATCCAACACTCATCTTGAAGTTGTTGAACATGTTGCCAGCTGAGGTTGAATATGTGATTCTCTTCCTTCTTTTGTTAGCTCTCATACTGTAAACAAGTGTCCTTTTTGTGATCTATTTAGTGACATACTTTTAGTGTTTTTTTTTCATTGGCCCCCAAATATAGTGAGTGCAATTTACCTTATGGAGAAAAACAGGTGTTTTAGATAGGCTTAATTTAAGCATGAGTTATAGTGCTGTTGAATGTGAGTTCCATGTTAACAAATCAACTACATGTGTTTATGTGTGTGTGTGTGTATCCTTTATATAAAATAAAATGTCCAAACACGGAAACACACATAACAGAAATTTATCTTTTGACTGAATGAGAAAAATGCAACCAGAAGACTCATTCCTTTATTTCCCCTAAAAGCAATGGTTCAGCCTTCACTAATTCTATGTTCTCCAAGACTTACAGAACACAATTGCTGTGAGTAATGGGAATCAACTGTATTTCCCTATCTTGATAATTTTTTATTCATAAAGTATATTAATTTATTACCTAGTATAAAAGGGAATTAGTTGCATCAATCACACTCCTTGGTATTTACTAAAATGAGTTGGAAATTTATGTTCACACGAAAGCCTGTACATGAATGTTTATAGCAGCTTTATGTATAATTGTGAAAGCTTGGAAACAACCAAGTTGTCCCTCAGTAGTAAATGGATAATCCAACTGTGTTACAGGCAGGCAATAAAATACACTTCAGTATATAAAGAAATGAGCTACCAAGCCATGAAAAGACATGGAGGGAACTTAATGTGAAATAAAATAAGTCAATCTGAAGAGGCATATACTGTAAGGTTTCAATCAGATGACATTCTGAGGAAGATGAACTATGGAGGCAGTAAAAGGATCAGTAGTTGGCAGGGCTTCAGGATAAGGGAAGCAGAAATGAATAGGGTGAACACGGGGGATGTTTAGGGCAGTGAAACTACTCAGCATGACACTGAAATATTGGACACATGTCATCATATTTTGCCAAAACTTACTGAATATTCTGCACCCAGAGTGAATCCTGATGTAAACTGTAAACTTTAGTTAATAATAAAGAATCTATACTGGCTCCTCAATTGTACCAAACTAGAAATATACCACACTAATTCAATATGTTAATAACCTCTGGTTGGATTCTTGGATGATGATGAGGAAGAGAATATGGAAACTTTACACAACTAAGCAAGAGCTAACCTAAAACTGAAATTAACTTTAAAAAGAAAAAAAATGATTAAGTAAGCCTCTTAGATTCCAGTAAACTAAGCATATTTTAGCTAATTTACCATAAATAAAATGAATATTTCAAAGAAATAATAGTTCAGGAGAAATAGGCTTGGAGTCAGCTTAAAGCAACACTGGAAATTATAAGCATCCAAAGGTAAGAAAATGTATTTTCCTCCTCATGACCAACATAGCTGTTATTAAACACCAAATGCTTTAACAAACATTGACCCTAATACCACCTCTGGAAACTTGAACTTGTGTCCACAGCCATGACCCACAAATACATGTTTCTGTCCGGACTGAAAGTTCATGATTTGTTTAGGCCAAAAACTGATGCTTGATCTAGATACTGCAGCCTAGTCAGTAAGAAGACTGTTTTTTCAACTAAGAGGTTTAAGATAAAAATTCTCCATACACAGCAAGAAGGCTCACAGTCTGAGCAGCCAAAACAAAAATATTAACTGTACACTGAGATAAAATCTGTTACTAGAAAAGGTAATATAAAGATATTATCAATAGAGCATTTTTATCTATTGTAAAATTTAGCACTCATTGAACTAGCAAGAAACAGTCATGCTTTTGAAAACTCAGGTGAGAAGTTATATCCTAATTAATGCTCATTAATGTTATGCTTTCATTCTTTATTTTTATAATATCAAGCTGGACAATTTCCTGTTTTACTCTATATTTTTACAAGCAAGTTTTTTATCTTTTTAAGGTTTTATTTATTTATTTTTAGAGAGCGGAGAAGGGGGGAAGAGAGGGGGAGAAGCATCAATGTGTGGTTGCCTCCTCCATAACCCCCACTGGAGACCTGGCCCAGGCATGTGCCCTGACTGGAATCGAACCAGCAACCCCTTGGTTCACAGGTTGGCACTCAATCCACTGAGCCACACCAGCCAGGGGACAAGTAAGTTATTTCAAAAAGCATTCTACCTATACTAGATTTTATTCATTGCATGCCATTTTCTGTTTCTATAACTTCACTGTAATTACTCTTATTAAATTGCCAATGCCCAATAAAAGTTTTCTATTTTAAATTTTATTCCAGGGACCATTATTTTTCCTCCCCAAAGCTATTACACTTTTACATGTTTCTAACCCTTTTGCTCTCTCCAATCACTTCCCTCACTAGTCTTTTTCATACAATTTATATAGAGAGATCTAACAAACACAAATGTCCTTCAAATTCTTCAATGGCATGGCACTCCCCATAAAATAAAGTTCATGCTTTCACTCGGCAGTCCCAATGTCTCACAATGTGGTGTCTACTACCTCTTTAAAACTCTGGGCTTTGTTTGTTTTGTAAGCAACCTGTAACTCAACTATTTGCATTTGGCTACATTTGTCATCATCTTTCACATCCCTTGGCAAGTTGAGCGATGGGGTGAAATATAGCAAAGATATATGGCTGGGATTTAGATAAATCTGAGTATGAAGCTTGGCTCCTCAGCCCATCTCTAATTTAAACATAGTCCTTTCCTTGCGCCTCAGTTTCCTGATTTGTAAAGTGGAGATACCTATCTGATAAAGTCGTGATGAGTTATAAACAACTTAGTATAGCTCAAGAATTTGGTACCTATTGTTCACTGAGTTCATTATTATCTGAACCCTGCAAAAATTCTTGTAATGCACTATTTTAATCATTATTCACTCAATTATCAATTTTCAGTATCTACTATATATCAGACAATGAACAAAGAATGGGAAGTGTGTATATTTCTATGAACAAAACAATCATATTTCCTTTGATTGTCCTTTTTTCTTTTTACTTTTGATAATTCTGGTCAAAATGTCTTTCTGATCTTTCCTGTCTGGAAAACTACATTTTCAGATTCACTGAGGGATACCACTCATGCATGTCCTCCCTCCCAAAGTTGTAAAATTTACTAAAATTAGCCTTAATGCAGCTTGTACACATTCATTATGACATTCAATACTTGATTTCAATTTATTTATTTGTTCTTGCTACTAGGGAATAAGGTTTTGGAGCTCAGAGCTCACATCTTATTTTGGTAGCTACCCATGAAGCACACAATAAATAAAAAAGAGAAATAATCCTATTCTCAGATGTCTTAAAGCAGGTACTTATATTTCTGCAAATTATTTTAAAGCTATATATAAGCACCATATTAAAAAGCTTAGAAACTAAAATGTGTAAAAATCATTGCTGAAAAATTAATTTGAGCAGAAAAATCACTTCTCTGAAATGAAAAAAAAAGGTTGAATTGAAACATAGTTTATTTGACTAATTAGTAGTTCAGGTAATAAATTCAGGGTACAGAAACATCACTGTGGATTACTCCAGTTAAGTGAAATTTCCATGGAGAGTTTAAATTTAATGAGAGGAGAGAAAATGCAAGGACATTCCAGGTGGAAGGAATGAACTAAGGAATGGAGCAGAGCCAGGGACTTGTGCGTATTTTATGAAGACAATATTAGATCAATCCTCTAATGTGAAGAATTCCCTTAGGGAAGTACCGAGTGACAAATCGGGAGACATGCAGACTGGTTTAGGAGAGATTTGAAAAGCCAGGGCCTTCGTGGAGCTACCCGATTGAGACATAGGAGAGTTAGGACAGTTATTCAGGAAATGTAGGTACGAAGCATTGTTTCAGAATATTTGATCAGGTTGTGACACACCGCACAATTTGCCTTCAGGGTGTCTCTAGATCTGCATAGATCGTTAAAAGCCAATGATAATAATCTTTATGTGAGTTAATGAGGATTAAGATGAGGTTCATGGTACATTCTCAGGTCTTCTACTAAATTTAATTTGTCCTTAATGTCAAAGTGATTGCCACATTTCTAAAGAAAATATGAGTTCTGAAATGCATATCCTCTTTCCATAATTGTTTTAATTTCATTTAGTTTTAAAAGATAAATGAAATAGATTATATTAAAATATAAAGATTTTAGAGACAGATATTTTTATAATAATTATTTGATATAAACAATATAGGTGCTTCCATCTCATTCATTAAACATTTGAGTTATTAAACTGTGGAAGAGAGAAAAATGAATGGAATAATTTTGGCTTTTATGATGTTTACAATTTGTTATGAAGACAGTTGAATTTATCAATAAGATATCAAAAATAATGAGGGTGAATATTATAAGGGTTTATAAAAATGAAGTCTATGGAAGCACAATTCTGGCAACAATAATAAGTAGATGCCAGGGAAAGGGTTGCAGAAAGACCGCGTTTTGAATTATGTGTGGAGTCTGAGCTGCAGAGGTGCAGGAGTACGGCACCATGTTGAAAGGGTCAAATGCGTGGAGACAGAAAAGTGTGTGTACGGGATGTTTAAACATTGGTAGGAAGTCGACAGTGGTTTGAACAGAGGATGATAGAAGGAGTATCCTGAGAAATAAAAAGTATAATTGACTATGGTCATGTCACTGGTGTGTGGGGGTGGGGTGGGTGTAAGCACCCAGAAATGTTTATGAATGCGTGTGTGTGCTGAGAAGCGGGGCTTTCAATATCTTTCTATCCTTTTTAAATGTTATTTTGGGTCAGGTAGGGAGCCACGGGGATGGAGTAGAAGGAGGACTGGACAAGAGACTGATGGTGATGTGCTGTGTCAGATCACAGTCATGGGATGGATTTTGGACTCTGAAGTAGCCATCCAGGATTATTGGAGATTTGTGAGCAGAAGAATGGCATGGTTTATCAGATGTCTGGATTATGGAAATAGCTCCATTTGTAAAACGTGAGAGAGTTTGGAAATGAGAGGCTGTGAAAAACAACACAGAGGTCATTTAAAAGATTTCTTCAAGAATTCACGTAAGATTTAAAGGTACCCTAAAACACTGCAATCCATCAAACACTAGATCAGAAAGTGTAGGAAAAAGTAAATTGGATTTAAATAAATAAAATCTGTTCATACAAAGACTTTTATGTAGATTTGGGTACAATTAAAATTTATAATAATAATTTTTCAGTCATAGGAAAATAACTAATTATACACACAACTACTATTTAAGAGGGACAGGTCTTTATTTTGCCCAAATCACAAAATCTTCTAGAAAATAGTATACCAAAATATTTTCATTTAAGAGTATATTCACTGCCCTGGCTGATGTGGCTGAGTGGATTGAGTGCCGGCCTGCAGACTACAGAGTCACTAGTTTGATTCCCAGTCAAGGCACATGCCTGGGTCATGGGCCAGCTCCCTAACTAGGGGCACATGAGAGGCAAGCACACATTGATGTTTCTTTCCCCCTCTTTCCCCCTCCATTCCCCTCTCTCTAAAAACAAATAGATAAAATCTTCTTTAAAAAGTATATTCATTAATAAGTGTTAAAATAAATAGATAAAATCTTTTTAAAACATATATTCATTAATAAGTGTAAAATTTTGATTGATAATTTATAAAATATAACCTTATAGTTATTGAGTATTTCAAAGCTCTTAGAAGATTAAATACTACTATAGTCAAAGATACATGAGGTCTAGCAGTTCCTTATCAAGATATATTCTCTTTTGTAAATACAATTTCTTATTGAAGATATTTTCAGCTCAAATGGAGAATATATTATAAGAAGTATATATTGCTTCATGATATATACATGCACTAATTTTGAATTCTGAGCAAATTTGACATGCTAAAATTATTAATATAGCAGAAGTTTGTATATGTTTAATTACAAAAACACAAATATTATAAAACTTGCAGTTTTATATTTTAAATATAGTTTGTAAAATGTTTTGGAAACATGTTCTAGTGTATTTTCTATATTTAGAATATTTAGTGGGTAACATTAAAATTATTTTCCCTTTCCAAGCAGTCTTCAATAATGTTTTACGCAGTTTTTAAGTGTGTGAAATGTATCCAGGGACATACAAGCCTACAGTTTTGTAGGAATACTCCAAGGACAACTGACCTTTTTTGTTTGAATTTAGCTCCTCAATTTCTTTTCAAAATGTCATTGTATGAATATATTGGGTTACTAAATGTCAACTGCATTTTCACAAAAAAAAATATTTGTACAATTTTGATTAATGAGATAATTGGCAGGTAGCTACTTTGACCTCCTCTCTGAGTTCCAAAATCTCTAAATAACTTAGGAGTTTAAGGTTTCTAAAGGAATAGGGTAGAGGTGAGAATATCAAAATTTGCATGAACGCTGCTACTATTCTTATGCTGAATAGCTGGTTGTATTCTGGTTTTCAATATGTTTTTAACTGATTTAGTATTCGCAGGTCATTGTTTGTGCTTTCTGCCTTGGAACTACAACACTGCTGATCTCGGAGCTGACTTGAGGTGGATTGGTCAAATCATTACATCCTCTTAGGAAGCCCATCTGTGGTTTTGTTTGTTTGTTTGTTTTTTAATAAATGGAGGTAAATGTCTTGATCATTGGGCTTATTCTACTTTTTCTGTTTCATTATAACATATTTTTTCCACTAGGAGATTCTTGTGTTTAAAAAAAAAAAAAGCTTTGGAATAATTGCTTTTGTTCCTCTGCCTGTCCTCCAGAAACCACAACTTTGTTTTTTAAGAGAGAAAAATTATTAGAATTCAAGGTTGTTTCCTATCTTGAAAGTTGTATCTACTCTTAGAAAGAAAGAACCACCAAAAAAACTATTTGACCTAAGTGAATTTGGCAAAACAGGAAGATATAAAGTCAATATTCAGAAATCAAAGGTATTTTTGTACACCAACAATGAAATTTCAGAAAGAGAAATTAGGAAAAAATCCTATTTGCTATATCAGCAAGAAAAATAAAGTACCCAGGGATAAACCTAATCAAGAAAGTAAAAAACCTATACTCAGAAAACTATATAACACTAAAGAAAAAAATTAAGGAAGGCACAAATAAATGGAAACATATACTGTACTCATGGATTGGAAGACATAACATCATCAAAATGCCCGTACTACCCAAAGCAATTTATAGATTCAATGCAATCCTTATTAAAATACCAATGACATATTTCACAGATATAGAACAAATGTTTCAAAAATGTAAATAAAACCATAAATGACCCCAAATAGCACCAGCAATTTTGAGAAAGAAGAACGAAGTAGGAGGGATCACAATACCTGATATCAAACTATATTACAAGGCCACTGTAATCAAAATAAACTGGTACTTGAATAAGAACAGACACATAGGTCAATGGAACAGAAAAGAGAACCAAGAAATAAACCCATATCTTTGTGGTCAATAAATATTTGACAAAGAAGGCAGGGGCATAAAATAGAGCAAAAATATCCTCTTTAACAAACAATGTTGGGAGATCTGGATAGCTACATGCAAAAAAATGAAAATCTACCATCAATTTACACCAAAAACAAAAATAAGCTCAAGATGGATAAAAGACTTAAATATAAGTCGTGATACCTAAAAGTCCTAGAGGAGAACATAGACAGGAAAATGTCAGATATTCCACACAGCAATATTTTCAGTGATATGTCCTCTAGAGCAAGGAATAAAGGAAATAATAAACAAGTGGAACTTCATTAAATTAAAAAGCTTCTGCATGGTTGAAGAAAACATTAGCAAAATGAAAAGGGAACCAACCATATGGGAAAACATATTTGCCAATGATACCTCAGACAAGAGTTTGATCTCCAAAATATATAAGGAACTCACATGACGCTACACCAGGAAGACAAATAATTCAATTAAAAAATGGGCAAAGGACCTGAACATACACTTCTCTAAGGAGTACATACAGAGGGCCCAGGGACATATATGAAAGGATGCTTGGCATCACTAGTCATCAGATAGATCCAAATTAAAACCCCAATGAGATACCACTTCACATGAGTGAGAATGGCCATCATAAAGAAATCAACAAACTACAAGTGCTGGTGAGGTTGTAGAGAAAAGGGAGTCCCAGTGCACTGTTGGTGGGAATGCAGACACTATGGAAAACAGTATGGAATTTCCTCAGAAAACTAAAAATGAAACTGTCCTCTGACCCAGCAATTCCACTGCTGGAATTATACCCTAAGACTCCTTGAAACACCAATTCAAAAGAACCTATGCACCCCAGTGTTCATAGCAGCACAATTTACAATAGCCAAGTGCTGGAAGCAACCTAAGTGCCCATCGGTAAACGAGTAAATGAGTGGACCAAAACACTGTGGTACATTTACACAATGGAACTCTATGCATCAGAAAGAAAGATGAAACTCCTACACTTCGTGATGCATGGATGGAACTGGAGAGCGTTATGCAAAATGAAATAAACCGGGAGGTGAGGGACAAATACCATATGATCTCACCTGTAAGTTGAACCTAATCAACAAAACAAAAAAGTGAGCAAAAGAGATCCAGAGACATAGAAATAAAGAACAAACTGACAGTCACCAGAAGGGAGGGGAGAAAATAATGGGGGCAAGAAGGGGAAGGGTCATCAAGAAACACATATAAAGGACTCATGGACAAAGACAACATGGAGAGAAAGATTGAATGTGAGAGGTGAGAGCGGGTGGGGTGGGGGAGAGTTACTGGGGGACATGGGGACAGCTGTTATGGCACAACAATAAAAATAATAATAAATGGCTAATGTAAAACAAACAAAAAAAATACCTGTAAGAGGGAAAAAGGTTTTGCAGCAGATGGAGCTCCTGAATCGTCAGGTTGACACAAAAGCCACATAGCACAGGGAGCAGGGATACAAACTATATAGATGTTCAAGGCAAGTTTTCATAATCCTCCTCCAGGTTCCTGGGATTCATCACCTGGGGTGCAGGACCCCTAAACAGTTCAGAGATGTATTTAGGGGATATATACTTTCAAGTTTTATAAATAAACTCACAAATTTGCAAAATAAAAAGAAAGAAAGAAAGAAATTAGTCAATGCTGATGAAGTGGCAATAAACTATGTCTTAGGAATCTCTAATTCATATTCGTTACTGTCAAAGAAAAAACTCTCATGGTAAAAGTAAAACAATGCAGTGGGGTAAACCATGCGCATTACTAGGGTGAGCTCCTAGGTGGAATAGGGGTACTTCCTAGAGAAAGAAATATATCAGGTCTACTCACTGACATTAAATATATATAAGTATTATATATATAGTTTATGTATTGTATTTAATTATATACACATATCTCATTAATATGTATACATATGTATGTATGTATGTACACCAATATATATATATATTTCATCCTCCCAATGAAGTCGGATAGGGATAAATCTAAGGTCTATGTATGTCCCTGCTTCTCATCCTGACAATTCAACTGAAATACCCTCTCCACTCCCTTCCTGGAAATCATTCCTTCCGACATTGTTGCCTGACTGAAAAGTTGTTGGTGAGATTACATACTCAAGGAGACAAATAACATATAGAATGTCATTATGCTTCTAAATCTCATGTGTCCCACATGTGTATTACTTACTTTTTCTTCTTTTTAATGACGAAAACAAAAGCTTATAAAGGTGAATTCTTTAACCAGTGGTAAACAGAATATAAGAATTAAAGAACAATGAGCCAATCTTAATCAGTGGGATTTAAAAAGACTGTTTGTGTCTTTCTACTGTTATCCTAACAGCAAAAATAAAAATCATCTGAATTTAATAATATATGGTTTAAAATGTTTAATCTGCTTCCTAGAGCAGAAGGCATATTAGTTTGTTAGGACTGTCATAACTAATATACCACAGAGTGTGAGGCTCCAGCAACAGAGATTTCTGTTCTCACAGTCCTGGAAGCTAAGAGTCTAACCCGAAGGCATCAGCAGTTCCCGTGTTAGTCCGCAGCCTCTCTCCCGCACTCGAGGACGGCCTGCTTTCCACGGTGTCCTCACGCAGTCTTTCCTCAATGCCCAGCACTGCTGCTGTCCTTGTGTGTACGAACTTACTCTTCCGTAAGGACATCAGTCAGCTTGGTTTAGGGTCCACCCTGACAGCCTCATTCTAGTTTAATTACTACTTTAAAGACCCAATCTACCAATATAGTCACATTTGAGGTTCTGGGATTTAGGGTTTCAACGTATGACTTTGGGGGGCAGAATTCAGGCCATAATTCAGCCCACGCAGAAGGCAATCATGGGGAAAGTCAAAGAGCTTTGACGTTGAAGTCAGGAAATCTGGATTAAAACGACTTCATGACATTTTAATAAGTAACTCAAAATCTCTGAATCCATTTGTCATTTGCATGTGGAAGCATAATACCTGTCTTAAGGTAATTGTTATATGATAATACATATAGAATTCTTGCCACATTGCATTATCCACATTAGTAATACATTTATTGAATTTGCATGTTATATCCAAGTCATCATGCACTTTTGTACATCCTAAGATTGAGGAAATGATATGATAGAAAATGCTAAATATTAAATAAAGTGTCTTCACTTTGCCTTTGTAAGCAACACATTTTATGTGAAGAACATATTAAAACTGCCCTAAAATTACAATAACATTTTTTAAAGCTTCAATGTATAAACACTTTCATTTAGTTCTATTTAGTTCTTCCCAAAAGCTCTTTTTCATGCATCATTGATTTATGGACAGTTGTCACAAATAGGAGACACCCATGTGTTAAAAGTACTTGCCAATTTTTCTTTGTGAATGCCCTCAATCAAATTCAACAGATTAATGTTTCAATAATCACCTATCCCGATTTTCAACTACAGAGTCTTAACTATCCTACTAGTTTAGGTTTGTCCCTTAATTTAAACCATTAATCTCTTGAGAACTTATTGTTGCCTCTTTTTAGGCATATTGATCTGCATTTAATGTGTTCCTCTTTTGTAATGCCACTTTTCTAGTATGGATTTTTTAAAGCAAAGTATTCTTGTTGACTGATGCATTGGTGTATTGTTACATTGCTTCATCTTCCCTTTTTTACCCCACCGAGTCTCCGTGAGTCCACTATCTTACATGCTTTAACCTTGTATGTGTCTTTGTAGTGACCTTCCATGTAAGACTAGGTACAGTGGGTGGACCGTATTTCCTAGTGCAAATTAAAAACCCATTTGTTCAGCTTGACTTATGCTTCGTGACAGCGCTGTGTATTTTTCGCTGTGATGTGAATACATGAAGGGCACAGCATTATACCCCATCTGCATTGTGAGGTAAATGTGATCAGAGTAATTACTACTGTCTAAGTTTTTATTCCTTTTTTCATTAAAGCTGTTATCATGCCAGGGACAAGGATAAATAATACCCCAAACCTGGCTTTTATTAGTTTCTGTCTTTGTTAAATATGAATGGCACGGATGGCAATAAGTAAAGCTATAAAAATCATAAATAAAACATTAGCACATTTTTTTAAACAGTACAGGTGTAAATGTCACTAATGAAGTAAGAATAAATATGTGATGTTAATTACACTGGTTTTCCTAAGTGTAAAATCTGAAAGGAAATGGAGTGCTTGAGACAAATGAAAACAGGAAAAACAAATATATTGTTTCCTTCCCCTAGGAAATACCATTTTTTTAATACTCACCATACAAAAGTAGGTTATATTACAGGTTTGAACATGTGCTAGACCTGTTTTACAGGGTGAGTATAATAAGTCATGGGTGGCTCTTATATATTTATAAGCTGGCCCCAGACTGATTTCTTTGTCTCTCTAGATATTAAGTCCTAGAGTGTGTTTTTCTGTCTGTTTCTTCAGGGTCAAACAGCACACACTACTCCCTTTATCAGTGGTTTGTATCTTTTTCTGCAAATCCTTTTTTCTATAGAACAATCACTTTTCTTAATATGCAAAGGAATAGGAAAACCAAGTGTGTGGGAATTATATTTAACCAAGAATAAATAGACCACAAAGTAACATTTAAAAAGCCAATTGATAAAGTTTATGAACTATAAACAATGATTTTTAAGAATTTATTTGCTTTGTTTTGTTTGTTTCTTTGCTTGATCTAGAAAGAAAAGGAAATATGTTAAGTTTATGGCTCACTTTGGATGTCTCATTGTTTCTGTTAATATGTTTGGGGACATAGACAATTGCCTCACCCTTAGTCAGAGTAAACAGCCACACAAAGATCAGATTCTAAAGATTTCTTCAAGAAATTAACTCCAAAAATTATTCACCGTTCTCTGCTCACTGAATGTCATTGTATACAGAGGGGGAAAAGATCATTCTGTTTGCTTTATAAATGTATGCTCTCTCTTACATGCCACAATGATAATAATTAAGCAGATTTAGTTCGTATATAATTACAAGTTCCTATTTTAGTGAGAGAGAATAATGACTCTTTCAAATTCACACAGCCACCCAAGTCTCAAAATCAGAATTCACATTGAAAGGCAGCACATTGTGCATGGAAGTTTCAGTGCTCACGGGCCCCAAAGGATCACCTGGAGCTCAGACCTACGTCCTGAGGATTGCGGACCACATACTCAGGCATGGCCTCTCAACACATCCATTTGGTGGTTGCAAACATGTTTCTCCAAAATTACTGAAAGTCAGTCTTCTTCAATTTTTACTTATTTCGGTGAATGACACCACCATGCCACCAGCTCTTTCTCCCCTGCTCACTACGTCCACTCTGTCTCTTTGTCCTATCACATTCGTTCATCACCATCGACAGTGTCACTGATCACTGCAGAACCTTTTCCTCTGCTCTCTCACAGCTGCCCAAGACCCCAGAGTGGCCTCCAAAGAGCTCTCCGCGGACAACATCTTCGCTCCCATCAGTGATTCCTTTACACTGCAGTCCAGTGATTTATATCCTGGCATGGCACTTTACTTCCATCCTATAACATTTTTCCTTACTTTTTGCTCTTATTAGTTTACTAATACTGTAAAACTCTCAATTTTTTTAAGCCAATAAGTAAAGAAGCAGCTTACTGCCATTTCCTGCTACCCAATTCCGGAAATCACCCATTTGTTCTCTGTATCTATGAACTTTTGGTTTATTATTTTTAATTTATTACTTTATTTTATGTTTCATGTAAAAGAGAGATTATGTGGTTTTTGCCGTTTGCTGTCTGACTTATTTCACTTTTCATAATGCTTTTGGGGCCATAACCCTTTCCTCCTACCCTATGATGATTCAACCACTTAGATTTGTTTTAGTTTCTCAAATGAACCACACTAACACCTGCTGCAGGGACTTCGCATGTGCTGTTCTTCTACCTGGAAAGCTACTCACCACCAAAAAGTTACATAGCTCTTGTCTACATCCCTTCATACTTTGTTATTTAAGTTCAATGATATTTCCCTAAAATAGCAGTAATGGAGCTACAAACTAATACAACCTCCACTTTCCATTGTCTCGCGACAGTAAACTGCTTTACAGCGTTTTCATTTATAATTTAATATTTACATGTGTGGTTATTTAATATCTTTTCTACTTTGTGTGCTAATACATTTTATGAGACTAATAACATGTCTGATTTTTCTCATTATTATATCCAATAGGTCTAGTATAGTGCCCGGGACCAAATACGTAATAATTTAATGTATGTTCAAGAACTGAAGTCATATTTTATGCTTAAGGTAATGTTTTCACATTATACGACAATGTTAGCTAGTGATATTCAAATGTCAGGCTACAAATATTTATTTTCCCAACTGATTGATGTGACAATTTTCACTTCAAGGAAATGTTGAAGGAATAAAATGATCACCAGCATAATCTTCACTAAAATTCATTATTTTATTAATATTTTTATATACTTGCTTCTTCTAGCTTTCATTTCTCTCTCTTTTTCTCTCTCTCTTAAATGTTCTGAATCACTGGAAAGTAAGTTGCACATAGTATGGCATGATACTTTATCCTCAATTACTTTAACATATTTTATCAAAAGCAAAAACATTCTTATTCATACACTAAGTCCCACTATCACACCCAAGACATTTAAAATGGAAGTTTATCATGTTTGAAGGTCATAATAAAATAATTCACATGTCCTTCTAAACTGAATTGTAAATTTGTTATACGATAGTTATAATACTAGGTATTATATATTTTATAACAATATGCTAGAAAGTGGGTTTGAGAGTTTACCTTTCTACAAAGATTCTAAGTCAGGGGTTTCAAACTCATTTTCATTGGGGGCCACATCAGCCTCGAGGTTGTCTTCAAAGGGCCGGATGTAATTTAGGACTTTATAAATGTAACTGCTCCTTAACTAGGGGCAAGGAGCTCGGTGCTGCCACCTGGTAGAAACAAGGTGCCAGGCCGGATGAAACAAGGTGGAGACCGGATTCAGCTCAGGGGCCTTGTGGTTGCCACCTGCGCTCTAAGCGTTAAAAGGGAGATTCTAATTGAGTTCTACTAAACTCCAAGGTGTATTATTATTCTATCACACCATAAAATCGTGATCAATTATAAAGTTTTACACTTGAAATTTATTTAATATTATTAACCAATGTTACCAAATAAATGTAAACTTTAAAAATATTTTAAAATCACGATCATATTGGTAACATTGTCTAGGACTAACGGGACATTAGACAGTGCTGTTGAGGGTTTAAATAGAACAAGGAATGGGGAGGCTTACCGTGTACATGTGAATGCCAAGCAGATAGTGGGAAATGTCCCCGGTGTACTAAGATGTTTTCCTTTCTGGAACTGCTCTGTAACCGTATGTGGATGTGCAATATTTATCCGAACCCTTTATGGTATAGCAGTCACTGGTGAAGTCACAGATAGAAATGAAGTATTAAAACGTATGAGAGTATGACTTTATTACAGATATATTGTTATAAGATACTGCTGAGTTTTTTAAAACATCGTATTAAAGAAAATTCAGAGACCACTCCTGGGAAAGTATTGTGCAGAGTTAACCAGAGGACACATTCTGGTCAAAAAAGGAGTAGTTCATTTCAAGTCATATCCCCCGAGAGAACTGCAGGTCCTGCCACGAGACATCGCCATTCCCCTAGCACCTGGGAAAAGTGCACGGACCGCTGCCCGGAAAACATCATTCGGGGTCTGTGTGTTACTTGTTTACAACAGATTCTTGCCTGAGGAAGAAGTTAAGGGTATTTCACCAAATCCTTAGCAAGCAGAGAATGATCTCTAGTCAGAAAAAAACAAACAAACAAAAAAACACTAGGTAAGCTGAAAAAGCAGAAAGAAAGAAAAAGGTTACTATGAAGGAGCATCTAATGAGAAAAAGAAGAAAACTTCATATAATCAGATGAAAAATTCTAAGGATATGTGAGTAGAGAACTGAGCCAAGCATACGATTTCTAAAGGACTCCAGAATTTTTGTTGTTCTAATTTTGCATTATTTTTTAAATAAGGCCATAAATTGTTCAGACTTAACCAAATGTACATATTTATTGGATTTTAAAAAATTTAATAGAGGAATTGAAAAAAGAGATATCATTACTGAACATTAAATTATAAGGTATCTCTCTCTCACACATACACAAACACAAATTTCTTTTTAAATAATGGAAGCCACAAGTAAAAAGCAAAGAAAAAATATAGCAAACATACTCAAGATAACTAATATAAAATGTAAAACTTCATGAAATTTCAGATAAAAAAGAAAGGATTAAAAGAGGTAGCACATTTACAATATAAGAATGATCTTAACTTGGAGAAAAAATTTCCCCTATAGACAAAAAGTAGATAATGAATGCCATCAATATTTAATTCATTAATCGAACAAAATCTTACCAAGTGGCTTCAGTCTGTCAGGCAGAATATTAAGCACTGGGGATTCAGCAGAAGACAAGAGAAACCAGGCTTCTCCCCTTACTGGGTTTAATGAATTCAAGGGTGGTTTACAATAAATGAATACATATTTCATTGTACAATATCATTTCAGGTCAGTATGTATCCAAAAATATAAGAAATTGGGAGGGAACAGTAACAAATGGTAGAGAATACAATAAATTATAATGCTGAAATTTATGATCACTCAATATACAGAAAATATCTGACCATTTTCCAGTAAAAATATATATTTTTTAGAATCTCAAGACAGCAACTGTGCATTAAACTAAGAGCAGCGTTCTTCTAAGGCAGCGTCTTAGGCCCTTGCACCTGGCCTTGCCACTGCCTTTTAATGGAAACTAGTTGGACAGAAAACACGGTTTTCAAGAGTCAGCCTGACAGTGAAACAGAGAAGGGAGGGGATGCTGGTGAGTAAAACTTTAAAGAAATAGGGAAATGGCCAGCACAACTTAGGAGTGAAACTTGTACCGTTGGCATGGGTGAAAACAGAATTCAAGTTAAAAATATTAAATGAAAAACAAAAGAATGCTAAACACACAAGCTTACTGTAAATCTACCTTTCAAAATAAACAGGAAAAACAGTTTTACTGTTTAGAGGAAATCAAATGATATGTAATTCCTATTTCATTACAATTATTTTATTTTTTAATATATTTTATTGATTATGCTATTACAGTTGTCTGATTTTCTCCCCTACCCTACATCACCCCTTACAACCACATTCCCCTGCTTTAGTTCATGCCCATGGGTCATACATATAAGTTCTTTGGCCTCTGCATTTCCCAAACTATTCTCACCCTCCCCTTGTCTATTTTCTACCTACCATTTATGCTACCTATTCCCTGTATCTTTTCCCCCATTCTGCCCCCTCCTGCTCCTCACAGATAACCCTCCCTGTGATCTCTTTTTCTGTGATTCTGTTCCTGTTCTAGTTGTTTGCTTAGTTCACTTTTGTTTTTGTTTTTTTAGGTTCAGTTGTTGATAGTTGTAAGTTTGTTGTCATTTTACTGTTTATATTTTTGATCTTCTTATTTTTCTTAAATAAGTCCCTTTAACTTTTCATATAATAAGGGCTTGGTGATGATGACTTTTATATTAAATAAATTTTAAAAGTAATATATTTTAAGAGGTTAACATATATTTATGAACATTTGACAAGCATAGCTCAGAATAAAAACAATAAAATTGCATTTATGAACTTTTTAATACAAGATTGAGTTTTCTTCATTTCCTGAGCTATTTATTCCTTTGAAAAGACCTAAGCTGATATTTTAAAACCATATTCCAATTACAGTGATGTACCTTTCTGAAGGCTTCACCCCTCAATGAATGTATCAGAGCTTCTTGTATTTATTATTTTACAAATTACATGGAAAACATCTTAATATTTCTTTAAGGGCATTCTAAGTGAGTATCCCATATCATTTTAATCTCATTACAATATTTAATATTTAGAGTTTTTTAATGTGTATCTGCCACATACTGAGAACATATCTTATTTTAAAAAATAAATATATGCCATAGTTATATTGATAACAAATCAAGGCAGAGAATGTATCTACTGTCTATTAATTAAAATTTTTGTTCTCATTTATGTTGTGCTGTTATTTCAAAATAACACTATCTGTATATCTAATTAAATTAATTCATTAAAATATTAGGTAATATAAACATTATTGAAAAAAATAGATACTGTGAAAACTAAAATGTCTCACTTAGAAACTATTAAAATTAGAGAATTTGCTGAAGTTATAGAAATAAAAGCAAGATATAAAATTGCTATTTTACTGGTCATTATTAGTTAAAAACAGATCAGTTTTTTAAAAATCATATTAATGATAGAACAGAAATCCGTAAAATTAGGAGTACAACTCACAAAAATGTGTTTCTTAAATATAAATAAAAGTATTTAAATACAATTAAAATACAGTAAAATCCAGAATACAGAAGGACAACTAATATTCCTAAATACTTTAATATTTTAAAGGTAAGTCACTACAAAATGTAATTTATAAATCTAATACATTAACAAAATCCTAAATATTGGAATAGAAATATAGAAATAGTTTTATTCTTGTATGGTAGAATAAATTGCAAGAACTGAATATATTCTTTAAAAACAATAATTAAGCTTCAGAGAGATATTTTAAAATATGTAGTAGAGTGGATGTTTATACTCTTCAATCGAGTACTACTATGTCTGGTATGTAATGTAGATGATTTTTTCATAGAAGAAATTATGAAATGAGAAAGAACATTATATATATCTATATATTATATATTTATATATAGATATCTAAAATATACCTGTATTTTATTATATACAACATAAATGCTATAAATATATAGATTTTATGTAGATATATTATATATATTATACAGTACATAATATGGAGATATAATACATATTATATACTATATATTTTATAGTAGCTAATATAATATATAATGTTATATATTATACATCTATATGACATATATTATAGTTCTATATGTGTATATGTGTGTATGTGTGGGGTTTTTGTGTGTGTGTGTGTGTATATAGTTCAGAATTTTGGCTCCACCTAAATAGGAATATAAAAGCAAACAAAAGAAGTTTTACATAAAAAGATGCCAATGAATTGCTATCTCGGAAAAAAGTTTGTAATTTTAAAATGTGTATAACCTCTTGAATGTTCATAAAAACAGGAAAATAATGAATGTAATATGTTATGGAGAATAAATGGAGAGGATATAATATAGCTATTTGGAGATATTTACATTGTTAATTTTGGCTATGAGTCAAAGATATTTAGCAAGGAAAACAAATAAATACAAATATATGTATTTAAGTATATCATTTGAAATAAAATAAAATGTGTGTATATGCCTTCATGTAAATTTATGATCATAGAAAAGAGTGTAATGGATACACTTTAATCTATGTTCAATGGAAACCTAAGGAATTGCATTGGAGAATAAATATGTAAGTGTTTCTATATGTTACAATTTATTTGTTACATTGACATTTATAATTTGTGTGAGAATATTTTAAAAAGTCAAACAGCATACAAAATAAATGAAGAATCATGATTGCGATATACTTTTTAAAAGATCATACAACAAGTGCTGTAAAGGAAATTCATATCTATTAGAGACAGAAGGACATAAATTCAAAGTAAAATGTGTCTCCCACTATATTAGTATGCGACTTATATGTCTGTAGAATACACATATATTCCTTCTTCTACCATTTCTTAATATGATACTATATGATGATGATTAACATCTGGGAGTGGATATGACTGAATTGGCAACTGAAAAACCAAAAGAAGCTTCCATTCATGCGGCTAAATCAAGTCTTATGATAATAATTGCAGACATGATGTGAAATGCTTATTGCTCATGAATCATAGTTTGTCTGATGAATCTTTTGCTACAAAAAAAGTTTCTTGATTCTGTAACTTTTAATAGGAACTAGCTGTAAGAGGGTTCTGGAAACTCAGATATTCCTGATTACCCCTCCCCAAGGGTTCAAGCGCACCCGGTAAAGCACTCAATAAAACTAAGCCTGAGGCAAACAGGACATAGGCTCTAATGAACAAAAGGGCTTCTTTTCTAAGTCATTTAACAAAGATGTTGATTAAAGCCTGCTACCAATAGAGGGAAGTATCCCTGTCTACAAGGGAGTGGCTTTCTTCACCCAGAGTTAACACGGCCTTAAGGAGAAAGACTCTGAGGCAATAGACACTTTTATCACCTCAGGGCATCAGCCCCTTATCCTGTGCACAATAAGAGTACATTTCCATTTATATTTTTTGACACAACCCTTAAAAGTTTATTTGAAATTGTTAAAAAGGTGTCTATAGTGGAGGTGGCAGAACTATTGAAATATTATAGAATAGAAAGACAAAAATAACTTCACAATTATAATAACAGGAATGATTTTAAATATCAGCATGTCTGGAAAAGAACATAAACTGAGCTGATCTAAAAGGAAAAACACAGAATTAAATCAATGGGTACTGTGTCTCTATCTTATCTGGTTGCATGCTTCCTCAAACTTTCTTAAGTGATAAAATTCTTTGCCATAGCTCAAATGTAAGAGACAGTAATGAAATAAAATATGAAATAAATATAATATTATAGTTTATAGTCTTCAATCATTGAAACAGAATCATTGGAAAGGAGCTTAGATATGATTGAGCCAAATCTCTCAGGAAAATTAGGGCACAGAGAAAGGATGAGATTTATATACATTTATGAAAGAAAACCCTGCCATTATTAGAACAGGGATTAATGGTTCAGAATGTGTAAGATGGCTAGTCCTCCTCTGATGATTTTCTGTTTGTATAAAGAAAAAAATAATAAACCACTTTATTTATCCAGTAGAAAATAAATATTTTTTGGACACGTCTTATGGATCAGATATTTTCCTAGGAATGAGGATAGAGTTGAGAAACAGACATGTTCCCTTTTGCGATACTGTTTGGATTCTAATGAGAGGAGACAAGCAATAAAAAAAGTCAGGAAAAGAAGAAGCGAAATGATGAATCCAAGTGATTGTAGCATAATATACAAAATAAAATGAATGAATATAATATCATCTGAAAAGGCAATATTCAAGCTAGATCATGAATAACAAGCATTCTGCCACATTAAGAGATATGTTTAAAGAATACCAAGGGACTTGGCACTTCTAAACATGAAGACAGAATGAGTTTGAAGTGCCAAAACATTAGAAAGATATTGTTTGAAGGATAGAAAGTTAATCAAAATGACAGAGATTTACCCAAGGTCAAGTCACGTAAAACACTGAAAACATATAACTAAACTTGGATTATATTTTGCTGATATAAAAAGCCATTGGCATATTTTCAAGGTAGTTACGAGATTTGGCTGTCATGAATAAATTTATTTATAGAGGAGGAATAAGGGAATTGGAGAAATCAGAAAGCTATTGCTTTAGTTCCGACAACATCAAACAATGCTTTGAGTAAAATGCTAGCAGTTAAAAAAGGGAAATCATTTGGTACATATGTTTATATTTCAAGGATAGACAATTCTCCAAAATAAATATAATATTAGACATTAGAGAAGAATTAAGAGTTAATTCCAAGTTTTTGGCTTGAGCATGTGGGTGGGTTCTGACATCTTAAAGGTGAGAAAGAACAGGCCTTCTGTTCAGAGAAGAGTTAGAAATTGAAGTTTGGACATGTTTGATTTAATAAATGTATGGGACAATAATGTAGACATGTCAAGTAGGCCATTGGACATATGAGTGAGGAGTTCGAGGAACTCTTCTCACTAAGGGTGTAAATGTAAAGACACCTGCAGATAGGTGTTCTTTAGAGTCACGTCACTAGGGGGTGTTCCCTGATGGAGGCTGGAGACTAACAAGGGCAGAATGTATCACTAGTCCAGCAAACACGGATCAGCAAATGCAACTGACAGAAATGTCTTTTGAAGCACTAAGAAAATGACAATATTATGGTGTCACAGAAGATGGGAAGTAAATGTGTTACAAGAAGGAAAATATGGTCAGCTCTATTAAATGCCATGGATAGATCACATAAGATGAAAAAGGGTTATGTCCTTCAGATTTGCCATTTTGCAAGTTACTGCAGACCTTGAAAAGAGCAGTTTATAGTGAAGGATGAAGGAACATTGTGTGAGATTGTACATGATGCTTGTATAAAACAGGAAGGAACTGGGACAATCTGAAGAAGTTTGAGAGGGATTGTTAATAGATATCATCTGACATGTACTGACTTTCATGATTTGAGAAACTTCAGTGGCATTTTCAATGAGGAAAATCTGGCTCTATATAATTAACCTGAGAAATTCATCTAGGCAAAAAGGTTAATGCTGACATAAATGAAAGTTAAATCATAACTATTCAAGTGAAATAAATAGTCCTGCTTCACTGTATAAAATGCTTACCTCAAAAAATGATGTACAAAGTGAGTCTGCTGCTTAGAGAGAACATCACATGGTTAATTACATGATATGCAAAATGCTCAGTACTTTAGAATAATAGGTAAAAATCCTTCATTTCTATTTTATTTTTCAATATATTTGAAAAATATATTACTTCACTTTTTTAACTTTCTTTTTTAAAAGTATTTATTACTGATCATGCTATTAGAGTGGTCCCAATTTCCTCCCCATTTGTTTCCTTCTGCTTGGTAACCACATTCCCACCAGCACTACCCCCCACCTTAGTTCATGTCCACGGGTTGTGCATATAAGTTCTTTGGCGTCTCCATTTCCTATACTATTCTAAGCATCACCCTGTCTATTTGGTACCTACCAGTTATGCTTCTTAATCCCTGAACCTTTTCTCCCATTCTCCCTTCCCCTTCCCCTTTGATAACCCTCCAAATGATCTCCATATCTATTATTCTGTTCCTGTTCTAGTTGTTTGTTTAGTTTGTTTTTGTTTTTGTTTTTTTTAGATTCAGTTGTTGATAGTTGAGTTTGTTGTTATTTTAATGCTCATAGTTTTGATCTTCCTCTTTTTCTTAAATAAGTCCCTTTAACATTTCATATGATAGAGGTTTGGTGATGATGAACTCCTTTAGCTTCAGCTTATCTGGGAAGCACTTTATCTGCCCTTCCATTCTAAATGATATCTTTGCTGGATAGAGTAATCTTGATTGTAGGTCCTTGCCTTACATCACTTTGAATACTTACCAGGCCCTTCCTGCCTGAAAAGATTTTTGGTTGTTTGTTTGTTTGCTTATATTTTTAGAAATCAGCTGATGGTGTTATGGGAGCTCCTTTGCAGGAAACTCTCTGATTTTCTTTTGCTGCTTTTAAGATTCTTTTTATCTTTAACCTTTGGTATTTTAATTATGATGTGTCTTGGTGTGATTCTCTTTGGGTCCAAGTTGTTTGGGACTCTGTGCTTCCTGGACTTATATGTCTATTTCCTTTGCCAAATTAGGAAAGTTTTCTTGATTTTTTTTCCACATAAGTTTTCAATTTCTTCTCCCTCTTCTCCTCCTCGAATCCCTATGATTTGCATGTTGAAACATTTGGGGATGTTCCAGAGTCTTCTTATTTTCTCATCATTTTTTTTTAAATTCTTATTTCTTCATTCTGTTCTGGTTGACTGCTTATTTCTTCCTTATGTTTCAAATCATTGATATGAACCCTGGCTTCCTTCACTTTACTGTTGGTTCCCTGTGGATTTTAATTTCTCTTAGTGTAGGCTTCATTTCTTCCCTTATGCTTTTGCCATACTCAATGACTTCTCTGAGAATCCTTATCATCAGTGTTTTAAACTCTGCATCTGATAGGTTGGCCATGTCTGTTTCATATAGTTCTTTTTCTGGGGTTTTGTTCTGTTCTTTCATTTGGGCCATATTTCTTTGCTCAATTTGGCAGCCTCCCTGTGTTTGTTTCCATGTATTAAGTAGAGTTGCTTTGGCTCCATGTCTTAGCACACCTGTTAAATTGCATGGGGCAGAGTCTTAGGTGTTTTCCAGGGCGGGGCAATCCACTTCACAGCTTTGTGGCTCTGTATATGGGGGAGGGTTTGGAGAGGGGACAATGCTGCTGCCTGGGTGCTGAAGGCTTGCTTGGCACTTGTCCTGTTTCCAGTCACTTCACCCACTTCCCCTTTGTCACTGATGCCCTTCTAGCTGTTGCCCTGATGTTGGTTTTCAGGGTGTGTTTGCTTATGTTCTAGGGCCCTGCTGGCCCTTTAAATGGACTCTTCTGAGAGACTGGAGGTTTCTTCTGCTACTGCAACCTCCACTGGTTTTTACAGCCAGAACCTATGAGGCTTTATTTTCCTGGTGCTGGAACCCTGGGCAGTGCTGTCTGGCCTGGGGCTGGGATCACTTGTTCCCCAGGTATCCTTTCTGAGTTTTATCTACCACGCATGAATGTGGGAAGTCCCTTGCTGCTACCTTGCTGTCACCATACCTTGTCCTTTCCACCCTGGCTCCTCATCTTCACCTCTCTTACTCATCTGGGTGAGTATGAATTCTTTAAATTCTTGGCTGTCAGACTTCCATGCAGTTCAATTTTTTGGCAGTTCTTGTTTTGTTTTTTGTTTTGTTTTGTTTTGTTTTTTAATTGAGATTAATTGTGATCTTTCTCATGGTTGTGCAAGGGGGCAAAGCATGTCTACCTATGCCTCCATCTTGAACAGAATACATTACTTTCCAATTTATGTTTCTTTTTGAAATATATCACTAGATATTTAAACCAGCATTTCCAAGGTTTGGCTCACTCTAGAAGCAAAACAGACATAGAGTAATTATTTTTAAACAGTTCCAGATATCCTTTAAGTAGATATTTATTCTCCAGTAGAAGCTCTACTTGTAAGTTATACAGTTGTTTAGCTAGTCCTATTTCCATTTGAAACAGCTCATTTTATTCTTTAAGATTTAATTTACTTAATTTTAGAGATGGGGGAGGGAGAGAAAGAGGAAGAGAAACATGGATTGATCGTCTCTTGCAAGCCCTCACCCAGGAATCTGGCCCATAACCCAGATGCGTGCCCTAACTAGGAATCAAACCAGTGACCTTCTGGTTTGCTGTACGATGCCCAACCCACTGAGCCACAAAAGCCAAGATTCATTTCATTTTTAAAATTACCATAGCAATTTGAGAATAGAAATCACCTCAGTCATGTTCAGGGAGTTTAAATGTTACTCTCAAAGAATAAAAAGGACTTGGACTTTATCTTGCAATTACATACATCAGCTGTCCCCATCCTTTTTGGCACCAGATACCGATTTCATGGAAGACATGTTTCCATGAACCGGTGTAGGGGGGATGGTTTCAGGATGATTCAAGTGCATTACATTCAAGCTCACCTCTTGCTGTGCGGTCCAGGTTCCTAACAGGCCTGGACAGTACTAGTTGTTGGCTTGGAAGCTGGGGAGCCCTGAAATACATTGTTAACTAATTTGTTTACTTAGCATTATTGGCTGAGGTAGGTAACATTGAACCATTACAAACAAACAAACAAACCCAACAAAAAGTGGCTATTGTAGTGATTCAAGCTTATCTTAATATGGAACTCCAACTAATTGTAGCTGTTAATTTTAATGAATAGTTTTTACTTTTGGTGCAACAAGGCTCTCCTCATCACGACTGGCAGTTGACAGTCTTTTATTTATTTATTTATTTTGCATATTAAGAGAGTAAGACATCAAAGGGTGCTGACTGATTCAGGAACAACATATATGCAATGCCAGAATCCCCAGCATTGTGCAGTATGGTATAAAAGATTCTTAGGGATAATAAATTAGTCAACTTGAATTTCTGCTGTCTTTGCTCCTATAGGGTTTGGGGAAAATTTCACGATAGCTCTCAAAAATTGGATTAAGTACAGCTCTGATTTATGGTCTTGCTTTGCTGTCTTGCAGAAGACACACAATACATCCATGCATTCTGTCTTTAATAAGAAGGGTTTGACTTCAAAACGATTGGAGGACTTTTTCTATGGAAGAGAAAGACATATTTCTAATGTTCATTTTCACTAGAAGGTACTCAAAGATCTTCAGACGGGTTTGTTATCTGTAACAAATGCATGAGTTAGGGCATGTGATTTTAGAATGGAAACCTATAAAGTTAAAAGCAGAAAATTGAAATACTACCCACCAAAAGGTGGAATCCAACTGTTCGTAATTGCTTGTGAATGCAGGAAGTGAGGAAAAGAAGAAAAAACACCCCGATATTTCGGATTCATTGTTATGATCCATTGGCTGGCTGCTATGAGGTGAATCGCTGATGAAGCCTGCGGTTTCGTGCTGCTCGGCCCACAGCATGAACCGTGCTCCACGCTATGGTCCCATTCTTCACCCGTCCCTAACACCAAAAAGGTTCGCATGTTTTGAACACATTAAAATAAGATATGGACATATTATTCAGCTTTCTTTGAAAACCACTGACAGCTTCCATGCCGTTTGCGAGGGTGCCAGCGTTCAGTGGGGCATTGTTCTGTGAAATAGACTGCAGGCTCACACGGCGTGAAAGGGGGAGTGCGAGGCTGAAAGTTTTGCAGAATCTATTATTTAGTAAGGCTTTTGTTAAGGAGTTAATAGTGTAATAGCTCACTTGTAAGTTTTGTTTCTTCTTCTGAGAAAAATGGGGTTTTGCAAACAATCGGATTGTCGTGTTTCTGACATGATTTTGACATTCCTGTCACTCAGTTTGGTGTTGCATTCCATAGCCCTGTAACGTTACTGTGGCATTACAGCTTGCAAATGAGTTTTGAAAGCATAACGCTAAGGTTTTCGTAGTGACTTATTCTCGCAGTATTAGAAATAAAATTCATTAGTACACTTTAGATTCCGGCATGCCAAAAGTAAACAGCGCTGTATTTTCTTAAGGTACCTATTGTTTACATCAATGGCTCAGTTTCTTTGAGGAGTGTAAATATGTAGCTCATTATTTTTTTTTCCCTCAGCATTTTGTCCTGGTCCTGAAATTGAGATTGATTTTCAAATGTGATTGCTTTTCAAGTGCAAACAATTTCTGGAATTCCATCTGTGAATACTAGCTGTCATTAACAGATGGGCAGGTATTCTCTCTTATCTACAAAAAGCACGCCCTAACTCAGAGTGTTTAACCTACTTTAGAAGAGCCACTAAGTGTGCTTTCTTATATTATTTAGCTCATTATATTATGAGTTTGTTCTATGAATAATACATTGTGAATATAAGGAAATTAGAGAAATTATACTAACACAAAGGCCACATCGCTGATGTTAGCTGAGTTAAAATTACAGCCAAAGCCAAAGCACACTCACGAATACTGTGGATACAATAGAAATTCACTGTAGTTGCCAATTGTTTTATAAAGCCTAATGGTAATTTTTAAAATCCTGAGATATAGTATACATATTATTTTCTCTCAGAATCTCCCATCTTGATTTCCGCAGAAAATAGGATCTGAGGACCTGAAATCAATGGGAAGGCAATCTGTTGAGACATTCTCAGAGAAGCACCCTGTTAAGCGCAGGGGATTCTTGGATATTGTGGCAAGATGGGACTAAGCAGGTCCAAAGTTCAGCTTAGGACCTACCTACCAAGGATGGACCTTGAGGCAAGGAACTCAGAACATCAAACCCTAGCAGAATCAGTCACTAGATATTGCTGGCTCTCAGAACAAGACGTCACCTTGCGCAAGAGCAAGCAATATCGAGCAACAGCACTATTTTATTTAAGTTTGGGCATATTGAAAACCTCAGTTTATTACTTAAAGTTTAGCATTGTTTTTATAAATATAATTTATATAAATTTAAATATATAATATTACCTTAAATATTATAGAGATTATAATGTTTCATTTATTTTAAATAATGAATATCTAATTTGTTGATTTCTCTATGCCATTGATGATGTTTATGGCTTATAAATATGTATGTGGTTAAATTTGGTGGTATTAATATTTGTCAAAGTAGCATTAAAAGTCAGTTTTCAGTTAGAAAGCACCAGAAATGTTTTGATGGAGTTTGAACACATGTTTAACCAAGAGGAAAATATTAACATGGGAACAAAGGTTTAAAAAATGTTTTAGAAAAAATAGAGCATTTAAAATGTCTGAATATATTTTATTATGAAAAGTGTGCTAGGTAAATTTTTAAAATTATAATGTAAATCAACCATTAATTTTTCATCGAATGCCACATTGATACTTAGCAAGGTATTAACATAATAGAATTCTGTAAAACTACCCCCCTTCAGAATTCACAGAAGGTGTTTTTGTATGCTTTTTATCAATTTCATAAGGTTGACGTAATTTTCCACTTTTCACAGGTAAATTGAGATTCAGTGAGGATAAAGGAATTTGCCATTTAGCAAAAAATACTAAAAATGTGGTCATGCCCCATATTTTCCTAAGAAACTTTCATTTAAAGTTAGTGAAATCCATATACTAACGGAAAGTAAGGATAAAGAGGAAAAATAAACCACAAAAAGAGGAAGGAAAGGGAAGGAGAATGCCTTTGCACATTATAATACTGTAGCATGTATGTGGTAATGAAAGAGGAACTCACGAAGATGTATGGACTTGATGAAGCTCTATTTCCCATATTTTGAACAGTAATTACTAGGTAAGTAGTTCAACAAATGTGACCACCTTTTATTTATTAAGGGCAGATATAAAAAGTATCTTGCACTCACAGGAGCCAGCTTTTGGAAATTAGGGATTCATCTCTTTAGTAAGAATCTCTTCAAGAAATGTATTAGTATATAAAATTATTGAAAAGGGGAGCTTGTTTTTCTTGTTTTATTTAAAAAACTCATATAATCATTGATAGCACTATATGAACTTTGAGGATATCATTCGATGGGTGGTAAAATGCAATTATAAGTTTATTTTTTTAAATCTATTTGTAACTGATTACAGAGTAACATTTTGATTTATTGAAATCTTTCTTTTCTTGGACTTAATAATTTCTAGTGATTAGGAAGCTATTACTCTGCATCATTTGAAAAGACACTGTTGGTGAGTTTCTAGAGTGTTGTTCTTATTTTCCTTGACATTCAAACTTAATTCTAATGTAACTTCTGGTATGACTTTATCCGAGCCTTTATCCTCATTGAGCTTCTCAATGTTCTGAAATTTATCAAGAAAGGTTATATAACATTTTAATGTTTAGATGTGAAGTTATGAATATGAAGTCATATAAGAAAAGTAAAGATAATTTCTGGAACTTAATAATTGTCAAAATAGTAGAACACGGAATATAATTTAAAATAACCTCATATGTAATTTTAGATGTATAGGCCTAAGAGCTGTGAAGAAAAGAAAGAAAGAAGAAAGAAGAAAGAAAGAAAGAAAGAAAGAAAGAAAGAAAGAAAGAAAGAAAGAAAGAAAGAAAGAAAGAAAGAAAGAGAAAGAAAGAATAAATGTGTAAAGTAAAATACATGCGTACAGGGACAATTCTATATTTTTCCAACATTTTATTTAAAATGTTCATCCTGCAAAGGTGAAAGACATTCACAATGAACACCGACCATCTATCATATATTTTACTAAAATATTTTAATTTATTTAATGCAACATATCTGCCTATTAATCCAGCCTTTTACAGTCAATGCTTATTTTTAATGTATGTTAAAATTAATCATGCTGTGATTTTTAAATTATGAGCCAGGATTCTCATAACAGTGTCTTGCAGCTCTCTAGAAAAATATTTTCTCAATCAAACCTGCATTGAACACTCTAATCAGTTTAAAATTACTACCCTCCCAATACACATACCACACGTATAGTCACACACTCAATATTACATTTCCCATTACACCATCTAAAGTTTGCATATCCCTCATCACTTCCCAGCTTACTGTGAGAATGTAAACATCATAAAGTTGGGAATTTCTGTCTTTTATCCTCCAATATATTTTAAAAGCCTAGAAGGGAGCTTGGTGCATAATACAAACTAAATAGATACAGGGTAGGACATGCTTTCCATATGAACAAATGGAAACCTACTTTTGCTGCACTCTGCATAGTTTGCACTTGTTACATGGATATGTGATGGAACAAGATGTCTGACTGCACACCTGTACAGGGTATAACTTCAAGTTTTCATACGCAATTGTATGACCATTTGGTACCTATGAAATGCCGCAAATTGATCCAAAAGCCCTACCCCAATAATGTCTTCTATTAATTTAAAAATATTTTGTAGTTTTGTTGTAAAGTGATATTGATATTCCAGAGATTGTACATCCAGGAATCCATAGTTTTAATTAATAATTGAAAATAAATCAATTTCAGTGTTAGTTGGCATTTCCACCATTAATATTATTTTCTACTTGTTGGTTCTGTTATTCCTATTGCCAAGTTTCTTCTACTTCTCGCTATTTCTACTATTTCTATATTTACAGAGTTGTTAAAATTAATAATGTAACTGGAAGCCGTGAACACATAAGCACCTAGACTCATTCTCCTCTCTCTCTCTCTCTCTCTCTCTCTCTCTCTCTCTCTCTCTCTGGAACGATGTATGAAAGACCAACAAACTGTTAAGACCGAAGGAGTTGTGTTAGAATGACACTGCCCTAGCTTGGATATTTAACAATCCCACATTCTCCGTCATGCCCTCAAATTGACACAAAGCTTGCATTCTGTGCTTCCTTTTCTAAGCTGTACAATGTCTTGCTCTTTCCAGGATCTGTTTGTTGTGATGTCAAGACTTAATCTTGACATCAGTTGACTTTGAGCTGAAAATCTGCAATTGGATGGTGAAGCTGTCACTTTTGTTGACCTTTCAACATCCTGGTGACAGACACTCATATTCCCTCATACTAGAATTTAGTTAACCAGAGAATCTGTAGGCCAGTTTAAATCAGAGATTTGTGAACACAAGCAAACAACCTAACAAAGAGGATTAAAACATTCAGTATGCAAAAACATGCTTGTTATTTCAGCAGATGATAGAAGCATTTTGGGCTGGCTTACATAGCTGCTTTGCAAACTACATCAGCCAAATTTTAGCAGATATTTTTCTTATTTCTCCATTTGTCCATTGCTTGTGAAGACTTCTCCTGAAAATAAAACTGTTCAATTCTGGGGATTAGAATATTTAAGACCAGCTTTCTGGATAAAATTAAAGTAAAATAGAAATTGAATATTACACTTAAACATGTTTTTATAATTAAAGTTTATAATGGCTTCAATATAAGATATTTTTTAAAATATTGCAGATAAATATCTTTAGTCTGTTGAGCATAGAAAACCCATAACAGCTAATAATACTGTTTAAAAATTATACAATTTCAAATGTTCAAACATTCTGCAAAGGTGAAAGGCATTTACAGTGAATACCTATCATCTACGATTAATATTTTATTATAATATTTTTACTATAATATTGTAATATGTTTTACTTAACATGTATCCGCCTATTTATCCAGCCTTCCTCAATCCATGTTTATACAGGAATACATGAGAGGCAACCCCAAAGCAGGAATTTATTTATAAAAGTGTGCATTTATTCTTATCTGCTTAAACTTCAGGCACCTTCAAAGTACTCTCCATTCGATGCAATAAACCTATGGAAATATTTTTTCCACTGCTCAAAACAGTTTTTGAACTTATCAATTTTGATGACTTTCAGTGTTTCTACCGTTTTTTGTTTCATCTCTTTCACATCAAAACACATCCTTTGGAGGACTTTTTTCATCCAAGGAAACAACAAAAAAAAGGCATTCAGGTGAGATTGGGTGAATAGGGATGGTAGGGCATGGGGTCATGCCATTTTTGGTCAAAAACTGCTGAGCGTTCACTGCGGTATGGGTAGATAAGCTTGTAAATCACCCATCATGAAATGGATCAACAAGTTGAAAGAATCTTCAAAAACAATGATCACTGAATCCAAATGCAACCTTTCACAACAATGTCAACTGGTACACATATACAGATGGGTTTCTAGAATATTAATCTAGATGGGGAGGCCTGGACTACAAGGGGCCCTTCCTCTAGAAGGTAATTCTGGGTTTTTTCTTTGGCTCTCCCTTGTACGTGATACAAGAATATACATTTTTTGTAGTTAGATAACTGCAATATTTGAAAATATTTGTAGTTATTCTTTAAATTTAAGTATTCATTTATAGAAAGATAATTTATAATCTATGTTTAATTTTTACAAAATATGTTATGATCTTAAATTCTGTATAACTTCCCTATGACATTCTCGGGAAATATGTTCGTGATCTATATTCAGGTGTCATATTTTCTCATCTTTCATGACAATTTCCTTTGCAATTCTTCCCCATCACATGCCTAATTCATATTAATCATTTAATAGTAATTCTCCCTCATCATTACATTAAATCATTTTAATAAGCATTTTAAAAAACACTTCTATCATTCTTATCATGAATTTAATAGCATAAATTAAGCAAATGGCAAATCATGATTTCATTTGTATTCACTGTAATAATGTTATTATAAAACATTATTTTGGCATTTATGTGAATGCAGCTCTCTATTTCCATGAACATGTATTTTTATTTTGCTCTTAATTGAGTCAACTCATTGTTCTAGATGGATTGGTTAGCTGGCTCAGAGTATCTGAGAAATAATTCAGGTACAAATGGGAAAAAAGGAACTCCGCAATTTTAACAAGTGTTTTGTTTGACCTGTGCAATATTTTAAAAGGTATTACTTATTATTTGGAACAATTTATGTAGCAGATAGAATTTCTGCTTTTTCTATAACAAATGGTGGGGGGGTGTAAAAATAAACACAGCATTTGGAGTGTGCTCTACAGCTCAAGGACCCATTGGGGATCAGTCTGTGCTTGCTTCATGGGTTTTTAATAACTTTCTATCTCTTGCAGGCCAGTAAGCTTGCATCACTGACAACACAAGCCTTCTTACAGAGAACTGGGGACATCTTGTCCCTATGCCACCTGTTAAGACTGGTTCTTATCTCAGTATAGATACAGGACTTCATGTAAATAATGCTGTTTTCAGCAGACAGGTAACTAGGTAGAGTATAATTTGTCAGCGTTTTTGTAAGCCAAGCAAGAAACATTTGTAACAGAATCAGCCACTTGCCTGGGCTAAACTCCTAGCCTTGATTACAGGCAGCATACTCTCCCTCCAGATGGATGTTGCAGAAAATGGTTTGGCTGTTTGTGATTCATTGGATTTATGACAACTGCTAGATCCTAGGAAAAAAATGCTTGAATTGGGAAAATGTTACGGAACCAAATTGGTTTTTAAGACATTGTTGAAAGAAAACAATTTAAATATTCTAACTCTCACAGTCCTTGATGCGACCCTGTTTTGTTTTGCTTTTTTTTTCCTTTCCTTGTTTTTAAAGAATACGCCTGAACTTCATTCTTTCAACTCCTTCAAGATCACTGCATCAGAATTAGGAGCTTAATTGGTTTAGATTAACCAGATACTTTTATATCAGCAAAATACAATTTCAAGTAATCACATTTTGCTAGTTAGCAATCATTACTGAAGACAAAGTTTGTTGCCGTTGTTTCTAAAAATAGTGCTTGCAGCGATTGAACTTCCATGACCCTTGATCTACTATCTTTCATGGAAGGTGAGGTAATTCCTCATCTTCTATAAAGGATGAAAGTCTTTGTGTATCAATCAACGCTACACTGTCAACCCCCCCCCCCCCCCCGTGGGTAAACCTTTGTATTAGCTATCCTTTGCTTATCTTCTCTTTTGCATTTTCATCCTGATTGAAGAGAAAGCCCGTCATTTGCAAACACAGAAATTCTTGTTTTACCATTTTCTGTGTGTGCAAGAGATTGTCCTTGCTCTGCCTGTTATATATTGTCCTTTACAAATTGTCCTTTCTGGGCTGCTATTTTTCATCTGTAAGTGTGCATCATACTGCTTGGGTTGCCCACCCCATAAAAGTGTTTGAACATCAGAGACGATTATGAGTTTAAATATTATTTACAGCATTGTTCTTACAATTAATATTTCTGACAGAATCATTTTATATCTGTATCTTCCCATTTAAATTAAGCTTGTTAGATGTGAAATATAAGTATGATGGTATAAATAATAGAAAAAGGTGGGAGAGTAATAAGATTTTAGCAAAATAAGAGGGGCAATCAGTTTGAATAGATTTTCTAAAATTATAGTCTATTCAAACCAAAATACCTTTTCTAATATACAAATTTAATAATAATAAGTCACTGCTCAGTGTCCTTTTCTATAAGATAAAATGCAAATCGCTAAGCATGGCATGAAAGGTCCTCCATGATCTGGGACCTGCCTACATTTCCAGTGCTTTATATTTCAAGTGTCTATTGTCTGTTTCCTTATCTTCATGATAAGTGAACTTATCTAAATGTCAATTTCCTAAATAAGTTTTTTTCTGATTCATGTGTCCATTCTTCTTCAATTGTGGGTTTTTATTCTTGCAATTCCCTAGTACTTTTGTCAACTGGTTATCTCTTTCTGACATTTTAAGAACCCAATCTGGTGACATCTGCACTGTGAATTATGCTTAACATTAGGAAGTAATGTGATTACTCCGTTGCTTTATCTGTCACTGTGAATTCTAGTCAGTCTTTTCACATATGGGGTGGGAGAGCTGGAATAGAACTAACAGCCAATAATAAGGCTGGAAGAATAGGGAAGAACCTGTATTATGAGAAGTGTCTGAACCACCTCCACTGAGAAATGGACATGCACTATTTTTGTGTCTCTCTGGAATTGGCTCGAAAGATGGAGGAGAGAACGGGCTTTTGAGCTACATATTTTGGAACTGAGATTGATACAAGAGGCAGTGACATAAATGTGAAGGGGCCATGTCAGAGAATAAGAATCCAGACATGATTGTTACTAAATCAGAACAGGACGGTTTAGAGAGCAAAAAGCAGAACCTGGATTGATTCTTTAAAAGGAAGTGTAATGGACAATGGTTGCAGAGATGGGATTTTGTTGCTTGTCTGTTTATTTTAGCAGGGTATTTTCAGACTCATTCATTCATGGAGAGGGAACAAGCTGTTAACGAAACCAAGCCAGTTTATAAAGAGAAAGAAAGGAAAAGCTTGGGATCAGGCCAGGGTCAGAATAGTGAACTTTTGGGCTAATTAATTAGAAGCATGTACTTTAGCTATGTCACACAAGTCAAATAATATTCTTCAAATCCATTTCCTCAGCACCTGATTTAAACAGTGTATATTTAGATAATGACTCTTAAAGCCAAAACACTGCTTTTTTAAAAAAAAGACTGTATATGATAATAAAAATATAATAATGATAAAAATAAATTAAAATTATTGAAATGCTAGTATATTCAAGACATTGTGCTAAGCAGTATATATTAACATAATCTCATTTACCCTCTTAAATTTTTTCTAATCATTTTACTTAAAAAAACAGTTTGGATCTTGAAATTATTATGTGACTTGACTAAGATCTATGCGTGTTAAGGAAAGCTACAATGTGGGCTAGGTCCATCACCTCCTAATCTCTTGGGCATAGAAAGTTTCCACTCCTTATAATCTATCTCATCTCTATATGCTTACATTGTGGCTCATTTTACTTTGAGATAACTTTTTGCAACCTTTCATAGAGAATTATGTTTATTTTTCCATACATATTTTCCATTTTTATTTTAATTAGTCTCACTAAACTATCATAACATAAATCAACTTTATGGTTAAGCCGTATGTGTACAAACGACAGTTAGAGGCTTCCAACATTGCTGGAAGCCTCTCACGCACTCACAGAGCGGTACGTGGTATTCAGAAGAGGTCAATGCAGGGACGATGAGTTGGGATTTCCCTTTTTATTTTAAATAATTCTTTGTTGACAACTTCACATTTTGGGGGGCAAATTTAGAAATATTTTTCAGACTTTTGATTTGGAATTTACTAATGTACATATATTGAAACAAAAGGAAAAAAATTATTATTGAAACTACCAATATAACAAGAAAATATTTTTAGGTTAGATGAAATGTCGTCAGCTAGTCATACAACTGATTATTTTCACTGACGCATAGTAAAATGCTTCTTAGGGCACAAAATATTCCGTCTTTAGGTAAATAATACTCAACATTTTTCTTCAACCCTCTCTAAAGCTTTCACAATGTGTTTCGGTATTTGAGAGTAGGCTTTTATTTGAAAATAGACATTGATGATGTAACGATGACAGCCGCTCTGACATGCATCAGATGATATCTTACTGTGGTCTTCATTTGAATTTCTCTGACGATTAGTGATGTTGAGTATCTTTTCATATGACTTTTGACCATCTGTATGTCCTCTTTGGGTAAGTGTCTATTTAAATCCTTTGCCCATTTATTAATTGCATTGTTTGTTATTTTGGTGTTGAGCTTTGCAAGTTCTTTATAACTTTTAGATATTAATAGCCTATCAGATGTTTCAGCAAGTATGTTTTCTCATTCTGTGGAGTGTCTTTTTTATTTTGTTGATGATTTCCTTTGCTGTCCAAAAATGTTTTTAGTTTGATGCAGTCCCATTTATTTATTTATTTTTCTGTTGTTTCCCTTACTTGGGGAAATATATATTTGATACAAATATTGCTATGAGCAATGGCCAAGACAAATGCCATATGATCTCACTCATATGTGGAATCTAATGAACAAACTGAACTAACAAGGAAAATGAGGACAGACATAGATGGAGAGCAGGATGGCAGCTGGTTAGTGGAGGGATGGAGCAAAAAGGAAAAAGGGCTCATGGACAACAGTGTGGTGATTGCAGGAGGAGGGGGGTACAAGGGGACTAAATCATAAAGGAAAAATGCAATGAAAATTAAATTAAAAAAATATAAACTATTTCTGAGAAAGAAAAAATAGACATTGATATATTTGTATTGCACAAAAAATGGTGTATTATTTAACTTTGGCTCTTTTTTATTCTGTATTATAATTTATATTGACTCTGTATTGAATATAAAAATGTGAAGAATCCAGGCCAATAACTAACCCCATTTTTACCACAAGGAACTTGGTACTTGAGGTCAAGTTTCCAGATGATTTATCATTATTTTCACCCTGATAACATTATTGAGTATCATGTTACTATACTTTGGAGCACAGATTTATAAGAAATCATAATTGGAAAAAAAGAGAGATGTTTATGCAATTGAAAACATAGTCCTCATCCTAAAATTGGCTCATATCATTCATCAGGATTAACCTCCTGCCACCTCAGGAAATCCAGTGAAAACCAAACAACACGAGGACAGTGGAGTTCGACCACTGACCTGCCGTGAGGCCAGAAGTTCTTGCTCCCAGTAAGGGCACGGCCATTAATGTTTGCACTTTTCCCAGACTGCTAATCAGAGGTAGCCTTTGGAATAACCCGTGTCAATTTGTTAACACTCCGAGAGATTGTATAGATTTGTTTTCTCAATAAACTGAAGTGTTAGTATTCACCAAAGCTCATACCAACTTGCCCACATTCCATTGGTGGGAATTCGGTGAAAAGGTCATGTAGAGGGGCACAGAAAATGATAAACGCGATCTATGTGCATTACTGTTTTCTAGGTTTTTCCAAGGAGAAAGCACAAAATAGCAATAATTGCTAAAATTTTAACATTTAAAGGGGAAATTAAACTAAGGGGAAATAAATAAACATATTTAAAATAGAGATCAGAACAAATTTCTTCAACTCATATGTGAAATATGAGTGCAGGTAATCATTTTTGACCAATCATATTTATGGCTGACATTTTCATAAATTATAATTTAATCAATCAATGAGATTTTCTCCATCCATGTTTATTCTATGCAGTTTTTAAATCTAATATACCCAATGTATTGCTTGTGTTTATAATGGAAGAAGCAGGTTGTAAGAACTTAAAAATTAAACAGAAATTAACATGAATAACAGAAAACAAGGTTTTTTAACTTCCAAGATCTTGGAAGTGAGGTGTGAAGTCCCTCCAGTTGAAGAAGAGTTATAAAATCCCTGATGTTCAATTTCTCTTTGACATATTTTCCTGTAGCAAAGGATTCAGATAGAGTCCAATGTAATTGAGAAATGAGAAATTTTCTTCTATACAAAGGATGGCAAAGAATATTTGAATTTGTATATCTGTAACTTTGAATTGTTATTTACTTTTTTATATTCAAGGCATGATTATTGATTAGTTTGTACATTTTGAAATGGCTGTTACTCTGTACTTACAGATGATGATTTTTAAAAATACCGCTGTGTTGAACTTTTTTAGGTTCCTCCATGTTGACAGATAAAATGAAAATTGGAATAGTACAATCAGGACAGTGGCTTTGATGAACATAAAGTTAGAGAAGAATCTCACAAACCCAGAATCTATGATTGTTAGGTAGCAGTTAGGAATGAGTTGACAGAGGGGTAATAAAGTCAGGGCCCTCAATTTAACAAAAGAACTTAACATAGGAGGCTAGAAGCAAAAAGGAAACTTCTCACCAGTTGACTCAGCAGTCCTGAGCCCGGTTTGATAAGATTGCCAGGTGCCCCGAGCATTACAATCAAAATAGCAGGAGAAGGGGAGAGTCCCTGAGACTGAGCTGAGAAAAAGGGCTTCTGTAACAATGTTTCTAAGATGGCCCGGGTGTTCTGAACACAAGGGGGAGTTGCGCAGGAGGAAGAGGGGGGTGCACTGGGAAAGGGCGAATCTGCAACACTTTCACCAAGACAAAGAGCCTTTACTAACTGAGAAAGAAAGCCTTGGTAGCTGTACATTATTCCCAAGATTTAGAAGGGGAGGAGAAGGGGTACCTGAAAGCTAACTAAGGTATATAATGCCTGAACCCCGATAGTCGGCATACGTAAATAGCTGAGTGCCCACTTGTAGCCTCTGCTCAAGTGTATAGAAAAAACTCACTAGGTTACTAACAAACTTACTAACAATTTTATTTTACATGTGGGGCATTTAGACTGGCTGGGTGCCAGCTTAAAGCTCTGTGCTTGTACGTGTTTCATAAATAAACTTGCTGTCCCATTTCCACTAAAAGTGTTTGTCTCTTGCTTGAATTATTCCCTTGCTTGTGAGACAAGAGCTGAGGCAGGGGACAGGGGCCTCCTGACTCAGGTCTCTCTCTCCCCATCCAGAACATGAGGCCTGGAGTGTTGTCTGGTTCAAGGCCATGTCCTTGATGCTTATTATAGTTCCTACCACAGGGTAAGTGCTCAATAAATGTTTAATAAATAAGACAATTTTGCTGACTCTGAGTTGTGCATTTTAAGCTTTTGGGAAATAAACAATACATCTCTTTCTATGTTGTTTCTATGTAAGGAGGAAATAATCATATATTGGTGTAAAAGGCTTATTATGTAGTTAGATTCCTTGGAATCAAACCTCTGCTCTGTCATTTATAAATTGTATGGCCTCGGGCAAGGTGTTAACTTCTATGCAATAGTTTCTAAACTAGAAATATGAGAGATAATAATAGTTCATATCTAACATGGCAGATGGGACAATCCAATGTGCTTATATCAGGTCTGGGACATAGCAAGAATTAAAGGGACACTGCTTAGCTCATTTAATGAAATGCATGGCAAAATCGTGTGTCTTCTCTTTGTGTTTTGGGGTGACTTCCAATGTATAGAACATAAATTGTTAGCATTTTTTTTAAGTAAGTGCCAATTTATCTGTCTTAATATGCATTAAAAACAAGTGCATTAAAGTGTTACGTATCTAAAACATTTTGAAAATTGTCACTTATGATTTGTGTTTTTCTTTTAGAAGAGATTTCCTGAGAGCTTTCCAGTGTCAGTCAAATGAATTACTTATTATCATATTTTAGAACAATAATAGCAATAAAAATATAGCTTCAGATAGATAAAATTTTAATGTTTCAGAAACACAAGTATCAATTATATGCCAATTATAAAAAGATATATCAATTATAAGATTTTTTCCATAAAAGGACAAGGATATAGTTTTCATTGGTGCTGTACAATGAAAATATGAAGAAGTTACTCTTAACAAAGTAAGATATTTTTGAGCTCCACTTTCTTTAGAAATTACAAGGATAGATTTTATTTTGGCTTGTATTGAGTTATTTTTCAGAGTAAGATTCTTTCTGCTTGTCATTTTGATTCATTTTATTTGTTTGGCTTCACCTTTTCAGTGAAAAATTATACTTTGATTTTAGAATTTTCTATGTTGAATGGACATAGTTAACCCAATCCCCGAGCTGCTGAAGTGGAAGGTAACTGTTAAAGCCATTAGAATTAGGAAGGTGAAGCTGAAATTGGTGACATATCAATAGAACTAGTAGTTATTTTCCATAGAGAAATATTATGCAAGGGTCTCTAAAGAGTTCCTTTAGAAAAATAATAAAATGCCTTCCATTGTATAATCTTTAAAAAAAACGTAGCTGGTCACTCTGAAAGTTGTTAAATTGAATTTAATCGACATAGCAATGAGCAATGTAACCAGTGGAACTCGGCGATGGTGACGCCTTTCTCATTCTGCTGTTCTTAGACAGATGTCAATACCAAGGTTTTGAGACTTTACGTGATGCTGAAAAGGACTCTAAGAATAGAAATATGTCATATTTAAAGATTTTTTTAAAAGAACACAATTTATATAAACAACTTTTGTTGAATCTCTAGCCTTCTAGATATAGTTTTATAAAGTTACCTCTAATTCCTTTTATCACAAGATATAATAGAAATTCAATTTTAGAAAACATACAACTAATCCTAATATTTTATACTATTCACACAACAATGCATCATTGTATCCATGAAAACTATGCAACTGTTTTGAGATCTCCAGTGGATTTTATGATACTTAGGAAATAATCACATGAAGGCCAGATAATAGCATATTCTTGAAAAATTTTTGTATGAATTACAAAAACATCTTAGAGGAGGTAAAAAACTGTTCACAGATCAAATAGTTAAAATAATTTTCAGTTGATATAAAGGAATATTAATAATGTGGTTAAGAACCTAGATTTTTGAGCAACATAGATTTAGACTAAAGTTTTTAGTTCCATCAACAATCAGCAAACAGGTTTTTCTAAGTAATTTAGTTCCTCTACTTCTTTTTCTTGGCCACTAAAATTAGGATAATAATATCGTGAAATTGGTATGAAAATTATCTAGAATAATAATTTGGATTTAATGTGATATAATTAACTAGTCCAGAGAAATCACTTTTTATTTCATAATCACAAAGATTTATTATAGAGGTACTCGATTTTCACTCATTTATATTTATTTCCTGCAAGTAAGAGATATTCTTACTTCCAATATTGAGCACATATTTATGATTATAACTAATAATAACTGAGTCACCATGAAACGAGGTGGTATAAAATTCTGTGACTCATGAGGTGTAGGCATGGTCAAATCCACATAGGGGCCAGTAAGCAACAGCCATTACAAATCAAGTAAATGTCAGCCTAACAAAGAGACAAACACATAGAAAAGAATATACATCATATGTTCTTTTAGAACAGACTATTATGTTCTATCAGCCTGTGGCATCTCATCTCATTCTCTTTGTTGTAGTCCTTAGCTTCTAGCAGTTTTATAGTTTCCCATTTCACATTTAGGTCTGTGACACTTTGAGTCAAACTTCATGACTGGTTTAAAACTTGTGTCCAAATGCATTTTTGTGCATGTGGAAGTTCAGTTGTTCCAGCATCATTTATTCAAAAGACATTTTTCCCATTGCATTGTTTTTTTACCTTTGTCAAAGAGTAAGTTAATTGTATTTGTGTGGGTTTATTTCTGGGCTCTCTACCCTGTTCCATTGATTTAATTGTCTACTCCTTTGCCAAGACCACACAGCCTTGATTACTGTAACTTTATATTAAATCTTGAAGTTGGATATTGTCAGATCTCTGACTTGGTTTATTTCTTTTAATATTGTGCTGGAATTTTTTTTTATTTTGTGAAAGCATGAGCTGACTGTTTTTCTGCAAGTATACTTTGCATTCTACAGCAAGGATTGACAAACTTTTCCATTAAAGAGTCAGATGGTGTATATTCTATCCTTGCAAACCACATGGTCTCTTGTTTAACCACTCAACTCTGCTATTTCAGATGAAACAACCCTAGATAAAATGTAAATAAGTTAGGGTGGTTGTGTTACAGTTAAATGATTTGCAAACACAGGTGCTGCCCAGATTTAGCCCATGGGCCATTGTTTACTGAATCCCTATTTTAGACTATGACTTCCTCTTGGAACACCTGTTGGAAAGGAACAATATCTGTTTTATTTGCGGCCTTATAACTGGCACCAAGCAAAGTTTTTGTCACATAGTATGGATTTAATAAGTATATAGTAAAGTGATAAATAAAGTATTATTTTCCTTGAAACATCTATTAATATTTTAGTTCAAAACAATTATATACTACTTATAATTCAGCATTATATATATTATTTTCAGCAAAGCTTAAACTCCATTAAAAGGATTCTAGCTATAAGAAGCTAATAATTAATGTATACCCTTCAGTAAAAAGAGTATTATTGCATATTACTCTATGAATAATGTATACAGTCATTCACATCTACTGATAAAAGTTTACACAATTGCATAAAATTCCCATTAGATGACCTTAATTTCTATGTTTAATACTGATGACTCATGTAAGTATTTGTAATGGAAAATACATTTAGCTAAAAATACATATTGTATATGCAAGTTTCTCATGGTTCTGATGTAGATACTTATCAACACACGATACAATGCTGACAATTTTCAGTAAATTTCATTGTCAAAATGAGACTCAGTTTGTTTCATATTTTAATTTATGTCAACATTTCAGCATAAATTAGGAAGACAATTATTTAAGTAAATTACAGCCTATTTTTGCAGTCAATTGTAGTATTAATATTCAGGTTTCATGGTAGTCTGCTAATATTCCTTATTCTAATCAGAATATGAAAAACTTTGTTATTATTCACTATTAATATTCCCTTAACAAATCACACGGGGAAAAATGTTCTTTAACACATTGAGAGTGCTATCTGAAATAAGAATTTTTTTTTCTTGTGGGATCCAGAGGCATACTGGTATAAATAATCAGAAATAAGAAATTATCTAAAAGAATATTTTCTATTTTGCTCAGAAAAAAGTTATATTTATGGAATAATATTTTATTTATTTAAATTGATATGTATGAAAAGTATCAGTCTATATGAAACACATGTAAAATCTTTTAAAAATAATCTTAATAAATTGTTTATTCTTTAGAAATTGGATTTTTTTCTTGGCACACAAAGTTTCAATTTGTGGTTGAAACTTACACTGCAAAATTGTTAATAATTATGCTATTGCATTATCATGGAGCTTGAAGAATCTCCAATAGTTATGTGGAAGTTAATACAGTACTACTCAGTGGGTTGTAAAATTGCCATATTTGTTGGTAAAGTTTGACCATGAGAAAACAATACTAGTGATTAATGATGAAATTCTCAGGCCAAATTGTTTGCAATAACTACTGAGTATCCAAGGAAATATCTTAGTGATTTAAATAATGTCAACAGGGATTAACTACTTTACATAAATTCCTCAAGTAAATAAGCTAACTGCCATGTCTTATATCAGCCAAATACATGTTCTGAATGTATTTCTGTAGTAGCATATTTAGACCCATGGTAAATAAAGGGTATATTAATACTTTATATTATTAAAGAATAAGGACCATAGATATTAAATAGAAAGTACACAACAATTGATTATAGTCTTTTAAACTCTAGTTCCTTTGTATTTTGTTTTAACAACACATTTTTCACGATGCACAAACACAACTCTGGCTGCCACGATATTCCCTGCTGTAACACATTTCGTCCGGCTCTCCGGCCCTGACCTTGCATATGACTTGTAGTTTCATAGCTCGCAAGCAATTTATAGAACATTTCCACTTGCCTCTGTTATCCTTTTCCAAAAATGAATGGTTTAAAAGTTGACATCATATTTTTCCCTTTTCTCTCTGCATTCCTATCTCCTCATAAGGCTCCTTTGTAGCCTCCTAAATAAGGCTACAAAGGTGAACTATTCCTTAAGAGCAAGTCCAAACAACAGTTATAGATGCCTCAGAAATGTAACCCTTCTTATGATCTGCATTGAAATATGTTGTGTGAGTTAAGACTAGTTCTTCATGAAAAATGTGTCCAGTGAAAAATTATAATACTTTATTTAATCTTCAAACTATCATAGAGGTTAATATTAACCACACTTTACTGATGCAAGAACTGAGGTTTAGAGAATGTTGCCAACTTGCTTAAGGTTGCATTGTTGATGGGACTAGAAGAGGCTGAAAAGAGAAAAAAAGAAACATATTTTTAGGTAGAAAAAGGAGGAAGGAACATCAGTAAGAGAGACAGAGTACACAGTTGAAGAGGAAAGAAAAAGACACTGAGGTATTGCACGTGCCAATGAAAGAATAGTATCAGATATTGATGCTATTAAATAGTAATAGTATTGAATACTCTACAATGCCAGGCATTTTTATTGTTATTTAAATAAGATTAAAAATGAAATAGAGATACAGACTCATAGATGGAGAGCAGGATGACAGCTAAGGGGGTGGGGAGGTTACAGGGTGGAGGGATTGAGCAAAAATGACAAAGGACTCATGGGCATGGACACCAGTGAGGTGATTACAGGGGTGGGGATGGGTATAAAGGGACTAAATAGTAATGTGAAAAACAATAAAACATTAAAATGAAAAATAAATAAATTTTAAAAGTGGCCAGTTTGAATGCACTGTGAGGTTTTTTTTGACTTAGTTACTATAATTTTTATTCATTATGTAAGAATTTTCATGATCTTTATGATCCTGAGCATTTTCTTAAAAGTTCTTCCTACATTGATTTATCAATTTTGGTCATATCTATACTTCTACATCATCACAGTCCAGTAGAACTTTCTGCTTTGTCTAATATGGTAGCTAGTAGCCAATTGTGATTATTCAAATTTCATTGTTGAAACAGAGGACATTTTTTTAAAAGTAGTAGTAATTAGTTTAAATGAAAACTTTCTAGATTGTATCTGATAACAGCCCCTAGTAGTCTCTTATGGGTTTTGAGTGTTTGTGTGTGTGGGTCTGTTCCTGGATGTGATTTTGGGTCTTACTGGAAGTACAAGAGGCTTATTGGGAGTAACGCCTGTTAAAGAAAAGAGGAGTACTTTCCTGCACCTACCATCTCTTGATCTTACTTAGATCTAATTTTTGTGCTAAGGGGATTGTGGATCAGAGCAGTATCAATAGGTATGAACCTTTAAAGGTATGTATCACCTTTAAAAACCAAGGGGAAGCCCACCAACCCATGTTCTTCCTTGTTTGTATTAGGAGGTACATGATGGATTTGTTTTTTTTATTTTGAAAGGAATGTTTTAGCATGTTCTCCAAAACTTTACAGAAGTGGTAGGTTTGTGAAATGCTCTCACCTCTAAAGAACACGTTTTTCATCAATGCATCTAGCAAGCTAACCAGCTCTTGCTCATTCTGTCTTACATGTCTCATATTATTAATGTAACTGTGCAATGTGATATTCTCTGAGATACCCAGACAATCCAGATTATTTTGGGTTGAGAGCAACAGAGTTACATATTCATGAAGCAAAACAGTAAAAGAATATTGTTGACTTTTCCATGTGAATGCAAACTGGTTTTTATTCAGTTTACTGATTGAGATAGAAAAAAATATTTGCCAAATCAATAGCCATATACCATGTACATGAAGTCCTTTTAATCTGTTTTGTTAGAGATACCACTTCCAGCATGGAGCTGTGATTAGAACTACTAACTGGTTTGGTTTACTCTAGTCTACAGTCATTCTCCAGGGTTCATCTGGTACCATATTCACCAGGCTAGTGGGTTAAAGATAGATAAGATGGATTCTTTGGCCTGTAATCTAAAGAATTAGTTGGAAATAATCTCTTCTATTAAGGCAAGGCCTGAGTCTTTGACTGAAACTTCCTTTATAGGCTGCAGTGAATAAGCTATTCACCAAGTCTGGTATGGGGAGGGCACTTCCCCTCTGAAATTTTCCAGGTAAAGACTTTTTAATTGCCTATTGCCAAGCTGAAAGATCACACAGAGAATTACCATCTGGAGCTGGACCCCTTAAACCCCTTCATCTGTCCCTCCAATGCTGGTACAGTAACTGTAACCCTCTGACTCCTAGCAGTCTACATTTGGCCTCAATTGCTTCAGTGTTCAAAATCCCCATTATTATTAATGAGCCAAGAGGCTACATTTCCCAGCCTCAACCCTGGCCAGCAGAAGAGATCCAATGTCAAATGTCTAAGTGGAGCTGGTATCCGCCCACCAGGATAACCCCGAGGGCCATAGTCAATGGTACTCCCTCTGAGCCTTTCTCATGGAGCAAAATCATCTGATGTTTCTTCCGACCTTATATAATGCATCCATTTCTACCTGCCTGTGTCCCTTGGGCATATTCTGAGATGACAACTAAAGAATTTCAACTTTTTCATTATGGGTCATTACTTTCTTCACATTGCTAAGAGCCTCCCTTATTTTCTGGGGTCCTTGCTAGGAAGTTAAATCATCTACCCCCACAGAGTGTTCCCAAATCGATGTACTCTTACCCTCATTTGGCATATTTATTTTGGACTAAACCATTGGTCAAAATCCAATTCCACTGGTACTACCTAGGTCTGTGCTGGTCCTCACTAGAAAAGTGGGTGTATAATCCTTTTTACCCTTATTAGGTCCGAGATATCTCCAGGTTGCCTATTCTATGATTTAATATTAGTTAATGGTCTGAAAGCCAGGAGGGAAGGTGAGAGCAGCCCCTGCCTTGTGTGACTGGTCTCCATCCGCAAGGTAATTTCAGGTGTGGGAAGTGGTAGTTCTTATAGCAGGGGATGAAATTCCTCTTCAGATTCTGAGGGTTCAGAGGAATCATCAAAGCCACAGTTCCAGTGGGATCCATCCAGGTGTTCATATTTACAAGTCCAAGGTTTTCTCTACCAGACCCTAGACCTTGGCATAGCAAGTTTGTCTCAGCTGACAATTCAGTTGTTGATAGTCTGAAACTCCAACTGTCAAAATCCTGAGACTGCCATCAGCAGTGTCTGATCTTCTAGTGTAAGAGGTAAGGCCCTATGATAAGAGATAACATGGAAAAGCTTTTTCCTGTCTTTCCCAAATCATTTTTACTGTTTGATAAGCACCTTCAGTTTCTATCATCCTCCTGGAAAGTGTCAATGAATCTTAGTAGTAAACAGACAACTGCAATATTGTTTGGGGTACCCCCCCTCACACCTTAGAAATGCCTGGCTTTTCACAGAAATAAGGCACTCTTTTCCAATGGGGCATTTTCCCAAATCACATCTGGAAGAATTTTTAGCCTTTGGGCTACCACCTTGTTCCAGCAACTGTTCAGAGGTCATGGGCCTCATGATAGCATGTGATCCAGTTCCCGGGGCCCATCGTATTGACGCTTCCTGAGACCACTTCTGACAAGACCATTGTGTCAGTTTGGCTCCTCCAGGAACCACAGGTCAACAAACATTAGAAGTGCAAGGGATTTTTTGTGGGTTAAGGCTGTGCCAAGATAAGGTGGATAGAACCAAGATAAAGACTCTAGGTTTTAAAAGCCAAAACCTAGAGTCTCTGATGCTGGTCTGATAACTCTGAAAGGTGAGAAGAAAGAATGCTTACTTAGGAAGAGCCACAGCATGTGGTACAGCTCTGAGAAAACCTCAGGTGAGCTGATTTTGGGCAATGGGTATGTACAATACTTGTAAGTTCTCTGAACTGAACTCACTGCCTCACTTTACTTGTTCTAAAATGTGTCCCTTGGTCAAAAGAGGAATAAAATGATGATGAACAAAACATTATGTACATATGTCAATGGTGGCTTTGACAGCAGTATTGGGAATTAGAAAGACAAATTCATATCCAGGAAAAGCATCTAGTCTAGTGAGAACAAACCAATGCCTTCTTTGTGATGAAAGGGTTGGAACTGAGTAAGGACCAGATATGTTTTGGTGAGGCTTGGAATTATTACATAAACATCTTTCTGGGCCTCATTAAAATCTAGCAGCCTTATGGATTACTGAATAATATGTCCAAATAACATGTCCAATAATATGTCCAAATAACATAAAATGTATGCAAAACACAAAGACACTTTTAAGCATGGTAAGTCTTTCTTGGTGGGAAATACCAGTTGCAGTATGTTCTTAACATTGTAGGGATGTCTCAACTCACTACAGTCCACTGGAAGTATAGAAAATTTCCTGAGCTAACAAGCTTCTAATTTTGTGGGTCATACTTCTCACTCCCATTTGTATTTGCTTCTAAACATGGATTGCAAGGTATTCACCAGTACAACCAACATTGCCACATCTTTATTGCATTCTTGTCCAACTTTCTAGGGTTAGCCTGAAGGTTTTCTTTAAGTATATTTTGCTAAACTTTCAACAGACTAGAAATACTAGGGAATTGGTATCCATTTCTCAGGACTAAACTTCACCCAATGACTGCAGGAAGAAACAACAGGCATACTCCAGTCCTCTTGCCCTTTCAACACGGTGATTCCTAAATTACATGTTTCATTCTGTCTCCTGGACTTCCCCAGTCGGAACAGCCTCCAAGTACTCCCAGTGGCCATTTGACTGATAACACATTTTCAGTATAATATGATAAAGAACAAATACCTACAGATTTAGTAGGGTTCCATAAGTCCAAAATATGAAAATAATATTTTAACTAATATGGCTTCATATCTTGATAACACATGACTTAGGAAAATTAATTAGTTTACTATTTATAAGAAGTAAACCAAGGTAATAAATAAATAAACAAACTCAAGTTATTTAAAAAAAAACTAAATGGGATCTATTATATTCTGTTAAAATGATATAGATAATTAAGGCTTAGTCAGATTTATTTCCTCTATTAGATATAGCTAGTAAGATCAGCCCTTTGAATTTAGTAACTGCATCCTGAAATGTGTAGAATTATGGCAAGTGAGGTGTGTCCAGTTTTAAGGCCCAACCTTCCAGCCTTTCTGATTAAATGTTCTTATACAGATATGCATGGACTGTGTAGCCTACCTTTGGAGGCAGTTCAGGATTGCTCATAAGACTTGCACACAAACATACATGCACACATACAAATGATAACTTCTAGACCTTGATAACTTCTAGCAACGACCTTGGAGGATAATCCAGGAATATATTAAGGAAGTGAAATTGGGACAAACTGTTTTTTTGTGAAATTATCTGGCAACATAAATTGACATGGAACATGTGCATTAATTTTGGCACATAGACCAGATTTTAGAATTCTAACAGAATTGATAATACAATGCATGTACCTTGTAAAGCATTAGTGGGAGAACATTAGAAATAAATTAAATGTCTAACAGTGTAAAATAGTTGACCTTTTCTATATCTATTCAATAACATTGAAGTATCATACATCCATGTCAAGTTATCATAACTTAAGTGTGAAAGTGTGTTGCACAATTAAATACACGGCAGGAGATAGGATGGAGGATAGAAGTTGGGAGGGGGAGGGAAGGGAGACAAAGAGAAGGGAGAGAGACAGTTGGAAAAATGTAAAAGAAAAGTTACAAAGCCACCAAATTGACTACTTTAGGGGCCAAGATGAGAAGCTGACAGAAGATGCTTTTTAAAAATCAATACAATAAATGATCCTTAAATAAAATCTAAAGACAAATAAGCAAAAACAATATAGTATATAAAATATGCATATAGACTTCTTAATGAAGGGATTGAGAAACCTCACTTAACTACAGAATTTGATTAAGGGAAGCAAATAAGCTTATTTAACTCCTACTTAAAAATGCAATTATAGACATAATCAACATTGAGAATATTCAACCTCTGAAAGTACATTAATCACTTTTTTGACCCTTTTTAAATGAGTTTTGGTATTGTCTTCCTCCTAAATTTCTTGTTAGATAATATGATTTTATCAAGGGGAAAAAAGAAATAGAACAAAACAAAGGTCTTTGTGAACTAATTTAACAACTTTTTTCCTACAATATAAAATATATCTTAACCATGAAATGCAAAATCAATATTTTTCTTGAATAATTAAAATATCAGGTCATCCTATACTATTGTTTAAAAGATCATGCAGAAGTTAAGAATTTCAAAATATATAGAAGTTAATACACAAAACTAACTTCACAATTCTCAAAATTCCAATTTGAGAATTAGAATTCAACTTGATCAAGAATAAGAAACAGCTACTATAAAGGACACAAGGACAAAATCAAGGGGGAGGGTAGAGGTGGGGGAAGGAGGTGGGATTGGCTGAGGTGGGGTTGAGGAATGGGGAGAAAATGCAGACAATTGTAACTGAATAACAAAAATTAAATTAAATTAAATTTTAAAAAGAAACACTTCTTAGATTTTTAAATTCACTTTTAATTTATAGTATTATAAAGTTAAATTTCAACTTTTGAAAATTGTTGAAAGATGAAAATGTCTTCCAACTGAATTTCAATAATCATTATAATGTTAAGATTATTATGCTGGCAGGTTTTTAGCATCTTGATGCTCATTTCTCATTTCTGCTGCAAGAAAACTCAGACTAAAATCCTTCTTTTCTCCTTCTCCTTCTCCTCCTCCCCCTTCTTCTTCTTCTTCTTTCTCTTCTTCTTCTTTTAGTAGCTGACACTGTTTAATGCTTGACTTATTCTAAGACTATTTTAAGACAGTCAAAAAAATAGCCTCATACATAAATTTATCTAATTTCTAATTTAATAGTCAGACACAAATTTGGAAATGAATAATTTACTACACTCCAGAAATAAGTCTTTTATTACTTGGGGATGAGAGTATCCACAGATAAACAGATGCACAGGTACTTCTCTTTGGTACTTTGCTATTTAGGAATTAAGCAGACCTAATAAAACTTCATCTTTTCATACCTACTAATGTTTATTAAATTTTGGTTTTTTTTTCTCTGCATATTTCTAGAAACAGCTTCTGAAAGATTCTATATAGAGTGTGACCTTTGAGAAGAGCATAAAAAAACAAGATGTGGTTTCTTTAATTCCATGGTTGTCAGACCTCCATTCAACTCTGATGGTTCTGAGTGATGGTTGTTATATAATTTAGCTGTGATTTTGATGACGTTGTGCAAGGAGACAAGTTGTGTTGAGAAATGCTGCCATCTTGACTAGAAGTCCCCATATCCAGACTGGTATAAGGGACAAAGATGTGGTATGGGCTGGTCCCACATCCATGTGTAGTGGACAAAAATTCAGGAGGGTTATCTCAGGAGCAAAGAGTCCCAGCCCCAACCATGCTCTCAAGTACAGGGTTCCATTGCTAGGAAGATAAGTCCCCATGACCTCTGTCTACAAAAACCAGCTGGATAGAATTGGCGGAAGAGACTTCTGGAGTCCCAAGCAGTTCCTGTTAAATAACCTGCAGATGGACTCACCTACACAGACTCATTCCCTCCAAGGTCCAGCACCAGGGTAGCAGCTTGAAAGAGGGAGGGAACTGAAATGTCTGGCATCCATGTGAGAGCTGGGGGTACAGCTTTCTCCTAGACAGAACAGTAGGCAGAGGCCATTGTTGCTTTTCTAAACCCTCTACCCACAGAGCCACAGAGCCAGCAGGTGGGTGCTAAATCTGAGACTCCATCAACATGGCTCACATTGTTTGGCCAACCCTGGAGATCCACTGAGGTACCATTACACCCAAAATACGGCTTTTAACAGTGGCTTTTCTATATGAATGGCTGGTGTTGGCTCATTCTTCACAAATTCCCAAATCTTTTCAAACAAGCAACAGCCAAAGTCAGTGAGTTTCCAGCCCCTTGTAACACTTGCTAAGTGGCCCCAGGCACTGAAGCAGCAGTAACCAGCCTAGATTCACAGCTTCACTTTTCCTGGGAATCTCCAAACCCATCAAAAGCATCAGCCATCTAAGATTGCTTTATAGCTCAGCCAGGGTGACACCAGGCAAAACACTTGGCCTGCACCACCTGGGAAACCATAGTGCCTGATTATGTAGAACTTAAAATCAGCAACAGGAAAGATATCAGCTACCTACAGGGGAGTTCCCGTAAGACTGTCAGCTGATTTCTCAAAAGAAACATTTTATACTAGAAGAGATTGGTAAGAAATATTCAATATCATGAAAACCAGGACATATAGCCAAGATTGCTCTACTCAGCAAACATATCATTTAGAATTGAAAGGCAGATAACAGCATCCCAGACAAGAAAAGCTAAAGGAGTTCATCATCATCATCAAACCATTATTATATGAAATGTTAAAGGGACTTATTTAAGAAAAATAAGAAATCAAAACTATGAACAATAAAATGGCAATAAACACATACCTATCAACAACTGAATCTAAAAAACAAACTAAGCAAATGAGAACAGACAGAGTCATGGATATGGAGATGGTTTTGATGATTGCCAGATGGGAAGGGGGTGTGGGGGAGTGGGCAAAGAGGTGAAGGGGCTAAGAAGTACAAATAAGTAGTTACAGAATAGCCATGGGGATGTGAAGTACAGTACAGGAAATGGAGTTACCAGTGAACTTACACACATAAGTGATTGACATGAACAATGATGTGGAGATTGCCTGAGGAGTGCTGGGTGGAAGGACACAAAGATGGAAGAATTGGGACAACTGTAATGGCATAATCAATAAGGTATAATTAAAAAAACAAGATAATCAAGTTTTATTTTTTTTAGTTAAACTGGTAGGTAATTATACAATCTAATTTTGTGAACTTTTGTACATTAGCACAATAATTGGTAAGGGATTGAAAAACTCTCATTTGCATATTAAAATTAAACTTCCAACATAGATGCAAAGATTTAATAGTTAGTTGCTATTTGCCAGTAATGTGTCCCAAACTAGAAAGCACTTCAGGTGAATAAGAAGTGGGGGAGAGAGAGAGAGAGAGAGAGACAGAGAGAGAGAGAGAGGGAATGAGATGTCTGCACAAAAAATTTGAAACTGTGTCAATTACTTGAAAAATCAATTTAACAGTAAGTCTAGTCTCAGTGAGCATGTATCTGAGTTTAGATAATCATTTTAAAAATGCATTTCTGCATCTTTGGCTTAATCAGTAGTATTATATAGCAGCAGCAGAAGTCTCAAACTGCTGAAATCAGAAACAGTTTGACTTACTGTGTGATTGATAAAACACGTTTAAAACATAAAATGCAATTCTATTGTTAAATGCAATATAAATGAGGAGTCTTATTTCACTTTCATGGGAGAACAATAGGAGTTATATAATTCTGCCTAAATTTGACTCACTGTGCAGTTCATAATTAAACATATTGTTACAAATGCCTTTTCTACTTTGATGTTAGTGATTAACAATAGAACAATTTCACCTAGATGCTATAAATTGTTATTCAAAAGTAATAATCATTTTATATCTGTGTATATATATCATCCACACTTAACTTTTAGAGAACATTTTCATTCAAATTGTGTGTACATGCTTATAAAGATTTATGAAATCTTTGGTTTATCTTTTACAGTTTAAAAATATTTACTGTTAACAGATAAATTAGTCACTTGCTTACTATATCAAATTATATAAACATACTTTGTATATATGCTATTTACTTCTTCAAAATTGTGAATATATTATTAACTTTGTCAGATTGTCTTTTTTTTCTTTGAGGTCATAAATTCTATTTTAAGAAATTGATGGTATATATTTTCCAATATATATGTCTTATATGCTTGTATGTGTATATTAGGATATTATAGTCAATATACTTTGACTATTTTATCATTATAATTATAACATATAATATGTGCTTGTATGTGTATATTAAGATATGTGTCTTATGTGCTTGTATGTGTATATTAAGATATTATACTCAATGTACTTTGACTATATTCTATCATCAGAATTATAACATATAATGTAAAATATTTTCTGTCATTTATTACTATCTTAATATGTCACTTGTATAATTTTGCTAAAAGTTCTATTCAAGTGAAGAATTTCATAGTCAGTTTTGGTTAGTGGAAACACTATGGATTCTAGAGTCTTGAAATATAGGTTCACAGTATTGAATTCATAGCTACCTATTACGAGAACTTTCTCTACTTCAATTGTTGTGCTTCATTTGGTTGTGCTTGGTTTTTAATCTTACATTGGAAGTTGGTTAGGACAATAAGAGTTGTTTTATAAAAGACTCTAAATATATCATACCAATATTGTTCAATAAACCAGATACATTATTACACTTCTTATTCACAAGGTTTTTATTTTTTACCCAATGAGTATTTGTTTCCCCCACTCACATATATCTACAACAGAGGCAGTTATAGAAATAGAAATAACAGAAGAACAAATATATTCTACTTGAAAACATGTAATCTAGTATTGTATGCGATATATTAACCATAAATATGCTAATATAGAATCATGTTCAATAATTACTGGAACATACAGTAGGAAGCTTTTAATTCAGCCTGAACGGTAAGAGAGAGTTAAGCAGATGATATTTGACCAATGTTTTTAGGATTGAGTATGTGTTCTTCAGGTAGATTGAGTTTGAAATTAGAATGGACTGGGAGGGAGAAATTAAAATGAATTGCTAACAACTCCACTTCTGGGTATTTATCCAACAAAAATGAAAACACTAAGTAGGAAAGATACATGTACCCCCATAATCATTGTGGTATGATTTATAATAGAAAATATATAGAAAAAAAACATAATGGGTAATATTTATATATTATTCAGCCAAAAGTGAATGAAATCTTTCCATTTGTTACAAGATGGATGGACCCCCAAGGCACTATGACAGCTGAAATAAGCCAGAGAAAGACACATACTTTGAATTTCTCTTATGTGTGGAACCTAAAAACAAACAAAACTACCAAGGTCCCTAGACATCCTACTTACAGAGAGTCAATTGGCCACTGCCAGAGATGGGGGTCAGGAGTATAACAAATGAGTGAACTTTTATTTTATTCATTTTAAATAAATTCAATTTAAAACAAGAAGGATAGAAGAGAATGGCAAAGAAGCAAAAATGAACCAATCAGGCAAAAACCAAACTGAAATAAATTAATGAATACAAAGTAATAATGATATAAAATTAAAAGAATTAGAAACTTTCTAGGAGTAGGGATCAACATGTAGAAATAAAAAATAAACTGACATATTCTGCTACCTGAAAATAAGAACAAATGCTCGGATTCAGGCATGTGTGCAGGAGATGAGATGTTGTCCCATATGGAGCCACATAAGCTGTCCTGGAAGAAAAGAGATAGCAGGAGCTGATCTGTGAGTCACCTCTTCCATATTGAGGTCAATTTAATTGAGACACCAATTTTTCTCTAAGACAATAACCAATTCAGTGTTATGATACTTGAGATAAGGAAAGTGTAAAAAGTGAACTTTACATTTATCTCAGCTTTCCCCCTGGTGTGTTTGCCAAAAGTACAAGGGAAAATGCAATAGAAGCAGAGGTGGCTATATTGCTGCATGGATGAAAATGGGAAACTAAGGCAGCCAGGGAGATGAAGTTTGGGATGGAGGTTATGAGAAAGGCAGAAACTACCTACAAGAATATCTAAAAATCTATATAAAAATTCTCCTGGTATCCCTGGCTAAATACATATTCAAGACAAAACTTTGGGAAACCCAGGAGAGAACAGATTCTGAGAGACTGAGAGCCAAATAGAAATGCCAGAGGTCCGCAGAGTTGAAATCCATTGGTGTATAAACTCAGCCAGAATAGAGATAACTTAATGTAGATTCTGGGTATTCAAAGGAGACACTGAAAACTGTAGGAAAGAGCTAACAGAAATAAATGCACATGAGTAGTCCTAAAAATAGTCCACACTAAATGCCCTAAAATCCACACTAATCGTCCTTATAATCAACAGGACCCAGGTCATCCATGAGCGTTAGACTGCATAACAGAACAAATATCATGACTCTCAGAAAAAGTCAGCACATGCCAACTTCTCATAGTAAAATGCCCGATGTTCAGAATGCAACAAAAGTCATTAGATATGTGAAAGAGAAACCCATCAAGTGATATTTGGGAGGTAAAACTGTCAACAGAAGCTGACTTGAAAATAACCGAGATTATGAAGTAAACACAAGCATCAGAAAATTATTTATTTGTTAAATTAAAACTATTTTACAAAATGGATGAAATGATGAGTTAATGCTATGTCGGGGGGCTTTATCACAGCCCCCCGAGTCTGCCACAGATGAAGAAAAGGAATACCAAGAAATGATCTGCTTGGGGAGGAAAGGTGGCCAATCTCTCAGAGGAGAAGGGCCTTGATCCTTTTTCCCCCATGGGCTTTTATTAGGTTCATTCCCATAGGAATGCAGATAAAGCTCATCAATCATTGTCAGCCAGTAAGGGTTAAACAATACAGGATTTACAGAGAACTTCCAGGGCTTAGTCTGAGCTACAGCCAATCAGCTAGAGGGCCATAGCTTTAGGCACCAGACTCATCTCAGGTCTGGACCCTTATCTTTTAAACTGAGGGTACAAATTAAGTAGGATTCACAGGAATGTACGTATTTTCCTTAGGCCTGATTCCCCAGGGAATCCGCCCCTCCCAGCACAGGACTGCACCGCCCTCTGTTATCACTTCAGGCTCAAGTCAGACAGGGAAGTAAGGCAGCCAAGAGATTAGGAGACTTCTTGCAGACAGAATGAGGACTCAGGCTATTTCAAAACCAAGGGACGAGGGTCCATCAACCCCTTTTGCCACAGCCCCCTGAGTCCTTCCCTGCGAGCTTATCCCTGGTGACCATAGCCTATCTTAGGCTGATCCTCCCTTGAGGATTCTTACCCATCATTGGCTAACTGGTCAAGCTCAGGGCCAAGCAGTGTGAAGTGGGCAGAGGTGGCACTTCTGCCAGGGAGATAGGCTTTGTCTCCTTAGTGGCTTATGGTCCCAACTCTGACTCAGCCTTAACCATGGGGGGTCACAGCCTCCGAAACCAGGCAGGGCGGTTCCCAACAATGCTACACTAATATTATGGACTAGAAAAGAGGATTAGAAAACCTAAAGGTAGTTCAAGAGAAGAATACTCCATCTGAATGAAACACAGGGAAAGACAGTGGAAAAAGGAGACAGCATAGGAAAATGTAGCATATGATAAAAAACAAGGATGTAAATGAGGTCATAGAAACTGAAGATAGTGAGGGAATTACAGAAGTAATTTTTAAGAAAAAATAGTAAGAACTTTTTAAATAGAAAGATATCAAAACACATATTCAAGAACTTTAATAAATGAACCACAGAAAGAAACACAGAGACAACTACACTTAAACAAAAAGCATAAACAAACCTCAGAGAATGAAATATAAAGAGTAAATCTTAAAATCAGCCAGAGGAAAAAAATAAATATTATTTTTAATGATCAATAATGAAAAATAACTGATTTCTCTACAGAATCTTTTTCTTAGCAGAAAACAAAGAAATTGTATGGTTCAGTTGATTCTAACTGTTCTAAAAAAATAGAACAGTTGAGAAAGAATTCTATATCAAGCAAAAATAGTCTTTAAAAAATGAAGGGGAAATTAAAATATTATCAGAAAAATAAAAGCTAAGAAAATCTGTTTTCAGTATACCTTCACTACAGGAAATGGAAAGAGATAAGAAATTCCTCTAATAAGGAATAAAGAGTAATGGAATGGTAAACATATAATTAAATACAAAATGCTATTATTGTTTATAGCATTAAACTATTAAATACAATGTCTTGTATTTTATAAACATATGTAGGCATAAACATAACAAAAATTGCACAGGTAGATACAGAAAATGAACTCATTCCATTATAATCATTTTTGTATGGTTTCAGATGCTGTAAAAATAATAGTAACTTGTTTAATAATAAAACATATATAGTATCCCTCTAATATACTAAAGCTGTTTATTTTTTCTAAGATAACCAGTAGAAGAGCAATAAAATGTATAGCCAAGAAGCTACCAGAAGAAATTTAAATAAATGAAATAAAAATATCTAATATAAAGATGCCAGGAAAGGAAGAATAAAAAAGAAAATGATGAACAGAAAACAAAGACCCATAAGACAGATTCGAACCCAACCCAAGGGTATCAGCACTTACATGTAAATGATCTAAATATTCACAACGATAATCAGATAGGACTTAAAGTAATAATTACTCAAACTGTTTTTAAAACATGTATACATCAAATTTAATTAATTATTTATAAAGCCTGAAATACCCAGAAAGGAGCATGCCCTCTCAAAGAAATATGCACTATGTAAAGCTCAATTCTAACACCAATGACATGATTACCAAGTTTTCATTACGCTTTTTTCTCCCCCATAAGACAATGGAAGTGCTCTTCTGTTGCATATTACAGAGGTTTGGGAAATACATTGTGTACTTTCTCCTTTAGCTTTCTCATAGCAATCTTGGCATACTCTTTCCGAATCAACTTTCCCTTGTCACCTTTTGCGTAATTGCGTTATAGTCCATGTGCAGGCTCAGTTAATGTTAGTTCTCAGTATTAGTCTGGAATCTGTAAGTGAAGAACCCAGAACAGATATTATAAGTACATTGCTGTAATACAGAATGTCTTGGCCCAGGTGTCAAACTGGAAAAATAGCCAGCGTCAGGTGGGAAGGTTTAAGTAGGCCAACAGAATTCTTAAACTACACCTGGGTCTCATCTCCGTAGAAGCACTTCTGTATGTTTTGAAAGCAAACATTTCAAAGTTGATACTAGTCACTTAATACCTAGTTCTCTTTAGTGGCCTCCAACCTTTTGGGGCACCAGGGACCAGTTTCATGGAAGACAATTTTTCTGTGGACTGGAGTGGGGGTGATGGTTTCAGGATGATTCAAGCACATTACATTCAAGGTCACCTCCTGCTGTGTGGCCCTGGTGCCTAACCGGCCCTGACTGGTACAGGTCTGTGGCCCAGAGGTCAAGAAGCCCTGCTCTATAGCAATGTCATTGCCTCAGTGCATCCTCACAAATACTCTATGATTATTCCTCCCTCTGTTGTATGGATTTGAGACTGTGAGCTATTGAGTAACTTGCCCAGGCTCATACAACTAGTGCATGGAAAACTTGGAATTACTGTCTAAATCACTGAACCCAGTCTCCAGAAAAGTGGACTATAAAAAGAAAATCAGACAACTGTGCTTAGAACATGTAATGTGATGTTATCATGTATAGCGTACTAGAAATAAGTGTCAGAATAAAACAGATTTGGGTTCAATCACATCTGTACCAGCTGGTAGCTGTGTGATTTGGCTGTAACATCGTGACCATTTCTGAGCCTACATTTCTTTATTTGTAGGGTGAGAAAATTCCTGCATACCCTTGTATATAGTTATGGAGATCCAATGAGGAAAATTTAGGAAGTAAATAGTGTGATAACTTATGGTTGGTTTTCAACTTCGGTAGTTTTGTTAAACATAACATCAATTAAACCTAAACCAAATAAAACAGAAGTGTGGTCTAGCTCTTCTTTGTGCATATTTCTTTTATGAACTGAAATTAATATATAGGTATTAAGATATTAATTTTCATACACAAGTATCAAAACAATGAAGCCAAGTGTTGACTAATATTACACTTCTTTTTAAGGTGTGTTTGTTAAATTGTTACTCTAGTTGTGTCTGTTAAATTACTCTGCTGTATAGATAAGGTTAGCTATATTTTATATACAATGAGGTGATTGCAGACAGTTTTTTTTTTTAGTGAAAAAAACCCTTTAAATCATATGTATTAATCAACTGGCTAATTAAAAAATTAGAGAACCCCTTTGTGAGCACTATTGTTGTCAGGCAGGTAATGGTGTAGGGGCTGGTAATATCACCATGTGTACATGAAAAAAGATTTCAGCCTCCAAAGAACTTAAGTCGGGTGGAGGGAGATGGGCCTGCCAACAATAGACAAAAGAGACAGAAAGAAATGTGTGCCCATTAGTAGTACCTGATGAGGAGTGGTACACCAGGGACACCGCCATAAAAAAGGTGGCAATTACACTGTACTGAAGGATTTAAAAAATATGCAGAGAACAGAAGGACTTTTCAGGCAGAAGGAACAGTATATGCAAAGAACGCAGCCCAAACAAAAAGCGATACATTCAAGGAAGTATGGAAACTTCCATTGACCTTGAGTCCTGAATAATGGTACTGGAAGCACTGGAAACCGAAGTCTTCAGAGATCTGTGATCCCGCATGCTTAGACCCTCTCCTCAACATCCCCAGGGGCTGAATTTGTAAGCTTGTTATGCTCAGATGGGTTCCCTGGCCTGTGCTTGTCTTCAGACCTTCTCATTGGAATCCCCAGGGGAACTGTGGAGATCACCAGGACCTTGGCTTTACCCTGGAACAACTGAATCAGAATTTCAAGAGGAGGAGCTTATGTTCAGGTGATTGTCTGTCATGTGTGGATACGGTCAAGAACAACTGACCCAGTTTTATTCCAACCAGAGTTAGATGCCATCAGACAGTAGAAAAGAGTCAGAAATATTTCCTTTAGGTGAGTTTAAAAGGAAACTTCACAAGGTCACCTTCATTCTGCAAGGTATAAATTATTCTTTTGGTATCTTAAGAGAATAAACTCAGACTTTCTACTCTGGTGTTTCAGCGCTTCTACAAAAGTCCTGTGTGTGTTAAAGTTATTTTTTACAGGTTTGCTAATTTAGAGAGATGATGTCAAAGTCAATGTTTAACTCAGAACTTTCAATCTTTTCTTGGCTGTGCCCTTAAGATATGTATGGGTGCGTGTGTGTGTGTATGATTTTGTACTATATTAATTATAATTTTATATAATTATCCAATTTATACTTATTACAATGATAATAAAATACAATGTATTGAAATATTATACACATTGTAAAACTATAAAAATTGCAAAGATGAAACAAATGTAAATTCAACAATAATTTAAAATTTTAAAACATCTAAAAGGAAAAAAATAAAAGACTATAAATTAGATTTTTCCTTAAAACACTTAGGAAATTTTAAAAGAGACATTATTAGCAGAAAGCTGTGCAAGACATTTATATTAAAGTCATTGATGGAAGTCTCCTATGAACCACCCATAAGAAATTGCTATTAACTAAATTAAAGCATGACAGATACATAGAGATAAATGTTAGCTTACTTGTTGGAAAACATATTTTTCTTTTTTCAGTTGCCTGCAATTTTTGTTATTTTCATGGGCAGGCTCCTTTTTGAAGCTTTGAGATAGTGTTTATTACAAAGCTCTTTGATTTAGAGTCAATGTTTCTAGAATTTAAATTGTTGTTATCAGTCTTTTAAATATCAAAGTGTTTCAATTTGTATAAATTTTCTATATACTTATAAATAATTTTAAAAGTGTCTTGTCCTTCTAACCTAATTCCTTATTAGAACTTATTCTAAATCTAGATACAAACTGTCTATATTTAGATAATATTTATAAAAAATCTCTATAACAAGGAAAACATGTTAGACATAATTTTATACTGTTCAGAAATTATGAGAAATTCCTCCAGGGGATATGTAATAATATTCTAGTTACCTGTATTCATCAACTCATGAGTTGGGATGTACTTGTTGCCAGCAGGCAACTGAAGGTGCAGTAGGTCATAACGCTTAAAAGAATGGGAATTAAATTTAAACAGAGCTAGTTTCTGCTCCTGGTGTGATCAAAATCCTGGGTAAGTGAATTTTGACAAGTAACTTCACTGACCATATTTCTTTGCACTATATCAAGAAAAGAAAAAATCAAATTCCACCTTGTGGAGTTGTTTCAAGAAATTTAAGAAATGCTTATAGGTATTAATAAATGTATACAATGAATTATAGCCTTTGCTATTATTATAATCAATGGTATTGTTATTACTAGTGACAGAAATGTCAGGTGTAATAATAGTTCCAGAGATGATTATAACTATAAGAAGAATTTTCTAAAAAATAGTGAAAGAGTAACTATAAGCCATTCATGTTTTGCATGGTTTATGAACATCCAAGGAGAGATTTCAAGGATTTGGTGAACTTGCTAAATTTTCATCTCCTATAAAAAGCCTGGAATGTGTCAAAGCTCTCTGAACTCTGAAGAAAAAAATGAAGAACAACTAAGAACTGCAACACTGGCTCCAAAATTCTACTTCTGTGTTATTTGAAGTATGACTCTCTGCATGATCCCAGAGCATTTTTTTTTTTTTTTAAATTTTTATTGTTATTCAATTACAGTTGTATGCCTTTTCTCCCCATCCCTCCACCCCACCCCAGGTGAACCTACCTCTCTCACCCACCTCCACCCTCCCCCTTGGTTTTGTCCATGTGTCCTTTATATTAGTTCCTGTAATCCCCTCTTCCCACTGTCCCCGCCCGCCCCCCCCCCCCCCCCCGCCCCGGCCCTGGCTATTGTTAGATTGTTCTTAACTTCAATGTCGATCCCAGAGCATTTCTTGTCCACACTTCATTCATGGCATCTTTTCCTTAAATTTTTTCACCATTCTCAAAAAAAAAAATTACCCCCTGGCGTCTGTGTGTGCACAATCATGGAGTGCAAACAGAACAAGAGATTATGCAGGAGAGTGGTTTGGGGATGAGCATTGGTGTGAAGTCAGAGGAGGGGAGTTCCTGCAGGGGGAGAAGTCTTGCTGGCATCGGATTAGAGAGAGTGACTTAACATTAGGATTCACAATTGGGAGATTTTTGGAAACAAAAAACATAATATACAGGTCATACTATTTTTTTATAATGAGATGTTTAAGTATTAAGCCACAGATTAGCAACAAACACCAATTTGGACACACACACACAGGTACAAGCCAAGGTTCACCCAAGAAAAATAATATTATATGAAAAGTACCACCACAGCCTTGCAGTGGTCTGACTGTTTGTGCTCTCCTGTGATTCAGACAATGACATCCCTATGCCTAAGGTGATGCTGCTAGGAGACACGGCCTTTGGACCATAATTACGTCATGAAGGTGAAGGCTACATTAATAGGATCAGTGCTCTTCTAGAGAGAACTTCTAGAGAGCAATCTCTGACCCTTCCACGACATGAGGATGTAGTGAAAAGTCTTAAAGCGAGGGTGTGCTGGCTTTCTAGGCTCCAGAACAGTGAGAAATAAATCTCTGTAAACGTATAAGCCTTCCAGTCGATGGTATTTTGCCATAGCAACCTGAAAGGACTGAGACGTCTTTCTGAGTGCCTCAGCTTTCTCCATCACACAGGGTGGGGGGTTTCGGCTGTGCATTCAAGGTAATTCCTCAGAAAGAATTTTCCCATTCAAGTGTGGGAGTGTGGGCACCAGATCCTGTGAGCTTCCCTGCTGAGACAAGGCCATCAGGATGAAACTACCTCTCCTCCCTGACTTGCCCTTAGAGACCTCCACTTGTCAGTCATATGAGGCAGGTAGAACCCCAGTAGTCTTTCATGCCTAGTTAGTTCTCCTGAGTCAACTCATCGTTAATTCACCTTGAGGTAAAAAATGGAGATTTACCAAGGTTGTTCAAAAGGGAAAAAAAAAGTTTTTGTCTCTTGTGATAGGATATAACCATGAATTTACAGCTGAAATGGAGAGGAGGAAATGATCATTGGAAATCGAAAAAGCAAGGCAAGGAGGAATCAATGCATTGTGAGGATCACCTAAATGGTTGCTGAATTTATTAAGGTCTTTAAATGATTTAAACAAGGAGAGTAAGACATGACTGAATCTATGAAAAGCAAGGCATTCCTTAATCTATGGTAAAGGAATGAGAACAAACGGTCGGGCAAAGACAAACAAGGAGATCACTCATCCCAACTGCAGACCTCCTGGTCCATGGGCTATGTGGTTAATAATCATCTCTCAGCTGAGAAATATGAAATGGAAAATAGTTTTTATGTGACTGCCAGCTTTGAGTTAGAAAATTGAAGGGGATGTTCAAAGAAAAGGCTGAGTACACAAAGAACCTTGTGAGATTAAACAGATTCACCATCAGGCATAATTGGTCTGAGGGGATTCCAATGAGATTTGGGGATGCCCGAAGCCACAGTGATTAAAAAATCACAACGATGATAAGTGATTGAAGAAGCTTCAACTCCAGAGAAGGTTTGCTGTAAGTTGGGTGTGAGTAATGATGGTTTGTAAAGGAAAAGGAGGGAATGATTTATAATTTTTTGCTCCATTCCTGAGTATACTTTAATCTTGAGGCTGTAAGAGCAAATCTTTGGTGTCGCAGTCTGCTTGGGGGTATTCATAACAGTGACAAGTGGAAGCTGTTGAGCAAAGCATTTCGGTTTTAGCTGGCAAGGAGAGAGAAGTTCCTACCAGGGTGGTCCTGTGACTGGTGCCACTGCACAGGGAGCTCTGGCCCATAGCTCTACCAGGGACATACACGGGTCTTTATGTAAAGGCCTCACTAAACACTGCAGGCAGGACCAACTGTATCATTAAAAACTTGCTTGGCTTGATTTCATTTATGAATGCAACCTTTTTTTCCACTTCAGTACAAGATTAACTAGCATTGTGACTACACTATTTTTTCAACATTTCTCTCAACAATTTGCAAAAAGATTATTGTATAATAGAATAGTATTTATTATAATAAAATGCTGAAAATATTGAAGTTTTCTATGCAGTGGGAATACATCAGTTGTCTTGAATGGTATTAAATAGGAGGAGTCCTCAAGTATGGAGATGCAATATATTAAAAACAGAAGAAAAATTCCATAATGTTCTTTTTCAATAGTAATACATTTAAAGTTCCAAATGGCTAAGTTAACTATAACTAAGGTAATTTAGAAAAAATAAATCAAATAATAGCTTACATTTGCTATTAATAAATTTTGAAATCCAAATATATAGGAAGAGGAAATATATTACCGCTGTAAATAATGATGATGATTAGTAATTTTTGCAAATCTATTTGCTAAATATTCACATGCATTATTCTTAGTATTAAAACAATGTAACAATAGCCAGAAGGGAGTGGGGAGGGATAGTGGGGAGAGGGGTCTACAGGAGCTACTATAAAGGACACAAGGACAAAATCAAGGGGGAGGGTGGAGGTGGGGGTGGGAGGTGGGATTGGCTGGGGTGGGGTGGAGGGGTGGGGAGAAAATGCAGACAACTGTAACTGAATAACAATAAAAATTAAAAAAAAACAAAACTGCTTTTATATAGTATTGGATACTACTTATATCTGAAAACTTATAATTACCTACACACATGAGCTAGAAGAATTTTCTGTATTTCCAAGATTTGAGTCCTTTGTTTTCAAATGCTCTGTGATCACTTTGATAATGAAGAGAAAGGCAGCAGACTCCTGAGATAGTAATCAGTTTTAACTTGGCAATACTCTGCCCCTCCCCCAGCCCATGTCTCTTTTTCTAGGAGTAGTAAAAATAACTTCAAATCAGGCAATAGAATGCTCTGTTGCCTTGTGGATTTCACACAAAACAGTCTTTCCTTTCAGCTGTGTGTCAGTGAGAGATGAAATATATGCACCTTTAGAGATTTAAGGATCTTATTTGTGAATACTTACCTTAAACTATAATAAAATACTTTGTTTGGTTTCTGTTTCCCATTTTACATATATTACTTTGTCTCGGTGTTAACAAAGAGACTTCTATAATGCATACTTTTGTAGAAAGGAACAAGTAAATCTGGAAGAAGTAAGTATAAAAGGACATGTGAATTTTAAATTAAGTGGCTTTGCCTCAAGAAAACCCTCTTAGCCTCTATGAAGAATTCACTAAGCTGTTGTTAACCATTTCAATGTGTCTGGCCCTGGACGATATGCATACATCTTTATTTATTCCTCTTCTTTCCTTGTGTTGTAGAGGAACAAATGAAGTCCACTTTTTTGCTTATATCCTATATTTTAAGTTCATAATTATTTAAAGCCATTTACTAGAAGTTCAGTTGGCAGGCAGTAGCAGTGTCTGTCACCTTCTGTTTGGGGAAATGTAACCCTGTATTTCCTACCTACTTGTTTTCCTTTGTATGAACTGAATTTCCGTAACTGACAGACCTCAGATAGACGGCTCTGTTATCTACACTTCATGGATAAGCGACAGCACTGGAAAATAAAGAGAAGTGGCAATTGTATTTTTATTTTCTACTGTGCGTTTTCATTTGAAGCCTCAAATAGAGTATTGATAAAATTGGCATTTAAGCTATTTAGCTACTGTGACTTAATGAATCATTATAAAGTGAGTCATATTCCCAGCCGTACATTTCCTACAACTATCACTGCGACTTCTTTTCAGAAGGATTTATCTGCTAATCAATATCCTTCTATTGTGCCATTTCCAGAAGTACTAAAGGGACTTCTCTTCTGAAAAAAGGGTTTGACTCTGTTAGGATTTACCCTCTCTAAAGGTTGTGCAATGTACGACAGCGAATGTAACAGGTGGACCACTTCTGTAATTTGGCTGTGGTCACTTTTCCAGAGCAGGTGAAAATCCCTCAACTACGTTATCAGGTATAAGGCAAAGTGTTGTAGCAACTTGAAATTACACTTGAAATAAGTCTTTTTACTGAAAAAGAACATTATAAGGCATCAACACTAGATGCTTTTAAGGTATTGTTTTGGAATTTTAGTTTAGTTTATAAACTCATAGAGACAGATAAAAATTCATTATCATCAATAATAAATTTAATATGGGTTGTTCCTCCACCGTTCCTTACACTTGGAATTTGGGTATTGAACGGAAAGATGTGGTGGTGAATTCTGCAGAGACTAGGCAGGGAACTCGTTTTGAGAAACAGTGTTCTCCACGTGAGTTATATTTTCGACAGATGATTTACAAGTCAGACATGCTGTGACCTTTCTCTCCCAATTGCAAACAGATTAAAGGAGCTGATTAAAGGAGACTAAAAACACGGGGTTATTTTCTCTTACGGAGGTCTCTGACAAATCCCTCCTCTCCGAGCCCTCCCACTCCATTCGCTTGCAAATCACTGTGCGCAAAGAGTTCTTTACTGCCCCAGCCCCAAACCTGGAGCCCTGCAGCGCCTTCAGTGGCAATATCTTCCTGTGCGAGGGACCGTCTCTTAATCACAAATGCTGAATGGAAACCAATCAGAGTTCCTTTGGCTTCAGCTTCCTGCCTGCCTGAGTTAAAAGTGATGCTCGAAGAGGGAGGAACACTGAGATGCATGAAGATTCAGCTGTGAAGATACTATAAAAAGAGGAGGAATAAGACAGAGCCACACTGCTGCCGGGATTGCCAGGGCTGAGCTGGGCTAAACTCAGTTCCATTGCTTAAAACAGTAAGTGTTGTTTACTTTACTTGCAAATATGAGCAATTCATTATTCAATTTTTCTTCCTAATAATGAAATAGTACAAATACTGCTTTTCTCCTATTAGCTATATTTCTCCCTTTCTCTCCCCACGTTTGGATCAGGTAAGAATACATTTGGTAGTATTTGAATAAGGTCTTATTAAAATGCTCAGGTAAAAACATGCAAACATTAGTTTCTTATTTCACTTTAACAAAACTGATACCAAGCTCTTGTTACAGTGTTCAAATCTGCATATGGAGTATTGTTATAAAAATAAAACTAAACTTTAAATTGTGAGTTGATTTCAGTAGCTTTGAATCACTCACACATTAATGGATTTACGTATATTATTGTTATGTTAATTTTAAATAGACCCTTGTGTTTCTCATAATTGTCGTTTATTTAACTGGAGTCAGAACTGTTACAATAAACACATCTTTTTCATAGGCTAAGAAGATATGGCTTCTTTGTTTTTAATATTAAAATGAAGTGATATATAAATGATATATTTGGGTGGACATACAATGTCAGGATTATGTGGTCACTTTACCTGGTAAAGGGTTATTCAGACATTCACAGTCCTCCCTCAGGTCAGTGTTCTGAGTGTGTATGTTGGTTAGCTCTAATTGCTTTCCCTTCCAGTAGGCAAATGTATCCTAATGTAAGAGACTGGATCAAAACCACAGGATGAAGAGTTTCAAAAGCAAAATCGGCATGTTATAGTTGAAGTGACATGGGAAATGCATTGATTTGATGAAGCATTGTTTTTTTTTCTTTGCATACTCAATATAATCATGCTCATCAATTAATTTTTAAGCACATTAATCTCAAAAGGTATGATAAATTTTAATTATAAGGTTATCAGTATTCCATAGGATTTGCAGTTAGATATTGCTAACATTGTATGCTCTTGGAGTCTACTTTAAACAACAAATGTTCACTAAAATAAATATGATCACCTCTAGTACATAAGGTGACATTTATTTTTATAATGTACTTTTAATGAGAATGTAATGGACTATAGATTTGAGGAGAAATTGAAGTTGTTTTTGGAGATCTGTTATTTAATATTTTGTTTGAAAGATCTATATGACTACTAATCAAGGTTTTTTTACAAGGTTTTTGAACTCATGGTAGTATGAAAAAAATGAAGGATTATGTGATAGCAAAACAGTGGTAACTTTTGCATGAAAGTTTCTTTGTACTTTTATCTATGGAATTAAAAGTGTTACCCATCTTCAACCATAGCTGAGTGTGAATGAATTTGATCATTCAATGTCCTTTACTTGGAAAAATTATAATTTAAACACCTCCTGCACACAATAGAGGATGAATTCTACTTTAAGGTGCAGACACTGCTTTATTGCCCAGGCAATGCCATATCAAGTACAGACTGCGTTCGTGCAACTACGAAACTGCTTAATTCGGGTTAGAATGATGGAAATTTTGAAAGATAAAGAAAATGAAATAACATGCTATTCCAGCATGTAGAAGCAAAGAAGTTGGACATAATATGAACAGCTTGCATTTGTGATCTTGTCATAGAGCATATTATTGATCTAACTGCATTGTTTTCTCAAAGGAAGAGCAAAAAATAATAGTATGCACTTAGATATATGCTGAGATGTTAACATACTGTCATCTCTGTGTTTGTTTTGAAAAATGACACAATGTAAGATAAAGTGCAGAGTATGATGAAACCTGATTCTGTAAATAATAACTAGAAAATTGCTAGAGGAAGCTGATTATTAGTATCAATTTAAAAGTAATTCACTAACTTTAGTCAGATATATTTGGTAGGAATAATGAATCAAGTCATATAAGATAATAATTTCTAGAATTAAAAAAATGACTTTTTCCTTGTACTACATGATTTGATAGTTTTTAAAACAATTTTGAAATGATCATGCCACCATCACTGTATTCATTGCCTAATTGAAACAATGTCTTATACCACTGCCTGTGTGTAACAAGGTCACAGTATCAAAATTGGCTTTGAAATTACATTTTTAAATGCTGTGTTGCTCAAGTTGGTACATTGTGTGTTGGATCAGAAGCTCTTCTGAGTGTTACCTTGAGTGGAGATTTCATGTGGTGTTTTCCTGTGACCCCAGTACTTGCAAAGTTTAGCCAATACACTCAATCTCTCTACTGTGGTACAGTCACCAACAGGATTAAAAAAAGTTAATGGATGGTTTTTTTTTTCTATTGGCTTACCTCTCTAGATATTAGTAGTGATTTGAGGCAAATATTTGCAGTATGAGCAGGTGCAGTTAATCAAAATGCTTTGGGTAATTACATAACAATATGTGAGCAATATGGCAGTACTTTGTATGGAAGAAAGTATAAATTAAAGTAAAAGTTAACTTAATGACTTATGTCAGTATGCATCTTGCCCTCTGTGAACGTGAAGAGTCTAAAAGGATGATTATTTAGCAATAATAAGAATACTTCAATGGAATGTATCATTAGTTGACTATTCTTTGACTAATTTTGTTCCAGCAAGTGAAAATTTAAATGTAATGTATAAAAATCTAACATTGGAAAAAACCAGTGTGATACATTAAGAAATGTCCAATATGATATTTTAATATTTATACTTCCTATATATATTCTTATATTATTCTTTTTATTTTATATTATTTATCATATCAAATCACAGTAATATTACTTATAGAGTAAGTTTGGTTTATGGTAAGATATTTTACTATAAAAGTTGTAGTAGGTTCTTGGGTTAGGTATTTTACTTTTTAAATTATTTACTTAATATTAAACTTTCTTGAGAAGGAAGAAAATATGTTAATTAGGAACAAGAACACCTTGGTTTTAATTAACTTTATTTACTTTTACTTGACACTAATTTATAAATATGACCATTTGTGTTATAGAACATAAGCCATTTCCTGAGACAAAACACTTTTTCTTTGTATTTTGCATAATTGTTATAAAAAATGAGTTGTGTATTAAGATATAGTCCCTGAAAGTCTATGAATATCTATGGCACCATCTTATTTAGGCATTTACATAAATTCTAGAACTTTAGCAAAGGGTTTTAACCACCTCCAACTCTGATGTGACCCAAGAGCACTGAGGATTACAAAGTCAGGTCACATCTCCGAGGCTGTCAAGTTGTGTATGAAGTTTACACACACATACCCACAGAGTGACTAGGAGGAAACAATGATATCTGGATTGTTTTAAACATCCTGAAAACCCTTTTTGATTTAATTTAATTTAATTTTTTATGACTCATTTCACATTCCTCTGCCTGAGACCATTACTCTCACCATTAAAATACAGAGAAGAACGCAGTGAGGAGAATGCCTTTACAGCACTTTATACATTTCCATAGTGGCTCGAACAAGTTAACGCGCTTGTCACTACATCCCGGACTAGTAAGAGAGGGGCTTATAGCCATGTTAAAATGCAAAGTGCCTGAATAAGAGCACGATCCCTGGAGCCTAACAAAGACATTTTACATTGGCACCACCAAGAAACAGCTCCCAAAACAAAAAAAAGTCATGATAATGGTCTTCCTATGAAGAGACAATGGAAACCTCTCAAGGTACTAGTTTTGGGGTGGTAGTGATGGTTATGGTGGTGGGGTGTGTGTGGGTGTGTGTTTGTGTGTGTTTTTGTGATGTTTATTTACTTTTATGAGAAAAGGTAAGGAAAAGGGGGAAACTTGAATATTTCTTAAAGTGGTATTCAAAGTTTTTTTTTCTTTTTCTGTTCCCTTACTTTGCCAAATTATAAATCAGTTGTAGGAGGAATGAGAACTCTCATCTCATACTCTTTCTCTTCATGAGCAAGATAATTCTTGGTCCTACTAATTGATCAATGAAACAGCAGAGTATAATTGTTTCATAAGGATGGATTAAAAAGGCTGCCACTCATGTGACTTTTTGAGCTTGGCTTTACAGTGCTGAAGAGCATGGATGACTTCCCTATGTTTTTTACTCTGAAACTTAATCAGCCTAAAATGGAAAAAGCAATTGCTAGTAGGTATTATTGAATTTGGATTTTAAAGATGAGTGTTTCTTAATGTATTGTAAGAAATACATGTACCTCACAAAATTTACATTGGAACATGCTAAACTTAGTATATTTTATGTAATATTAATAGAATATCCAATGCATGTGGACTTTCCCATCATATTTACTAAAATAGAATCTTAGGAAAGCCAAGAAAAACAAGAAAAATATTTACAGGACATCAGTATAAGAGGTAAAACAACAACCCATGTAAACAAGGTGTACTCTAAGCAAATAAACACCAACAATTCACCTCCTGGCACATCTGTAAATGAAGTTTAGTCTTGGTTATAATGAAAAGGATCTCGGTGTAAACTATGCAGTATTTATGTGAGATAAGATCTATTCATAAAACTGGGACATCAATTCTAAAAGTTTTCAATAGTAGTTTTCCCTCAGACAATCAACTAACTTCTTTTACCTGTTTTATTCTCTAGAATGCAGATTACCATAATAATTTACTGTAACTACCAGAAGTCATTTTCACAATATCCACAATATGTGTTATGTATACTTCACAATGCAAAGACTATATATATCAGAGATTCAAGACATTAAAATATAAATGTGCACTATAATGGTAATTGAGCCACAGTTGAATCATACAAGAAAACTTATAGGTGAAATACAAAGTCACATCTATATATCCGTAATTTTATATCTTTATTTATATATCTGCATCTATGCCTGTGTTTTCATTTAAATTTCTGCATATCTGTGTCTAGAAGTAAAGGTGTATGTGTGTATAATGTCAATGTATCTGGGAAGTGAAAAGAACTAACAATAAATTATTTCACTGTATACATTTATTATAGATTTAAATTGTTACAGTGGTGTAATATGAAACATGTTAACATACATTATATAATGTATATGGTTGTCTAATGTTAACATTAAACAACCATATACATTATATAATGAAGAAGTGCCAAAATAACAATTACGACTTATTTTAATTTAGGAAAAAAGTTAGACTCAGTTACACTCCATGTGTTATGGCTGATTTAGATAATTTGTTTGATTAGGGAGAATTAGGCTTTCATATTTTAAAACTGAAACTGGAAGTAATTATACTTCACTCAATGTCCACAACTTTTGAAGATGTAAAAAACAATATAACTCCTGCCCTGGCCAGTGAGGCTCTTTTGGTTGAAGAGTCATCCAGTAGCGGAATAGCAGCCTGTTGGATGATTCCTGGCCGGGGCACACGCCTAGGTTGTGGGGTCATTTCCGGTCAAGGTGCATAAGGGGGGCAACCAGTGATGTTTCTCTCTCTCATGGATGTTTCTCTCTTTCTCTTCTTCTTTCCCAGTATCTCTTCAAAAAAAAAAAAAAGAAAGAAAGAAACATATACTCAGTTAAGGATAAAATATGTATATAAAAATATATAATCTCTTCACCCAGTCTTATGGTAGATTGGAAAGTGCTATATTAAGGGGTAATAACAATGCTATCTCAAACAATACCATGTAAAAATCAGGTTACTAATATATCAGGATATAAAATTCCTATTATTTTCCTTAGTTTTGTATAATGCAAAGGAAGCACATTACATCATGAGAATTTAAATTACTTACTTGCTCATTTTCCCTTGCTTAGATTCAGGCCACTAGATATTTTATATTTTTGTATTACTGGGTAAGTTAACTCTGCTTGATTGGAAATTTGTTTTGTATTAAAAATATGATACTACGATTAAATAACATTGCCTTATATCTGATAACATGTGCCGTAAATAATAAAACAGTCAAAAGTAAGTATTTGTATTATTGCCACCTCTTCCATATTAATGTTATAACTTAGGGTGTATCATAAATCAACTATACATGTACTGAGCAGGGATCAGAATAGGCTTAGCCTTCAGAAGACACATAATATTTTTCATTTTCCCCCCCACCCTTCCAGTTTATCTAGGTAATTTGATATTGTATACAGTTTCAGTTCAACTATGTTTTTAATACAGATAAAAATTAAATAATATCCAGATTTGTATTTCTGACAATACTTACTCTTCCAAGGATTAAATAACCACTTCAGTGTTTTCATAATAATTATGATTATGTGTGCAAATCACACTTTTTCTGTCTTTTATGTTTAGCTTAAAATCGAGACCCCCAATACAGTCATTAATGGTGAAGAATGTTATCATAACTGCAATAAATACATTTTTCTTTGTAATTAAAATTAACTTTGGTCAGTTAAAAATAGGAAGTTCCATTTAAATATAAATAGTAAATGTCAATAATAAACATATTTTTAATACCACAGGGTTATTTTAGTGCATTAAAATGTTTCTTTTAATCAGTTCTGTCTCTATGTATTTCTTTTTATAAATCTAGGTAGATATTTAAATGAGTATGATGTGTCTCAGGCTCACTACTTTGGACTTGAGACCTTGTGATGTCTTATTTTTAATACCTAACATGGAAGATTATTTTATTTACGTAGAAAAAAATTCACCTTTGCACATTTTTTGTGATTTTAGAAAACTAAGAGGATGATTGTTCTGATAGAATTTTTAAACATACGTATATACCAGGAAACTACTTGAGTTTGTAATTACCTGCCCCCGAAGGTGAACGTGGAAACTGAGGGAGACCAAATGATAGAATGAAGGGAACAAGAAAGTAGTGGGATTCTATGGCAGACTCAGGAGCGGCTCGCGATGGTCTGAGTTTAATAATGAAGTCATCGCGTTATCTGACTTCCCACACCTAGGCTGCTTGACAAATGAAGCAGGGCCTTAGCAATCGCCACAGCCCTTTATTATATGTGGGTGTGGAGATCCTTCTTCAGCAACTCCAGACTGAACTGTGTCAATGGAAGTCTTACGTTGAAATTGAGCTTTACCCATAGGGAGAATGAAAATGTTATCTTAGAATAAAAAAAGTCACTTGGATATGCCCTGCGCTGTATTTCAGTGACCATATTTATAAATTGAGCTTTTCTAAATTTACCAGAAAATGTAAGTAAACAACCTGTATGGAAAGAGTGTGAAGAAATTCTATCCCAGAATGAAAAATTTATCCAGATTATGGGCTTGGACAAACATATTTCTAACTATTTATAAACCATATCTTACTCTATAAAATATAGATCTGAAAGTAAATTTTAAAAAGTATTTGATCATTATAAAATTCTATACAAATTCATATAATACAGAGGCTTCCTATAAATGAGAGATGTTTTACAAGCTATTGGTGATATATATTTGTTATTAAATTTGAAGTTTTAGATCACTTTTTTAAATGTAACTAGTTGATGATTGCATTATTTTTTATTCCCAGTAGTGTGGCTGGTGTCAATGAATTGTGACGGTTTATGTCTCCTGCTACTTTTAACTTCTTGGGTGTCCTACCCTCATTGCAACTCTAGTCTTGCTGCTACATATGTTTCCCTTTTGCTTGGCTTCTTCCCCCTCATCATCCCCTCCCTTCTCCCTTCACTTCAAAGACAGAATGGATTGGACTCTTAGTGAGTATCCTTCTTCCCTGGGCAGGTATTTTGTGGAGATGAACTGTAACGAAAAAGGATATTTCCCAACATAAGAAACTCCTCAGATATGGAGATAATAAAAATTAGTCACCATATTCATGGGCGATTTTAGAGACTCTGCTCCGCCGCTCCCTCCTTTTACCGTCTGTTTGACTGGAAATGAGCCTTCTAGTGTGCTGAGGACCACCACCGTCCCAGTTCCTTAAGGAGGGGTAAGGGGAACAAGGAGATATGTTGCTACTGACAAGAGGGTTTGAATGTAAGTTCAGGTATGCGGCCCTGCAGGTACCCACCTGCAGGAGGATTTTGGAGAATAACAGATTCTTGAAAACCTAAAGCTATCCTTGCAGACTTAATATTCATAAGGTGTGTGTGTGTGAAGACACCAATTGGCAAAGTGTTTTGATATTGACTGAGAGGCTGCAGGAGTTCTGAAATTGAATGTGAAAAGTATACAAACTTTTCACATTAAAAAGCTGACCTCATGTTCCATTTCCAGGTAGTAGAAATGGCAAGTCCACCTTAGAGTTTGCAGGTGGAAGCAGAAGCTATGCTATCGTTACATCAGTACCGTAATGCAGTGTCCTAAACCTGTGCAAGCTTGTTGAGAGGTGGAGTCAGAATCCTATCTGCCCCCTTTATCATTGTTTTTCTTTTTTTAAACTTACAATCAGGAAAAAGGATCTTTGTATTCCTTGCAATAATTAGTTAATTTATCCACTGCCGGATTATTTTGTTTCCTCATCTTTGAATTTACTTGTTATTGCACCCCTGCTGTGATTCAGGCTCTTTGCTGTGGTGGTGAAACAGGAGCTGGGAGATTTTTCATGGACATCACTGTTGCCTCCAAACCACTTTAGATGTTAGAGGTTCTCTTCTTGCCATGCAGCTTGGAACTAATCTTTATTCTACCCCTACCTAAGAGCTTTAAATTTATGCAAAGAAAACTTTGTGCATTCTGTAGCTTCTCTTTCGCAGAAACATTCCTGATTACTTCAGCTTAAAAACAAGTCCCATTTTACAGGCTGCTCTACCGCTCTGGTTGCTCTGGGTAAAATGAACTCTTGTTTGATTGTGTACCTAAAAATGAAATCGATGATGCCAACACGAAATACAAAGCACAAAATAGTGGGGCTATAGTTCCCTTTCAAAATCTACTTTTCAAATTAATCCAAGACTGTGTTTTCACTCTTCCTCAATGCTGCCAAAGACATGCATAGGAAAATTATCTTTATGATGTTTCATGATCTCTTAGATAAAATTACTGAATTCTGAGGTCTGCAAGCCTTGTGACAGGTTGCATTGCTCTCTTACTGTCCAGCCTTCAGGCTACTCCTTTTGTGAGAACCTTAGTATCTCTTTGCTGTACTAGTCCATCATTTTAATCACTCACTTAGGCAACAATTTATCTAACTACCTATCTATTTCACAAAGTATAATTTTGTAAATTAAAGGTTTTTCAAGTAAACTTTTCTCCCCACACCTGCAACCCACAGCCTTTCAAATCTAAAAACTAGTCAGTACTCCTCAGCCTTGCACCTAAGCCTTCAGTAATTGGTTTTATCTTGGATTTTATGTTTTTCGCTAAATTGTGAGTTTCAAACAATGGCCACAGCCTTAACGAGCCTAAAGTACAGGTTTTTAAAAGATCAAAACTGTACTGAAATCTTTACAAAAATATTGTACTTATGATTTACTGTGTGTATGACATTGAGAACCTCTTTTAACACCTTGGAGCACCAGGAGCTTCTTGTGTGAAGTTAACATATTAACCATATCGACATTGTAATGTATTATGAGAAGACACAATCATTGTTCCTATAGCCATTGTTGTTGTTGTTATTATTATTATTATTATTGCTAAGAATGTTGTTGCTCGGGTTTATTATATCTAGGTAAAGAGTATTGGGACTCTCAATATAGAAAAGTATAAGAGAGACCTGGCTTAATTTGTTGACTAACTTCTTTATTCTTTAATTTAGATAAGACAAATTTTGTGACTTACAACATTATGTATATAAATGTTAATATGCACCATGTGATCTCTAAGTTGACATAACATACAATAGAATATTAATTTTGAATAATTTTGTTTTGTAAATGTATATTATATTGAAATTGATATAAGATATTTACTGTCACAGAATATTATAAAATTTATTGCTTTAAGTCTGAATGAGTACATTACACATGGTGCTTAGAGATAAGAGTCATGGAAGTCTTTTAAATCAATAGCATTTCATATCTCACATAATTTAATGCTATGCATTTAACTTTTCTATCATTTTTATGGTTGTCCCCTTTTATTTTTTGATTTTTATTAATAACTATAGTAAATTACATTCTTGATCTTAAAATGAATAAAGTTTATAAAGATGGTTTATTTGTGTGAGAATATTACTATGATTTAAAAATTATAGTTTAAACCCAAATAGTAATAATGATGGCAGCTTGTGAGAAATATTCACCAAAATTAGCTTGGAAGTTACATTTGTGATGAATGTTAACAGTTTGATAGCTTATCCCTAATCTTTGTAAAAGCAAAGTACATTATTCATAACATGTGGAAATGATTACATTATCTAGCACATTTGTTCTGTAACCATGTACTAGTGACGCATAGTTTTTCTGCCTTTACCGTGTGCACAGCATTTTTTTTTGGTGCTGAGGTTGTAGCATTGAACACAGTGCAAGGATTTCCTCTCTAGAGTAATGACACAAACGATGAATACATATGGGATTGTTGACTGCTGGAAAAGTCGGCAGTGTGAGGGACAGTCGCTTAAAGGAGTGGGTGGAGCTTCATCAAGGTGGTGAGGGAAGTTTTTTTTTTTTAAGATTTAGAAAATTTTATTTTTACAGAGAGTAGAAGGGAGGAAGAAAGGGAGGGACAGAAATATCCATGAGTTGCCCACCTGGGGACCTGGCCCACACCCCAGGCCTATGCTTTGACCAGGAATAAACTGATGACCCTTTGGTGTGGAGAACAACACTCAACCCTCTGAGCCACACTACTCAGGGTTGAGGGAGGGTTTTTTGAGAAGGTGATATTTGAAATGATTCTGAATAAAAAGAAGGAAACATTATGAGCAACATCATCTTAAGTAAAAGAAAGAGCAGTCTTGCCCTGGCTGGTGTGACTCAATGGATTGGGCACCGGCCTGCGACCCACACCCGATTCCTGGTCAGGGCACATGCCTTGGTTGCAGACTGGTCCCCAGGTGGGGGCAGGTGAAAGGCAGCCCATCCATGGATCGATGTATCTCTCACATGGACATTTCTCTCCCTCCATCCCTTCTCCTTTCTCTAAAATAAATAAATAAAATCTTTAAAAAGATGAAATATTATTCTCAAAGGTTCTGGTATGTTAACAAACTTTGCTTATTTTGTAATATAATCCTAGTTATGATTATTTCAATTTATAAATACTACATTGTTATACTATGCTTACTTAGAGATAAACAGTAATAAGAATGTAAACTACACATTTTCTACTTTTCAGAGTCATGTTATCTTAACAACCTGTATTCTTGAATATTTTTACTTCATTACATCAGTGGTTCCAATATAATATTTATCTTTTATGTAAATAAAATTAAGCTCTTATTAAATCTTACTATGTACATAGACAGCTATTGTAGAATATTTAAATATTAAATGTGAATGTCCAAATATTTAGTTCTCTAGTTTCTCCTGGTTATAAGTAGAAATCTCACTTAAGTCAGGGAAGGGTAACTTATTATAAGAAGGACATACATAACTGCACATATCACTGTATATTTCTACATCAGCATCTATAATGATAAGGGCCAGTTGGTCTCCCCACTCTCCAACAAAATGGGATGTGTAATAGGATTGGTCCTCCTTAGTACTGAATACCGAGGAAGGTTCTGTCTTCAGAGACACTAGGCATAGCATGATCTACTCTCAAATTCTCTCAAATGTCTCCAAATATCTGTTCCTTCATATTTGTGTGATTTTATCTTGAACATGGTTTTCATACTCCCAATACAGTTTCCAAAAGAAGGAGTCTAATTACATGACTTCAGGTCTCTGTTTCTGGAGGTCTGCTCCCCTACGGGTTCCACTCTCGTCACTTTGCATTGTATGCCGTACCAACACACTTCCACATTTCCTCTTTCGTTTTTACTGATTTCCTCTTTCTGGTGATCTCAGTTAAATTTTTTGACATAATTGCATAAATCTAAACTTTGTTTCTTTGTACCAAGACCCTAGATTGTGTTCTGGTCGGTATTCAATATTTTCCTAACCTTATCTGAATTAGACATCTCCAGTTATCTTCTCTTGGGTATCTATTGATGCATAATGTATATCCCGGCAAACTAACTTTTGGCCTTGCAAGGATTAGAGAGACACCCTTCTTTAAAGGACCTGTCAACATAGTACTCACTGTATATTAATAGGTCCATACTATTTGTGAAAGTAAAAAGTATAATGACAATATTCTCCCCCCCAAATAATGTGCAGATAATATGTTTCTTTCTTATGCTACAAATGGTGTACATTTTGGTGAAAATTTATTTTATTGTTATAAAACAAACATGAAAATATGCCTACTTTGGAGTTTTAATATTATATTATAAAAACTTACTGAATATTATCAACAGAAAAGAATAACAGTGTGTTTTGGATGAATCATGTTCAGCAAAATTACTCTCTCAGTTTTGCATTCCATAATTATGAAACTGATTCATCTACCATATTGGAAGTATGGTATTTATAACTAACTCATTCTAACTCAAGATCTCCTAACTCCCTGCTTTTCCTCTTCCCAACCCAAATCTGCGTGCTTTTCTTTTGAGGTACAAAGTAAGGAACAGATCGTGTTTATTTTAATATTAACTGTCAGATATAGCCAGATATAGAAGCTCATGTCTTGCCTCTGGTGTGGTCTCAACAAATTTGATTTATTTTCCTAAATTTCAGTTTTCTCATGTGAAATGTGAATAATTATAATCACTAGGGATGTTCTCAAGAATGATTATGACATTACATGAATGAAAGTGCTTATCATAGTAGCCACTTTTTAAATATTAATTTTGCTTACTGTTATTATTATAATTAAAATGTGCTAAAGCTGTCACTTTATAATACAGTTTTTGGAGAATTTTACTACTCTATTTGGGAAAGTAGTTGCAACATTCTCTACATATTTTTAGAATTTCCCCTCTCTAGACTTTTAAAATGAAAATGAAAAATAATTATACTTCAAATAATTGATGGAAAAGATGCCTTTGGCCTGTGCTAGGATACTTGATTAAGCAATGTATTTTATATAAAAAAATATACACTGGCTTTTAAAAATACCATATTATCAGTCATGCAAGCAGACTAGGAGTGACAACCAGAATATATTGGAAAAAATCGAAGAAATATTAAAAATTATGTACCCGATCACACTTTCAAAAGGTACAGAACACTAAAAAACACCCCAATTATCAGATTATAAAAATATGTTTGAAAATGTATTAAAATATTGGTCTTGGAAAAATATTTGTACAATGTTTACTATTAATGAAAATAAGACTAAGTTGTCATAATGATTTCTAATATTACATTCTATTTTTAAATGGAAAAAGTTTGTCATATAAAATGTGATATCCCCCTTGGAAGGAAGATTTTAAATTAAGGAAAGAATGATTTAATATAATCAGGGATTACAACAGCAAGTTTGCTTAAATTATCCTAGAGGAAAAAATCAGAGTGCACAACCCAGGTCTCCAGAGATAAGTCTTGTAATTAGAAATGCCTTATAAATAAAAAGTATTATATTTTTACAAAATTATTGTTGGTCTCTAACTCTGTACAGGGAAATTTGGCTTTACAGTAAGCATGTGAAGCTAAAGGTAAAAAAAAATGTCTGCCCTTTTGTTAACCAATGCGGTTGGGCTTTCTCCACAAACCTTACCAAAAGTAGAATGAACCAGCTGAATCCTGCATGTAGAGAAGGAAAAATAAACGTATGCCACGTCTATGCTATCTGGGTTGACTGACTGTTTACCCACTTTGGCATGGTGGCATTACAATCCAACCTGGTATAGAGAGGAGAACAGTGAATGGGAGTGAAAAAAACAGAGATAAAATGTCTGTATAGCTTTCCCACTCTAGATTTAATTTCTTCATTTTAAAGGTGGTGGACAGCATGGATAGAACTGGAGAGCACTATGCTAAGTGAAAGAAGCCAGACGGTGAGGGACAAATACCATATGATCTCCCCTTTAACTGGAACATAATCAACAGAAGAAAAAAATAAACAAAATGTAACCAGAGACATTGAAGTTAAGAACAATCTAACAATAGCCAGGGGGGAATGGGGAGGGGACAGTAAGAAGAGGGGATTACAGGAACTACTATAAAGGACACATGGACAAAATCAAGGGAGAGGGTAGAGGTGGGGGAGGGAGGTGGGTTCAGCTGGGGTGGGGTGGAGGGATGGGGAGAAAAAGCATACAACTGTAATTGAATAACAATAAAAAATTTTAAAAAGTGGTGGAAAGAGACTAGAAGCATTTAAGGGCTCTTTCCATGCCAAAGTCAGTTGAATCTTTACTTGGAAATAATTATATATTTAACTTTCAACTATTTCTATAATAAGCATCAATCTTGAAAAAAATAGAAATGCTGTGCTTAAAAATACCAAAAAGCCTGGATATCATGCTCTCATACCTGGTCCTCTCGAAGGCCTATTCTGAGATGTGGATTTTTCTATGTGGGTGTCCAGTCTAGTAACAGATGTCTTGCCTCTGTTCAAATGACCTTCTTCATATTGCCTATATTTCCAAAACTGCTATCAGAATTTTCATGTATGCAAAGAATCAGTTGGAATTACATTATTACCAGATATATTCAGAAATGTATTCATTTCAGTGTGTCTACAGTCTGTCTCAAACACTGTATCAGCATAGTCACAACTATTACAACACATTAAAATATCCACCACCTCACAGTAAGACAAGTTTGTCCTTTATGTCAATACACTTCTGTGTGCTAAAGCTAATTGAAAGAGAATGATATATTCATTTGTTCGACTATACATCTGCACGTATAAAATTATACTTTTGTATACTATTTATAGAAACAAGTTATTTTCATACTATAGCAAACATTGCATGATATGGAACAATTTCTTAATACAATTACCCAATATTTGGGAAAAAAGAAAATATGTAAGCTTGATGATTTTAAAAAAGGATTGAATTCATTTGGAGAATAAATGATTGTAATGGGAAATGAAACTCTAAAAAACTCAATTTGTAAAATATTAGATTTAAAAGGAATATCAGGCTAGTTATTTCTTTAAGAAGTTATATATTGACATCGTTTCACAGGTGGGGTTTTTTTGTAAGATTTTATTTATTTATTTTTAAACAGAGGGGAAAAGAAGGAGAGAGGGAGAGAAACATCAATGTGTGGTTGCCTCTCACGTTCACCCTACCAGGGACCTGGCCTGCAACCCAGGCATGTGACCTGACTGGGAGTTTAACCAGCGACCCTTTGGTTTGTAGGTCCGGGCTCAATCCACTGAGCCTCACCAGTCAGGGCTTGTTTTATCCTTGGATATTATTTCATTGTTTTGTTTTGTTTTACCTAATATTTCTTAAGCACTCCAGGTACTAGACCCCACTTAAACCTAGAAGAAATTACAATTCATAACCATTTTCCATCTGTAGTGTTGTGAGATTAATAAAAAAAACATGAGCATGCAAGATAAGTTCTCCCAAACCACAGAAAAGCAACATGCCCTGTTTCAATGTAATCTCTTGAGGAAAGATAATATGAATATCTGATTAAATATTTTACTTTCACAATCTATTTACATGAAAGTTAATTATTTATAGGTAAATTATCTCCTCTTCTTGTGATTTCCTACTGGAATCACAGATTTCTTTCTGATGTGCTAAAGAAGGAAATTAATCTGTTCACTAATTAAATTAATCCCATTGTAAAATGCCATTTTGTGATAAGGATCTGCAGATTTTCTTTTTTCTTTTGGCAGTGAACTTTGTTTATAACGGTGTCTTACCCAAGTCTGTGGGGAAAAGGAGTGGCAGCTGTGTGGGATATACCACACACATGATTAGCACACTGGGTCTCTTTGCCAGTGATATTGCTGAAGTTGTATATTCCTGGGGTGTGTTTTATAGATGAAGCAGATTATATTACTTTTAAGAGTGTTCTTGAAAGATACGGTATGCATCCAAATTCAGTTTGTCCTGTCAATATTGATTCTTCATCTACTTACACTGTACCACAGATAAGGAACTTAATCAAATTACATGGAGGAGCCCTTTTCTTCCCTCTTGTGAAATCCTACATGTTTAATCCAGAAATCTTAGCTTAGAATCCAGAATCATTGTGAGCCTTTCGTATTGTTGATTTTCTAAGTAATTACATTTACTACTGGCCAAATGGTATGAAACAAAGTAAAAAAATAGCAATAACTGACTAGATGAAATGAGTAGTCTGGTTAAATTTTTCTATGGACAGATTTCCCTGTTTGTCTTCTATTAAAACCTGTTATTTATCCATTGATAAATATATTGATCAATTCATCATTTATTAATTTACTTGTTCATATATTACTTAAATTTATTTTTAATATCAAAGTTTTGAAATTTGGTGAGTTAACTCAGTTGCTTCTCAAAGGCATGTTTTTAAAATAGTTTAGCTTCAAGTGACTTGACTACAAGGGTCTCTCAGCTTGCCTGCCCTAGGAAGTCCTCGAGCCCTTCATTTTGTTTCTACTGAATACATTCGCCATGGAAAAGTTACCCAGTACTGAGAAATCTAGGGAGAATCACTCACTAGACTCCAGAATTAGGACAAACAATCAAATAAGCAAAGTGGGCACGTGCACGGAAACAACCTGGGTGTGATTATAGCGGTCCTCCTTGTCCGCAGGATGTACTTTCCAAGACCTTCAGTGGGCACCTGAAAAAAACAGAACCGAATCCCACTGTCATTGTTTTCCTTTCTATACATACATTTCTCTTAAAGGAAGCACTTTAAGGCTTCTCTTCTGCATATCTTAATTACCAGCATCACTACTCTTGTGTCTTGGGGGAACAAAGGAGGACAAGGTGAGATTTTTAAAAACTGCTCAGAATGGCGTGCACTTTAAACCTTTATGAATATTTCCATTTATAATAGAAATGTTTGGACTATGGAATATTTTTGGACTATGATTAACCTTGGGTAATTGAAACCATGGAAAATGAAACTGCAAATAAGGGGGATTACTATAATCCCGTAAGTGTGGAGAAAGATCATGTGATTCAATTTACTTGAGGCTTATGTGATTCTTCCCCTTCCTTTATAAGACTCAATATTAAGAAATTTCACTCTGGCTGGTGTGGCTCAGTGGATTGAGCACCAGCCTGTGAACATAAGAGTCACTGGTTCAATTCCCAGTCAGGGCACATGCCTGGATTCCAGCCCAGGTCCCCAGCAGGGGTTGTGTGAGAGGCAACCACACATTAATGTTTCTCTCCCTCTCTTTCTCCCTCCCTTTCCCTCTCTCTAAAGATAAATAAACAAAATCTTAAAAAAACATAAGAAATTTTACTTGATGTTCCTTACATCTTTTGTAATTAATTTTTAAAATTTTATGATGACTGAAAAAAATAATTTTCTCCTGGAAGATTATACAACTTTATTGCCACAAGGTAAGTACTATCCATTAATATGTAAATGTTAATAAGTGAGATTAATATGAGACTCAGTTAAATTTACATCTAAACATATTGTGCAGTTCATATAAGAAACAGATCTAAAATCTCACATTCATAAAAACAAGTTACTTAGCATAGTACATTAGCTCCCTCTTTTGGATGGCTCACATTACAAAATGAAAATAGAAGAGAATACCCTAATTTGCCTTTTTTTCCTTCTGGCATTACAAAATATTTTATGCAATGTTTCCTCCATTATTATACTGCATAAAATTAGCCCTTTTAATCAGTTTTCAAATGAACACATGTCAAGCCTACATGTAGTGGTATTTTCTTAGTTGAGTGTTTAGTTAGTGAAGACTGTCTTTTAAAGTTAAAGATGCATTTTGCCCAAAGTGTTTTAGTACATATTATTTGAAATGAATTAAATATTTACTTCACTTATGAAGATTTTAAATACAAACTCTTCAAATAAAATATTTCAGTTCAGTTATTTCATAAAATACACAATAGTTATTTTATCACAATGATGAAAAATATTTTTAAAAGTATTTATAAATTTGATGGATTCTTACTTTATAGGTTTTTATGTATGTTCCATGGTTATTTTAGTAATTATATTGAAGATAATGCATAAAGACATATAAAACAAATATATGTGTCACCTCTTGGATACATATGTGTTATGTATATATGCATGTGTGTATTTATATTCATATACAATGCATACTTACAATAATTATATCTTATTCGAAAAATTGTCACTTAAAAATTTAATACAAGCACCTACATAATCTAAACTTTAAAAATGCTTTATCACTATGTGACACATGAGCATTTGGATTTTTCCAATAGAAAGTGCAAGGCCACCACTTAACCTACACCTATTTGATGTAAAGGACTCCCTGAGGATAGAAAGAGTTTCTGTAAAGATAATCACTTTCTTGTAGTAGAATCTTAAAAAAAGGGCTATAATTTTGTCAATAACATTTTGTCCTAATAATAATTATTCATGGACCAGAAATATTTTGTACTATTTTTTCCTCTTAATTTTAGGCAAATATAAAAATTACTTAACTTTACATATGTTTAATATATGGTTAAGTGAAAATGATTTATCTGAGAAACATTCTTATATAATATGTATGTCAGAAATAAAAAAAATAGAATGATGAAGAATAGAAAGTTATAAACAGTTTCAGGGTGATGAGTTCTTGCATTTCAAACTTCAAGCTTGTCATGTTGCAAAAGAGGAAACAGACATAAACAATAATAACAGAACTTGATAACACTCAAGCATCTGAAACTCTAAGTGACCTAAGTGCAACATTTTGAAAACTGTCAGGATGTAAATTAAAAAATGCTTTTCCTCTTGGTGGATATAGATGAGGTCTGTCCAGAAAATGTCCAGCCAGTGTTAATGTACCGTTTGCACGACATCGATATAACCTGACAGCCAAGGAGAGTGGACTGGAATGCTCATGCATGAACAATGTCCAATTCACTGTACTCGTCTGTGGGGGTGGTACATGCCATTGATGTGGAATGTGTACTGTGTGGCTGTTGCATTCAAAGTGACAAAGACAGTAGAGCAGTGAATCTGCATCAGGTTCTGTGTTGTTGGATGATTCAGAAGGCCACAGCTATGGGCAGCTGGTGACTGGCAGCTTCATCATGACAATGTGCCCACTCATGCATCATGTCTGGTACAGGGTTTTTTTTTTGTGAAACATCAAATCACCCAGTTGAGTCAGCCTCCTTACAGCCAAGATTTGGCATCCTGCAACTTCTGGCTTTTCCCAAAACTACAATCACCTTTGAAAGGGGAGAGATTTCAGAGCATTGATGAGATTTGGGAAAATACTTTGGGGCAATTTTTGGCAATGGGGAGAACTGTGTGAGGTCCCAAAGTGCCTGCTTTGAAGGGGACTGAAGTGTCATTGTCCTGTGTACAATGATTCTTGTGTCTTGTATCTTCAATAAATGTCTCTATTTTTTATATTACATGGTTGGATATTTTCTGGACAGACTATGTGTGTGTGTGTGTGTGTGTGTGTGTATTTGTGCAATAGAAACATGAATTAAATAATTCTGGGAATTACTATCAATGTACAAGATATACATACACACATATATGCATAAATATACATACATATATATGTATCTCACAAAGACATATATACAATGTGTTCTTTGAAAATTTCTATCTGAACCTCTAATTTTTCTCTCAATCTAACCAAAATTTCATAAATAAAATTTATCACATTCTATGTTTTTGACTCTTAAAAATATTTTTATCAGTCAGGTGAAGAAAACAGAATTTTATTTCGTGGAGAATTTCCACATTGGATTTAAGGCATGCTGGATTTTAAACTACCACTTAGGAGAAAGTTATGTGACCAATGCAATAAACTTGCTCCCCAAATGGGTAGAATCAAATGTTTAGGCTTTTAAATGCAATCACTGAAAAGCTCCTAGTTCACAGACAATTAAAATTAAGTAAGCATTCTTATAAGACTAACAGTACATATATTAAGTATATTGGCCACATGGATTCCCTTTCTGAATTCATGGCAAACTTGATTAATACGAGTTTAAAAGTAATTAAATTTTCGTATATAAATCCTATAATTGTTTCTGTTCACACTGTGGCATTTTGTGATGAGTATTTTTTTAGTCAAACAGCAATCTCACCTTCATACCCCTCCTCAACCACGTACAGTCTGTTTATTCCCGCTCTGTGTCGTAGGAATGACTTTGAATGCATGGCCCAAACCCACTTTTGGTATTGCATCCATCTATGTTCCAGAAAATCAAAGATAAAATTTATTAGTAGGAAGTACTCACAGACCACTGCTGATTGTTAGAGATTTATTGAAACATTACAGTATGTATTTCTGAGGATGGTTACAATTAAGGAAAAAAACAAACTGTTTAAAACCAGTAAACTCTGTAGGATGTTAGAGAATAAATTATCTCAGTAACAAAAATGACACAAATCATCAAGGCATGTTTTATTTGTCTTCATACAGTTCCTTTATCAATTTGCCTACATCAGTCCTGATGGTATGATGTCTCATTAGAGTAGGGTGACAAAGCCCTAAACTAAGAATGGTTTTCCACTCAGTTACCATCAGGAGATAATGGCATTCTGAACACTCTGCATCTCAGTGTTGACACAGGCAACCCCCGTCGGCTTAATAAGCAGAATGCTATTCGAAAAGGCAGCCGTGGCAAGTGTTTGGCAGATATAGAGTTATAATGTTATGCAATAGAAACATGAATTCAATGATTCTGGGAATTACCATTAACGTACAAGAAACCGGAGCATATATTTTAAAATTTATATTTTGTCACAGGCACCTTCCTAAGAGGCAAGTGTTTGAGGATTTTTTGGCTTCAATGAACATATATTTATTTGAGTATATCATATCTCTCATGCTTAATGATGCTATTTAAGCAGCAAACATATGTTCCTTTAGCAAATATAGATAAAAAGTAAAATAATATGATCTTACCATGTGGCAAACAAATGAGTTTCACAAAGAGAAGGATTCCTAGCAAGGCATGTAAGGAACTTCACTAAGGCCTGGTTTTGGAAGATTAACTCAGGTGCATCTTTATTTTTTAGATTTCCTCTTCACAAATGAAAGATGTCCCAAAAGATCAGAGGGAGAGCATGATTATTTAAAATAAAATAATGTTATCTCTTTAAATTCAGTGGGTTATGGCAGATATTCAGTTGTGTAATATCTTTGTTGTATTTCAGTGTGTTTTATAGTATTTCAAAAAACAATTAAACATTTTCTACTTTGCAGTGCTTTAAAAATGAGGACAATTATGTTCATTATGTGTAAAGTGAAAGATAACATGTTCAAATTATTGAAACAGTCCGCGTAGTCGGGTGTTTCTTTATATGCCACCTTATAAGGCACAGTCTGAGTGCACAGTCTGAGTCAGTTGGACTCTTGGGCTCTCATTCCTCCTCCAAATCTGACCAAGTTCTACACCACGTCTGTATACGTTGTGCAGATAATTAATTTTTATTGTAAAACACTTCTGATTCACAGACTGTGATTAAAAAGTCCTCGGGGGAATTGAGGGAATTGAGATTGGCTGCTGGAGATAAAAGTAAAAATAAATCAACAAAACAAGAGAAGGTCCTCGTATGAATCAACAATAATTGTGGTCCGTGAACTGAGAGTATGATTGATTCAGCTGTCTGCACATGATGTTGGGGCAGTGGGATGGGAACTCAGTCTACTCCTTAATAATTTTCCTTATAAATTTATATTATATTAAACCCCAATAAGTTATATTCTACACCAGTGCCAATTTTACTATTTTACCAAATTCCTTTGAGTGGTTTTAATCAGACCTCATGATCTGTTTAATATAATTGTCTGTCATAGAACCACTTTAAGAAAGGAAATTACCTATGTAAATTACCTTTTTAATTCTCCAAATTTATACTGCTTTATTTGGATCACAGTATTGTGGATTTGTCATGGGTACTAGAGAAAGACTCCCTAAGTGTACATTTCAGCAGCCAATGGAAAAACCCAATGCCCAAAAGATCACCAGGAGCACACCTGTAGCCAAATACAATTAGGTTTATCAACTTCCTGCAACAAGTCCTCCTGCCTATCATAGGGATATTTGAGGCATTTTTGTCAGAGGGAATTAGGGTAGGCTTATTATGGAGTCTGGAAATGCACGGGAGCATTTGGGAAGTGCTTATAAAGCAAGGGTCAGCACTTGATTGGTGAATATCAGGAGATTGAGGCAATTTTGTCGATGTGTATTAGCTTCTGTATAGAAAGCTGGAAAAAGTTCGAAGTTGACTTTGGGAGGAAGTATAGTAACCAGGAGAGGAAGTACCATTTTGGGTGTACCTAGCACCCTGCTTTTGTCTACTTCACTCATAGCAGTTGAGCTAATCTGATGCTGATATTCTGATGCTGAAACTGTGTTCATCAGGGGAAACCACATCCTAACTCTGAGTTGCCAGGCAGCTACCAACTATCAGCTCTCAGAGCTGATTTTTGTTTAGTTCCTCATCTCCTATCTGATGGTTGTCTTGGGCAATCCGTTTAAACACTTGGTATTTCATGTTTTTCGTGTCTCAAATGGGGAAACAATGTGTTCATCAAGTAGATTCTGAGACTGTTATGTGATTTATTAATAAAAGATGTGTATCTATCAAAAGGACTAGTGTGGACAGTGATGTTTTTTTTAAAAAAACTTTATCTCTCCCTTTATATATTTATCACAGGTTGGCTAGTAAGGGTGCAGGGTAGCTCCTTGTCATCACTTTGGGTTCCAGGCTGGGAAGTCTTGCTAGTTGGTATGGCGAAGGAAAAAAGACAGCAGAGGGATCATGGAGCAGTTCATACACCTCCTTTCCAGAAAGGACCTACGTCACATCCACTCAAACTTCATTCGCCAAATAGCCTCACACAACTTCAAGATGACAGACAAGCACAATCCCAGTCTTCTAGGAAGAGGGTTGCACAGAGGCACGGGCTGTTTGGGAACAGAATGAATGGTTGCCACAATTTAGAACAGTGACAGGTCCATAAAATGCACTTAATAAGTGCTAGATATGACAATAGTTAACTACTGTTATTCAGTATAATCTTCAGTTGTCTTCCCTCCATAAGATTTATTAATAATTATATGCCATGGGTGAGTTTATTTTCAGAAGGACTTTCCAGATGAAATGAACACAGGGTTTTTAATATCAATACCTGATACATGCATATTAAGGAAATATTTTTTGTAAGTATATTGTGCTTGGGTAGGTTATTTGAAAAGTTAAATGTGTTAATGCATCTTTATACTAAAACATATTTTAAAGTGTAGTTAGAGGGTATTTGAAATTTGAAACCACAGGATATTTCATGGTGGTTGCTTATTTCATTTTTGTAGATGGTTTAGATCAAGTTTACTTGACTGACAAAATGAAATAATGTTGAGGTCTATTATGATGTTGCCAAATAGTACACTAGACTCATGATATGCTGTGACCCTGTAGCACTAGTTGAAAATGATACCATGGTGATTACTATAGTAACATTTAAATTGTTATCAGTGCCAGGAAATGTTTACTAGAGCTCTCGCAGTATTTCACAGTACATTTCAAGAATATAAATGTAATTTTGTTGGTATTTTTATTTATGTAGGCTGGTGGAAACAAATTAATGTATGCATATACATTAAATAATAGACGAGTAAAATACTTAAATGGATATCTTAATGATCTGTAAGATTTTATATGTTAATGATATCAGAGTACCTCATATAGTGTCTTTCCATATTACATTATATTTTACTATATGAATTCTGAAAATATCGAGATATACTACATGTAATTCCACATACAGGATATTAAGGATTTTAAATTCCAGTTCCTTAGTTCCTCAACATATATTTCTAATCTGCTCCTGCACTGTGTAAGACTGTCTTTTAAACTATAGTCTGAAAAAGAGAGAATCACAAGTAATTTAAAGAGCCCTAACCTTAACAGAGTTTTTATTTTTCTCTTGGTTCCATGATTTATCTAGCCTTTAACTTTATTTTTCTTACATAACTTCATTTCCTAGATCAGTTTTAGATTTACCAAAAAATTGAGAAGGTCATAATAATGTTTCAATATGCCCTTCATCCAGTTGTATCTATTACTAGCATAACACATTACTATAGTCCCATTTTTACAATTATTCATTGTTTGGCTTAATACTATCAGAATTGATTCCCTTACAGTATGGAGTTAAGACTTCTGACGTTGAGCTGTTGTCTGGGCTACGCTCTCTGCATAGACTGCAGTGGGGGATAATGCTTCCCATTTCTTCCAGCCTCTAGTGGCTTCGCTGGTGGCAGCATAGCTCCAACCTCCACTTCCGTCTTCCCCTGACCGGCTTCCCCTCTATGTGTGCCGCTGCTTTTCTTCTTATGAGAACACCTGTAATGTTGGATCAGGGCCCAGCCTAGTTAAAGATGGCTTAATTTTAACTTAATTTCACCTACAAACACCCTATTTCCAAATAAGCGCACATCGTTGGTCCCAGGGTAAGGAGTTAAATCCCTATATCTTTATGGTGGACAATATTAAACCCATAACAATAACTCTCATTCTAGTGAAACAATATCAGAGCTGTTAATTTTGATTAACAATTAACCAAATTTTATGAATTAATCTCTCCCAAACATGTCATAAGACTACACCCCCCTACCTGTGAAGTTAGATGTAACTGTGGGATTTGCTCTCCCACTGAAATGGTAGTGCAAGTGAGTGTCTCTTCCTTGTGGAAGGCCTAAAGGTCAGCGTGAGTTTTCCATGTTCCTTCCCCATTGTGTTTGCAATTAGGAACGTGGGGATGAAACTTCCCTTGCCTTGGCGTCCCAGTGAGAAGCCCCCTGGGAAACCACAGCGGTCACATACCATAAGCAAGTTTGAGTTACCACGGCATGGCCCAGTCTGCTGTGACTGGTGAATAAAAATCTGCTAGGAGCGACATGCTGTTCTAACAATAAGAGAATACATAGAATTTGTAACATTCGGTTAAGATCTGGCCATCTAGCCGTGGGGAAAGCCTTATTAGAGTCTCAAAAAATGGAAATTTATTTCATAAAGTGCTATAATATTTGGTAAAGTTATTGTGGTAATTTGGAATGCAGATCCTCAGCCAAATGAACTTGTAGCACTGGGAAAAATGTGGAAAAAACAGAGTATCACTATAGTGGTGTTATCAAAACACTTTAAGAAAGGGAAAACTTCAAGAGCTATTGCCAGTTTGCTGGCAGGAAGTAAGAAAATGAAGACAGCATGGATGAGGGGCTGGCAGGTTGAAAGGAGAGCCAGCATTTCTTGATAAAAAAATAATACCTTTGTTGAAAATGACTGACTGAAACTTTTAAAGCAAAAACAAGAGAATGGCCATCACAGCTATTTTTAAAACTTTTGAATGGGTGATATCAGCAAGTAAGGAAGGACCCAGCCAAGAGTTTGGATCCAGGCAAATAATGTTACCTGGACAGAACGTGTCGCTGTTACAAACACTAGAGCTGTGGCACACCCAGGGAAGTCTGGCGAAAGGAAGGAAGTTATAATCAAGTAGAGATAGCCAGACCTGTGGAATCATGGTAAGAAAATACATATATGAACTCTAACAAGTATATTTAAATTAAAAAAAATACTTCCAAGGAGTGTCCCTTGACACATAAAACTAAACAGAGTAAAAAAGATAAGGAGTAATGTAGTGTTTGATAGAGCTGTCCTGCCAGAAACCACAAGCCCAGACTAAACAAACAAACAAACAAACAAATAAAACAAGGCCAGGTCTCACTGAAGTCTAAAACAAGCCAGGAGCGCTATTGTGGTAGGAACCTTGCTCTCTCTTTTACTCTTAACCGAAAATACTTTCTCCACATGTCTGCATGTTGTCCTTTCTTCAAATATTTGCTCAAGTAATTTATTCTCCATAACACCACCACAGAACTTCATTTCCCTTCTCTTACCCATACCGAGATTCAACCATATTGCTCTATTTTTTCAATAGTACTGAATACTCTTTATGTTTTCATATTTGAGCTGCTTGAATAGTGTTTGTCTGTTCCAGTTTGAACATAAGTGGCAGGAGCCTTGGTGTATGTGTGTGCATATATCCGTAGCACCGAAAGTGTGCTGTGTGCCTGGCAATAGTAGGCACCTGATAACTATTTGAAGAACAGTTAAATGACTCATGTCTAATAAAACAGATGCTCATTCAGACTGTGTGTGTGTGTGTGTGTGTGTACGTACATCTTCTAGAATCAGTCAGAGACTTGGGTTTGACACAGGTGATTGATTTAAAATGTGCTTCTCAGGTGAATACTGTAAGGGAGAAAATGAAGCAGGAGGGAGCAGTGGAAAGAACACAGCACCAACATGGTCTCAGCATGAGTCTAGCTTGGGCCTGATTGCAGAGAGAAAGCTCTGAGCATGAAATGAGATGAAAGTTGACCACCTTGAGACAAGGGGTCTGGCTATGTGTACCTCAGTGTCATTGACCCTGATGGTGAGGGAAGTAATGTCCCTAGCTTGGTGGTTCTCATCATTCTAGGATAATTCTTAGAAAAAGGAGTAGCTGTAGGCAGCTGGCAGCCAGACCTCATAGTAGCTGGCTGGTAAGTAGAGGGCTTCGTCAGTGGGAGCTGCATGGAGCACCATGCCATCTACAGAACTTACAATAAACTGTGAGTGTGCTTATACTTAAAATGGTTTATGTAATAGTTTGTAATGACTCTCCCAATTCTCATTTATAGTTTCCTAGACAATACATATTCTTTTATTGCTGCTTAATAGAATATAATTATATAATGACTTCATCAATAATTTCCGTTTGAAGAAAAGGAAGAGTGTAATCACGTATTGCAGATCTGCTGTATTTCTGCTGCCGCACAAACCCGAACTCCTCCAGTGCTGCTTGTCAGTAAATGTCAGCTCTAAGTCTGTTTTTCAAGTCACAGCCCGTGATGTACTTCTAACTCCCCCGCTTCTGTTAATTGTAAACCAGTAAGAAAATTTTTGTGAGGATTATTTCAATCACCTTCTCAGCATTTTCTGAGTCTTTTCTTGCCTGCTAAGTCTATGTTTCATATGCCAGTTAGAAGTACCCATTTAATACTATGTCATGATTATCGCCTGTGGCAAGCAAGCTCTCAGGTGATGTCAGTATCATGAAGGTGTAAAGTTTTGTTATGGCTTATAAGACTCTGGAAGCCTTGGCCTTGGAATCTGTAACACTCCCCTGTGTACTCAACTGGAGTTACACGTAGGTCCTTTCTCTGACTTGAAGGTGCCTCGCATGCGTATGCTATCTCCCCCAAATCCTCGTCACCAAGAATTACATTTCATTCATTCCTTTTCTGGAACACCATTTCCATTGAAATCCTCCTAACTCATCACTAGATCCCTTCAGCTTTCTGCTCAGGTGTCACCCTAATTGAAAGACCCTTTTGACCACATTCCCAATAACAGTACCTCTCCCAACACATACAGTTTTTCTACCATTTAGCTTTATTTTTCTTAAACAGACTTCATTTCTTAGATCAGTTTTATCTTTACAGAAAAACCAAGAGGGTTACCTCATGTTTTATCTGTTTATTTTTCTCCGGTCACCACATCTACCGGGTAAGGTGCTTTGTTCAATTCATTGCTCTATGCCAGGAACGGTCTTTATATATGGTATGACTTTTATCAATTTTGTTTAGACTGTGGATGCATAAATGTCTGTAATTCATTTGTACCTCTTTCAAAATACCTGCATATAACTACTATTTTGTTTATGTTTTTAAATAACATTCTTTATATGTTAATGATATTGACTCATTCTCCATAAAATCTGTCATTTCCTTTGTTTCCTCCTTTTCTCATGTATCTCCGGGGAAGTCTCCCAGACTGGGGGAAGTGTGGAGACTGGGCACTTCCATCTCCTGTACGGGCTTAATGACTCTTTCCCACCCTCTTCGGATTTCCTCTCTTTTCATAGACCCTGTGTTGTGCTTTTATTTATTTATTTTTTGTGTTTTGCCCTCAGATGAAAGTGTGATGTGTTCTTGTGCTGACAGGGTGGTGCGCATTTCCCTTGCTTTATTATAGCCCAACTTACGCTGCATATTATACCATTGTGCCGCACCAAACTGTAAGTTGTTTTGTCTAGTTTCCAGTGTATGCGAACGCATAGACTAAACATGTCACCACTTGTCGTGATGATATGAAATTTTACCTTCTCCTAACACCAATAATGCCTGTGAGCCCACAGTCTTAAGTAAGTCAAGAGCATCGACAGCTCCCTTCTAGCAGGTTTGGTTTTTTTTAATTGTTGTTTTAATCACTGACACACTAAAATGATTGACTTATAAGGCATATCTAAAAATTAAAATATTTCCAATATAATACCACCTCAGTTGTCTAATGTTTTTCCTTTTCCTGTTATATTTTAGAGAGTGCATTAATCGAGTAGATATAATAAAATCTTGGCCAACTTCAAAAGGGGCATCTTTGTAATAGAGGGTCATATATGAATTTTGATACATTTGATGCCTATTCAGAGGACCAATATTGGAGAAGATTTTTGCTTGTTATCTCCTTTTAATTGTAAGTCCATGTGTTTTTCATATATCAAAAATTAATCATTATTTTCTTAACCCAACTCTATTATCCATATAGACATGTTGTGGTTACTTTTCTCAAATACTGGTAATTAGTTGTTTGCATGCCTTTATGTTCTATAATACTATATATTCTATATGTGTCTTTACATCCTCTTATGTATAATACTATTATTGTTCATTTGATAGGATATTGGCAAAACCTGATTCAAGACCTTCTCCTAATAACAGCTTATACAGCCGGTTTCCTAGGGAAGACCTAATGCTAAATGTTTAAAGCTGGGAGCATAGTGGTGTTAACCGTTAATGATTGCTTCTGCAAACCTGGCAGCTCATAGTTCTTCCACCATTTTCTGCTTTAAAAATTATTTCATAACATTTATTTAGAGAAGGGTAGAATCCCAAAATACAATGTGAAAATATGTGGGCATACAGTCTTAAAAGAACTAGTACATTATTTTGGAGACTTAAAAAAAATATATATATAATACAATATATTATTTATATAATATATAATACATAATATATATTAGTAATATAATCTATTATATATTAAATATAATGTATAATACAATAGAATAGAATATAACTATATGTGAATAAAATATAGTACTTTATTTTATATATAGTATATATATATGATGTAACAAACTAATGATCTATTACATATATAGTCATATATGTCCACCTGTATTTGCATAATCCATATAACTATTATCAATTATTATAAAAATATATATTACAACATATATCTGTAAATAGTGCCTTGATATAAAAACATATAATAATGTGTTAGAAAAAATTAATGGTCAAAGAATCAAACAATATACATAAGAATTTTGCCAATACCACAAAATAACTGGATAATCAGAAATGTTTTTTTCATTTCTCCAAACCTCATATATCTCATCTGGGAAAAGTACTTAAATTGTGTGACCATATCTTACAGTTGTTGCTATTTTGAAGATACATAAATTAATGTATGAGAAAGTACTTTGTTGATTGCAAATTGTATAATAAGGTACTAAAATTAATCACATGCACTTGTCTTATGTGTACATTTCATCTGAGAAGCTTTGCCTGAAAAACCAGATTGACCTTATTAAGATAAGATACATTATCTGTGTTTAAACTATGAGGATAAGAAATAACAATATAATCTATTTGGGGTGTGGATTTTATATGGTGAACATCTACTTAATTATAATCATGCACATTTTTTTTCTTGATTCACAAATAGCCAACAGCCTTTTTTTCTCAAATGCAATTGAAATATAGTTAAGGGAACAGGGAGTAATAATAAAACAATTTTCAGTTTTTAAAGTTAACAAGATGCAAGTGAATTCCCTGTTTACAAAATCAAAGTCAAACCAAATTTAAAATATAGTACTTTATAATGCATCTGATGTTATTTATTTATCAACAAAAATGTGATTAAAATGCAGAGCATTTAAGGCTGATAGAGATAATTAAACGTAGAAAATTTAGTAATCAGCTTGTTGCTATTGAATGGCTAAAGGATATGAAGAATTTTTAATAAAACTGATGGGAAAAGAGCTTGCTAACTTTAAAAATAAATGCAACAAAAGTATTTTAGAATGCACACTTTGTGTAGAGGAGAGAAATATGCAGATGTTAAATCAGTCACAGGATGGGTTCAATAATATTTCCTAAATGTGAAGAATTATGCCAAGAATTATGAGGAAAGTAAAGTTAATATTTCATGGAAGGTCTTCAAAGTTTAAGCAAACTTTCACTTATACCAATTATGTTGTGAAATTTATACTAATTCCTTGTTATGCACATTTTGAATGAATATTACTCTTACTTCACTGCAGAATGTATTCCATTTGTTTTGAAAAAAACAACATTCTTTTATTTTTTTAAATATCTTTTCTATTTATTGTTAAAGAGGGGAGGAGGGACAAACAAAGGGCGAGAAACATCGATGTGTAGTGACTCTTGCACGCCTCCTAATGGGGACCTGGCCTGCAATCCCAGCATGTTCCCTGACTAGGAATTGAACCGGTGATCTTTTGCTTCACAGTCTGGTGCTCAGCCCACTGAGCCACATCCACCAGGGCAACAACATTCTTTTAAAAGGCACATTTCTTCCCAGGTCAACTCTTTCCATATTTCTATTACCTTGTTTATAGAATGAAATATTAAATTAATCTAGGTGATCCCGAACTCATATTGGGGATTACCAATGTTATGCATGTATCCGTTAACCAATTAAGTTTACAAGTACATATTCAGTACTTACTGTATATCAGTACTTGCTTTATACAGGACACAGTGATTTACAAAATATCTCACCATCACACAAGTTACATTATAACAAGTGGAAAGAGTCTATGAACGTGTAACCCACTAAATGAAATAGATAATTTAAATCATGTTAAATGGTATAAAGAAAATAAATGTATGGTATAAAAGAAATTGATAGATAATGAAGTGGGATAAGCAATTTTTCAAAACGTTGCTTAGAAGGCTTCTCAAGAATTCAGATTATTACATAGACTGAAAATAATGAGGAAGAAATGGCTATGGATGAGCCAGGTAAGATTTTTTAAGGACAGAATGTGAGTAAAGGCAATGACCCTGGACTGGGCACCTGAAGGAGGCCTCCTGATAGACACTTACGGGTCAAGGTTACTTAGCAGCTGTATAAGTACCGTCATGAGAATTGCCATCAGCCATGCAGAATTTAAATCCTGGATGTCCTCCACCTCTTCCATGGGGGCCTTCCATCCTGTGATATTAGTGAGTTATTTCAACAAGCAAAAAGCTCAGTTTAATCCTTCATCTAACACAGCCATTTTCTCTTCGTAATAGTGCTGAGACGAAAGTTCAATAAAAAGTGTTTGAAGAAAGACTCAGCAAACTGCCTAGAATGGGAAGCAACTTAAGAGAAATGTTGGCTGCCAGCATCACAGATGTTAGTAGGTTAAGCCCAAGTGCAATGGAGGACCTACCAAGTGCAATGGAGGACCTAGCTTTGCTTCTCAATTTTTCTGTCTCTGTTTACATAAACTCAGGCAACCATTGAACCTCTTTCTACCTCAGTTACCTTATGATCATATGAGAAATTACATAAGACACCACTTTAAAGTGTTGTCATATATATAGATACATATAGATATATATGACAACACTTCAAAGTAGTTCTGCAGGGGACTCTGGGATGTAAGTAATATGTAGGTTTTCATATTTCTGCACCTGTTAGACAATGGCCCAGGGACTTTGTGGGAGGTGATTGTAGAGTTGCAAGCACTTCAGGATCCCTCTGCGTGTGCGCAAAGTGGCACCAGGAGCCAAAGGAAATTCTTCAAAGAGTTGCAGGTGCAAGCCATTAGAAGAAGCAAAAACATACAAAAATGTAGTGTATGCTGTGTGTGTGATCATATTAAAAAAATCAAAGGGAACCCGAACAGAGTATCACTGCGCACTTCAAACCACTTCTCTATATGCCACTGCCATCTCTTAATGGACTAGAGCAAGGGATTCTAACTGATTCCCCCTTTAACCAAGTCGTCTCCTACCCTCTAATGTATTTTCAATGCTGTAGCCAGATTGATGTTTTATAAACACACCACGTTAAAATCTGCAAACTCTCTTCCAGTGCACTGAAAATGAATGCAGTTTTTTTCTTTTTTTCTAGCTTTAAGGCCTATGGGATCCTAGCCCCTGCCTAAACCTCTGGTTCCATTTAATACAACTGGACTTTTCTGTTTAAAGGCTTACATTCCACCTAAAGTGGGCATCATCATGAGAACAGACCTCAGGAAATGAGGAATGCACTCTACTTCCTCTGGCAAGGGTGATCAGAAAGGACAATGGCAAAAAAAAAAAAAATCTCCCAGTGAGAAGAAATTGGGATAATCAGTGTGTTCAACTAAAGAGTTTGTCATATTTTAACAAAGTGAGATAGCAGCTGCCCTTGAGATTCCCTGGCTGCTCATTTTCCACTGCACCATCACTAATCAACAACACGCGGGGCATGTTCTGAGCTACTGGCCACTCAGTGGCACATATCCATCACACTTTTTGACATTGCAGTTTTCCAATGTTAATTTCAGAGTTTTACATTCATTGCTTGTGATTAAAGTTAGCAGTTTTCCATAGTTACAAGGTTATGAATAGCTGCATAAAGTCCTGATAAAAGAAAATTCCTATCGCCTAAGATTGCAGAATCAAAAGTGATGTGACATTGTTTCCTCTAATTGTTAAGTATATGGATTTGTAGCCATATGTGTATTTGTAGATGTATGTATATTTTTGTAAGTAAGAGCATTTTAAAAATAATAGGTGTGAAAATTAGTGTATCTGTGTGCTGGACAGAGCCAATAGCTCTGGACCATAGTAAGCATCCATACTATTATCTGTCAATCAAAATTCTCTTCTCTGCTGCATTGGAGATTTTATATATATATATTTATACACACACATATATATGTGTATATATTACATATAATGTGTACATGCATATATATACATATACACACACACACACATACACACCCACCACGTGTGATAATAAAACATTAACATTGAGAATTTGTATGTCAGCGCTGTGCCAAGTTCTTTACATATATAATATAAAAAAATACTGTTTAAGGCTGTGGGTCTAAAACTAGTTCCAACACTTATTTACTGTAAGACTTTTTTTTAAGGATTGTATTTATTTATATTTAGAGAGAGGAGAAGGGAGAGAGAGGGGGAGAGACATATCAATGTGTGGCTGCCTCTCACACGCCCCCTACTAGGCACCTGGCCTGCAGCCCAGACATGTGCCGACTGGGAATTGAATGGGCGAACCTTTGGTTCACAGTGCGGTGCTCAATCCACTGAGCTATATATACCAGCCAGGGCTATTTCCTGTAAGATTTTTATCAAAGTACTTAATTTCTTTACACCTCATTATTTTCATAGTTAAATGCTGTTGTAAAAATAATCCCTTGTACTACAAATGACTATTAAAAGTTCAAAGCAAAATTAATAATACCTTGTTGAGTCAGGTATTAATTATTCTTCTTTGCAGGAAAGAGTAGTTGAGGCCTAGTGATGTGGGTAAATATTCCAATGTCTCACAGTTAATAAGGGATAAAACCATACTAGTGCTTTATATGTGACACTTATCCCTGGATAACTGCAGTTGAGTTTGTAGCCAGATAGCCCAGCCTTGAACATCTGGCCTGAACCAGGCAAATCAGAATACACTACTGTCAGTTGATTTCTGGTTGAAACATGTTAAATCTGAACTCCATATATTCCTATAGTCCTTAAAGTTGAGAAGGCTGGGTTCAAAGCAAGAGAGAAAAGGGAGAGACAGAATCTAATACAGAGAATAGTACTGAAGTACTCAGGCCCGCAATTCTAGTTTTCATGAGCAAGAAATGCCCTATAGCTTCTTTGCCTCTTACATTCTTTCCTTTCCAGACTTAATTTGATTTTAAGATCTAATCTTTTTTTTTTTTTACTGGTGCTACTTTGTGATGGGATTCTATTGTTTACCAAATGAGCATCATTATTATCTTCTGACATCTAAATTAAATGCCTTATACATTTAAACCAATTTGCTCATAAATACAATTAATTCTGATACAGCAAATGAGTTGTCTTTTTTAGTTCAAGAAGAATCTACTTACTGTCTCAACAGAGACACTGCTCGTTTCAAAATTGTTGATCAAAATGTGCCATAGATAAAACTGCACATTTAATTTTATGATATTAATTTGGTGTGCTGTTTATTATTATTATATTAGGAAATAAATGCATTGTTGTTTTTATTTATCAGGTAAAATGTTTCCACTTAGAACATGTTCAACTCAGTCTCAAATAAATTTGAGGTACTCATTCAAGTGATTGTTGGAAAAATAGTTATTAATTGTAAAGGATCAGTATGATACAGTGTTAGGTATTGCAAGATACAATCCAAAGTGTATTTGGCATCATTTAATTTGCCCTGAGGCAACATCTCAACCTATTACAGAAGAATGAGGAGGGGGAGGAGGAAAAGCAAGAAGAGGAGAAAGAGAAGGAGAAAAAGCTTGTAACATTTAAAAGACTGTGGGCAGAAAACAGTGTTAAAGTATATAGGTTCACATGTCTGAATATTATAACAGGCAATCTACTTTTATTATCTCAAGCAATGCTCCAGATGATCTTTGATATATTGTAGAGATTAATTGTTCAAAATATTTAGTATTTTAAATTACAAGTAATTCACATTTGTATGCTGCATTATAGTTATGTATTAAAGTCAGTGATTAATTCCTGTTTAGGTTACTTGTGTTACATATGTCTTCCAATTTATCCATGTGAGTTTTAGAGAATAGTTTACCGATGTTACATAGAAAAATGGTGTATAAATAACATATTATACATAAGATTTAAATAACATTTAGAAAATGTTTTATAGTTTACAGGTTATTTTAAAGTGAAACACAATCTAATAAACCATTTTCTCCCCCTACTCCTCAGGGGAAATAGACGGTACATTGAATTTGATATCCTGCTGAAGCCGCAGATAATGAGGACTTACCATTGCCTACCACTATTCATCTGGACCTATATGTTTTATACAGTTGATGCTATTCCATTACAAGAAAAAGCTAACAGTGATTTACCAAGCAAACCGATAATGAGTCTGACAAAAGATGATGGTAAAATGCTCCATCGCACCAAGCGTGGCTGGATGTGGAATCAGTTCTTCTTGTTGGAAGAGTACACAGGAAAAGACACCCAATATGTGGGCAAGGTAAGAATGTTTGTGTGATAATCTGGAAGCTGAAAGTGGTAGCAATTTATTTGTTACAGTAACTTTTCACATCACTAATGATTATTCAAAATATTTAACTAATTATGATCTGCAAAAGGCATGATGTTGCACAATAGTTCAGTAGGTTAGGGGCAGGAGTGTGATTTATTTGACTAGCTAAATGTAGGTCTGTATTCATAGTATGCCTCCAAATAAAATGAGTCATATGTGGACTTGATTTATTATTCATCAGCTAGATAAGATTTAATCCTGTATGTGCATCTAAGCAATGAAAAAAACTTTCTTTGAAATTTAATTTAAATTATGGATAAGTAATAACTAGGGTGTTATAGGTGACAATACAGAAACAATTATAATACACCAAAAATCATTACATTATATTGTTCGCTACTGATGAAGAGCATACTATTCATAAGAATAGTATGATATGTATGAGAAGTAAATAGACATAAATTCTTGTGGATGCTCCTGTTTCTTAATATCAAGTTAAACTGAACTACTCCTTTGTAACAATACAGAACGAAGGGTTTGAGGCAGAAGGAGGCAGAAAAGAAAAAAAATTAAAAAAGAAACTTCCTCTAGAAAGATTTACTAGCGTTCTAGTAGCAGGGTGATGTTGCTCATTATCCTTCTGCAGATTGTCGATGTTGCTCATTAGCAGCTGGGAGCAAATGACGATGGAGGATATGCAACTCCCTTCTTGAACTCGAATTTGAGAAACAGATTCACTACCTTTCTCCCTCCCTTTTGTCTGTGTCTCAGATTATATGACGGGATTTTTCTGATGTCCAAAGTTTTCCCTTTACCTAACTTTGCCTTAACGACCTCGTTCACGCTACTTTATATGCCAGGCAGTTCCTCTGTTCACTGTGCTTTATCCCCGACTTATGCCCACTGATTGCAAATCCTGAGAATAAAACATACCATAAACAATTATGTTTGAGTACTAAATGCTATGAATACTAACATTTCCCATAGATCCTGTTTGTTTTTCTTGATTCTTAGCATGCGGTAATAGAAATGATTGTAATGATATGAGTATCGATTGATTCACTGCAACATCCGGCAGATATGATAGACGAGGCCTAAACTGTAACAGAAAAGGACCCGATATCACCAATGTTATGCTTATTGCTTTTAAGCAAGAAATACCTTTATTTATGAATTTTCCAGAGCCTTGATATGACTCTCTATTTTTTGTGCGTGACAGTATATATTTTTTCAAATGCAGCTTCCTTTATCAGAAGTCTATTACTCCCACTTCTGTTGAAATCTGTCTCCTCTGGTTTCATAGGTCAGACTCATTTTGCCCCATACAGTTCACCTGATGATTCCTTTGTCTCTCTTATTTCTCCTCAAGTTAGTCATCTGGCATCCTCCAGCAACCTGCATTCAACATCACTTTTCACTCTGTAGTTAATAACCAACATCCTGATACTTCAAGTTCAACTGACAGATATTTGTGTCAAAGAATTTGAAATTGCTTTATGTTTCTTTTTCGAAGGCAGTGTATAAAGGATACATTTCATTCATGGGGCTTTATATAAAGGGTTTCATCCTGGGAGACTCACGGATACAGGACAGATAAAAAGACACTCACAAGCTTAAGGCAATCAAGGCCACACTACAAGCTTTTTATTTTTAGCTGTAAACAAAAATGCTTTCTATTAAAAATTGATTGTTCATTGATTAATTAACCACCATTGCTGCACTGATATTTTAAAATATACATTGCTTTGGGCCTCAGTTGGTTAAAGCATGGCCTCAATACACCAAAGTTGCAGGTTTGACTGCTGGTGAAGGCATGTAATAGAATCAACTGACAGATTCATAAATATGTGGAACAACAAATTGATGTTTCTCTCATTCTCCAAAAACAGTAAATAAAATATACATCATGCTGTAGATATTTTGTACCATTTTCCTTATTTTTAACTAATTCTGTAATTTGTCAAAGGTAGCTACTAACAGTGGATATACAGGTTTTTTAAATTACTTTTCATTAAATGTTACCAATTATTTTGGGGAAAATAACCTCTGTGTTTACCTACAGACAAAGTAAGGTGTTCAGTTGTCTTTTACAACCAGATCATAAGCCAAAATGGAAAAGCCATCTATAATAATCATAACTTTTCTCCAATGAGGAGAATCAAATCAAGTCTGTGTCAACTATTTGGTAGTATCAATGGAAAACAATATGCACGTGAAAGAGAAAGTTCAATGAAAACATCTGTACTACTTTGTAAAGCAATTACTTTCTCTCTTTTGTAATAAGGCCCTGTCTTAGACATGCCGTACACTGCGTATTTATTTCACTATAAAAGTGCATTTGCAAGTACTTAGCCTTCCTTCAGCCCGCCAGAGTCAGTAAACCCTCTCCTAACCTGCTCTCCAGGCTCTTGCCGTTATTATTCATTTGTGTATACGGAGACTAGTTAGACTCTTCCCCTGAACTTGGCTGAACACATGAGTTTTGATGAGGATTTAACTGCTTGGACATCCACACAGACTGTCTTTTTGATCACACCGCTCTGGTTGCCCTGGGTGAACACAAACCTAGTCTTCCCGGATCTCCTGAACTGGCAATGTCCCGTGTGAAGTAAAATCTTCACCATGTGCCACCAGGATTGGGAAAGACTAGGTAGCTTCTAATGGGGAGAGATTTTCATGTTTTTCTTAGTTTTACAGAAACTAAGTATTCCAGAAAAATAAGACCCATATTAATGTATAAGTTACATAAAATTGTATAAAGTCAGAAAGATATATAATCCTTGCATGCAAAACCCAGGGTTTGACTCTGAATGTAGAGGAAACCGTTTTAGAACAAAGAAAGTAGTACTAGCAAGGTTTAATATAAGCTGTGTTTGCACACTTACACGTGTGCAAGTTACAAGGTTCAGTCCTGGTTACACCATTTAATAATTATGTAGAACTTAGAAGTCAATTAAACTCCCCAAACCTCAGATTCTTGTTAAGTTAAATTAAATTGTCATTAAGATTTATTTAAGTCCAAATTTCTGATGTATTCTAAGCTTGTGGAGAAGGCTGTGACTGTGGGCTGGAGGAGCTAGTAGAAATGTAATAAAAATGTGCCTGTGGATAATCCAAGGGGGTGGGATTGCATGTGGCCTCATAAAAGACACATACACACACCCAGGCTAGTCCTGATAAAAGACACACACACACACACACACACACGCAGGCTAAGTGTAGACCATCACCATAAAAGGACCCACATTCCAGGCTGAATTGTTTTTACATACAGCATGGTATGTGAGTCCCTGCTGAAAATGTTTGTACAAATGCATTATGGGTGAAGCCCAGTCTGGGATGGTAAGTTTGCTTTCATTGTCAGAATGGACTGGAGGAGCAAGAAAATAAACCACAATAATATTTCTATAAGGAAGTACTGTAGAATGTCTTTATGTCATTTCAGACAGTTGCAATATAGGAGAGAAAAGTCAGAAGTGTTGAATGAAATTAAAAGCAATTTTTGTTTTTCCCAATAATATCATCTGGAGTTTGGTTGCTCACTTCTGACTAAAACTCTCAGGTATTTACCAATTCTGTTTTCTGTACCAAGAGAAACCATTGGTATTTACTTAAGAGCATTACAATGTCATAGCAATTGCCATGTAGCTTCCCTATAATTTGAATAAGTACATGTGACTGAATTACTTAGGCAGACTAGTAACATTACGTGAGATGAATTAAAATACATTTAACAAGAAGTACAGCAAAGGCTTCTACTTATCTGTTAGAAAATTTTCATATGCACTTGCTTCTTTGCAATTAGATGTAGTTCCTGAAGAATCCCTAGGTGTTATGGATTAATCATTAATTGATCATAAGCTTATTGTTATTAAAATTAGCAGAATTTAAGTATTTGACTTTAATACCTGGTTATTAAAACTCATTTATTGCATGAAGAGATGCCAAAATTACAGGTGTAATATTTATTCATTTTTAAGGAAAACATTAGGTTATATAAATAATTCTGAAATATCAACTTCATTGGCCATTATATTTTAATTCAAAGGTATGTTTTTGGCATTTACTTTGCTCAAGGCAATGGGCATAGTATCCTGGAACTGACTATAACTAGTCACCATCTGAGTATTACATATCTTTTTTACAGAGTTAGCTATCAATTGTTCATAGTTTTATTAAAATATTGCTATTCCACATCTAAAATCATCATTAGTGTAGCCATAGAATCCTAGAATGGAAGGGGATTTTAACATTTATCAAGCCTTTGTTAAAATTTGATAGAATTGGTTTAGATGTTAACTAAAACAATGGAACACAGATAGCAACTCCAAAACAGATAAGAGTCTGGTTTATATTAAGCTGAGTTATCAAATTGTTGAGTAACCAAGTATTTGCATTTATCTATGTTGACGTAAGCACTAAACATTGATATTTTCCTAAAGCATACACAAAGTGTATTTGGGTAGACAGGTTTCTCTTAGGCTTTGGAATATGGCAGTTTGATATGTATAGACAAAAAAAACAAAGCCTCAAATTTGCTGCAGGATGTTTGATAAATGTTTATAGTATTACAGTGTTTTTCAGAATCAAAATAAATTACCTTTCTAAAGGTTTTAGAATGCCATTTCTTATAGTGCAGTACATGTAGCAGCTGCTTCTGGTTTGAAAGCACCTTGCATTCTCTTTATGGGTTGGTTGTTTAAAACTAGGGACACATGAGAAAAATATTAAGCATTAAGACTAGGTTCTCAGGACAATGCACAAATGCTTATTTCACATGAGTTATATAAAAAACCTGCTTTCATAATAGAATGCTATCATTTAATTCTTACTGCCAGTACTGTATAATCACATTGCTGCATAGTACAGTACACTAAATAGCCTTTTCACATGAATTTATTTTAAGTTTCAAAATATATTGCACACTGTTTCTTGAATGATACCAATATCTTGGACAAAATATCTATAGAAAAATAACTCAAAGTTACTTAAATATAATTCAAAGTATTCAATACCATTAAATATTTCAGCCTCTGTTTGATGGCATCATAACTATGTAGTCTTAGCAACAGGCAGAATAAAACTTTCTCCTCCCTTATACTTGACTGATATGTAATTATGTGCACAGACCTGTTGCCGGGAAATCTCTGAGCACCCTTCCCACGATTGTTTCTGTTCTCCTTGTTTGACGTCTAATATCAAATGCATCCTGTCACGTGGAGCCTGCTTCACTCCCCCCACCTAGAATTTCTCATCAACGTTATATCACCTTTCAAAATCTTATTCAGGGCACACTTTTAATTATTCTGGCCTACTGTTTTACCGCCTAGAATCCGTGACCTTTGAATCCGTGCTGTGTTTTAGTCCTCCAAAGTGTTTGACGTTATACAGGTGCTCAAATTTCCCATTCACGTGCTCTCTCAGTACTCCCATATTGAGCTCTCATAACCTGGGTCCTGAGAGATCGACACTATGAAGCCCAGAAAGAGCAGAGAAAATTTAAAATAAGCATATTTCCCTTTCCTGACAGATTTTGTGCCAAATTCAACTCCTTTCCTGTATTTCCATTACACTGGAGGGTCCTAATTGCAACCAAGCCCCTCCTGTTTTGCTCTCTGCTCTCAAACCACATACTTTAGATTTACTTTCACTCCAGAATAATTTCTATGCCCTTAACACGGATAATTTCAAAGAGGTATTAATGATTACAGGATAAGATTAAACAAATTCTGACTGAATAAGGAAAGGAAGTGTAACTACTCAGAAACATTTGCATTTAAAATTTTAGTGATTTTTTTTTTACTGGAATATAAATAACTAGTAAACAATTAAAAACTATTAGAGTGTGGTAGAAATATGTTTATTAGTAAGATTACAAATGATGTGTGATTTTCCCTGGCACTCATTTCAGTGTTTCTGATACTCCCACATTATCTCCTATTTCCAAACTTGTAGAACATCAAATCCACCCTTAGGTAATCATCAGTGTTAAAAAAAAAAAAAGAAAGAAAGAAAGAAAGAAAAAGAAACTAAAATAGGAGTAGTAAATCTTCAGGGGAATACACAGAGAAGGATAGAAAAAAATATAAGCACAAGAACTATCAAGAATAATATAAAAAGTTCATTTTTCAATTTCTTTACCTTGGTCATTTTTTCCTTCATTTTTTTATGAAATTATTAAGTGAATAGCCAATTATCTTTTATGTTTCTGATTAACTGATGTTTAGTTATAGAATAGTGCTCTTTATGTTTGATAATACTACCTGCTTAAAAGTTTACCTTCCCTGATGCAACTTTACCCATACCAGTACTTTTATGATTGTGTTTGTGGTGTTTATCTTTTTCTATATTTCTGCTTTTAAGCTTTTTGTGTAATTTTATTTAAAACTCAGCTTTGTAAACAGCTAAAATTTGATTTATGTTTTTTCCACTCTGAAAATCTTAAAATTTAATTAAAATGTGAAGTCCATTAACATACTCAAATAATGAAATTATTTTTTAAAGGTTTTAAATTTTATTTATTTTTAGAGGGAGAGTAAGGGAGGGAGAAAGAAAGAGAAATATCAGTGTGGTTGCCTCTTGAGCTCCCCCTACTGGGGACCTAGCCTGCAATCCGGGCATGTGCCCAGGGAATCAAACCAGGGCCTCTGGTTCACAGGCCTACACTCAATTCACTGAGCCACACAAGCCAGGGTGTATAACGCAATTATTGATTCATTTGGATTTAAGTCTATCATTTTCTTATTTTCATTTACCCCATTGTTCTTTAAACTTTTGTGTTTGCTTTGTAACTTATTTGGATGAATTCAGGATTTAAAAAAATACCTGAATTATGCTCTTTATAAATACTTCTTATTATAATATAAATTAATGTTATATATTTTAGTATATAATGAAATAATCTTACAACATTATAATTTAATTTCCCCTGTGGTGTTGGGAACCGCCCTGCCTGGTTTCAGAGGCTGTAACCCCCCATGGTTAAGGCTGAGTCAGAGTTGGGACCATAAGCCACTAAGGAGACAAAGCTTGTCTCCCTGGCAGAAGTGCCACTTCTGCCCACTTCACCCTGCTTGGCCCTGAGCTTGGCCAGCTAGCCAATGATGGGTAAGAATCCTCAAGGGAGGATCAACCTAAGACAGGCTCTGGTCACGGAAGAGGCCCTCAGGGAAGGACTCGGGGGGCTGTGGAAAAAGGGGGTGATGGACCCTCGCCCCTCAGCTTTGAAATAGCCTGAGTCCTCATTCTGTCTGCAAGAAGTCTCCTAATCTCTTGGCTGCCTTACTTCCCTTGCCTGACTTAAGCCTGAAGCAATAACAGAGGGCAGTGCAGTCCTGTGCTGGGAGGGGCGGATTCCCTGGGGAATCAGGCCTAAGAAAAATACATACATTCCTGTGAAACCTACTTAATTTGTACCCTCAGTTTAAGAGATAAGGGTCCAGACCTGAGATGAGTCTGGCGCCTAAAGTTTTATGGCCCTCTAACTAATTGGCTGTAACTCAGAATAAGCCCTCAAAGTTCTCTATAAATCATGTATTGTTTAACCCTTACTGGCTGACAGTGATTGATGAGCTTTATCTGTATTCCTGTGGGAATGAACCTAATAAAAGCCCCTGGAGAGAAAGGCTCTGGGCCCTTCTCCTTTGAGAGAAGTGGCCACCTTTCCTCCCCAAGCAGATCATGTCTTGGTAGTCTTTTTCTTCATCTGTGGCAGACCGGGGGGGCTGCGTTAAAGTCCCCCAACACTGTGGGACTTTATTTTTGTCATATACTTCCTTCTGTATATACTATAAAACTAATCACACATTACTAATCTTTTAAGCATTTCAATATTTATTGAAAAACTTACAAAAATAACATTTATATTAGTTATATTATATTAATTATATTATATTACAATGTTATATTTTATATCATTATCATTTCCAGACAGTGCATTTTATACATTTTTGTAGATCTGAATTTCTGTTGCTATCATTTCTCTCAACCTGAAGACTTCTTTTTGCATTACTTGTAGCATAAGCTCTCTGCTCAGTTTTTAACCTTAAGGCTGAATTCTTGGAGTCTTACTGTACAAATGATCAGTGTTCAGGTCAGCCACCTGTAACATGTTGAGTGTATTCAAATTTTAGGGCTATCTTCTCCCTGGCTCCCTCTGTTCCCAGGTGTCTTCCTCTCGGTTTTAGTCATTATGATAGCCCTGAGTCTTGATCTCTGAGCACACACATGCACACACACCTGTGCACACAAACTCACTTCCCTTAGTTTCCCGGTCCCATGCCTTGTTCTCACCTTCCTTGCTCTCTCCCTCCCCTCCACCTCCCTCCACCTCTCCCTCCCTTTCTCACCTCTCCCTCTCCTCCTAACTGTAACTCTTCTCAAGCTTTGTTCTTTGGGCCTCTTTGATCTCTGATCTTGCTTCTCTCCCTTCCTTTTCCTTCCCCTTCTCCCTCCCTCCTCCTGAAGTCTATTCTCTCTCCACCAGCCCTTTCTTTCATAGCCCCCCCAGTCCCACCAAGGAAAGCACATACATGCACACACACTCTTTTATGCCATATTTTACAGTATCTCTTTCTGTTTGGATATGTGTAGATGCACAGCACTTACCATTGTGTTACAACTGACTACTTTATTCAGTAAAGTGGTATACTGTATAGGTTTTTAACCTAGGAGCAACAGGCTACACCATCTATTGTAGGTGTGTAGTAGGCTCTACCATCTGAGCTTGTGTAAGTGCACTCCACCATGCTCACACAACCAAATCATCTAATGATGCATTTCTCAGAACATACGCTCATCATTAAGCTATGCTGACCGTGACATAAATAATGACTCTGGACAAATAATTCTGAATCAATAGACAAAAATTTTCATGAATATATGTGTGTGTTTCTATGCATATGTGTTAACAACTTGCTTATTCAAGGATGTATATGTATAAGCTAATGCATGTACATCTTAATTGTGGCAAAGATATTTTACATTTGTATATATCTATGTTAGTAGAACCAACGCCACAAAGTAGAAAATTGGCAGGATCGAAGAATGCACCCTGTCATTCATGCCTTTTTCATCAATACCCTAGAGGTAACCACTTCGCTGACTCCAATCCTTTAGGAGAAGTTTGACAGTCTTTGAATTTCATATGTAGGGGTTTAAATGTCATGTCTGGCTTATTTCAGTCAACATCATGGGGATGAATTTATCCATGACACTGTGGATAGGGTTAAATTTTTACTGGCGATACAGTTTTCCCTTGTATAAATGTACCATGATTATTTATTCAACTAGCGATAGCTGATTGATGTGCTTTTAACTGGAGATTATTATAAAAATGCTATAAAATTTTATACATTATTATTTTCATATATGAATTCATTTCCTTTGGGCATATTTCAACAATGGGGTTGCTAAATCATGGAGTGGACATACATTGTTAGTAGATGCTAGCAAAAGGTTTTCAAAAAGATGTATGAATTTATCCTACCTAGGAATTTGTGAGAGTTCCAGTTACTCCATATCTTACTAATGTTTTATGTTGTTATTATATATTTTTTAAAGTTTAATCTTTTTTGGTGATGTGTAGTACTATTTCATTATAGTTTTAATTTGAATGACATTGAAAATTTTAAAGTTAGGCATGTTTTTATTTTAAATTGAACAATTGGAGATCTTAGTTTTGAATTGAATGCATAGGTACTGGCTCAATTTTTTATTGTTATCTAACTTTTTCTTGTCATTTCTTGCCCTTTATTTATACTGGATAGAAGTCATTTGTTAGATAGAGATAGGGAAATTATTTTCTTCCAATTTCAGGTTACTTTTCATTTCTGTTACAGTGTCTTTTGCTGAAGAAAGTTTGTTACTTTTAATTCAGTTGAATTTGTTAAACTCTTAAGGTTATTAATTTTGGTGCCCTATTAAGAAACATTTGCTAAGTATTCAGGTAATCTTATGTATCATAGTTAGGTCTATAAGCAAATTCGAATTCATTTATGGACTAGATGTAAGGTAGAGATCAAAAGGCCCATGAAGATCTGGAGTTCCCCCAGAATCATTACTTCTAAAAAATCATTTATGCATCTAATTACAATGACCTTTAAAAAATTCACGTGTTTGTTTATGGGTGCATGTATTTCTAGTCATTTTTTGATCTTTTGTTAATCTATGTGCTAATACCAAGCTGCCTTAATTATTGAAGCAATTTTTTAAATCTAGTCATTTAAGTTCCTCAACCATGTTCCTCTTCTTTCACTGTGGTTTTCAAGGTCTTTTGCATTTTCATAAAACCTTTAAAATTAGGTTTTCAGTTTTCACTAGATGAAAAACTGTTTCAGATTAATGAAATTAAAAAGATCTACCTATTTAAGGAAATATGTGATCCTGGATTGAATACTTGGTTTAAGTGGGAAATTACCATAAATACATTATTGGAATAATCAACATATTTGAAAATGGTCTTTATTTTAATGGTAAATGTAATTATATTGTTAATTTTTAAATTTTGTTATAATATATTAGATAGTGTCCTAATTCTAAGGTTATAGAGATAAAATAATCATCTAGAGGTGTAAGAGGATACAATTTCTACAAATGGGAGAAGATAATTTTAGTATGTATAAAGCAGGCAATAATACATAGGAAAAATACTAACAGCCCTATGGAAGTCTATAAAACAGTAAGAAAATATGAACAGGGATATAAAAATTGGCAGAATGTTTGGATTGGTATTCCACAGAAGATATCCAAATCTCCTGCAGGAAGCACATAAATCATTAAGTCCTCAACTCATTAAGAAATGTAGATTTAAACCATTCCAACCCAGAGTGACATGAAGTGCAAAGGGGAGATGGTGATACGTATATTTTGGAACTCACACAGATTAAGATTAAACAACAAATGCTAGAAATGTTAAAGGAGACTTAAATGGAGAAATACAATATACTTAGAGATTAGAAGGCAAAAAAAATCTAAAGATTAAATGTCCTCCAATCAATATTTCTGTGTGTTTCTTTAACTTTATTTCAAAATAATTAAAAACCAGAGACATTGAAGTTAAGAACAATCTAACAATAGCCAGAGGGGAGTAGGGAGGGGATAGTAGGGAGAGGGGATTACAGGAACTACTATAAATAACACATGGACAAAACCAAGGGTGGGGGAGGAGGTGGAGAAGGGAGGTGGCTTTGGCTGGGGTGGGGTGGAGGGGTGGAGAGAAAATGCAGACAACTGTAATTGAACAATAATAAAAAAAAAAAATTTTAAAAAGAACACAAAATAGAATTAATGTCATTGAGGTGATTATAAACTAACATACAAAAGCCAATGATGTATTATTTATACAATCAGATATCTACCAGAATCTTACACAGGCTATTCAGATCTTGGTACCTTAGGTTTTTCAATTTCTTAAGCTCTTAATGTAAGACATGGTATAGAACTAATACAGAGAGAACACTCAATAATCCTATTTGAAGCCACATCTCATGAGCACATATCACTTCAAAGTTGGATAAAAATAGAAGCTTACTACTACCTCGCTGCAGTTAACACTCCTAAGAGCGGTGCTGGCATATGCACACACACACACCTTTGTTAGCATGATACGAATAGCTTTTTTAAATAAGGAGATTAAACTTCACAAGCAAATATCTTAAGGCAAATTCTCTCGTCAAAATATTTCAGCCATGCAGTTGATTTTAACAACGTACACACACATATGTCACATAATAATGTTCCAGTCTATACTTCCTTCTTTTTGACTTGCAGGTTTACATTTAATGGATTTTGTGCATTGAAAACACAATGAATAATACTATTTAAAGTTGTTGCTACTGAGGAGTTATTTTTCTAAAGTTGGAATGAAAAAGAAAGAGTGATAATACATTGCTGTAGTTAGCACTCCCTAGAGTATAAAAATTGCCTCTTGAAAATGATGTATTCTAGGCTATAATCTCTGTTTGTATTCTATGAGATACAATGTGACCAATGAGTGAATCCCAATATTCTCTCATGTCATTTCACTCCTGGTAGTATGTGCTTCATCTCGACTATTTTTATGGTGAATAATGCTGAAATCAGACAGTGTACCTTCTCTTTTCTGATGTTCTGGTCAAGCCTAGAAATAGAGGCTCACATTTTAGTTTTGCATAAAACTGAAAAGAAGCCAAGTTTGCATTTATGTCAAAAAGAACTTCATAGAATAAAATGTAACAAATGTATGAACTGTGATAAGAATGGCCTCTTCTTATAGTAGTATTCTGAGGTTTTTGTTGCTAACATCCTTTTCTCTGCTACACATCAGAAAATTTAGAGAAAATAATAGTTTATGTTGATATTCATTTTGAATTATAGGTGACAATTGCAGGACCATTTCTATTGTACTTATATGTGATATTCGAATCACTGTAGTACTTTGCAATATTTACAAGAAAGAAATTATCTTATTTATATGCATACAGGTATCCAGGACAAGGTCAAATTTGCAAAATTAGTGGTTTTTTTTTGTCAAATAAATAAGGTATAATCTATGTAAATATATGGAAAGAAAATTCAGGAAAGACAGAGAAATGAAGATTCTGATTACTAATGAAAAAACTTCAGCTTGTACTCAGTTATTCTATTATTTTTCTTTGCAGTTGCAAGGATTTAGTTATTTTCTATGCTTATCTTAGGCTAAAACAAGCCTGATAAATGTGACATAAGTTAAACAACGAAGCTTGACCGTGACTATCCAAGCAAACCAATATCGGGAAACTGTTTATAGAACATACAGAACCACATACATCATGTATATGTGTAGATGCTGATGCAGTGAAGTTGTTTTTCTTCACCCATTTCTAAGGTTAAGTAAGTGGTTAGCAAAACTATAAATACATCTATGAGGATGACTTTTTACTGCTAACCAGTGTGCTTCATGGTCATTTCTTCAATAAGCTTTTTGAAAAAGTTTAATTGGTTATAAAAAACTGTGATTTAGATTAGTAACAATAAGTTAAACTGTACATATAAACAAAAAGATGAAAAACAACACCTCTCAAATTATTGGCTCTTACTTTTGTATGTATGTCCCTGCTCCCTGTGCTTGTTGTAAGAAAACATTCATTGCAAACCTGAGATGTCCCAGCATAGGACCTGGACCTAAATGATACCAATACATAGTTGTAGAGTTTAATTGGGCTGTATTGATGCTTTTAAAATTCAAAATTTCCTTTGCTTGATAACTCTGCTTATTATTTATTTCAATTATTTTCCCTTTTCTTCATTGCTGACATTAGGAATCCTAGAATTTTATTTTTCTTTCCTTCTGTTGATTTCACTGGTAGGTTGAAAATGTTTTCAGTATAGCCCAGTTAAACTCTACAAGTATTTATTGTTATCAGTTAGTTCCAGGCCCTATGCTAGGACATCCCAGGTTTGCAATGAATGTTTGCTTACAACAAGCACAGGGAGCAGGGCCGTACATACAAAAGTAAGAGCTAATGTTTTTCAGAACCCACTTAAAAAGAATCCCTGCTTTTGCCTTACTTTCATGCTCTAATTTATCACACTGATACTTCAAAAATTTGAAATGATTATCATTCTGAAAATCATTTTCTGCTTGCTAACATAAAAACAGTTCTCCATTTTATTCAAAATAACAAAAATAATATCAGAGCAATAGTGAAATGCAATTATTCTCCAATAAGTGTTGTGAAAATGAAGAAGGCTGGTACTTTTCAGGGGATTTTGAAGGGCATTTTAGTGAAAAGTATCTGAAAGCAACACAAATAAAATAATTAATAGTTGATGCAGCAATTCACTCACTGGAAATTTATCCCATAAATATAATCTTAGAAATATATGAAGATGTATGTTTAAGAGTATTCACTATAGTACTCAATGTAGTAACCAATGAAAATAACAATAGAATCAACCTAAATATTTATTTATTGAAAATTGCATAAATATAAATAAATCATTCATTCACAGTGAAAACCAAGTGCATGAAACTTAAAAATGATGTAAGAAGCCATCTGATATAGATTATTTAGTAAAAAAGTACATAGTTTAATTTTAGGAGGACAAAGAACATCAAGTAATAGTTGCATATATATACCTCCTGATATATTAGACTCTGTTTCAGGTCCGTAAGATGAGGTCTTCATATTCACTTTGCCTTATATACTTGTTTGTGTGTGTGTATGTATGTACATATTTCTTTAGTGCTGACATAGCATCTTTGGAGCAAGCTATAAAGTATTAACCTGAAATTCTCTAGCTGGGCTCAGATGTCAGCAATGAATAGTTGCTGTCACCAAACATCAGGGAAGACAGAGTTGGCATTCAATAAATTTGTGGTTGGCCATCTTTTCTATATCAAGTTTGAGAGAGTCTAAGGCATGAGTAGCTTATTCAAAATCAACTCAAAAGTAGTTTTACCAAAGGCACTTTAAAGGGCACTGGAGCCAGAACCTATATCCACTGTTATCCTACAACGAATATAAATTATCTTGGAACTATTTTATGCTATACATTTTTCTTTTAGACAAAGCAAGCCCTATACCTCTAAAGAAAAAAAAAAAACCCTCTAAATGCTATAGATTAAAGTTTATATCATTACCAGAGGTTCTAAGTGATTAATTCTAATGTGATTTAATGGGTCTCACCAACTATTGCTTGGTATCATTGTAATTGTATTTGCAAATAGTAGTAATACTTTTTGTTACTTTTTGTATGCTCATGAAATCATTCTGCATATTAACTTGTTCAAAGAGAGTAGATTTTTTTGTTGTAAAATATGTTGACTTAGCTATCAAGAGGATTCTTTTATTATAACATATTATTTTGAAAAAAAAAGATAAACTTATTAGAAAGTGAAATCTTTATGTAAGAATTTAAACCAACATTAAAAAACAAAAAGTTAAAAGGAGAACGTTTTTGTTGTTGTTCTTCTGTTTGATTCCATCCTGTTGGTGGCGAGTACAAGAAAAGACAGTAATTTAGGAAACTACCAGGGATAGAAGGCTACCTGCCTTGGTGAAGAAGGGGCAATAAAGTCAGTAAGGACATCTTGTGTATGGTTTCTAACTGAACTGTTTATACTTTCCAGAGCATTTTAGTTTTAAGTAACTGATTTTTTATGTTAACAAAATTTATAAATGTTATTTTCAACCAAAAAACCCGTGTCATAATTACATTATTAATTGGTATGTTTAATGTGATGTGTAAACTTTTCAGTTATTTTAGAACTAGGATACAAGATGTATGCTTTTTGTGTCTGTGCATGGATTGTCTTGATTTTATCCTTATTTTTAAAAATATACTTTTAAATTTATTTTTAGAGAGGGGGGAGGGTGACAGAGAGAGAGGGAGAGGGAGAGGGGGAGAGAGAGAGAGAGAGATACTGATGTGAGAGGGAATCAATTTGTTGCCTCTCCTGGGAACCTAACTGGAGACCTTACGTGCGACTCAAGCATGTGTCCTGACTGGGGTCGAACTGGCAACCTCTTGCTCTGTGCGAGGAC